>NC_064572.1:29949246-31319746 GCF_937001465.1 Orcinus orca
GAGTAATATAAGGCAGGCCTGATTCTTCCCGTTTCTCAGGGAGAAATTCAGGCACTGGTGATTTCTCCAAGGCCCCCCTGGAAGTAAGTTTCTGGCCAAGGCGGGCTCGCTCTTTGATGTGATGTCAGGCTGACCCAAAAGGAAGGTACACTGGGCCTGTCCAAGAGGGCCTGCTTGGACAGAGAGCTTCTCCGTAGAGGCATCAGAAGGAAGAAGGGGATGCCCCCCGGGACTAGACGGGGCCACCCTTCACTCAGTCAACAGAGGCCCCATACTTCTGAGCCCAGAGCTGGTGAGGCAGAGAGTGAGGGGTTGGATGCGGTCTCGCTCTCTGGGAGCTCCCAGGCTTGTGGGAAGGCGGAGACATGGGGATGACCCACACTGCCAAGAGCAACTGTCCCTGCCCTCCCTTGGTTTCAGGTAGGAGGTGGTTTCAGGTGTAGAGCAAAGAGGGCTTCACAGAGGGCGTGCCAGGTAAGCCGTAGCCAGGGGAGGACAGGTATTTCAGTTTACCTGGAGTCTTGGGTCAAGAAGAGGCTAGAAGGATCATTCACTGCCAGCTCCCAGTGGGCAGCAAACACCGGACGAAGGAGCTCTGGCTTGACCTGGCAGTAGGGAGCCAGTGAAGGTTTTGGAGCCGGGGATGACAAAATCGGAGCTCACCCTGTGAGGAGACTCGGCTGGCTGTGCTATGGGGCGTAGCACGGCGCGGTGGAGCAGTCCGTGGTGGGGTACCAGGTGGCCCTGGCCAGATGACTCTCTGGGGCAGAAGATGGGCAGTTCAGACCCCTCTGCCCACCCTCCAAATTTGGGACCCAACCAAAGTGTTTAACCCCAGCATTGTGACGAGAGGCTGAAGGTTTGGGATTCTGAGAAGCCCACCTTGGTGTGGGATTACTTTGACAGTAGCCAGTCAGTGAAGCAGTGGCCAAAAATACAGATATCACACGTTATGTGGTCCGAGCCTGAGGGCCCACAGCTGTCCTGGAGAGAGCTGGACCCTTCCCCTCGAAGGAAGGCCGCCTCCTTCCCTGGGTGACGCATGGAGCCGCTATGTTGTGTCCTCAGAGCCCAGATAGCAACACCTCCAGCTGCTGGCAGTGCCTCCTCCCACTCTGACACAGGACCAGTCCTGGCCTGTGCAAGGAGCTTCTTAACTCATTCTCAGCGCGTTCCTCATCCATCTTAGCAGAGGCGCACGGGGGCCGGGTGGGGGGGGGGCACGCCAAGATGACAGCCGAGATTGTGATTGGCTGGGTGGTGTTGAGCTCCTCCTGCTTGCCCCTCCTCCCAGCAGGGACCCAGCATCTGATCCACCCAAGGGTGCTGGCTGCTCCCGTGTATCACAGGCAAATGCTGGCAGGCCCAGGAAGTCCGAGGAGAAGACTCCCTGGGTTCCGCTTTGCCTTGGGCACTGAGTTGGCACAGAGGGCAGGACACTCCCTTATCCCCAGCAGGGGCTGAGTATTTCACTTGGCTGGAGGGAACCTTTGGCCATTCAGCAACTCGCACTGGAATCTGAGCTGGGTTTTGGCACCTGGAGGGCGGGCAGGGCTTCTGTTGGGAAGCAGGGGCGCTGCTTCCTGGAGACGGTTGGTGCCTGGTGGTCAGAGAGGGGCCCTGGGGGCCCCAGGTTTGTACCGTTCAGAGCCTTGGGCCAAGGGTCCCCATGGCTGCAGGCGCTCAGCTTGGTCCAGGAGTCTTCCAGCAGGCAGCAGCTAGAGTGTCTGCAGGAAGGAAGGTGTTCTTGCAGGGGCCGTCTCTGGGAAAGGCCACGGGCCTGGGCACACAGGGAACCCGTGGGGGTGAGCGCGTGGCCCATGTTGTTTGGGCCACTGTCCTCTTGCAGCCTGTGGTGCCGGTTTCCGTCTGAGGCAGGAGGGCCTGCAGATGGACCCTGGAGTGGGGGGACACTCTTGTCACATCTTTGTAGATTCTATGGAGTCACAGTCGTCGTGGTCCTCTCTGCCCGTCAGGGGGCGCCTTGGGGCAGGCCAGCCACGGCGGAAGCTGTGCAGGGAGCGGCGCAGCGAGCCCAGGCGCTTCCAGAGCCGGAGCTGGGGCTCACTGGGGCTCCCCGGGTGGTGCGGCATGCACTCGCAGGCCCAGCGGCGCCTCGGCTCCAGCGCAGCGGGCTTGCAGAGGGTCATGAACAGCAGACAGGTGGCCAGCAGGAGGAAGATGCAGGCCAGGGCAATGAGCACGGGGATGGGGTCAACTGCCACTGAGAGCCTCCCCGGAGTGACAGGAGCTGTGAGGAAGGCGAGGGGGCTGGGGCCCTCTGTGCTCATGGCTCCTGCAACAAGAATGGGACAGAAACAAATCAGGTGGACTTGGGACTGGAGAGGGAGGGGAACTTTGATGGACTCTAGACACAACTAACCTAGCTGCAGATAGCATTACGGTCATTTTACAAGTTAGAACAATGAGGCTGGGAGAGGTAACAGGTCTAAGGTCACACACTGGGAAAGTGATGGAGCTGGACGTGAACTCATGGAGGAGGCACGAGGGTAGTGCCTTCCGGCATTTTAAAGTCAATTTTCATGAATTACAATAGTCTTAGACTGAAAACTTGGGATCTAAGACCAACTCCATTACTAACGTGCTCTGTGACCAGGAACGATTCATCAATCATAGGAGGTTGCAGCAGGCAAGGACCCTAGCAGTTATCTAATGCCAAGACTGCAAACTGGGGACGCACCAGTGTGTTTTGTTGGGTTCTTGCAGTGTTTTTATAAATTTAAATTAATTGTGAATATTTTTTAAAAACAAAAGGAAACCAAGATATTTCACATAAATATCTGAACGTCTGGCTTCTTCTCTTGAAATTTCAGAATTTCAACACTGGCAACATGGGGCCAGGCACCCAGTGGCCGCAGCTGAGCCGTAGCTGCCCCGTTTAGACAGGGTGCTGGCCCCCAGCCCATCGCACTCCCTGCCCTCAGGCCCCCTGCACACCTGTGTCACCTGCCTGGCCCTGGGGGAATTCCTATTGGTGCTTCCTGAGGAAGACCAACCTGCTCCCTTGACAAGTGAGGAAACTGAGGCCCAAATAAGGGACTGCCAAGGTCACACTGTGAGCCAGTGGGCAAGCAAGACCAGGACCAGGTTTCCTGACTCCTGGCCCAGTGGCCTTGCCACCCCGTTGGCTCCCAACTCTCTCCCAGGACTCCCTGAGCAGCTCTGAGAACAGGTGGGGAAGAACCCACAGAGAGCAACTGAGTTGACAAGATGGGGCTCGAAACCCTGACATAGTCACCTGTTATCACTTAGGATCATCCCCCTAGAGGGAGGACGGCAGGTGGTCCTTGTAGCTGGAAAGTCAAGCTGAGCTTCTGGCTGCAAATTAAAATGCTTACAGAGCGCAGATGGTAGATAACATGTGACCAGCGGGACAGGTGGGCAGGCCTACCTGGAGAGCTGAGGCCGAGGGGCCTCGGCCAGGCTGATGGAATGCCGGAAGGCAAGCCCCTGTGGTCCCCTTCCAGGTTCCCGAGAGAAACCAGAAATCTGGACTTTTTAGGCAAACGTTCCTGATGTTTAAATATTGGCAACTAATTCAAATCTGGTTGAGAGAGGGGGGAAAAAAGACACTGCAAAGGACAGACAAACTTGATTTTTTAAAAAATCGAAATGAATTTTCAAATATTGAAAATACTACAACAGGCCAAACAAAATGCATAAGGAGGCTACATCCAGCTTCCAGGCCAGCGTTTGTGATCTGTGATTTCTACAAACACAGGACAGGAAATCCAAAAGGGGGGTCTAATAAGAAATAATCATCTATTTCTCTTTGACCTTGGAGACTTTCATGAGCCTGATGGGTAACAGATTTCCCTCCTTTTCCCAACTTGCAGCTTATGCTAACTCAGTCAAGGTCTAGCGCCAACACCAGACAGAAGGAAGGGCTTTAGGTCGTGCCCTGCCGAGGCTCTGCATGTGGGCTGCAGAGTCCAAATCAGCAGGCAGAGGGGAGTGGAGAGGGGCGGCCCAGCCCCACGCTCCCCAGGCACCCACCAGCAGCCACAGGACCTAACTCCCGGCTGCCTGTACACAGCCTCCTCCCGCCTGCAGCCTCCCCTGTGCCCGGCGACTGAGGGCATCCAGTGCACCCCCCACCCCCCACCCAGTTCCCACCACACTCCTTCCAGCATTTCCAGACAGGACATGACCCCTCCCAGCTCCCAGATGGAAACTCTCATGCCCAGCTAGCTGCCCAGGGCCTCTGCCTCTCAGGCATCAGGCCTAGGGAGTGCTCTGGCCAGGCCATACGTGGGGTGGCCCTTCCTTGAATCTGAGCAGGGAAGAAGGACGGGGTGTGCCCACCACCGTGTCCCAGGAGGAGAAAACTGCCCGTCCGTCTGTCCTATCCAGGGCAGTGCTTGGCTGGGAGTAAGAAAAGGGCATTCGGAAGTGGGAAAAGTCTCAATCCTACTAGTCCTAATGTTATTTCAAGGCCTTCCCATGGATCTGGAGACCCTATCAGGCCAGCAAAGCAGGTCCAGGCTTCAGTCCTTGGGGCAGCGCTTTAAAAAAAGATAAGTGACGCTATAATTAGCATTTGAGTATTTTCCTTCAAAGCAAGAGGTTCCAAAGTGCTTGAAAACATCAAGCCATCCCCCCGGGACGCACAGCAAAGCCAGCTGCAGGCCCCCTTGATACCCTCTCTGAGCAGCCAGCAGGGACCCGTTGTTCTGGGGAAAGGCGACCTCCATCAGACCAAGGCTTGGAATGATTTTGAGAGCAGCTGAAGCCTCCCCCTGCCTGTTGGAGTCCGAGGCATGCCGGCAGGCCTTGCTCTGGACATATCTCTGCAAGCTTAGTCTAGAACCTTCTTTCTTCATTCAGAGCTCCATAGAGCAGGGCACGCTGTGAGCAGAGGGGACTGATGTCAGCACGACTTTCTATATAGCCTCGGACTAACCACTGCTCCTACTGGGCCTTTCCGCTCTCCAGAAGAGTGGAGGGATTCCCCAGGTCGGAGCACGCCCTCACATTCTCCCTAAAGTACCCCAGGAAGGGTGCAGCCCCACTTTCCGGCAGCCCCCCAGCACTGACCTCAGAGCCAGCCCTCCGCAGTCCCCAGCCGGGCGAAGAGTTCTCAGCTGTCCAAGGGAGACCCCAGGAGCTCCGGGCACCACTGTGACCCAACCTGCCCTAGGCTCTGCCTTGCCCTGTGCCCCTCAGCCAGCCAGGCAGAGTGGCCTTCGCCCCTCACTCTCCAGTTAGACCTGGCTTTGTCTGGGAGAGCCTGGGCCCTGCCTTGAGGGAGGGGACAGCCAGGAGGGTAGGGATGGCAACTGGGCTGGGAGAGGGGAGCGTTGCAGAGGAGTTGGGAGCTCCCGAGCCTTCCCACGGCCTCACTCCAGCCTGTCTCCTTGGAGCCCTCTGGAGGGGCGGAGGCACTGGGGAGATGCAAGGGGAGGGTTTCCCTGCCTCTGCACCCACAGCTCTCACCTTCCCGTTGGATGTTTGAATAGTATGGTCAGGGGCAGCCAGAGGCTTGCTATTCAGTGCCTGCCAGCCTTCAGGTTACCAGGGAGAGGGGCTACAAGGCACACGGCGGGAGGGGAACAGGCAGAGAGATGGGCCCTGATAATCCCCAGGCCCCCCTCCCCTCAGCTTCCCAGCAAAGCACCCTCCCTTTGAGGGCGTCTGGCTGCAGAAGTGAGGGAGAGAGGCATTTTCAAAGGTCAGAGAGATAACAGGGCAGAAAGCACAGGATTGAGAGACAGCCAGGGCTGTGCTGCTTGTAGTTTGGGTGGGCCCTTGGAGACCCTCCAGGTGGTGGCCGCACACACACACACACCTCCACCTCCACCTCCACCTCCCCCTCCCCTCCCCTCCCCTCCCCTCCCCCTCCCCCTCCCCCTCCCCTCCCCTCCCCCTCCCCTCCCCCTCCCCCTCCCCTCCCCTCCCCTCCCCTCCCCCTCCCCTCCCCCTCCTCTCCCCCTCCTCTCCCCTCCCCCTCCTCTCCTCTCCCCTCCCCCTCCTCTCCCCTCCCCTCCCCCTCCCCCTCCCCCTCCCCCAGCCTCCTTTCTTCCTGGAAGCCAGCACTTCCCTGGCAACCAGCTGCCTGCTTAGGAGCCTAAGTCTTAAGCAGCTTTCCCATCAAGGACCCCCAAGCTCCCAGAAATATAACATGGAGGTAGGGAGTTGTGGCTCTGCCCAAGGCCTGAGCCTGGGCTCCACCTGCTTGTTTGGAGCCTCAGTTTTTGGCATTTAGCTCTTCCCTCCTGCCCTTAGCCCTTGACAACAAAAGAAGTATCCTCTGCATAGCCCCAAATGGATAGGATTGTCAAAGTCCATTAGACGAGTGAGGGGTCATCTCATCCATCCCCCTGTCTCTCGGATAATGAAACTGAGATCTAAAGAGGTGTGGCCTGGCCAGGGTCACCCAGCAAGTTAGTGGTAGGATTTGGTGCTTTCCCTGAAAAGAGTGGGCAGGCGTGGGCACCAGGCATCTGGTGCTGTGAGCTGCATCAGCCTAAGGATGTTCCCACTGCCCAGAGCTCCCGCTGGGATTCCTGCATCTTACACCTCGCCCTTCAGTGAATCTCATCTTCCTTCACCTTCTCTTCCCAAGCTGACTGCACACCTCATCTATGGCCTTCATTCTTCTTAGATGGTAGGAGGCAACACTCCCAGGGTGGTGCAGGCTGCCAGGGGAAGTCCCAGCACGGATGGAAGACACCCAAGGACATCCACTGGACAGCTTGGCCCTCTCCCCTGTCCTGAGCCCTTCCAGATCCGGACTGTTGAAGTGCCCCACTACATCCCTCCACCTATTAGCTCTTAAGACTTCTCATGGGAGAGAAGAAGAACTCCACAGCAAGGGGCAACCCAGCCATACCACCTCCAGTATAAATCAAGAGGGCCTCCCAGGAAAAGGTGGCCTATCTCATAATGTCCAGCCTTCAACATCTATCTCTGCACCAGGCATCAGACCAGATGCTTTGCAGAGATTATTTCTAATCTTCCCATCAACCCCGCAAGGTTGGTTATCATTGTACCTACTGAGGCTCAGTGGGGTTACGTATCTATGGCCACATAGCCAGTAAGTGACAAAGTCAGGATTCACGCCTGGGTCTTCCTGACCCAGACCCTCTGTTCCTTTCACACCAACAGACTTCCCCTTCTCCCCACCATCAACACACTTTTCAAAATCCTTAGACGCACAGCACAGGGTTGAAGTGATTGGCAGAGACAAGAGGGCAGATCCAGAAGAAGTGGGAGGGTCCCAGGCATTACAAAGCAAGTCACACGTACTGTGGCCCCATGGGAGCCTGCCCAGCCAGGCAGGCTCGGGCCTCTCTCTGTATCACTTTGCAGGGGAGTTCTCTGCTCCTTTCCGGTATGTGGCAGGTAGAGGAGGTGTTCAGCTCGCAGTTTGACAGGACACACCTCAGGGCCAGCTGTGACTGCCAACAGCCTCAAGGCCAGACTCCTTGTCAAAAGGGCTAAGGACCGGGCATTCTCAGAGTGAGAACAGCGTACCCCAAGTCCCCCTGGAGATAGTCCATAAGCCTGAGGTACAGCCAAGCAAGCTGGGTGGGCTGGAATGCACTGGAATGATCCTGGTGTGAATGGACATGGAACCTTTGGGAGGTGGGATTTCTGGGTCTCCCCAGTGTGGCTGTTATAGTATACAGTGCCTGGCTGGGAGCCAGTGTGACTAGAATAGCTTCAGACCAAGGAAGTGTGGGCAAGGAGCAGTCATGCAATCCACCTACCCCAGGTGAGGCTCCTGGAATCTCAAAAGGCTGAAGGAGGGAACTGTGGAGGGCTGAGCTAGTCAAGCCTGGATCCAGAGAGCTGCAGTGCTGTCACCCACCTTCTCCTCCGTGCTCCCCGAGAACCTGGAGGAGGGTCAGGGAACAGAGCTGGCAGGTGCCTCGCCATGGACAGGGCAGCATGGGCCCATCGACAGGTTTCCTAGTGGGGGATGAGAAAGATGTGTCGCTCTCCTCTCCCACACCCCCAGCCTCGTGGGAAACCATGGGTTTAGGCAGGACGGGCTGGGAGTGGTGTGAGGGAGAGGGAGGGACTCCAGAAACAGCTTCTCTGCCTGTGAGTGGAATTCAAGGAGTAACCACGTGTCTCATTCTCCCTCAGCTAACAGCCACGGATGCGGACGAGGGCGAGTTTGGGCGTGTATGGTACCGCATCCTTCACGGTGAGTGGGCTGACCTAGGATGGCGGGGAGGGGGGCAGGCCCTCCTGCCTGGCGGGTAGCAGAACTTCTCTAGGCTGCCAAGGGTTTGGGAGGTGCAGCCAGAGAGGCCCCAAGTGCTGTACACACAGGGCGGGCAGGTCAGAGGGAGGAACCAGGGATGTTCTACAGTCATCTGCGCCAAGTTTGTTGTATTTTAAGTGAGGATGCATTCGATTGCTATGCTCCCCAAGTTCCTCATGTCCCATGGTGGGATACCACCCTGACAGAGGGGGCCTTGGGGAACAAGGCAGCCCCTGGCAGTGAGCTCCCAAGAGACTGAGCCTCATTGGCCCAACATGTATCCTATGCCCATCCCTGAACCAATCACTACGGCCTTGGACACTAGGACAGCCCCCCAGTGAGCTCCCCAGAATGAGTCTCACTAGACCAACTGGAATCATGGGACCATGCCTGAACCAATCCCTATGGCCAGAGACTAAAATGTGCTGATCTGCTCACTTCTGCCGTCGGGTGAAATCACCCCTATGCAAAGCACACGGACTGAGAGTGGAGGTGGGTGGATCCCAAAGGAATAGCAGCGTCCACAAGATGAGGAAATGGGAGCTTCCCCACTAAACCCCCAACAGAGAATTAGATTTGGGTTCCTTTCTTTGTAATGCCTCAGAGTCCTCTGAAATATTGAATCTACTGACACCGCTGGGTATGGGAGTCTCAGGGGACATGCACGCCTTCCATAGGGGTCACAGAGTGAGCTTCTGCCCCGTCCCTCAAATCCTGCTAGGCCAGGGCAGCATCAGGCAGAGGCTTCTTTGCCACTTCAGGCTTCAGCCAAGCTCCTAAGACCTCGGGGCAGGGTCTGCATTCTGTGGGTCTGGGCTCCCCAGCTTCTCTCCCACCACCACCACGATCCCACAAGCATCCTACTCCGGGGCAGAGCCCATGCTTATCATCTATCCCTCCGCGCAGGTAACCATGGCAACAACTTCTGGATCCATGTCAGCAGTGGGCTTCTCATGCGAGGGCCGCGGCCCCTGGACCGGGAGCGGAACTCGTCCCACGTTCTTATAGTGGAGGCCTACAACCACGACCTGGGCCCCATGCGGAGCTCCGTCAGGGTGAGGCGGGGGCACTCGGGCTGGGCGGGTGGGTGGTGGGGATGCACACGGGGACAGCTCTCGGTGAAGCCCTGCGCCCTGTTCAGCGCCGACCTCAGGGCTGGGCAAGGCCTCAGGTGGGCCAGAGCTGGCCACCAGGTGGAACCCGGTGGGGGCAGGGCCACCCCTAGTTTAGGTGCCACATGACGCCTGGAGCTCAGGTACGGTGGGGGAGCCTGGGATCCTGGACGTGTCCTTTTGCTCTAAGCCTCAGTTTCTTCAGGTGTAGAAAGGGATCAGTGATACTGGTGTCCATCCTAAGGGATGAGGTGTCCTTACTATACTAACCCTCTGCATCCACACGACTCCTTAGGGTGGGCCAAGGAAATCTCACGTACGTGATCTTGGAGCTGTAGCTGTTGCCAACTTCATTTTACAAAGGAGGAGACTGAGGCACAGAAAAGTCACTCGTGATAGAACCAGGACTTGAGCCCAGGTCTTTGAGTCCAAGTTCGGTGTTCTTTCCATTGGAAGTGTCCCCCAGATATTCCAGTCAGCGCTCCCAACTGCCCCATCAGATATATTCGTTTCTGCCCACCCTCACTCACCTCGGGCCTCTCCACTATGGAGCTAAAATCAAATCGACCTTAATCTTCCCGAATGGTCAAAAATACGCACCCAGATATTCCGCTGGCTGGGCTGGTTGATGTACTCTCCTGCCCTGTAACAAGGGGATGACTGAGATGAACGAGATAACCTTCAAGTCACCCCCATCCTGCCCCCACTGCACACTCAGCAGCTCACAGCCCCTTCCCCTTAACCAGATGGAAAGTGAGTCAGACCCTAGAGGTGAAGAGTAGGAGGAAGATGGGAAAAGACGGGGTGGGGAGCGAGCAGGGACTTTCACCCAGAACTGAGTGGGGCTGAATCAGCTCCTCTTATCGCCCCATCTCTGCCCCACTGTTTCCCTCAGGCTGGAAACAGTGAACAGAAGCCTGCCTCGGGTCACCATCACGAAGGAGGTGCTGGGGAGCGGGTGACTCAGCCTTGGCCCGTCTTCTGATGTTGCCCCCGCAGCTCTGCCCCAGGAGGAGACGGGAAGGGAAACCTGGGTCCTTTTAGGCTGCCCCTCTAAGTGAGATCTTCCCAGATGGAGACGGCTGAGGGGGTCAGATCCCCCGGGTATTTATACCTTGGGACTGCTTGATTCCAGGGCCCTGGTGACTGAGGGTGAGACAGTTACCCGAATGTGCACCAGGGCAGCTCCACACAGCCACGCTCACCTGCATGACTGCGAGATATTAAATCAGCACGTGAATTACTTATTGAACTCATTTAAGCCTCATAAAAACCCCATGAGGTAGGCACTGTTATTATACCCATTTTACACATGAGGAGACTGAGGCAAGGAGGGCTTCGCCAATGTGTTTAGAGTCCCATGGCAGTAAGGGTAGACAGAGCCAGCCTTCACACCCAGGCAGTCAGCTCAGGGCTGTTCTCTTAACCACGGTACTACGCTGCCTCACGGAAGGTTCCAGACCACAGAGGCCATTGCTGCCTTATCCCCAAAGAGTCATTTTTAAGGTGGGAATTTGGTCGCTGGCCCTAGGGCCAGGACTTGATGGCCCTTACGGTAGCCAGCTCCCACACCCCTGAGCCCCGGGAAAGCTGGGGACCCTCCTGAAGACAGTATAGGGACTCCCTGGACTCATTTTCCTAGCAGCAGCAGACCTGGCTTGTAGGGACAATCCATATTCTCCTGTTCCTGCTTCAGAGACCAGGACAGCACAGATGAGGGGCCAGGGAGTGTGAAGCGAAACGGTCCTCGTAGAGACCGGGGCCTCACGCGCACACCGCGCAGGTGCACACGCACACACATCTCCTGCCTCGTCCCCTTTGCGTGGCACAGCGTTGGACGGAGAGTGGGGCTGGGAACCCAGGGAGCCCGGCAGCTCAGTCGCTGAGCCTTGCTGCTCAGCAAGAACTTGGCAGACCTGGCTGTTTCCTGTACATCTGTGTCTCTCAGGTTTGCAAACCACACAGCATTTTACCTCCTGTCTCTGCTGCTAAAAACAAGGCTGAGACCGGTTAGAGGACAGTGGCATGCAGCCAGTCTCATGGAGGGCCACACCCAGGCTCCATGCCACCTCCCTCTGTTTATTGCGCTGTCAGACTAGCTCTGTGTTTTCCCCTCCACCCTTGGAGTCAAGGCCATTTGGACAAGCAGACTTGGGAAGGGGAAGGTTCACAGTTTCAAAAGATGGATGGGCAGCTTCTGCTTCTGTTTACGGCAGAAGAGTTCCTGAAGTTCATCCATGCAAATCCCCCCCACACCCACCCGCCCCACCCAGGATCTCCCCAGCCAAGTTCTTGGTGAAGCCAGACTTAGAAGGTTCTGGCTTGTGAGCAGCTGTGCTCTGAAGTAGGCACGCTAGTTTGCATAGTGGGTTCTGGGTGTCTGGACATGAAAATTCGATGACATAGCAGGGCTACACGGGCCCCAAGAGCAGGGAAGTAGAGAAACCTTAACCCCCATAAACTTCTCCTCCCCACTGGCTCTGCCACCCCACTCACCTCACAGTTCTCCACTGGTCAGGGCACCATTTCTACTTATACCAACAGAAGCCCCTTCCCTTCTGTCCAGCTAATTGCCAGCTAACCCTGGAAGAGAAGCTGGGGCTGATCTGAGAGGCAGTGATCAGATCAGAAACCAAATATGTGCGCTCTCAGACGAGGCCTCGCGCCACCATCAGTGCTGGTGACCACACCTGTGAAATCCACGCCACATGTCACTGCCCCTACCCCATTGACTCCCCACCCGCTCTGCTGACCAGTTCCTGCTGGCCCTGGCTCTTCTAGACTGGAAGTAGGGTATCTCTCCTGTTTCGGGGCCAGCTCATCCCCAGGATATAGCGAAGAGTGGTAAGGTTGCTAGACCTGGAAGCAGGAGAAGCCCCACTCTCTTTCCAGCTCTCGGTGACCATGAGGCCTCGGGCAAGTCCCCCCATCTTTGGGCCTCTGTTCCCTCATCTGGGAAAAGAGGCAGGAGCCCTGGGCCTCCTTGAGTGCCACCACTCTCTGGTCTCTGCCTATAACTCCCCTCCCCACCACACTGATCCTTCTAGACATAGCCCTGGTCCTGCCCATACCTGGACCAGACCCTCCCATGCTCCTGTGTGTGGGGGGGGGGATGGAGGTGCACAGAAAGAAGGGTGGGGTGCTGATCTCTAGCTATAACATCTCTCTCCATAAACATCTTTTGAACTGTTTTTTGTTGTTGTTATGTAAGACATACATGTTCATTAAAGAGAAATTAGAAAATGTAAATAAGCGGTGATGAAAATTATGCATAATTCTACAATTCAGACATAGCCACTGTCTTGGGCAGGGTCTGCAGAAGCAAATCCTGAGACAAGGATTGGTGTGAAAGTGATGAGTGGGAAGTATAGGAAGTGTTCCCAGGAAAAGCCGGAAGGGGCTTGGGACCAGGAAGGAGAGGCAGCCGGCAAAGTGGAACACAGGAAACTGTGACTCAGTCCCACAGGGAGCTCTGGAGAGAGTCATCTCAGCTGCCCCGTCAGACAGTGGCTAAGGGCTGCCTTAGCCAGTGTGGGACGTAATTCCCAGGCACCTCCGGCTCTCTGGGTGTCTCTGGCTCCGGCAGCAGCGGGGGCTGGGGTTAGTCCCCAACAAAGAACCACAGTTCTGGCCGCTGGCAGTGAGAGCACCAGAGAAAGCACAGGAGAATCTAGAGTAGTCTGAGCACCAACGTCCTCTGCTACCACCATACTTAACGTTTTCATTTCTGTTCTCCCAGATGTATCTTGATAGTTGAATGGGGTCCCTTTAAACTTTCAGGCGCTTTTGCAAGACCCTGGCTCATTTTGTCTTCATAACCATCCTAGGAGTGGGACAGGGCGTGAACTGTTAAATTGATGTTACCCGTTTCATAGCTGAGAAATTGGACGGCCCAAGTTTCACTAGTTAGCCACAGGTTCCCACAGGATTTGCAGCAGAGCCAAGAGCAAGACAAAGTTTGTTCTCTAACATGACATTTAAGCACCTGCCATGCGCCAGGTACTGTGCAGGGTGGGGGAACATGGTGACCAACCGGACAGCCCTAGGCCCTCCGTAGGGAGCTCACAGCTGGCCCAGGAGAGCAGTGACCAGACACGCAGGTTCGGGTGGGCGCAGCCCTGGGCTTGCCCAACCCCAACCCCACCCCCACCCCCCCCGACCTTTCATCCCTGGCCCGGCTCGTGCAGGTGATAGTGTACGTGGAGGATGTCAACGACGAGGCCCCAGTGTTCACGCAGCAGCAGTACAGCCGCCTGGAGCTTCGCGAGACGGCGGGCATCGGCACGTCGGTCATCGTCGTCCGAGCCACGGACCGAGACACTGGTGAGGCTGGCAGGAGGAAGCCGGGGAGTCCATTCCCCAGAGTGACCCGCCCCAGCTCATGCCTCCCTCTCCCGTGGGGCCTGTCATCCCCAGGATGCCTCGGCTCCCCCACTGAGTGGCTCCCAGGTGGGGAGGGGCTCATGGGACAGTCTTGGTGGCATCCCCACCAGATTCCCAGTCCCAGGAGGATGGGAGTCATGGGGAGTTGCCCTGATTTCTGGGCAGAGAGAGGAGAGGTCACAAGCTTGGGAAGTCCGGATTTGTCGTCCCAGAACCTGGCAGCTCCTGGCTAACCTTTGGCTAAGGGCTAGGCAGGGCTGGGGGGGATAAAGGACTTGTCCAAAAGCTGGCTGAGGCCTGCTCCTCCAGCCAGCGCAGCCCAGGGCCTGGCACACACACATTTCACAAGAGGCAGCGTCCTGTTCTACAGGGCTGTGGCCATCCCTGAAGGCAGCCCGGACCTCGCCGAAGGCCCTGAGCCCTAGAGGTGGCTACCGTTAGCAGCACAAAATGAAGGAGAAAGATGACCAGGTCACTGTGGGCCTCTTCACAGGGCCTGGCTGTCTGGGCCTGTGCCGCAGGCCAGGGATACAGCCAGAGAAAACCTCCTTCCTGTGCTTCTCATTTCCCAGCTCCTGCCCTTCTTTCATGTCAGCTGCTCTGGTGGCCCCCAACCCAGCCCCTGTCAGCACCCCCAGCTCACCTGGAGCACGGGATGGAGTAGAGGGAGAAATAGGCCTGAAAACTCCCAAGCGACTGTGCTCCCTTAATAAATGGCACCTTTATACAGTTCCGATCACGTACGTGGCTGGAGGCTAATGGTTCAAGACATTTTCTGGGTCAGAGAAACTAGTGAAAGCTATGGGTCCCTTCCCAGAAAGAATGCATGCCCAGAGTTTTGCAAATAATTTCAAGGAAGTCTGGGATTTCCTGAGTGATTTTATAATCATTCTCTTTGAAGTACGCGGACTTCAGCTAAGGAATCCCAACTGTAGCTCCTGGTTGAAGCGTGTATTCCAAGGCACAGGAATTGGGGGTGGAGGGAGTGGGGAGAACAGAGAAAGGTGACCCTGGCACTGGAACCCTTTGGCTATAGGGACCAAATGAAGGCTTAGCCACTTCTGAGGAGGCTGCCCTGGTCGAACGCTTTCTAAATCAAAGCCTCCACTACAAGGGATCCCTAATTTCCCCACCCTCTCCTTGTGCAGATACCCAAGGGAGGTGCTCGAGCTTGAATTTTACGGCTCCAGGAGCAGAACCAACCCGCTCTGGCATATCTCTCATCTCAAGGCCAGGCCCCAGAGGGCGTCACCAGTGTGTGCTGGGCCTTGCCGTCCTTAACCTTGACCCCGTCCTTGACAGTTTCTCTTGGGATGATCGGACCCAGAGGCGAGGGGTGGTGCACGCCGGGTAGGGGAGCCAAGGCCTCTCACCCTGTTCCTCTGGGACAGCAGTGGGTGTGCTGGGGTAGCTTGTAAAGCCACAAGGCAGCCCACCCCCACCCGGGACTGCATAGCCTCTTGTGCCCTCCTGTAGGGGATGGTGGCCTGGTGAAGTACCGCATCCTGTCCGGCGCGGAGGGGAAGTTCGAGATTGATGAGAGCACGGGGCTTATCATCACCGTGGATTACCTGGACTACGAGACCAAGACCAGCTACCTGATGAACGTGTCCGCCACCGACCAGGCACCGCCCTTCAACCAGGGCTTCTGCACCGTCTACATCACTCTGCTCAACGAGCTGGACGAAGCCGTGCAATTCGCCAATGCCTCCTACGAGGTTGCCATCTTGGAGAACCTGGCACTGGGCACCGAGATCGTGCGGGTCCAGGCCTACTCCATTGACAACATCAACCAGATCACCTACCGCTTTGATGCCTACACCAGCGCCCAGGCCAAAGCCCTCTTCAAGATAGATTCCATCACGGTGAGGGATGGCACAGCAAGGGTTCTCTCTGAGGGCAGGAAGCTCAATTCCTGTAAAGCTAACCAGCGTTCATTGAGCTCCTTCTCTATGCCCAGCACTCTTCTTTGTCATAAACATCCCCGTAATACATCCCTTTAATATGCGGGGTTAAGGTAAAGTTTATACACAGGCAACCTGCTGTCTTCTTGTTACTAGATAACGAAAGCTGTGCGAGTCATGGTGTTTCCCTTTGTACCGTGGCTCAGATACAAATTTCATGCCTCACTGCAGTAGCTAGTAGTCTTCGTTAGGTGTCTGGTGCAGCGATGTCATATCTACTGCCTGGATCTTACTCCTCCATCTTTGCGTTAGTGTGTTTTCTCTCAGAATCTCTTCTTTGAAAATAAGCACAGTAATAATTGCTACAATGTGCCACACCTTGTTCCGGGGCATGCTGGGGACACAGAGATGAACAAGACCCTTTGCAGCCCTCAGAGAGCTCTCAGGCTAGGAGTAGAAGTGGGAATAATCAGGATGCAGATCAGAGCATCACGAGGGAAGAGATGAAAGGATCTACAATAGAGGTGTAATGGAGCGCCTTCGGGGCCCAAATAAAGAGAGCGATCGTACCTGGCTGGGGAAGCGGGAAGCCTGCATGGAAGAGGTAATATCCGATTGGGATTGAGAGAGAAGTAGGATTTCAGCGGACAGAGCTTCACGGAGAAGTTATGCCAGCAGAGGGAGTAATGTGAAGGTGGGAAAGTGGACAGAATGTCCCGGGTTGGCAAGGAGTCTAGTTTGGCCAGGGCGCAGGACTGCTTGGGATACGATGTCACTGCCCATCTGACCCCCTCCCTGCAGGGTGTGATCACCGTCAAGGGCCTGGTGGACCGGGAGAAAAGCGACTTCTACACCTTGACGGTGGTGGCAGACGACGGCAGCCCCAAGGTGGACTCCACCGTGGTGAGTGGATCCCCGGCCGAGGTCCCCACGGGTACAGCCTGTCACCGCTCCAAGTTCCCCCAAACTGACATCTTCACCAGCCACCCAGCATGCAGGCAGGCAGTGGGTGAGGGTTTAGGTAGCCCAGGAACGGCACTGCGGCCGGCCATGCCACACCTTCCCGGGCAGCCTGGGCAGGGCTGAGACCTCAGGTGGGGGGAGGGGTGGCATCCTCCACAGGCCACTGCTTGGAGTGGGGCTGGAAGAGCTGGGACTGCTAACCGTCTGCATCTTTGCCTTTTCTCTCCCTTGACCACCTCCTGCCGCCTCTGCCTACAGAAGGTGAGTAGCCCATGGACGGGTGCCCTCCCCTGTGGGTTGTCTGTGGCCAGTGCTGGCTTGGGCGCTGTGTGGCACTGGGCCTTCCTGCCTCTCCTGGGGGAGAGGGCACATGGACAGGACTGCAGCTGGTCCCTGCTCAGACCCCTCCCAAACTCCCCCACCCATCCACTCTCACACCTGAGCCCAGGCCCCTCCCGAGCACGAACTCCACGTCCAGCTCTGTCCACTCTGCCCTCCTTGTCCTGTCTAGCCCCCCCCAAGTGGGTCCTGGGGTGGGCACTGCACTAATAAGGAGTATGTGGAACACACAATGGAGGGAACACTGAGGCCTCATCCCAGCTCTACTCCTCAGCGGCTGTGTGACAAGGCTAATTGCTCAACCTCTCTGTGCTTCCTTTCCTCGGGTCTAAAGTGGGTATCATACCAACTGCCCTGCCTTCCTCAGAGGATGTGACGGAGCTGGCCGATAGGAAGCCTTTGTAAACTAGGAGGGGTGATGGGAGCGGGGTCTGTAAGGGGGCCCCCTTCCCTCTCTCGGGGTCAGTGTTAGGAGTATGTTACAGTAGTCGTGTGAAGTGGGGCGCCAGGGCCAGGGGAGTGTGGGCAAGGGCAGCAGTGGGCATATGGTGTGAGTCACTGCCCTTGAGGGCTCTAAGTAAAGGCACAGAGACCTTGTGAACTTCGGGGAGGTTGACTGCTGAGGTCAGAGGTGCAGACAAGACTCCTAGAAGGGTAGAGAAGTGGTGACCTCAGGCTGGGGGTGGATATGAAGGTGGGCCCCAGGGGCGGGTCATGGGGTGGAATCCTGCGGTGATAATGAGAACATTTAACCATCGATTCGGCTTGGGCCCCAGCCAGGCAGGTCTGAAGCCATCTGTAGACCACATGGGTGTCCAGCTCATCGTCAGCCTTGGTTACAGCCACGTTTTCACCCCTGCTGAGTCCTTTCACCTTAGCCTAAAAGGATAGACCAACCCGGTGTCCAGGCTAAGAGCCAAATGCAGCTGCTTGGCATCCTGTGCCCCATGGCTCCCTCAAGGTGCCGGCTCCAGTGGCCCTGGTTGTGGCTTGGCCGTACGCAAAAGGCCCCTCCATCCACGGGGCGAGCCTGGGGTGAGCGAGGCGGCGAGCAGCAGTGAGCCCCCACAGCTGCCCTCGACCCCCCCAGGTCCCGGAGGGCAGCCAGTGAGCAGGGCCCTCCGGTGGTAGGTGGTGGGCACGTGCCCTGTGTCCCACAGCTCGTGGCGAGGCTCCTGGTCTTCCCCACCAGAGGGTCTAAGGCTCAGGGGGTTAAGTGGAGCCCTCTCGCAAGCCTCGACAGCCTCGTCCATAAGATGGGCCCAGTCTCCCCTCGCCCCTGTCATGCGGAGTCGGGGCTTGAGGCCAGGTAGAGCCTGGTGAGCAGTAGGGCCGTCCCTCCCGAGGCTGCCGAAGCCCCCCGTGGACCAGGCAGCCACTTCCTGTGCTGGGACTGGCGAGGGCGTTTCAGAACACACTCCTCCGTGGGCCCCTGTATTGCCACAGTCCCTTCACCCTCTTCCAGGAAGCAGGACCCACCCCCCTTTGTTCTGCCCTGGCTTCCTCTCAGAGGCTCCCAGGGGCCACTGCCCCAGATACACCAGCCCTGTCAGTCCCAAACTTGTTGGAGGTGCCAGGGTGGAGGCAAGCTGAGGGGCCTTTTAAAGGCACCACCATTTCCTCTGCGAGGCCGGAACCCCCAAACCACAGCTCACCTACACCTGATTCCTCCTCAGCGCCAGCAGCCCCCATGGCCCTGAGAGGGGTGGGGAGGCAGCAGAAGGGGCAGGCTGGGCGCGGGCGGCTGGGGGGTTACTCAGAGCCATAGGAGCTCTGAGTAACACCCCCGGGCTTTTGAGGGATCAGGGAGGGAGATTTGGGCCCTGAGACCCTGGGTGGGGACAAAGGCCCATAGCTCATTCCCGTAGATCTTGGTACCTGCCTTCCTAACGCACTCACTGATGCAGACTCCCCACTGTTGGGAATACCTCATCAGAGCAGCAAATGTGGAGGGAGCACCTACTGTGTGCCAGGCTCTGGGTTGGGCTCAGGGTACATACAGTGGGAAACCAAAATCAGACGTGGCTTCTGCCTGCACAGGCATAAGATAGAGTAGGGGAAAGACACTGATCAAACTACCACACCAATAAATATATGCCACGAGAGAGTGGATAACAAGGCGTCGGGGAAATCAAGGAGGGCTTCCCGGAGGAAGTGACTCAAGCTGAGCTCCTCAGAAAGCATAGGAGTTTACACAGTAGAGAAGGAAGAGCATTTCAGGCAGAGGGAACAGCAGGTGCAGAGGCCCTGTGGTGGGAGGAAGCATGCGGAGTCCCAACAAGGCCTTGACCAGAGTGAGAGAGTTTGGGAGGGATCAGATTGCGGGGGGCTTGTTTGTTTTCTTCCTGAGAACAGGGTGGTAGACATTATTATGCCCATTTCACCGGTGAGCAGACTGGGGCTCCGGGACTCCACAGAACTCCCTGACCAAAATTTATGATGGGTGGGCAGCGTCTTGGCAGGTGAGATCCTGCCTGTCTGCCAGGCCAGAAGCAGGAC
The DNA here is from genome assembly GCF_937001465.1 of Orcinus orca. Taxonomy (NCBI): domain Eukaryota; kingdom Metazoa; phylum Chordata; class Mammalia; order Artiodactyla; family Delphinidae; genus Orcinus; species Orcinus orca. Next base: position 29,968,683 of record NC_064572.1, read on the forward strand.
AAGGACCACATTTGTTGGCTCATTTATTCCTTCCAGCCTCCTGATTCTGTAGGTGTTCTCGTTCCTACTTTCATCTGAGGAAATGGAAAATCAGAGAGGTTGAATAACTTTTGCCAAATCACACAGCTAGTAAGTGGTAAAGCTGGTCCTGCTGTGAAGCCTGGGTTTGTTGCCTACAGTTCTGACAGCTGCCTGAAATATGCAAGCGTGGCTAGAACTGAGAAGGGGATAGTCCTGATTAGGAAGGAGGGGGGATGAAGTGGAATCTTCTCTGAGTCGTGGTGAGGTTCCACAGGCTCCCCATGGAGTCCTGTGCACACCAGGAGGCAGGTAGGCCTGGGAGCCCCGGAGCCCCAGGCCTGGGGAAGGAGAGGATGGGATCTGGCCTGGAGCAGGGTGGTGGGAGAAGGCCTGGCTTGGGATTGCTAGAACCTGAGCCTCCTCCCCTCCCCCCACACTGCAATCCCCTCATCAGTGAACCCGAGGGGTACCTACGACTCTGGCTGTGTGGCCCATGGCCATCCATGGGCTGGAAGCTGCACCCCCAGCCAGGCCTTCTCTCCAGGCTTGCTATTCAAACCCTGCAGGAGAAGCCTGAGCTGCAGACACAAAACAATGTGTTCTTTGCGTGCAACTTGCATGTTCCCTGTTTTTATCTGGTAGTTGGAAATTCCCCTCTCTTCCCCATCTGCCCTCTCCCCACTGGGACCACCAAGCCACCTTGTGACCCCTCTCCTGCTCCTGAGCCCTGTTTCCTTTCCTCTAATCTAAAGGTGAAAGTGAAGAGGCCTTTGGGCAGTATCTGGTTGCCAGATGTGTTTTAGCTGGCCCACAAAAAAAATTTTTTTTACTATCACCACCTAATTCCACATAAAAATCTGGATTCCTAGTTCCTTTTGAAAAACAGGAAGCTCTGCCCGTGCCAGGCTGACACACCCTCACGGATCTGGAGCCGAGTAGCCTCCGTTTCCTTTAGCCAGGGCCCGTGCCTTCCGGTTCTCCAAGGCCCCGCCACCTCTGAGTCCCCCCGCCAGGCCCCAGCACTTGAGTGTGTGCAGCCCTCCCCCACCAGACTTCCAGAAGAAATGCGCTCAGGGCCTCCGTGTAAAGTCAGGGTTGGCCTAGGCAGGCTCTGAAAGCTTGCTGACCTTCTGGAACTGATTGGAGGTCCGGTCCCCACTGGGCCCACAGCGGGACCCTGTGTTTGGGGTCAGGGAGGGGAAGAAGGTGGGAGGTCTCTGGCCATGTTCACACGCAGGTCTACATCACTGTGCTGGACGAGAATGACAACAGCCCCCGGTTCGACGTCACGTCCGACTCGGCCGTCAGTGTGCCCGAGGACTGCCCCGTGGGCCAGCGCGTGGCCATTGTCAAGGCCCGGGACCCCGACGCCGGCAGCAACGGGCAGGTGGGCACCAAGTGAGATAGTCCAGATCTGCCCTGTCAGTAGGGGCTCCCACAGCCCCTCAGCCGGAGGGGACCTCCAAAGCCATCCCCTCCCTGAGCAGGAAGCAGAGTCATCCAGGCTCTGCCGGGCCCTGAGCAGGTCCGCCCTGCCCTCACCGCAGTCCATGGTCCAGGGAAGGAGACAGAGCTGTGCAAGCTGTCAGCCCTGCCTGTGTCCAGGGAACACGAGGCCCAAGGCTGGCCTCGGCTCAGTCCCCGTGGCAAGCTGAGCACAGAGGGGGTTTAATTTCCCCAGTGACTCCTTGGTCACCTCATCCATGAACCACACAGCATCTCACCCCTGTGTGCCAGCCCTGGGCCGGCCCTCCCCACGAGGACCCAGGGCCCCAAGAGATCACACTCCTCCCCCTGCTTCTCAGGGCCCCCTCCCTGTCCCCTGGCAAGAAGTGCTCCCCACCACGGCAGGTTTGGGCACCCCCTGAGCACAAGGAAGAGGGGTGACAGAGCACACCAGTCTTCACACCACTTTGATCTGTCCTACAAATTGAGGTGTATTTCAGGAGGTTTCCACTGGTTTTTATTTATTTATTTATTTATTTGCGGTACGCGGGCCTCTCACTGCTGTGGCCTCTCCCGTTGCGGAGCACAGGCTCCGGACGCGCAGGCTCAGCGGCCATGGCTCACGGGCCCAGCCGCTCCGCGGCACGCAGGACCCTCCCAGACTGGGGCACGAACCCCCGTCCCCCACCTCGGCAGGCGGCCTCTCAACCACTGCACCACCAGGGAAGCCCTCCACTGGTTTTTAAATGCTTGCACACCTCTAGGGGACCAAGAGATGCTGGCTCTGGAGATGGAAGCCTATGGGTTCAAATCCTTGTTCTCTTGGGCCCTTGCAAGCTGTGTGACCTTGCCAGTGACTTCTTGTTCCTGAGCCTCCTCTCTGAGCTGAAGAGAACAGCTCCCTTTGACAGGGTCGCTGTGAGAGCCGAACAGAGCCCGTGTGACACCAGGGCTGCGCCTGCTCCCCGCAGGGGGGCTCAGTGCTTCCCCGCCCTGGGAAATCTCATGTGGGACTCGCACCTGGCCCCAGGCCAGCATGCTTGCATCCCCCCCACCCCTAGCCTGTCATAGGCCCTGCGCCCGCTCTGTGGACCTGCCACCCTCATTTTGAAGGATGTAAGCACTTCTGAATAAAACACATTCTTCTCACTCTCCCAGGCTGAGCAGAGGGCTCAGGTGGGCGGGAGGGTGCTCCCTGGCCTGGCCAGCTGCTGGTCCTCCCCGCTTCGTCACCCCTCGCCCCTCATCCTCTCTCTTCCCTTACAGGTGGTCTTCTCCCTGGCCTCTGGCAACATTGCTGGGGCCTTTGAGATCATCACCACCAACGACTCCATTGGCGAAGTGTTTGTGGCCAGACCCCTGGACAGAGAAGAGCTGGACCACTACATCCTCAAGGTGAGCGCCAACTGCCTTCCATCCCAAGAGAGCTGAGCCCATCAGCACGCCCTGGCTTTCAGCTTCCTGCTGTCACCAAGTGCCGTGGGCAGGCAGAACCCCTTAGGACCAAGAGCGTGAGTGAGGCTGACCTGGAAAGGGCATCCTGGAAGGGGTTTCTGGACCCAGAGCAGGAAACAGCAGAGGTGTCTGTGCCTGCTGCCAGAGCCGGGAGAGAAAGCCTGGCAGCTGATAGAGCGACTCCTCCACAGACACAGTGTGACCTTGGGCAGGTTGTTTACTCTGTCTGGGCCTCAGTTTCCCCTCTTGTGCAATGGGCAGAAAAACCTGGCTTCCTCTGCTGAGGTGAGGAATAACGAAGACCACCACTGTTGCTGAATTGCTGAGGCTACCGTGTTTCCTGAGGGGTCTCTGGGGACCCCAGGGCCATGCTTCTGCAGGCGTCTGAGCTCTAGAACACTTTCTACAGGCCTCCAGGAAACATCAGGGCTCCTAGGGACAGGCTCAGTCTATGGTTAGGACTCCAGCTCATTGCCCAAAAGATTATTTGAGACTGTTCCTCTATTGGCCAGAGACCAGGTCTGAGTGCATGGAACAGAGGCCTTGAAGCCAAAGGCAGGAGCCCTGGGTCTGGTTGCAGGCCCTGGGTCTGGTTGCAGGCCCAGGGTCACAGTCAGCAGCAGGATGGGGAGGTAAAGACCGTGCACATCAGAGTCAGATTGCAAAGGACGGTTACCAAACAGACAAGTATTGGGCAACGGTTGTTTGCAGCATGGAGCAGAAGGTGAAAGCCTTGGGGAGACCCCAGGGGGCAGGGGGCAGGGATGGGCCAGCAAGTCTCTCTGGCCTCTCAGTCCCCCCCACACCCACTGAACAGGCAGCCCATTTGGACTCCATATTGCTGATCCTTTTAGCCCTGACTCCAGTCATCCCCCTCCTCGCAGGTTGTGGCATCCGACCGTGGCACCCCTCCACGGAAGAAGGACCACATCCTGCAGGTGACCATCCTGGATGTCAATGACAACCCCCCGGTGATCGAGAGCCCCTTTGGATACAATGTCAGCGTCAACGAGGTGAGGGTGGCTCTGGTGCCCATATAGCTGGACGTCTGGAGTGGACAGTGGGTGTGAGCCGACCGTGAAGCACCTGTTTAAATATCTGCCTGGGGACTTCCCTGGCGGTCCAGTGGTTAAGACGCCATGCTTCCACTGCAGGGGGCGCAGGTTCAATCCCTGGTTGGGGAACTAAGATCCCACGTGGTGTGGCCAAAAGAAAAGAAAAAAAACAACGCATAATTATCTGCCTGATCCATGGTTTGTCGGATCACAGAGATGGGGTCGTGGCTTACTCATTCATGATTCTATCCCTAACACCTAGGCCAGGTCCTGGAATGTGGTAACTTTTTGTGGTTTGGATGGAAAGGAGAGGGGAAGAAGAAAGTGGCCTTTCACCATCAACAGGAAACTGAGGTTTACCCTGGGAGAGCTGCTTTTAAATAAAACAGCTCATTTTTTAACAATGGTATTGGAATATAGTTGATTTGCAATGTTGTGTTAGTTTCAGGTGTACAGCAAAGTGATTCAGTTATACATGTATTCATTCTTTTTCAGTTTCTTATACAGGTTATCACAGAATATTGAGACCCTGTGCTATACAGTAGGTCCTCGTTGATTATCTAGCTTATATATAGTAGTGTGTACATGTTAATCCCAAGTTCCTGATTTATCCGTTACCCCACATTTCCCCTTTGGCAACCATAAGTTTGTTTCCAGTATCTGTAAAAACAGCCCATTTATTACTCATAGTAAGATTGAGTCATGTCAGGAGAATTTTTGCCCAGGCACTGCTGGGTATCATGCCCGGTTGGACATTCATGAAGGCCTCCCTCAATTCAGACCCTGGCTCTCCCACTGACTGGCTGTGTGATTTGCACACATTCCTTCCTGGCACCTCAGTTTTCTCATCTGTGAATGGAGTTGACCTAATCTGTAGCATTATGGAGAGGATTTGATGAGTTCACTCAGGCCCCCGGCATGTAGCAGATACCCACAGAATGTTCGGCACCGTCATCTTTATCTTCCTCCTCGTTGCCCCAGGGTAGTCAGAGCAGAACTTTCTAGAGGTCCAGGTGCAGCCCTTGGGCTCTCAGGAACAGGAGCTAGACTTTGCCCCAAAGGCCTTGAATCTGGAATGACCGCTTTCCTGCTCTCCCCCCAGAATGTGGGCGGGGGTACCGCTGTGGTCCAGGTGAGAGCCACTGACCGTGACATCGGGATCAACAGCGTCCTGTCCTACTACATCACTGGGGGCAATGAGGACATGACCTTCCGCATGGACCGCATCAGTGGCGAGATTGCCACGCGGCCTGCACCACCCGACCGTGAGCGCCAGAGCTTCTACCACCTGGTGGTCACCGTGGAGGACGAGGGCACCCCTACCCTGTCGGTGAGTGATGGGGGCTGGCCTCGGGGAGAGAAGGGTGGGGAAGGGGCAGCTCCGCCTTCTGTGTGACAGGGACGAGATGGGTGGGAGTGGAATGCCATGCGCCGATGAGTCCTCCACAACTCCTTTATCGCGTCTTGAGTCCATCAGTCTACAAGTATTTATGGAGGGCCAGTGTGTGCCAAGCTAGGGTGTCGGTTCACCCACCTCTGCAGCCGCTCAGCCTCTATTTAGCCGTGTTTGCTTGCCCAGTGCAGCTCTATGGGATGGTACAGATTGAGCCTGAACCTCAGGGCCTGGCCAGCCCCCACTCCGCCTGCCAAGCTGTGCCGTGTACCTGTGGGGCCTCTGTGCCAAATGGGAAAAGGTGCCCTCTGGCCTCTTCCCCTGCATCACGTTGGTGTGACACGCTGTGGCAACACATCAGGGTCAGAAAGCGCTGACGTCCGTGGTCCAGTCTGATGCGTGAATGGGTAGGGCCACTGCCCAAGGCAATGTGCAGGGTCCACAAAGTTGCAGAAGGAGGCGGGGCCTGCAGGGCTGGATGGTGATGCCGCTGTGTGGGGTGATGGGCTGGGGGATGACGATGTCTACTGTAAGCTGGCTTCGTGATTGTGAGCAAGTCAGAACCTCTCTGAATACTGGTTTTGTCATCTGTGAAAGAGAGATAATATCTCCTGCATAGGTGGTGTTTGGGGAATTGAGTTAGCTCTTGTGTGTGGAAGCACTTGGTAAACCTCTAGGAAGAGGAGTGTATCAGCTACCTATCGCCACAATAACCCTGCATTATAAACCAAACAGAGAGGCATAAAACAACCATTGACTTAGCTCCAATTCTGCAGGCTGGCAATTGAGACCTGGCTTAGCGGGATGGTTCTTCTGCTGTCAGCTGGGCTCCCACATGTGTGCATGGGCAGCTGTGTGTCGGTTGGATGGCTGTTCTTTTGGGGGTTGGCTGCCCATCAGTTGGGATAACAGGGCAACTGGGCCACCTGTCTGTCCCCTTTCAGAAGGCTGGTCAGTGCTGGTTCTCATGGAGCCAGAAAAGGTCCGGGGGAAAGAGCAGAGCATGCAAGGCCTCTCAAGGCCCAGGCTTGGAACTGGAACAGGGTTATTTCTGCCACATTCTGTTTGCCAAAGCAAGTCACAAGGCCAGTCCAGGTTCAAAATATGGGGAGATAAACTCTCTCTTTTGAAGGAATGAACTGCAAAGTCACATTGCAAAGAGTATAGATACAGGGAGGTGTAAGGATTGGGGACATTTGTATAATCTGTCTACCCTAGGGACCCTGATTGTAAATGAGGCCTCAGCTCTATCCTTCTGCCCCCAAAAGGTGACTCTCTTGGACCCGGTCCTCTCCTTTGGCAGTGGCACTGTGGACTGTGGGATCAGAGCAGGCCTGGGTGGGGCTTTTTATCTGGAGTGGCTCTGGGGAGGATGGTGGAATTGGGTCAATCCCAGAAAACCACATTCTGAAAAGCCCAGGATAATACTAATCACTTCAGCCAGTCATACCCAGTGGGCCAAACGGAGACACAATTACAGGGCACATGTAACTAACTGAGAGGAGGACAGGTAGGGGTATCGTTTATTGTGGCGACATGGAGGGACTCAGTTTTGATATAACCCCTCCCTGCCTGCACCTAGCTTCAGAGTGAATCATCTTCTTGGTCATCTCTCCAATAGCATTTACAGATGTGTTTGACTACAAGTAACAGAAACTTAACTATGGATTCGTAAATAAATGAGAATGCATTTTTCTCGCATAACAACAATCCCAGAGAGAATTACAAACGTTGATTTCATGCTCAGTGATGTCAGAGCTAATGTTTCTTGGCCTTTCCTTCATGGTTGCAAGATGGCTGCTATAGCTCCAGCCATCATGTCAGAGTTCAAGGCAGGAAATGACAAAAAATAATAAAGAGCTATGCAAGCCACCTCTGCCCTTTGGCTAATTACTTGGGGGCCACATATAACACTGCCTCAAATAAAAGCAGGGCTCTGTTAGTGAAGAAGAGGTGGGCAACTCATAGCATCCGCCATGCTGCTCTTTTTCATCCTGACCTAGGCCAGTGAACACACCACTCTTACCCCCACTCCCCACCCTCCTCTATAACACATAGTCCTAGAGTTTTCCAGGGACGCAGATGGTGAGACCCATAATATTCTAAGACCCTGAGTTCGGGAGGCAACATCTGGTTTCCTTTTGTTCCCCAGAAGAAATGAGAATTAGAGAAATGTGAAATCCCCCTAGCCACATTTAGCCACCCCGAATGGTGGGCCACTCCCCAAGCAGTCCCTGCAGAATTTGGGACTAGTCCCCATGGCCAGAAGTTTCATCTGTTGACCAAACTCTCCTTAGAGATCCACCCTAGCCTGGTGGAGACCTGTGAACACTGCCTTCTCACACGCGGGCCGCTGACATTCTGGCCCTCCTTGAAGCAGGTCTTGGCCTGTTCCAGCTCCCTGGTAAGAGTGTGGGAAGTTGGGTGGTAAGAAATGCAGTCTCCCTTTGTCTACCTTCCTCATCTTGGTCATCACCGACTCTGCTCCAAGAAAACAACTTCAGGATGACCAAGATCAGGAATTGGGTATATGTATATGTGTGTATATGGTTCCTGGGCTGTACTATAATAATACAGACAAACAGCATCAGGTACCAGCTGGAAAAACATTTAAAGGAGAAAACTTTTAAGTCAAAAAGTATCCATCCTTGGGCTTCCCTGGTGGCGCAGTGGTTAAGAGTCCGCCTGCTGAGGCAGGGGACGCGGGTTCGTGCCCCGGTCCAGGAGGATCCCACGTGCCGCGGAGCGGCTGGGCCCGTGAGCCATGGCCGCCGAGCCTGCGCGTCCGGAGCCTGTGCTCCGCAATGGGAGAGGCCACAACAGTGAGAGGCCCGCGTACAGCAAAAAAAAAAAAAAAAAAAGTATCCATCCTTTCCATTTTTTTTCTGCTTCTTCATGATGGGAAAAGATCACTTTTATTTGATTTTTGTTGGTGACACCACAGTGAAGAACTACAGGGACCACAGGGGCATTGTTGAGAACTTAGCACTGGACCATATTTGTTCATTTATTCATTTATTCATTCAGCCAGTGTTCCCTGAATACCCTCTATGTGCCAGGCCCCAGAGATACAGAGGTGAAGGCAGTGCGGGTCCTGCCACGATGAAGTGCAGCTGAGTAAAGGAGGCCATGAGGACATCCCTGTGCAGGGCCAAGGTGCAGCTGGGGCACTGAGAAGGCCTCGGGGAAGACTTCCCGGGGCAGGTGATACCTGGGCTGTCTTGTCAGTCAGTCACAGTTAGCACAGCAAAGGGGGAAATCATATCCTGGAACTGGGCATCGACCTGAGCAAAGGCCTAAGAGCAAGTGATAATCCGGGGTGGGTCCAGGGAGCTGCAGGTAGTCTAGACCCGTGGCAGCATCCAGCGCCCAGAGCAGGGCTCTGTATCTACATATCCTCACCACATTCTGTCTGTGGCAGGCCCCAGGGGCCAGTCCCAATACTTTCCCAAGTGCCCCCTCCACTCCCTCCTGGCCCCGCTAGGCCAGGGCCCTACAGCCAGTGCCCCTCCATGATTGGCGTTTGTCTCCGAGGAGTGCTGGACCCTTGAAGGTTTGCTGCCACTGGCCAGGCTGTTACTTCTGGGCAGTGAACACTCTGGGGTCATGAGTGCCCCCAAGCCAGAGGGGACCAGAGGAGGGACCTTGTCTGCTACTGGGCAGATTTCACTGGCTGAGTGTTGAGGAGGTAGGATCACTCCAGCGTCTTCTAGACCAGCCAGAGACCTGAGAAGCCTCAGACCAGCCATCTCGAGGTTCCAAGAAAGGTCACCGTGGTTTAATAGGGGTGCATACGTCTGTCCAGAGACGTCACACGCCGTCCTCTTGTTCCCACCTACAAGTACCTGCCTGGTTCAAGCAAGCCCTCACTGGCACAGGACCAGCCTTCCTGTTGGACAAGGGCAAGTAAGAGTTATTCATTCATTCATTCTTTCATTCATTCATTCAACACCAAGTATGTGCCAGGCCTGTGCTAGAGGCCAGGAAGTCAGAAATGAGTTGGACACAGATCTGTCCTCAAGGAGCCTACAGTTAGTGGGGGAAGTGGACACATAACAGAGAGTTGACACTCTAGGATGTGATGGAATGCTAGGAGGTCAGAGCCAGGAGCTAGGGAAGGTTCTAGACAAGGCATTTGCATCCCTGTCTTAAAGGATGGGGCTTTCTAAGCAGGGGGGTGGGATTCGGCTACAAAGTCTCCCTAAAACCAAGAGAAATCCTATATCCGAGGCCTCCCATCTCTTCTTTTCTCCCTAGGGTCCCCTCCCCCACAGTTTCCTGAGAGCAGAACATTCCTGCAAGTAGCCCAGGCCATCCCCACCCAGCTCTCAGCCCCGTATCACCCAGAGCTCAGAACAGCTGTGCTGCAAGGGGCATCCGGGCCAGCCTAGGCCTGTCACACAATGGTGTGCGCCCAGCAGGGGAAGTCGTAATACAGCCTCGGCCCTCTGCCTCGCTCCAGGCCACAGACAGGGAGGGCAGGCTTGGGGGAGGGGTCCAAGTGGCCGTCAGGAGACCCCTGCAAGAGGAAGGGCTGGGCCCAGGGAGGAAGGACGGAAGGCAACTGGGAGGTCAGGAGCTGAGCCCCAGGCACAGAGGTACCTTGGCAGGGGGATGGGGAGACAGAGGTTCCCGAGGGGGGCCTCCCTGCCTTGCGAATCACAGCCAGAGGTTAGCAATCCCAGATAACCAGCCCTGGCTTCTCAGGCTGGTGGGGGCCTACAGAAGACACCTGTCCAGGCAAAAAGACAGAAAATCTCCCACCAGCCGCTTCTGGTACAAGAGCCGCCGGCAACAGCCCCACGAAAGTCTGTGCGCAGGGGGTGCTGCTCTTGGCAGCTCACCTCATATTTTTAGAGCCGAGGCTCCTCTGTTGATTAAACTCGGACCCTGCTGCTGTTTGTGAAGCCCGCTTCCCCTGGCTCAAGCTCAGGAAACCCCAGCCCGGCCCCTTCCCTGTGCTGCACACCAAGTAAGCCGGCCTTCTCTGGCCCAGCAATGCCTAAATTCAGACCCTTCCTGTAGCCCTGCTTCTTGAGAGTGTTCTGCAGCTGCTCAAATGCTACACATGCAACTGGTTCAGTTCCTCCAAGAGACCCTGGGGCTCTGCAGATAGATGAGTTTCTCCCTTCCCCATTCCCCTCCCGCAAGCAAGTGGGGTGCACGGGCCGCCATGCCCACCAGGAGTCCTGTGGTTTCAGGGCTGCCAGGCAGGAAGGGGAGTGAAAAGACTGATGTGGAAGGAGTAGAGCCATGGGCTTGTGGGCACAGGTTCATCCCCCAGGGCCCGGTATGTACTGTGAGCAAGTCCAAGTCCTGGCCTGTGATGCCACTCGCTTCAGTGCAGAGGAAGGAGCACAGACCTGGGAAGCAGGAGACCCAGGCTTCAGTCCCAGTTCCGCATTCAGTTGTGACAAGACACAAACCTTTTGGAACCTCAGTTTCCCTATGCATTAAATGGGACAATAAAACCTTCCAGGGTTTTCCAGGGGAGGGGTGGGGAGGAGTAGGAACCAAAGAAGTAATAACACCTGGTAAAGCGTTTTGGAAAGCACAGTATTATCACAGAAGAGGCAAAGATATGGAACATGTACTGCCCTTGCCTATCCTGTGCCCAAGGCATGCATTGCTAGCGGATGTCAGCACTTTCTCATTAAACTATATTGATACTTCAGAATCCCTCTTAACATATATTCCAGGAAGCCATACCAAGAGATCAGAATTGCAAAACAAAATGAAACCCATGCCCGTTGGCCTGCAAAAGCTCAGGGCATCATTGCTGTTGAGGAGACAGCCCAGACGAAGCTGCTGGGAACTCGAGCTAGCCGAAAGGCAGAGGTGACCCTGCCGATCGTGCGTGATCCAGAGGACAGAACCCTGGCATCCTGGTTCAGCCCCTCACCCAGTGGCTGTGTTTCAGTCCTCAGCTCTACAACCAGGTCCAAAGGGCAGGCTGTTATTGGATCCCTACCATAGAACTCACAGAATAGTTAGGGAGCCACAGCGTCCGTGCAGGAGAGGTGAGCATGCAAAGCGGGTACAGTGAATGCCCAGTGAAGGGGCTAGATGGTCAGTGCTCTCAGTGGGCTGGACAGGTGGTGATCAGGGCTGTGAGTGTCAGGTTCTCAAGAGGACTTTGCACCTAGCCTCCTGGCTGCCAGGCCCAGTTCCTCTTTCTGCCATTGTTATTCCCTCTGAGTTCCCTGAGCAAATCTTAGCCTGGCCCCCAGCACAGTTAGGCCAGCCCTGGAGAGCTCTAGCTGTCACCCAGGAAGGCCTCTTCAAGGAGGCAGGGCCGCAGAGCCCCAGCTGGGGTGGAGAGTGATAAGACCTCTGCAACCCCCAGCCCCACCTCGTCTTCCCAGTTCCCTCACCACAGAGCACTCCGTGAAGAAGGCGACGCATTAGCCCCTCTATCCCAGGCTGCCGCGTGTAGGAGGGAGCTCTGGCCAGGCAGGAGCCAGGGTATCCCCAGGGCGGTCTTTACGACAAGTGGCCCGGGGGTTCCTGCACACCTACCCCAGTCCATCACCACAGACCCCCAGGCAGGGCCAGCCTGATCCAACAGCAGCATATCCAGTGGCCTCTGCAGTATGTTTTCAGAGAGGGTCAATTCCATCCCCTTAGCTTATCACTTGACGGAAATAAAGGCTGGAGATCTTTATTAAATGTGATCAGGAGATAGGTTACAGGTCCCAGAATTCCTGATACATCTCTTAACAATGACTTAGTGCCTAACAATGACTTAGTGCCTAAAAGCACAAATTTCTCTCCCACGGCCTCAGGCAGTGCCATGATCCGTGAGCTTCCTGCCTCAGTTGCACCCTGCCCAGAAGGCCCAGGGCTCCTCCCAGCCCCCTTGGAGGCAGGCACCGTGTTCTCGCTCCCCTATTCCGTGCCATGCACCCCAGCCCACAGGCACTGAGCCTGTAGGAACCGGCCACCAGAGCTGGCATCTCCAGAGGCGCCACCACCCTAGGGCGAGCACAGAGAGATACCCTAGTGCCCTGCCCCTCCCCACAGCATCAGGGAGGGTGCCTTTAGGGTTGCTAGGGGCAGGGCGTGTTGTCATGGATGAAGATGGAGCCTGGAGCTCAGAGTAAATTTCACTGAAAACAGGAAACCACGAAGCGATACGTTCACTAGTAAAGGGTCCAGAGAAGGAGAACTCGAGGCCATGCAGGAGGAAGCTGGGGAGGAAGTGTGGTGTCTTTCTGCTGCGGGGCCTCCGCCCTCCTCCACACAGAGCAGCTGGCCCTAGGGTCTGGCAGCCAGTTTCTTAGAAGTTGTCTCTGCCTTGAGGTCAGAAGCTGAGGTTTGGGCCAGGCCAGCCTCCCCGCTGGGCAGGAGCATTCTTTCTGCGCTGGGGCGTGAGGAATCTGGTCCATGGGCTTGTCCTTCAACCCTAGGGGTAGCCTGGCCCTGCCTCTAGCAGGTATCAGCCTACCCATCCCTGCTCCCTGGGCCCCCACAAGCTGTGAGAATAGCGCCCTCTTTCTGCGGCAGCTGGCACTAAGAGTCCACAGCAGCAGATGAAACCGAGGGGTAGATCCCCAGGGACAAAGCAGGAGCCAGGGTTTGGCATTCCGGCCACTGGAGGAGTCAGTGCAGAGTCTCGAGGCCCGAGGCCCGCGCCCACCTTCTCCTCAAGGCCCCTGGGCACAGCTAGAGGCCCACGTTGACCTACGGTCTTGGGCCTGAGAAGGGAGATTTAGGAGGCAACCAAGGGGCTCCCTGGCTTCAACTGCAGGCCCGGGGCTCACTGCTGCTGGAGAGCCTCGAGCTGTTCCCTTCTCCCACCCCAACTCCCATCCCCAACCAGGCCAGGCGGGCTTCTCCCTGCCTGCTGGGCCCTTAACCCTGGCCTGAAGCCCTGGCTCTCAGCACCCAGGCCTGGCTCAGCAGAGCCAGCGTAGGCTGCTGGCAGATGAATGCCCAGTTGAAATGACGCCCTCCACAGTGCAGTGCCCGGGGCTCCTGTCCAGCTCAAACTTTCTCCTCCCCTTCTCAGGCCCCACCACCCATTTTCACCCCACAGTGTACAGAGACCCCTCCCCACACCTCTCCATGCTCTAAAACTCTTTAATCGAAATTCCACAAAGGATTCCCCTCATATACGTGTGTAAAAACAAACTTGGGTCATGCCCTGAAGCAGGAGATGGAGCAGAGGGTCCAGAGCAGAGCGGGCATAAGACTTTCTAGGGACACGCCCGCTCCTGCCACCCGAAAGGATCACACTGCAGTGAAGGCTCAGCACAGATTGACTGGAACAGAGGACCAAAGACTGGGCGGTGGGGGAAGAGGGCTCCCTGGGCCTCAGGCACCTCGGAAGCAGGGTAGGGATTTAAACCCAGCTCTTATGATCCACCCACAGGTTTTGCACTGTTGCACAAGTAGTTTTGAATAGCACCCCAAGAGTGTCAGAGGTTGAGCAGTACATTATGTGGTCACCATCTCTCTCGACCGCAGGGGGCAGGCGGTGGAGCCCTCTCCTCTCACCTTCCCAGCAGGCCCCAGGCTCTCCCCTCCACTCCCATCTGTGGTGGGTGGTGCAACCTCTGGCCTGGTTCCCATTGCCCAAGATGCCAGCTGGCTCACAGTGGCCACCGTGCCGCAGCGTATACTTCCTGTTTTGGGGCTTCTGGCCAATGAATCCTGGGGACCAGAGTGCAGGCAGTGGGAGCCCCAGATTTGTGTAACCTGCTGACGGCTCCTCAGAGTTGGCTGCTAGAAGGCAGCTGGGGAAGGCTCCCATGGCCCAGGGTCATGCAGGCCCAGCCCCAGAGCCTCATGGTTACAAAGAGGTTTGACAGACGAGCGGTCTCAGGAGAGATGGGGGAGCTGGGTCCACCACAGTGCGGAGGAGTCTCTCCACATCTTGTCCTATCTTGTCCCTCATGCCTGGAGGGTGGCACTGGGGAGTCTGCCCAGTGCCCATCTCTGCTGTCAGGTCCCAAGGCTTAGGTCCCGGGAGAGAGGCTGCCACACAGCTGGCAGTTCTGGGGCTTCTAAGATGGAGGTCAGGTGGCATCAGTAGCTGGTGAATTTCAGGTCTCTGCGGTGGGATCCCAGCACCCCACCATCCTTGAGACAGGGGCTGAGCGATCCAACATCTTCTCCCTTCTGCCACGTAGCATCCAGGGAGGCTGAGGGTCTGGCCATCAGGGGTATTTCAAAGAGTCTGAGCTTAGAGCAGGAGGAAAGAAACCAGGGCCAAGGCCGAGGGACCACTTAGAGGGCCAGCCCTAGCTCAGATGCACCTGCCCCAGGCCCAGCCACAACTGCCCACTGCCCCCAGCTGGTCTAGATGGCCTCAGAGTTTGGAGAGTCAGGGACAGGGTCTGCAAAGGAAAGGAGAAGCAGAGTGAAGTGGGGGTTCCTCTGTCCTTCATCCCCCCAACCCCACACCCTGAGGCTGTGAGGACTCCCCAGGGAGGGCAGGGAGTGAGGCTGATGGCCTGCACGCCATGGAGAGGTCATGACCTTGCGGGCCATAGAGCCGTGAGGGAAGAGAAGCACTTACCTAGGGAGGGGAAGAAGACATCCCCGGGGCCTGGTGGAGACAGAGGAGTGTTGGGCTCAGAGAGCAGATGCCGCCCAGACTCAGAAGGCTGCCTCCGGGCCATGTACGTCAGGGGTTGCCTGGGCTTGGTCTCTGGCATCCCATGGGAAGGTGGAGAGGTTTCAAAGCCGGGGTTTTCGATTCCTTGAGTGTTGTTGCTAGAGAATCAGAATTGAAGGTCATCCGTGCTGCCTGGGGCTAGGCCTCTGCCCTCCCGCCTGCCTGCCTTCTCTGCTCCCTTCCCCTCACCTGCCTTCCCACCCCAGGCGTCAGCAGCCTCTCCTAGCAGGAAGGGAGGATCCAGGGCCAGAGAGAAAAGGCCATGGGCTGCCCTCACCACCTGCCCTGAGCTGAGGGCATCTGACCCCAGCTCCACCCTGTGGTCTGACCATCTGCCCCAGGCCCAGGAAGGAAGCCCAGGGTCAGAGGCGCCTCCGGAATCTGGGGACAAGTCTCTCTTTGGTCAGTAGAGTTAATGGCATTAGCACTGAATGTCCCCACAGCTTGTCTTGAGCTGAAGGGAGGCGTTCTTCCTGCTTGGGAGTGGGACAACCTCTGAGGACCCCTCCAACTCTGAGATTCTAGCAGGACTTCCTGTGACCCGTCTTGAATATCATCCCTTTCAAACATCAGGGAGGAGCTCTGAATTTAGTGTTTGCATGTACTGGGGCCAAATTTCTAAATGTGGCTCATTCCCAAGCACGCCCTCCGTGCCAGGCTCCATGCCAGCTTCCTGCCCAGAGTGCACCAACACACATTCCCTTTCTACTCTATCCCCAACCTGCCGCCTCCATCTGAGCCCGGTCAGCCTCTGCCCTTGTAGCCTGACAGCCTTCTCCTTGGAGTGCCCTGCAGGGAGGGGCTGCAACTCCAGATGTGCTGGCCTCCTTTGCATGTTTCAGTGTCTGCCTGGGCTCAGCTGCTTCCTCCCCTCCCCCACCCTGGCCTGGCTGACCACTGAGGCCCGAAGGTGGGTGCGTAGTTCATCCAAGCATCCTGGAGCTCAGACTGCTGGGTGAGGGGTGGCAGGGAAAACAGCCAATCAGCACAGATGTGTAGGCCTCAGTGGCAGGTGGCAAATGCTCTTCTAACCAGCTGTGCCAGGCAGCTAAACAGGGGCCCTGCTGCCCAGAAATATCTCCTTCCTGACAGCTGGCCCAGAGCACAGAGAGGACCAGGGAGGCCACACCTGTGTTCTCAGCCCTGTCGTGGTATAAGCAGTGACCGGAGAGGAGAGGGGAAGAGATCCTGGTGAGGGTGGCAGAATCAGTCTGTCCTGGCTAAAAGATCCCCCTCCCCCTTAACTGCTGCAGCAGGAGTTTGGGTGTGGATGCTGCCCTTCAGAGATGACAGCCCAGGGAAGAGACACGGCCTGCCAAACTCTGAATCGGGGTGGCACAGCTGCTAGAAGTGTTCTCAGGAAGGTTTCCATGGGCCTTACCTGTCCATCCGCACCAGCTCCTGGGCACCTAGGGACAAACAGACAGAGAAGCTAGTCACAAAGGGAAGGCTTCCCTAGACAGCATCCCTGCCCTCACTGGCAGATGTCCCTCAGGGAACGGGAGCAATCCTGGACAGGGCCGTGCTCAGCCCTGGATCCCACTTCTGTTCACTCAGGAAGCCCATATGGCAGGCAGTGCTCTGCATGTCTACCCAGCAGGTGAGGCCCCAGTGAGCGGCCCCTTTTGACCAGTGATAAATGAAATTTGGGCTGCATTTTACAAGTGTCTGGGACAACATTTGTTGCCAGGAAACGAAAGGCAGCCAGTGATTTCTCCCATGTCTTCACTTGGTGATGTTAGACATTCATGAGCAACCCAAGGCCTGGCTCCTGAACTTGCCGTTTCCTGTTTGGCCATTTGTCACGTTCTGGTCGTCAGCCATGATTTACTGGGCAGGAGTGTCGGAAGGTCAGCTCCTAATTAGAGTTCCTGGTCCTCTCTGTCCCGCCCTCTGCATTGCCTCATAGGGTGGCTTTCAAGGCAACATCTCTTAGAGGAAACTCAGGGGGCCTGAGACCCTCTCACTTCTCAGCCATGCTACTACTTTCTACTCTGCAGCCAAGCTGCTGCCACCCTGCCCCGCTGTGCGGGTTCCCCACCCCCCAAACTAGCCACCAACCAGATGCAGTGACCCCAACTTCCCTCTTTCTTGCAGCTCCCCACGTACTCCCACAGATCTTTCTCGTCTTTTACGGGCTTTGCTGCTGATTACGATGGGGAAACAAGCGGTAGGGGAGGGGCACAACAACACCACCCACGGGAAGTTGCACACAAGTTCCTGAAATCTCTGAGGTATCAGAATCATGGCTCCTTGTTTACCGAGTGACTGCGTGGGGCTTCGTGCAGGTTTCTGCGTCCCCTCAGCTCATCCTCTCCTCTGCCCTGGGGACACCGAGGCCCTGATACTAGAGAGGTTGCAACACCCATTGGCCTCCGCAGCACGCTGCCTTCCTCAGTGCTCCCAACCCTTTCTCTTTCTTTTTTCCTGAGTTTGGCTCATTCCCAAGCATACTTTCTGTTCCAGGATCTGTGCCAGGCTCCGTGCCATCATCCTGCCCAAAGTGCACCACACACGCTCCCGTCCACTCTGTCTCCGACCTGCCTCCCCGCTGCCCCGCTCTGGGCCACTCGGCCTCTGCCCTGTGGCCACACTCCTGGCATGTCCCAGGTGACTTCTGTTGCCATAATTCCAACAGCTGCTTCTCCAGAGTCTAGATCAAGAAGAATGACCTGAATCTCCACTCCCTCTCCATTTCGCACCTGGTTTCTCTAGCATCGTCCCCTCTGGCATCTCTTGTGTCTGTCTCTAAGCCTTCGACCATGCAAGTCATTTTTTTTTCTTTGTGGAGAGGACAGAGGACTGGCCTCAAAAATACTTTTTTTTTTTTTTTTTTTGCGGTACGTGGGCCTCTCACTGTTGTGGCCTCTCTCGTTGCGGAGCACAGGCTCCGGACGCACAGGCTCAGCGGCCATGGCTCACGGGCCCAGCCGCTCCGTGGCATGTGGGATCTTCCCGGACCGGGGCACGAACCCGTGTGCCCTGCATCAGCAGACTCTCAACAACTGCGCCACCAGGGAAGCCCTCAAAAATACTTTTATTAGGAGATAAATGATTGATACCTTCCTGTTACTGCATATATTAAACCTGGGGAATGGTGCTATGAAGTGGCTTCCCATCACAGAAATGGGGCTCGTTTAGAGTTTCAGAAGACGTGCTCAACAGCCCTAGCCAGCCCACCGCACCCCCTTGAGCCTTCTTTCAGTGCAGTTCTTCAGCACCCAGATCATCTGTCCCTTCCTCTGCGAAGCCCTCAGTCTGCAAGTGTCCCAGTGCGTGGAATAGGAAATACTGGGGGCTGACCCCGGCTCCCCGTGTCCTCAGGACACCCCACAGTGTTCTGGCCTGGGGATGTCCCCTCTCTGTTTTTCCTTCCTCCAGCCTGGGACAGGGGCAGAGCCTTGGCCAACCCCCTGGGGCCCTGTAAGGAAGGCTGTGAGGCGCCAGAACAGGGTCAGCAGTGCACCTCCTCCACCCAACGCCGTCCTCTGCCAGGAATTTGTTTCCCAGTTCCCGTTCCCTGATGGAGACAGCCCTGTGGTCTGGAGTAAGGGGGACAGAAAGCACCTCTTTTGCTGGGAGCCAAGCCTAGCTGAGCGTGGCCCCCTCCTCGTCCCCTTCCCACCTCCGTGGAAGTGCTCCACAGACGAGCAGGAGCTGAGGGCAGCTCTGCAGTGATTTCTCTCCCTGGTTGACCCCCGGGGTTCCTCTTTCTACTCCAACCCCTTTACCCTCCCCCACCCCGGCCCCAACCCCAGGGTATCTGTGTAAATAGACTGTGGTGGATTTCATGAGAGGAATAAGGGCGTCCTGAGAGGAAGGGAGAGGTGGCCACAGCCTCTGAGTGACCCAGTGACAGAGGGACAGAGGGGTGTCAAGTCGTTACAGTCCAGCCGAAGGCAATCAGATGTAAGCCAGAGCCTTCCTGCAGAGGACAAGAGGGGAAGAGGTGGGGGAGGCGAAGCGAGGGCCCACACCCTCCTGCTCTTGGAAGACTGAGACAGGACGAGGCTCATGGGTGGAGTCAGAGGAAGGGCAAGGTGCACTGTCACCCAAAGAGACGGGTGAAAAGGTATTTGTGGTCACAACTTGAAACCTGGCTCCACCACGTACTCGCTGTGTGGTTCCTTAAGGGAGTTACTGAACGGCTCTGTGTCTCAGTTTGCTCAGCTGTAACATGGGGCCAATGGTAGGAGCAAACTCTTAGAGGGGTTATGAGGAATATGTGAGAGAACGTGTATAGCAAGCTTGGCGTGGTCCCTGGCACAGCAGTCCTACTGGTTAGGGGTCGTCTGCTATGACGCGCATGCTGACGAGTGTTTTTATTATGTGGCGGGACTATATTCCCTGAAAAGCGTGAGGTGAAAAGCTCTGAGTCTGAGTCTTAGCTCTTCTGCTTGCTAAGTTATATAACATTGGGTTAGTTATTTAACCCTGCTGATCTTAGGTTTCTCACCTGTAAAACGAAAGAGCTGAATCAAGTTATCTCTAAGCTCCCTCGCAGTTCTGATAATCCAAAGGTCATTTTGTCCCAACAATTGCTACCAAGACGAGCCTACCCATACATTAAAGCAGGGCCCCAAACAGTCTCCAGGCGGTAGCACTTTTATAAGCCAATTTCAGCTACTCCGTATGATTATTCATTCATTCAACAGTTATTCATTGAGCGCCAAGGGGCTAGTGGATCCTCTCCTCTCTCCACCATTGAGCCCAACTCCTTGCAAGACCTGTAGCAGCTCCTGTCTCTTGAAGAGCAGAATTGTGCCTGCCTTTAGCCTTTGCTAATCCCCGTGGCTGAGGGGTGGGGGGGCTGGGGCAGGTCACTCACACACCCACCTAGCCCAGGCGGGCAGGGATACTCACGGCGGTTGGAGGCCACCTGCCTTTGCTTGTAGACCAGGAGCAGGATGAGGGGGAGGCAGAGGATGCCCACGATGCAGGCGCTCGTAGCCAGGGCAGCAGCTGTGATGCCTGAAAGGACAGAGGCGGCCAAGGTGAGGCCCCGTTCCCACTGCACCTCCTGAGGGGAAACTGAGGCCCAGAGAGGGAAGGCCTGGCAACAGGGGGACCCACCTTTACCCACGCCCCACAGACAGACCCTCACTGACTTGCAGAGGCACGGAAGGTCTGGGGACCCCGGGGGGGGCCAGAGCACCAGAAAGCAGGCCAGGCGCTTACAGCTGAGGCGGCTCAAGCGGGGAAAGAGAAGGGTCCTCATCCCAGCCCACGGGGAACAGCTCGACCACGGGTGACAGGCTGTTCCCTGAAAAGGGAGAGCAGGCCCTTCACAGACCTCACGCCACAGAGTTCAAGGCGAGAAGGAGCTCGAGACATGAAAAACTTTTGCAAATAGATAGTGGTGATAATTGCACAACACTGAGAGCATAATTAATGTCACTGAATCAAACACTTAAAAGTGGTTAAAATGGGGCTTCCCTGGTGGCTCAGTGGTTGAGAGTCCGCCTGCCGATGCAGGGGACACGGGTTCGTGCCCCGGTCTGGGAAGATCCCACATGCCGCGGAGCGGCTGGGCCCGTGAGCCATGGCTGCTGAGCCTGCGCGTCTGGAGCCTGTGCTCCGCAACGGGAGAGGCCACAACAGTGAGAGGCCCGCATACCGCAAAAAAAAAAAAGGTTAAAATGGCAAATTTTATATATGTTTTATCTCAATGAAAAATAAATGAATAAAAAGCCCTATTTATCCCCAGAGAGACTCCTTGGCTCCAGGATGGGGCCTCTGAACTGATCTCACATGTACAATTCACGGGGAAAACTCTTGGGGCAGGAACTAGGGATATGTGAATCCTTGTCCAACATTTAAATTCTTTTTAAACTTTTGAAATTACACACAAAAACATTTACAAGTTAAAAAAAATTCAAAAGTTTCTTCCTCCCCCTCTACCCAGGTCCCCTCCAAAGACATCATCACTGTCAGCAGTTTTTTTGTGTTTAGTCTAGATACATTCCCCGCATGTAGAGCGTACGTGGGATCACAGGACAACTGCTTTTCCCACTTAGCACGGCTTAGACACCTCTCTGTATCGGCACAGAGATCTACCTCATTCTGCCTAGGGCTTTACCACGTGGTTCACCCAAAATTTATTGGAACAGTCCCCTACTGGTGCGTAGGTAAGTTTCTTCCATTTTCAACATAACTAATAAAGTAGCAATGAACTTCTTGTGTAGACATCTTTGCTCACTTGGGCAAGTACATCCGTACATAAAACCCTAGTAGTGAAAGTGCTGAGCCAAAGAGTAAGTGTATTTTCTTTGAGGCTATTGCTAAATTGCCCTCTAAAACAAACTCGCACTGCTTCACGACCCCATCAACAGCATGGGAGGTTTGGTTTATTTCAGTCCCTCTGCTGACTCCAGGAGTTTGGCTGGGAAAAGACGTGCCCTCAGAACCACAACCAGTGTAAATGCATTTCCTTCCCAATTTCAGCCCTTCCCTCTGACAGAAAAGCCACGGGCTGGGATACCTCGTCACAGCGTCAGCTTGGCTTCAGGGAGCTTTGGGGAGGTGAACGGGCTCAATGTTGCCTTTGCACTACTTATTTGGGAATAAAGGCTGTTTTTATCTCATTGTATTGCTGAACAACCTGACGGTGTAAACAAGCTTTCAGGGAGTTTGTTCAGACCTCAGAAGAGAACAAGCTGTTTTCAGGCGCTTTAGAAGTACCCGCTGGTACAAGAACAGTCGCTGTGCTGTTACAAAGCAAGTTCGACTCCACATTAAAGCAGGTTCCCCACAGATCTTAGCGAGGCTGCACTTTGAGAGTATTGAAAGTTAAATGTTCTATAATTCAGACATTTGAGTATCTCTAAACCCTATCACAGGACCTTATTGTGGGCACTGAGAAACCGGCTGCACAGCGCTCTTTTCTGGTCGTCAAAGCAGGTCTCTTCCAGACTGGTACTAGGCAGCATTTGGTGTAGTCAGTCAGTGATCACTGAGTCCAGCTCCCTGTTGGCTGTGAGTGGCTTGGCCCAGCCTCTACCTGACTCCTGTCCCCAAGCAAAGACTCCCTCTCTTCGGCCCCTCTAGGGGATCAGGGCTTGGTTTACTTACAGCCTGGCCTGGGAGTTGAGGCTAGGGCCAGGGGGCAGGGTTTGGGGAGAGTTCTGAGGGCCTGTTGCCCTCCGACACCGTGGGCTCCTCTACAGAGCACAGCCTCTCCCCAGCCCTCCCGCTACGTGTGGTCAGTACCTGGGGGTGAGGTTGGGGGCTCCTGCTCTGTAGCCATCCAGAGCCAGACTCATGCTTAGAAGGTGATCAGGCACCGGCAGAGGCACCTGCCTGGCGAGCAGCAAGCAGTGTGCCAGGCCCTTACACAGCGGGGTGGGATGGGAGGGGCCCAGCGAGTCTTTGTCCAGGGCCTGCCAGTAGTACCCCGAGGGTGTTTATGGAGGAAGGGGGAGTTCAGTAGAGCTGCCCGGTTCCAGGGACGGGCCTGGATGAAAGCAAACCATACCTCCTGCTGTGTTGAGGGGGGGAGGTTGCTTCTTAGGGAGATGGGCTGCCCAGCCCCCTTCCGAAGGTTCAGTGAAAAACCACAGCCCCCAGCAACTCGGGGCTCCTGGGCTCCTTGGGTACCACCTTCCTCAGCCCCACTCCTCTCATCACCTCCCCTGCCACCTGAAGCTGCTGTGAGCATTCAGAGGATTTCATAGACCAACTACCCTCCTCCTCCCCAGAGATAACGCTAGGAGGCTGGGGCTGCAGTCAGAGCAGGGAAACTCAAAGAGCTGCTTGGCTGAAGCATCATTAACTGATCAGGTACCAAGGCTGGCTGGCGGGCACCTGTCTTACAGCAGGGACTGGGATCTTTCCAAAGGCAAGTGGCAGTGGAGGGCAGTGTCCAGCGGTCAGCCCTGCGGCCTACGAAGCACATGGGTCACCAGGCAAATGTTTCGAACTGTTGGAAAACAGGATATGTGTCCACTGTCTGCTGCCATCTACTCGCCATCCTGCCTTGGCACAGGGGAATGGATGAGATGACGGGAAGCCAGGCCTAGAATTCCACATTAGAAGTAATAGTAGCCAACACATACACAGCACTTACTCCGTGCCAGGCACGGTTCTAAGCGCTTTCTTTACACAGAGGACCTCATTTTAGCCTCATAACAACCTGGAAAGTATGATTGTAACTGTCATCTCCATTTTACAAATGAGAAAACTAAGGCACAGGGAGGTCAAGCAACTGGGCTGATTTCAGGATCTGTGCTCTTACCCACTTTCCCACACTGCCTCTCACTAGAATGGACTCAGGTTGCAACTATGGCCGACACAGTACTTAATTTTTATTTAATTGGTTGCCAACATTTTAAAATTCAGGGAGTTCATGTAAATTCTGGACTTCTGACTTTGCTTGAAAATTCAGTGGCTCTGGCAACCCTGGGCCCCCTTCCTGGCATGTGGCGGTTGGAACTGCAAGTACAGACTGGCAGCTGGGTGCTCACCACAGTCTCTACACCTCCCTACTGTCCTACCCACCAGCTCCTGGGCCCTGCGGGCATTTAGTTTTTGAGCCCTGACTCAGCACCTTAGATAACACAGGGGGCCTCCCTGTTAGTTGGAAAGGGACACAGTTGCTCACGTTGTTCAGTGGACACACGATACCTGGAGAACTGAAGTACTGTCCGAAGCCCGCACACCCCACCCAAAAGCATAGCCGGGTTTCTCTTCATCTGAGACCACTTCTGCCTTAGCGCCAAAACTCCACCACAGCTGTAGTCTGCAGACCTCCAGAACCAAGGGCCTGGAAGGGGATCGAAAGGGGACTCCAGAGATCATTGACGCTATCCCCCTGCCCTTGATGCCGAGACAGAAGCAAACATGTCCCTTTGGCCTTTAGCCAATTCCCTGTAGACAGTAGTTCAGGGAAGCAGGGAGCAGAGTGGGGCTGCACATCCCGCAAACTGGAGAGGAGGAAAATGTCAAACCCTGAGAGCAGAGGTGCCCAGCAAAGGAAGCCTGACCCTTAACAGTCAAGTTCAAGGTTCTGCCTCACTCTTGGGCGCTCCTCAGCCAGACTCCTGGGATTTCCCAGGTGACTCCTGTTCCCTTAATTCCAGCAGCTGCTTCTCTAGGGTCTAGATCAAGAAAAACGACCCAGATCTGCACTCCCTCTCCATTTCAGATCTGCACTCCCTCTCCATTTCACGCCTGGCTTCTCTAGCACCATCCCCTCTGGCATCTCTTGTCTCTGTCTCCAAGACTTAACTCATACAGCTAATTTTCAGGAAACGAGTGTTGACAGAGGGGAAGGCCCCAGTGCTCAGGCAGGGTTTGCACACTGAGAATCAGGCACTCTGGCTTCTCCTCTTGGCTCTGGGAGACTGGGAACAAGTCCCTTCACCCGTGTGAACCCTGGTTTCTCCATCTGTGAAATGGCGGCTGTGGCGGAGGTGTTTCTGCGGGAGCAGAAGTGGGACTAGGGGGTTGCTCAGAGTGGAAGGGGCGATGGGGAAGTAAACACTCAGGAACCCCACCACGTGAGGCTCACCCTGCCCTGTGCACAGCACACGTGTGCGCACACAGTCATGAGGCTGCTGCATGGGAAGGGAGGGGCTGCTCGGGGTGGGGGGCCGCCTTTCCACCCTCCCCAGGGAGCTGCCAGTGGAGGAAGTGAGGAGGGGCAGCGGCTTGGTACCGAGGCCACACACGAGCTCTGCGGTGTGCAGGAAGAGGGGCTTGTTCTTGGTTCCGTGTGGGTCTAACTCAGACCCAACTGTGCGTTCTAATTTTGTTCCTGGCTGGTCCATTTGTTGCTTCCAAAAAAATGAGTAGTTCGAATAGAAAGTCACCACAGCCTTTGAGTGGGGGCTTGGCCAGGGCCGTAGCTGAGCTGTTCCCATTCCTGGCTTCAGTTTTGGTGTATGTCCTCCTGGAGGGCAGGGAGGAGGCCTGCACTTTTGTGTCTCCAGGGCCTAGGCCGGGGCTAGTCCACACTGGATGCCTGATAAATACTAACAGAGAGAAGGCTGAGGAAGCCAAGACCCCTCCTCTCAGAAGAGGGGGGTGTCCCTAAGATGTCCCCCCTTTGCCTGCTGTCTCCAAGCTGCTGGGCATTCTCGCCTGGCCTCCTAGTGCCCAGGCACCTCTTTTTTTTTTTTTTTTTTTTTAATTTATTTATTTTTGGCTGCATTGGGTCTTCGTTGCTGTGTGCGGGCTTTCTCTACTTGTGGTGAGCGGGGGCTACTCTTCGTTGCAGTGCGTGGGCTTATTGCGGTGGCTTCTCTTGTTGGAAAGCATGGGCCCTAGGCATGCAGGCTTCAGTAGTTGTGGCTCGTGGGCTCTAGAGCTCAGGCTCAGTAGTTGTGGCGCACGGGCTTAGTTGCTCCGCGGCACGTGAGATCTTCCTGGACCAGGGATCGAACCCGTGTCCCCTGCATTGGCAGGTTGATTCTTAACCACTGCGCCACCAGGGAAGCCCCGGGCACCTCTTGAAGCAGTGCCCCCATCCCCTGTAGGGCACCTCTGGGCAAATACCAGGGGGCTGACTGACACCCACCACACTGTGTCCAGTCTCCTACCCCGACGTGGGAAAAAGGTGACGTGAGCACAGTCTTAGCTGCACTTCCCTTGTCATCTGTGTGAATTGAGGCAGTTATGTCACCTCTCTGGGCCTCCATTTCCATGGAGGTAAAGTGAAGGTAAAGTGGTAAAGTAAGTAGGTAAAGTGAAGTTGGTGACACCTATTTCACAGGGTTCTTATAAGAAGCCACTGAGATACCAGTACTTGGAAGGACTTAGCACAGTCCTGGCACATAGTAGGAGCTCTAGAAAAGGTAGTTCTGTTCCCCTTCCTGAGCCTCTCCTTCCTACCTCCCCACAGAGAACAAGGAGATTTTAAATAGTTGAGTCCAAGCCAGGAGGACCCCCACCACAGCGCTCCAACCTTTGCCTGTGGCAGAGGGCTAGTGTGCAGGAGCCGTGCCCACTGAAAATAAGCTCGGCAGCCTGTGGCACCCAGTACCTGTCGCGAGGTCACTTGGCCAAAGGTCACTGCCAGGGCACAGCCCCACTCAGAGAGTCAGGAGCTGGGACTCCAGGAGCCACCTTCCTCAGGCTTTGGGCCTTGGAAGGGACATGGGCTTCTGGGGGCTGCAGCCCAGTGGCTCAGGTGAAGGAGGAAACAAAAGGGAGAGGCAGCAGCAAAGGAGGAGGAATGGGGGTTCCGTGGGCTTGGGGTGATGAGGTCAGAGTTCAGAATGAGGTCTGGGTCCAGGATGAGGACAGAGGAGAACAGAGAACCCAGAAGAGCCAAGAAGGTGGTTCCTTACTTTCACTCTCCTTGGAGGAGGGCGGGTACACAGTGCACTTGGATGGTGCTTCTTCGCCTGTGGGAGCAGAGAAAAGAGTCATTAGGTGGGTGTCAGACCCAGGAGACCAGGAAGACTTGTCCAGGCTGGCATGCCCCCCCCCATCACAGGTACTCAGGCTAGTGTCCCCTTGGCAACATTGGCCCAGCTGTGCGCACACACACACACACGCACACACACACACACACGCACACGCACACACACACGCACACACACATGCACACACGGAGGCATATTTTCACTGCACAGCCAGGCATGCCCTGCCCATTGTCATGACACATGACACCCTCAGGGGCATGTCGATACCTGCCCATACGCACACGTCTATCTACTCTACCACCCCTTGCCTTCTCACCTAGACACACACACACACACACACACACGTACACACGTACACACGTACACTCTCTCCTGACACCCCAGGTGTGAGCCGTGGAACTGTGGTGAGCAGTCACACTCCCAGCCCAAGTGCATACACCCCCTCCCGTTAAAAAGTCCCACTGTCATAAACAGAGCCACGTACGCCCTTCCGTCCATCACACCCAGCTACCCAGAGAGACACGCACACAGCTCCACACACCGTGCCACCCCTGTAGTGCCAGCACCGCCCATACAGAATCACACAGCCTCCAGCACAGTGTCGCACCATCAGATGCACAGCGCCACCCCACAGCCACGCTGTCCTCCTCTCTGCTCCCCCTCCCAGGCAAGCACAGGCACCATCCCCAGCTGTCCCACAGAGGCAGCCCTCACCTCTCTGCACCTGCAGCTCCATAGCTCCGTAGAGCCGCTGCTCCGAGTGGCGGTGCCTGATCTCCACCACCAGGCAGCAGTAGAGGCCGCCGTCCAGCAGGGTCAGGTTGCGCATGGTGATGGTGAAGTTGCCGTGGTGGTCAGAGGCTGACTCCAGCCCATGGCGCTGGGCCAGATCCTGGCTGGAGTTGGCCTGGTGGCCGCCGTGGTGCAGGTGAAGGTCCTGGAACGTGAGGTTGCGGATGGGCCGGCGCTCCGAGCAGGCCTGCACCTCACCTCGTGAGCTGCGGTACCAGGTCTTGTAGAAGGTCACGTCGTGCCCTTTGGCCAGGGGGCCCAAGAGTCTGCAGGTGAGAGTGACGTTCTGTCCCTCGGGACACACATACAGGGAATACGGCGTGGCGACCTTGAATGCTGCCACCAGACCTGCTCAGAGAGACGAGAGCCTGTCACCCGAGAGCCTGTCACCCGCCTGAGCCGGCGCCACTCCCAGTGCCCCCAGAGTAGGGAAGAACCTTGGTCTGGGGCTTCAAAGATGCAGGTTCCCCAGCCACAAGCTCCAGGCAAGTCAGCTGACCTCCCCAAGCCTCAGCTTCTTCTTTAGTTCATCAACCCGGCTCCGCCCCAGGCTGTGTGGCAGGAGCCACAGGAGCTTCTCCAGGTGTAGCTGGGTGAGGCATAGGAGAGACTCCAGGCAGGCAGCAGACTGGACCCGGCCAGCACGTGTCCCTCTCCCGGGGGGCACATGTGCTCCAGCCCCGGCTCCCATCCCCCTACTGCAGGCACCACGGCTCTGCCCACACCTGGCCCCTGGCACTTCCAGCTTCCGTGCCCGGTGCCGTCGGGTGGGAAGCAGGGTGAGGAGAGGAAGGCTGTCTGGGAAAAGCAGCGCTTGGCCCTTGACTGCCCCTCTGGGGGCCAGCGGCTCCCGGGGCTGGCCTTGCCTTCGCGTTTCCTCCTCCGTGAGCCCTAGCAGAGCGTCTACCTGCGTGAGGCCTGTGCCAGGTGCTGCATCTCACCTGGAGGGGCTTATGGCCTAGCTGGGTAGACAAGTCCTGCCTCTTGACAAGATAACCCCATAGGCTAAAGGGCAAACCCATACCAGCCTTCAGGGAACTTGGAGAAAAGAGGACACGACCTTCCTGGGGGTGGTCAGGAGACTTCTTACAGGAAGGAGGGTCTTTGGGGTAGACGGACAGAGAGGATTCCAGCAAGTGGAAGGTGGTAGGGAAGCAGGAAAACCCAAGGTGTCTAAGGGTCAAGGACAGGCAACGCAGAAAAGGTCGTCTCATCCAGGCACCCGCCTGCCACCCAGTCTTCTCAGAAATATTTTCTAGTTCATCTTGTTTTCAATAAGCAAATGAAGCCGTGCCCCGGTCCTCTTTACCCTACCCCAGCCTCCCAGCATTTAACCAGGTTCGCCCCCCAAAGCACTGGCCCTTCAAAACAGAAAATTCTGTCTAGCTATGAGCCTCAGTTCCCTCATGTGTGCAGTGAGGAAAATATTAGCTACAAGAGGCTTGTGAGAGGACAGGATGACGAAAAGAGGAGAACGCGAGATGTGAGCTCTCATGCCCCCTGCAGACATAGGAGGGATAGCTATAGTTATTAGACATTAGTGATATTTTGATTTTAATTGGCTAAAATCAGGGGCTGTTGTGGGCAGACAGGGAAGGAGGACCCTGTAAATGTGTACAGGATCAAAATGGATATGTCTTTTCCATGGCCGTTGCCTGAACCCAAGATAACAACACGACTTCTTCCTCCAGATGCCCCTTCCCTATTTTACAGCCCATCCCCCTCTCCCCTCACCTGGCAGAGCTGAAAGCCTGGCCCAGTCGGGAGAAAGGCAGCCTGGTGTCGCTTTGGAATTAGCCCACCCTGCATTGGAGTCCAACAGCTGAGAGTTACATAGACCCTGAGCCTCAGACCCCTCACTGTAGAACATAGAAGTGAAACAGCTACCTGCCGGAGTTGAGGCGGAATTACAGATAATTTACGTGAAATGCTCTGAAGGTTGGTGCTTGATACCTGGGAAAGATAGGTCTCTAACTCACTTCTGCAATTCAAGAGACGTTAGGACATTAAGAGTGAAAAACATTCTGCACGATAGAATGGAGAAGCCAGATTGAGATTCTCTCCCACTAAGGTGTGAATGACTGGTAACAGCTGTGGTCCAACCTTGGCCTGCCTGCATATTTAAAGCACAGTGTGAGGAGGCAGCAAAGCCACGGCCCCAAAGAATATGTCTGCAAGGGTGGAGTTTTAAGCCCCAGAAGGTAAACAGGACAGACACACACCAGAGCCTCCCACTTACAGCACCCACATGTGAGAGGGAGCCGTGTCTGGGAGCCCCAGATTTTTGGAAAGTCATTGCCAAGGTAAGCAGGGATTTCAGAACTTCTTTAGCGAGATGCTGATCTCCCTTTCCAGCAGAAATATAGAAGCCCAGAAAGGGAAAGTGGTTTGCCTGACGTTCCAGAGGGTATAAACTCAGAACCTAGAGCATGGGGGCTTCAGGTAAAGCAGGATCTAGTTAGAACTAGAAGAAGGAATAGCATGGACATGTCTAACAACCCAGTAAGGCAGGTGTTCTTTTCCTTCCTGTTTCACCAATAAGGAAACAGAGGCACAGAGGTGTTAAGTAACTCACCGAAGTTCACGTAGCAAATAAGTACTAGAGTCAAAATTAAACTTAGGCACTTAGACTCTGTACTGAAAGAAAAAATTGCAGGAACTGGCAGCCCACCGGCCATACTCAGCCTTCAAACATATGTTATTTGACCCTTAAAGTATTTTACTCTTTTTTTTTTTTTTTTTTTTGAGATCGCCAAAATTTAAAGACCGGGAATTTGATATGAAAATTCTGACTTGTAGCTTCTCTTTGAGAGTCAGTAACTTAACGCTAAAGCAGCTCTCCTATGAGGCAGCCACCCGCTGGATCTGAGCAGCAGCCTCCGTTTAGACGGGACACTGGTGTTCTAGCTGCTGCGGTCCCTCCTACTTACTCCCTAACTTCCCACCTGGCCCGCCTCATTCCCTCACCATAAATGTCCCGTGGGCATCTGAGTTTCTGATCCATGAGTATGGCTTCTTGGTGTAACCAGGGAGGGAATCTACTCCCCAAGCCCACTGTTCTACAGTTGAAACCCTCAGGCTCAGAGAGGAAATGATCCACCCAAGGTCCCCGGTGGAAGCCTGACTGCCAGATTTTGGTTGTGCCAGTAAATGGAAGTGGGGAGTAGCTACAGAAAGGATCCTCTAAGGGAGAATAAAAACCCACCCAGAGAGTGGACCCTGGATTATTTCTGCCCTCTACTCCCCCTTTCCCCAGCAGGCCACAGGGCAGCTCCCAGCAGCATCTCTCCCAGCTGGTAACTGGTTTCCCCTTTTCCCAACATTATCTTCAGCCCCAGAACTATCGCCAAGGGTGAGAGCCGAATCCACATCCAGCAGCATTTGCAGGAGCACACACACCTTGGGGGCCACGGGGAAGCTGGCTCAGTAGAGGCCAGGGCCGCAGGTCTGGGGTGGACAGAGGCAGACGCAAGAAGTGGAGCACAGAGCTGAGCAGGGCGGGCAATGCTGAGTGGACAGAGGTGTGGATGGGTTGGGGCCAAGATGTGGCAAGACTGAGGCTAGCTTGTGGGCGGGGTAGGTGTGGGCAGGACGGGAGCAAGCAGCAGGGCCTCCAGTGGGGCACCAGCCCAGGGCCTCCAGCAGGACGTCAGGCCCAGAGCCCCCTGAGTCCAAGCAGTGGTGTTAATGACTGCAGAATTGCCCAGGAAGCAGTGGAGAGGGGATTTTCAGCCCGAGGAGCGATTTCGTTGAAGACCCACAGGGGGGACACACAGAACTGGGGTTCAGAGACAGAGTTGGGGAGGGGGCATTGCTCAATCCCTTACACCCCGCACGCCCCAGAGGGACCTCTTCCCCTTTTAGAAAAAGGAGAGGCTACCCTGGGCTTTAGGTTTGGGCGTGGGTGAGAGGATTCAGTTTGAGCAAAAGGGCCAGATAGGAGTGGGCCGGACATCTACAGGTTTTGTCCTGGGGGGAGAGAAAACATCTTGTTTGTGGTGTCTGAGACTGCAGCCAGGATAAGGCCCACGGGCAGCCTGTCCTTAGGAGGCACGGCGTTAGGGAGAACAGCGCACATGCCCCATGCCTCCCGTGACTGCGCATGCGCACGTGTTATCGGGGGCTAGAAATAGCCCAGCTGGAAGTATAATTATTTGGCGGGAGGATGTTGCTTATTGTCAGGGGCAGATCCTTCTGGACACCTGGGGCATTGTCGGAGACTGGGGAGGAAGGCCCCTGGCTCCAGGGTGGCCGAGATCATGTGGGACAGGAAAAGGCCCCCAGCCCCGGGCTGAGCCTGTGCCCATGTGGGAACCATCCATCATTGTGCTGTTCTTGGGGCCCTGCATCCCCCCCACCCAGCCCCCACCTGCTGCTGGGTAAGATGGTAGAAACACCTGGAGGAAGAATGCTGTGATCCTGGGAAATGTGAGGTCTCAGGATTCAAACTCTGGCCTGGGCAGGCAGATCCCTGGGCCCCAAACCCCACTTAGCCCTGCCCTTACTGTGTGCCTTTGGGCAGGTTCCATCCTTCTCTTCCATCCTTCTCTGGGCCTCCCTTTCTTCCTCCTATCTGGAGAGACTCCCCACATTCCTAAGCCCCTTCCAGCTCTGAAACCCCGTGGCAGGTGAGAAAGTCTGTCTTAGGGCAGAGGAAGGAGGCAAGAATGGGCTACAAAGGTGATCACGGGCATTTATGAGCCCCTCTTACATGTTAGGACTTGCTGAGCACTTTATACTCGTTTAAGTCTCATGACGCCCCTGATGTAGGTCTCATTATCCCCACTTTAAAGATGAGGAAATCAAATCAGAAGTCAAGCGATTTGCCCAAGGCCACACAGCCCTACGTGGCTGCACTGAGACCCACACCTTGGACAAGCCAGCACTACAGGCAGCAAGAGCCCTCCACCCCTCCAGCGGGGGGGGGGGGGCTGACACCTCATCCTCCAGCTACTTAGCGAGTAAACTGACCTCCAGTTGACGTCTGTGCTCTCCACGCAGCCAGCCTTGCTCTGCCTCAGACCCAAACCGAAAACATCATTCTTTCATTCCACAAATATTTACTAAGGTCCCAACATGAGCCAGGCCCAAGGCAGAGAGGCCGTGGGGGTGCAGAGTTCCCTAAGGGACTTCCGCTCAGAATTTAGCCCTGCTTCTGCCACTTTCTAGCAGTGGGACCCTCAGCCGCAGAGGGGCTCAGCCTCTTGTGAAAGCTCCCATGTAGGGGAAAGGAGTCCTTGTTCAGCTTCATCTCAGGATGCTAGTTTTTTGTGACCTCTTTCCGCCCATAAGCTCTCACCTTGTGAAACCCTGTGGGTGTGCATGGGATGGGTGTGTGTGGGTGTAGACAGGCCTGTGTATTTACCCTGACCCGGCATGAGCTTACTCCACAGTCGCCAAGGCAACGCCCCAGCCTTTGGAGGTGGGTCCCTGGCTTGATTAGTCGGGCCTAGGAGGCCCCACCCAAAGAGCTGGACTCTGTCCAGCTGCTAGGGGCTGTAAGCAAACAGTTACTGATGGCCTGCTATTGCTGGCCCTGTGCTAGATGCAGAAGGCCAGGCCCTCGCCCTCAGAGGGGGCCCCAGACCGACATGGACCTCGTCTCCAGCTCCCTGCCAGACCCTGTCCTCCAGGACAGTCCATGGAGGGTATAAGGAAAGGCTAGGCTCTGTCTTTATCAAGATGGAGAGCACAGAGGGCAAGAGGCAAGGACCAATCAGGACTGGTCCTGATTCCAGTGCTAAGCTCCAGGAAGTACCTCCGGGACAAAGGGCTGAGGGTCCGGAGCCGGCAGGTCCGTCCATGGGGCTCCGTGGCCAGTGAGGACAAAGGGCATCTCAGATGTGTTTATTGATACCTGCTCCTGCAGGAAGTGTCCATTCACATTGGACCAAGGAGTCTGGGAAGGGGAAGCCAGGCTCTATCGGAGGAAGCGGCACTTCCAGCACATTGGGAAAGCATCAGTGCATCTGGGGCTGGAGGCTGTTGGCCAGCACACCTCCCCAGGGAGGGCCTGGGCGGTTGGCCAGAGCCGCACCAGTGGATGTGTCTCTGGATGGCTCGTTCCTCAGCTCTCCCAGGCCCTCCCTGAGGACATTGTATGTAGCCCAGACTACCAGCTCCAGCCAGCTACCCTCAAGATCCTGTGCTGTGAAGACTTCCTAAGGTTCAGATTCAAATCTCTTTGTGCCCCACCCTCAGTGCAGGAGGCTCGGTGGTAATGGTATAGTAGCAGGCTCTTAACTCCGTGCCAGGCCTCATTCTAATCACTTTTATATGGAGTTGCTTATTGAATCCTCCCTCCCTATAAGGTAGGTACTGTATCGTCTCCACTTTACAGATCAGGAAACTGAAGCACAGAGAGGTTAAGTAACTTGTACAGAGTCTCATGAATAGCAAGTGGTGGTGCCAGGATTTGAACCCAGGTCGTCTCGCTCCAGAGGTCTGGGGTGTAGAAGTAGCCAGGGATTGACCAGAGGCCCCACCTCCTTCTTGCAGATGGACAGGCTGCCCTGGCCAGTGAGGCTGCAGGCTCCCTTTCCCACTCTCTCCGTAGTTGTTGGGACAGCCTGTTGGCCCCAGCATGAGGAGAGGACCCAGCTAGAGCCACCATATTTATTTGGGGAAGGCAACGGGGGCTGGGAGAATTTGGGCCTGGAAGAAGCCCAGAAAGGCCTTCTGACCCTGTCCTGACCTCTTAGGATGAGCACTGTCATCTCTCCCTTCTTCCAGGAGAGCTGAACTGTCCCCTGCCCCCAGCCGCCACTCCTCACAGTGGTGAGTTTTCTTTTTCAATGGAGAGGAGCTGACGGCATCTACAGCACAGGTAGTTTTACTTTCAGTTTTATGGCATTAAATAACACTGAATCACATAGAGAGAAGGTTATTCCCTTTTCGATTCTCTTTCAGTCCTGATTACATCAAAGAGAAAGTCCCAGTTTGATGCCAGTGTGTCTTCAAAACATCTCTATTATGTGCTAAGCTCTTCTTTTTTTTTTTCTTTTTCCTGCAAGGTACAGCAGGCTTGGAGCCTTCCCCAGGCTATAGTTTCCAACTAGAATTTACCTTATTTGGTTTTCCTATTATGTACTTTTATGATTTTGTTCTATTTATGGCAAGTGACACTGGCTTTCCATTTATGGCAGTGATACAAAGTTTCCTTTTAAAATCTATTTACTTAAGTCAAAGAATGAGTAGATTTAAAGAGGGTACATATGATGATGGGCAGACACTGGAGAAATCCCCAAAGCGGTGAACAAATGGACTGAAGGTCAGGAAACACCATCATGGGATTACCCTTCCGAAGTGAGTGGTCAGCGTTGCCGAGACCCAGTTACCTAGCCTTCCCAGGGCTCAGATAAAGGCGGCGTGTGTGTTTGTGGTCCCACAGTAAGTGAACAGCAGAGACAGGGCTTGACCCCCGGTCCCCATGGGAAGTAAGATCCTATGTAGAAAGGCTGAGGGACTAGGCTGGCTCGGTCAGGAGCAGAGCAACTTCATTACTGAGTTACTGATGGACACAGTGGTGGCCGTTGTCTTTCTCTCTGGGGGTGGTCAGCCAAGGTAAACAGGCTGAATGTTAAGCTCAGTGGCAAGAAAGACCCCAATAAGACAAGGAAACCCTGAGCCCGGCTTGCCTTGAAGTGGCAAAGTCCCCATCTCTGGAGAACTTTAAGAGGAGAATGTACGGGCACCTCCATGGGCATTACAGACTGTAAGTGTGTAGAGGTGCTACAGAGGGCTGGGCCCAGCACTTCAGACCTCCAGGATGCTAGAGAGTCCTGTCCCAGTGAAACCGGTCAATGCCTTCCCATGCTCTGGGCGCTCTACCGGACCCTGCAGGAAGCAAGGAGCTAAGATGGTAAACCAATGGCGTGTGGCCTCCAAAAGCCAAGAGGCAGAATAATACTACACAGCCAGAGTTCACCAGGCGCCAGGCGCTATGTTATGCCAGGCTCTGTGTCACGTGTGCACCGAATATTCACAGCAGCCCTCTGAGGGAGGTGCTGTCGTCATCCCTATGGGAGAGATGATAGAACTCGCTCACGGATGCTGAGTAACTTGTGCAAAGTGACAGAGCAGTAAAGGACCATCTTGGGATTTGAACGGAGCTCTGATTGACTCCCCAAGCCAGACTGTTAAGTGACAGGGTTGAACGGGAAGCCCTGGCATGCAGGGCACACAACTCCAGGTCCCTTCCATTCTCACACAGGGTGGCATCAGGAAGGCCTTGGTCATGCCTGCGCTGCTGCTAAGGGGATCCAAGGGTCCATCAGAAGCTTCACAGCAGCTCCCTGGTGAGGCCAGACTGCTCCTGGATGAACGGTTGGCTTAAAACCTGGCACCTCAAACTCAGTCTTTGGGGCTTGGTCAGTGCTGGTGAGGGGTCCCAGCCAGTATACCCGATGGGCACGAAGGACCCCTTTCTTCCTCTCTTCTTTCCCTCTGTCTGCTTGGGCCTAGGACCCATGTGTGTGTGCATATAGGGAGGTGGCCTTCCAGCGGTGTACCACCCACCTGGGCCACCCTCTCCTACGGAGGTCAGGCCCCAGAGGGAACCTTTGCCCTACTTGGGGGAAAGAGAGAGCAACCAGCCCAGCTCAGCAAGGGGCTCCCCAGTATCGCTGCGTACCCCTGACATTGGGTAGAGGCTCCCTTATGCCCGTGGGCTGGCCTCAAGCCTGCTTCTCTCCACCTCAGGGCCTCTGGGCAGCAGACTGTGGATTTCCTAAGAGCCGATCATTGCTGTGTCAGAGGCTTGCACCATTGGGTTACTCAACAAGGCCCTGCAACCCTGCTTACCATACAGGGGAAGAAGGGCTCTCACCTCCCCAGCCCCAGTGCACCTCCATGGGCTAGTCCCAGAGTTTGGGACTCTTGGGTCAGCCTGTGAGAACATGGCAGGGACAATAACTTCCACAGGTCCTGGGAAGGTCAATAGGGGAAGAAGAGGCTCTGCCACCCTTGGGGTCTGCTGGGTCCTGGCTCCCTAGGTGCCTCCCTCCACCCATTTCAACCTGGGTCAGGCCCAGGAAAGGGGTATCTGCAACTTTTCCTAGGCTGCTGTGCGCCATTATCACCATCACCATTCTCCATGGTGCTGGCCCAGCCCCAAGAGCTAGAGAACAAACAGGTCTGCACTAGCCGCCTCCATCTCACCTTCCCACAGCATCAAGGCTTTGACAGTGAGCAATCCTGCCCAGGGCCACCCGGCACCTCAGCAGGCCGGTGAGCAGGTCTTTCCAACTCAGACACCCTCCGGACCATGCCTGCAACCAGGCCTCCCCATCTCTTATCCCCCTTCTTGCACACTGTACTGCGTAGCAGCAGGAATATTCATTAGCACGCCCATATTACAGTTAGGAATACTGAGTCCCAGAGTAGTTCACAACTAAGAGAATTCTCCTGACTCACACCCTAACCATCTCCTTGAGCTGGGCCCAGGGAGAGATGGAGCACCAAGCTGCTGAAGTAGCCAAGGCCTCTGGGGGTGGAGCCTCCTGGCTGAAGAGACAATATGGAGTGAGGGGCTCTGAGCCTCTCTGCTACTGGCTCTGTGAAAGCTGGCTCTCTATGCCCTAGTTCTCTGGAACTCAGTTTCCCGAACTGGGGCTGCTGAACAGAGAGCAGCTCAGCCAGAGGAGGACAGGGTAGGGGTAAGAAAACGGAAGGGCCTCTTGGGGTCACTTGGAAAGGAGGGGGCAGGGCAGGCGGTCTGTAGTGGGTGGGATGCTGGCCGGTCCTGCCTGCCACCATCCACTGCTCCTTTGGGAAGCCCTGTCTGCCATGAGCCATGGCCTTGGTGCCGAGACTGCTCCCCCACCTGCTTTGGCTCTTCCTGGGGAGCATCCAGTTCAGGGCTTAGGCATCTCTGTCTGTGGGGTGTGGGCTCCCTCCTCTTTATAGGAGGCCCAGGCCAGCCTCCCAGCGCTGAGATACCATGCTGCCTGCAGGCTCCCCAGTTTCTGAGGCGTTTCCCAGGTTCTCTCAGAACCCTCCTCTTGCTCTTACCCTGTCTTCCCCTTCCTCCTCTTCTGACTCACCCACTGGGTCCCTTGCCAAGCTCCCCACCTCCCTCCTGCCTCCCTCTGACTCCCTGCTGACTCACACTTTCCCTGAGCCTTCCCAGGGAAAAAGTTTAAAGTTTAGTTCCATAGGCTGCCTGCCGGCCCCCTCTTCCCTCAAGATCCAGCTGCTTCAGTCCTGGACAGGCAAGAAGCAGGGGCCAGGCTGTGGGTCCCGGGCCCTTTGCCCCCCACTCAAGGAGCCCCTGTGTCCTGACCAGGATACCACCTAGAGTCGTGACAGTCTGGACTTTGGAAGGGGAAAGTGACACCTCCCTGTATATGGCTTCTGTGTTTGAGCTGAGGAAACTGAGGCCCGAAAGATGCTGTAAGTTATCCAAGGACCTAGAAGGGGCTCACAGCCAAGCTGGGCAATGTCCCATATTCTCCCCAGTGCAGGCCCTACACCAGTCCCTGGGCTGCAGATTTGCTACGATGCTGGGAATCAGCTGACCACTCAGCTCTCAGCCATCAGACCCTCAGGATAAGGACCAGAGGGCGCCCATGTCCAGCTGTGGACCAGTGCCTGCACTGACGAGGGCCCACCAAGGCTCAACCAGGAGTGTCACCAGGGTACGGGACACTGGCTGAGAGTATGCAACCTCGGCGCCTCGTGAGACCCTGGGGTCCTGGGGTGGTGCAGGGAGATGCCACAGGTGTCAAAAGCCAGTGGCATCCACTAGAACACACTGGGCTGTCTCCACCGTGTTTATCTCCTGTGCTGCAGAAGGTACTCGTGCCTGGGCTCTCTGGGTCGGGAAGGGCTGGACAGGCAGCTGCTTGGGCAACTGTCGGCATACACGCGTGCCCACCACCCAGCCAGGGCACTTGGCAGAGAGCTGCCGCCCCTGCCAAGCCGTCCTAGCGGCCTCCCTGCCGCGGGCTGGGGTCACGGCAGGCTGAAGGGGGCTCCCAGGGCGCCCCCATCCGACCTGGGACACCCCCACCCTGCCCCGCTGTGCTCTCCCGTTGCTCCTCCCTAGCACCCAGGCTCCGCGGACCTTACCTCGGGAGGCAGCCAGGAAGAAGGCGAGGAGCACAGGCCCCCGGCGCCAGCTGCCAGC
This sequence comes from Orcinus orca, assembly GCF_937001465.1. Taxonomy (NCBI): domain Eukaryota; kingdom Metazoa; phylum Chordata; class Mammalia; order Artiodactyla; family Delphinidae; genus Orcinus; species Orcinus orca. The sequence goes on from NC_064572.1 coordinate 30,006,961, forward strand.
CTCCGGGACTGGGGGGACGCCCATGTCGCCGTCGGGCAGAGCTGCGTCTGGCGCAGCCGGGCCGGAGCGGAGCCCGGGGGCGCGCAGGGGGCACTCCTGGTTCGCAGGGAGCGGACGGGACGCGGCCGGCGGGGAAACCTCCGCGCGAGTGAGCGCAGAGCAAGTGAGCGCGGCCGGCAGCCCGAGAGCCGCCTGCTCCCAGGGGCCCACAGCGCCCCCGGGCGGCCAAGGCTGAAGCGCTGCCTCTCCAAGGGCCCCCGCGGGAGGGGCTTCCCGCTGACTCGCACCCGGCTGGCCTTGTAGGTGGGGGAGCCAGTCAGTATGCCAAGAGTCAGCGCCACTTGATCGCCCGTTTGAAGCCTTTTCTTCTCTCCCCCATTACTCTTTGCAGAGGATTAGTATTGTTGTAAAGCCTGAGAAGTACATCTGCGTCTAACTTAGCGCGATATTATCATCATCATCATAGATTGTATCAGCCCTCACCCACCAGCAGAGGCTTGTACCTGACGTCCTCCAGCCCAGCCCGGGTCCTGGCACTCCCAGTAGTGGAATGACTGACTGAATGAATGAATGAATAGATGGACGGATGGATGACATGTAACTTTTGTAAAGAGCTAGGTGAGTGAGTTGAGGCAGGCTTGACTGTAGATTCCAGAGCCTGCAACACCCCTGTGCACATGCACACACGTGTGGCAGGTGCAGGAGTACCCAGCAGGCTTGGCACACCCCTACACTAGGACACACACACGTGTGTGTGTGTGTAACACCAGGTAGTGTGTCCCACAGGAAATCATCAGTACTCCTCTCACCACAGGCCCCAGCCTCTCTTACTCCCTGCACCCTAGATGTCTGCAGGATGCTCTCACACACACACACACACACTCTAGTCCTCTGCTCTTGCACCCCACCCAGCACTGGCACTGCTGGCAATATCTCTCTCCTCTTTCAAGTCCTGGTCTCAGAGAGAAGGGGCTCCGTGGGGCAGCACTATTAGAGCCCCCCACTCTCAGCCCCTGCAGCCTGGACGATGGTTAAACCCACTTCCAGGAGTCTGGGGAAGTAGGAAATATCAGTACCACCACCCCCATTGGTGAGGCTGGAATCCAGCCCTCTCCTGTAGGGCGGCACTCGTGTGCTCTTGCTGGCCGAAGGGGCTCAGCAGGATGCAATGCTGGGCTCCTTGCCAGTGGTAAGTGCTCAGAGCTGTATATATATTTTTTTAACATCTTTATTGGGGTATAATTGCTTTACAATGGTGTGTTAGTTTCTACTTTATAACAAAGTGAATCAGTTATACATATACATATGTTCCCATATCTCTTCCCTCTTGCATCTCCCTCCCACCCCTCCAGGCGGTCACAAAGCACCAGGCTGATGTCCCTGTGCTATGCGGCTGCTTCCCACTAGCTATCTACCTTACGTTTGGTAGTGTATATACGTCCATGCCTCTCTCTCGCTTTGTCACAGCTCACCATTCCCCCTCTCCATATCCTCAAGTCCGTTCTCCAGTAGATCTAGTCTGTCATACAGAGTGAAGTAAGTCAGAAAGAGAAAGACAAATACCGTATGCTAACACATATATATGGAATTTAAGAAAAAAAAATGTCATGAAGAACCTAGGGGTAAGACAGGAATAAAGACACAGACCTACTGGAGATCAGAGCTGTGTGCAGAGCCACAAGATGAACGCGGTGGCCTTCCTTGACAGTCATCTTTACTCAAATATTTGGGGCCTCTACCACCATTTTTAGTGGAAACTAATGCAAACACGTTATGGAAAAGATTGCAAAATTTATATGAGCTTTCAAAGATAACAGGAGGGATTTCACAGGTATTTCATTCTTGAGACAAAGGCTTCAGGCTCTTCCCCAACTCAGTGCAGGTTCCCTCTCCACTCCGGGGGGAAAGTTTGAGCAATGTAAAGCTAATGCATTTTCCCTCTCTGTGTGATTGTCATTTTTATGAAGAGTCATTGAGACTCTAAGACCCAGAGGAATACCTCCCTGATGGAGGAGGGATTCAGACTGATGATGGCAGACCAGATCCTCGGAATGTCTGAGCCAGAAGGGATGTTAAAGAAAAGTCAAGTCCCTTACTAACAGACAGAAAAGGTCCAGAAAGGACCTCTGTGACATGTCCAAGGTTACAGAGCCCCATCTCAAGGCTGTCAGGCCTACCTGCTTTGGAAACAGTTCCAGCAACCACCTAACATGCCCCGCCCCCCACCCTCCCCCTGCCAAGATCTAGAGCTGCAGCTCAGGGCACTCATACCCTCCGCAGGGGCAGTGACAGTCTTCTGTCCATCTGTCCATCCTTCCACGGGTGGTTCCAGAGCCAGCCAGACCCCAGAAAAGGTGCACACAAGTTGTCTACATCCAGCTTTTTGCATCACCTGCTTTCTGTTCCCTGCCCTTGGCAACGGCCTGGTCACATCCTCTCTACCCAGATGTTTTTGAAGTTGTTATAACCTGATTATATTAGTCACTAATTACAGTTTGTATCAGTCAGGGTCCTGGCAGGAAACAGAGGCACACTCAGAAAGGGCTCAACTGAAGAAAGTTTAATGGAGGGACTGTTTACAGAGGGCTGGTGAAGCACCCGTAGACTAAAAACTGCAGGAAGCCATTACCACCCACGGGTGCAGAAGGACAAGAAGAGGGCGTGACTGGAGCCCAGTGAGGGCCAGAGGCGTGAAAGAGGGGCCACCCAGCAGGAGAAACACAGCCTCCGGCAGAACTGCAGTGAGGAAAGGAGGGAGTGAGGGAGAAATGCCCCCCCCACCTCTCCTCCTGTCTTCTGCCGGGAGCTCGCATTGGCCAAACCATCTGGAAGCCAGATGGCAAGGGAGCCCAGGTGAGGCCGTCCACAGAGGACCTCCTCCCAGGTGGAGAAGCAGAGAAGAGAGGAGGGCAGCCGAGGGACACAGAATACCAGCACATGGCTAATTTCTTCCTTCCATTTATCTCCTCTGCCTGGGAAGTGCCACATCAACCATTTCTCAATGGTTCTTGAGTGCTGCTTGCTGAGTTTCGATTGGCTGAATATTACCTGTGGTCTGATTGGACCAAGCATCAGCCAAAAATGGCCAATCACAGGAGAATATGGAGTGAAATTGTCCTTGCAGTGAAGTCATGCGCTATGAGCTTTATTTTTCACAGCTCAACAAATTCTGCACGCGTAGTAGCCCCAAACCCCATGTCCTTCCTCTCAAAAATGCTGAAAATAGGCATTGCTTCCAGTTACATGGACAATGGGTGAAGTTTAAACGGGTGGGCTGAGTACATCACATTCTTGCTTTTTGTGATCTGGAAGGAGGCCCAGGGTCAGTAAGGCCCTGGCCCAGTCAAAGCTATGGGCTGGAGAACGAAACTGGGCCATTTGTAGAGACGTGGATGGATCTAGAGACTGTCGTACAGAATGAAGTAAGTCAGAAGGAGAAAAAAATATATCGTATATTAACGCATATATGTGGAACCTAGAAAAATGGTACAGATGCAGGACAGAAATAGAGACACAGATGTAGAGAACAAACATATGGACACCAAGGGGGGAAAGTCGCGGAGGGTGGTGGTGTGATGAATTGGGAGATTGGGATTGACATATATATACTAATATGTATAAAATGGATGACTAATAAGAACCTGCTGTATAAAAAATAAATAAAATTTTTTAAAAAGCTATGGGCTGGAGGCAGTTACTGGAGTTCATCTCATATGCCAATTGTAATCACTAGAGCAACGTGCTAACCAGGATCCTGAGGTTGCGTCCGGCCTCAGCAGTGCCGTGATCGGTTAGTGATGTCATGGACGATAAGAGTGGTGGTGCGAGTGCCATCCTGGACCTAAGCAGTTGCCTAGCTTGGCTTTTGACAGAGCCTCTGGGACTTCCTCTGTCAGCCTGGGACTTCCGTCGCTCTCATCCTTCCCCCTTTCCCTCACCATGTTGGATCACGCTGAGTAAGTGCAGCCTAGGAATGCATCCAGCTGGCTCCACCTCAAACCCTCTAGCCAGCGGACCAAGGAACCTGATCGTGCTCTTCTCCATAGGCCACCACCCACGTGTATGTGACCATCGTGGACGAGAACGATAACGCGCCCACGTTCCAGCAGCCCCACTACGAGATCTTACTGGATGAGGGCCCGGACACAATCAATGCCAGCCTCGTCACCGTCCAGGCACTAGACCCGGATGAGGGGCCCAACGGCACAGTTACCTATGCCATCGTCGCCGGCAACATCATCGACACCTTTCACATCGACAGGCATACGGTCAGTGGCTGGTGGCGGGGTCCAGGAAGAGGGTCAGCTGGCCAAAGGGATTGGAGGGGAGCTCAGTGACATCATGGGGGTGGGAGCAGAGCAAAGATGGAGTCCGGGAGGAAACTGGGGGGGCAGCCAGTACGGGAGGATGAAAAGGTTGGGTGGGGCCTGGTTTAGAGGACAACAGGGACTCCCTGTCATGGCCAGGATGTTAGGGCCAACCTCCCTCCTGGGGTGGTCAGAGGATGCCCCAGACCCACCATCTATTGATCCACCCTCGTCCCCTCTACTTATCCTGCAGGGAGTCATCTATGCTGCCAAGGAGCTGGACTACGAGATCAGCCATGGCCGCTACACCCTGATCGTCACCGCCACGGACCAGTGTCCCATCTTGTCCCATCGCCTCACCTCTACCACCACGGTGGGTGGGTGGGTAGGCAGATGGGACAGAGCCCCAACTTGGGGGTGAGGTAGGACAGGTCACAGAAAGGTCCTGTGGGGAAGCGGGGTTTCCAGGAGAAACGCCTAAATCCACGAGCCCTGTCCTGGTCTCAGCAACTCACCCAAACTTGCAGTGTGACTTTGAGGAGGTTACTGAACCTCTCTGTGTGGCTGCAGCTATCAGATAGATGATGACACCTGCCTTCCTCCCCTTCACGGGAAGGGCACAAACTCCAGTCAGACCGACAGGGGTTCCTGTCCCTGATCTTCTACTTCCTAACTGTGTGACTCTGGGCAAGTCACTTAACCTCCCTGAGCTTCACTTTCCTCCTCTGTAAAGGGGGGATAATAAAAAACTGTTTCAGGGTGTGGGAGGAGCAAATGAAACCAGAAAAACGATGACCATAGTACAGCAATAAACAGAAGTTCATAGCATTATTATTAATAATATTATTATGCCCATAGAGAGACTTTGACAATAACAATAGCTTATCCACATGAATAGCTTAAAAAGCCCTCCCACATCCGTTAACCAGTATGATTCTTCCATCATCCTATGAGGCAGGATTATCAGATCCAGTTTACAGATGAACAGGGCTGGCAGGGGTGCGGTCCTGACTAAGTTCGCTCATCATCTCAGGTGCTTGTGAACGTGAATGACATCAACGACAATGTGCCCACCTTCCCCAGAGACTACGAGGGACCATTTGATGTCACCGAGGGCCAACCAGGACCCAGAGTGTGGACCTTCCTGGCCCATGACCGGGACTCGGGCCCCAATGGGCAGGTGGAGTACAGCATCGTGGACGGAGACCCTCTGGGTGAGTGGGGCCTGAGCTGGGTGATGGGGGTGGCATGACCCAGCGGGCCTCTCCCCGACCCCACTCAGGAGCAGGATGAAAAAGGAGGTCTCAAGGCAATTAGCCCCACCATTGTGCGATGGGGCCTCAGTTTCCCCACCCATAAGATGATGAAAGTAATCTTCTCCCAGGAATATGGTGAGAACACTCTGAAATCTGGGAGCAGAGGCTGGTAGCCTTGGAAGGTCACAGACTCCTTTGAGAATCTGATAGAAAACACCCCTGTGTCATACCCAGAGAAAAGGCTCCAGGCAAGAGGAAAGACGAGCATCCTTGCCCCAGACCTTCAGGACCCCCCAAATGCACACATGCAGGGAGCACCCAGATTTTTCTGCACATCTCATCATCCCTTAATAGCCTTCACAACTAGCCCGACTGTTCTCCTCAGTTGAAGAGCAGGGCTTGCCTGGCCAGAGCAATTTCTCAGGATAGTTTTTACTCACTTTTGTAGAGTAGGAATCCCAAACTCAAGGCCTGCTGGGGCCATGCAGGGAGCACACATGGGAGAAAAGGTCTGGGCAAGAGAAGAGGGAGTGGTGGGGGCTGCAGCAGCCACAGCTCCGCTCTTGCCGATTGTGGTCAGGTTGAAATGCAGGCCCCGGGGTTGGGGTGGGGGAGCCCTTCCCATTTTTAAAAGAAATGCTGGAAATCCAAATCTTTGTGAAACATCCTGATTTTTAATTGAGCACTCAATAAGTATGTATTGAGCATTTGCTGACCACATTCCAGGCGCTGAGGATACAGAATGGTAAAAAACAGATACAAATCCCTGCCCTTATAGAACATATGTTCCAGTTGGAAGATACAGGCCATGAACATAACTGGTTAAGCAGACGACTTAGTCTATTGGGAGGTGCTAAGCGCTACGGAGAAATATAAAGCCAGGAGATGGGGAATGCCAGGGTGAAGGCTGCAGTTTTAGAAAGACTGCTCAAGGAAGACCTGTGCAAGGAGGTGACATTTGAGCAAAGACCTGAAGGAGGTGAGGAATGGGTCATGTGGACATCCAGGGGAGAGCATGACAGACAGAGGGAGCAGCAAGTGCAAAGGCCCTGAGGTTGGAGTGTGCCTGGCTTGTTCACAGAGGAGCAAAGCGGCCCAGTGGCTGGCATGAAGCCAGGCAAGGGGAAGAGTAAGAAGAGATGAGATCAGGGAGGTAATAGAGACAGATGTTGGGTCTTGTAGGCCATTATGAGGACTTGGCTTTTTCTCCGAGTAACATGGGAACCATAGGAGGGCTTTGAGCACAGGAGGGATGTGATTTGACTTAGATTTCAACAGGAGCACTCCATTTCCTGAGCTCAGACCAGACCATAGAGGTTAGGGAATGGCTGGTAGGAGCCTGTTGCAGTCACTGGGGCTAGAGATGGTGTAGCTGGGACCAGGGAAGCGGCGCTGGAGATCGTGGGAGTTCTGGTATATTTCATAGACGGCCAATAGGACATGCTGACTGATTGGATGTGAGATGTAACCTAAAGTCAAGGATGACACCAAGGTTTTGGCCTGAGCAGCCATGCTCTTAGCAGATGGGAAGACTGCAGCAGGAGCAGGAAAGGTGGGGCGATGGGGAGGAGGGTGAGGTTAGGTTTGAGATGTCAGATAGGCCTTGGATATACAAGCCAGGAGTTCAGGAGAGAGGTCTGCAGTGGAGAGTTGTATTTGGGAGCAGTCACCCCAGAGATATTTAAAGGCATGAGATGAGAGGAGTGCACTGACACAGCAGGCAGAGGAGAGGTTATAGAACCTGGGTTGAATTTTCAATTAAGAGGCTACAAACACAAACCCACTTCTGTAGGGCCAGACTTGGAGCCCCTGCTGTCCAGAGCTTGCGGTGGGCCACTCTGTTCTGACATGTCACCCTTTCATGTCCTGAAAGTCCTTTCCCTGGCCAAGCACTGTGCCTTCCTACTCTGCCTTCAGGAGAGCACGGGCCTTTCTCCTGTGCTCTTGTCACACACACGCCCAGCGGTTGTATCATGTCATGGGAGCCCTGCTCCTGTTCGGTAGGATGCCAAAGTCTGCTTGACAGGTGGCTGCTGGGTGGGCAGCTGAGCCCCTCCCAGGAAGGGACCCTCTCTGCACCCGCCTCCAGGGTGCGGGGCTCACACTCATGCCCAGCAGACTGCAGACTGCTCCCTGCCACGGGCCTTTGCTGTCCTGAGCAGAACCTGCCAGGTTAAGTGCACACAGGATCGGGGCCAGCCTAGGGACTTGCGGCCTCATAGGGGCAGGCAGAGAGGCAGGCCCCTGGGGCAGTGAGAGGGGTCAGGAGTTTCCCCAGGCTGACCCGGCCTGGGGCTCCCTCCCCCTGGAAAGGAAGAGGAGACATTCACAGCCCAAAGATAACTTGGGGATCACCAAGAACTGCCCCCACTCCAGAGGAGATAAGCAGAGGCTGGGCGGGGTGAGGTGGGTGACCTAGTGCTGTGCTGCAGCGGCTCGCACAGGTCGCGACATCCACTCCCCACCTCTCTCCTCACCTCCGGGTTCCCTGACACCATGTTGGTAATTTGAAAAACTGACAAACACTATAAATCAGGGCTGTTTTCCTGGAAAGCCAGTTGGGCAACACCACGGGTGAAAGGATGTACTCCAAGCCACCCGGCTTCAAGGTCACCTTCCCACCACTGCAGCCTGAACCTGGAGGGGGCTCCTGCTGGTGGGAAGACATCAGGGCTGCCTGGGCTCTTATAAGCCCCACTAAGCTGCGAGGAGGCACATGGTCAAAGAGCAGTTGGGAGGACTTCCCTGGTGGCGCAGTGGTTAGGAATCCGCCTGCCAATGCAGGGGACACGGGTTCAAGCCCCGGTCCGGGAAGATCCCACACGCTGCAGAGCGGCTAGGCCTGTGAGCCACAACTACTGAGCCTGTGCTCTAGAGCTCACGTGCCACAACTACTGAAGCCTGCGCTCCTAGAGCCCGTGCTGCACAACAAGAGAGGCCACTGCAATGAGAAGCCCGCGCACCGCAACGAAGAGTAGCTCCCGCTCAACACAACTAGAGAAAGCCCGCGCACAGCAGTGAAGACCCAACACGGCCCAAAAAAAAAAAAAAAAAAAGAACGGTTGCGAAACAGGCCATGTCACTTGCACCTCTCCCCCCTCTATCCTGGCCTTCTCAGAACCTCCAGCGGCCCTTTCTGGTCAGGTCCACTCATTGGACCCCTTTCTTACATCCTCATCTTCCGTGTAAGCCCCCAGCTCCTTCACAGGGCTGCCTGGGCTCCCTTTCAGGATGCCCCTAATGATACAAAGAGCTGCCGTGGGTCCAGCGTACACGAGGTGAACTGGGGCTTGTCCAGCACCAGCACAACCCTGCTGTGGTACCTCTTTATTAGCCCATTTTTCAAATGAGAACATCAAGGCGAGATTTAATCACATGCCCAAGGGCACATAGAGCGAAGTCAGCATTGCAGACCGGGATATGACTGATGGGAAGCCTCTGCTTTTGACCCTCTATCTCCAGAAGGAGTGGAGTGTTGGGGGGTTCAGGCCCCGGGGCAAGCTGCTGAGGAGGGCATTTTGCTGTCTGGGGGCCTTTGACCTGCCTACCTCCCCCACTGAGCTGACCTTGTGGGGGTCTAGCCTGGGCCCAGCCCCCAGCACCTCAGGCCTGCTCAGGCAGGCTGCCTTCGGAACCTCTTCCCTTCCATCAATGGGGTGGTTCGCTTTGGAGAGAAGGCAGCTGGCCATCTGCTTGCACGTGGCCAGGGGCTGAGACAGGGCTGGGAAACCCCTAGAAAGGGAATCCCCTGTTCTTTGGAGACCTTGGATTACCAGCTTCAGGAAATCCTGCTTCAAGTGGCTTCCGCCCCTCTAAGCAGGGTGTAGCCCATAGGACTGCTGGGAGCGGAAGGGCTGGTGGGAAATCCCAGCTGCAGGTGGGCCGCGGAGGGGCTGTTTCGGTAAATCAGAGCCGTAGGAGCTGGAGGCAGGGAGTTGTGAGGAAGGTAGAAGCAGGCAGAGAAAATTGTTGGGGAGCTCGGGCCTCTGTCCTTGCTGCACCCTTGCGTGCTGTGTGTCTCTGAGCGAGTCATTGCCCCACTCTAAGCCTTTTCCCCCAGATGCCAAAAGGGAAAGTGAAGGAAGTGACTTTCTCACTGTTCCCAGTTCCTGGGGGAGCGCAGAGAGGTGACCCCCTCTTCCTCACACTCTCCCCTCCTCCCTCGTTCATACTCCCTCACTTTCCTCAGCCCCCTGAGCACTCCTGTCCAACTGGGACCCCACTGGCGCCCCTGTCATCCTGCCCCTCTGCTCTTCTCCTCCACCCCTACCTGTTCTTACCCCTCCCACCCTGGTCAGCTCTGAGTGGTAAGTCCCATGGATGTAGTGAGCTGAGATGCAGAGCCCTAGGTTCGAGTCTGGGTTCTATTGTTTACTTGCTATGGGGGCTCTAACAAGTCATCACCCTTCTCTCCCGTTTCGTTTTCCAAAGGACACAGGATGGTCTCTGAGGTCTCTTCCAGTTCAGAGCCTGAGAATCTGAGGTTCTTGCTCTAGACATCCTCAGACATCTGGCCCCTCAGCCGGGCCAAGACATGGATTGAAGCCAAAGGGCCAGCTGAGGGTCCTCAGCAACCTCAAAGAAAGGAAATCAGGTCCACCTAGGCGCCAAGGGATGGCCATAGGCCTGGGAGAACCCTGGCTGCGCTCCACGTGGCTCCATTCAGGGCTGAATGGAGGGCAGTCGGGGGCTTCCCTGTCCCTAATCCCTCCCGCTCCGTCCTGCCCCGGTGCCTCACCACTAGCAAGGAGTCCCTTTGGGGTTAGCTTTGCCCTTCCCCAATATGCTGTTTTACAAGATGTGGTATCTGGAAAGGATCACACCTGACAAAGCTTCCGACACCTTCGTTAATTGATTTCAGATCAGTAGTGGTGACAAAGAGGGTGCTTGTGTAGAAAGGGAGCCCTCACTTTTTCGACATAACCGTCCTACCCAAGGTGGGTCCCTGGCCTGCATCTCAGGCCCAGCAGGGCATGAGTGGGCCCCTGCCCGCTTGTACCCCTAGGAGTTATCTGTTCTCCTGCCTCCTGCACTTCCCAGCCCTTGGCAGGTCCCACGAGGGTCTGAAGCCGGGGGTGCTGGAGGGCCCACGCCCCAGCTGCCCCTGACCCTGGTGAGTAAGGCTCAGTAGAGGAAGCAGGGGAAGGCCTGGGCTCTCCACCACTCTTGGCCATTCTCAGCTGACCCTGGCTCCTCCTGGGTGACACCAGGGGAGTTTCTGATCTCTCCCGTGGAAGGGGTGCTGCGGGTCCGGAAGGATGTGGAGCTGGACCGGGAGACCATTGCCTTCTACAACCTGACCATCTGTGCTCGAGACAGGGGGGTTCCCCCGCTCAGCTCCACGGTGAGTCTGGGGGCCCCATTCCACCGGCTTCACCTCCCTGCCCCCTGAACTCTCCGTAGAGACTCCTATAAACGCTGCCACCTTCGTGCCCATAGCAACCTCAGCTGCTCTGGAGCCAGTGCAGGCCCTCAGGGCCCCTACCAGACCTGCAAGTGCCTCGTGAGGCTCACCCGTGGAGGCTGGACCTGGCACCTGGCAGCCTCCCTGGGGAGGCTGTGCTGTCAGCCAGGCCTCTGCACCTGTCACTCTGCCATTTCCAGCCTGCCTCTGCCTCTATTTTTCCTCCTTCCCTCTTATCCTCGTTTTCATCCTCTTGCCTTTTTTGTTATCATTTTCTTGGGCTTCCTCTTTCTTGCCCACGATGAGCTGCACCTTTCCTTCCTCCGTTACCACCGCTTTGCTGTCCCGCTCCACCTGCCTCCTTGCCTCTTCCTCGGCCGCCACGTCCACCATCCCGTTCTCTGCCTCCCCTCTCTCCTCCATCTCCCCCGCGCCCCCTTTTCTCCTGGTCCTTCTCCTTCACTTCCTCCTCTTCCCTGACGTGCCCCAGATGCTGGTGGGGATCCGGGTGCTGGACATCAACGACAACGACCCCGTGCTGCTGAACCTACCCATGAACATCACCATCAGCGAGAACATCCCCGTCTCCAGCTTCGTCACCCGTATCCTGGCCAGCGACGCTGACAGCGGGTGCAACGCCCTCCTCACCTTCAACATCACCGCGGGCAACCGAGAGCGGGCCTTCTCCATCAACGCCACGGTAGGGCTCGGTCTGACCCCAGGGAAGCCCCCAGGATTTTTCCTAAAAAACAGGACCCTGCCCCAGGGGCTTTTCTACTCTGCTGTCTGGGCTTCTGTTGGTTCCACTTCCTCCTCAAGTCTCTACCCTCCACTGGGATGTGGGGTCTCTGTGGGAAGCATGGAATCTAGGATTCCTAGGTGAGCCACTTCTGGGGACCCTGTCACCCCAAGGCTTGTGTGCAGGGATGGGACCAGAGCTTCGGTACCACTTGGTTTGTACCAAGATGCACAAGAAGTCCTCGCTCGACCTCTTGGAGTGTTACCGGCTGCTGTCACCGTGGGGTCCTCAGAGGGACCGTCCCTTTCAGGCAGCAAGACCCGGGCATTGGTGGGTCACTCTTGCTCTGGCAAGGCCCCGCTGATCCATTTTGGTCCTTCTAGACCGTATCTTTGGTGATTTAGGGAGATCATTCACGGCCATTCCTACAGGCGGAGCAGTTGGGCCTCCGTGGGCCAGAGCCCAAAGTAGGGGACAGGTCATTGCTCAGCTCACCAGCCTCTACATCCCAGACAGGGATCGTCACTGTGAACCGGCCCCTGGACCGCGAGCGGATCCCGGAATACAAGCTGACCATTTCCGTGAAGGACAACCCGGAGAATCCGCGCATAGCCAGGAGGGTAAGGCTGGAGGGCGCAGTGGGGAGCAGGGCCGGTGCTGGATGCACCCAGGCGGCACGGCCCGCGGGTTAGAGGCACAGGTTTTGGAGTAAGCGAGGGCTGGGTTCAAATCCCACTTCCGCCTGTCAGTGGGTGTGTGGCTTTGGCAAGTTGTTGTCTCCCAGCCTCCACTTTCTCTTCTGCCAAATGGAGACATACCTACCCCAGAATCGTGGAGAGGACTTGAAGGAGCCAATGTCTGTCAAGTCCTCGGCACAGTGCCTGGCATGTGGCAAACGCTCAGTAAATACCAGCTATCGTCTCTTCTCCCCAAACCACAGATACTTGGGCACACACGACAGCAGTGTCAGGGGTGGCAGTCGGGGGGACACACGTACACAAGCACGTACTCTGGGGTTCTGAAAGGGTTGCGTTTTCCAGGTGGCTTTTCCCTCAAAAGCCAAAAGGTTGGCTCTCTTTACTAAGAGGAAGTGGGTATTGCAAAGCAAACAGTCCATTTGGGGGTAGGAATCAGCCCTCTTCCCAGCCCATGAGATGAGCCTAGGTCTGGCTCATCTCAGCTCTGCTTCTGACTAGTTGTATGGCTCAGCCCTTTCCGGGCCTCAGTTTCTGCATCTGTACAGGCCGAGGAGACTTCGGGCTGGAGGTGCAGGCCGCTCACGTCTCTCATCCCGTGCTCCTTGCCTTCCTTCCTTCTCTCACGTCCTCCTTCTCTTCTCTCCCTCTGTCACTCCCCCGCCTCTGCCTGTCCTTTAGGAGGGCCTGGGTCATCCTGGAAAGCAGCAGCATTGGGTGGTGGGAACCCGGAAGCTTGGAGGCTGGTTGCCACTCTGCTGCTAACTTACCACGCGGCAGTGAATAGTCAGCCCCGCTCTGGGCCTTGGGTCCCCCACCTCTGCAATGGAGAAGCATCCGGGGCACTGGGAGGGTCTAAGAGATAGGATAACTGTGGTTTTTGAAAGGGATGAAGTGCAGCACTGAGTGGAAGTTTGGATGAACTCTGACCAGGGCACCAGGCCAGCCAGGAGGGTCTGGAAGCTAAGACTCATCTTCCTGGCTACAGTCCTTCCTTACCACGAGATGGAGCATGATTGAGTACCGTCCACCTCCCTTCCCCTGTGAACTTCACAACATCTCTGTGAGGGACTTAAGATCCCCATTTGTCAGATTGGAAAACTGGGGCTCAGATAGAGGGAAAGGTTTGCCCAAGACCACCCTGTGAGCTACTAGCAGAGCAGAGGCTTGAACCACAGGTCTCCGGACCCGTGGCGGGGGCTTTTCTATCATCTACCTCTCTGCTTTGACCCCCGCCCTCCTTCCAAGTCCTTCTCCCACTAGAGCGCTTTGCTAGAACGTGGCCCACAACCTGTCCCCCCGCCGTCATGCCTCCCACAGGATTTTGACTTTCTGCTGATCTTTCTTGCGGATGAGAATGACAACCACCCCATCTTTACTGAGAGCACCTACCTGGCGGAGGTGATGGAGAATTCTCCTGCTGGTAGGTGCTGGGCCCACCTGGGGACTCCTGCTGCTTCCAGGCACCCCCTGGGCCCCAGATGCCTGAGGACCTCCCTTGTGCCTGGTGGAGGCCCAGCTGAGGCCTGGCTGAACACAGACCTGGCAAGTGCAGAAGGGTGTGGAGGGGAGAAAGAGGCACAGCTCCGAAGGGCTGGTGGGCCAGGGCTGCCAGGCCTCTTAGGGGCCACCAAAGAGGCCACAGGTCAGGTTGGTTGTGGTCATTGGTCTCCAAGGCTGTCTGAGAACAGCCCCACTGCCCCTCCTCGAGGGGAGTTAAGGTGTAAGGACTACCCAGGAGGGGAATAAGCCTACTCCTCCCTGCTCCGTCCACTCCAGGAGCATAGGGCCCCCTAGAGGCTTCTGAAAGCTCAGGGAGCATCTGTAATCACAGGTGGGGGGCCGGGGCCCCTCGTAGGTCAGTGTGGCCCTTTCCCCACACGCATGCGCTGACCAGCCTCACCTCCCTTCCAAGGGACAGAATCTCCTCTTCACTGTCTCCCCAGGGGAGTCCCCTCACTCCTCCTCCAGCCTCCCCCGTAGCTTGGATTCTAAGTCGGAAAGGGATGAGCTGAGATACTCCTTGTCTCTGGCTGGGTGTCTCCGCTGAAGGAATTTGAAACTGCCTATGTATGTGCTCACATGTGTGCCAGTGCACGTCCACATAAGGCATACACACACAGGCACATGGGTGCCCGCACAGTGCACTCCGTGTGCAAATATGCCCACCTGCAGAGGCAGACAAGTGCACAACCTGGGGACTCCCAGGCCTGCAGGTGCTACAGTGTGAGTGCTCGTGGCCGTGTGAACATGGAGTCCTGCACACACACGTGGGTTCCTAGCCGTGTATAGTCGGACAGCTGTTAGAGCATTGTGGACACACATGCATGGACAGACTGGGCTGGGGGTGCATACCTAGCCAGGGCCCCCACGTAGTGAGGGGACATCAGGGAGCCCCCAGACCCTCCCTCGGAGTGGCCAGCCTCAAAGGCTGCTGGGAAGGCAGGCGTGCTCCGGGCGGGCCGGAGGGGCTTGTTCACCACTGTTGTGTTTTCTCCCCAGCAGGGCTTTGAGGCCGCTCCCCAGGCGTCTGCGTCAGTCTGCCAAGGCTGCCGCAGCCCGGCCCAGGGTCTCCCACCCTGTCCACTTCACCTCCCTCCCTCCCTCTCATCCATCGTCAGCCATGGCTCACCGGGACTGGGAGGGGAGGGGGAGAGGCGGGCGGGGGGCCGGGTCGGCCCTGCAGTGACCCATCTCCCCCGGCCCAGGGACCCCGCTGACGGTGCTCAATGGGCCCATCCTGGCCCTGGACGCAGACCTGGATGTCTACGCCGTGGTGACCTACCAGCTGCTGGGTGCCCAGAGCGGGCTCTTTGATATTGACAACAGCACCGGTGAGGCCTCTGCGCCACCCCAGCTCTCCCGTCCTGGCTCTGGGTACTCCTGCTAGGGTGACCCCACTGCTAGATCTAGGGTCTCCATAGAGACCCCATTCCTCACAATCCCCATCTTACAGCTGGGTTAGGCCACCTGGGGGCCGGGTAGGAGGAACCAGGAAGACACTTGGGGTCAACAGAAGGGACCTGCTGGTGCATAAGCTCTCAGGCTCGGCAGAGAGCATCCCCAAACCCACTCCCCCATCTCCCCTTCCCCAGCCCGGAGAATGGGGCTCCTCGTCTGCCAGAGGAAGCCAACGGTCTGTCCTCAAACCAGACCCAAAGCTCCCCAGACAGAGACTGTGTTACATCAGTCTGGTCCTGGCCGATTGAGTAACAGGTGACAAGGAGGGATATACTAGCACCTCTCTCAACAGAGCTGGTCAATCCTCCAGCCTGGGTCATTCATCCCAGGCGGGATTCGGGAGAATTGCAGAGGGCACCTGCGGAAGGGACAGGCACAGAACACTGGCACCTACGGGACCTCCCTAAACAATGGTTGTTGAGCCTTTGGGGAAGAAAGTCATTGGGTTGCCTTTTCTGCTCCTCTTTCACATCGGTCCCCATCAAGCCTTATCTTTCTCTGTCCCCTCCCTGTTGGTTCTCACCCGGTCTCCCACTGCATCTCTTTTCCTTTGTATCTCCCCGGCTGGTGGCGCTGGGTGCCAGGCGTGGTGACAGTGAGGTCAGGTGTCACCATTGACCGGGAGGCCTTCTCACCTCCCGTCCTGGAGCTACTGCTGCTGGCTGAGGACATCGGGCTGCTCAACGGCACAGCCGACCTGATTGTCACCATCCTGGATGACAATGACAACTGGCCCACCTTTAGCCCTGCCGCCCTCACCGTCCACCTGCTGGAGAACTGCCCACCAGGTACGCAGGGGCAGGCCCCAGGCCCCAGCCCCCAGGCAGGAGCTGGCTGGTGGTCTGTGGGGATTGGAGGCAGAAGTCACGTCCAGCGGGGAGAAGGATGGGCAGCAGGGTGGGTGGAGAGGGAGTCAGGAGATCCAAGTGCCCCTCACCTCCCTTCTCGGACCCACAGCGTCTTGTCTGCAAAATGAGATTATTAAGGTATGTTCCGTCCATGTTACTGGATGGAAGAACTGACTGTTTTAAAATCAAAATAGGATTAACATGATTCCCATCAAAATCAAACATGATTGGGGAGATAAATTTGATTCTAATGGTCATCTGGAAGAAAAAGGACATTTTGAAAAATAAGTATAATAAAGCCAGATTTGTCTTACCAGATATTTATAACATATTACCAAACTACAGTATTTAAAACCACGTGATATGAACACAAGACTCTGGGGCAAAGTAGGCCAGCAACAGATACCGGTAAATTATAAGGAATGTAATATGCGATAAAGGAAACAATGAAACCAATAGTGAAAACTATTTCGTGTGCAAAACATCTCTTCTTATTTAGTCTAGATTCTCACCCCATATCAGACACCAAAAAGAAACCCAAAGACATCCTAAAGGAACTGTAAAAGAGTATAAAACGTTAAAAATTAAAAGACACTTCGGGTGAATATTTATCTGATTTCGGGATAAGAAGGTTCTAAACATATAAGAAACAGAAGAACGTCAAAAAGGAAAAATACTAAATTTTGGTGCATATGAATTTTAAACTTCTTTACATCATTTAATTATAACCAGTATCGAAAGGCAAACAACAAACTGAAAAAAAAAAGGTATTTGTCACAAGTTATCATAATTATACAATTTATATAAATGGACAAAAATGGGCAAAGGACAAAGGCCAACACTTTGCAGAAGAGAAGATGCAACTAATCATTAAATTATTAAAAACTGTTCGGTCTCACAAATAATCAAAGAATGCAAAATAAAATAGGATACTATTTTCCTAGAAAATTGCAAACATGCAAAAGGCATAAAAGATAGATGCTTATTTACAAAAATCAAAATAGACTCACAGATTTTGAAATCAAATTTGTGGTTACCAAAGGGGAAAGCGGGGGTGGGGAGGGATAAATGAGGAGTTTGGGATTAACAGATGCACACCACTATGTAAAATAGACAAACAACAAGGACCTATATTCAATATCCTGTAATAACCTATGATATGAAAGAATCTGAAAAAGAATATATATACGTCTACATATCTTGAAATATATATCTGAATCACTTTGCTGTACACCTGAAACTAACACAACATTGTAAATCAACTATACTTCAATTAAAAATAAATTTAAAAATAAAGTAGGCTTTATATATAACAATAAAAACAAAGGTAGATGCTGGCAAGGCTACGGTGGGAAGAGGCCCTTGTGAACCACCAAGAAAAGTATCTCGGTATGGTGTTTTTAGAAGAAGCCACTGTGCTCAGCTGCTCCCCATTCCCACCCCCACAGGATTCTCAGTCCTTCAGGTCACAGCCACAGATGAGGACAGTGGCCTCAATGCGGAGCTCATCTACCGAGTAGAAGCTGGGGCTCAGGACCGCTTCACCATCCACCCAGCGACTGGTGTCATACGTGTCGGCAATGTCACCATTGACAGGGAGGAGCAGGAATCCTATAGGCTGACAGTGGTGGCCACCGACCGGGGCACCATCCCTCTCTCGGGCACAGCCATCATCACTGTCCTTATCGATGACATCAATGACTCCCGCCCTGAGTTCCTCAACCCCATCCAGACAGTGAGCGTGCTGGAGTCAGCTGAGCCAGGCACGGTCATTGCCAACGTCACCGCCATCGACCGTGACCTCAACCCTAAGCTGACGTACCACATCATCAGCATCGTGGCCAAGGATGACACTGACCGCCTGGTGCCCGACCAGGAGGACGCCTTTGCCGTGAATATCAACACAGGTACAAGGGCCTGCTCCCCTCCAGCCTTCCTCCTGACTCCCTGCCCCAGCCTCCTGGCTCTCTGCTTTCTCCCTTACCCTCCTTCTATCGGTTCTCTTGCTCTGTTCCTCCCTTTCCCTCAGCTGCTCCTTCCTCCTCTCGTTTCCCCACTATTGACAGGACATCCTTCCCCCTCTCTGCCGTCTCTCCCCTGGCTCCTTCCCTCTCTGCCTTCTCTTCTTCCTTCTCCCTTGACCAGCTCCCTCTCTGATTCTCTTACTCTACTAGTATTATACGAGAGTGCCCATGTCACCGCACTCTTGACAGCATTAGATATTACACAGTTTTCGTGTTTGTAATTTCATAGGTAAATGGCATCTTGTTTTAATATGCATTTCTTTAATAACCGGGTGGTTGAACACTTTCTTCATATATATCTGGGCCATTTAAGTTGTCTCTAAGTTTCATATATATGTATGTAATACAGAAAAATATATATGATATATATACACACATACATATATCTATATTACATATGTGTGTATACCCTTAATGATTTTCTTACACTATCACAAAGTAAAGCAAACTGTGGCTTATCTTTCATGACTTACGCAGCTTATTATAATTTTGATGGTTTTACCATTTTTCCAAAAGTTCAGTGTTTTTGCTCCTTTGGGGAGTTAAGGCGGGGACATGGGACAAACTTACAGGTGTCCTTCTTGGAAGGCCCAGAGGAGTGACAGAAAAACTAACATGGCTATGAAAAAAGGCTAAAAATCATTGTTATTCAGAGAAATGCATGGTGAAACATCAGTGAGATATTGGTTTTCCGTATGTGATTAGCAGACATTAGGATGCGGGACAGTATTGAGTATTGGTGACAATGTGGGGACATCCTATGCTGCTGTAGGACTTTTGACTAATTTCACATCTAGACGGCAATCCAACACAAAGTACACTCATACCCCATGACCCAGCAATTCTGTTCCTGGGTATACGTGACAAGGAAACACTCAGGTCGATAATGGGACTATCTGAGGATGTTCACTGCAGTGTTACTGGTGACAGGAACTTGGAGGCAACCAAGGCATCCTTCCCTGGGATGTTGGAGAGTAAAACGTGGTGGGTGCACATCATGGGATACCAGGAAGCTGTTAGGAGCAACAGATGAGACGCACACAGAGAAACATGGGTAGACCTTAAAAACAAGTGCTTACGGAAAAGAATAAGAAATAGAATGGGTTATATATACCAGAATCCCATTGCATAAATGTAAAATACATACACAAAAACAATACATGATTTTCGGGAACACCTTCAAATAAAAAATACACTTTAATACGTTGCCCAAGGGGAGAGGAGTATGAGAATAAAAGGGAATAGATACATACATAAAACAAGAACAGTGCCCGTGACCATAGTGTGCAGTGAACCAGAGAGTATGATTAACTCAGTATGCCTCTGAGGAAAAAGGAAAAAGGAAGACAGGAAAACCATGAGCCACTAGGAGGAATTAGGTAGCTTAGTCATGTGTCAGGTTAGCAAAATTCCTGCTGCAGTGGTTTCTCAGGACCATGGAGAGCTACTCCATGACCCAGCCCAACTTTATTCTGTACTGTTGCCCATTTTTTTCTGTCCTCCCTCCCTCCGACTGACTCTGTTCTCTTCTGTTTTCCTTTCCAGTGTCTTCTCTGCCCCTCTTCCTCATGCTCTCCCCCTCCCTTGCTCACCTCTCTCTCCTTTCTTCCTGCCAGAGCCTCAGCCCTCTGAGTGTGCCTCTCCAACTGGGTTCCCACTTGCTCCGCTGGCTTCCTGCCCCTCTGCCTCTTGCCGTCCACCCCATCCCTCCCAAACCTCCAGCCCTGGTCAGCTCTGAGCCCTTCCATCCCCCACGCCCTACTCTGCTCCCTCCCCTCTGCACCCTGAACTAACTGACGTTGACCCTCTTCTCTCTTCCTCACGGCTGGCAGGCCCACAGGTTTGAGCTCTGATTCTCTGTCACCTCCCACCTCATCTCTTCTCTGCTTCACCCCATCGCCTTCCTCCATACTCACCGCACCCCTACCACCCTTCCCACCCCGTGGGGCCTGGGCCAAGGCCGTGGCTCAGCCTTTGCAGACTGAATGCAGCCACCCTCTCCCCATCCTCGCTCCCCAGCCTCGGGGGACGGGGAGCGAGAGTAGGAAGAGGAGGAGGAGGAGGAGGAGGAGGCGGCGGCCCAGGGTAAGTGACTGCCCCCTGGCTGGGGCCCCGAGGAGGACAGGAGCTCAGCAGAGGGATCTGCCAGGGGGACAGGAATCCCAGACACCCCAACGCCTGAGAGGGAGCTAGGAAAAGAGAGAGAGAGGAGGTTTCACCCTAGGATGAGGCCAATGGGAAGAAGAGCCACCAGGCCCTCAAACTGGCAGGAAGAAGAGAGGTCCCAACAGAGCCAGGCTGAGATGGGCAAAACTCGTTCTGTCCAGTTCAAACCCAAGCCTCTGGAGGACAGGCAGGGGCTTGGGGAGGCATTGGGTAGGAGAGAAGGAAACAGCTCCTTGCTAGTACTGCTGTAGGGCGGTGCTCCTTTCACGGTGCCCCAGGCAGCCCAGCCGCGTCATGTCCCACGTAATCAAGACAAAGGGGTGGGCCTTACTGTCTAGGCTGTGCCACCACTGTCCCCTCCAGGGAACCCCCTCAGGGCTTCTTAGCTGCCTTGACCTTCCTTTATGCTTGATCTCCCTAGAATACAAGCATTTTTTAATCTTGATAAAATACATATAAAATTTACCATCATAACCATTTTTAACCATAAGTTCAATGGTTGTGGAATACAAGCATCTTTTTTTTTTTGGCCACGAAGCGTGGAGTCCTAACCACTGGACAGCCAGGGAATTCCAACAAGCGGGGTTTTTTTGTTTGTTTGTTTGTTTGTTTGTTTGTTTGTGGTATGCGGGCCTCTCACTGTCGTGGCCTCTCCCATTTCGGAGCACAGGCTCCAGACGCGCGCAGGCTCAGTGGCCATGGCTCATGGGCCCAGCCGCTCCGCGGCATGTGGGATCTTCCCGGGCCAGGGCCCGAACCCGTGTGCCCTGCATCGGCAGGCGGACTCTCAACCACTGCGCCACCAGGGAAGCCCCCAACAGGCATTTTTTAAACAAGCAATTACATAGCACTTTTTCTAAGTGCCAAGCACTGTTCTAAGCCCTTTACAAATGTAAATTCAGTTAATTGTTATAATCCTCCAAATAGCCCTCTGTGGTAGGTACTGTAATTATCCTCATCTTACAAATGAGGAAACAGAGGTGTAGAGAGGTTAAATAATTGCCCGGCTAGTAAGCGGTGAGTGAGGGGCAGAGTGACGTGCCCCCAGCTTGCAGACGGCTGTGGTGTCATCCCAGCCAAAGATGAGACCAGCAAGTCCTGGGTCCTTTGGGGATCATTGCCCTTGGTGGGGATTGGGAGGGTTGGCCAGGAGCACCCCTGGGAGGCCCAGATTTTAGGGGGTTCCCCTTGGGCTGAACCTGACCTGGTCTGGTCTACAGGGTCTGTAATGGTGAAATCCCCCCTGAACCGGGAACTGGTTGCCACCTATGAGGTCACTCTCTCAGTGATTGACAATGCCAGCGACCTACCAGAGCTCTCCGTCAGTGTGCCAAATGGTAAGGCTCCCCACAGGCATCTCCCACATGAGCCCGTAGAGAGACAGGCCCAGGACCGGCACAGGCCTGGCCCCAGGGGGGGAGCAGCGGGACCCAGCTATGGGGCTGCCAGTCGTCAGGCCGCGGGGGGGAGGGGAGGTGGCAGCTACAGTGAGGCTGAGGGAGGCCCTGGGTCCCAGCTGTCAGGCAGAGCTCAGCAGTGGGGGATCCAGAAGCCCAGAATTGTGTGTGATCTTGAACTCCAAAGGCTCAGAGTAGGGAGAAGGCTTGGTAGAGGCTGGAAGGGGACTGAGAAAAGGATGGGTTGACAGAGACTTAGGTTGGAATCCCATTGTCAGAACTGGGAAGCAGGTTGTGGTTGGATGTGAGATAGGAACTTCAGGTCTGAAAAGAAGCCACCTGGTCAGGCCAGAGGAAGCAAAGAGCAAGGAAAGGTGAATTGAGGCCACAGACACCACCCTGGCACCACGGCAGAGAAGAGAGGGGCACGCATGCTGCCTTCTGCAGCTGGGCACAGGCCACCCCGCCTGCAGCCTGAGCCCGGACGGGCTGCTTAGAGGCACTGGATTTTGTGTGGGCCAAGCAGGGAGTGGGGAGGAGGGTGTAGGGTTGGGGTGGCCTCACGTGGACTCTGCCATGAGACAAGGACAGCTGCTGGGGTGGGGAGATAGGCCTGGCAGATACTGGCTTATCTTTACAGCCCAGAGGCCCAAGTTTTCAGGAAGGAAGGGCAGACCTGGTCTTCTCCTGTGGGTTGGCCAAAAAGTTCATTCAGGCTTTTCCATGGCATCTTACAGAAAAACCCGAACGAACTTTTTGGCCAACCCAATACTTGTCCCAGGCTCAGAGAGGCAAAGGGCCCAGGCTGGTTATATAGAGGGAACAACTCAGAGAGGAAACAAAAGGCTGAATCATGAAAAGGGTCTTAAAGATCATCTTAGTCCCGTCTCATGGGACAGGTTAGGAAACTGAGGCACAGCGAAGGCCAGGGGTTCCACCAGGGTTACCCAGCCAGTTGGCAGAACCCGAGCCCCTTTCCCAATGGAAGAGTGAGTGACCACACCGGAGGCGAGGGTCACGTGCCATGCCACCACCTGAGGCTTGGGGCAAGCTTTAGGGAGCCCCAGGAGGACTGTGAGATGCTGCCATCCCCTCTGGGTTTGGTTGAGACTTAGGAAGGCCTGGCCCAGCCACACTGGGGCCCATTCATGCCACCCTCACCCCCTGCCTCCACCCCAGCCAAGCTGACGGTCAACATCCTGGACGTCAACGATAACACGCCCCAATTCAAGCCCTTCGGGATCACCTACTACACGGAGAGGGTCCTGGAGGGGGCCACCCCAGGCACCACGCTCATCGCCGTGGCAGCCGTGGACCCCGACAAGGGCCTCAATGGGCTGATCACCTACAGCCTGCTGGACCTGATACCCCCGGGCTATGTCCAGCTGGAAGACTCCTCAGCAGGTAGGTGGGAAATCCGCCAGAGGAGGGTTGGGGAACGTGTCTGTGCCTGCTTAGCCCCCGAGAGGGACCATGGCTCGCTTCTCACCCTCCAGTTGGGGCCCCTCAGCGGGCTAGGCCAGATCCAGTACGGCTAACATTCTAGTCACTCCCAGATGCCCGAACTACAGGCAAGGACAGAGTGCCTAGCTCTGGGTCGGCATGGAAGCCCCTTTCGGTGTCTGCTGGAAACCCGGAATACTCCATCACCCTCTCTACCATCCAACCTCCACAGTTAGTATCACTCAGGGGGCAAGAAGCCCAAGAGGGAATTGTCCCAGGGGAGGTCCTCAGCGTGTTAGTGTACATGCCTTTGACTTGTGAATAGGAGAACAGCTGGATGCCAGTGATTCTCGGCCCTCTGGCCTGGGCAGTGCTGCCTGGCTACCCTCCTCCTTCAAGGGACCACACTCATCCCTCAGAGCCCCAGATCCCTCTCTTCATACTTCAGAGAGCTTCCACGAGTGAGGAGTGGCCAAAAGGGCAGTGGGTGTCTCTGTGCCTCAGGCAAGGTCATTGCCAATCGGACGGTGGACTATGAGGAAGTGCACTGGCTCAACTTTACCGTGAGGGCCTCAGACAATGGGTCCCCACCCCGGGCAGCTGAGATTCCTGTCTACCTGGAGATTGTGGACATCAATGACAACAACCCCATCTTTGACCAACTCTCCTACCAGGTGGGTGGCCAGGCCAACAAATTGGGTCTGGGACCTGTATCCGTTCCTTGGCACCTTTGGGCATCTCCCACTCCCACCCTGCCAGCCTTTAAGTCCTGTGGGAATGACCACCCATGAGTAGCTTGATGCCCTGGGTTGTCTGCATCAGTGAGTTTCTCGGGCAAGGGCTGAGACTCTAGGACTGACCATGGCCCATGCTTTCTCCCTGCCCACTGGGCTCCAGGGAGCCATCTTTGAGGATGCTCCTGTGGGCACAGTCATCCTGAGAGTCACTGCTACTGATGCCGACTCAGGCAACTTCGCCCTCATTGAGTACAGCCTTGTGGACGGCGAGGGCAAGTTTGCTATCAACCCCGACACAGTGAGTGGGCAACGGAGGGCCTGGGTTTGGGGAGTGGGAAGTGGGAAGGGCCCAGGGTCACAGGCTGAGAAGCCACCAAAAGTATTACAGTCATCCCCCTGTTTCTGGGTCCTGCCACCTGGACATCTATAGCCTCAGAGGTCTTTCAGCCAAGTTGGCAAGCCCTGTTCTCAGAGTCCCAGACATCCTGTAGACTGCGGCCTTTCTGTCCCAGGAGACATGGGAGGAAGTGGCCAAAGTCTTTTGGAACTAGCCCCTTGTGGGACAAAAACTGAGATGTGTCTGCACCAGACCGGAAGACTTGATTCAAGTCCATGCGACTGCTTTTTGAAACTGTCAAAAATAGGAAGCTCTGCGGAAAGTGGGCGCAGTATTTGAGCACCTACTGTATACATGGCCCTATCCTCAGTGCTGGGAGAGGGAAGAAGCACCCATGGACATAGCCCCCATGCTCCCATGGGTCTCAGACTTGTAGGAATGCAGAAGTTCAAGAGAAAAATGGGTGATGATTTTAAATGTCGGCAAATTGGTTCAAAGTTGCTCTTGCAGTACAGCGAGAGAGCCCTGTGGCCTGGGGGTGGCTGGCCAGGCAGGGCCTTCCCCAGCTGTGGGGCTGGAGCTGGACTTTCCCTCCCACCGCCTGCCCACATCCCCCTGCACTCTGCCCTTTCAGCAGGGTTTCTCTCCTTCCTCTTGGTGTGAACAATAAAACACACTCCTGGCCTGGCACCATGAACAGTGAATACTTATGGAGTACTACTTTGTACCTGGCCAGGTAGTGAGCTCCAGCCTGGGCCATTCATCCCATCTCCAGGTGAACTGGGGTAGTAAGGACAAGAAGAACCACTAGAATGAGAGCTGCACGGGGCACAGGGGCTGTGGTCTCTTCAGTGCTATATCTCCAGAGCCCAGAACAGTGACTGCACATAGCAGATGCTCAATAAATACCTGTTGAATTGATGAAGGACCTGACTCCACCCTCCCCCTACTAGGGTGACATCTATGTTCTGTCCTCTCTGGACCGGGAGAAGAAGGCTCACTACATCCTGACTGCCTTGGCCAAAGATAACCCTGGAGATGTAGCCAGCAACCGTCGAGAAAATTCGGTGCAGGTGAGGGACCCTTGCGTGGAGCAGAGACACTAAGGACTGCCATTGTGGAGGCAGTAGGCAAAGCCTTTAGAGCATGGCTGCTGCAGGGCAGGAACAGAACCACCCTGGCCCCTCAAGAGGTGCGGTGGCAGGAAGGAGAGGCAAGAGCTTAGCTGGGGGTTCACGATGGCTGTGGCTCAGGGAGACGGGGCCTCTGTAGGAGAAACTTCTTGTGTCAGACCCCTGCTAAGGCAGCTAAACATACCTGGGTGTAACCCAAATAAAGGCTGGGGCTCCACATGGCCCAGTGTCTCCATGCTGTCCCATTGAAAGAAACACAGTCCAGCAACCAAACATAATTATAAAGCATTTATCTTTATGTCTCTTAACATTAATGAGGAACTTTGGTCTTCAGAACAGTGAGAGAATAAATTCCTTATTTTAGGCCAAAAAAAAAAAAAGAACATTAATGAGGGATCAAATTCACAACCCCATTTCCATTCTGGGTCTACTGTCCACACAGTTGCTCTGGGGAGGCCAGCATCCCACCTTTAGGCTCTGTCCCCATTTCCATCCAGAGTCCCACACCTCAAGACTTTGCTTTCTCTTTCTTTCTCCCCCTTCTTTCTGCCCTTTCCAGTCCTGTCTTTCTGTATTCAGTTCTTCCAATTCTCAGCAATAACCTAACCATCCAAAGAAAAGTCTCCTGAAGGGTGGGGAGGTGAGAAGCTGGGTGGGCAAAGAAGAATTCTCTTTGGCAGGTAGGCAACCGAGCTGGGAGCGCTCGCACATACCTGCATTCTGTCCTGTCACAGAGGCACGTGCTATATTGGGAAGAGCACAGTATTTGTAGTCAGAAGCCTGAGGTTCCACTAGCTGAGTACACTGCATTTGTCATGTAACCTCTCTGAGCCTCGGTTGTCAAAGCTGCAGGGAGTGGAGGGCAGGGGCAGTGATGATGATGCCTCCCTCCCAGCCTGGCGGTGAGTCCAGGAGATGCGAGGTGGGAAAGCGCTTTGTGCCCTGAAAGGGGTTCTTAAAATCATGGCTGTGAAGGGCTCTGTTACGGATGCAGTCAGGCAGGGCCACAGCAGCCAGGGAGAAAGGGCCTCCTGGTGTATCCACAGGACCTGCCCTGGGCTCTGGGGTCAGCAGACAGAGCCCAGTCCCAGGCCAGACACAAATCCCAGTCAAGAGGGGCGTCCAGAAAGTAGAGTCAGATATATGGGGCCACTGTGGGAAGGAA
This sequence comes from Orcinus orca, assembly GCF_937001465.1. Lineage (NCBI taxonomy): Eukaryota > Metazoa > Chordata > Mammalia > Artiodactyla > Delphinidae > Orcinus > Orcinus orca. The sequence goes on from NC_064572.1 coordinate 30,033,573, forward strand.
CAGAGGACAGAGTAGGAGCTATGTGGGGAGGAGTCCCCGCTTCAGGACCCAGACACAGATGACCTGTTAACCACGGTACGAGTTGCTGAGCATTTACTCAGGCCAGGGACTGCGCATAGACCATCACGGACAAGCCTCACAAGCCCCTGAGAGAGAAAATCCTATTGTCCCCAACGTACACCTAAGGAAACTGAGGGTCAGGGGGTTAAATCAATAGTTTGGGGTCAGACTAAACAGTGGGCACTGTCCACCTCGGCTTAATCCTGTGTGACCGGGTCACCGGAAGCAGCCCCCAATGTGCTCCTGACCTTTGAGCTCACCCTCCCCTCCAGGTGGTAATCCAGGTGTTGGACATCAATGACTGCCGGCCACAGTTCTCCAAGCCCCAGTTCAGCACGAGCGTGTATGAGAATGAGCCAGCGGGCACCTCCGTCATCACCATGATGGCCACCGACCAGGATGAGGGCTCCAACGCGGAGCTGGTCTACTCCCTCGAGGGCCCGGGCGTGGGTACGTAGCCTGCTCCCCACCAAGGATGCCTTAGGGGGTGGGGGGGCAGGCTGCCTTCCTGCAGCCCCAGGCCAGGCGTAATAGGAGGAAGGATGGGAAGGAGGTCTCAGTTGGAGCCATGCCCTGCTCTCCTGCCCCCCACCTGCCAGAGGCCTTCCACGTGGACATAGACTCGGGCCTGGTGACCACAAAGCGGCCACTGAAGTCCTACGAGAGGTTCAACCTGACCGTGGTGGCCACGGATGGCGGACAGCCCCCACTCTGGGGCACCGCCATGCTCCTGGTGGAGGTCATCGACGTCAACGACAACCGCCCCGTCTTCGTGCGCCCACCCAATGGCACCATCCTCCACATCAAAGAGGTACCGCTGACCCCCGGGGCCTCCTGCTACCTACACCCCCTTCCAGTATTCAGCCCGCTTCTCCATCCTGCAGTCATCCTGCAGCCTGAGAGGGTAAAGGGGCCCCCACTGCAAAAGCAGGGAAACTGAGGCCAGAGTAGGGAACGGGCCAGCTCAGTGCCACACAGGGCAGTATTGAACAGTCGTTAGTAAGAAGGGCTGGGCCAGCAAAGGCTCTTGGATTCACATCAGACTCTATCGCTTACCAGCCAAATGACCTTGAGCAAGTGACTTCTCTGAGTCTGTTTTTTCATCTGCAAAGTGGGACTTACAATAGTAGATGCCCCATCTCTTGCTCCTAAATGTCTGCAAGAAGGACAGTCTCCCCGCAAGTCACTTCCCCTACACTTGTCTCAAAATAAACACATAGCCCCTTCCGTCTGTCTGTTGTTCCTGCTGATACCAGTGTGGAGACAGCCTGGGACTTGAGGATGTGCATCAAAATAAGAAACAAGGGGAAGTGGCTGAGCTTCTGACTACCTCCAATTCTTCTTTCATGCCCTGCTCTCAGTTGTCTTGTAAAGATGGGGAAGTACTCCTTTGACTCCTGCCCTTCCCCTCCTTCCTCTCAGCACCCAAGCCCAAAATGCTCCTTGGTAGAATACTTGGGGTGTCTCCCACTTGTTCTTTGCTCCCCAAACTTCAGCATGTCTCCACATCTCAGAATGTCAGTGTTAAGTCCTTGCTGTCACTCTATCTCCTCTTTGAGGTCCCACAAGAGAAATTTCTCCCAGGGCTGAGCTCTAGGAAACTCTATGCTTTTACCTTGTGATTTGCCCTTTCCTGTGTCTACTGCAATGATACAGTGGCCCTCTTTGCTTTGCCCACTAGGGAGCTCATAGTGGTCAGCCCACCGTGAATGGTGTTGCAGGGACTTAGCACACACGCCTTATCTCCCATCCCTCAGTTTCCATCTTCCTGCCAACCATGGTTTTTCTTTACCCTGATTTTTTTTTAACTTACTTACTCTTATTGTTGTGTATACATTCTCGTAAGCTGCCTCAAATCTTTTTTTGTAGCGTGAGGCAGGGTATCAATAATAATCTAGTTCTTTTGCACGCCAAAGCCCCCCCTTTTACTAAGTTTTTTCCCTTCAAGGGGTCCCTATTTTGAAAGATTCATGTCTCCCAAACAACCAGCATTTGTTAAGGAATTATGTCTGTCATCCCACTTTCCGTCAATTAGACGTGACTGCCATTTGGAGTTTCTGATTGTCGTGATCAATGAGGTAAACAGTGAAACCATGCTGAGCTGATCATTTTTGAACTAAAAGCAAAGAAACTTGTTTTTTTCTTGTGCCCTTGGCAGCCTTTTCTTGGGTCAATGTCTGACGTAAATTGGGTTTTTTGATATCTCAGACTTAACTCGAACTCGGGAGGCTGAGGCACAGAGAAGTGAAGTGACATGTCTAGGTCACGTGGTGATTTAGTAACAGATTAGCAGGCACGTGTCCAGTCTCTAGCCACCATGTCACACCATGTCACCCTACCTGCATGCCCCCCATTTTCAGGTACCCCATTGGGTGGATGGTGTTGTTTGGGGATACCTAGAACTTCTGTGATTGGGGTAGAAGAGAGCAAGACAGACCTGGGAACAGAGGGTGGCTGTGGCCTCAGCTTTGGGATTCCCCTTCTGTCTTCTAAACCTCAGCATGCGGTGGGATCGGAGGGATGGGATAGCCCCCGGGAGGGTGTCGCCCTGAGAGAGTCTGCGGCATGGTGGATCCCAGGCTGGACTTTCAGTGGGCAGGCCTTAGCTGGGGGTGGGGTGAAGGGATGTTCTAGCAGATGCTCAGACTCCAGGAGAGTCCAGCCAAGCAGACAGGCGTTTCCTAAGGATGCTGAAAGGTGGCGAGGACATTCTGCTAGGGGAGGAGAAAGAACAAGAGCTCCATCGGGTCTGGGAGCTGGGATTCTCTCAAGATGCCCCAGGAGCCTCCCTCCTGTGCCCCCTGCAGGAGATCCCACTGCGCTCCAACGTGTACGAGGTCTATGCCACAGACGAGGACGAGGGCCTCAATGGGGCCGTGCGCTACAGCTTCCTGAAGACAACAGGCAACCGGGACTGGGAGTACTTCACCATCGACCCAGTCAGTGGGCTCATCCAGACCGCGCAGCGCCTGGACAGAGAGAAGCAGGCAGTGTACAGTGTAAGGGGGTGGGGCATGGCATGAGGGGCGGGGCCAAAGAAGAGACTGCTCTGGGCACAGGACCACAATGTCCCCACCTAGAATGTCTGCGAGGGTAGTGACCTGTCCTCTGGGGATGCCTGCCTGGGGCCCTTCGTCTCTTCCTCTGACTGCACTTCTCCGCCCCCCAGCTCATCCTGGTGGCCAGCGACTTGGGCCAGCCGGTGCCTTATGAGACTATGCAGCCACTGCTGGTGGCCCTGGAGGACATCGATGACAACGAACCCCTCTTCGTGAGGCCTCCGGTGAGCTCACCCATCCCCTGCACTGGTCACCCACACAGGGACTCACCTGCCTGCAAGCACACACTTTCCTGTGCACACTGTGCCGTAGACACACGTGGTTACACGTGGAAACTGCACAGCACTTCACAGAATATTTATTGAGCAGCTACTAGGTCAAGGCATTATCCAGCAGTCAAAAAAGCAGACAAAAAAAAAAAAAAAAGCCAAAAAAGCTGACAAAAATGCCTGACTCGTGGAGCTGATGTTCCCATGTTTGTATACGCGCTCACACAAGAAGCCTGAAAATCAGTTCTGCTTTAGCGAGCTGGGGCTGAACCTCTTCATGTAGACTCAGACTCTCTAACTTGGTTTTTTCTTCTTGTGTGCACCTAGGATGTAATGTTCCCTGGAGACCGTGTGCGTGCGTGCGTGCGTGTGTGTGTGAGAGAGACAGAGAGAGAGAGCACGCTCAAGCTCATGCCCTCCTCATTCAAACATCCATCTAAGTGCTGGGAGACTTCAGAGAATGTGCCAAACCCAGCCCTGCCCTCATGGCGGATGTCACGGGTGACACTCCCTGAGGGCAGAGCTGGAGTGTCTCCAGCCCAGCCCTTGCTCCCTTGAGGTTACAGCAATTTCTCTCGCCCCACAAGGCCTGGGCAAAAAATTCCCTCAGCACCCACAAAAACACTGCCTAGGGCCCTCTGGCAGGAGCCAGGAGCTCAGGCCTTCCCTTGGCCTCCCATGACCTCCCTCTCCCCCTGCAGAAAGGCAGCCCCCAGTACCAGTTGATGACAGTTCCCGAGCACTCACCACGTGGCACCCTCGTGGGCAACGTGACAGGCGCTGTGGACGCAGACGAGGGCCCCAACGCCATCGTGTACTACTTCATCGCAGGTGAGGCCTGACGGGGCTAGTGCCTACCTACCCTGGGGCTGGAGATGACCCAAATATGCCCCCGCCCTGCCCCTCACGCTGTGCCATGGTCCCCCCCTCAGCCGGCGACGAAGAGAAGAACTTCCAGCTGCAGCCCGACGGGCGTCTGCTGGTGCTGCGGGACCTGGACAGGGAGCGCGAAGCTGTCTTCTCCTTCATCGTCAAGGCCTCAAGCAATCGCAGCTGGACGCCTCCCCGTGGGCACTCCCTAGCCCTGGACCTGGTCACTGACCTCACCCTGCAGGAAGTGCGTGTCGTGCTGGAGGACATCAACGACCAGCCACCACGCTTCACCAAGGCTGAGTACACTGCAGGTGCAGGGACCAGAGCCTGGGCCTGGGGTGTGGGATGGCCTCTGCTCTGCCGCTTACACCCGCTTGCCCGTTCCTGCAGGAGTGGCCACCGACGCTAAAATGGGCTCAGAGTTGATCCAAGTGCTGGCCCTGGATGCAGATATTGGCAACAACAGCCTCGTCTTCTACAGCATCCTGGCCATCCACTACTTCCGGGCCTTTGCCAATGACTCTGAGGATGTGGGCCAGGTCTTCACGATGGGTAGGGGCTCCAGCCACTTCATGGACTATCGTCTGGAGGAGATATGGTCTGTAGGATTACCCCAGGGTATAGGTGGCCGGCCAGCCAACCAGCTGTGTCAGTCCTTCCATTCGCCCACCCATCCATCCATTCATCCATCCTTCAGCCAGCCAGCCAGCCATTATCTGTTAATCCTTTTATTCATCCACCTATCTTTCGATCTATTCTCTAATCCACCTATCCATCTCTACATCTACCCACCCACTTTCTTCTCTTCTTCTTCCCATCTCCTCATCCATCCACCCACCCACCTATTCATCTATCTGTCCACCCGTCCATCCATCCTCTCATTCATCCATCTGCCCACCCATCTACACATTTGTCCGTCCGTCCGTCCATCCATCCTCCCATTCTCCTTTCCATATATCCACCCATCTTTCCATTTGTGCACCTCACCCTCGCCTGCATCAGGCATTGCGCTAGGTAGGCACTGGGGAGCCAGAATTCTCCGCAGGTGTACAAAGCACACTTGCACGTAGAAGTATGCATGTTTGCTTGTGAATCTGCCTGTGTGGATAGCTGAGCGTCTCTTTGTTAGGTTCTAGAAGGTGTTCTAGAAGGTGTCCCAGTGGGTGTCACATTACCATACCTCCAGCTCCAGCCCCTTCCCTGCTCTTCTCTGCCCACAGCAATCAATCCAGCCTCCTTGGCCTGGCTTTCAAAGCTCCCCAGGTCTTCCTCCTAATCCCTCTTTCTGGTTTCACAGCCCCTTACTACCCTTGAGTGCACTGCGCCCACCCAGGCTGACCTGCTCACCATGGCTTCAGCCTGCTCCACACCGTCCTCCCGTGGCCTTCACCTCCTGGAATACCACTCTGACCTCCAACTCTGCCTTCAGATATGCTCCCGCTAGCCACCCTTTGTAGTCTAGTTCATGAGCTGCCACCCCCAGTCACACGACTAGACACCATCCCTTTGTCCTCTGAGTTCGCACTGCTCTTAACCTTAATAAGCATAGAGAGGCTTGCTAAAGGTCACAAAGCTAGAAAGTGGCAGCTTTTGAACCCAGGTCTACTGCCTTTTAAGAGCAGACCATGCTGTACCACTGCTGGTCATCTCTCAGCTGTGGCTGTGGAATTACGAAGCACACGTGTATGTGTAAGAGACAGAGAGGTGATACTGAGGGAACTCAGAAGTGTTCTGTAGCATCCCAGCATGGGACAGCAGAGTCCCAAACTTGTCCAAGTTGTGTTTTAATATGCAGCACGTTTAAATTAAAACTTAGAATTCTCCAGAAAAAGTGCACCACCCCCGGGCTTTCCCTACAGGGAGTGTGGATGGCATCCTGCGCACCTTCGATCTCTTCATGGCCTACAGCCCTGGCTACTTTGTAGTGGACATTGTGGCCCGAGACCTGGCAGGTCACAATGACACAGCCATCATTGGCATCTACATCCTGAGGGATGACCAGCGGGTCAAGATCGTCATTAATGAGATCCCCGACCGTGTGCGTGGCTTCGAGGAGGAGTTCATCTGCCTGCTCTCCAACATCACTGGTGCCATTGTCAACACCGATGACGTGCAGGTACCCCATGGAACCCACCTTGGGTCTAGGGGCAGTGGAGGGAGAAGGGGGACCAGGCCACAGGGACAGGGCATTGCAGAGAGGTCAGGGGTATGAAGGGGATCAGTCATTTCCTAGATGCATGGCCTTGGGAAAGTCCTTCCGGGTCTCTGGGTCTCAGTTTCCTCATCTGTAAAATGGGAGCTAATAGTAGTGCCTGGTTCAGTGACTGGCATCGAGCTTGGCCCCTGGTGAGCATCCAGTAGGGATGGGTTTACTGGCAGGGTAGGGCAGGAGAGGCTGTTAGAAGAGGCGCCCATCCCATCCCTCGCTCCTGCCACACACCCCATGATGCCCCTTCTCGCCTAGTTCCACGTGGACACGAAGGGTCGGGTGAATTTCGCACAGACAGAGCTGCTTATCCACGTGGTGAACCGCGAAACCAACCGTATCCTGGACGTGGACCGGTGGGTGGGCGTCTGTGCTCAGCCTGTCTTTCGGTCTGCCTCCCTGCCCTGGAAGTCGGAGAGGGGACCCACTAAGGAGGCACGGATGACGCCATCAGGCCTGCTGTATGGGGGCTCTACCCCAGACGTGGGCAGGGCGGGTGGAGAGAACACCATCTGGGTGTATGAGCAGAGCTCCACCCCCCTGAGCCTTACTCTCCGCATGTGTGAAACGGGAGTATTACAGCAACTGTGAGCAGCAGACAGGAGCTTGTGTGAAGGGATGGTGAACCCTGTAAGATACAGAGCTATCCGAGCTGGGTGCGCCTTAATCCTGCAAGGCTTGGTCGGGGGTGAATGTGGGGGCAGCCTGGCCTGAGTGGGACGGGCTCTTGGGGAACGGCCGAGGATGGGAGCTGAGGCCCCTGCCCCTCACCCAGGGTGATCCAGATGATCGATGAAAACAAGGAGCAGCTGAGGAATCTATTCCGGAACTACAACGTCCTAGACGTGCAGCCCGCCATCTCTATCCAGCTGCCCGAAGACATGTCCGCCCTGCAGGTACCCCTGGTGACACCGCCCCCACCATCCCCTTGTTGCCCCGGGTGCTCTCAGCCACTCATGCTTGGCCCTGCTGCCCTAGATGGCGACCATCGTCCTGGCCCTTCTCCTCTTCCTGGCTGCCATGCTCTTCATCCTCATGAACTGGTACTACAGGACCGTGTGAGTGACCCCTACGTGCCCTGCCTTTTGAGACAGGCTGACCAGCCCCGCTGCTGGGACAGTCGGGGAGGCAGGCAGGGCCATCAGGCCCTGAGACGCCAGCCCAGCCGCAGCCTCCCTCACCGGCCCCTCTGCTTCTTTCCAGACACAAGAGGAAGCTCAAAGCCATCGTGGCTGGCTCGGCAGGTCAGAGGGCTGTGATGGGTGGGGAGGTGGGAGGGCAGGAGGGGCCCCTGAGGGCCTAGGGTGACAGCCCGGGCCCCATAGGGCTGGCTCAGGCCCAGCTCCCCAGCCGGGTCTACCCCTCCCCCCACACCCCAACCCTTCTCCTGCAGGGAATCGCGGCTTCGTTGACATCATGGACATGCCCAACACCAACAAGTTTTCCTTTGACGGGTGAGTGAGAAGTGGTGTCCCTGAACCCGGCCGGGTGCACTCTGGGGAGACCCACCCAGGACCCAGCTGCGGTGAAGTCCCCGCTGCCTCCCAAGCACTGAGGGCATCATGGACTGGCTGAAACCTGGGGTGTGGGCGCCCCCTGCTGGGCCAGGTACCCCTCTCTCCCCACCGAGTTGGGCTCCCCACCCTGACTGGGTCCCAAGGGCCAGGGGGCGTAGGCTTTGGGCATCGGATACAGGGTGAGGACTCTGCACCAAAGCTGATCCAGATGGACACGTTGTCCTGGTTCTAGCAGGATCCTGAGGCGGGAGGACGCACCCACGGGTACCACAGGCAAGGGCCCTGCCTCTCACGGCCCTGAAGGCCCAGTCCTGTGAAAAGCACAACTACGGCCTGGGAAACGGTGGGGGGGTTAGGGGCGAGGCTTCAAGGGCATCTGTCCACTCGAGCCTGGAGTCAACCCCACTCCCCACCTGCAGGGCCAACCCCGTGTGGCTGGATCCTTTCTGCCGGAACCTGGAGCTGGCTGCCCAGGCAGAGCACGAGGATGACCTGCCAGAGAACCTGAGTGAGATCGCCGACCTGTGGAGCAGCCCCACCCGCACCCACGTGAGCCCAGGCCTGGGCCGGGGCAGGGATGGGGTGGACAGTCAGGAGGGACAGGTGGCGGTAGCGTACGCTCTGCCATCGCTGGCCAAGGAGCTGGCTGGCTGGGGGGGAACCGGTCCACTGCCCTGCACGTGTGCGTGCGCGGTCTACCTCAGCTCCAGCTAACGCGCCCCCTCTCTCCCCAGGGAACTTTTGGGCGTGAACCAGCAGCAGTCAAGCCTGATGATGACCGGTACCTGCGGGCGGCCATCCAGGAGTATGACAACATTGCCAAGCTGGGCCAGATCATTCGGGAGGGGCCCATCAAGGTGAGCCCTCCTCGCAGCTCCTGCACCCAGACCCGTGGCTGAGCTCGGACTTGCTCCAGAGGATGCAGGGAGTGGGGAGGATCCTGGGAAACAGCTTTCTCCACCTCTAGGGACTCAGCTAGACCTGCCCTCCACGGGGGCAAGAACACCAAGGCAGAGAGGGGCCAGGGCCCCGGGCTGATAAGGAGCTGCTTCAGCCTGCAGTGTCCTGGAGGCCGGGACTCTGAGATACAAGCCCACCACGTGGGCTCTGTCTGGCCGCCGCCACCAGGCTCTGCTCTCAGTCCTCTACCCTAGGATCAGACGCCTGTACATCCTACACTCCCAGAGTGCCTTCCGTCACCCCCACCCGAGTTAGTTATGGGAGTGAGTGATGGGCGGCGCAGGCAGGGGAGGGCCTTGGTTGGGGGTTAACACTTTCCCTCCCCCAGGGCTCGCTGCTGAAGGTGGTCCTGGAGGATTACCTGCGGCTCAAAAAGCTCTTTGCACAGCGGATGGTGCAAAAAGCCTCCTCCTGCCACTCCTCCATCTCCGAGGTAGCGGGTGGGCCGGGAGCTGTGTGCTGTGCCCCAGCCCTGGGGGTGCGCGCTCTCTCTCTCTCGTTCATCCTCCTCGGAGTCTCTGGGGATCAGCAGCTAGGGCCCAAGACTGCACTGGGTGGGGGTTCAGAGAGTCAGACAGCGGGCTCTGCTTCTGCTATCTGGGCTCCACAGTGGGCTTCCCCAGGGGTGGGTGGGTGTTGAGGCAGTGTTTCTTAGACTTCAGGAGCCCCAAGAAGATACCTTTGAGAGGTGATATCATTTTAAGAAATTGGCTGTAGGGTCAAATAGATATACATATTTATTTGCCTGCAGTGATATGTCAACACTTTAGAAAGTCAGACTTTAGCTAAAAACCCAGATTTCCAGCTGGGCCAATATTCTCAACTGGAGTAGCTAAAACTGAACAGCTCCACACAGGACAAAAGTGCCATTTGTGAGTCTCTGCTCTACCTTATTAATCCCCTCCAGCTTCAACTGTGGACACTTTCCAGCTGGCCACAGTTAGGAGCTGATCCTGCTTAAGGCCAACGTGGTAACAAATCCAGATGCCACAACCGCAGTCACAGGGTCTTTATAGATCAAAGTGAATACAGGAGATCTGAAAGATTCTCATAGGAAGCCCATGCTCCGGAGAACACATCTGTAGCACCAGAAGTATCCATGGCTCCCCTCTGTACCCAGTTTGAGAAACACTGCCACAGGCCGCACAGGCCTGCTGCGGCACGAGCCCAGGGGTCCTCGTGTGCAGCAGGGAGGCAACAGGCCCATAGCAGGTGGGACTCGGGGCCATCCACCTGCTCAGGGCCTGGCCCTGCCCTGAACATGTGCGGGTCCCGGCCTCTTGCAGCTGATCCAGACTGAGCTGGAAGAGGAGCCAGGGGAGCGCAGCCCCGGCCAGGGCAGCCTGCGCTTCTGCCACAAGCCACCTACGGAGCTCAGAGGGCCAGACGGGATCCACGTGATGCACAGCAGCACGGGCACGCTGCTGGCTACCGACCTCAACAGCCTGCCCGAGGACGACCAGAAGGGCCTGGGCCGCTCGCTGGAGACGCTGACCGCCGCCGAAGCCAGCGCCTTCGAGCGCAACGCCCGCACGGAGTCCGCCAAATCCACGCCCCGGCACAAGCTTCGCGACGTGATCGTGGAGAGCCCCCTGGAGATCACAGAGCTATGACTAGATGGGGGGAGCCCGACGGGTATGAGCAGCCCAACCCCACCCCCTCCCGGGGCGAGAGCAGGGGCAGGACCTCCGGGCGGGGGAGGGCCCTCCCCAGGCAGCTCTGGGCGCGCAGCCTTGGGCCGGCCCAGAAGCAGGGCCCACGTCAGCTGCTCAGATTCCACTTTTGCCAGACGCTCATTCGGCATCTGATCTCTACCTTCATAAAATGTTATTTTTTTAAGAAAACCAAACAGAAATGGTGAGTATCTAAGAACGAGGTAAGGAGGGTCACCAAGAGGCCAAGCCGGCCCTCTTCCCCTCCCACCCCGCCTCACGGCACAGGCGTCCAGCACCGGGGAGGGAAGCCCAGAGCAGGCATACCCTGCCTGGCCTTGACTCTCTGACCCCAGTTCAAGTCCCAGTGCATTTCTGCCACATCCCTGGCCGGACATCCAGGTGGGGGCAGTGAGTAATCCCTGCTTCCCCACATAGACATGGTCATTGTCAGCCAATGGCATTCTCCCATTTCACTGGCTTTCCAAACGTGCCGGGCTCATAAAACGACTGATGTTCCCTTGGGTTTTGAATATAGTGTTCGTGTGTATTCCTTTTTTAAATTAAGTTATTCCCTCCATATTCTCCCCGTGGTTTTGTTCAACTGATACGCACTGAACGTTTCTGGAATGGTCTGAATTTAAAAAAAAAAAAGTCACAAGGAACCGGCAATTCACTCTGGCTCTGGTAAACCACCCGTGGGGCTGGGCCGGCGGGTTGCAGGGGTAAGGACAGGGCAGCTCTGGACCCACCTTTGGGGGCACGCCCCTGCCCACTGCTGGCACCAGGTGTGTCAGGGAGGACCCGATGGCATTTTCTTTCTCTGGCCAAACGGGGCCATAGGACTGCTGGGCACTTACAGGTTCACGGCCTCGGAGCGTTATCAGCAGCCACTCTTCTGGCTGAGGTGTCACAGAAACACTCGGCCTCTGGTTGACAGACTTTATTGTTAAATCACAGAAATTTTAGTGCAAAACAAAATCGGTAAGTTCATTTAGTAGCAACTGCGCATCTTGCCGTCTCCTGGCAACTGCAAGTGGAGGAGAGGATGCAGCCAACTGGAGAGAAGGCAGGGCGACGGCTGAGGCCCCAGGCCAGCAGCCCCTCTACCTGGAAGCCAGACGCTTAGGAGCTTGTCTGTCATCCACATTTATTCGCAGGTCGGAAAGACCATCTACGGGGGGGGGGGGGGGGGGGTCAGAGGGGAGGGGGCTGTACCGCCCAGAGCAACGGCGGCGCTGAGCAGCAGGGTGGACACAAGAGCAGGCATGACGCAGTCACCACTGTCCACACGCACAAAAGCAGGCCCCCAGGACCTCCACAAAGAGCTAGCAGGTTACATTCATGCAGGTTTTTTCCCCTCCCACCCCAAACCACAGAACTCCAAACACAGCATCAACCGGGAAAGACGAATCAAAGGCTGACCCAACGGTAGCAAGCCCGGCCCCACCAGGTCTCCTGAGCGGCTGCTTCCAGCAGCTCTATTACCGTGAGGACCACATTGTTTGTTTGTTTAAAAAGCCTAATAATTATTCTGAGCCTCTCATCTTTCATATAAAACTGCCTCTGTCTGGCAGTCAGCAGGCCCACGAGGAGGGAAGGTCCCTCCTTAGAGCAGGCCTCCGGAGCCCTCAGCACCCAAGGCCCATCCAGGAGGACGGACAACCTCAGTCAAGAGGCTCTGGCTCATGCCCACAGCCAGAGCCCCGTCTCCTCCGGGTAACCACCATGCAGGGACAGACTCAAGAGACCTCCAGTGTACGGTATGTCGGCATCCATGTAGCAGGGAGGAAAGGGACACTGAAGCAGCTACGCCAGCAGCCTGCTGACAGCAATGCTAAGATGAGGGCGAGAAGAAAGGGACTGAGGGAGAGGGATCCTATCATTTTTATAACAACAAAGCCAACAGATCTGTGTGTTCGTTCCCCCAGACACAAGCAGGAAAAGATGCTGCAGTTTCTCTAAGACAGACCGTGCCTTCTAGTTCCACACGTGACGCTTGCAATGCTCGACAGCCTGACAGGAGAGAGGAAACAGTTTAGTCTGCAGGTGACAAACGCTATCCCTGGCCCATTAGTGCATCAGCCGGCATGGCACGAGATGCTAATAAAGGCCCGAGTCCAGAGCAGTGGATGAACAGCACCCCTGCAGGTAGGACCCAGGACCCCCTTCCTCTGGTTACACACCTGAGCCCCTGCCTCGAGGCCCCCAAGGCAGAACTCCTCACCCAAGAGTCAGAGGTATACATCAGCTCAGGCCAGCTCAGAAACGGGCCCGGGTACCCAGGAGAGCGACAGAAATGCACTCCACCACTGACGGTGCTACGGGGGGAGGGTGCGGGGGCGAGGGGCTCGGCAGGGTGGGCCTCACCCTCCTCCCTGCAGCGGCCCTGACGCCGGCTTACCGGTCATGAAGAACCCCCACGAGGAAGTTGCACAAAAAGGAACATTAAGTAACAGAGGCTGAGCCGAAACGTCCCCACCCAGGAAAGCAGCATGGGTCACCCCGTAGTGGCTGCCCAGCCAGGAGCCACTCCCAGGCCGTTCAAGAAGAGCTCCGCTGGGCCCTGGGTGAAGATTCAGGCCGGGCGCCAGCCAGGGCAAGCGTGACCCAAGAGGCGAGGCCTCCTGCAAGAATCCGATGGGCTTTGTGCAATCCCTCGGGTGACCTCGTGCATATCTGACCCTGTCACCAGGGGGCTGAAGGTGGAAGCAAAGAACACTGCAGAACATCCACTGCCACCGCTCCCTCCTCAGAGACGACAATGCAGTGAGCCCGGCTTTTGTGGGTGCCCATAAGTAAGCCTAACTGCCCCCTGGGCCTCAGTCCCCCACCCCCACCCAGCTCCCCACCAAAGACAGGGTACAGCTGATTGCCAAGGAGCCTGTTAGAGCACGTTCTCCCTCGAGCTGCCTGCCTGGCGGGGGTCCTGGGGAGCAGTTGCTGAGCTACTCACGTTGCACAGGGCTGCCGACTCCATGTTCTGGCACCAGTAGCTCGGGCCCCAGACACACTTCTCAGTTCCCAAAAGAGGCTTACGGGCTGGGGGACAGACTCCAATTTTCTATGAGGTCAAAGGAAGGGGGAAGAATTAGGTCTGCCCAGCTAATCCTTTTTCAAAACTGAGATGATTATCAGCTTCTAGAAGCAGCTAGAATCAGAGCTCTAATAAGCACTTTCCAGAAAAGGCAGGGTTGCTGAGTCGAGTGGTGGGGCCTGGATGCCTGGTTCTCCCACACACCATCCCCAGACTCTGGCCCCGGCCCCAAACCTCAGAGGAACCCTTCCAGGGTCCATGCAGCACCTCCCAGGTCACACTGCCCAGGAACCCATACCGGCCCAACGCCGCTTACCAGGCACACAAAGGAAGGGTCCAGCACGTCCACCAGGATCTCTATGAGCACGGGCTCGTACTCCGTCACAAACTGATCACACTGTTAGGGAAACAGCAATGTGGGTCTAGGTGGGCCCAGGCAGAGTGTGGGGCGCTGGCCATGCTCTTCTACCAGAATTCCTGGCCTTGCCAGCCCAGTGGGCCCAGGGCCTCCCTGCCTGCCCGGGTGACACACCTACCCCCACCTGCTCATGTTCTTTCCCCCCTAGCGGCTCAGCTTGAGCCAACAGAGCACCTTTAAGAAAATCTCAGCGGACTCCACGCCAGAGGCAGAAATGGCTGCTTCTCCCTCAAAGCTTCAACAGCAGCACACGCAGTGAGCTACCCAGCTCCTGCATGCCCCAAGCAGGCTCTGACATTCTGGCCGAAAGCAGCCCACAGCGTACCTGCTTCTGGTACGGGTCAGGCAAGAGGCTGCAGCCTTTCTCGAAGGCAGCAAGGATCTGCTCCTTCGTGCTGTTCTTCTCCAGGTTGTGCTCCAAATAGGCCACCAGCTTCTTACACACCTCACAGAAGCCACCGTCCTTCCGCGGCATCACGTGCGCTATGCGAGAGCGCACAGGCTCAGTGCCGGCAAGGCCCTCCCTAACCCGAGGGGGGCCGGCCAGCCTCGCGCGCACGGGGCTCACCGGTCAGCGCAGGCAGCCCCCGGCTGGAGCAGAGATGAAGCATACTGCACACCAGCTCAGGGCTCGCCTCCTGCAGGAGGATCGACAGGATGGAGCTGCCGTAAGTGTCCACCACCTCCTGGCACTCCTCGGATAAGGACGAGGGCAGCTTCGAGCACACGCTGTCCAAAGCATGAATTATTTCTTCCTGAAACACAAGAAGAGAGGCTCATGTGAGAAGATGGGAGGCTGCGTGGGGTGGGAGAGACTCTGAAAATGCTGATGTGACCAGGGAGCCAACAGCAAGGTGCTGTTTTCTCCCTCAAAGGCTAGACCTACAGAGCAGGGCAAAGAGGCTGCCTCCGGCCCCAGCCCAGAGGGATCCGCTGCTGGGAAGTGGTGGTTCCGACTCCCGGGCTGGTGTCCCATACCCACAAGGGCCAAACCCAGCTCTCGGGCTGGGTCCTCCCACCACGCCATTCTGGCTCCAGGGCCAGGAGCGCTTGCGATGGCAGCATTTCCCGAAATCCCCGTACCTCGGTCCTGTTGTTGTCAATCAGCTTGACCACCTCCTTCACCACGTACTCGCACACCTCACAGTAAATATCAGCCTTCGCCGGGACCGGATCCTTCTGTTGAAAGGGCAGAAGAATACTAACACTGAGGGCCTCGCCTCACTCCTCGGTCCTGCTCCTCTAAAGGAGTGGGGCAGAGGCCAGGACGGGCTAGCGTCACACAAAGGCCACTTCCTGCTGCATTCAGAATGGGGTGTGGCTTCCTCCCAGTGTCCAAGCCCCAGTCCCTGCTGCTCCTAGATGGTGGGAAACCTGTCCCTTTCCCCAATCCTCTACCACCCCCCCAAAACCAGGAACAGAAGCAGTGAAACTGTCCCCCAACCCCAAAGAGCTGTCCATTCAATGTCCGTTTGCTTGCAATCACCTCATCATTCAGCATTCATTCTGGGGAGGCGAATGGGGGAGCAGGAACAGAGAGAGGATTCACTATGAGTCTACTGTTTAGAAGACAGCGTTTTAAACATGTTTCAGGTCTGCTCTTGCGTTTCAAGTCTCAGCGCCTGAGATTGCTTTTCCAGAGCCTACCTTTGATAAAACAATACTGTTGAACATAATTTTCTGTGACAGTGGCAACATTCTCTGGCCGTACCACGCAATACAGCAGCCGCTAGCCACATGAGTCTACTACTAAGCACCTGAAACGTGGCTAGTGTAACCAAGCAACTGAATTTTTCTTTTTTTTTTAAATGTAAGTATCACATGTGGCTAGAGTACAAGCTATAACTCTCCATCTTCTCCAGCCACTAACTCAGTCAGCAAGGTGGGCCAGGGCCTCTGAGCATCTCGACTGGACAGGAGGGGCGGCGGCAGCGCTTCCGACTCTGCCAGACACAACCCTTGTGTGGTCCACACGGTACACGTGCCGAGAGAAGACAACAGGAGGAGACGAGACAGCTAAAGGTCAAGTGACACTGACATGGAAAGTTCTGGAACAAGAAGTGCACACACGTGCCATGTGATAAGACATCACATGGCTGGGTGCCTGTTCTGGAAACATCCAACAGCCACAGCATGGGGAAGGAGGTGGGCGAGGCCACAGAAAGCACATCGGAAAGGTTTGGTCGGAGCCGGGCACTGAAAAATGATTTCGAATGGTGTGCTAAAAACGTAGACTTGATCCCATGAGCACTAGGGTTTATAACCAAGGAGATAAATGTACGAGGGTAGGGGGCGCTGCATCAATTTAGGGGATACTGTAAACTAATGGTCTCAAACTCAAATACCTTTAAAAGCCAAGCAGGGAGGGCTTCCCTGGTGGCGCAGTGGTTGAGAGTCTGCCTGCTGATGCAGGGGACACGGGTCCGTGCCCCGGTCCGGGAGGATCCCACATGCCGTGGAGCGGCTGGGCCCGTGAGCCATGGCCGCTGAGCCTGCGCATCCGGAGCCTGTGCTCCACAACGGGAGAGGCCACAAAAAGCCAAGCAGGGAGCCAAGAGTGTGTGCCTTGTAGGGTGTGACAATGTGGAGTGGCGGGGCATCACAAAACCAACGGCAGCAGGTACCTTTATGGGCTCCACCAGCTCCAGGGCAGGGATGACGTTCTCCGAGACCACCTTGGCAGGCACCAGAGTCTTCATGGGCATCTCCTTCACCTCGTCACAGAACCCAACCAGCCCACAAATCTCCTTGGGCTGCTAAAAAGAGCACAGAAGCAGCAGTGAGAGGCAGGCCCAAACCCACCACCCCCTGTCCCACGCTCTACACACAAAGTCGGGGTGCTGGAGGAACATCCTAGACCCAGTGTCAAAGCTGACTGCCCCCCAGACAAAGAGCCCACATTAAATCTACAGGGGCTTGTGCAAACGCAGATGCACCAGTTCCACATGGGGAAGGAGGTCATGCAAAGCTCTGAAGAGTGATCAGACAGAACTACTATCCGCTCCAGCCGCGGAGCACCCAGGGAAGCAAAACTCCTGGCACCTTTCAAGGGCAATCGAATCAACTCCAAGGACACCTGGTCTGTTTTTCAGCTGAGCTGGCTCGCCCGCAGGAGGAGGAAGTAATAAGCTACATGTTCTTTCTAGAGGAAGAACTACGATGCCCATAAACTAACAGAAAGCCAAATGTGTTAGAAATAAAACCATACCGGATCTTTCAGTAGCAGGACCCTTTAAAATTATACATTAAGGGGAAATACTGGCTTTTTAAAAAGCCACATTCTACGTTCACAATTGCACACACACACACACACACACACACACACACACACACACACACACACACACACACACACACACACACACACACACACACACACACACACACACACACACACACACACACACACACACACACACACACGAAAACCCAGTCTCCCCATGTCATGAATCTTTTCAAGTCACAAGGTCTCCAGATCCCCTTTCCCCTCCAGATACCAAACCACAGAAGAACTAGATAGTTTGGACAACATCTTGACCATTTCACTACGACAATGGCCAAGAGCAAGTGAAGTATACACACTTGGTATACTTTGTAAACAAATGCAACTAGCCCTGGCCTGATGGCATTTGCTCCCACTGGCAAATCATAAAGCAGCGGGAACAGGATTGCTAAGACGGGCTCTGTTAAGGGGAAAGAGTAGCTCATGGCTATGGTTCATCTTGTTTTAACACGCGGAAGGCTCTAAAATTAAATAAGGCTGGAGAATTCTGAAAAGTATATCCTAGAAGTATCCTATCTCTGGCAGGCTTTAAGAACGGGCAAAAATCAGAAAGGGGTTGAAGATATAGCAAAAGCTTTTTAGAAAAAGGACAAAGATGAGGAGGTGTGGCTGCTTTGTCTCAGATCAGCTTTGCCGCACTAACTCCTTGAGGAGGCCTAGGTGAAAATTCAGATATTTCAACCGAAGTCCTCTCCTCTTAGACTTCACAATACCTTTGAAAATCTTTAATTCTAAAAACGGATGCCAGTACTCAAAGGAGGGCAGTGCTCAGTACAACCCCGAAAGGGCACTAGCTCGGTAAGTCTAGTCTGGGGGCTCGGTCCCCACGTGTTGCCCCCAGTGGCCTGGCTCCTGAGTTGTCTCGTGTGGCTCCAGAACCCAAAGGACCCCGTCACCCAGAGGGGCAGAAGCCATCGAGAGACTGTTTCCAGTTCTCTGGAGCCAACAGACAGGGGGACAGTCTGCTGGCTATCTGCAAAGGACTTGCTCATGCAGCAGAAGCATCTCTGGGGCGATGAAAAACACGACCAATGACATGCAACGCTCTCCTGAATCATGACAGAAACAAGGTGTCCCACTGAAGCTGGGCCTGCACTGAAGGAAGCTGAGGCCACCGATGGTTCCCCACCACACTGGCGGCCTGCACGTGGCTGGCTGGGCGCTGACTCCAACCAGAGTGCAAGGCTCTGCGGGCCTCATCTGCTGGGCCCCCCTAAGGGGAAGTGAGGCCCCTGGCCCCTCCCAGTGCTGAACCACACGGGAGAGATGCGGAAGCTCCCTTGCCAGCCAAGTTATTAACACGGAGAGGGAGCCTGCCTTTCCCAATCTTTCCTTGTTATCTGTCAGAGCTGACGATGCCGTACAAAAAAAGATGAGCAAAATTAACAACAAGCAGCAGCAGACCCACTACTACAAGCAAATTCCCAGCACATACCTGATCCTGCTGCTGAACAAAAAAACAGGAAATCGGAGATGAAAAAAATAAGAGAAAGGAAAGGACACAACAGTTAAGAAAAAATTAAAACAACAATAATCAAGCAGTTAACCAGGTATAAGGATGTCTGTCACCAGAAGTTTAGGTGAAATGCCCTTCCGGTCACCTATCAGCAACCTACCTTGTTCCTACTATTGCATGCACGTGGGGACCCTGAAAGCTACTCTCTCCTTCAAGGGTCAGACCACACTGCCCCCAGAAGCCTGTTGGTGCACCATCCCCATGCCCCTAACACGCCACGGCAAAACACTGAGCAGCAGGTCCCCAGAAAACACGTTAGGAGGGGCTTTCCTTGCTCAGAAGCCAAGCCCACCACGCCTGCAAGGCCCTCACCTCAGACTGGGGATGAGCGGCCGGGAACAAGACACAGGGCTGCTCAAATCGGGGGCGTGTGTCCGAATATCTAATACACCCGGAGGGGTCAGGGATCCCCAGCCCAGGTCTCAGGGCAATCTGCCCCCAGGTGGCCGAATGCGAGCCTGGAAGGCTGGTTGGACAATGCAGGCATACCTCACTTTACTGAGCTTCACAGATTTTACAAATTGAAGGTCTGTCGCAACCCTGCTTCAAGCAAGTCTACTGGCCCCCATTGTTCCAATAAATAGCATTTCCTCACTGCATGTTTCTGCGTCACATTTTGGTAATTCTCACAATATTTCAACTTTTTACTGCTATGACTCACTGAAGGCTTAGATGATGGTTAATGGTTTTTAGCAATGGAGTATTTTTTAATTAAGGTATGTACGTTGTTTCTTTAGACCTAATGCTACTGCACACGTAACAGACCACGGTGTGGTATACACATAACTTTTATATGACTGGGAAGCCAAAAAATTCGTTTGACTCACTTTATTGTGATATTCACTGTACTGCAGTGGTCTGAAACCAAACCTGCAGTATCTTTGAGGTAAGCCTGTGTTATTAAAAGCCCTGCCCTTTGACTCAGCAATTCCAGTCTTAGTTACCTATCTTAAGGGAAAAAACAGGAATGCGCATGTGTATCTACTTGTCCCTGAGGAGAACAAACTCAAGGACTGTAGGCCAGTCTCAACATAGTTAGGAAGTCAGCATGACAGAGAAAAAAAGGACAACTCGCCCCTCACCCACTGCAGATCAGATCTCAGGGGGCCAGTGCATCTTCCCCATGTAAGGATGCCTTCAGACCTCCCTGCCCTGTACAGTTTGCTGCGTGGATCGAGCTGGCTTCACTGTGCTTTCTGGATATTTTCTACCTCTAATAATGAAGGAATGCCCCTACCCCCTGGATGCATGAGAAGCAAGTGCAGGAGTTACGGGCTCCAGCAGCAGCTACAGCTAACACTGCTGCAGAGTGCAGGACCAGCTCTGGGAGGCGGATGCTCCCGCCTCAGAACTCAGGCTGGAAGACAGCAATCCTCAGGCCTGGCCTAGCTACAGAGCAGACTATTCCCAAGGGTCCCAGAATGAAAGCCAGATGCTAGAAATCTGATGGCCAGCTCACATACGCACCGGCAAACCAACCACCAGGAAGCCAGCAGGGCAGTCCCGGGGGTCAGGCTACTTCAGCCTTTCCCCTACCTGGGGAAGGCAAGGGGGAGGTACTGAGTTGCAGGTGGACAGTCTGCTGGTCAAAGAGGGCTCATTCTGGCCCAATTCAGTACTTAAAGGTAAAAGGGAAACTAAACCATATAGTTTTCAAAATCCTAGAAATCACAGTTTGAGACAAAGAAAAATGCTAACAAGGAGCTTCCCCTGCCACCTACCATATGCATCACCATTTGGATAGCAATTTCCGAATACTGGTTGATATAGTTCTTGCACTGGGGAGAGAGAAACAGACTGTTAGCGAAACTCACTGCTACAACAACACACCAAAACCCCACCCTTTCCAACAGTGTCAATAGGTGAGAATCAAGCAAGTTTCCAAGAGTGGAATCATCAATGCCTGCTCTGGGCAAGTCTCAATAAGATAAAAAATGGCAATCTGGTTACTCCATACCTTACAGGAAAACACGTGTGCAAAAGTGTTTTGAAAATGTTTTCCAAAGGCCCTTAGAGATGAGGTCCTCCAATCTCCTTTTATGGCCCATACTTTCCCCGAGGTCACACGGCAACTACTCAGTGGCAATTTAGAGTGAGTGTGGCTACAAGATACACTATGATGGATCAGAGATTACTTTTCAAATCCGTTCACACATTCTTGGACAGGATTATAAAGTTTAAATCCAGTATAATCCAGTTAAGTTATAATGATTTTCATAAAAATCTAGGTATTTCCTGCAGACCCTATCTGGTCATGACTGGGGAGCCTCTATACGTGAGAAAACAGGGTGATATGACAGCTCTCAGAGAGGTTAACCTGGGGAAGCCAACTGACACAGCGAATATACCAAGATACTTCAATGAGGCTAAAAGATTCACAGGTTTTAAAGAAAGTTAACAGAAAGGAACCCTTAGCTCCCAGAGCGGACTTCTTACAGCTGGCCTCCCCACGTCCAGCCTTGCAGAGGTTCATTAGTGGTCGGGTACTAAATGGCATTTTGGTTTTAGACATCAATCTCATGAGTGTGGGTAATGGGAACACGGTCCAAGACATAAACCCCCCACGGGGCTAACGAAGAGTTTCTGAGCCTGGAGGACCAACATTCACCAAAGTAAGGAAGGCATCCCGGGTGAGCCTCTTACAAGCCAGGCGCGTGGCTTCCCCTGGGCAACCACCCTGCTGGCGGCGGGGACAGCACACCTAGAATTACGAATAGACAACAGTCAGGCCTTAGAACCAGAACAGGGTTCTAAGTGGTTCTACTGTTGTTTCTTAAAGTTGTGGTGACTGCGAGGAAAAAAAAAAAAAATCTTCACAAAAGTGGTCTCCTTCTCCTTCCACTATTTTGTCCCACGAGTTCTGTTACATATCCAAACTCAATTAACCAACCAGGTATTTAAGTACCCACCACATATCTGGCTGCTTTCTGGGAACTGGGAATTGTCTGAACATCTCTTCTTCAAAGCCCTCAGGCTGGAACTTGAAATGGCGCCCCAGGAAGTGAACTTTTCTTGCCTCCCCCACTGCTGTCTCCACAGCCCAGCTCCCTGGCCCAGAACGTCCTCCGATGCCTGAGGTAAGGCTCACCATGTCGGCCATGCCAGGCCCCAGGCGGTCGCACTCCTCCCTGGCGTGGTCCACCAAGGCCTCGACAAAGCTGGAGTTGGTCCTCACAGCAGTCTGCACGTCAGTCACCATCTGAATGCAGTCCTGGCAAACGTCCCCATCAGCCTAGAGACACAGGGGCAGTTGGTCTGTAAACACTGCATATTCCTAAAAACAGCTAAGAGTGTTCAGATTCCGACATGCTCGTAACTGCAGCACCAGGGGTGAGTCCCTGAACTGTTCCTAATGTGTTTTTACAGGCTCTAAAGGGACTGACAGGTTTAAAATCAAGTGAGCATTGATTATAGTAAAGCTTAACAGGAAGGGGGAACCATCTCTGCGTCTGTTAGATATCCCGGTTCTTCAGAACCTCCATGCACAACCATCTGAACGGTGGGTTGTGGAACTGCAGAATCAAGTAAAGGAATAAGGCCCCAGTATGAGAGCTGTACGCACACGCCGCCCCCTTTCGTGTCACAGCTCAAACCCAACCAAAGACAGGGCACGGGGCCCTGGGCGGCCAGGCCCACTGCCTCACCTTGTGCTGGGGCTTGCTGTGGGGCCCGTCCTGAGGGTAGAGGAGGAGGGGCACGTTGGCCATGAAGGGAGCCACCACCTCAGCCATATCCAGGTCCGGGATCTGATTGGACTTGAGCTGGTTCTGGTGATTCAGCTCTGCCAGGTGCTTCTGAAGAGACTCACAGAGGTTGAGAGCGGAGCACACCTCCCCGGGATGGCTCTGGGGGGAAAGAGGCACAAGTGGAAATCCTCTCCCCAGAAGGAAACAGGCCACCTGGCGCCTTCGAATTCTCCCTTTCCTCATCTCCTGGCATGACTCACGTGCGCACGCCCAGCTAACAGGCGCATCTCAAACCAAACCGCCCGACCTGCTTGGCCAGCCCCACGGCTCCATTATGACAAATGGTTCCACTCCCGGGGGTGCCAGCCACCGACATGGAAGACATGCCTAACTCCTCCCCTCCACCAGCAAGTCCAGTCCGTTTATCCACTAAGACCACGTGCAGCTGTCCGCCTCCACTGTCCCCATCAGATCTCACACCTGACCGTCCTGCCAGCTCTTGCAACTCCCAATTGGTGGGACCCAGACCAGACCAACCCCTTTGAAAAGGGGTCATCTCACCTCTCCCCGTGAAACCCTCCAAGACCTCCCCACTGCACCGACAATCCTGAAACAGCCTGAAAGGTCTTGCGTGATGTGACCCCTGCTTTCCTCACCAAAACCTTGGTCCCATCTCAGGACACTCCTGCCCCACTGGAGGTTTTTAGGGTCCTTCCAAATTCCACAAACCTGGCTCCTTGTTCCTTGCTGAAAACCCAACCTCTGGCACATGGTTTATGGATAACAGATACTTACTGAATGAAAGTCAAGCATCCTTGTAGCTGACATGAGTTATCAAGTCAGCACCTATAACTGTTATACCAGTTTACATTCCTTCATTAATTCTATGAGTTCCCATTTCCCATACCCTCCCCAACCCTTGAACGTTACAAGCAGAGTGGTCTGCATTGCCAAAGCCATTCTGGACGAAAACTGTACAAAAGATCTGGTGACGAAATCTCAGTCTATGAACGGACTTTCCGTTTTAGTCACTGTAATCTGGTCTGGAACCTCCCCCGGGCCCCAGAGGTGCCTTGAAGGAAGAGTCTATCTACTCTCCATCACGTACCATTTGTCCTTTAATCATGTCCAGGATGACCGGGAGGTAGGAGTCGACGATCTCCTTGCAGGAGGCAGACATGTTCGGCTTGGGCAGCCAGTCGCAGGTCCTCTCCAAGTACACGAGGATCTCTTGCTAGAGAGGACAGAGGCAAGGGTCGGACCAGGATGGACTCCTTCTCCACAAACGGGCTGAAAGCAAGAGGCCCTCCACAACTCCAGAAACGTGAAGGCTAGAAACAGTGGCCCTCGGGGAAGAGGACCTGGGAGAGGGCTAGTGTGGAGCCGTGGCCCTGCCAGGTCAGGGAGGCAAAAAGCAGGTGCGAGCAGTATTCAGAACGAAGATCCTCTGACCTGCGGTCTCACTGGCACAGGGAATTCTGAGCAGAAGTCACCAAAAATGGACCTAAAGGTTAACGGCATATGATACAAAGTCCCGATCAACCTCGGGCATTTGACGCCTAGCCCAGGAGTCAGCAAACTAGGGCCCGCGGCCCGTTTTTGTACAGCCTGTGGGTAAGAATGGTTCTTACATTTTTAAAGGATGGGGGTGGGGGACGTTACATGACAGAAGCAGTCTGTGGCCCACAGGACAGTTATTTCCGACCTGAGCCTAGACCATTCCTCGCTGGACGCCCTCAGTCACGGCTCTGTACGGAACCGATGCACGTGGCCACACGGCCACCGCTCACACGCAGTCACACACCCTGGTGGTGGCTCACCTCAGTGGCGTTGTCTTTCAACATGTCACCGGCTGCAGTGATGACGTCTTTGCATATGTCGCAGGGAAGGGATTTCTAAGAGGAAGGAACACGAGGGAGAGAGATCTGTATTCGTAGGACATAACTCACACCGCACACAGCTGAAAACTGCCATGGCCGTTTTCCTGTTTCATCTAACCATGGCCATCTCTGACACACTGGCACATCCCGGTCCCCCAACCTAGGTGAGAAGCACTGGACACCACAGGGGAGGCTTAGATGTGGCTGATCACGCTACGCTGTGCTTCTGCAGGATAGAAACCCTTCTCCTGTACCCTCTACACCCCTCAGCGCCTTGCTCAGTGCACACGGTACAGGCTACATTTCGCATTCATGCTCACAACAGCTCTGTGAAGAAACTGAGGCTCAAAAGTCAGCTGGAACTCAGGGCAGCAGAAATCAGAGAAAATCGGTAACGTGACGGAACATCACAGAGTAAGAGGGTGCGGGCAGTGAAACAAGGCCCAGTCAGACCTCTGCGCACTCCCACCAGCACTGCTGCCGGCGCTCTGTCTGCCTTCCACCTCCTGGGCAGTGCTGTGTGCCAGTGAAGGCCGCACGTCACCATTGCAGAGCTCAGAGACATGACGCGAGTCTTCTAGACAAGACTGGCATCCCTACATGGCCCAGGACCACGGAAATTCTAGCCAGTCCTCAAAGCTCTTGGGGCGCTCCCTTCTTTATGTCAACCAATTTTCAACCCATGAAGAAGGAACTAACACATCTGGGTGAGATTAAGGAACACCTGTGAATTTAGCTGCATTTAGAGAAACCGCCTTGAACCTTCGGACCTAATCAGGCTAATACGGTGCATGCGGCCACTCAGGTTACATGTGCCTTTTTTTCAGTATCGTGAACTTATGATATCGTGAATTTGTGCATGATGCCCGAGAGGTTCCGGTATCCACAAGACTGTCCTGTCAAGAGAGAAAGATCTAAACTGCCCCCGTGATATATTAAATTTCAAAAGAGGAAGCAGTATTAAAAACAAGATCAGAAGCAAATTAGAAACCAAATCTGAAAGTAATTTTGGCCACAGAGAGTGGTTTAAGACAGTGAATTCAGAAAACTAAAAGAGCAGTGTTACTGAATTAATTCTTCTTCTCTTACTGAAGGAGTACTAGTGGCCAGCGACAAGTTTTAGACCTCAAGCTCCACACAATCAAACCTGCCTTGTACCACAGGCTGAAGCACATCCCAGAGCAAACAAACAGCACTTCCTGTAGTCCCCTGGCCCAGCCAGCAGAGCTCGGGCGTCTCCTGAGGACTCAGGTTGCGTGGAGTGTGCACTTGAGGTCTGTCATCTTAAGAGTATTCCCCATATTAATGTGCTATATTTATCACTGTTTAGATGAAAAATCAGTGGCATCTTTTCCAGTCTGGCTATAGTTGGAAATAAAATTTTAGATAGCTACCAAGCTCTAGGGTCTGAATCAGTGATCTGCCTGTTTAAAAGACAAAAAATACCAAAAAAGGGGAGAAAGGATTTCAAAAGCTTAGCATCTACTTCGAGTGAGTGACCAAGGACAGAGCTGTACCCGTGTGCCCTGTCCTGGGAATGGGAGCTGCACCTGCGGTCCCTTATGTGGGGTAGAGAGGTGGGAGCTGCATCTGGAGGGCAGCATGGGGCACGCGGTGGAGGACAGGCAGGACCTCCCCCTATCTGTGCCACCAGGACACTGGGCGGCCTTGGGGGAATGGAGCCTCCCCGCTCCAGCCCACCACTCCTCCGCATGGGTACCCCCACCCACGAACAGGTCTCAGGTTCACCAGGAAGAACAAACAAAAGGAAGCAGGAGAGAGCGCTCCGTAAAGGGCAGCAGTTACAGAGGACACAGAGGCCCAGCCGTCGGAGGCACTCACCACGGCCGGCTTGTTCCAGACGGTCTGCAGGCAGTGCTGCACGGCCCCGCAGTCAGACGCCGTCTTCACGTTCTGGCACCACACGGCCGAGCCTCGGGTACATTCTCTCAGGCCCAGGACGGGGCTGGCAAGAGCTGCAAGCAGAATCAGTGTGAGGATGCGGCCCATTCCCACGTACCAGGCCCACCTCACTTGCTTCCCCAGCATCAGGGGCCTTGGCATTTTGCGGGACACTAGGCTGGCCCTCACCAGCTGTATGAGACACGAGCCACAGAGCCAAGGAGCTGCGTTGTCACATCACATGTCACAGGGCTGAGAGGGACTAATCTACCTGGTTCACTGTTTTCCTCTCACACTATTTTTAAACAGTATCAGACAGATCAGTCCTTTTAATCTTTACCATCTTAAATTTCCATGAAGTAATGAAAAAAATCACAAGAGGAAAGACTGGCAGGTTTAAAAATAGAAGATTTTAACTTCTGTAGAAATGAAAAATGGCCAAAGTTAAAAAAATTGTAATGAGGGCTTCCCTGGTGGTGCAGTGGTAGAGAGTCCGCCTGCCGATGCAGGGGACACGGGTTCGTGCCCCGGTCCGGGAAGATCCCACATGCAGCGGAGCGGCTGGGCCCATGAGCCATGGCCGCTAAGCCTGAGCGTCCGGAGCCTGTGCTCCACAGCGGGCGGGGCCGCAACAGTGAGAAGCCCACGTACAGAAAAAAAAAAAAAAAAAAATTGTAATGAGAACACAAAGAGTCATATCCTCATTACATAAAACAATGGCTTTTAATGTTGTTCTAGTAGAAGAGACCTTTTATAATCAACTGGGTGAGTTTCTGCACATAAACAAGTTTGCTAGCAAAAAAACAAAACTACATAGCCTGGATATCACAAAGTGTAGGTATGTCCATTCGAAACCAATTGCACACACAGAGTTTCATCTATGGTGTAACAAGGAAAGGACTCAGGCAGAAGTCACAACCACAGAAATGGGATTAGGGAAAAAAAAAAAAACAGAAGAAAGGTTCAAGTCACCTGGAACCAAAGAAATGCAGGTTAAAGCAAGAAGGTACCATATTTTTAAAGTTAAAATAATAGCCAACGGAAAACAAAAACAAAATACCTTACCACCAAATAGTGATAAATTTGTGGAAAAAGATGCATTCTTATAAGGCTGACAGCAGTGTGACTAGTAAGTACTTCTCAAAATATATTAATATATTTCAAGAACTGAGGGGAAAAAAATCCCTCTTCAAAAATCCACTTCTAATAAAACATTTTAGGGAAATCCAGTAATTCAAGAGGTAAAATACAATATGCCTAAGTGTGTGTATATATATATATATATATATATATATATATAAAGTCAAATTCACGACATTAAAAAAAAGGCAGATGTAACCTGAATGGTCAAAACTAGAGGGAAAAAACTAGTAATATTCTCACCAAAATATTATGCAGGGGCTTCCCTGGTGGCTCAGTGATTAAGAATCTGCCTGTCAATGCAGGGGACACGGGTTCGATCCCTAGTCTGGGAAGATCCCACATGCCATGGAGGATTTAAGCCCGTGTGCCACAACTACTGAGCCCGCACTCTAGAGCCCACAAGCCACAACTACTGAGCCTGTGTGCTGCAACTACTGAAACCCATGCCCCTAGAGCCCATGCTCCGCAGCAAGAGAAGCCACCGCAGTGAGAAGCGCGTGCACTGCAACGAAGGGTAGCCCCCGCTCACCGCAACTAGAGGAAAGCCCATGCGCAGCAACGAGAACCAACACAGCCAAAACTAAATAAATAAATAAATTTATAAAAAAAAAATATTATGCAGTTGCTAAATATACTTATAAAAATGATGTACGTCAAACAGAAAAATATTCAAGAATATGAAATTGGGGTTGTACAAAAATCAGAAAATAAAACAGGATGGTTGGCTAAATTACTTTTTTAAATTCCCCATGTCATGTTGCTTGTGTGTAATTTTAAAGAATATTTTATAAACTGCCCTGAGAGAACTATGGTATTCCTTGATTCTGGAACTAAAAACTGGGAAGAAAACTCTCACATTCACACCTCACTAGGAAGCAACAGATTACACCGGGCCACATGCAGACGTATGACTGCACAGCAGCTATCACAGGAGGGTTGAAGTAACTTCTACTGTAAACAGAAAACATTTGGCTTGGGTCTGAGAAGAAAACCCCACAGCCACGTAGAAACAGATTTAGAACCGCAGGAGTCATGCTGCATGTTGCTTCACCTTGTAAACCAAGAGAGGACACAGTAATTCTATAGACATCTCTCTCTCGCTCTCGCTCGCGCTCTCGCTCGCGCTCTCGCTCGCGCTCGCTCTCGCTCGCTCTCGCTCTCGCTCGCTCTCGCTCTCGCTCGCTCTCGCTCTCGCTCGCTCTCGCTCTCGCTCGCTCTCGCTCTCGCTCTCGCTCGCTCTCTCGCTCGCTCTCGCTCGCTCTCGCTCTCTCGCTCTCTCTCGCTCTCTCGCTCTCTCTCGCTCTCACTCACACACACACACACATATCATGGGCTACAACACATGGAGGGCGGCGCAGTGGTTGAGAGTCCGCCTGCCGATGCAGGGGACACGGGTTCGTACCCCGGTCCGGGAAGATCCCACCTGCCGCGGAGTGGCTGGGCCTGTGAGCCATGGCCGCTGAGCCTGCGCATCCGGAGCCTGTGCTCCGCAACGGGAGAGGCCACAACAGTGAGAGGCCCGTGTACCGCAAAAAAAAAAAAAAAAAAAAAAAAAAAACTAGAAGGAAGGAAAGGAAATACTGTTATTACTTTACTAGCTATTCAAGACTAGCTATAGTTCGACAAACTGTTCATGCAGACACGGAGTCACAGGTCCCCAGAAAGCTCAAGCCAGATGATCTGCGCCCCTTCAGACACCACCAAATGAATTCTTAATCTGCCCAGATTACAGCCTTCTCTGCCCTTTGGGGAGCAAAAAAAAATCACAACCCACAACCAGTTCATGAACTCAAAAGAACTGGCCACATTCCAAAAGCTGTTGGTTTGATCTGGTCTCTGTGGGTAAACATGTGCCCGATTCAAAACAGTACCACACTCCCCAGATGGTTAACCATAACACAGCCAAGCTAGGCTGCGGCCTTCAGCCGTAGGTCCCGGGAGGTCAGAGGGGAGCAGGAGTCCCGTCACGAGGGTAAGGGCTCTGAGGAGTGAGGGGGTCACAGAGCCAGCCCCAGACCTGGCAGCTCCCACCAGCGCTTCCCACGCTCCTCTCAGGCACTGGCCTCCCAGTTCCCCTGAACAGTACCCACTAAGTACATCGCCTGCTTCTACATCTGAATTAGGAGCTCGAATTATGAACACGAGGCTACAAAATGAGTCTCTAGGCAAAGGAACATACAGAGATACACAGTGACGCCGGAAGGATGGACCTCGGCAGATAAAAGCAGGGCTCCCTGCACAAGGCCTGACCACCACTCTCCATCCTTACAAATACTCAGTCTAGGGATTTTCTCCAAACTTCCAGCCAGGAACCGGCTTTAACTGACCAAAATCTATCAGGTTTCCCCGAACACAATGCACTATCACAGGCCCAAGCTGCAAGAATACTTTGTAACTTGTTTACTCCCCCTAGGAACTTGAAATAGTAATCACCTGCTATAAAGACTTGTTACTTGTTTTGGCCAGGCTATTCTGGACTAAAAAAGTAGCCCCTTCTATCTGAGATTGGTCCAGCTACTGCAGAACCCAAGGTCATTTCCCAGTCCTAACAGTCGCTGAATGGTAACAAGCCCCCACCTCAGAACTAGAGGTAAAATGTATGCCTGGTGGCCAATCTGGCAGACCTGAGAGGTCACCCAATCCAAGCCTAAAACGGACTGCAGGGACACTAAGAAATGAAAACTGAAGTCCCAGCTCCCAGAAACTCAGTTCTCACCAAGACCTCCCCATTTACCTCCAAACTAAAGCCAAATTTATAAAGGTGCACGTTATTAAAATGGTCTGTGGTGCGATTTCCTAAGATGACCCGAAACAACTGCGTGTCCTCAGGGTTGGTAATGAGGCTGAAACAAGCCTGGTGATGCCAAGTGCGTGACCTGCTGAGAGGTTCAGGGGCTTATTTCAGGAGCCGGTCTCCCGAGAGGGAATCAAACAGTGGGTCAGAACACGTTTGGAACATAGATCCCTTCCTCAGAAAACGTACTAATACACAACACCCTCACACCACTTCAGGGGGTTCTCAACACCTGTCCAGGGACTCCAGCTGGGGACTGAAAGCTCTCGGGGTAAGCATGTTTTTTCTCCACAGAAGTGGGAAAACAACTAAGATGAAGACGCAATTAT
Organism: Orcinus orca; assembly: GCF_937001465.1. NCBI lineage: Eukaryota > Metazoa > Chordata > Mammalia > Artiodactyla > Delphinidae > Orcinus > Orcinus orca. The sequence goes on from NC_064572.1 coordinate 30,064,157, forward strand.
CAACTCCATTGACCGCGACAAGCAGTGCTTTCAGGTGGGAGGGACAGACACAGGAATAATGGTGCTGTGTTAGCAGAAACACGGAGCTGCAAGGAGAATGCCCAACTGTTCCGGGGAGCCAGAGGTGGCTTCTTCAAAATGAAAATTGAACTGGCACCTGAAAGAGGGCAGCTGAAAGACTGGTGGGGCGGGGCGGGTGGAGGGGGATTCCTGAACATTCTGAGGGAGAGCAGTGATCTTTGCTGAAGGGAAAGAACACTTTTGTCTTTTCAGGAGCGGGGCTCCAGCAGACCTCAGGCCCACTGGGAAAGGCCCCACCAGGCACTCATCCCTTGTGATGAGTGTCGCCCACGGTCCATGCTGTGGGCGACAGCTCATGTTAGTGTCACCCAGTTGTGATGTGGCAGAAACGAGGGGGAGGTGGGGAGATCCAGATGATGGGCACCTAAATGGAGTGGAAGGCTCATCCCAAAAAGGCTGAGCAGGGAGCAGGGACAGCAAGGGCTGAAGACGACGGCTGGGAAAATGAAACTCTCCGGGTTAAATTTAAATGTGAAGTCTGTTGGGCTGAAAGAAAAAGCAGGGCAGCAAAAGCCAACAGCACAAGGACAGAGGTGGGGCTCAGACGCTGCGGCGTGAGTGGACACAGGCAGGCAGAGCACACCTGCGCACCCTGCTTCCCGTGGGACAGTGACAAGCGCAGGTCGGAAGGCAAGGCCCTTAGGAGACTGCAGGTGTTTAGCTGGGAGAGAGAAGGTTTCCGGGATAAGCACAGTTATCTTCACAGGTGAAGGACACCTTCCACCTCTGACATGGGGGTGGATCTTCTCTGGGTGGTGGCTTCAGATCCCAGACCTCAGAGCGGTGGGTAGAGGTGAAGGGAAGCAGACCACAGCTCAAGGTAAGGAACATACTTAACACCCACAGGCTATAAAAGGGGAATCACACACTTCCCTGGTGGTCCAGTGGTTAAGACCCCACGTTCCCACTGCAGGGGACGCGGGGTTTGATCCCTGGTAGGAAATTAGGGTCCCACATGCCACACGGCACAGCCAGAAGGAAGAAAAAAATAAAGGAAACCTGTGAGAGATTAAGCAGGTTCTAACTAATAAGTGCAGAGTCTCAACTGGAAGTCAGAGTTCTCACTCTGAAGCCTGAACTGTCCTCTAACCATTAAACTGATGCTTAAAAAAAAAAAAAAAAAAAAAAAAGGGAATGAGTTGGCTTGTTATGTGATGACCTCTACAAGAGTGGGAGCAACCAAGCAGAAACGAAATGCCCAACCTAGACGGATTCTGTGTCAGAGGGATCCTGAGTGGTGAGCGGGGCTAGAAGACCTCTAGGGGCTACAAAAGTCTTCACTGTTACAATAATGAGGCAAATGACATTTTCAGTATTCACACATAACCAATATTAAAATTACCCTAACCTACGTTCTTATGAGTTATTTCTCAAAACATCTTCCCAGCAAAGCTTTCATCTCTATTTTCATCTTCCCACACTGCCCCCAAAAACCAACTTCCTTCCCTGAGGCAACAGGCTGAACTCTAAGACAGTTCTTAGAATGTCTGCCCGACACCCTGGAGATTTCTGATTAAATTTGTCCTATTAAGAAGGATCACTGCTCAGGGTAAGGCGAGCACTACACTTCTTAGTTCAAGGGCCTGGCATTCGAGCCCTCAGTGACAAATGCTGGCGGGCTGGAGTCAGAGAAATGATCACTTCAGAGACACTAAAACCCCACAACCAAGTTTCATTTTATGAGGACAGGGTTTCAGGTTTGTTTTTTGTTTTTTTAAGACTTCAGTGGTTATTTCCTTAGGAAAGGGGTGGGGGCTCTGTTCCCTTCTTACTCCTAGGCTTAGAAGAAAATAAGCAGATGTGCTCTAAACCACTCCACATGTAGGTCACTTATCAAAGACAGGCTGTAGTGGAATTTTACTGTCTTGAGAACAGCTGCCATGAGCTGGATCCGTCATGGGCTTGGTGGCCGCCCTAGACTCTGACCAAAAATCCTCAGTGAGCCTGGGAGGGAGGGAAGGAGGGAGAGCTCACCACAGCCGTGTGTGTTTTAGCTGCTCTTACGATGACTTCTTAAGTGAGAAGGGGCTAAACCCCAAGTTTAGAGCGAGGCTTCTAAGGCAACTTACCCACCATCTAACAAGTTAAATGTTTTTCAAACACGGTATACTGAAAAGAAAATAAGATCTGCCTGCAAGTTCTGTCCAAATGACCCTAAACAAATCGCCATCCTTCTCAGCTTGTTTTCCATCTGTAAAATGAGGATGAAGCCATTGATCACTGGATTGTTTTGAGAAAAGAGACGACGTAACTATGCACTTTCAACGGCCAGAGTATTAGTCTCTCAACCATCATCTCTCTCTCTGGTATCTTAATTTACCCACATTATCTTGACTCCCCTACCAGACTGCCTCTGAAATCAGACAGTGAAGGTTCAGATCATGGCTCTACCACTTCTAGTCATGTGACCTTCAGACTTTGGTCTTCCAATCTGCAAAATGGGCCTATTACTAGTACCTACTCCAAGGGATTTGTAAAAATTAACCGACTGTAAAACACAGGGCAGTGCTGGCATGCTACAGAAGTCCAATGAGCACTATTACTATTATTATCCACAGTAGCAACTGGAAGACCTTTTTCACATCTACTATCTTGCCCAGAACAGGTGTTCCACAAATAGCTGAATCAAGGATGTTCTATGCTTTCTCTACATTTAATCAGGTCATTAACTGGCAGCTCAAAGACCTAGAGAGCTGTTTCCCAGCAACCTCAGAAGTTGTTGGTTGCTAAATTCAAGACCCAGAAATCACCAGGAGAGTGAAGCACAGGCCCCACTGTAATGAGCCCAGGAGTCGATCCTGTGTAGCTAGGAGCTAAACAAGAAGCCCTGCGTGGGCAAAAATGAGAGGCGCCCAGCGAAGCACCAGTACCACCACCAGTGAAAAGCTTTCAGTAATTCACGTCATTGGAGCTACAGGCTGATTGGCCCTCCAATCCCAAGAAAGTTGCCACTGTTGAAAATATTTTTGGAACCCACTTTTTAGAAAAGCCCCCTCAAAAACCTCTCCTTCTCTGGAAGGGCACAGAGGCAGTATGGCAACATGATCACTGCCCTGAGTGTTGGGGGTAGACAGACCTGACGAAATTCCTGCTGTGCTGTCTACTAAAGCCAAGCCTCAGACAACTTACTAACGCCACAATTATCTGCAAAATATGGAAAATAAGAGTGCCCTTGGGGCTTCCCTGGTGGCTCAGTGGTTGAGAATCCGCCTGCCAACGCAGGGGACACGGGTTCAAGCCCTGGTCTGGGAAGATCCCACATGCCGCGGAGCAACTAAGCCCATGGGCCATGGCTACTGAGCCTGGCTCACTACTGAGCTCGTGAGCCACAGCTACTGAAGCCCACGCACCTAGAGCCCATGGTCCGCAACAAGAGAAGCCGCTGCAATGAGAAGCCCGTGCACCGCAACGAAGAGTAGCCCCCGCTCAACACTAGAGAAAGCCCACGCAGCAACGAAGACCCAACGCAGCCATAAATTAATTAATTAATTAATTAATTAACTTCCTTTAAAAAAAAGAGTGCCCTCTTCTCGGGAATTCTGTGAAGATTAAGAAGGCACAGAAAGCACTGAGAGTGCCTGGTACTTATGAAGCTCAGTTAATTGTACACTGGCTTGTTAATGGTGGACTCGAGGGAAAGGATGACAAAGGGAGGTGTTCACATTCTAATTTTTGTCTACTAGCATAAATTAATTTTTTCTCATGTTACTTTTAAAATCAGAAAAAATAGTTAAACCTTACAACCTGCTTTAGGGAACAATTATCGCCCAGTGTGGCACAGACCACAAGTTGCTCCCTATATCTATTCTCCACCCCTTTCAAAGGAACAGAACCACAAATTCTTAGCTACACACATGGCTGCCAAAATTTAAAACCACATTTCCCAGTCCCCCTTGTAGCAGGGTCTGGCCATGAAACCACATTCTGGCTGATGGGATGTTAGTAGACATTATTGCACTTTTAAAGACAAGTGATGGCTGGAACTTTGGCAGCCATGATGGGCCATGAACAAAGGGCCTAGACCTCAATGATGCAGAGCACTGAGCTAGAAGAGCCTGGGTCTCCGAATTCTTTTGGAAGTAGAACCACTATGCTAGCCCTAGACTGCCTGGCTCCTGAACTCGCTATGATAGATGGGAACAGTTCAATCATAATTAAGGCACCATTATTCTAGGTCTCTGTTGTCTGCAGTCAAACCTAAGCCTAACTATAATACCAGCTTAATCATCTACCTCACTCACCAAAATCGTCTCCAAATGACAAGTCTTTACTAAGGCCTACCTCCACTGCGATATTTAAAAGTCCATGTACACCATATAATTAACAAAGATTTTCAAAAACCACCTCAGAATGAAAGGGATAATCATTCCTAGAATGTGTGTTTTATGCCCTATTTGTTAAAACAATCAGTCTTATTATTTTAGCCATATAAAATCTTTTTTATTCCTTTTAAATATTTCAGTTAACATATGCTAAATACCGTTCGAGTCTAATTATCAAAAAAAAAAAGGGGGTAACAGAAAATGCAAGCAGCCTCCCAGTCTCAACAATCAGAGTACACATTCCACAGGGCAGTGGATCTGCTGCCTGGGTAATGCATTGCCATGGCAACAAGCCGGTTGCTAGGAAACCAAGAGAGAGGAACCCCAGGCGAGGCAGTATCTACCTCAGGTCCCCCGCATTCAGACATTTCTCAGGAGAATTTGTGCACTTAGATTCCCTAAGAGCAGGAGATAACACAATGCACTCAACACTGACTACTCGATGAAACAGCTGGTGTCACAAATACCTTCGATGACAAAGAGCACTTGTCCCTTCTTTAGAGGATCTTGCTTTTGGAAAACATTCTGCAGAGCAGAATAAAAATACTGCCCATTTAATCATTCTGAATGGCATACGCTTAGAGGCAGCCTGCCTTGATCTGGAGGAAGTAAGGTCCAAATAGTCCTCTTATCACAGAAGGAATCTGTGGCAATAAAGCTTTCAAGCTGCTAGGCTGACATCCCATCACCTCTGGCTCAGATAAGCTATTATTTCTGTTACTTAAGACAAAGGTTCTTTCTTCCCTGCTTCTCCTCTCGCACTGCCCCCTTGCTTTTTAATTTTCCTCACAAGCCAGATCATTCTAGGACAAGAAATCAATCCACATGAAGAAAGCAACAGAATCCTCAGGTACACTGCCTTGTGTGATAACACACACTGAGGGGCAAGGCTGTGTGATCTTCTTAGATTGTAAAAGAATGATTCAATTTGGCATAATTGATTTTGGGAAGAGAAATTCCTATCTAGTTCATTCAAGAGCACTCCCGGGCTTCCCTGGTGGCGTAGTGGTTGAGAGTGCGCCTGCCGATGCAGGGGACACGGGTTCGTGCCCCACTCCGGGAAGATCCCACATGCTGCGGAGTGGCTGGGCCCATGTGCCATGGCCACTGAGCCTGCGCGTCCGGAGCCTGTGCTCTGCAACGGGAGAGGCCACAACAGTGAGAGGCCCACGTATAGCAAAAAAAAAATATATATATATATAATAATAATAATAACAGGCTTGTAAGGCAACTGTAATCCAATAAAAATTAATTTTAGGGCTTCCCTGGTGGCGCAGTGGTTGAGAGTCCGCCTGCCGATGCAGGGGACACAGGTTCGTGCCCCGGTCTGGGAAGATCCCACATGCCGCGGAGCAGCTGGGCCCGTGGGCCATGGCCGCTGAGCCTGCGCGTCCGGAGCCTGTGGTCCGCAACGGGAGAGGCCACAACAGTGAGAGGCCCGTGTACCGCAAAAAAAAAAAAAAAAAATTAATTTAAAAAAAAATAATTTTAAAAAATTTAAAAATAATAACAGGCTTTTTTTCCTGATTACCAAACCACGTATGTTCACTGCCTACAATTAAGAAAATTCAGGAAAGCACAAAGACGGAAGGAAAAGTCATACTCAGAGGGGCCCAGAAGGAGCTGTGACCAGCACCCACCCTCATGGGCCCTCTTCCACCCCTACCTGGAGTCACAGCCTTGAGGAAGTTCACTGCCAGTCAGAGCCCTCAGCTGCCTGGTCACATGCTCTGGTAGGAAGCCCAACCACAAGCTCATCCCTCCATAGAACCACCTGGGTGGCTGAGAAGGCCTGGGGTCATATGCTTAGCCACAGGTATGGGACCAAAGTCTCCAAACCAAATGTCATCACTTTCAGAAAATGAGTGACAATCAAAACTCCCTTCCTCCTTGGTTCCTGGCCTCAGGCCATGAGCAAAGGCCACAGTGGAGCCCTGCAGTACAGGGCTGAGACCCTGACCCTGAGGTACCAACACCAGTTAAGATAGAATTTTCAGGGCTTCCGTGGTGGCGCAGTGGTTGAGAGTCCACCTGCCGATACAGGGGACACGGGTTTGTACCCCGGTCCGGGAAGATCCCACATGCCACGGAACGGCTGGGCCTGTGAGCCATGGCTGCTGAGCCTGCACGTCCGGAGCCTGTGCTCCGCAACGGTAGAGGCCACAACAGGGAGAGGCCCGCGTACTGCAAAAAAAAAAAAAACAAAAGAATCCGCCTGCCAATGCAGGGGACACAGGTTTGATCTGTGGTCCGGGAAGATCCCACATGCCGTGGAGCAACTAAGCCCGTGTGCCACAGCTACTGAGCCTGCGCTCTAGAGCCCGCGTGCCACAGCTACTGAGCCCGCATGCCACAACTACGCAAGCCCGTGTGCCTAGAGACCGTGCTCCGCAACAAGAGAAGCCACTGCAATGAGAAGCCCGCGCACTGCAACGAAGAGTAGCCCCCACTTGCCGCAACTAGAGAAAGTCTGCACGAAGACCCAAAAATAAAATAAATATATATTTAAAGAAAGAGCACTCTAGTCCTAACACACACTGTAAATCAGCTATACTCCAATAAAAAATATTAATTAAAAAAAGAAAAAAGGAGCACTCCAGTCCAATATAAACTCCTGTCAGCAAAGCTCTTCTTCCAAAGTGTCAACCTATCAGGTGATGATCAGACATAAACTTAAATCACCTTAGATAATATTACTCGACAACTGGACCATGAAGAAGCCCCTGACAGAAATGCCCAAGGTCCAGCCAGGTGAATGGGTACAGGCAGAGGTCAAAGGCACATCTGTATGGTTCTACACTTGGCCCAGGGTACAGCCCAGAAATCAATTCAGCCAGCCAGCCAGCCAGAAGCCGGCCCAGGCTCTATCCCATCCCTGCTAACCGGCTGGGTGGTCTCTGCACCCTTGAAGAAGACAATAATATGCATAAAAAAAAAAAAAAGATTTCATGCAAACCCACTAATAAGGAAATTCAGTGTTCTGGGCTCATCGCACATGACTGTTTATTAAGTAAAAAGTTTCAGATACATGCAAGTGTGTCTACTATAAATGTCACTTTTGAGTACTTAATACTTAAAAGGAATACCACCTTCATTGGAAATGCTGAAATCTAAAATTCAGACCACAGCATGGATTAGGGCAGGATATTAGAATGTCCCCAGCATTCTGATTTAGTTGCTCTCACCTGAGAGGGCTGCTATGAGGATAAAATGTTAAGCAAAAAGCACTCAGAACAGTGCTGGGCACACAATGAACTCTCAGGGAGTGTCACCTACTATGATGTCTGTAGATCCTGCAAATCAGCTACACTGGTAGTTCACACTCAAAGCGTGGCCCACAGAACACTGAGGGTCTCAGAGATTCTTTTAGGGGATCCATGAAGTCAAAATTCTCATAATAGTAATATGAAGATGTTAGCTGCCCTTTTCACTCATTCACTCAAAAATGAACAGTGGAATTTTTCTGGAAGCATATGACATGTGACAGTGCAAAAGACTGAATGCAGAGGCAGCTGAAAATCCAGCCAGGTGTTAAAAACATTGCAAAAATGTAAAATAAGTTGTTCTTCTCACTAAATAGGTTTATGTTTAGGAAAACAGCTATTTTTCATTATAATCACAATACGTTAACATGTAACGGATTTATTTTTTTTAAGGATTATTTTTAAAATTTTGTCAGCTTCATTTATAAGATGGTAAATATCACAGATATAACCCAGATTAACAAAAGCTCTTCGGGGTCTCTCAATGACTCAGGAGTATACAGGGATCCTGAGACCAAAAAGTTTGAGAACCACTGGGTTAAACATTTAAGAACAACTAAGTTCTGGAACTAAAAAGAGGGGAAACAACTCCTCAGATTATAGCTGGTTCCCTTTTCAGATTTACCTCAAATCAGGGCCACCAGGGGCATCTTAGTTATGTTAGGGTCCTGTGTCCCTAACCCCTACATAAAATCCTCTCCAAAAGGCTCGGGGTGGGGGTGGGGGGGATTGGCTCTAACCTGGACACGAACTATTATTAAAAGCCAACACTTCACTTGAGTCCAAAGTCACTCTTGATTTGCAAACTCCTAAACACAATTTCGTAAAATTCGTTTCAGTTAATAAAAGAAAATGCTTTGTTTAATCGTGATAAAGATCTGGCACTACCAGCATTTAAGTTTCATGCACACTGACCCACCAGCAGTTACTGAGCTTAAGTCCTCTTGCTACAGCTCACACCACGGTTCAGCAGGACTGAGCACCTATTACAGGCCAAACACTGTTGTACGTGCTGCAGATCCAGTCAGTGACCACGACAACAAATAAAAACACATCATATGGGGCTTCCCTGGTGGCGCAGTGGTTGAGAGTCCACCTGCCGACGCAGCGGACGCGGGTTCGTGCCCCGGTCCGGGAAGATCCCACATGCCACAGAGCGGCGGGGCCCGTGAGCCATGGCCGCTGAGCCTGCGCGTCCGGAGCCTGTGCTCCGCAACGGGAGAGGCCGCAACAGTGAGAGGCCCGCGTACCGCAAAAAAAAAAAAAAAAAAAAACACATCATATGATGCCCGGCAGTGCCAAGTGCTACGAAGAAAAATGAAGCCAAGGAAGAGCAAGACATGGACATTTCAGACAGAGCAGGGCGCAACTCTGGTAAGGCAACACCTGGGCAGAGAGTAAACTACATGATTACCTGGAAAGGAAGATGACCCAAATAGGTAGAACACAAAATGGGCAACAGTAAGTAAGCAGCCCTGACCTGATGGGAGAGGAAGAACTCTGAACAGCAGCCGAGGGCCAGATGACATGACCTTGCAGAATAAACTTTAGGTTTTACTCCTAGTGAGACAGAAAGAGCCACATGACCCTCTGGCATCAGTGCCTGCACATGGAGACAGCATTCCAGCACAGCTGTTAAAGGAGTTGGTGTTTTTTTTACTATAATAAGTGACGCCACTAAGACTGGCCAAAAGAACCTTCTATAACATCTCCTTCAATCTTATTTACGTAGTTTCCTGTCATGTAAAGAATTTCTTTTCAAAAGCAGTATCTATCCAAATGTGGCCAGAATTTAATTTTAAAATTTGGAAGTGTCATTAGAATCCATCTCACTTTTTCTGTGACACAGATGTCCATCAACAGGTTTAACTAAATTGACACATCCATACAATAAAATACTCTGCAGCTATTTTTTTTAACAGCTGGGAGGTAGAAGGTGATTAAGAAGATAGGACAACTTAAGTGCAATGTGGTACTCTGGATCCACTCCTGGAACAGAAACAAGAGATTACTAGGAAAATTGGTAAAATCCAAATATAGTATGCAGTCTAGTTAACAGTAAGGTTTATTTCTTACTTTTGACAAATGTACAGCGGTTATATAAGATGTTAACAGTAAGGGAAGTTTGGGTGCAGGGTATATAGAAACTCACTGTACTCGCTTGGCAACTTGCCTGTAAATCTAAGATTATTCCAAAATTTATGTTTTTTTAGAAAGGCAGTAGTATAGATCTATCTGTATTAGCATGAAATAACCTCTAAAGATACAAATAAAAGGAGAAATGCAAATGAAAACCACCTCACCCTTTTATCATGGCAAAATTTCAAGTTTGACATCACATGTTAATACTGCAACTAAAAACCGCATATTCTGTGGGAACAGAAATTCCTAAAATCATTTTAGAGAGTAATTCAGCAATTTCTAATTAAGGTGAAAACAGATATACTCCACAACTCAGCAATTCTGTTCCTAGGTATATCCTCTAAGGAAATGTCTGTTCATGTGCACCAGAGTATTTATAGAAGCAGTTTGTAACAGAACAATAAAACAACTGGAAATAATCTAAATGTCTATCAACAGAATGGAGAATAAGTATGATATAAATGTAATACTGTACTGTAGTGAAAATGAATGAAACAGATCTAAACATTTTCAAAATGAATGAACCTCACTAGCAAAATAAAAAAAAAATTACTAACCCAAGAATATATATTATTCATAAAATGTTTAAAATATCCAAAACAGGACTTCCCTGGTGGTCTAGTGGTTAAGACTGTCGCTTCCACCGCAGGGGGCCGAGGTTCAACCCCTGGTCGGGGAAGTTCCGCATGCCACGCAGTGCGGCCAAAAAGGTTAAAAAAAAAAAAAATCCAGAACAATATACTACACATACCGCTGAAGATTACACATATATGTATGAAAGTATAAAGACAGACCTGCAGGGGGATGATAAACACCAAGGCCAGGAAGGTGGTTATCTGTGGAAGGCAGCGGGTTGTTCTACATCTTAACTAGAGTGTTATATACATGGGTGTTCATTATCAGTACTCTTCCACTTTTCTGGATGTCTAGAATGTTCCACAATTTTAAAAAAGAGCAAGGAACGAAACAGTGTAATATGTGTTTGTGTTAAAAAGAAAAACAGAAGGGGAAATCATACACACAGCCACCTATAGGTAGCTCCGGAAGGCTCCTAAAGGAGCTGGTACCAGGCTGCCTCTGGGAAAGGCCCAGGGGACAGTGGTGGGAGGGAAACATACTTTTTACTCTATGCACTATTACACCGATGGAACTTGTTTACTGTGTGCAGTTATTATCTGAACAGTTCACCGCCATTGAGGGATGGGGAAACCAGACTGGGGCGGGGAGTGGAGAACAGACTTACCCCAGGTACCATGGTTAGGGACAACCAGCCCAGAATCTGAGTAGTCAGTTTACCAGGAACCAGCCCTGATGTGCTGGGCTGTTCTGTTAAAAACTGATGTATAAACCAAGAGTTTGGCTGCCTAGCCAAATTCTTTCCCACCTCCCTCCTAATGGCTGACTACCTACCCTAGTTTGTTTTCTGATCTGGTAATTATGTCCAACATAACATATTTACAAGTCAATTTAATTTTGTTTGTTGTTAAATTTACAACATCCCATGAAATGAAAGAAGGCAGGAGACATCACAAAATCAAGGGCAGAGACTGACTTTGTCCTTGTGCTGGTGGGACAAGGACATTAACAAACACAGTATTGTTTTTTTGTGGTTTAACAACAAACCCTATAGTACTTATTTACCTATGCCTTGTCATACAGTAAGTTATTAAAGCATCACATTATTAATCCCATTGTACAGATGAGGAAGCACAGTTGAAGAAAATTGCCCAAGGTCAGTCAATGATGTGATAAAGTTAAACTTCTATTCTACAGTATCATCTCACTCCCATCATAAAGAATTATAAATTCCGCAAGAAAACATGGAATTTTGACAGGTTATTTTTCAGTGCATAGACCATTACCCAAGGCCATAATTCAGGTTATTTTCTGGAACTTCACGGAACAAAAGTAAAGCAATGAGTGCTTTCGCCAACAGTCAAACTGTTCATCCCAATCACTGTATATACCATCAGTTTTAAAATGATTTAAAAAAAAAACAAAAAACAAAACAGGCAGGGCAGGAAAATCCAGACCCTCCTTCCAGGAGGCAGAAGCAAATAACTGGTGGCGGAAGCAAGGCTTAGAGGACCTAGAATGCCCATGCTAGAAGACTGCTTCCAGAAGCTGCAGTGCACACTTGCCCAAGTGGCATGGCCTTGGCCCTGAGAGCTTTCCGTGCCTTATTAGGTACTTTCCCCAGCCAGCAACACCCTGTCGCCCTTCCTCATCCCCATTCAGTTAAGCCACAGCCCAGCCATTCCAGCTTCAGAGCCCAAGAAAATGGAGGAGCAAGTTCTCCTTCCCCATCTAGAAAAATCCTGACCACCTGATCTAATACGCTTCGACTGTCGTAGGAGGTATTGGATACACCTTGTTAAATGCAATTAAACCACTTACCAAATCCTTGTTATTTTCAGAGTAAAGTTGATTATTGACTAAAAATTGATAAACAGGGGAATTATCCAAATTCCTGGCAGGTGAGAACTGGAGTTGTTGACGTTCAGCAGGCTGTGCTATACGTTCATGTCTTGCATCTTAATAAAAATAAGCTATCAAATGAGTATATATATTTGTACATAACACATTCTAGCATCCCTAGAGAGCTACCTGCCTCAGTGGCGGGTAAACACTATTCAGCTGGTTAGCCTCTACACAGGTGGCAGTAACAGGGGCAGCTAAGTTTCAGGGAAGAGGTACCATATCCCAGGCACCAAGCCACTTGTTTTATACTGACCACCTCATTAACACTGGGCCTGCCTTTTTCCACTAGAGGAATCCCCCAACAGTATGTCCTTACTATATGATCCCATTTATAAAAAGCTCAAAAACAGTAATGAGGTTCTTACATTTACAGTGCTAGAAGCTAACAAAGCGGTTTCCTTTGGGGCAAGTTAGAGAGGGTGAGTGGATGGGGAGGCACAGGGGCTTCTGGATGCTCCTCCTTTACCTTGGGGGCTGCTTACAGTGGGCTCGTTCACTCTGCAGGAATACCTCAATCTGTACACTTAACAGGTGCATGTTTTCTGTATGTAAATTACAGCCCCATAAGTTTGTAAAGTTAAGCGCTTGGTGTTGATGGAAGGATAAAGAGCAAGCACTGTCAGAAGTCCTGGTTCTGATTCTGACTTCCCCTGTAAATGGCCTACGATTTGGGGGAGTCATTTCTGGGGGGGCCTCAGTGTCTTCACTCCTAAGAGGTTGGGGGAGATACTCTCCAATTCTCTCAGTACACCATCACTACCATTTCTTTTCCAGGTGGAGAAAAAGGAGGGGCAACTGGATGAGTAGGAAAATAACTCAAGAGCAAAAGTCTCTACCACCAGGACATCATTAAAACACAAAGCATAGAGCCTCTCCAGATTCAGGATGACACTCTCTGGCTCCACACTGGAACAGCAAGTTCTAAGCTCTCAGGGAGCAGATGACGGCTGCCGTCACTAGACACCTTCATTAACAAGCTCACTATCAATATTAAAAATTTTAGGAATACATTTCCAAAAAGCTACACTGGGGCCAGAGCTGTCAAAGGCAAGCAGGCATTCATACATTGTGTTCAGAGCATGACCTTGGCATAATCCTAAAGGCTGGGCAGCAAGATTAGAACAAGGCCATTATTACACACTCGTATTTACCCAAGAGTTCAGGGAAAAGGGTATCTAGTTTAACTTAACAGTCTGGTTAGCCATACTCCCATATATACCAGAGGATTTTACATTTCCAAACAATTTAGTCCTTTTTGTGTGGGTTGATTCAGAACTCTTAAGGGTCTCGTGAGGAGTGATTCACTGCCAGTAAGAACAGTTTGATACTGAAAAACAAAAAACTCGTTTTCAATCAGTATAGAAAATTTAGAGACTAGCATTAGTTTATCATACTGACTATGGAATAAAAGCAGTATCAACCCCAGCAAGAAAGTTTCTTTGGTGACTATAAAACCAAAAATCTTTCTTTACAAGGTGATTGCCTTTCATAATCCACAAGTAAAGCAAGTTTAGGAGCTTGGTTTAAGGTTAAGACACATTCGTGGAAGTTGCTGAAAGCTAACATGAGAAAAACACCTTAAATCTATCTCACCTATAAATATCTTATTTGATTCCCATCAACTCTGTCATCCATTACATTACTGTCTATTAAAATTTGGATTGCTGCATGAGTTAGAATGGAAGCTAGCCCTTAGATTACAGTTAACTAGAAACAGAAACTGAGGACGGGCCTGAAGATCAGGTTTATTGCCCTCAGTGGGCTATTATCTGAAAACATCCAGATTTGGGATCCTCTGTGTATTTAAATTAAAATCTGGCTCCAAGTCAATCAACCTCACTCCTTTCCCTTTACCATGATGATTTAGATGAGGTTAATGAAGGAGGGTTGGTCTCGATAACATGGGAAGGGCACGGGACCCCTTCTAATTCCAGGAAAGCAGTACAGCTGGTTCCCAAGCATTGGCTACATAACCTGCGATGATTTTAACAACCGTCAGTACTATTTCAGGACCACAACTTCTCAGGTACTTAGATTTTCCCCAAAATAAAGGCCACTGCCAAAACCTGCCAATGGCCATGCAAGATGAAATGAGGGCTCCATTGCAAACTCATCAGGACCACAAAAACCCCGTATCATCTTCAAGATGTAGGATCAAGAATAAATATATACGCAAAGATAAACATCAATACAGAAGATATACTTAGGTGCTTTCTGCAACTTCAATACTCTTAAAAACTGGGGCAAGTGAGGCCAAGGGCCAAAGTCTATCCAGAAGTTGGGGCTCCAGTCCATCTCCATGACGTGCGTCCAGCACAAGCACGACACAGCTGCAGGAGGGGTCACCCTACAGGCCCACCCGGAGAGCTGGACCGGCAGCTTAAGGGAGCCCCAGTCCGCCAACTCAGGCCGTGAGGGAGACGCTACTTCCCCGGCCCCGCCCGCCTCGCACACAAGCCCGACCCCAGCCCCTAGGCAGCCAGGCTCCCAACCGCCTCCCGCCTCCAGCAGCCCCTCCGCCGCCCAGCAGGTACCCGGCTCTGCGCAGGCGCCTGCGCAGTGCGCGCCCCCCACTAATCCCTATGGGGAGAAAAGGGGCGAGGCCCGGTACAACCCGCTCCGGGACTAGCGGGCTGCGTCCTGCGGGGTCCCCTTCCCCAGATTGGGGGTCCCAGGGCTTACCAGCGCCCAGGAGGCTGGCCAGAACCAAGAAGGAGTACATGACGCCTCCTGACTCCGGAGTCTGCAATGCAGAGCGTCAGCTGATCCTCAGCGAATATAAACGTGCCCCGCCCCAAAGCCGCCCACCGCGCAGGCGCAAGCTCTGGCCCGGTCGGGCGGCCCGAATTCTCCCCGCAGCCTGACTCAGCGCCGCACAGGGCGCCTGCGCAAAAGGAAGGCTGGGAGGTGGGAGGAGTGTGGAGGACGAAAGGATTGAAGGAGCATGGGAGGAGGATAAGGAGACGGAAGGGAATGGGGAGGTCATCAAAGAATACATAAATGAAGAAGTCAACCTCACCTTTTTTCTATGAAGTACCATTTTCTATTATTAGTACCATTTTTCAGTTGAGAATCCGTACTCAAAAAGGTTATCTACTTTTTCTAAGCTCTCACAGTCAAAACTCAAACTCACCACTTGACCCACGCTGTCTCTTAAATGACGTTCATAGTATTTTCGTGGCTGGGCCAGCGTGTAACTTCATTCTGGGTCCTGACTTTTCCTCTTAGCATTTCATATCCACAATCCCTTCTCCCCATGACTCACAGACAGGTTTTTCAATGTTAGATATGTAGGGTTTCAGAACAAGTCTCTGAGATGTGGTACTTTAGCATGTGGATTCTTTTGGCTGTGGGCTCAAGAGGAATTACTGCCTCTCCCTTAACTACCTAGAAGAATTTAAATGGGGGAGTTTTCCCAGAAAAGGTGTTATTACCAGGAACAAATTTTATCTAAGTGACCCCATCTATACGGCAGAGCAGACACCTAATTACAGAAAAATCTGCTCCTCTTATCTGCCTGTGGATGACCCTCCTGTCCTTGGAAGCCCCAGGCCCCTATCCCATTTCTTAGCTCAGCATGGTGTATACACCTCATTTTACCTCTCTGTCTCTGACCCTCTCGTGTTTGTGGGGTTCCCGCACATATGAAATTAAATTTTATTTTCTCCTGTTAATCTGTGTTACATCATTTTAATTGTTTGACCAACCAAAAAGAACCAAAGAAGGGAAGGGAAATTTTCCCCTTCCCAAAATATGCAAACACTCCCAAGGCCCTCTCACGGTTTGTCCCAGAGTTGGAGGGAGTGGAGGAAAGGGATTGAGAAGCAAGATGGGGGAGGATAGAAAGTGTCTGAGCCATTGGAGAAGGAAACAGAGAGTGAAGCCTGAATTTGAGAATCAGGCTAAAAATCAGCCAGGGGCCTTTATGGAGAAGGAAGCTGCCCACCCTGTCTAGCCCTCAATCCTCATCTAACTCCAGAATAAGAAAGGCCTGGGTGGCCCACAAAACCACTTGCCTTCTACCTGTGGTTGACCCTCTGGTCCTGAGCAGAGGGATGACCCCAACCTCGCTGTCCTCCAAGGGCCAAGTACCTACAAGCCGAAGGGAAGGAAAGGAAGGAAACCTCAGACTTTTAGGGCAGGCCCTTAAAGGTCATTTAGTCCCATTCCATCATTGTACCAATTGGGAAATTGAGGCCTGGAATGGGAGGGACATTTATCCAAGGTTACACCTGACCAGGGAGGGGCAAACCCAGGGTCCCATCTGTCTGTGACAATCTATAATGCTCCCTGAGGAACAGCCCACAGACAGAGGTCTCAGCACCTTTGGCTCAGCTCCTCCACCACCACCCACACAGCGAGGTTTACTTCCCACTGGGGAGCTGGATGGGGAAGTGTGCACCGCAGCGGGTGATGTGAAAGAGCTGAGTAAAGTTGGGACAAGATTTGGTCTAAACTGGATGCCTCACTGGTTGGCCTCAATGGCAAGACGGAGGCTGCATGGCTGCCCCATCTGCAGGCTTCCTAAGTCCAGGCACAGCATGGGGCAGATTACCCCAACAGCCAGATAAATGCAAGGGAGGTGGGGTTCTAGGACACAGCCTGGTTCCCAGCTCCTAGCCGATGAAGGAGGCAAAGCATCCCACGCAGAGGTTACAAGACCCCAAGCCAAAAGGAAACTTGGAGCCCTTCAGATCACAGGCTCTCACTTGGCCGGAGTAACTGAGCTCTCAGAGCTACTTAATGACAGAGCCTGAACCCACCACGACTCTTTTTAATACCCTCCCCCGCAACTAGAGGGATATGTCCGTGTTTTTGAGATGAACTTTTGTTGCCTTTTATTTGCACACCTGGAACACAAGAGTAATATGTTCCTTCATCCACCCCCTTCCCTGTAAGGACAGAATTTTAATAAAGAAGATAGAAGCAGTAAGTGGGTTATTATAATTTTTTACCAAGTCAGTAGATGCTTCAATCCTCTTTAAATACCTTCCTAACCATCTGTGTGTAGGCAACAAGAGCTATGAATCTATTTGGACCCTTTGACCCTATAATACCATTCCTAGCTATATACCTCCCCAAAGACATAATCCAGAGCTAAGAAGTACTTTATCCAAAGTGTTCACAGAATAGCCCTTTGTAACAGTAGAAACTGGAAAGATTTCAAATGCTGAACAATGATGGGCTAGTTAAGGAAATGGGCCGGGACAAAACAACGTTACTTGAAGCAGCTTTGAAGCATGAGGCAGAAGCAGCAAGGTGCCCTTCTCTCTCAGAAGTGGCAGGATTTTCAGAAGAGGAACAAAGAATTGGAAGTGAGAAGAGTCTTCTGATTTGGGGTTTACCCGTCATTGCATTATTTCACTCACTGGAATGTCCACGTTTTACTTCATACTTCTTAAAGAAAAAATTATAGGAAAATGTTTTAAAGATAAGAAAATCCCCTTCTTTTCCTCCCTACTATGAGCTCAAGTTTTCAGGGAACTGCAAAGATATTTTTCCTTGGAAATGTGATCCATACTGGAGACCCTGGCGGGGTTCTTGATGACTTTCCAGTTCTGGGTCCCAGCTCCTCACGAGGCCCCACTTCTAGTGCCTGAGATCTTGTGAGACTCCCATCTGTCAGATGAATAATTCCCCTTCTGGCCCCAGAAAGCTTCCATCTGTTACTGCTTCTATTGTGCAACTGAAAGAGCACTGGGCCAAGACAGCTGATAGAACAGAGGCCTCCACTGTGAAGGCCCAGCCCACATGCCTGGCCCCAAAGCTCCACTCTGGCTCCCCCAACAGCCACCCTGGTCCCACCCTGGAAGCACCCCCTCCCCCCATAACACACCCACACTGCGTCTCAGAGAAGGAAGCTCAGGTTCCTCTCCCGCCAGCATCTCCCTCATCAAGACCTCCAGCCTCCAGTCTCTCCTGTCTGCATTTTCCTTTCTGCCTAGTCTGGACCCTCAGGCAACCACTCTAGTAAGCCCCTCCCAAAGACCACTCTCCCCATCAAACTTTAGTCACTCACCTGCCAATTTCTGGCCTCTGCTGTCTTTTCGTCTCTTCCCAGCAGCCCTGGGCTGCTGGAGAAATCAACCATCCCAGCTAGGCTCACAAAGCCCTCTGTGTTACTTGGGACATATTTGGCCCTCCCAGGTGGCCGAGTCTCCTATTGTCTCCTAATATGCTTCGCCTCTTTTCCCTTGATCTTGATAATTAGTAATCAAACCCCCTATTTCTGGCTGCGTACATGGCCACCCAGAAAAAAGACTACATTTCACAACCTGCCTTGCAGCCATAGGACTTCATTCTGGCCAATGAAATAAAAGAACAAGTGCCCATTTTGTGACTTTAAGGTACTGCTCTTAAAAGGAAGAGACACAGCCAGTGCAAATATTTAACAAATGGTACTGCCAGGACACTGACCATAGTGTTGGGGGAATGTCCTGGAAGGTCCCAACTGAGCCAAGTTGTTGTCTTGGAGGGGTGGGTGGTCCCAGGGGATGAGTAAGCAGGGGGATGGGCACCAGGGAGTCAGCAGCTATTTACCAGCAGGTGGTACAGAAGTAGTTCAATAATTTTACTGCTGAACAACACTACTGATTTGTACCAGCTAAACGTCATCTAAGGCTGCAAACTCTTTTCTTCTTTATGCTGGATTGCAGACATAATGGCAGGAGCTCAAGCATCCATTCTGGGCCATGAGGTAGGAGCCTTGTTAAGAATGACAAAGCAACAAGATAAGAACCTGGATCTCTGATGGTTTTATTTGCCCTATATTGTCCACCTCCAGACTATTTATGTAAACACAGCCATATCTTGTTTAAGTTTTCATTATCTTGAGTTTTTGTTACTTTCCAGACCTTGTCAACAATGCTCAAGCCCTGACCTCATCTCTGTCTTCTTCATGCTCATTTCCTATTTTACCTCTTCCCTTCCATCTCTGAGGAGGAAATGCCTTTTCTTCTCTTTATGTGGCCAAACTGTAGCTGCTAAACCCTCCTGTGCTTTTGTTGATCAGCTCTTGTGACCTCTAGGTCTTTTTATTTTTATTATTCTTTTTATTTTTAGTATGTTTTTTCCTTTTTTTATTCTTTTTATTTTAAATATGTTTTTTCCTTTTTTAAAAATTAGAGTATAGTTGATTTACAATATTATATTAGTTTTAGGTGTGTCCATTCTTTTTGTTTGTTCCCCATGCCTTACCAGTTGTTAAATATTTTTATTATCATCCCTCTAGCACTTTGCTCCATCCATTGTCCTTTCCTTTTTCATATCTTCAGTCTCCCCCCTCACCGCTGACTCTTCCCCCTCAGATTATAAATACACACAAGGCTCTCCTATCCTAAAAGAAATCTTCTCACCCCTGACTTTCACTTCAGCTACTTTCTCGTACCTTCCCTTCACTGCCCTGCTCCTTGAAACAGTCACCTACACTCACCATATTTACTACTCTCCCTCCAGACTAACCCTAGTCCAGCCCACAGCTCCACTGAATGACTTTTTGAAAGTAAATAGTAAATTCCTACTTGGAACGTCCACCAGCACCTTCTCATTCCCTTTAGCCTCTGATACTGTTGGTCTGCTCCTCCTTCCTACAACTCTCCCACTTGGTATCCATGACACAGCACCACTCTGCAGGATGCTGGACATCCAGCACAGAAGTCCCCATGCCCACTTCCTCACCCATGATAGACATCACTACTAGAACGTGACTTCAAAGCCTCCTCACTCAGTACTCCAGCTGCTAGGACCAACTGATCAAAGTTGGCTCTTGGATTGACACATATTTGCCACCGGTCAAGTGGTGAGGTTCTCTGGGAAACATGCTCTGAGACTGAGATGTGTGGGCAGAAGTTTTTAGCTCATGCTCGCAGGATCACACCTCTGAGGCAGTGAGGGCAGCAAGATAGGGCAGAGCGGGAAATTAAACTGCAGTAAAGTTGCCACTGAGGCCTCAGCCCACCCCAGGCTGCAGGGATGGCCCTGCCAAACTGTCCTCAGTTGAGGCAACATAATAGCGCCCCAGGGGAGGGGCATAACCTTGGGCCAAGGGCTTCCTTTGGCTGAGGGCAATTCCTGAACAGGGGCTAGTATGGACTGAACGTTTGTATCCTGCTCCAAAATTCATACATTGAAGCTTAATCCCCCCGTGACTATATTTGGAGGTGGGGCCCCCTAAGGAAGTAATTAAGGGTGGACCCCTGATCTCATAGGATTCATGTCCTTATAAAAAGAGACACCAGAGAGCTTGCTCTCTCCCTGCACCCCGTCCCCCAGCCCCAACTGCACACACCCAGGAAAGGCCATGTGAGGACATATCAAGAAGGCAGCCATCTGCAAGCCAGGAAGAGAGCCCTCACTAAAAGGCAAATCAGCAGAAACCTTGATCTTAGACTTCCAGCCTCCAGAACTGTGAGAAAATAAATACCCTAGTCTATGGTATTTTACTATGGCAGCCCAAGCTGACCAGGACAAGTGCACAGCTGTGAGACCTCAGCAGGCTGCCCTCCAGGCAGCAGGGAAATGAGTTGTTAAAAAACAGAATTCAGCTGAGTCCATTTTTAAGCTCTTATTGGCTCTACTCAACAATTCACGGGGGCTTCGCTGGCAGTCAGGTGGTTAAGACTCTGTGCTTCCAATGCAGGGGGTGCGGGTTCGATCCCTGGTTGGGGAACTAGGATTCCACATGCCACACAGCCAAAAACAAACAATTCAGAAACCAGGCAGCATCCAATCTGACGGACAGAACAGAGCTCTGAGGAGCTATACAAAATGAAACACTTTTATGGACAGAAGGGAGAAGGAACAAAAAAACTAGGCCAAGACAAGCAGCTTGGTCATGGCAAGCTCACTTCCCTTTAAGGGATGTCATGGGTCAGACAGATGTCAGATGTCAGCCAGATAACCTAATTAATACTGATTGCTGACTAGGTAATTCTTTTTTTTTTTTAAATTTATTTATTTTTTTATTTGGCGTTGGGTCTTCATTGCTGCGTGCAAGCTTTCTCTAGTTGCGGCGAGCGGGGACTACTCTTCATTGCGGTACGCAGCCTTCTCATTGCGGTGGCTTCTCTCGTTGAGAAGCATGGGCTCTAGGCACGCGGGCTTCAGTAGTTGTGGCACGCAGGCTCAGTAGTTGTGGCTCACGGGCTTAGTTGCTCCGCAGCACATGGGATCTTCCCAGACCGGGGCTCGAACCCGTGTCCCCTGCATTGACAGGCAGATTCTTAACCACTGTGCCAACAGGGAAGTCCTGACTAGGTAATTCCTGAAAGACTGGTTTAAGAATCCATTTCTGGGAGAGCCAACACTATAATTCTCAGTTTGGAGCCATGGGACTTAACATAGGTGACTCCATTTGGGACCTACTGTCCTGTGTTTAACAGTTCCTTGGTCTTCACAGGGAGATCTGGGGGTGCACAGCACCACTCTAACACCTCTGCTCTGAGTTGTCCTCCTTCTTCTCTGACATTTCTTCTCAGAACACAAGGCCTTGGCCCTAACCCAACGCTGCAATCTGTTCCCTTGAACTCCCAGCCTTACCCCTCCATCTCATGGTCCCAGCCACTCTGCCCCACACCCTCTATGGTTGCCTGAATAACCTGTGTGTTTTCACATCTGTGTGCCCTGTAAATACCCACCTCCCCACCTCAACTTCCCTTTTCTACCTCTTTCCCTGGTGAACTTTTATTCAACCTTCAAAACCCAGTTAAAATGATACTCCCAGAGGGAAGACTTTTCAATGTTTTAGGAGATGGTCAAGGCTCCCTCTTGTCCCTACTGTACTTTACTCACTGCTCAAGTAGCTGTCTGGTTATTTTCAGCAATACTTTTATTGAGCACCTAGTATTATATATGCCAAATCCTGTGCCAAAGGCTGTGGACACTGAATTGAAAGACACAGGCTAATAGAAAAGCCACACATGAGGCCTGATGTTATCTCACCCCCTCCATGGAAGCCAGAGTTGCCCCACCAGCTCCACGGCTCCCTTGGGGCTCCTGGTGCACAGGTCCCAGTTGGTACCTTGGGCCCGGCCACGTTCTGGGCTGGGGACGACAAGCACAGTTTCAGGCAGCCCGTCTATTCTGGAAGCTGGCCACCCCCACGATGTGGCCTGGCCCCAGAGCTCTGCTCCCAGGTGTAGTCACAGTGGACTGTGCTTGGCTGAGCCAATCAGGTGCTCTGTGGGGAGCTGGCCCCGGGGGCTGCTAAGAGCTCGTGTTGGTGAGTCAGCTGTGGGCAACGGAGCCCAGGGGAAACAGCTGAGTCACTGTGAGGAAGTCGGCCCCTTTTGAGAATCTGAAAGTCTGCCAAAAAGTGCTCAGACACAACATTCTGCACTGGTTTCAGGAGATTCTCAGACCTCCGCTGTCCATCTGTGAATGTCAGAATGAGAACTGCAGTAAACCCAAAGAGGGGAAGGGACAGAACACATCACAAGGCCAGTAGGGAACAGAACTGGGACCGGTCCTCCTGGTTTAGCAGTTTAATCTCTGTCCCAAGCACCTGCCCTTTCCCTCCTGGGAAGCCTCCCTGCTCCCTCCCTCCAGCCTCAGGCAAGTTTCTCTTCCTCTGACTTCTAGAGCACCCTCAAGCCCTTGCTCTGGGCCGAGCTTGGAGGGTGAACAATAACAAAGATGAGATTAGACTGAATAGTTAGTTCCAGAGCCTGAAAGGAAAGCAAGAACTGGGCTCTAATCACATTGACTACATTAGCATATCTTTAACAAATGAAGCTTCCTAATGAACTTGAAATTTAGAGGAGGTGGAAGAGAAGAATCAGAAAGGCAAACTGGCATTATCCAACAGCAACAACAATCACAACCACAGCTGGCATTAACTGATTGCCTGTTATATGCCAGGCTCCCTCCTGATCACTCTACATACATGGGCTCAAATCTTTAAGTCAAGGATTTTGCCCATTTTACAGAGAGAGAAACTGAGTCTCGGGAGGCTGACTTACCTAGGATATCCCTGATCCTGGCAAAACAGGATTCAAGCCCAAGACAGTTTGGGGCCGAGGCCTATGCCACACAGCCTTCATTGAGAATGCCCAGAATTGCCCAGGGGTGACACGGCTGGGACACTTACCTTAGTGCCCGAGGCATGGGGGCCATCAGGGCCTGATGCCAACATACAACCACCTTTCCATGTTCAGGTTCCACAAGCCCAGAACAGGCTCTGTAACTTGCCTGACGGTCCTGATAGCGGTGGGAAAATGCTGCTTGTCTGGGCAGATAATTCTGTTCAGGTGAGGGGGCTATTCCTTGCAGTAAAGACTGTTGGTCTAGCTTTTGTACTGAACTTGTGAGTTTGTTTGTGAGCCTCGTTAACTCTGGGCCCTGAAAACATTAAACTTCTCACTGGGCAGGGTGGACTAAGACCCCTGGACCGCAGTCATTTCATCCAAATTGTTACACCCTATAAAACCAACTGAAAAAAGCTGAGCCCACAGAAGGGATCATTGTGACCCTGGGAAGCAGAAGCCTGTTTCAAGGTCAGACTTTCCCATTCAGCCCCAAATTCAACTAATGCGTGTTCCTGGCCAGCCCTGGGCCAGACACCAGGTATACAAGGGCAGAGATGTCTTCCTGTCCTCAGGAGGTGGTAGTCTGGGTGGGGATGCAGATGGGTGAACACCCCCTTTTCCGAGAGGAGACCATGGCTGCCGATTTCTGAGGCATCTCTTCTCCCCTCCTCTCCATGGGGGATTAGGAAGGTGTGCCCCTCATGACCCAAATCCTTTGACCAGGAGACCCATGCAGCACCTGACTCCTTCGTAGGCTCTCCTAGGGCACAACAGGGTCAGCTCTGGTGAAGTTCACGTGTATATCCAGACACGCAAGATGGAGGCTGCCCCCTCCCCCCCGCCGCCACTTCACAAACCTACACTGAAGTCAGCCTTACTTACTTACTTACAGGAAACACCTGTCAAGGAAACTTACCACACACCAATCACAATCCTCCAATTCAGCTTAGCTAGCTCACCTGACCCTAGAAAACAGGCCCCACCAGCCTTATTATAAGGAAATCTCTGACCTCCTAGCCAATCTCGTCCTGTTCCCAAATTGCCTCTTCTAATGCTCTATAAAACCCTCTTGTCTCAAATCCCTCAGGAAGAGTGCTCCCCTGCTCGTGAAGTAGTGTCCCCCTAATGCATGGATCGTTTTTCCCTTGAATAAAGGACATCAAACATGACTAAATTGTTTTTGTTCTGTCGTTTGACAGTTCTCAACAGACCCCTGTCCCTAGCCTTCGAGTGGCCTCCAGCCCCTCCCTGCAGCTGGGAGCATCACCCAGGAAGAGGGCAGGCTTGCCCTTCAAAACCCTGTCACACAAAACTAGAGAAACAGTAAAAAGATAAGTTGTGGCCTGGGGTGGGGAAGTGGTGAGGGGATGAATAGGTGGAACACAGGGGATTTGAAACTATTCTGTGTAACTGAAATGGTGGATACATGACATTATGCATCTGTCAAAACTGTAACACCAGGAGTGGACCCTGATGTAAAGTATGGACTTTAGTTAATAATAGTGCATCAATATTGGTTCATTAATTGTAACAAATGTACAACAAGGCAAGATGGTTGTAATAGGGGAAACTGGGGAGGGGAAAGAAGGAGCATTTGAGAACTCTGTTAGTTGTCCAATTTTCTGTAAACCTACAACTGCTCTAAAAAATAAAGTCTATTAATTTAAAACAAAACACAACAGACAAACAAAAACACCCTGCCACAGAGACCAGGCCTTAAAAGCCCTCCCAGATTCTGCCTGATTTGCTCCAGAGGTAAATTAAAGGGTCGTGACCCTGCAGACCCACTGGGACCTCCGGTGGTTCTTATAGAGCAACGCTGAAATATGTAATGATATAAAGTAGAAAGTCAAAGCACAGAAAAGTTGTTTAATATGCTCAATCTGTGTTTAAAAAAAACATTTGTACATATTTTATCATATTTGCAAAGAATATTTCTGGAAGAATTTAGGGCAGGTGGAAGGGAAACTTCATACCAAACGGCCTTTAGAATTCATTTAGAAACCATGTGAAGGCATTACCTACCCACTTAAAAAAAGTAAAGATGATTAAAACTATTTTAAAAAGAAATGACCAATATCATTAACTATTAGAAAAGAGGCTCAACATCATTAGTCATGAAGGAAGTGGAAATCAAAACCACAACGAGGGGCTTCCCTGGTGGCGCAGTGGTTGAGAGTCCGCCTGCTGATGCAGGGGTTCGTGCCCCAGTCTGGGAAGATCCCACATGCCGCGGAGCGGCTGGGCCCGTGAGCCGTGGCCGCTGAGCCTGCGCGTCCGGAGCCTGTGCTCCGCAACGGAAGAGGCCACAACAGTGAGAGGTCCGCGTACCGCCAAAAAAAAAAAAAGATAGAATTTTCAGTCCCTCAAAGAACTCCCTAGGCCAAAATTTTCTTTCTTAAGAAAGAGAAACTGAGACCCAGAAACAAGAAATTCCTCCAAGGTCACCCAGAGAAAAGCAAGAGTTGGGGCTAATCCCAGGTTTCCAGACTCCCCGGACAATGCTTTTTCTACACTTTTGGCCTTTTTGCCCTAGAAATAATCTGCTAAATACATCAATTTGGAAGTTCATTTAATCTCTAAGGCATAGGAACCCTGCCCGAGGAAAGAGGAGGACTGGTTATCAAACTTGATTCTGGAAGCGACAGGGACTAGGCCTCTACAGGGCTGAGAAAGACGTGAGCTGCCCTCGTCCTTGGCCAGGAGCAGCTGGTAAGAAAAGGCTTAATTTGCAGGAGGTCAGAGCCCACAGGCGTGTTGGGGGCTGGGTGCCCCATGAGTCAGTGGATCCGGCATTCCTCCCTCAATTTCCCTGTAGGTGTGGGTGGGTCCCACAGCCTACAGTGGAAGCACCATCTAATCTGTCATCCTGACTAGGATACTTTTCAGAGTCATCTGGTCACACCACCCACCTAGCATCCTGAGCTTCAAGGTGGGTTAGAGGGTCAATCAACACAGGGGTTAAGGACCCACTGGGCATGGTGTTCCACACCTGATGGGAAATAGAAGCTGAAGTTCCTGTCCTGCCAAACCTTAGTCCCAAGAGGTAGTAGCACACAGCCTGGGAAAGTAGAACTGAAAGCATCAAGGCTGAAAGGGCCCTTTGAGAGCTCTAGACTGGTCTAGTTTATTGCCCTTATTGTAGGACAGGGAAACCAGCAGCTTGGCGAGGCCAACGGCCTGGCTCAAGGTC
The DNA here is from genome assembly GCF_937001465.1 of Orcinus orca. Classification (NCBI taxonomy): domain Eukaryota; kingdom Metazoa; phylum Chordata; class Mammalia; order Artiodactyla; family Delphinidae; genus Orcinus; species Orcinus orca. Next base: position 30,090,663 of record NC_064572.1, read on the forward strand.
ACTCCCCAGGAGACCAGGACACCTTTTACCGGCAGGCAGGCTCTGCACATAGTAGGGCTTTAGGTACCTAGTAGGTCTAAACTCTCCCCATTAGAACCTCCAAGCTGCACTTTCAGAGGTCAGCCTGGCACACAGCGGAGTCTCAAGAGGGGAAACTCAGGCCAGAGGTGTTACTGTGAGGGGGAAACAGGTTGTGCAGGGCTGGGCCAGGGCTCCTGGTGCCTATTGGAAAATCTGTCCTTTCTGCCTCTCCTCTGATCTATGAATTGGGCCATTCAGATCATAATGAACAACGGTACTAATTAAGGAAATGCCCCTGAGGGGAGAGCTTGGGCTGAGAAAGCTCAAACTGCCAAGACAAGAGCCCAGCTAGGTTCCTGAGTCACTGACCCTCAAAGCCATGAGTCTCGGAGGACTTCCCCGGTGGCACAGTGGTTAAGAATCCGCCTGCCAGTGCAGGGGACATGGGTTCGAGCCCTGGTTCGGGAAGATCCCACATGCCACGGAGCAACTAAGCCCGTGCGCCACAACTCCTGAGCCTGCGCTGTAGAGCACGAGAGGCACAACTACTGAGCCCGCGCACCACAACTACTGAAGCTCGCACACCTAGAGCCAGTGCTCTGCAACAAGAGAAGCTACCACAATGAGAAGCCCGTGCACCGCAACAAAGAGTAGCCCCCACTCACCACAACTAGAGAAACACTGCGTGCAGCGACGAAGACCCAACACAGCCAAAAATAAAATAAATTTTTAAAAGGTTAAAAAATAAACAAAACCTTGAATCTCTGGGACCCTAATCCCCGGGAGGCACAAAGCAAGGTGAGCTTGAGGCTGAGTCTGGAGTCTCCCAGGAGCCTGGCACACTGGACCTCCCAAAGCCTGTCCCCTCACCAGCTCACCTTTACACTCCCTGAGAGTCAGACAAGGCCCGCCTAACTTTTCCTATGTGACAAATAAGCCCTAGAGAAATTAAGTGACTTGTCAAGCTGCATAGTGGCGGGATTAGGCTTTAAGTTCCTTTGCTTTTAATACTAGGCCCAGGATCAGTCACCTTTCCAAAGAAGTGTGGCAGGCTCCAGAACACGGGGGCAGCCAAATATTTCCTGAACAAAACCACCTCTCACCACCTTCACTGCTACCAGCCTAGGCCAGACCACTTCCCACCTCACAGGGTAGCCTCTGGGGGTCTCCTGTTTCCCTCCCTTGTCCCCCTGTTCTCCATCCTCTGTGCCAGGAATGTGGGTGTGGTGAATCAATGCAGATTTGACAAAACTCTCCCTTAAAGCCATCCGTGCCCACGGATGTCCCTGGGATACACAAGATGTCAGCACAGCTGAGGTCCACCCGTCTAGCTTTCCCATGTCCCTGTTCCTGGGTGTCATCCTCCCACTCCACACAGGAGAGGCACACCTCCAACCCCAGTCCTCTGTGGGACACCCCCACGACAAGCTCCTGGAACCCAGTGAAGGGGCAGTTTGAGAGGGAACCGTGGCAGGCCCAGGCCCCAGAAGGAGCACACCAGTGAGGGCAGGTCCCAACAAGGCTCCACTTCCTGCCATCTCCCAGCAGTCGGAGCTTGGGAAAAAAAAAGGTTGTCATGAGGATGCATGCTTATTTGAATTTAAAAGTGAAGTCAGGGGGCTTCCCTGGTGGCGCAGTTGTTGAGAGTCCGCCTGCCGATGCAGGGGACGCGGGTTCGTGCCCCGGTCCGGGAAGACCCCACATGCCGCGGAGCGGCTGGGCCCGTGAGCCATGGCCGCTGGGCCTGCGCATCCGGAGCCTGTGCTCCACAACGGGAGAGGCCACAAAAGTGAGAGGCCCGCGTACCGCAAAAAAATAAAAAATAAATAAAAAGTGAAGTCAGATGTGTTCTGACAAAAAGCAGATCTGCTCGGCTGACTGTGGTGACAGACATTCCTCTTAAATCAAAGGAACTAAAGCTGTAGCCCCAAGTTTGGGTGAAAAAAATATTTTTAAAATATTGACAACATACAGCAAGCCACAAAATGCATCATTTGCAAGTTTAAATTTATGATTAAAAAGACTTCAGGGCTTCCCTGGTGGCGCAGTGGTTGAGAGTCCGCCTGCCGATGCAGGGGACACAGGTTCGTGCCCCGGTCCGGGAAGATCCCACATGCCGCGGAGTGGCTGGGCCCGTGAGCCACAGCCGCTGAGCCTGCGCGTCCGGTGCCTGTGCTCTGCAGCGGGAGAGGCCACAACCGTGAGAGGCCCACGTACCGCAAAAAAAAAAAAAAAAGAAAAGAAAAAAGACTTCAAATGTATTTTAAAGGGTGCTTCTGGAGAAAATGTGTGAAGATCATTGTCTTTTTAAAGCTAGCTTTCCTTTTTATTTTTTTTGTGGTACGCGGGCCTCTCACTGTTGTGGCCTCTCCCGTTGCGGAGCACAGGCTCCAGACGTGCAGGCTCAGTGGCCATGGCTCACGGGCCCAGCTGCTCTGCGGCATGTGGGATCCTCCCGGACCGGGGCACAAACCCGCGTCACCTGCATCGGCAGGCGGACTCTCAACCACTGCGCCACCAGAGAAGCCCAAAGCTAGCTTCTCAAATGTCATTTTTACTTTCTCAGAAATGTCCCCTGTGGCCTTTTGTGGCTGTTCCTCCTCAAATGCACCCAGTTCCTTCCCACCTGGGGGCTGTGGCCCTTTGTTCTTCCCTCTCCTAGAACATTCCTCCCCCAGATATTCATTCTCGTGCCTGCTCCCTGACCACCTGCAACCAAAGTAGTCTCCACCCTCACCCGACCTGTCACCCTGTTGCTGTTTTCCTCTTGGCATCATCCTTTCCAGCAGTATGTTTACTTACTGTCCAGGGTACTTGAATGTAAGTGTTAGGAAGGAGAGTTAATCTTGCTGTATCTCCAGCCACTAGGTCAGGGCCTGGCACATAGTAAGTGCTCTGGAAACATGCTCCAGAGCATTCTCCAGATGAAGTGGGGACAGTTTGGTTCCAGTGTGGGCCACAGATAATCATTGCAGTTGGCCCTCCCTATCTGTAGTTTTCAAATCCACAGATTCAACAAACTGAGGATCAAATGTTAAAAAAAAAAAAATTCTAGAAAGTTCCAAAAAGCAAAACTTGAATTTGCTGCACACCAGCAACTATATACATAGCATTTATATTGTATTAGGTATTATAAGTAGAGATGATTTAGAATATACGGGAGGATGCGCATAGGTTATCTGCAAACACAGTTGACCCTTGAACAAGGAGGGGGTTAGGGGCACCAACCTTCTGCACAGTTGAAAATCTGCATGTAACTTTTAGTCGGCCCTCCAGTTATGCAGTTCCTCCGTATCTGTGTTTCCACTTCCGAGGAGTCAACCAACCCTGGATCATATAGTCCTGCAGTATTTATTATTGAAAAAATCTGCGTATAAGTGGACTCATGCAGTTCAAAGCCGGGTTGCTCAAGGGTCAACTGTACCACGCCACCTAATGTAAGGGAGGTGAGCATCCTCATGTCCTGGTGCCCATGTGGGTCCTGGAACCAATCCCCTGTGGCTACCGAGGAGGGATGATTGTATTTGAGGAATGACTGAGTGAATAAATGAAGGAGCAGAGGAATATGGATGTGAGTGCCTGCACTGTTCCCAGGCTGACAAAATCCGCTCCGTCCTTTCTGTTCCAGCTCCAGCATTATCCAATTTGCTGCAATCTTCCACAGTTCCTTAGGGGAGCACATCCCCCATGATGCATGGAATGACCTCCAGGGGTCCGCTGATAACACAGTATTGCCAGCTTGGGCAGCAGATAAGTGTTATCAGGTCCTGAGAGGCCTTGGGGTGGTTGACTCCCTGAGAAGCCCGATGGCCTCAGCCCAGTGAAGTTCTGGAAGGGGACTCAGGCATGGGACCTGAGGCCAGAAGGAGGCCAATCCCTGCCCGGGGCTGTGCTTCAGTCTGCAACAACCCTCATTGTTCTCTCACTATCTCTAGGCCACTTTATCTGGGTTTAGGGACACGGGACTCACGGGGAGACAAGACAGGCCTTCTCCCTGGGCAAGGGATCAGCTGATGGGGATGCAGACAGTCATTTCCTCTACCACCCTGGCTGAGCTCGGGTACTGGGTACTGAGAGGAGGGTACAGCGGAGCCCTGTCCCCAAGAGATTCTGAAGGGGGCCATCGAGGCCCCATGCAGATGAGAAATGGAATAGTTCCTGCCATGTCAGTAAACAAAGGATGTCAGTCATCAGCAGTTGCAGCCCTCCAACGCGAGCCAGTGAGCCCTGAGGAAACTCAGGATGTGAAAACACAGGCTACCGGCCCCAGATAGCTGAGGTGCATGTCGAAGGAACGATTTCAGTGAGCCCACACTCTTGCATCTTCCCATACATAGAAAAGCGCTATATTCCTTAACTTGAGGTATTTGGTTTTCTTTAATTAACAATAATCTTTTGATGTCCCGGCCACCTGCCCTTGCGGAATGTCTGTATAGCCTGGCTCCCCATCCCCTTTCCTCAGAACAGTTCTCTCAGGGTTACTTAGGATGCTGCCTCCCAGGCTTGAAATCCTAAAAGTTTCCACCGAATAAAACATAACTCTCAACTTTTAGGTTGTGAATAATATTTCCAGCCCACACAGATCAAGAGATGACGTTCCTCCACATTCTCCCATCTCTAGGGACCTCCTAAATCTCAGATATCACTGTCATCTTCATTGTCACCTCCACTGCCACCACAGATGGCTTTATATAGGCTATCCCTTCAGATGGTTTTTCACAAAGACCATACAGCCTAAATGGGTCATCTTTTCTTTTAAACAAACATTAGGTGACAGAATTTTTTTTATAAATTTATTTATTTATACTTTATTTTTGGCTGTGTTGGGTCTTCGCTTCTGTGCGAGGGCTTTCTCCAGTTGCGGCGAGCGGGGGCCCCTCTTCATCGCGGTGCGCGGGCCTCTCACTGTCACGGCCTCTCCCGTTGCGGAGCACAGGCTCCAGACGCGCAGGCTCAGTAGTTGTGGCTCATGGGCTTAGTTGCTCCACGGCATGTGGGATCTTCCCAGACCAGGGCTCGAACCCGTGTCCCCTGCATTGGCAGGCAGATTCTTAACCACTGCACCACCAGGGAAGCCCTAGGTAACAGAATTTTACGAGTCATAATCCACATTCACAGCATAGTCTTCCCTGCAGATTATATGCTTATGAAAAACAGGAAGAATCTATGAGAACAGGGCCTGGGCCCACCGTGATGGTCACTGAATATCCAGGGTCCAGAAGTGTCTGGCACGAGGTGCTCAACACCTTTTGTTCAATAAATGAGTCTTGGAGAAGTTAAAAAGATTTGCCTGGCCAGAAAGTGGCAGAGATGGGATTTGAACCCAGGTCTCCAGGCTGATTTGGTTCCTAGTCTCCAGCTGGGCCCACCATATTTCATACCACTTGCAGCGTCTCTATACTGGTTTGCAAGAAAGGAGAAAACAGTGGGACTTCCCTGGTGGCACAGTGGTTAAGAATCCACCTGCCAATGCAGGGGACACGGGTTCGAGCCCTGGTCCAGGAAGATCCCACATGCTGCAGAGCCACTAAGCCTGTGCGCCACAACTACTGAGCCTGCGCTCTAGAGCCCATGAGCCACAACTACTGGGCCCTCGTGCCACAACTACTGAAGCCCGCGCGCCTAGAGCCCATGCTCTGCAGCAACAGAAGCCACTGCAATGAGAAGCCCACGCACCGCAACGAAGAGTAGCCCCCGCTCGACACAACTAGAGAAAGACCGCGCACAGCATCGAAGACCCAGCGCGGCCAAATAATAATAATAATAATAATATTAAATTAATTTTTAAAAAAAAGAAAGAAAGAAAGGGGAAAACAGAACTGTCAGTGAGCCAACAAGCCCCTGCTCTCTCACCTGGGAGAGGATGACCTTGGGCAGAAGCACTAAGGAAAGGAAGATAGGGCACCTTCCTCTCAGTATGAAGTAATTGCTGTGGGGCGGGGAAGGCACCAGGACACGCCCCTTACAAAGCAAGAGAGAATTCCCAGCCAGATCCCTGGAGGACACGTGGGGAGGTTTGGTCCTGTCCCAGAGAAGAAAGAGAAGAATACTCTCCAACTCCGCCTGACCTCTGGAAAGCAAGGACAGGTACTTTAGCTTTCAAGCCAGGTGGGAAGGAAGGGAGGAAATAAAGAGGAAAACGGAGGCCCAGGGAGGTCAAGTGATTTTCCTCCAGTCACACAGTTGGTCATAGGGCCAGCCATGATTTCAAAACCTACCGCCCCCTGCTGTGTCCACTAAACCACGGGGAGGGAGGACAGGAGTGGGGAAAACTGAGTCCCTTTGTAGGGAGAAGATTCAGAAAAGGAACTGGGCTTCCTAGGAAATGAAATGGAAAATTACCTCCTTAGGGTGGGCTGCTACAGGGCTGGGGTAGCGGAGACAGTCTCCTCCCCTTCATAGACAACTTGGCAAGAAGTACCAGGGACTTAAAAGTGTTCTTTCCATTTAGCCCAGGAGTGCAGCTACTGGGAATGGATCTTAAAGCCCAAGTGCAAGAAAGCGCTATGTACAAAGATGCTTAAACAGCATTAGTCATAATAGTAGCAGGTTGGACATGATCCAAATATCTGACGATAAGAAAATTATTAAGAAAATTGAGACAGTCATAGAATATCACACAGCCAATTACAGTGTTGTTTGAGAGGGATTTTTCGTGGTGGGGGGAAATGCTTACATTAACATGTAGGTGGGACTTCCCTGGTGGCGGAGTGGTTAAGAATCCAAGGGGCAGGTGGGATCTAGTTCCCCGACCAGGGATTGAACCCGCGCCCCCTGCAGTGGAAGCACGGAGTCTTAACTACTGGAGCACTGGGGAAGTCCTGGAACTTGCTTTCTTCCATGTAATATAATGTATTCATTTCTCCATGTGAATGTAGATTGGTCTCATTTTTTTTTTTTTTTGGATGGCTGCTTAATGCTCCACTGTGAGATGCAGCAAAAGTTCCAGTTCTGCACTATGGAAAACAGTATGACGGTTCCTCAGAAAACTAAAAATAGAATTACCATATGATCCAGCAATCCCACTCCTGGACATATATCCAGACAAATCTATAATTCAAAAAGATACATGCAGGGACTTCCTTGGTGGTGCAGTGGTTAAGAATCTGCCTGCCAATGCAGGGGACACGGGTTCAAGCCCTGGTCCGGGAAGATCCCACATGCCACGGAGCAACTAAGCCCGTGCGCCACAACTACTGAGCCTGCGCTCTAGAGCCCGCGAGCCACAACTACTGAGCCCGTGCGCTGCAACTACTGAAGCCCAAGTACCTAGAGCCTGTGCTCCGCAACAAGAGAAGCCACCGCAATGAGAAGCCCGCACACCACAACGAGGAGTAGCCCCCAGTCGCCACAACTAGAGAAAGCCCACACGCAGCAACGAAGACCCAACGTAGACAAAAATAAACAAATAAATTAATTTTTTAAAAAAAGATACATGCAACCCTATATTCATAGCAGCACTATTCACAATAGCCAAGACATGGAAACAATCTAAATCTCCCTCGACAGAGGAATGGATAAAGAAGATGTGGTACATATATACAATGGAATACTACTCAGCCATAAAAAAGAATGTAATAATGCCATTTGCGGCAACATGGATGCAACTAGAGATTATCATACCAAGTGAAGTAAGTCAGAAAGAGAAAGACAAATACCATATGATATCATTTATATGTGGAATCTAATATATGACACAAATAAGCCTATCTACGAAACAGAAACAGACTCACAGACTATTACATATAGAACGGATAAACAACAGGGATCTACTGCATAGCACAGGGAACCATATTCAATATCCTGAGATAAACCATAATGGAAAAGAATATAAAAAAGAATGTATAGGGGCTTCCCTGGTGGTACAGTGGGTAGGACTCCACGCTCCCAATGCAGGGGGCCCAGGTTCGATCCCTGGTCGGGGAATTGGATCCTGCATGCATGTGGCAACTAAGAATTTGCATGCAGCAACTAAAAGTTCACATGCCGCAACGAAGATCCTGTGTGCCGCACCTAAGACCCAGCACAGCCAAAATAAATAAATATTTTTAGAAAAAGAATGTACATATGTATAACTGAATCACTTTGCCATACAACAGAATTTAATGCAACACTGTAAATCAACTACACTTCAATTAAAAAAAAAAGTTCCGGCTCTGGTCCAGTTTTTCTCCTAACCTGCTGTGAGGGTTCTGCATCCTCCTTAGAGGTGAGGTCATCAGCTTTCAAAATCTTAATGCAAACTCCCCATCCCCCCAGCCCATGATAACACAATGCTTCTCAATCCTGACTGTACTCTAGAGAAATCTGATAACTTTTTTTTGGTTGAGAACTTTTTAAAAATACACACATTCCCAGTGACCACCGTAGAGATCCTGATTCAATGTTTTAAAAACCTTCCTGGTGGCTCCTGTATGCAGACAGGGTTGAAGACACACATTAAAGCAAGGGCTGCTCCAGCTAAAATGAGGCAGAGCCACAAACCCCACTCAATCCCCTTCTCAACCATCCTTGAGGCTGCTCCCGGGACCATGCAGACTTCAAGAATCTGTGGAGAGTCACTGATGCAGCAACACCGTAAGTGTAGCATGGAATACTATGCCGCAGAAATAAGGTAGCCTGCATGTACCAACTGGGAAAATTTCCCACAATGCATTGATGTTGACTGAAAGAAAAATGCACGACATAAGAGTTGTGGGTTTCAGGGTTTTTTGTTTTTTTGGCCGCGCCACACAGCATGTGGCATCTCAGTTCCCCAACCAGGGTTCGAAGCTGCACCCCCTGCATTGGAAGCACATTAGCCACTAAGTGGACCGCCAGGGAAGTCCCTGTGGGTTTCAGTTTTATTCAGAGACCCTGCTGGAGACTATGGCCCGAGAAACAGCCTCTCAGAATCTCTGAGGGGACTGCTCTGAAGAGGTAGTGGGAGAAGCCAGTATATATATGATTTCAGTGAGAGAATAATAAGTGCAGCCAAGCATAAAGGTTACTCTTCTATGTATGGGAAGATTCAAGAATCTGAAATTTAATCTGAAAAAATGTAATGATTTTTTTTCCTGAGATATCACTAACTAAGGGGAGGCTGTTTTTCCAAAGCACAGAGCACCTCATCCTGTTTTTCATCCTGAATTCCTTCCAGGGGTACTGTACCTCGGCGACTGCGGTGATTAATGACTTGATGCTTGTAGAACTGGATGGTGGGCAATATTCTTGTTTTATAGTAAGAAAGGCTATTTACTGAACAGCATGTATTATATATGACCCTTATGCTTTAAAAAAGTCTACATAGGGCTTCCCTGGTGGCGCAGTGGTTGAGAGTCCGCCTGCCGATGCAGGGGACACGGGTTCGTGCCCAGGTCCGGGAAGATCCCACATGCTGCGGAGGGGCTGGGCCCGTGAGCCATGGCCGCTGAGCCTGCACGTCTGGAGCCTGTGCTCCGCAACGGGAGAGGCCACGACAGTGAGAGGCCCGCATACCGCAAAAAAAAAAAAAGTCTACATATATGTAATATACAAAATTGTCTGTATGTTTGCACATGCATGCAAAATCTTTGATATACACCATACCTGCAGAATCCTTATCCCAATGTGTAGTGATGCAGTATTTGTTCTCCCATTTATTTGTCAACCTCCCTTCCCTAGACAGTAAGCTCTTAGGAGGCAGGAACCATGTCTATTCACCAGTGGCTCTCTAGAGCCCAGACCATTCCCTGGAACATGGTGGGTCCTCAGAAAAATATTTGTTAAAGGCCGATAGAGAAAGAGAGAGGAAAAGAAAGAAAAATCGAGAGAGAAAGAAAAACTTGTTGAAAGACAGGAAGACGAAAGAAAAGTTAGGAAGGAAGGGAGGGACGGAGGGGGAGAAAGAGATGGAGAGAGGGAGAGAGGGAGGGAGGGAGGGAGGGAGAAAATTAGGACTGGAATTTTACTTCTACAACTTTAATTGGTTGAATACCTTTTAAATGTTTTCATTGTAAAATAAAACACAGATACAGAAAATCCTATGGTTCCAATACATGGCTTAACCAATTACTACAAGGTTAATGCCACCGAGATCAAGAAAAAGAAGGTGGCCAGCCCGCCCGCAAACCCCTCCACGCGCCCATCCCCAAGCACCACCCCTCCCTCCTCCAGGAGCAGTAACCACTATCCTGACTTTTATAGGGCACAGTGATTGCACTTTAACCTCAAGTCGGCCGTCGGGGTGGGGGTGGGGTGGGGGTTTAAAGGCTCCTCCGGCGTCAGGGCTCAGTTCCCTCTGCAGAAACCCCTCCGACCCAGCAGCTTGTGCAAGACCCCCCTGACTCCACGGATCCATGTGGCGGGTTCCGCAACGCTCATCCGCTTTCGAAATACAATTTTATGCAACCCTAGCGGACAGAGCTTCAGGTCTACGGTGAAAGAGAAGCGAAAGAGGATCAAACATCACGCGCTGAGTGATTTCAGGTTCAGAGCGGTTCATCAGGAAGGCCGCGGGGTTGCGCACCGCGCGGAGGGGAGGCCCCGGACCAGTGGGGCGGGCGGTGAAGCGGCCGGTACGCCGCCCCCGCCTGCAGACCTGGCGCGGGGCTGAGCGGGTCCGCACTTGCCAAGCCGAGGCGCTCGGGCGGCCTAGCAGCATCCCCGTACCTACCTGCAGGCATCCGTCCATCCACACAGCGGCGCAAACCGGTCGTGGAGGGACGCGCGGAAAGCGCTGCGAGTGGGCCCTTGGAGTTGGGGCGGGGGGTCCAACTAGGAAGGGAGTCAATTGGAGGACTCAGTTTTCCTAATGCTTACTGATTAATTTTAAGAACACACACTCCCCCCCTCCGGTCCGTCCTTTGGGCTCAACCACCTCCTCCAAGAAGCTGCCTTTCTCTCCCAGCTCATCAGGAATTCTCTGTCCTCCGTGCTTCTCCTGCCGGAGCTGGTATCGGCCCTGCTAGGCTTCCACTGCCTGTGGACTCTTGGGCAAGTGGCCCCTGTCCTTGTGCCGCAGCCTCCTGGTCTGTCAAGTGAGGACAGGGTGGGTGCGAGGCGGGTAGCGGTGAAGTGCGGAGCACGCCGGGCGCACTGGCATCGCCCTCCACCTGAGAGAGGAAAGAGTCCGGACGCCTGAATCCCACCTCCACCCCACTTTCCCTTGGCTCAGGCCCTGCCACCGACCTGCTGGTTTACCCTTTCATAGGCTCTCATTTCCTGAGCTCTAAAATGGAGTCGGAGAAGCTCAGGAATTGCGTATTATCATGTAAACAATGATGATGAGGCCTGTGCAGCAGCTCTGACCACATTTGAAGGAAGCATCTTTGCTTCCCAGCCCCAGCTTCCCCTCTGCTCTGTGCCCCATCTCCTGCCTCCCTGTCAACCCCCCTCCTCCTCAACCTCTCCTGGCCCCCATCCAGCCCTCCTATCGGAAAACATCTCCAAGCACAGTCCCCGTGGTGTGGATGACCAGGGGGGATTTCCACTTCAGGGAGGAAGTCAGTCCCTAAGCAGGAGCTCCAGACAGGTGGCCACTGAGTCCGTCCCCTGAAGCATGTGTTTGACCTGCACAGTCTTTTTTTTTTTAATTTATTTTATTTATTTATTTTTGGCTGCGTTGTGTCCTCGTTGCTGTGCGTGGCATTTCTCTAGTTGTGGCAAGCAGGGACTACTCTTCATTGCGGTGTGCGGGCTTCTCTTGTTGTGGAGCACGGACTCTAGGCGTGCAGGCTTCAGTAGTTGTGACATGCGGGCTTAGTAGTTGTGGCTCGCGGGCTCTAGAGCGCAGGCTCAGTAGTTGTGGCACATGGGCTTAGTTGCTCCGTGGCATGTGGGATCTTACCGGACCAGGGCTCAAACCCGTGTCCCCTGCATTGGCGGGCGGATTCTTAACCACTGTACCACCAGGGAAGCCCTGACCTGCACAGTCTTGAAGGAATTATGTTTGGTTTGTAAACATAATTTCATTTAGTTGCCAACAATCAAGATAAAGAGATTCCATGTCGAATTGGGGCCAATTTCCCGTAGGGTCACAGTCACTCAGATGAGCCCTTTGACGCGTCCACACCTAGCCCCACTGAGCTCCTCTGGGCCTTTGAAACCAAGATTTCTGCTTGAAGCTAAAGAAATGCATAGCAGTGGAGCATTGGTGAGCACAGCAGAGGAAGGATTTTGGAGTCAGGAACTCTCATCTTCTACAGATGAGAAATTCTATGAAGGCAAAGGCTGGCCTTGCCCCAGGAAATGTCACACTGGACTCTAGGCCTCAGTTTTTCCATCTGTACTATGGTCGAGCAGGCTAGATAAAGCGTCCCTGCGGACCCAGCACTCTAGACATTTTAGGACCTATGCACTTCACGTGTGACAGCTTCTTGTTCTGTCCTCGCTTGGAGGCGGCTGCTCCTCTTTCTTCACGCTGGCCAGGAGCCAAGCGTGGGAACACTGAGCCTCGTCCCTCCGTGGGAGGGGGCCTGTGTTCTGACATCTGTAAAACGAAGAATGTTGCCCGCCAGCCAGCCATCAGCCGCTGCAGCCACTGACCTGCAGTACACCCTGAAAGGAATTCAGGGCAAAGAGCAGGAGGAACTCGGTGCTCATCCTGACAGACCTGGCCCTCAGGTAGTTAGATACCTTCAGGAGAAAACTGTGAACCCAGTTAATTGCATCGTCCCATACTTAGAAAAGCACTAAAACCATTAACTAAGACAGCTGTTCCTCACCAAGAGCAGTCACCTTCTAGAAGGGGTATGCTAGACTGCACACGCCCCTTCATCAAAATCACGTGTAAAAAAAAAAAAATCACGTGTATACTCGCCTCCCCCCTCACGCTCGGAACAGTTCTCAGAGCTCTCTGAGAGACTCTCTCCCGGGTTATAATCCTCAGGTTGACACAGATAAAATTTTCCACGTCTTTCTCAGATGACTGTGGGTCACTGTTTGTTGACAGTACCCAAGGAGGCACGTTTGGTTGCCGCAGTGATGTGGGAGGGGCGCCACTGGCATTTGGGGCAGAGGCTGAGGACGCCGGTCCTGCAGTGCTCACGGCTGTCCCTCGGGACAGAAAAATTGTGCGTGTCCTCTCCTGATTCTCATAGGTCCCTTCAGATATTTAAGTCAGTGACAAAACCAGACTCCATTTCACACTTAAACACAAGAGAGTTTGCATGTTTTAAAACACACTCTGAGAATGCAAATTAATGGAAAACTACAGTTTGTTTTGTATGAAACTCTACCAAGAGTTTTAGCCATTTCAGAAAATCACAGCTCTGACAGCCGCATCTCTCGCGGGATGCAAGTCCCCAAAACAGTATCTGTAAGGCCCTCCTCATTTGCAGCCAGGCACGTGTGACACTCTAATGTGCTGTGAGCGTCTGGCCACCTTGTGTCACCTTGTGCCTGCTGATGGAATTGTCAGCGGACGTGTACCTATTGAGATGCACATAGGCTGGTCATGACTTTCGTTTTCCTTTAAATATTAGGATGTTCTACTGTTTTTTAAAAATTATATGTGTAGGCAAGTTTTATTATCTGTTGATGATTTTCCAGTGAGGCCCATGGACCCCCGGAGTTCCTGAGACGCTTTCAGAGCAGTACTAATGTCACCATGATGACATCTGATGATGAAAAAGCCACAGTGGGTGAAACTGCTGGCACCCCAGCAGGAAGCAAGAAAGTAGCCCTAAACCGGGCTGCGTCCTACATAGACACACACTCACAGTGACAAAATAGGCCAGTGTCACTTAAGAGCACCCTTGATGAAGCAGCAAAAATAATAAGTTTCATGGACTCTCAGCCCTTGAGTATATGACCTTTAATATTCTGTGTGATGAGATTGGCAGGTACATGGCTGTGGAGGAAAAGCACTCGTGAGCTTGTTAGAGTTGGAGCTGACTTGCCTCTGTGTCCATGGGACGGCATTTTTACTTGAAAGAACAACCAACAGACACGCTGTGGGTATCCAGACTTGGCTCTTTGGCAGTTTTCCAGAAATGAGCGAAGGGAGCCTGTCATTTCAAGGGAAATGAGTTGACCACGTTTGTCACCAACGATGAAGTTTGAGCTTTCAAGCAGAAATCAGAATTTTGGAAAACCCGTATCCACCACTATGAGCTTGACAGTTTCCCAATATTTAAAAATTATACTGATGAGAGGAGTGGTGACGTTAACAAATGCTATTTTTTACATTGTTCAATGACCCGTGTCATCTTTTGGAAGGTCTGAACTATTCAGTCAGCAGAAATTTTCCAAATGACCAATGCAGGGTACACCTGGGTAAAAGACCCACCTAGAGCACAAAATAGACCCAAACATTAAAGTAAGAGAGTATGGGGACTTCCCTGGTGGTCCAGTGGGTAAGACTCCATGCTTCCGATGTAGGGGGCCCGGGTTCGATCCCTGGTCGGGGAACTAGATTCCACGTGCATGCCGCAACTAAGACCCAGCGCAGCCAAAATAAATAAATAAATATTTTTTAAAAAATTAATAAAGTAAGAGTGTATGAAATGTTCATTGGTATGGTTTCAGATTCCACACTGTACTAACCTTTAGGAAACTACCACTTGTTGAATTCTGTGTCGCATCCAAGAAGAAAATCCACAAATTATCTGCAAAGGCTCTAAAACCCTCCTCTCTTTTCCAGCTAAATACTATGTGAGGCTAGATTTTCTTCAATCAGAACAACATATCACACCTCACACCTGTCAGAATGGCTATCAACAAAAAGACCACACATAACAAACACTGGCAAAGATACGGAGGGAAAAAAAAAGATATGGAGAAAAGGAATGCTTATACACGGTTGGTGAGAATGTAAATGGTGCAGCCACTATGGAAGACAGGATGGAGTTTCCTCAAAAAGCTAAAAAGAACTACCCTATGATCCAGCAATTCCATTCCTGGGTATAGACTCAGAGAAAATGAAAACACTAATTCAAAAAGATACATGCTTCCCATGTTCATAGCAGCACTATTTACAATAGCCAAGACATGGAAGCAAACTAAGTGTCTATTAACAGATAAATGAATGGAGAAGATGTGAGATAGATAGATAGATAGGTAATGGAATATTACTCAGCCATAAAGAAGAATGAAAATTTGCCACTTGCAACAACATGGATGGACCTGGAGAGTATTAGGTTAAGTGAAATAAGTCATCATTTATATATGGAATCTAGAAAACAAAACAAACGAATGCATATTAACAAGACAGAAATAGATTCACAGATACAGAGAACACTAGTGGTTACCAGTGGGGAGAGAGAGGAAGGGGCAAGATAGGGGTAGGGGATTAAGAGATACAGACTACTATGTATAAAATGACTAAGCAACAAGGATATATTGTACAGCACAGGAAATACAGCCAATATTTCTGTAACTTTAAATGGAGTAAAAATTTTGAATCACTATATTGTATACCGGAAACTAATATAATATTGTAAATCAACTTTACTTCAATAAAAAAATTTTTTTAAACGTATCACAACAGACTTAATACCAAGGCAGATATGAGGATCTAACAGTCTATTAAGACAATCATTAAAGGGACTTCTCTGCTGATCCAGTGGCTAAGACTCTGAGCTAGCAATGCAGGGGGCCCAGGTTCGATCCCTGGTCAGGGAACTAGATCCCACATGCATGCTGCAACTAAAGATCCCACACGCGGCAGCAAAGATCCCGCCTTCTGCAACGAAGACCAGGTGCAGCCAAATTAATTAATTAATTAATTTTTAAAAAGACAATCATTAAAGAGATTTGCAAAAGTGTGGAACAATGCCACTACACTGAGTACTGCTAACTTACGCATCTAATTTGAAAATAGGAGCATTTCAAAAGAAAGTTTTTCTTTGAGAAAGGATGTATTGGGCTACCACTTCACACCCACTAGGATGGCTATAATAAAAATGACAGGACTTCCCTGGTGGCACAGTGGTTAAGAATCCGCCTCCCATTGCAGGTGACACGGGTTCGAGCCCTGGTCCGGGAAGATCCCACATGCCGTGGAGCAACTAAGCCCGTGCGCCACAACTACTGAGCCTGTGCTCTAGAGCCCGAGAGCCACAACTACTGAAGCCCATGCGCCACATCTACTGAAACCCATGTGCCTAGAGCCTGTGCTCCACAACAAGAGAAGCCACCACAATGAGAAGCCTGCGCACCACAACGAAGAGTAGCCCTGCTGGCTGCAACTAGAGAAAGCCTTCGTGTAGCAACGAAGACCAAATGCAGCCAAATAAAAATAAATTAATTAATAAAAAAAAATGACAGAAAAAAAGAGATAAATAAAACAAAACAAAACAAAAAATAGTAACAAGTGCTGGCAAGGATATGGAGAAATTGGAACTCTCTTACACTGTGGTTAGGAATGTAAAACGGTGCAGTGGCAATGGAAAAAAAGCCTGGCAGTTACTTGAATTGTTAAACATAGAGTTAAGCAATTCCACTCTTTTTTTTTTTTTTTTGTATGTGGGCCTCTCACTGTTGTGACCTCTCCCGTTGCGGAGCACAGGCTCCGGACGCGCAGGCTCAGCGGCCATGGCTCACGGGCCTAGCCGCTCCGCGGCATGTGGGATCTTCCCGGACCGGGGCACGAACCCGTGTCCCCTGCATCGGCAGGCGGACTCTCAACCACTGCACCACCAGGGAAGCCCAGCAATTCCACTCTTAAGTATATATACCCAAGAGAAATAAAGATATACATCCAATATAAAAATATGTACACAAATGTTCATAGCAGCATTATTCTCAATAGACAAAAGTAGAATCTGCCCAAATACCCATCAGCTCATGAACGCATAAACAAAATATGGTAATTCCACACGATGGAATATGATTTTGCAATAAAAAGGAATAAAGTACCAGTTCATACTGCAGCCTGGATGAACCTTGAGAACACTGTGATAAATAACAGAAGCCAATCACAAAAGACCATATATTGTATGATTCCATTTATGTAAAATGTCCAGAACAGATAAATCTGTAGATAGAAAGCAGATTAGTGGTTTCCTAGGGCTGGGGGCTGGGGGTGGGAATTGAGGGGCAACAGCTAATGGAGGGCAATTTCTTTCTGCAGTCATGAAATGTTCTAAAATTAGATTGTGGTGATGGTTGCACAACTCTGTGAATATACTAAAAAATACTGAATCGTACACTTTGAATGGGTGAAGTGTACAACATAAGAATTATAATTCAAGGAGTGTCCAAGATGGTGGAGTAGGAAGACCCTGAGCTCACCTCCTCCGATGGGTTCACTAAAACTACAACTTTTTTTTTTTTTTTTTGCGGTACGCGGGCCTTTCACTGTTGTGGCCTCTCCCGTTGCGGAGCACAGGCTCCGGATGCGCAGGCTCAGTGGCCATGGCTCACGGGCCCAGCCACTCCGTGGCATGTGGGATCCTCCTGTACCGGGGCACGAACCCACGTCCCCTGCATCGGCAGGCGGACTCTCAACCACTGCGCCACCAGGGAAGCCCTAAATCTACAACTTTTTACCAGGCAACTACCTAAGAAAGAGACTGAAGACTAGCAGAAAAGATTTTCCACAACTAAAGATACAAACGAAGAACCACGATGAGATAGGAGGGATAGAGACACAGTACAGGCAAGACCCAAATCCCAGGGTAGGTGATCACAGACAAGAGGATAATCACAATTGCAGAGGTTCTCCCCAAGGAGGAAGGGGTCTGAGACCCACATCAGGGTCCTCAGACCTGGGATACTGCACTTGGAAGACAAGTCCCCAGGATGTCTGGCTTTGAAGGCCAGCAGGGTGTGGGTACTGAAGAGCCAGAGGGCAGTAGGAAACAGAGACTCTGCTCTTTTTTGTTTTTTTAATAAATTTATTTATTTTATTTATTTATTTTTGGCTGCATTGGGTCTTTGTTGCTGCGTGCAGGCTTTCTCTAGTTGCGGTGAGCAGGGGCTACTCTTCGTTGCGGTGCATGGGTTTCTCATTGTGGTGGCTTCTCTTGTTGCAGAGCACAGGCTCTAGGCATGCGGGCTTCAGAAGTTGTAGCACGTGGGCTCAGTAGTTGTGGCTCGAGGGCTCTAGAACACAGGCTTAGTAGTTGTGGCGCACAGGCTTAACTATTCTGTGAAATGTGGGACCTTCCCAGACCAGGGCTCGAACCTGTGTCCCCTGCACTGGCAGGCGGATTCTTAACCACTGCGCCACCAGGGAAGCCCAGAGACTCTGCTCTTAAAGGCACATGCAAGGGACTTCCCTGGAGGTCCAGTGGTTAAGACTCCGTGCTTCCACTGCAGGGGGCGCAGGTTCAATCCTTGGTGCCCAGTCTAAAACTAAGATCCCGTATGTGGCACAGCTAAAAAAAAAAAAAAGCACATGGAAAATCTCACCTGCTGTGGTTTCAGCCCACAGGCAGTAATGTGAAAGGAGGCTGGATCAGACCACTTGCTAATCCTGGCAACTAGGGATGTAGACACTGGCAAAAGCCATTTTTGAGTGCTCCTTCTACCTCAAGGACACTGTGCTGACAAGTGCCATTTTGGAATCCTCCCACTAGGCTATTAGTGCCAGGAGCTTACCCACCCACAAGCAGGCCAGCACCAGCCCCTGGAGCCCCAGGCCATACGGCCAGCCACACAGTGACAAATGCCCACCTACAAACAGGGCCTCAATACAAGGGCCTTGCAGCTGCTGGGCTAGGGGACAGCACCACCTACCACATTTACACAACCACTATTTTAAAAGATAGATGCACCCCTATGTTCATTGCAGCATTATTCCCAATAACACAGATATGGAAGAAACCTGAGTGTCAATCCATAGATGTATAGATAAAGAAGATGTGGTATATATACACAATTCAATATGACTCAATTACAAAAAACCAGGGTATCTTGCCATTTGCAACCTCATGGATGGATCTAGAGTGTATAATGCTAAGTAAAATGAGATAGAAAAAGAAGCATAACATCTAATTTCACTCAAATATGGAATCTAAAAAAAATTCACAAATGAACATAAACAACCAAAACAGAATCATACATACAGAGAAAAAAACGGGTGATTGGGCTTCCCTGGTGGCGCAGTGGTTGAGGGTCCGCCTGCCGACGCAGGGGACGCGGGTTCGTGCCCCGGTCCGGGAAGATCCCACATGCCGCGGAGCGGCTGGGCCCATGAGCCATGGCCGCTGAGCCTGCGTGTCCGGAGCCTGTGCTCCGCAACAGGAGAGGCCACAACAGTGAGAGGCCCGCGTACCGTAAAAAAAAAAAAAAGGCAAAAAACTGGTGATTGCCACGGGGCGGGGATTGGGGGTGGGGAGTGAGGAGAACACCTGCGGGAGATTAAAAGGTATAACTGCTAGTTATAAAATCAATAGGTCATGGGATGTAATGTACAGCACAGGGAATAGAGGAAATGTACTGTAATAACCGTGTATGGTGACAGATGGGAACTAGACTACAACTAGTGATCATTTTGCAATGTATAAAATCATTATATTATACATCTGAAACTCAATAATATTGTAAGTCGATTATACTTCAGTTAAAAACCAAAAATTCTAGGGGGACTTCCCTGGTGGTCCAGATGCTAAAGACTCCATGCTCATACGGCAAGGGGGCACAAGTTCGATGCCTGGTCAGGAACTAAGATGCCACAGGATGTGGCAACGAAATTTTTTAAAAAATTAATAAAAAATTATACCTCAATTCTGTTTTTTTTTTTTCAATCAACCTTTATAAACTTGGGGTTTTACAGGGGAAGCTTATCTGGTGGCCTAGTGTGCAGAACCCTGACCCCTGGTGGCCATGGCTAGCATAGCATCGGGGAGGCAAGGAAACCGGCGCTTGCTATCCTGGAAATGACCACAAGATGGCAGAAGAGCGCAACGTTCGCTGCACTAACCCCTGGGAAACTGCTCCCAATCTTCTGAAGCCCCACACCCAGCCAGATGCCCAAGGAACTGGGACAGGGGGCCAGGAAGAGCCAGGCTGGTGCAAAAGTGACCTTATACCGCTGTCCACAGGAATGATGCCCGAAGTGCCCCCATTAGGAGGCTAAGCTATCTTCTCTGGCTGCCACCGCAGCCCTAGGGAGGGGCCCCCCAGACCCACCAAACTCAGATAGGGCTCAGGAGGATGCAGACTTGGGCAGCAGGGACCCGCAAGTTATTGGATGCCAACTCTGACCACCACTGAACCTGACTCGCGGAGAACTTGACAGATATAAAATTTTTAGTCCCTCTAAACAGTGCTAATGGAATAAAACAAAAGACTATAAGTCCTATAAACAGACCTCAAAATATTACCTCAAGATTTTTTTCTTTAATCATACCCCAAAGATCAGACAAAAGTGAAATAACTAGCACTAGAATTTTAAATCCCCTTTTTTGCCAGATTGTCTCTCTGAACAAGTCATCCAGCAGGGCTGAAGTGACCATCAGCTGCTACAGGGCTGGGGAGCAGAGGCCACACTGGGGGCAGACCCTCTGGCAGGGACTCAGGGCGAAGGGAGTGGCTTCCTGGCAGCCTGTCTGCCTGCAGATCTACGTGCAGAAGGGAGTGTGGCTCTGCCACCAGTGTCCTGATAAGGCTACGTCTGTTGTTGCCCCAGTTCTCCAAGGGGAGATCCCACCCTTCACCACCTGCCCTTGGCCATGGAATATTTTTATCCATCCCAGTCATCAGTTAGCCTGGCAGCCCTGTCATTTGGGAGCCTGGCCACCTCTGTACTATAATTCCCCAGCAGACACTTAGACCTCAGAATGGCCCCTTCCACTCACACTTTGGTGATGCTCTGTGGCCAGAAGTCTCTTTTGCAGATTAGGGTCAGGACTTGGTGCTGTGGAGTCACAACTGGGGCAGGGCGGAGGTTGGGCCTCTGGATTTTCTACACCCACCTCTTCTCCACCATTAAATTGGGCTTGGACATCTTGGAAGTAGGAGTGTGCCTTCTCTTCTCACAGGTGAAGGACCAGTGCTGAGTGTGGGGCTGGATGGAGCCGCACAGGGTCGCTCAGGCGCAGAAGAACCTCTGGTAACACGCTTGCGCACTCCTCCCTGCCTGGGGCATGTTTGCTCGCAAAGGGGCTGCTTTTCCGGCAGGCCTGGCCTGGCAGCCAGGATGCGGCTGCTCTCCTGCCTGAAAGATGACTCCAGGGCCCCTTTGGGCCCCTTTATATGCCTGTCATGTTATTTCACTAAAATTTAACTTCCATCATGCCCCTCCGCTGACTCCTCAGGAAGAAGGAACCCAGGATGTTATTGAGGACTTACAGAGCACCCAACACTGTTGAGGTTGTTTTATTTTGGGTTTTTTGGGGCAGATTTACACTTATTTAATGAGTATCAATACATCAATATACACAGAAACCTTAATGAAAAAGAAAAAAAGGAAATAAAATCAGAAACTGGACGGACTCATTTGCTACACTGTCTTTCCCCAACACACATCACTGATAGCGAGTCTTTGGTTAAAAAATATGCCTTTTTTTCTGGCATCATTTACTCTGGACAGTAAAGGTTTTTGTGATGTTACGGGATCCCACAACATTCTTGGGAGGTAGGCATGCTTCAGTCCAGGTTACGGATGAGGAAACTGGGGCTCAGATGTGGGCTAGGAGCTTTACCCAGGCCAGAGCTCCTTCTCTGAACACATTATTTAGAGTAGTTTCCCCTGGGAGAATCCTTCTCTGTGCTTTGCCCTGCATTATATTTTTTCAAAGCACTAACCTCTACCTGGTATGCCTAAATGGATATCATACCACACTCCATGGCGTTCCATTATATTATTTGATTGTTCGTGGCCTGTGTCTCTCCTGCACCGTAAGCCCCTTGAAAATAGGGAGCTAGGTGGCTTTGATCACAGCCACACACACCTGAATCCCCACACCTAGAATGGGAAGGGCCCACCGGGGCGCTCAACAAGTTTTGTTGAATAAATTCAAGGGTGAAAGCCTAGATTCAGACCCAGATCTGCCTGATTCCAAAACAGGTGCTTTTTCCAACCCACCGTCCTGCCAAAGAAACCGAGGCTCATCGAGATTATGTATTAGTTGAAGCCAGCTAGAGGCTGAGTTCAGGATTTGAACCAGGTCCTCCAGTCCCAAGCTCTCCTGGTAGAGTCCCTAGGAGGAGGGGCTACAAAAGTGTTTGCTAACCACCTCTGTTCCTTCCTCCCACCTCCTGCCTGGAAAGTTTCAAGCAAAGGGATTTGAAGGGTTGGAAGGTACCTGTGGTGCTCCTGAGTGTGGCAGCAGAGGCCATTCGAAGTGCTCCAGCGGGATGGGAGTTACTAATCTGGCTGCCCCCTGTATAAACCCCTTCCCTCCACAGCCAAGGAGGCATATGCTTGGGCAGCTTAGACCCAAGGCAGATATCCTATTGCCAGGCCTCTAATAAGAGTCAGATGGTCCTTTGTGCTCTTCAGCTGACCCCCCACCCCCATGGGCATTCTCATCACCATGGAAACTGGGCCCCTTGGCTTCCTTCTGAAGGCATCTTTGGACAGCATCCCATCAGCCCACAAGCCCCCACTGCCTAAGCTGGCCCTGGAGAGAGACTCCAAGTGGGCTGAGGCCTCCAGGGCTTTAGGGCTGACCTGCTGACCCAGTTTCTGACCAAGATCCCCAAAAAGGAGAGAAGGCCAGGCATCGGCTCATTCGGCAGCGATGTGTGGGTGGCTGGACACTGTGCTCAAGGCTGGGAAACGGAGGACAGCGGAGCTTCTGATCCAGAACACATGGGGCCTGACGACCAAGGGATGTTCCCTCCTCTGTATCTCTCACATAACGACAGTGGTAACAAGCACTACCACACTCTGTGCCAGGTACTATGCTAAGCGCTTATGCTGCAGTGTGCTATTGGCCCATCTTACAGATGAGGAAACTGAGGCTCAGAAAGGTCACACAGCCAGCAGGTAGCAGAACTGATTGCCTTGCTCTGGAATGCTTAATGCACGTCTGTCTTGTCACCAGCACGCAAGCTCCCCAGCAAGAAGAGTGCACCAGTTTTACCTCTGTCTCCCTAGCACTGAGCATAGGGTTGGACGCGTAATGGTAAATATTTGTTCAATAAACTAATGGGTAATTATAAATTGCTCTTCTTTTCTCCCTACTCTTGACTTCTCCCCAACCTTGACTTCTCTCCAACTTGACTTCTCCCCAACCGGTTTTTTTTTTTCATTTATTTTGGCTGCACCAGGTCTTCGTTGTGGCATGCGGGATCTACGTTGCAGCACGTAGACTCTTAGTTGTGGCATGCATGTGGGATCTAGTTCCCCGACCAGGGATTGAACCCGGGCCCCCCCCCACTGGGAGCACAGAGTCTTACCCACCGGATCACCAGGGAAGTCCCTCCCCAATCATTTTTAAACATTTTTTTCTTCCAGCTTTATTGACATAGAGTTGACATACAGCACTGTATAAGTTTAGGGTGTACAGCTTAATGGTTTGATTTACCTACATCATGAAGTGATTATCACAAGTTTAGGGGACATCCATCATCTCATATAGATAAAAATTAAAGAAAGAAAAAATAACTTTTTTCTTATGCTGAGAACTGTTAGGGTTTACTCTTAACAACTTTCATATATCATATACAGCAGTGTTAATTATATTTATCATGTTGTCCATGACATCCCTTCTTCTCTGATAATTAAGCCTAGTTTCCCTCGCACCTCAAAAGGCTTTGGAATCCGTAGGCCCACTAAGGGTGGAGGTGTAGGGCCACTGCCTCCAAGATGCAGCTGAGTATAAGGGATAAGAATGCAGTCATTAGAGCCAGACTGTGTGGGTCTGAATCCTGGTTCTGCTGTTGACTACTTGGGTGACCTCTGTGAGCATCAGTTTTCTCACCTGTAAAATGGGGATAATGATGGTGGTGTGATGTTAATGAGGATGGGGTGTGAGATACCTCTCAGGCACACTTCAGGTGCTCTTGGCCTCTTCTGTTATTCATTCTACCACTGAGGTGGCAACTAGCTCTGCAGGGACCGTGACCAGCTTCGCTGCGGTGTAACCTGACAGCGCCTGGCCTCATGTCCATGCTGCACACCTCCGGCCTCTTGTCCTGGGGCTTCTCTGAGGCCACTGAAGCATGGGATGCCAAGGGCTCTGCTTGGTGTCCACTCCTGCATAACTCTGTGTGTGTGTGTGTGTGTGTGTGTGTGTGTGTGTGTGTGTGTGTGTAGCCCCTTGGGGTGGACATTGGCCAATGGGAGACAGGAGCTGGTGGATAAATTCTTCCTCCTATTCCCCCTGGTCCAACTGTCCTGAGGTGCATTTTATATGCCTTCTTGAAGGGTACCCCCACCCCGGGGATAGAGCATTCATTCAAGCGCACCTAGAGGCAGCCAGGTGGGTCACACACCTTGGCTTCAACTCTGCCTCCTCCCGTGCTTCACTCCCGTCCCTCCCACCCACCTGCCCCCTAGGGTCACTCTTCCTAACAAAGCAGTAGGCATCAGCTCTTAGCCTCAGGCTTTGCTTTCTAGGAATCCAGGCAAGACAACAGTTATCTCCCTCTAAGGGTGTTGGAGGACGGAGGGAAGAAACATGGCCCACCGAACTGAGAAGGAAGACATCTTCGGACGGAAAAATGAGGCCGGCAGCTGCATCTAACCAATGGATCCGTTTATTACAAGATAACTTACTCTCAGGGTGGGATCGGGCAGACAATGACCTGGAAGCTTTCGAGGCTGCGCTCCGCACTGCCGAGGGGCCATTCAGACAATTTTAGAGTTAGCCTAGGGTATGGGGATACCTGCTTGGAAACAGGACGTGCATTGCTAAGTCAAGATTTGTGAATGGGTAACTAGTCTCTTGGGTGCAGGGAATAGGCAGTCAAGGTCTTCATCATTGTTTGGGGACTAACAGAGCACAGAGGTCACCTGGTCCACAGGATTATTAAACAACATCTATTAACTACAAAGCCCTTGAAGTGATTTAGTGCACAGTACAGTCCGGGGTAGCGTCAGTGGAAGGACAGGAGAAACCGAACAGGCCCAAGACAGCGTCAGTTATGCTCACAGCCATACGAAGGGTTTGTGCAAAGATGAAATTTGCTCATTAATGTCAAGGGCTTGGATCAGGGTCTGGCATCAGTGGGCTAACCCTTCTCCCTCTTCCCCCACATCCAATCAGTCAGGAGGCCCTCTCACTCCATCTCCTAAACAAACCTTGACGAGGTCCACCACCTCCATCCCCACT
Source organism: Orcinus orca (assembly GCF_937001465.1). NCBI lineage: Eukaryota > Metazoa > Chordata > Mammalia > Artiodactyla > Delphinidae > Orcinus > Orcinus orca. The sequence continues at coordinate 30,115,814 of NC_064572.1, forward strand.
GACACCACCTGTCCAGGCCACCCCCAGCTCCTCGCCTGGACGCTCCGCTGCCAAACCCTCCTTTACTCTGCATCCACAGTGACCTTCCTAAGGAACAAATCTAGTTGTGCCGCTCTTCTGCTTGAAACCCTGCCATTTCTCGCCATTACTCCTTAAAGAAGGCGCAAGGTCCCAACTATAATTCAGGAAGATACACGCACCCCAGTGCTCATAGCAGCGCTATTCCCCACAGCCAAGACATGGAAACAACCCAAATGTCCATCGACAGAGGGATGGATAAAGAAGATGCGGTATATGTATACAGTGGAATATTACTCAGCCATAAACAAGAATGCAGTAATGCCATTTGCAGCAACATGGAAGCCACTAGAGATTAGCATACTAAGTATGAAGTAAATCAGAGAAAATCGAACACCATGTGATATCACTTATGTGTGGAATCTAAAATATGATACAAATGGGGCTTCCCTGGTGGCGCAGTGGTTGAGAGTCCGCCTGCTGATGCAGGGGACACGGGTTCGTGCCCCGGTCCAGGAGGATCCCACATGCCGTGGAGCGGCTGGGCCCGTGAGCCATGGCCGCTGGGCCTGCGCGTCCGGAGCCTGTGCTCCGCAACAGGAGAGGCCATGGAGGTGAGAGGCCTGCGTACCGCAAAAAAAAAAAAAAAAAAAAAAAAAAAGATACAAATGAACTTATTTACAAAACAGAAACAGACTCACAGACATAGAAGACAAACTTATGGTTACCAAAGGGGAAAACAGGGGTTGGGGGGAGGGATAAATGAGGAGTATGGGATTAACAGATACACACTACTATAAATAAAATAGACAAGCAATAAGGATTTAGTGTATAGCACAGGGAACTATATTCAATACCTTGTAATGAACTATAATGGGAAGAATATGAAAAAGAATATATATATATATATATCTGAATCACTTGGCTGTACACCAGAATCTAACACAACATTATAAATCAACTATACTTCAACTAAAAAAAAAAAAAGAATGTGCAAACTTTGTAGTGTAGGGATACCCTCCAGGCTCCTCCCTGAACACGCCCACCCCACCTGGGCTCCCAGCAGGTTTCCCTTCCCTTCAGCTCTTCCCTCACTTGGTCTCTCTGCCGGAAGGGTCTCTGTGTGTCCTGTTCCCCTCTTCACCTGGCTGATATCAAGTACTGGCAGAAATAGGGAGACTTTTGTTGAACTTTTTATTGAAGAAATTTTCAAAGATGTACAAAATAGAATGACTAGTATAATGAACGATCTTCATCAATTACCGATACTCCACCCCCGACCCCTTCCTCCTCTTCAGATTATTTGGAAGGAAATCCCACATATCACGCCTATCATGTCATCTGTTACTATTGATATTCCACTATGTAACTCTATAAGAACTCTTCTTTACAAAAATAGTACCACAATACTATTATCACATCTATACAATTTAACAATAGTTCCTTAAACCATCAACTACGCCATCAGAGTTTACATTTCACCAATTAGTTTATAAAATTTTTAGGAAGACAGTTTGTTTGAATCAGGATCCAAATGAAGTCCATACATTTTGTTTGATTCATATGCCTTTAGGTTGCTTTATTTTCTTTAATTTCTTTTCTTTCTTTTTTTTTTTTTGTGGTACGCGGGCCTCTCACTGTTGTGGCCTCTCCCATTGCGGAGCACAGGCTCCGGATGCGCAGGCTCAGTGGCCATGGCTCACGGGCCCAGCCGCTCCACGGCATGTGGGATCTTCCCGGACCTGGACACGAACCCGCGTCCCCTGCATTGGCAGGCAGACTCTCAACCACTGCACCACCAGGGAAGCCCTCTTTAATTTCTTTTAATTTATGTTTCCTATCCACCTCTTATTTTTCTCTTTGCAATTTTCACTTGGATGTTATTGAAAAATTTGTGTCTTTCATCTGCAGAACTTCCCACAATCTGGATTGTGTCAGTCTTGAGGGTACCATTTTAACAACGTTCCTTTGTCCCTTGTATTTCCTTGAATTGGTGGTTAGATTATAGGCTTGACTGGGTCCAAGTTCATTTCTACTCCTCTTCCCCTCCTCCTCTTCTGCTTCTTTTTCTGGACAATTCCATTTAATAGGTGATATTTTATTCTTCCATCAGGGGATGCACAATGTCTGATGATCTCCCTTTTTGTGATACTAGCAGCCACAGATGATCAGTGCCTGGATCCTTTAACTCATTAGGGATGTAAAATGGTGATATTCAGTTCTATGATTCCTTACTTGATTGTTAGCTGGGACATTTCGCAAGATTTAATGTAAAGGATTCGCCAGTCTTTTTGGCTTTTTGAAGTCTGGATTACCCAGAAAGGGCTCAAGGGAACAATATTTCTTGGGTTCTTCCACGTTCGTAACAGTTTGGCTTTTATACTTGAAGGTCAGTTTCACTCGGTATAAAATCCTTTGTTCACATTTCCTGAAATACGTCAGTATATTGTCTTGTGACATAAATCATTGCTGTTGAAAAGTCAGATGACAACTTGTTTTTCTTTCCTTTATAAGTGATTTGCAGATGTAGAGAACAAATGTATGGACACCAAGGGAGGAAAGTGGCGAGGGGGGTGGTGGTGGTGTGATGAACTGGGGGATTGGGATTGACATGTATACATTAATATGTATGAAATGGATAACTAATAAGAACCTGATGCATAAAAAAATAAATTCAAAAAAAAAGTGATTTGTCTTTTTGCTTTTATTCTATTTTTTTTTTTTTTCCTTTAAAGCCCAACAGTTTTCCTAGACATAAGTCTCAGGGTTGACTCACCCAGGTATACAGATGCTTCTTCCAGATGAAGTTTCAGGCCATGCTCTCTGTAAGGAACATCTCCTTGAATTATAGTTTTTAGTACTTTTTCTGTTCCACTGTTTTGTTTTTCTTCAGGGTTCTTCATGGATTCCTATTACATGTATGTTCACTCTTCCTTTTCTATATTTTCTCTGTTCTATCACTCTCGAATCTTTTTATCTCGCTTTTCAAATGCCTTCTCTTCTATCTTAGTTTTCTTTGAAAATATTCTCTATTATGGTTATTCTCTCTTCTGTTCCTTTTCATTTCATCTTCATTTCTGAAATGGTTTCTTGTTCTATATAGTTATTTTCTGACTTTATCATCATTCTTTTCAAAACTTTCTTCTTTTTTCCCTAATCACCTGACTTCTGAGCTCATCCAATTTTGATTTATATAGTTTCATAATTTCTATCATTTAAAATTTTTCTCTAATTTTTTTGGAAATGTTTTCATCTCCTTTGTGGACATGTTTTCCTGGCATGCTTTTATTATTTGTAGGAATGTTATTTTGCAACTCATTCTCCTTTTTCTCATAATTTTACACAGGATTCAACCTTGATGCTTTTCTGATGCTCCTTTTTAAAGTAAAGTGAATTTTCCAGTATTTTTAGGGGACATCAGGTGAGTAAGGATAGTTTTCTAACTTCATAGGTCTTGAGCTCCTCATTCTGTTGAGTTTACAAAGTGATTGTTCTAATTACTATTGCTGCATAACAAATCACCCCAAATTTAGCGTATAAAACCACAACCATTTTATTGTGTTCACAGCTTCTGTGGCCCAGACATTCAGAGAGAATACGGTCAGGATGGCATGTCTCTACATCGTAATGCCTGGTGTCGCAGCTGGAAGACTGAGTGGAGATGACTTGAAAGTGCTGGGGCCATCTGACAGCTCATTCACTCATATGTCTGGTGCTGGATGCTGGCTGTCTGCTAGAACACCTAGCTGTGATCTCTTCATGTGGCTTGTTGGGCTTCCTCACAGCATGGTGGTTGATTTCCATGAGTGAACATTTTAAGAAAGAAGGTGGACATACATGGTATTTGGACAGTCTTGAAAGCCACATGGCCTCTACTTCCACAGTACTCTCTGTGTCAAGACAGTCACAAAGTTCCAGCCAGGTACATAGGTCCCACAATTAAAGGGACAAAAGTCAAGGCCACATTGTAAGAAGGGCATGTGGGGGACTTCCCTGGTGGTGCAGTGGTTAAGACTCCGCGCTCCCAATGCAGGGGACCTGGGTTCGATCCCTGATCAGGGAACTAGATCCCACATGCATGCCACAACTAAGGAGCCTGCATGCCACAACTAAGGAGCTCACGAGCCACAACTAAGGAGCCCACCTGCCACAACTAAGACCCAGTACAACCAAATAAATAAATAAATATTAAAAAAAGGGGGGTTTTCCTTGTGGCACAGTGGTTAAGAATCCGCCTGCCAACAGGTTCAAGCCCTGGTCCAGGAAGATCTCACATGCCATGGAGCAACTAAGCCCATGCGCCACAACTACTGAGCCCACATGCCGCAACTACTGAAGCCCGCGCTCCTAGAGCCCATGCTCTGCAACAAGAGAAGCCACTGCAATGAGAAGCCTGTGTGCACCGCAACGAAGAGCAGGCCCTGCTCGCCGCAACTAGAGAAAGCCCGCACGCAGCAATGAAGACCCAATGCAGCCAAAGATAAATTAATTTAAAAGAAAAAATAAGGCCATGTGGGATGAGGACGTAATTTTTGCAGCCATCTTCAGAAAATAAAATCTGCCTCAGTGATTTATATATATGTTTGTGTGTATGTATAATATATATGTATGTACACACACACATGACTTTGTACTTCTTGAGATGCCTTGATCCTCCATCCTCCAACCCCACGTTTGCCTGGAGCTTTTCTTTCTTTGTCCCTAGTGTGCCTGTCCTGATTAGTTTGTAGTCTACTCTCCAAGTCCCAGTGCGGGACTTTGTCATTAAAAAGAGCTCCAGTCTATTAGTTTCAGGAGTGTATAGGGGAAGCAAAAGTGAGTTTATGGGACCCAGATGGCTCTAGCACTGTTAGACCTCACTGTACAGTGGTTCCCTGGCACTTATCTACAAATTGGGTACTGCAGAAGTATTTTCTAGTTTTAGCTGCTTTTGAATTGGCCTGCCATGCTTTTGAGTAGAAGTTGGTGATTTGGGAATTTAACTGTTCTCAGGACCATCAGAAGCCCAGATGTCTTCCTTCTGCTTTCTCCTACACAGAAACCAGTATCACATGAGTCTAGTAACTACGGTTTGTCCCCACTCAATTGGTATTTTGAGCTTGTGGGTTTAATTTGTCACCCAGTTTTGTTGTAGAAATTGTCTGTGGCTCTTCTGATGTTTTTATTCTAGTTAGGTTTTTTTGGGGGGGGTGGGGGGCCATATTAGTCTGTTAGGTCTGTCATAACAAAATACCACAGGCCGGGTGGCTCAAACAACAGAAATTTATTTTCTCACAGTTTGGGAGGCTAAGTCCAAGATCAAGGTGCTGTCAGTGTTGGTTTCTGGTGAGACCTTTCTTCTCGGCTTATAGACAGCCACCTTCTCACTGTGTCCTCACATGGGCTTTCCTCTGTGAGCACGTGGAGAGAGGGAATGAGATCCCTGGTGTCTCTTCCTCTTCTAAAGACAACCATCCTGTCAGATTAGACCCCTTATGAACTCAATGACCTTTAATTATATACTTTAAGGCCCTATCTCCAAATACAGTCACTTTGGGGGTTAGAGCTTCAACATACGGATTTTGGGAGGACAGTGTTCAGTCCATAACAGGGGGAACTTGGGGAGAGGCTAGAACTACATTCTGCCATCTTCCCAGAATGAGAGAGGCTTTGGCTGTAGCCCGTACAGGCCAGTGACCCAGGAGAGGGAGTGGAGTGGAGGAGCGTGGGGAGTGCTCTGGAGGTGAAGGGAAGATGACATCCAGCACTTGACAAAGGCCTTCCGTGGCTGGGGTCCTGCCTACGTCTGCCTCTCATCAACTCCTGACGCGTGCTGCCCTCCCCAGCATGCTCCAAGGACAGCAGGCAGCTTCTCGAGTTCCTGGCTTACACCGTCCTGCTCCTGGTCCCCTTGCCTTCGCACCCACAGTTGTGACTGCCCGTAAAGCCCTTCCTCGCTTCCCTGCCGCTTCTCTCCAGTTCAGTCAAGAGCCGCTATTTATTTTATCCTTTAGCATTTACCTTGGGCGTCTCCTCTCTAGAAAATCTTCTTAGCTGTCTAGCTGGCTGCAGGGACCCACCATCTCCATGCTCCCAAGCCGTGCGTTCATGCACACACACGTACACACCACACACATGCACACGCACGCACAGTCCCATGCCACCCACAGATGCCTCCTCACTGCACGTCCCTCAATTGTGTCTTTACGAGCACCTCCACCACTAGACGGTGAGCCCCCTGAGGGCAAGGCCTGTGTCTTGTCACCTGCAGCACACTGGATCCCTGCTCTCAATTCACTCCCCTCATCACAGAATTCTCTATCTATGCCATCACCGTGACTTCATGGTGGGTAAAAGAGACCTCTGCACCTTCACACCTTTAGGTTGGGCATGGGATTTGTTCTGGCCAATGACGTTGCAGAGGCTTTGGTTTGGTGGTTTGGTTTGTCTCTTGTATTCCTGTGATCTCCCTCGAGAAGCACATGCTTCAGGATAGCCACTGGTCCATGTAGAATGTGGGGACGTGAAGAGTAGACCTGAACCCAACCCAAAGGCTGGACCCAAGCCCAGCCAACCTGTGGCCTGAAACAGAAATCCCTGCTGACCCCCGACCTACCTAGGAATGAGGAAAATAAATACTTGTCATTGGGAGCCACTGAGATTTGCAGGATGTTTGTTTTGCAGACTTATTGCAGCAATAGCTGACAAAGACAACATGCATCCTACTGTTCCCAGGCCCAGCACAATCCTGGGCCAAAAAATGTTTGTTGAATAAAGAAGCGAATCCAGGGACTTCCCTGGTGGCGCAGTGGCTGAGAATCCGCCTGCCAATGCAGGGGACACGGGTTCAAGCTCTGGTCCGGGAAGATCCCAAATGCCACAGAGCAACTAAGCCCATGTGCCACAACTACTGAAGCCCACACACCTAAAGCCCGTGCTCCACAACAAGAGACGCCACCGCAATGAGAGCCCACGCACCGTAATGAAGAGCAGCCCCCGCTCACCGCAACTAGAGAAAGCCCACGCGCAGCAACAAAGACCCAACGCAGCCAAAAATTTAAAAATCAAATTAAAAAAAAAAGACTTAAAAAATAAAATAAAAAAGAAGCAAATACATCCTTTGATCCAATACCTTTGCAGTATGCGTCAGTTCAAGTCACCGCACCTTCTGAGACCTCTGCTACCTCTTCTTTGCAAAGGGGATAATAATGGTTTCTTTGTAGGGCTGCTGTCAGGTGTCAATGAAATAATGTAGGTAAAGCTCCTGGCACTTTGTGCCCCAAAAGTGCCATTTTTCTTCCTCCCTCTTCACTCCCTGACATCTTTAAGTGAGCTCTCAGGTTACAATGATGGGGGCCCAGGAAGCTGAGTGGGGAGAGGGAAGAGCTTACTCTAGGGTCTTGGGCCTCGGGCCCTTTAACTCCAGCTGGGGAAGCCTCTTTATATTCTTCCCCTTCCCCTCTTCCTTTGCCCCCAGGATTTTTCCCTGAGTCACTGCCAACTAGCTCTTCCTGGCCCGGAGAAGGGGATTTGCCCCAGATCCTAAGAACGGCTCAACAATTCCTTGGCAGCATGCGGCTGGGCTGCCTTAGGTCAGGCAGCTTACACTTCCTCTCTCTTCTCGGAAGGTAGCCGCTATGTAAGAGGCCTGACTACTCTGAAACCACCATGCTGTGAGGGAGCCCAAGCTAGCCACGTGGGGAGAGAGAGGCCATGTTGAGAAGCACGGACGTGCCACACATGGGAGTGAAGCCTCTTGGACTTTCCAGCCCAGGCCACCCCAGTTACCAGCTAAGCACCACAGGGTGAGTGACCTCGGTTGATGCCACGTAGAGCAGAGGAGCCTTCCAGACGAATCCAGTCAACCCACAAGACCGTGAGAAATAACACTTTGGTTGTTTTGAGTCATTAAGTTTTGAGGTGGTTTGTTACACCACAGATAAGTTCATAAATAAACGAAACTCTTTCTCTATAATATGTTATATCTAATATGTATAATATATATTATTATTTGCACCAATGAACCATTTGAGAGGAAGTGGCAGAAATCATGATCCTAAGTATTTCTGTGTGTATCTCTAATGAACCAAGTATCATCTTACAGAACAGTACAGTTAGCAAACTCGAGAAATTTAATCTTGACACAATATTATTATTCATTCTGTCCCTATTCATATCGGGTCAATTATCAAAATAATGTCTTTCATAGTGATTTTTTTTTTTCGGTTCCAGAATCCAGTTCAGGATTACACATGACATTCAGTGGTTGTATTACTTGTAAGTCATTGCATAACAAGTCACCCCAAAACTTAGTGGCTTAAAGCAGCAACCTTTATCATCTCACAGTTTCTGTGGGTCAAGAATCTGGATGCGGCCTCGCTGGGCTCCTTGGCTCAAGGCTGCAGTCGAGATGTGTCAGCCAGGGCTGCAGTGATCTCAAGGTTCAACTGGGGCAGAATCTGCTTCCAGGCTCATTCAGGAATTGCTGGCAGATTCAGTGACATCAGGGCCAAAGGCCTCGGTTCCTTGAAACACGGGCCTCTCCATAGGGTAGATCACAATCTGAAAATTTGCTTCATCAGACCAAGCACGCTGAGATGAACCAGAGAGGGAATGCTAGCAAGACAGAAGTCACAGTCTTTTGTAATCTAAACACAGACTTTTGGGTTCTCAGAAGTGACATTCCATCACCTTTGCTGTACTCTATTATTAGAAGCAAGTCACCAACACGGAAGCAACCTAAGTGTCCATCAACAGATGAATGGATAAAGAAGATATGATATATTTATACAACGTAATATTACTCAGCCATAAAAAAGCATTAAGTATTGCCATTTGCAGTAACATGGCTGGACCTAGAGATTATCATACTAAGTGAAGTAAGTCAGACGGAAAAAGACAAACGTTATATGATATCACTTATATGTGGAATCTACAAAATAACACAAATGAACTTATTGACAAAACAGAAACAGTAAACAAACTTATGGTTACAAAAGGGGAAAGGCATGGGGGAGGGATAAGTTAGGAGCATGGAATTAACAGATATATACCACTATATATAAAATAGATAAACAACAAGGATTTACTATATAGCACAGGGAACTATATTCAGTATCTTGTAATAACCTATAATGGAAAAGAGTCTGAAAAAAAATAACTGAATCACTTTGCTGTATACCTGAAACTAATACAATATTGTAAATCAACTATACTTCAATAAAAAAAAAAAAGAAGCAGCAAGTCACCAGGTCCAGGCACACTCAAGGAGAGGTGATGACATCAAAGAGGGGGTGTAATTGGGGACCATCTTAGAAGCATGCCTGCCACAGTGCTCATGCCTCTTTAATCTCTTCCAACCCGGAATGGTTTCTTAGCCTCTTCCTTTGTCTTTCGTGTCATTTGACATTTTAAATATTACAGGCTAACTGTTTTGTAGATGTCCCTCAGTTTGGGTTTGTTTGATGTTTCCTCATGATTAGACTGAGGTGAATTTTTTCTTTTTTTGGCAGGAATAATTCATACATTGTGTCCATCCCAGCACATCACGACAGGAGGCACGTGATGTCAGTGTGTCCCATCGTTTGTGACCTCAGCTTGTGTCAATGTCGATAAAAAAATTAGTCAATAGTCAATCCAAGAAAGAAATGGAAAATTTTAATTGAGCCAACCTGGGGATTATAATCTGGGAGACAGTCCTTCAGACAGCTCTGAGAACTGTTCCAAAGAGGTAAGCGGGGAGGCTAGTATATATGTGAGTTTGGTGAAGGGGTACATGCAACCAAGCACACATCTCAGTAGAAAGTTACTATTATTCAGATGAACAGATATCTTAGTTAATGGCTTTCGTGCTTTTCTAAGTCTGGGAAAATGCAAGAAGCTGAGTTCATAAAATTTTTCCCGAAAATATCCAATTATCTGAGGGCCGGTTCTGTCAGTTTTCCTAGAGCACAAAGTGCTTCATCCTGATCCCTGAACCCATTTCAAGGTGTATGTAAGTCAGCGAATGCAGTGGCTAACAACTTGATTCTCATAGAACTGGATGGTGGGCAACATTCTTTGTATCACAATCCCCTTCCTTTCAGCCTTAATTTCGACCAAGGTTTGGGAGGCATTTCGTGACCGATTTGTCCCGCGGCCTCAGGAATGCTCATTCTCAGGTCAGGAGAAGATTTTGTTGATAGGCCACTCGACACGCTATTATAGGACTAGGCCCTGTTAACAGTAGCCAAAAGCCTCTAGATCCCCTGTCTTACTAGTCTGTTATGGTCCAGAAAATGGTACCCTCTTCTTTCTTCCCATATCTAGAGTTACAGTATTACAATCATTGATCTTAGAGGACTATATATTTGCTCAACTGTTTCAAGTTGCCTAGACATCATTTTTTTTTTAAATAAATGTATTTACTTATTCATTTATTTAATTTTTGGCTGCATTGGGTCTTCGCTGCTGCACGCGGGTTTTCTCTAGTTTCTGAGAGCGGGGGCTACTCTTCGTTGCGGTGCGCGGGCTTCTCATTGCGGTGGCTTCTCTTGTTTCAGAGCACGGGCTCTAGGCGCGTGGGCTTCAGTAGCTGTGGCACACAGGCTTCAGTAGTTGTGGCTTGCGGGCTCTAGAGTGTAGGCTCAGTAGTTGTGGCGCACGGGCTTAGTTGCTCCGCGGCATGTGGGATCTTCCCAGACCAGGGCTTGAACCCGTATCCCCTGCATTGGCAGGCGGATTCTTAACCACTGCGCCACCAGGGAAGCCCCCATCATCATTATTTTTATCAGAGGCTGTCACGTATGTGGTAATGAGAGAATAATAATCTTGTAAAATAGGCAGAATAGAAGTAATACAGCTAGTAACATTAATAAGGTCATAAGTAAGTATTCAAGCTAAGAACTTCCATTAGATGCAGCCCAGTATCTCCCCAGGTTGTCTGACCAGTCTGTTATGCACCAATCGATATCTTTAATGGAAATGTTATATTGGCTTTGTATATAAAGTTCACCAAAGATATCTGCACAGACAAAGGGAGTGGTGGGTCATCGTGACCCTTTACAAGATTGAGAAAGGAATGGTGTCATCTAAGGAGTTACATGGCTGGTGTCAGAAGGAGAAAAATTTATCTTTCTGATTGAGCAGGTATTTCTGCCATTGGGGAGGGTCTAGTTAACACATAATGGAGATGCACAAAGGTGCTAGAGGGGAGAGAGGAGGCCAAAGGACAGAGAAAGTTTTCTGTTTAAATTTTTCTTGTCTTGCCTTTAAAGTGTGAATTTTTATTTCATCACTTGGATCACTTGGTTAAAATGGTGCTCAGGCTCCCACATTCTTAACCATCTTGCAATTCTGCCTCTGGCCTGGAAAGTTCTTTCAATTTTTTCTTCCAAAAAAAAAAAAACCAAAAACCTGAGACCAATTCTCTTAGCAGAGCAACTGTGGGAAGAGGTAGAGCCTGGAAACTATTTTAGGATGAAAATTCTCAATGTCCTGGATCGGACCCTTACTCTCTACCTCTCATTTGCACCCAAGATACCCTCACCGAAGGCCCACGTAGTGGCTGGCATGCTTGAGGAGAGAATACCCTTTTACACCTATGTTTCTTTCAATTGCTGGTCCCTTTACTTAGAAAGCCATGGCTCACTGCTACCTTCTTTCCTATCTGCAGAACTTCAGCTCATCTCTTAAGCCCAGGCCTGGGGTCTTCAGCTCCAGGAATAAGGCTGCCGCACTGCACAGTCCCAGGGGCCAACAGTCACATCACATTCCACATGCCTGGTGCCCCTGGAGTTGTGCAAGCCTGTGGTCTTGCTCTGGAGACACCTATCCCCATCCCCAGCCCTAGCCTCACCTCACACAGCACACTGATTCACTAGTGCTTGTTCAGACATAGGTCTGTCTTCTCTAATCAGAAGGTGAGACTAGGCTTGTTTACCTCTATGGGCCCCCATATCCAATATGTGTTCAACAAGCATTGGGTGAACACAGGAATTCCTCAGTGACTACTCAGGTGCACCCTCCCCACCTCTGACCAACATCAGTAGCACAGAGTCTCATTCTCTACAATCTGGTGGTGACACGGTCTAAGTTTCCACCTTTGTATCCCCTGAGGGGCATCACAAAGTTCTGGCGATAAAATTCCAGATTCCGTATGTCCCGCAGGAAGGCCTCCCTTGTAAGACCAACAGGTGCAGTTAAAGGTAGCTTCTTGACAGATTTGTGAGACTGAAATGGAGGCCCTCCCTTCTAAGAAGAGCGGATAGGGTCTGGAGAAACCCATGTGTCAAGATACCGACTCTAAAAACAAGTTGGAGAGCCTGCAGACTGACTCCGGGGCAGAGGCCGGGCCCCTGTGATGTGAGGCGAGAGCAACCAGGGTGGCTGCAGCTGCAGAGGGAGGGGTTCCGGGAACTTACCCAGGAAGTGAGCTGGGGTCTCAATTCTCACCAAATCCCTGGTCCCCTATTGCAGGTCGCTGTTAAGAACAGAAGGGAAGCACCCAGTTGGGTTTTTCTGCTGTAAGAGATACCAAGGTCTCATCTCACAGCCTTCAGTACCTTGCCCAGGCCCCCTCTAGCTGGCAGCTGGTTGACGCTTTGGACGCTCTGGTCCTCGGTAATGAACAGGTCCTCTGACTTCTTGCACCTGTGAGGACCTGCTCGTGGGTCATTCTCAATCCTCTTTGGATTTCTCATCTACAGATGTTGAGAATGACAGGTGCCAAGTGCAGATGTTGAGGGTTTTGATTTTTTGTTTGTGTTCCAATTCCAAGTCCCTTCCCACGCTAGCCTTGTACCCCAGAGGTGGCTCTGCCCAGCAGGACACTGCACCAGGCGCGGGAGGTATCACGCTTGGTCAGATAGGACCATAGGGCACTGGTCAGATAGGACCATAGGGCTTGGTCAGATAGGACCATAGGCAACAATACTTATTCATTTAACCAAAGTGACAATAAAAGATTTCAAAAGCAAATACAGAACATTTTAAATTACTTAAAAGCTTGGAAAGAAACTTACAATCTGTTATCAAAAGCAGCTCAACAGTCCAAAAAAACTTTGTTCTCTTCATAGACAGAGAAAACCCAGGTTTTACACCATCTTACCTTTAATATTAAAATTCATTTACTCAATTAAACTCATTCTAATCTTCGTTAGTCCTGACTACACATAGAATTCCTTTCTAAAGACCTTTCCCTCTTGCAAAGCTTCCACAACTTTCTATACCCATATTAATTTGTCCCATATTTTCTTTCCCATTTAGAAATAACCAGTTTTAGGACCAAATTACTTTCTCTCTCTTAAAAAAATGAATTTCCATTTCTTATACCTTCTTTTCCTTGCATACAAAGGTGTTTTCTTATTAAATTTTAGTTTTAATTAAATATATTAATTAGAATTCTCAACTCTTGAAAACCTAAATTTCTAGTGAAAACTAAGAAATAAGCAACTATGAACTGTTTTTTACATTAGCACTCTGTAGATTAGCAAACTTGTAAAATATTCAATAAACTTCCATCATTTAATTTAGCAAAACTCTAAAGTTTCAAGTTACCAAATATCTGAAGAAACTACTTTTAAGTAGACAGTCATAAAACATAATTATTCTTAAAGAGTTCTCCTTTAAAAAAAAAAACTTATCTCATTTACATTTAATTTACTTTAAAAAATTTCATCGGGCTTCCCTGGTGGTGCAGTGGTTGAGAGTCTGCCTGCCGATGCAGGGGACACGGGTTCGTGCCCCGGTCCGGGAAGATCCCACATGCCGCGGAGCAGCTGGGCCTGTGAGCCATGGCCGCTGGGCCTGCGTGTCTGGAACCTGTGCTCCACAACGGGAGAGGCCGCAGCAGTGAGAGGCCCGTGTAGCGCAAAAAAAAAAAAAAAAAAAAAATTTCATCATACCAAGTTATTTTTCTTGCTGACAAATTCTGCAACAGATATAATAAGATCTTATTTAACCTCCAGTAAACCTAGGTACAATAAAAATATCATACTTAATGTTGATGGCTCCAAGGACATGTCTGATGAAACCAGCAAAAATGAACTTTAATGCCCAAAGTTAATTTAATACTGAATATTTCCCAGTTCACATAAACCTGAAATTTCTTTGGTTTAGTTTCTTGTATATTCCTTTTTAATAATTTTTTTAAATTAATTTATTTATTTTTGACTGCGTTGGGCCTTCGCTGCTGTGCGGGCTTTCTCTAGTTGCAGCAAGTGGGGGCTACTCTTTGTTGCAGTGCACGGGCTTCTCATCGTGGTGGCTTCTCTTGTTGCAGAGCACAGGCTCTAGTTGCATGGGCTTCAGTAGTTATGGCTTGTGGGCTCTAGAGCACAGGCTCAGTAGTTGTGGCACACGTTCTTAGATGCTCTACAGCATGTGGGATCTTCCCGGACAAGGGCTCGAACCCATGTCCCCCGCATTGGCAGGCGGATTCTTAACCACTGAGCCACCAGGGAAGTCGCAAGAAATTAATTTTGTTAATAAGGTCTGGAAGTTGAGACATATCATATGTATAATGTACACACAGACATATAGGCAGATACAACTAGAGACCTCATAGCTTCATTTTAACTTAGTCATGAATCAGGTATTACAATATAAAACTCACTAGTTTATAAATAACAGTTGGAATAAGTTAAGTTTAAAAAGGCCTCTTCCCTCCACCCCCCCCATTTTTCCTCTCAGTCTCAGGAATTGGAGATGCCTAGATAAGACAGGAGTTCCTGAGAGCCCTGGTAGAACATTTACAGCTCAAGGTACAGGGAGAGAAAAGCAAGCTCCTCCTAGAACCTGCTCTCTTAGGGTCAGAATTCTGAAAAGATGTTTTATCAAGCTGGCAAAACTAGTTATGGATTATCAAATGAGCCTAATCTTGGGCATTTTTCTCCAGAGTCTAAAGAATACTGTGGTTACACAGTGTTACCAAAAAAAAAAAGAAAAAATCATCTTTTTGGCTTTAGTCATGGTACCAGAACAAAAGGTGGTCCAATTTTGTAGGATGCATCCTAAAGGGCTATTTTTAGGAACTGAACTTTTGTTTAATGTTTAATGTCCACCAAGTAAAATAGTGTACCTTCTTTAGCACAAATACACACGCACAAACACACACACACACACACAGATAAAAGACAAACCAATTCCAAAAGGCTAACTTTGATACACTAGCATAAAAGCCTACACACAAAGAATTTCATGTCATTTTCCTTCCCTTTTACAAAAACAGTTCCAGTTGATGGTCTCTTCATGGTGGACAAAATTGTTATTGAACCGAACTCGGGTCTGCTTGCCAAACAAGCAGCATAGCCAATATACTACAGCAGGTTGTGGTGAAGTAAAGTACAGGGTTTATTTGCAAGGCACCCATCAAGGAAGTGGGAGACACGCCTCAGATCCGCTCCACTTGCTCTTTGAGTGAGGGGGTTTTATAAAGGGGAAGAACAAAGAGGCTGGGATTAATCATCTTGGGACATTTCCGTGACATTTTTTAACCTCTCTTTAAACTGAAGTATAGTTAATTTATAATATTGTGTTAGTTTCAGGTATACAGCAAAGTGATTCAGTTATACATATATATGTGTATATATATGTACATACACATATATATTCTTTTTCAGATTCTTTTCCATTATAGGTTATTACAAGATATTGACTAGAGTTCTTATATTGTGCTTTCTGTGACATTCAGGTTCCGGGACTCAGGATGTCTCTGGTTTAGGATTCTCTGGCCAGGTGGTCCAGGCCTCAGGGGGTCTGTTAACGTATCTTGCCCTGGAGAAACAACCTGAGTTTATACATTAATGATATCTGTAATAGCAACTTTAGTACATTAACAGTGTAATTCACACCAGCAACCTTAGTACATTAACCATGTTCTCAACAGCAGCAATTTTGGTCAACTGACTCTGGTTGACTAGTGTTCAGTTAGCACAGGATTGAAGTCAGAGGGGACAAGAAAGGGAATAAAGTTTTGGATAGACACATTAATCATAAACTCCTAAGGGAACTCAGGTTTTAGAAAGACTCCGTTTCAATAGGATGGGAGGCCGGAAGGACTTGAGGGGCTCTGGCACAGTGAAGGCACGGGGATCTCCAGGCCACCTCCCTTCCAACCCTCCCTCGCCCCTCCCAACCCAGGAGGGGAGCTCTTCTCAGCGTCTCTGAAAGCGGGTAGGAATCCCAGTGGCTTCAAGAGAGTCCCAGGGGACAGGCGGGCGGAGGCGCAGCGCTGGGAACAAAGGCCCACAGAGGGGTCCTGCAGCGCGCAGCTCCCCAGGGGCTGGGGCGACGGCGGCCCGCTCCCCCTCAGCTCCTCCCTCTCCTTCCCTGCTTCCACCCGGAGGCCCGTCGCGCAGCCCGAGCTGCGGCAACTTCGCCAGCGGTTCCCAAGTTGCCGGGGGCGCAGGGGTGGGAGCTGGGTGGGGTGAGGGAGAAAAGGAGGAGGAGGAGGGCTCCCCGGGCGCCTTGGACGCAGTTCAGGAATCCGCCGCCACTGCCGGCCGCTCGCGGACTCGGGCCGAACGGGGAAGGCGCCAGGCAGGACCGCTCGCTCGCTGCGCAGGACGGCGCCCTCCTGGCGCCGCTTCCCGCCCACCGTGCGAACCCGCGGGGCCGAGCCTCCTTCCCTCCCCGCCGCCGTCCCCGGCCGAAGCCGCTTCTGCCTGGTCCTGCCAAGAGGAGGGCAAAGTTGCGGGCGGATGCTGCCCGCGCCGGACCCCTGCCTCGGAAAGTCGGATCCGCCCCCGCTGGAGGAGGCTCGGTGGCGGGGTAAGTAGGGCACCGGCATCCCGGAACCGCCTCTGGGCCCGGGAGATGGCCCAGCGGTGCGCACCCCACCATCCCCGATCGGGCGCGCGCGCCAAACTTTGGAGGGAGAGGGGGCGAAACCGAAGGTGGGAGAGGGAGTTCTCGGAGCGGGGAAAGCTCAGCGCAGGCACCCACACCTCCAGACCCACTGCACCCAGATTCACAACTGCCACATACGCACAGCTCATCACCCATCGAGCCACAGACACACGCACACGCTTCAGACCGAACCGTGCAATTCCGGAAGTGCGGGCGTTCGGATCTTTAGACCAAGCATATCCTCCAGCCTCAAATAAATCCACTGTCTTTGTCTGCTGCCCCTGCAGCCCCACAGTGAGGTGTCCCCAAAGCGAGACGGGCAGGAGAGGGGCTGCCTTGTCTTTGAAAAGTCGTGGCCGGGACCTCGAGGCTGAGAAGTGGGGAGGGGAAATCAGACATTTCAGTCAGCTCTCCGGGTTCATCAGGAGCGAGTTTGGCGTGGAAACTCGGTGTCTGGGTGATGTGTCTGGGTGTGCGCAGCCCTTCCGGAGGCGAGGCCGGGAGAAAGGAGGGAGTGACTCATAAACTCAGACCAGGCGTGTTAGGGTCTGTGAGCAGAGTAGAAAAGGCTGGCAGGCGGTGCTGCCCTGGACAGCTGGGTGGTGGCAGTGACAGGGCCTGCGAGGGAAGCACAGACCCTTCCCCCTAGCGGATGTGCTTCCTCAGAGAGACTTCCAGGGGGGGTGGGCTGAGGAGATTCCAGCCCTGGGTGTGTATATGTAAAACGTGGTAGGGGATGTTTAACACTCCAAGGTCATGGAGAAAGCAGGGCAGTCCTGAAGCCATATTTATTTTCATTGCACCTGAAGTTGTGTCTGTTTTCGGATGCCCTTGGTGTCCGGGGCTCCAGGATGTTTCAAAGGTTGTCCTGGACCTAGTACAGTGCCTAGCATTGTTGGTACTCGATAAACAGTTGTTTGATGAATGATGACACCAATAATTCATATATGTTAAGGACACTCTATGAGCCAAGCCAGGTGGCCTCGGCTAGGTTGGAATTGGTCTATCTGCAGAGAAGGGGGCCCTGAGTGGTTCCAGGGAGCCCTGCCTGATCTGTTTAGCCCAAGCAGCAGGTTCTGTTGTGCGCTGTGGGCTGGCATTGGGGACTTGAGTCTTAGCATTGGCCTCTGCTTCCCTAAGAGGGGCAGTAAGAAAGTCTCCATTTTTGCATCTGGCTAAGCTGGGAGTGTCGTGGAGTGTTCTTCCTGGCTCCTACTGGCCTGGAAGGAGATGGGTCTCATGAAGGGTCTAGGAGCTGTGTCCTCCAGCAGTGGCTTGGCTCTGTGGTGGCAGCAGGTAGAGGGGCAATCACAGTCCCTGTACTGAGTATTGGGTGGGTTCCTCTGCACCAGCTGGCATGAGCTTCCCAGAGGAGTGGAAACATCTCGTGTTCCTGGAACTGGGATTGCAAGCAGTCCTGAGAATGATTCCCTACCTTCATGGAATTGGGAACATGCCAGGATGTGGTGCAACTTGGCCATGTAATCACAAAGAAATGTGTCATTCCCCCACCCCACCCCTGGCCCTTTGTGACTAGGTTTGGTGTGCATGTGAAGCTTCTAAGTGGTCTGAATCCTGAAATTAGCAAAGTGTGTAGGCAGCACCCAGGATTGTGGCCCCAGATGAGCGCGAGAGTGATCTGGGCTTGGCCACCCCCAATTTCAGGTGGAACACTGCAGCCAATCCCTTCCCAATATCACCTTTCCACCTTATTTATGTCTTCTGTGAATCAAGAGCTCTACGTTATCTCATCAAGACCTCATATCCCTATGAAGTTAGCGTTTTGTCACCATTTTACAGATTAGGAGACTGAGGTTCAGAAAGGTTAAGTAATTTTTGGGGGGTCACACAGCTGGTGAGGGACAAAGCCAGGATTTGAAACTGGACAGTCTGACTCTGGAACCCATGCTGTTTCCACCATGCCCAGCTGTCTCTAAGGTCCCTAACTGGTTCTCCATAGCAACAAGGAAGCAACGCTGATGCACTTACTGGGTCCTGGGGCCCCTGACTACAGTCCTCTTTTTACACACACTCTGCCTAGCCTGGGTTACACCATGGGTCATGGAAATCGAAGGCTGGGTGGCACCAGGCTGCTAGAGCCTTCCGTGTGGATTTGGAGTCAGGAAACGATGGGGGTTTGGGAGTGACTGCAGGGAGATGTTGGAGTAATTCCGGCGAGAGCAGATTCACTGCTTATGTGAGAAATGGGGACAAAGCTACCACTCGTGACTATACAAGTCGCAGGTTTGGGTTTGGAAGGAATTGCCAGGTAAACGTCCTCACATGGGTGACTATGTTCCTTTCCCTTTCGGCCCTTGCCAGGGGAGACATCTATCACACAGGGAAATCAGCCCTCACCTGAATATGAAGGGGCGTGTCACGGCTGTCCTTCCCACCACCCACCACATGCCCAGGAGAGCTAGACTCCGTGGTGGTGTCTGGTCCTCAGGAGGGATGGATGGGGAGAGCTGGGGCAACCAGGGGCTGCGATAACCACATGACTCACCGGGTCCCCAGCTTATGCTTTCTCACACAGGCCCCACAGAGGGACAGTGGTTCTCATTCCCGATTTGCTGATGAGGAAATGAGGCTCAGAGAGGTGCAGTGGCAGCCCAAGGTCACAAAGCTAAGGAGGAAGTGCAAGCCATGCTGCCTTCAGGACTCCCTGCAGGCACTTAGGGGCAGCTGTGTTTTCTGCCTGGTTGGTATTCTATCTCCCCAGCCCCAAGGCTGAGAGGGGGTTACCCCCGTTGGGGCAGAATCCTCACAGCTCTGCCCACCCGCATCTCTACCCCCAGATCCTCTGGTACAGGTGTTCACGGCATGGGGAAAGCTGGCAACCTTAAACAAGGAGCAGAAGATAAGCACTGCCCAGCTGGCCCTGCCCACCTTCCACAGCGAGCCCACCTGGGTGAGTGCCGGAGCGTGCGCAGTGCTGACCTGCAAAGATACGGGCGCCCTCTCCCCGCTTCACTGTGGTGTGGACTCGCTGTCCAGGATGGCAGTTAGGAGACTGGGTGTGGGGAGAAGCTGCCCCATCCGAGGGGCGGGGGCTATTAATCTTTGTACCCCTGGCTCTGTCCTAGTGCGTGACACGCGGAGGTACTTAGGAACATTGTCAGATGATGGGTGAACACCAGGGAGGGGCTGTGAGTGCCTCTGCTGGGAAGTGGTAAAGCGGGGAGCCAAGGGAATCTGCCGTGAGGAAACACTCAGAGAGGCCTCTGCCCTTCATGAAGTCACGCAGGAGGAAAGGAAAACAGCTCTCCTTTTCATTCCTTAAACAGAAATGCTTGTCCCCTTTGCTTAAACAGGTGGAAGAACACTGCTTGTCCTGCCCTGAGCATGTAGATTCCACGTCTGGGTGTGGGGTGGCCTCTGGCAGGCTGGACAGTTTGTTCTGTGCTTGAAGGTCTCAGCCTACGTCTTCATCAACCTAAATCAGGCTGGTTCTCCTGCAGATCCCCCCCTCTGCAAACTTGGAAGGAGGGGCATGCAGGCCACGGGAGCCCCTGACCACCAGTAACTTAAGGTCTCTAGCAGCCCATCACTCCCTCTCTATGCCTCTACCCTCCCCCCATGCCTCCCCTTACCCCCCTGCCCCACAGAGATGGCTGTGTGCTGGGTTGTTTCAGACTCTGGGAAATTTATCACTGGGATTCCAGAGGGCTCTCTGAAAAGGATTTGGAGGAAAAGCGTGTAAAATAAATAAGCCAATTCCCAGCTCAGCCTCTCCTGAATGCCACAAGTAAACAGCTAGCCTGGGAAACTCTGTTTTGGCCTCTGTGCTCACACCTGGCTCACCGGCTGCCTTACCCGCTCCCTCCTTCCTGCATCCTCCCCATCCAGCCCCTCCTCCTTGACTCAGGGAGCCTCAAAAGTCGGGGAACACACCCAACGCCACACACCCAACGCCGGCTGTCCGGGACACTGGGAAGCTGGCATACTGGTGGCTGGGGACAAGAGGAGAATGTGGGAGAAGAGACAGCTAGGGGTTGCAGCACAGCCCTGCTCCATCTGAGGAAGTCTCCCTGCCTCGGCCCTGCTCGAGGTGAGTTTGACTTTGTTGATGGAGAATGTTGGGGCTTTTTCCAATTTTGTGGCATCTGAGGAAGCTTTACATCTTAAACATCAGTTTAGAGCGGATGGGCCAAAGCTAATTTTCTCCAGAGTGGGCTCCCATGTGAAGAAACCCTAAAACCCTAAAAACCCCATTTACGGTGTAGGGCTAACCGGACTAATGTCAGGGGTCTTTGCTTTTGACCGGAGTCCTATGAGCTTAGGCCCTACCAGTTTAGGGCTCTGGTGGTGAGTTCACTGTTGTAAGTTTCTTTGTGGAGTATGAAGTAAACTCGTGATAACTTAATAACTTCATTTAATTCAGTTGACCCACTCTAAAACCCAGCACCCAGTGAGAAGGGGAGAACCAGGGTGCTAGGGTGGGGGTATTTCCCTGGTGGGATTGGCAGCTGAGGGCTCCACTCAGTCCCAGGGAGGGGCCTGGGGGCCTTTCCATTGATGTGCCTATGCCAAGCTGGGTCAGCAAACTGAAACCCCTGGGATCTGGGGAACAGGCACCCCCCTGAGGCTCTGGGTCCCGCCTCCACGCAGGAGCCCCTTTGGCCTGTTGCTGTCAGGCTTCCAAGAGAGAATTTGAGGGGTAAGCCCCATGGCTTGCAGTCTTGTTTGGAAAGAGGCTGCACACCCACATACAGATTAGCACACATCATCATGGGCCAAAATACACACACACACACACACACACACACACACACACAGATACATAAGCACAGGGATGCACTCATCCCAAAAGGCAAATTATGTAATAGTAAAGAGTACATGTTCTAAAGCCAGAATGCCTACCGTACTGCTTAGTAACTGTGTGACCTTGGGCAAATTACTTAACCTCTCTGGGCCTTACTTTCCTAATCAGTAAGAGGGGGATGGTAATGGGTTATAAGTAATGGGGCTATAAGTGAATTTGTATCTGTGAGGAGTTTAGAAATGTGCCTGTACGTAGCTAGGTGTTCTAACTATTGTTCACCACATATTCTATGCCCCAGATATTCAGGCCCAAGGGCACAATACTTCCCAGAGGGGTGCTCACAAACTTGTCAGCGAATAGGATCAATCACTTTGCACTTTCTGAGTCCTGATTCTCAGGATGTGTGGCATTCTCTGTACTAGACTCGAATTAGAATTTATTAGAAACATCATTTCGTCTTCCCTTAAGAAGCTCATTATTTTATAAATTTATTTATTTATTTACAGCTGAGTTGGGTCTTTGTTGCGGTGTGCGGGCTTCTCGTTGCAGTGGCTTCTCTTGTTGCGGAGCACGGGCTCTAGGCATGTGGGCTTCAGTAGTTGTGGCTCGCGGGCTCTAGAGCACAGGCTCAGTAGTTGTGGTGCACGGGCTTAGTTGTTCCGCAGCATGTGGGGTCTTCCTGGACCAGGGCTCGAACCTGTGTCCCCTGCATTGGCAGGCAGATTCTTAACCACTGCGCCACCAGGGAAGCTCAGAAGCTCATTATCTTAAAACAATGTGGGCACTAACTCCCCCCAGAGAAGGGTATGATTCCTTTAGCAGCATCAGTTTTCAAACTAGTTTCCTTGGAGCCCCAGAGTTCAACGAGGACCCCTCAGAGGTCTGATGGGAGGGAGGATCCAGGCCTCTCCCCCCATTTATCTTTTTTTAAAAAATATTTATTTATTTTTGGCTGCATCGGGTCTTAGTTGTGGCACGTGGGCTCCTCATTGCAGTGTGCAGGCTTCTCTCTACTTGTGGCATGTGGGCTCAGTAGTTGTGGCACACGGGCTTAGTTGCCCCACGGCATGTGGGTCTTAGTTCCCCGACCAGGGATCGAACCCGCGTCCCCTGCATTGGAAGGTGGATTCTTAACCACCGGACCATGAGGGAAGTCGCCCATTTATCTTTTCTACATATTGGGTTTCCTAGGAAAGTTCTGGTTCATAAGAAGGCTCCATAGCTTAGACGGTTGAAAGACCCCCTCCACCGTCTGACCCGCTTCCCATCCTGTGTGCGTCTGTCCGAGCACGCTGTGCGATGCCCGTGCCTATGTGGGCCCATGCAGCTACCTGAATGTTGGCCCCAGGCCTCTCCCATTCTCTTCCCCGCTTCCCTCCTCTCCCCTCCTCTCCAGCTGCCTCACCGTCTGCAGGATTCTGGAAAGTGCTAACATGTCTGAGCCAAGATAGGGCTATCTGAGGAAGTATTCTGAAAACAAACTGGGCCACCATCCTGGCTGAGACTGCAGTGATTTTTAGCAAAGAATTCACAACTTCCGAGGTGGGCAGCCGGGGCTGTGGTCCCTGGCTGTCCTCTGGAGGATGCCTGGGGCCTGTCTCTGCAGGGTTAGGACAGACACGCCTGAAGAGGCCCAAGATTGCAAACCTAGAACCAGGAAGGGGAAGTCATCCTCACCGGATGAAGAACTGGAACCGCCCACCCCATCCCCCCGTGACCTCAGGGGTATGGAACCCTGTCCTCTTCTTATTCTGAGAGATGCTACTTTCCTTTTAGTTTTCCTCCTCCTTTTCCATCTGGTGCAGGTGGCTCGGGGCTGGGGACACAGGAAATATTAGCACTAACAGCTTAGCAAGCACAGCCCTGTGCTTAATTAGTGCCTTCTTGGCCTGCACTCACCGAGTTCTCACAGGATGCTCTCAGGATAGGTACCGTTGTGCTCACTGTTGTACAGACGGGCAGACAGAACCAGACAGATGGGATAAGTTGCTGGCACCCCACTGCTGATGAGCGCAGAGCTGGGTCTGAGGCCTGCAGCCTGGCTTCAGAGTCAGTGCTCTTGACCCTGGGTGTGTCCGTCTTGCTGGGGCCACAGCCGGAGAGGTGGAATGGCTCACAGGACAGTCATTTCGTAACTGTGGCCAGGGCATGCTGCTGGTGTCTGACTGGGCAGTGCTGGGGAGGCTGGCCTCACGGGTGCTGCAAGCCAAGTCTGAGCCTCGGCCTTCCCCAAGGCTCATTGGGCAGGGCACTGCCCTCATACAACAGCCTCTTTTGCAAGGCCGGCCATCTGCTGATTGCTGCTTCCCCTTGGCAATGGCAGCTCTCAGAAAGTGACGCCGATGGCAGCAGAAGGGATTAAATTATTGGCAAGAGGAAGAACTGGCAGATTGGGGACCTCTGTCTCCCCGAAGGCCATTCCGGCAAGACAGAAACCTTACCGTGGAGTAAGCGCCGAGCTGCTCGAGATGCCGAATGGCTTCCTTCTTTTTTTTGAAATAAAGTTATTTATTTTTGGCTGCGTTGGGTCTTCGTTGCTGCGCTGGACTTTCTCTAGTTGCCATGAGCGGGGGCTACTCTTTGTTGTGGTGCCCGGGCTTCTCACTGCAGTGGCTTCTCTTGTTGCGGAGCAGGGGCTCTAGGCGTGCAAGGCTTCAGTAGTTGCAGCACGTGGCCTCAGGAGTTGTGGCTTGCAGGCTCAGTAGTTGTGGTACACAGGCTTAGTTGCCCCGCGGCGTGTGGGATCTTCCCGGACCAGGGCTCGAATCCGTGTCCCCTGCATCGGCAGGCAGATTCTTAACCACTGCTCCACGAGGGACGTCCCCGAATGGCTTCCTTGGGCCCTGTGATCTCCCGGTGAATATCATCCCCAGCCTCTTCTTTCACCAGCCCTTGTCACGTACTTGGTGTTCCAGGTTCCAAACTGACCTCTTTCCTGATGCACGTGTCCTGCTCTCTGTAGCCTTTCCAGCTGCCCAGAACGCTCTCTCCTTCCTTCTTTTCTCATGGTCAGCTCCCTTCATCCTCAGGCCTCAGCTTGGATGTCTCCTTCTAGAAGCCTCGGTCAGCGGCCCTCCCTATGGCTGCCTGCACGTCCCCGTCCTCACACTTTGCCCTGCTGTGTTGCCCTGGCTGCTTTCATGGTCTGTGGTCTCCACCAGGTAGTGAGCTCTGCGAGCAGGACAGAGTCTGCCTTGTTCCCCTTGTGTCTCCAGTGCTTAGCACAGCCCCAGGCATGCGCTGAGTACCCATGCCTGACTGTGGGACCATGAGTGATGGGTGTGAAACTTGGCCGCAGGAGGAAGGAGGCACTGGACGGTGCCCAGGCTCCCATGATTGGATGCCTAGGGAATGTTCAGTGTCTGGGCAGAAGTGGTGGGAGTCATGGTGTGTGGAAGGGGGCAGCTGATGTGGACCAGAGGCCCTATGTGGGACAGGGAGGGAATGGGAGAGTGAGACCCTGGGCAGATGGCCTCTTGCAGTTACTACCCTGTGGGCACTGGGCTGGGATCCCAAGGATGGGCCTGAAACGCTCCAAGAGGCCTCTTTGAGTTAGGTGGCCTGGTGGATGGATGCACTATGGGCCTCACTACTCAACCCCACCAGCAAGCGGTTCTCAGTCCTGTCCCCTTTCTGGACGGACATTCATTCATCCTCTCCGGGCTTCAAAGCTGACCCCCAAGCAATGGAGGCCCCCCATGGCTGAGTCCTTTCCCCTAAGCAGAGAGAAGGAAGCCCAGCTGGCAGGCTGCCTCCCAGGGTTGGTTCCAGTTGCAGCCTTTGAGCTGTCCTCACAGAAGTAGTAGGGCCCTGCGTGCTGGGTTCCCATCCACACCACCCAGGTAGCACACATTAGGTGCTCTGGCCAGGGCACCGCCTGTCTGGGTGCCTGCTCATGCCTGAAACCATGCCAGGTTGGCTGGGGATAGCAGAAGGTGCCTCTAGGCAAGAAGAGGAGAGGACACCTAGGCACAAATAACCATCTTTGAGTCCAACTGTGATGAGCCCACAAAGGTGGACATGAGGGAGGACTTGGGAAAGGCTTCATGGAGGAGGTGGGGGTTCCAGTGCAAGAAGGGAACCTGGGCAAAAGCACAGGCATGGGAAAGTTCAGATTGAATGCAAAGGTTGGTGAGGAGTCCAGTTGGGCTGAACTTCAATTTGTAGGATGCACAAAGAAGAGATGAGGCAGGATGGAGTTGTGGTTACATGTGTAAGCTCTAGAGCCAGGCTGCCTGCATGAGGACCCTCAATCCCCACTTATTGGCTGTGTGACCATGGCCAAGTTGCTTAACGTCTCTGTGCCTGTTTTCTCATCTGTAAAATGGAGATACTAATAGTACCCATCACGTGGGGGTGACAGGAGAATAAAATGTGTTTCTGTACAAGTGTTTAGAGCAGTACGTGGCACACAGCATCAAGAAGAGTGAGCTATTATCCTTATTTTTTTTTTAAAGCAGCTAGAAAAGTAAATTGAGGTCAGATCATAGAGGCCTTTGGATGTCATACTTTCTGTTTGCTAAACACTTGCTGTGTGCCAAGTACTTTACAGACCTTCTCACTGAGCCCCATACAACCTAGCAAAATTGTTAGCAAAGTCTCCATTTTATAGATAAGGAAACAGGCTCAGAGAGGCAGAGTAGCCTGCCCAGGGTCACTCAGCCAGGTGGAGGCAGAGGTAGTAATGAAACCCAAGTCTGTCTGGCACTTAGCTCTTTCTTCAACGTGGAGATTTAGAGAGACGTGACAGAGGCAGCATGGGGACATCCCCTGGGCTGGAGTCGCAGCCAGGGGCAGAGCATGGATGCTGTAGCCATGGGTCCCTAGGCTGGGAGAGTGGGAGGTGACAGGGGAAGGAGAGATGCAGGCAAGCCTGGAACGCAAGGAGATGAGGAGGCCCCAAGGCCACAGCACACAGCTCACCATTCAGAGCTCAGGGACAAGCCATTGAGTCATTTTGGGAAAACATGACATCACTGAGTCTTGCTGTCTGCTGCCCACCTGCCAGTCCTCGTGCCCAAAGTCCTGCAAGGGGACCCTCACACCCAGGTAGCAGGGCCAGGTCAGCTCCCTGGCTTTCTGCCCTGAGTTCTCCCCAACCTCTGTAGCCCCATCTTCCCACTGCTCCCCTCCCTGCCTGCGGCCTCCACACCGCCCCCACTCATAAACCCGAATGAGGCAGGAGCTTCTGGAAGTGATGATGAGCATGAACAGCTTCCAAAAGGGCCTCCATGCCAGGCCTGTGACTGGAATTCCTGGTGGGAAGGGGACAGCTGTGTCGAGTTTTTAGAGCTGTTCTTCCCTTAAGAATGGTGCCTGCAGGACTTCCCTGGTGGCGCAGTGGTTAAGAATCTGCCTGCCAATGCGTGGGACACGGGTTCGGGCGCTGGTCCGGGAGGATCCCACGTGCCGCAGAGAGGCTGGGCCCATGCGCCGCAACTGCTGAGCCTGCGCTCTGGAGCCCGCGAGCCACGACTACTGAGCCCACGAGATGCAGTACTGAAGCCCACACGCCTAGAGCCTGTACTCCGCAATGGGAGAGGCCACTGCCGTGAGGAGCACACACACCGCGGCGGAGAGTGGCCCCCACTTGCCACAACTGTAGAGGACCCATGCGCGGCACCGAAGACCCAACGCAGCCAAAAATAAGTAAATAAATAAATTTATAAAATAAAATTAAAAAAAAGAATGGTGCCTGCTATTCCATTGGAATCACTTCTTAAAAGTAAAGCCTGGTTGAGCTGTGTGCTCATGCTATGCCAGATCCCAGCAGCCTCCGCCTTCCTAGAAGGTACAGTTGAGTATCTGAGAGCTCTTTATGTACTAGGTATCCTCAGGCTGGGTGATTTATTTGTGTCAATCTGATTGCATGAGGTAGCCCCATTTTATAGATGCCATTGCTGAGGCCCAGAGAGGTTAGGTGACTTGTCCAAGGTCACATAGCCAGAATTCACTCGGCTGTCCAACTCCAGATGTGCCTATGCTCTTAGCCACTCCAGCCTCAAATAAAGCCATCAGAGAATACAGGACGTGGGCTGTACCGAACCTATGCCTGCCAAATTGTGTGGTGCAGACAGGAAGTACTGGAGAATTTTCATCTCAGAGTGTGGGTTACGCCCCAGAGCTTGTTGGAGGCTGTGGAGACATTTAGGAGGTGACAGAGAGCTCCAGCTTCTTTGGCCTAGCAAACCCTGCTGACGTGGCCATCTGGGGTGAGACTCTCCCCTCTGGAAGGAGCACCGGGGCTCAGGGGGTGCCTGTCCTGGTTTTAAAGGCCAAACCTGGAAAAGGAGTATGAGTCAAGCAAGGGGCCAAGTGCCAGCTTCCTCAGCCCAGTCTGCGGGTACAGGATGCCAGGCTGCTGCAGCTGCTGCTGCCACTCACAGCTCCCTCCCAGACCGCAGGAGGGGCTGGTGGCCAGCCCACTCACTCTCACCACGACCTAGCAAGGGAGGCACGGTTATCCCCATTTAACAGGTGAGGACGTTGAGGCTTAGAGAGGTTTTCTGGTGCACCGGAACTCCCTTGGCCGGAAAAGAGAGGAACTGAGACTCTTTAAGTCTTCTTTCTGCCAGGAGGCAGACAGAAGGAGGGAGGGGTTAGCCTGCCCTCTGACACTGAGCCGCGCAGGCTGGCTGTTCTCAGGCCTGCATTTCTGATTCATCTGCAATCACCAGGTCCTGATGTTGCAAGGCGAATAACCTCTGGAGTGAGAAAAGCTCTGATTTCCCTTGAGCTATGAGTCACCATTTCTCTGGGAGCACTTTTGAAGCCATAGAGCTCCTCCCCAGGCTTCGAGGGGCAGTTCCTTCTCTGCCCAAGTGCCAGCCCCACACTGGCCCTGGCAGAGCCTGTCTATGGAAGGGCCAGGAAACAAAGGGCCTCCACGAGAGGCCTGGCCTTGGTGATTACCCAGCATGTGACACCCTGCCTTGCTCTCCACAGACAGGTGCCAGATTCCCAGAGATCTGTGGGGTCTGCAGCCTTCAGGGATCCCTTGTCCCCTTTAATGCCCAAGGCCCATGTGGTCAGCACAAGTACACCTGCCCTCTCCAAAGATGTCTGGGAATCCCCCAGGATTCCCCAGTGTACAGGGCGGCTCCTCCAGACACCCCTCCCCCCACAGGAGGGAGGGGACCGAAGCGTTACTCCCTCCTTGTCAGTCTCAGGCCTGATCACCATGGTAATAATTTCTGGAGAGTTGTCACTTTTCTCACAGAGAAAGTAGACTGTTACGTTCGACTGTAGGGGCAGTTCTGCTTCGCACTGCCCCCAGATTTTCCTTCTGCGATAAGATTTTGGCTTTGCCTCTGCTTAAATTCAAAAGCGTGTTCAAATGACTTTTCCGAAATGAGAGTCTCACCTCAGAAGAACTTTGCCTCTACCTCTACAGGTAGAAAACTGATACCTGCTTTTATTTTATTTTCATTAAATTTTATAAAATAAGTAATCCATGCCCATGGTATAAAATTGGAAAGGTACAAAAGGATATGTGGTGAAATCTCTTTCCCACGCCTGACCCAGACACCCAGGTCTTTCCACGAAGGCAACCGGCAATATTAGTTTCTTGTGTGTAAGCTGCTTTTAAATTATCTAGTTTTAAAACAAATCATACTCCACTGGGCTTCCAGTTCCACCACCGTTTTTGAGGCACAACTGAAAAACTGCAGCTCAGGAAGTAGTAGGGGCCGCCCGCAGAGTGCAGCTCTGCCTAAGACTGTCCCTTACAAGCGGTGCTGGCTGCCCACATCCCTCAGGGGTCACCTTGGGTTCACCCACCCCACGTCCCTTATCCCCCGCAGCTCCAGGCAGCTAGCCCCTGGCTGTCCCCAGCTTCCAAGTGTGGCTCCTTCAGGCTCCACGTGAAACCGGTGCTCCCCACTGCCCCTTCTCCATTTTGCCCTCTAGTCTGGCTGGGCAGGGGCCTGCAACGGGGGCCTGTGGGGTCAGGGCCTGGTGACGGTGATGTGACCAGACTCTGCTGCCTCTTGGCTGCACTGAATGTTCAGAGTCCCCTAGGGGCTCACACAGGTAAGGTCCACTCCTATCCTGAGTGTGACCAGAGGCCTCCCTGCTCCCCTCCCCTTCTCCCCTCCTTTCCTCTTCCCTCCTTTCCTCTCCCTTCCTCCCTGCTCCTCCCCTCCTTTCTTCTTCCCCAGCATATTTATCAGGTGCTGTACAGCAAACATTAACCCTAACATAAAGCGGAAAGTGATAAGAATGGCGCAAGGTGGAGAAGAATGCTGCTAGGAGAGCCCTGTCCTTGAGACTGGCCTTCAGCAGACCCTGCCCTTCACGTCCTGGCCTTGTACCTCCTGCTGGGTGACCTTGGGCAAGTCACTTAACTTTTTGGTTTTTTTTAATAAATTTATTTATTTATTTATTTTTGGCTGTGTTGGGTCTTCGTTGCGGTGTGAGGGCTTCTCATTGGGGTGGCTTCTCTTGTTGCGGAGCACAGGCTCTAGGTGCGTGGGCTTCAGTAGTTGCGACACACAGGCTCAGTAGTTATGGCTCACAGGCTCTAGAGTGCAGGCTCAGTAGTGGCGGACCAGGGCTCGAACCCGTGTCCCCTGCATTGGCAGGCGGATTCTTAAGCACTGCGCCACCAGGGAAGCCCCACTTAGCTTCTTTGTACCTCCCTTTCAAATCTGATTAAGGAAGGAGAGGGTGGCAGTAAGGATCCAGAGGGCTGGTGGGAGAACCTGGAGCTGCCAAAGGGCTTTCTAAGAGGGTGACAGATGTGGGGTAGGGGGGGGACAGTGCTCTTCCTCTAAGGGAATCATTATGAATGTGGGGGAGGGCTCTGGGGACACGTGGGGTCTGGGCTCAGACTTAGGGCATGAATGGGGGAGGGGTGGCCCTTTGGGCAGCACTATCCTGTCTTGGCAAATGGCTTCCCTTTTCCACACAGCGATGGACTTTCCTCGGCTTTGTATTTTTTAAGTAGTGGCTTTATTTTATTTTTTAATTTTATTTTTTAAATATTTAGTTATTTAATTGTACCAGGTCTTAGTTGCGGCTTATGAGCTCCTTAGTTGCGGCATGCATGTGGGATCTAGTTCCCTGACCAGGGATCAAACCCCGGCCCCCCGCATTGGGAGCGCAGAGTTTAGCCACTGTGCCACCAGGGAGTCCCTAAGTAATGGCTTTATTTTTGTAATAATGATAGATGTTTAACATACAAAATTCAAGTAAAATGGATGAATACTGAGAAGAAAGCAACAAATCACCCCTCAACCCTACATCCAGATGTAACTGGTTAGCTACCTGGTCCACATACTTCTCTAGGCATATATATAAAGAAAGGGGGGCAGTGGAGGGACAGAAAGTTTTATAAACATGGGGGAAATGCACAATTTAATTTAGCTTTAGGCCAGTGTTGTAAAGAGGCTGTCTGCCCCCAAAGCTGCCCCTCTCATCTGTTCAATAACCTACATGAGGGCCTGGTGTGGGGCAAGGGAACGTTTATGCCAGGATCTTTTTTTTTTTTTTCATTTTCACCAAGAACTTTATTGAACAATTTTGTTCCACTACCTTCTGCCATTTTTCAGGCAACTTCATGATTCTGTCTTCCGAAAATTTTTTATCTTTTTGAACAAACAACTGTTCCAGGTGCCTTTTACAGTCTTCCAGGGAATTGAAATTTTTTCCATTAAGAGAATTTTGTAAAGACCAAAATAAATGGAAATCCGAAGGTGCAATGTCTGGTAAATATGGAGGATGAATCAGAACTTCCCAGCCAAGATGTAACAGTTTTTGCCTGGTCATCAGAGAAACATGCGGTCTTGCGTTATCCTGACGGAAGATTATGCATTTTCTGTTGACTAATTCTGGACGATTTTTGTCACGTGCCTCTTTCAGTTGGTCTAATTGGGAGCAGTACTTGTTGGAATTAATCGTTTGGTTTTCCGGAAGGAGCTCATAATAGAGGACTCCCTTCCAATCCTACCATATACACAACATCCCTTCTGTGGATGAAGACCAGCCTTTGGTGTGGTTGGTGGTGGTTTATTTCGCTTGCCCCACTCTCTCTTCCATTCCACACTGTTGTACAGTATCCACTTTCCATTGCCCGTCACAATTTGTTTTAAAAACACGTTTTCATTATGTTTCAGTAGAGAATCGCATGCGGAAATATGGTCAAGGAGGTTTTTTTCGCTTAACTTATGTGGAACCCAAACATCAAAGCGATTCACATAACTAAGCTGGTGCAAATGATTTTCAAGGCTTGGTTTGGATATTTTGAGTCTGTCGGCTGTCTCCTGCGTGGTATAACATTGATTTTTCTCAATTATTGTTTCAATTTGATCGCTATCAACTTCAACTGGTCTACCCAACCGTGAAGCCTCATCCAGCGAGAAATCTCCAGCGCAAAACTAAAAAAAACACTTTTGACACGTTCCGTCAGTCACAGCACCTTCTCCACACACTGCACAAATCTTTTTGTTCATGCCAGGACCTTTAAAACCTCTTTAAATTCAGACAAATTACAAAAAGGGAGCCGGTTGAATCACAGATCTTCCTTGACTTTTGATGAGGTTACAGCCTGATAAACCCATCATAAATTGAAAATGCATTTAATACAGCTAATCTACCAAACATCATAGCTTAGCCTAGCCTACCTTAAACGTGCTCAGAACACTTACATTAGCCTACAGTTGGGCAAAATCATCTCACACAAAGCCTATTTTATAATAGAGTGTTGAACCTCTCATGTAATTTATTGAATACTGAAAGTTTATAACAGAACGGTTGTGTGGGCATAGAATGGTTGTGTTATCAGTTGTTTACCCTCGTGACCGTGACTGGGTGACTGACTAGGAGCCCCAGCTGATCGTACGGCATATCACTAGCCCCAATTCATGTACGGTTGCTACTGAATGTATGTCGCTTTTGCACCATCTTAAAAGTCAACCATCTTAAGCCGGGGACCTTCTGTAGTACACTCTGGCTGTAGAACAGTGGCTTTCAATCTTTTGGACCAAAGCCTCAGACAGAGACACACACACATCACTGAAACGAAAGTCGTATGACACCCGTGCATGTCCTTATTACGCATCCTTAATACACTCTGATATTTTCTGTCTATACAGTTCTGTTCTTTAAAAAAATAAAAGCTTGTCCAACCTACCAAATTGATTGCACAACTGAAATTTGAAACGTATGGCTCTAGAACAGTGATTTTCAAACTTGAGCGTGCATCAGAATCACTTGCAGCGCTTGTTAAGACAGCTTGCCATGCCCACCCCGAGAGATTCTGATTGAGGAGGTCTGGGGAGGGGCCTGAGAATGTGCATTCTGTCAAGTTCCCAGGTGCTTCTGGCCCACTTTGAGATCCCACCCTCCTAGAATATGTTTTTCTTGTTTTTTTGTTTTGCGGTACGCGGGCCTCTCACTGCTGTGGCCTCTCCCACCGCAGAGCACAGGCTCCGGACGCGCAGGCTCAGCGGCCATGGCTCACGGGCCCAGTCGCTCCGCGGCATGTGGGACCTTCCCGGACCAGGGCACGAACCCGTGTCCCCTGCATCGGCAGGCGGACTCTCAACCACCGCGCCACCAGGGAAGCCCCTAGAATATGTTTTAAGACAATGTACTCCCTTGGCAGAGACTACCAGAGGGTTTTCTGTATTCAACAGATAATGATTGCTGATGGCTAGCACAAGCATTGCAGGTCTCTGGCAGTTTTGAGGATGCTGATCGGGCACTGTCTTTGGGATCTTCAACACCACACTCCTGAAATCCAGCTCACTATTAATACCAAGTGCTGAAGAAAGGTCCTGCTAAGCAAAAGGACATTTATGCCCAACCCTGGTTGAATTGCCTGCCTCTTAATACCAAGCCCACAGAACATAAAACGCCCCCAGCCCTTTTGAAAACACTGTTCTACAGGCAACGAAAGGTGCCATTTACCGTGTGGATTGCACCTTTCTGTTTTTTTAAACAGAAGAAGGGAGGTGAAGTGTGAGCACCCCATGGAGAAAGCTGTCCCCTGGCTCTGGTTGGGGTCTGGTGGATTTCACTGTCCCCGGATTGCCAGCTTTAATGGGAAACTCTTCCTGGCCTGAGTGCCCACATCAGCACCCGAGCTTTCCAGCCTGCTAACTTCTGAAACTGGCCTATAGTTCCAAGCTGCCTCTGTTCCTCCAACCCCTAATCCTTCCCCTTCCCCTTCCCCTTCGTAGCCTTGGGGCCCTGCCCCAGCCCTGCAGTTTTCCAGAAGCCAGCCCTCAGCTGGGAGCAGCTTCGTGAGGGAGAGAAGTGTTAAATGGGCACAGAGCCCTTCTGTTCCATTAACAATGGCCCGTTGATGACTGGATCCTGCCCGGTTGGCCCCCTTGACTGGACTTCGGAGAGGAGGAAAGACTCCAGCCCCCCAGGCAGCTACTTCTGGGTGTGAGGTTGATTCAGAGGCCAAGGCCTCTGTCTGCCCACAGAACCTCATTCTTCAGGCCCTGATGCAGCAGTGAGAAGCCCTCTCACCCCTCCCATCCCATCCCAGGGGTAGTTTGGGGCCCCAGGAGTGATTCACTTCAGTCTAATTCAACAAGCATCTATTGACCAGCTCCTGGGCACTGAGGCTCAGTGCTAAGTAGCTGTGGGAATAAGAATAACTGCTGACATGAATTCAGTGCTTATTATAGTCAGCCCCACCCTGGCTACCCAACAGAGTCACTAGGGAGCTTATAAAAATTGCAAAGCATAGACACTTCCCCCACCCCCACATTTTCAGGAGTGAATCCCGGGCACTATTTTGTAAAAGCTCTCAAAGTGCTTCTCATGCCCAGCTGAGATTAAGCACCACCAGTCTCCTACTGGCTAAACACTACGCTGAGCATTTAACTTGCAGCATCCGGTTTCATGGGGTACGTGCTTGTGGGAGGCTGAGTAATTCCTCCCCCCCACAAGATCTCCACATATGAATCCCCACATCTGTGGACATGTTACGTCACATGGTAAAAGGGACTTTGCAGTGTGATTAAGGATTTTGAGATAGGGAGCTTATCCTGGATTATCCAAGTGGGCCCAGTGTAATCATCAGGGTCCTTATAATAGGGAGATTTGACTACAGAAGAGGCGGTCTGAGTAATACATTAAGAAAGACTCAACCAGCCATTGCTGGCTTTGAAGATGGAGGAAGGGGCCATGAGCCATGGAAAGCAGGCAGCCTCTAGAAGCTGGAAAAGGCAAGGAAGAAGGTTCTCCCAGAGACTCCAGAAGGAATGCAGGCCTGCTGACACGTTGATTTTAGGCCAGTGAAACTGACCTTGGACTTGACATTCAGAACTGGAAGATAATAAATATGTGCTGTTTTAAGCTACAAAGTTTGTGGTAGTGTGTTAATACAGGGCTATTACTAACCGTATTTTATAGACGAGGCACAGAAATATGAGGCACTCACTTGGGGTCACACAGCTAGTGGATGGCAGAGCTGGAACAGAAGGA
This sequence comes from Orcinus orca, assembly GCF_937001465.1. Classification (NCBI taxonomy): domain Eukaryota; kingdom Metazoa; phylum Chordata; class Mammalia; order Artiodactyla; family Delphinidae; genus Orcinus; species Orcinus orca. The sequence goes on from NC_064572.1 coordinate 30,150,846, forward strand.
ACTCAGGTGCATCTGACCCCTTAATCTGTGCTCTCTCCACCTTACTGCACTGCCGCTACTTTGCAGCCAAACAGACATGAATTCAAATCCCAGTTCTGCCATGTTCTTTGTGTCCTTTGCTAGTGATGGGTACATCTGGCCGGGGGGGAGGCTGCATGGGGGAACATGTGACAACCAATTGGAATGCTAGGGTGGGCCAGGTTGTTTCCAGGTGGAGCACCATGTGGAAGAGTTTGGACTTGATTCTGAAGGAATGGAGCCCACAGGGTGCCAGCCTATTCTTCCCTCTGCATTTCATGATGCTGCCTCAGACTTTCAGGCCCACTCAGTCTCTGGGATCTGGCCCTACTGCAGCAACCCAGCTCCCGTGCAGAACTGCAGGGTTGGGGCCAGGAGCAGCATTCTACTCACTGTCACCTGCAGCCAGTGACAACTGCTTGTCTGGGGTGACGAGTAAGCTCCCATTTCACGGAAGGCCAGCAATGGCCCAGTGCCTCCAAAGCACATCTCTTCGAAGGCTCTCCTGCAGCCCTGCATTTGGGGCCATGCATGTCTTAGAGAAGGAATGTGAGATATAAAGAGGTCCAGAGAGTTGTTCAGAGTCACACAAGTTGGTACAGGTCCTGGCCAAGACTCTGATCTGCCCACTGCTGTACAGCTCCTGCCTTTTGGCTAAATCTGCCCGCTCAGCACTACAGCATAGTGGTTGAGTCCGTGGACTATGGAGACAGACTTCCTGGGTTCCAATCCCACCTGATAACTGAGGGCAAGTTGTTTGGCCACCGCTTGCGTTAACAGGGGGTGGTGATTATTATCTATAAGGTACTGTGGTACCTTTCTCACAGGGTTGTCCTGAGGACTAAATGTATTTATGTGTGTGAAGTGCTTGGAACAGTGCCTGGTTCATTAGAAGTGTTAACTTCTGTTATGATTCAGCTCCCTGAGGGCACAGACTCTTTTCCTCCCTCTATTCCCAATGGCTCTTCCCATGCTTTGCACAGAGCAAATACTCAGCAAATGAATTTACTGGTTGAATGTGAGCTTTTATTAGCCAGAGGCTCACTAGGTACTTTCCCAAATATATGCAATTTTCAAAAATTCCACCTTAGTTATTCAAACCCTTCTCTTCCTCCTTCTTGCCTGGGAGCTGCAGAATTGCCTGCAGCAAGCCTGAAGCTTGCTCTGCCCAGGGGTAGGTCCCATGAGCAGTTCAGAGATAACCAGGCATCCCCAGGTATCACCAACCCTTGAGTGCAAGGTAACTGGCACAGTTAGCATGGCTGCCCAGATCTCCTCAGTTCAAGGCCATGCCTGACCCACCTGCTCAGGCCTCCTCTGGGTCTCTGAGCCCTGTGGCAGCACAGCCCGAGCACCTAGTCCCGAGTGGCGTCCTAGCTCCTCTCCTATCTGAAGCTCACACCAGGCCTTCCAGCTGATGAGAGGGTCAGATGTCGTGTCATCCCCTCCAGAGTCCTATCCCCGTCTTTCTTCTTCCCCTACTGTGAGGATGGGCTTCCTCATCGTTTTACTTCCTCAGAAAGCCCCCAAGCTTGTCCTTGCACATGAATAGACTCCAGGAGGGTGGCCAGTCCATGGTGTTCCAAAAAGCCAAACTCGGAATTCCAGATTGGACTCAACTCCTTCACTCCTGCCCCAGGAAGGCCATTTCTGCTCAATCTTGTCACCCACCTCTAGCTCCATTTTCCAAAGACCTCTTTAAAACCTGCCTACTGTTGTGGTGGCTGGTTTTCTTTTCTTTTTTTCTATTTAATTACACTTTTTTTGGTTTTGAGATAATTACAGATACATGTGCAGTTTTAAGAAATAATACAGAGAACCCATTATGCGGTTTCCCCCAGTGGTGCAAAACTCTCGTGCAATATCACAATCAGGATACTGATGCTGATATAGGCAAGATTCAGAACATTTCCATCACCACAAGGACCCCTCATGTTGCTGTACTATAGTTATGCCCACTTCCCTTCTGCCCTCACCATTCTTTAACTCCTGGCAATACTAATCTGTTCTGCTATCTTATAATTTTGTCATTTCAGGAATGTTATATAAATGGAATCATGCAGTATGTCACCTTTTGAAATTGGCGTTGTTCACTCAATACCTCACAAGTTCATTCAAGTTGTTGTATCTGTAGTGCATGCCTTTTTATTGCTGGGCAGTATGCCACGGTATAAGGGAGCTGGTTTTAAATGGACCACTCAAACATAGGCCTAAAAGCTTCCCAAGCACCGTATCCCAAGTAAAACAAGAATACTGGCATGTTCACCCGGCATCCACGCCTGGTCAACAAGAGATCAGCAACACGCCTGTCAGTATGGCCTTGCTGCTGAGCTAGGGTGCACACCGCCAGCAGCTCCCCTGGCTGAGATGCCCTGAGGTGGCGCTCTCTAAGGAAGCTGGGTGCTCTCTAAGTCACGGCTCTCAATCTTCGATCACCTAGGGAGCTTTAAACAATTGATACCCAAGCCATACCCAGACCAATTCAATCATAATCTCTGGGTGTGGGACCCGGGCCTCAGCAATTTCTGAAACTCCAGATGATTCTCACATGCTGTCAGGGTCGAAAAGCAGTGCTCAAGCAGATTCAGCAAATGCACAACAGCGTGCTACCCCTCTAGCCGCAGTAGACGTCACCAAGCAGTCACCACACTCTTTTCCTGCGGAGAGCGACCTTTTCAAACACGCTTCAGGCAGCCACTTCCAATTGATCGGCCTTGGCCCAGGAATCAAAATGACTTGCCCTCCCAGCTGAGAAGGCTGAAACTGTTTGGCAACCGCCATATCCAGGTGTGTCTAGGCCTGGGACCTGATGCATTAGGTGAGCGGCCCTCCAAATCATGCCAGAAAGGAGTGTCCTTGGCCCATAGTAATAGCAGCAGCAAAGCCACAGCAGGCAAGGATTTTCTGGGCTGGTTCCATAGGAAAAGGCAAAGTGAATCAGCCAGTGTCCTTCCCCTGCGGCAGCCTGCAGCCCAGCTGGGAGAGAGATGTGCGTGCAGGGTGTAAACCAACAGTGCCATCAGCATAGACAGGGTCTGGCTCACACTGGTCCAGACCTGTAATGATGACCAGCCTGTGTGCAGTCCTCCTTATTTTCAGAGCCTCACACAAGCTTACCTGATGCTCACGACAACCCTGTGGGGCTGACCCAGGCTCAGAGCAGTTAAATACCTTGCTTAAAATCACCAGAGAGGGCTTCCCTGGTGGCGCAGTGGTTAAGAATCTGCCTGCCAATGCAGGGGACATGGGTTCGAGCCCTGGTCCGCGAAAATCCCACATGCCGCAGAGCGACTAAGCCCGTGCACTACAACCAACTACTGAGCCTGCGCTGTAGAGCCCGCGAGCCACAACTACTGAGCCCACGTGCCACAACTACTGAAGCCTGTGCTCCGCAACGAAGAGCAGTCCCCGCTCACCACAACTAGAGAAAGCCCACGCGCAACGAAGACCCAACGCAGCTATAAATTAATTAATTTTAAAAATCACTAGAGAATAAATGGGAGAGCTGGCACCCAAACCAAGTCTGATTGCAAGTCCCCCCTGTCTAGTCCTCAGAGCAGTTAGACATTGACAGCCTGGACCTCTCTCCCCACCTTCAGACTCCGGCTGTCCTCTCCAAGGGCTGGGTATAGATGGACTCCTTCGTGGCCATTGATCAGCCCAGACAATAGCAGTAGTTGGTGTGGGCTAAGACCCAGGCTGCTCCCCTCTCTCCTACCGCTAACTCCCCTACAGATCTGGCGCCTGGATGGTGGGCAGAACTCCCTAGTGAAAAAGAGAAGAGTCACAAGGAATAAAGCCCCTGCCTACTGTTAACAGGAAGGATTAAATGGGGGCTTGAGGCAACTGTGGGACTGCGGACCACCCTGGACAATCCAAATTCTGTATCCTCTGCATTGAAGACAGTAGGATTGGAAAAAAAACCAGGGAGCAAAAGAAATTCTCCTCTCCATCTGTCCCTTACATGAACATTCTCCGGTGCAGAAAGTCTCCTTAGGAATGTCAGTCAGTGGGAGAAAGCAGGAAGGGGACCCTGGGCTTATGCACTGAGAGTTTTTCTCTTCCCAGTAATCTCAGAAATCCTGTCATGGTGGCTCAGCACCACAAAGGCTAATTTTGTACTTGCATCACCTCTGATGCAGGTGGGGTGACTCTCCAAGCAGCGGCTCAGGATCTGGGCTGCTTCTACACTGTATTAAGCTAGTTGGAACATGTGGCCTCCAGTCTTGTCACAGCAAGAGAAGAGAGGACCTGGGGAATGTGTGGGATCATTTTACAGGACTTGAAGTGGCTTATATCACTTTAACCTACATCCCCACAGGTCAGAACCTGGTCACTGGCCCAACCTAACTGCAGGAGGGGCTGGGGAAGGTAGACAGCATGTGGGTACCCGGTGAGCACCAAGTTTCTGCCAGTTGTTTCCCTAGAATTTCACCCACACAATATATTATGGAACATTTGGTTCTTCAATCCAGTTTGGGAAAAGGTGGCACCACGCATCATTTTGATTTGCCCGTATATGCTTTCTTTAGGCAACTGGCCTCAACCTTTTTCTGCTGTAATACCCATGGCAGGTTATGTTCACACTCAAGACGCACTCCAATGGACTTGCCCAAATTTTCCCCAAATCCAAAAAACACTTTGTAGGAAAGCCCTAAGACTTCTAAAATTTTTGGCTCTTATTCATAAAAACATACAAAGGCATGTGAGTGACAATATAAAATTAGCCGTGTGAAGATCTCTGCCAGCTGTGGTGTGGAAGGGATCAGCAGCCATTCTGTGCAGTGTCCTAGGCTCTCTGTAACGCTGCCTCCACTCTCATTCATGAAAGCACAAGCCAAGCGAGGGAGAAAGGTAGAATTATAAGAACCTTGCAACCATTGCAGTTCTTTTCAAAAGGATTTTTTTTTTTTTGCAAATTTTGATGCTTTAACTATTCTTAGTGACCTCACCATTAATTGTAATCTGTGGTGTTTTGTTCAGTAAAGGCCTTTATGTGTTAAATGAAAGGCTTGGAGGATGGATGTACAAGGCACATGTGCTTGAATGGAAGGTTTATGTAGGAGGAGACTTGGAATTTGGCTGGCATTGAGGGGTGATGTCAGACAGCAGAATGGTAAACTAAAGGAGGGTGAGGAATTTTGTTTGGTAGCCAGTAAGGATCCTGTAAAGTTGGAGGGGCAAACCGGTTTTATCTCACATGCCAGCTCTAATGGATTGGCACTGCACTGAGAAGTCTTATGAGGCTACATCTAGTCTCAGCTGAAAAGAGGACAATGATTGATTAGTGATGTCTGCCCCAGGCATAGGACTGCTGAGTTGAATGTGTACCATTTATTTGACATCCCTGTGCTGAAGGTTATTGAGTGGGCTAAGCTATGAGAGTCAGGGTGATAAAGTTTGGCAGGGCCATCACTAACCTGGGAGGCAGGAGACCTATGTAGTAGTTCAAGTTTTGTCACCATCCAGTTATGCCTTGGTCAAGCACTTCCCTTCTCTGAACCTGAATTGCTATAGATGAAAAAAGAGGAAGCGTGGATAAGAAAATTTCCAAGTCCTTTCCAATCCTGACGTTCTGCAGTTTTAGGGCAAAAGCCATGTTTTTCATGATTGGTGGGGTAGTGTATAGGATAAATTTCTCTTGGACCTTTCCGAAAGAAATGCACACTTGCACAGTTGAAGGCAAGTACAGCTAGAGTTGGGAAGCCGAGCTGCTTTGTGTAAGGCTGCTGGCCTGAGTCCCTGCTGACAGCATGATTTTGTCCTGGGGGCAAAATCCACTGGCATTCAACTTGACCTCAGCCTGACAGATCTGAGGCCTGATGCCTCTGTTCACCACAGCCAGAGTGGAGCTGGCTACTCCGCAGGGCTCCATTGTACCCCATGGCTTCTGTCATTCTGCAGCCACACTCCTGTCAGCGCACTCAGCACTTCCTGGAGATGGGGGGCCGTATGGAATTTGTGAGCAGCTCTGGCCTATAGGGAAGCTGGGGAGAGAGCATCCTTAAGCGTTCTGCCTATGGTGTTTCTGGGTCTCTCTTCGGCTGCTCTGCTGCTTCAGGGCTACAGGTGACTGCAGTGCTCAGGACAGGGAAAGTCAGCAAGTTTATCCCCAGATGAGACTGAGAGAGGATGAGATGCCCAGAGCCAAATGCTATCCATAAATGAGCAGATGTTGGCTCTGCCTGAGGGGTGTCTCTAGCTGTGGTCAGATCAGGTTATCACTGTTTCCTACACCCTGGTATTTTTAGGGGACTGAGACCCCCACCCCACTGCAACCATTCCAGTACTTGCCACTAGTCACAAGCCACAGAGTCTGCTGCATCTGTAAAGACAGGGTGAGTGGTTCCTTAGTAGGACCATTTATCACAACTTGGGCTTGGATTAAGCATTTCACCAGCATCTTACTGAATTCCTCACGACCACTGAGTATACAGTAGATGCTGTTAAGTGTCCCATTTATAAATAATGAAACCACTCAAGTATAAGTTCCTTTCCTAAGGTCACAGGGCTTCAAAGTCAATATGTAAAAGCAAAGAAGTCAAGACAGTCACTGTATAATTTGTTCAGGCTTTTCCAAGATGTCTGTCTGTGTCTCTATGTCTGTCTCTCTGTCTCTGTCTCTTTCCCTCTCTCTCTCTCTATATATAAAATCAATGGCATGTTAGTCATCTTCCTCACTAACATGGGGGAAGAGAAACTACAAGAAACTCAGCCAATTCTTAAACACAGTTATGAATCCATTCATTCACCTCACAAACATTATGAGCCCTGCCACGTGCCAGGCGCTGTGGGTGCAGCAGAGAACAGGAATGCTGTCCAAGGAAGGAACCAGGGATCCTCCTGGAGTCCTCTGTTGCCCTCCTTCACCCTGCCTATTGTTTATGAATTCTTTTTTTTTTTTACTGTGGAAAATAGACATACCATAAAATGTACTATTTTAACATTTTTTTTTTTTTTTTTTTTTTTTTTTTTGCTGTACGCAGGCCTCTCACTGTTGTGGCCTCTCCCGTTGCGGAGCACAGCCTCCGGATGCGCAGGCTCAGCGGCCATGGCTCACGGGCCCAGCCGCTCTGCGGCATGTGGGATCTTCCCAGACTGGGGCACGAACCCGTGTCCTCTGCATCAGCAGGCGGACTCTCAACCACTGCGCCACCAGGGAAGCCCCTATTTTAACCATTTTTAAGTGCACAGTTCAGTGGCATTAAGTGCATTCATGTTGTGCCACCTTCACCACTATCCACCTCCAGAACTTTTTCATTTTCCCAAACTGACACTGTGCCCTCATTAAACACCAGCTCCCCATTTCCCCTCCCCCCAGGGCCAGGCAACCACCCTTCTCCTTTCTGTCTCTACGAATTGCGCTCCTCTAGGTACCTCATGTACGTTGAATCATACGGGATTTGTCCTTTTGTGTTTGGCTTATTTCACTTCATAAGCATACTGTCCTCAAGGCTCATCCACGCTATGCAAGTCACATGCACCACGCGGGTTTCCTTAAGGTTTCACATGTCTGTCCTTCCTCTTGTCCACTCTGTCCCTGCTTGCTCAGGCCGCCTCCTCTCTCCTGGACCAGTGCAGAAGGGACAGCCTGCTCTCCCGGCCTCCAGTCCTTCCTTCTTCCAATGCATTTTCCACGCCGCTTTCAAAGTAATCTTACATTTCTCTTTTTAAGCTTCAGATGAGATTTTAAAGCTTATTCATTAAAGTGGTACATGTGCATGGTTGTCAAAAATTCAAATCCAAAAGGGTAGAAAGTGAAAAGAATCATCACTTAATGCTCCATTTTTGTAGCTGCGCATCAGCGTTTTTAACCCCTGCCTGGCTTGCTTTCATTGTGCCAATGCACTGCAGTTACTTAGCCAGCCCTGTCTGCTGAGACACTCAAGTCGCTTCTCACACGTTGGACTTCCAGAGCTGGGTGCACATCCTTGGCCACGAATCTCAGCCCACGTCCAGGTCGGTTCCAAAGAAGCCAACAGACTCCTCACCAGGCTGCCTGGCTGCATGGCTAGGGGCCTCCTGGATACCAGCCTCTGCTGCAGCTCCTGACTGGGCAAGGGCTGGAAAGCCCAGAGCAGTGGGTCGGCTCCGAAGTGGCCCAGGGCCTAGGGTTCAGCGTGAGAGGCACGGGAGGTACCTGTGCGGACAGGGAGGCTGGGACTGTTTTCGGGGCCCGTATCCGTGCAGCCATCAGCGTTCTGCACAGGATGTGCTTCTCACACAGCTGAGCAGGCCCTGGGGGTAGAGAGCGTGCTGCCCCATACCCCCGCACAGCCAAATGGGGCCGAGGGGCAGCGGGGTCTGTCCCGGCCAGGGCTGGCTCCCTCCGAGTCTGTGGAGGCCCCACCCCCACCAGGCTGGCCTCAGCCCCTTGGTCCACCTCGTGGCTCTGGCCCACAGCTTCTCACGAGTTCTTGGATGCCCACTGCCACTCAGGTGACACATACCCCCACCTTTGGAGCACGTACTCTGGCTCTATCTTGGCTGAGGTTGGACATGTGCCCAAAAGGAAGTTTTAGATGGTTTGTTCTTGGGAGAGGAAGCTGGAGCCCTGGGATGTGAGGGACCTGGGGAGGAATGATAGCCCCAGGCTGCGCAGGGGAGCATCCGTCAGCCAGGCCTCCATCCACTTCCTCCTTCTCTCATTCCTTCGCTCACTGGTTCGTCCAACGGCTCCTGGCCATTTACTCTCTTGTCAGATGCTAAGCTCGACAGCCCAAGCCATCTCTGGGCATCCCTTTGTGAAACAGAACCTTGCCTGGACAGGCCCCTGGATGGATTCCTGCATCCCCCAAGCAGAGGTCACCTATGAGCACGTGCGCTCCTGCCCTCCGTCTCCACTCTAGGGGATCCAGAGACAACTCACAGAAAGCCCCCCGAGGTCTCCCTTCCCGGGTGTCTGGCGACACGGCATGGTTGCGGCAGCCTCCCGGCCCCCGAGGGCTGCCGCTCATGAGTTAGTTCAGAATTTTCCCACGATGGGCTTCACTGCTCGCATCTCTGCCCAGGAGCCTCGTCCATCTCAGCTCCTGGCCTCCCTCGGCTCAGGCGGCTGCCCCTCCTGCCCAGTGCAAAGGCTGTGAGCAGGGCCTGCCACAGCTGAGGCCCCAGTCCCCACTGTGCTCTTGGCCGCGAGCAAGACAAGGGAGGGGAGTGGAGCTTTGCTGCCTGATGCAACGTCTGGCAGGGCCCATCCCTTATCAGAGCGCCATTCACAGCAGACTCTGGGACCCCACCTCCCCCCACGGGAGGCAGCGGCGGGCCCAGGGCCTGCCTGGGAGCCATCCAAGTAGAAAGCTGTTCTCTTGTGAAGGCCCCTTGCCAGGTCACGAGGGAGGCCTGAGCAGAAAGGCCTCCGAGGGGAGAGCCGGGTAGGGGAGCTGGTGCCTAGAGTTTCGGGCCTCAGATCACAGCCTGCTTTTTTTCCAGTGCGCTCCCTCACTGAGATTGCCTGGGATGCCTTCGCTGGTTTCTGCCCTCCCTACTGTTAGCACATAGCTGGAGAGACTTGGAACTGAAAGCCACAAGGCCTAGTTTCTTTATCCTAAAAAAGGCATCCCGGATTGATATAATTCAAGAGACTGATGTATGTGAAGCCCCAAGCGCCAAGGTTTGCCCATAGTACACACTCGTAGCACACACATGTAGTATATACGTGTAGTACCCGCTCAGCCCACGCTTGTAGTACACACTCAGGACATATAATCAGCGCATACCCGCAGCACAGGTCACAGTGCGCACATATGCTTCACTCAGGGAACAATGGCTTTTTCTTCTTCCTCTTTGTATTTTCCATCAACTTAGAATGATTAAGCATCTCACAGTGGGCTAAGTGCTTTGGAAAAGGCATCCATCTATTCATTCTACGAAAATTATGAGACACCTACTGTGCCTGGTGCACATAGAGCAGGGCACTGGGCATACAAGGATGAAGCAGACAGAGAGCTCTCCCCTCAGAGAGCTCACACTCCAGTGACTGAAATAGGCAGCAAACAAGTACACTTCCATCCTGGAAGGAAGTAAAGCAGGGTGCAGAGAGGGAACATGATAGGGAGAGGGGAGATGGTCAACTTTAGGTCAGTGGTCAGGGAAGGACTCCGGAGGAGGGGACATTTGAGCTGAGTACTGAGTATAACTGGGCCCAGGACGGCTGCCCCACTCCCCACTGCATCCAGGCAGAGCTGGGCTGGCACCTGCCCCTGGTGCCCTGGAAATATGACCTCCACTGGCATCCCAGCAGGGACGTGCCACCTTTTCCTTTGGCTGTCACAATTTCCTTTTGCTGGTGTTGGGGGGGCAGGAAGGTATCAAGTACTCCCCTGGGAGATGGCATCCATCAAGTAAAGGAAGAGATTTTTCATTCTTCCCATGAGCTAAGCAAGGGGGGCACCACGGGTTTGGGGAGGGAGGTAGTTTTGTCCAGTGTCACAGATATCACAGACACACTTCTTGCAAAGGGCCTCCTGCAGGCCAGGTTCTACCTGAGTGACCCCCATCCCAGCCCTGTCCTCGTCCCTCATGACCCGTGACCTCCTGGCATCTGTGACCCTCTGCTACCCCCGGGTCTAAACCTCTCTCGCCTGCCTGCCCACTTGCCTGCTGGCCTGCCAAAGCTAACCCTAGGGGTAGCCTGCCTGGGCAGGGCAAAGGAGCCAACAGCCTGCCTGCGGTTTCATTTGGAGGGAGTTTTCACCCTTGCGTCTTCCTTTTAGGGCAATGTCGTGAAGGTTCTCAGGAATCTGGTATTATTTGGGGGGTGAGGGGGCTGGGACAGCGACTCGAAAATAGAAACAGTGCCCGGAAGGGAGGGGAGGAGAAGGTTCAGGATCTTTGTCATCAAGGCAGCCAAAGTTGTAAATCTTACCAAAGATGTTAGACCCAAAAGAGAGAAGACAGTGAACGCAACTCCCCCTGGGCCACACCTGCCTTTTCTCCCTCTCCCATGTACCAGATACTGCTCCTCACAGCAACCACCCTTTCCATGCTACCAGTGAAGAAAGTGAGGCCCAGAGAGGTTAAGTCACTTATACAATGCTACACAGCATGGTAGACATGCAGAAAGGACAAGAGCCCAGGACTTTTGGTCCTAGCTCCTTCTGCTTCCATCACATCATCAGATCCAGGCAACTCTCAGCTGAGAGCCGAGAGAGAAGAAAGCCAGGATTTCAACCCTTTGTGCTCTGCAGACTCAGTACTGGGGCTCACCCTCCCAGCAGGATAGGTGGCCTCGCATCCCACCACAGGCTAAACTGGGTGCATGGGGAACATGGCCCTGCCCGGCATTCTGCAAACGAATGCTGACAGCCTTCCAGGCACCAGCTTCAACGGGTTGACTCACCAGTGATTTGCTGGGCAGCTGATATATGGTGGATGCCATTCTAGACGCTGGTCCTGACTTCAGAGAACTTGCAGTCTGGGAATGGGAGAAAGACAGACCATCAGCTGGAAAGCCCAACCACATGTGCTATGGCGGGGGTGGGGGGGTGTCACTGTGGAACATCAAGAGGCTGGAATGACGTCGATCTGAGAGGGGTGATCAGGCTGCCGCTGGAGGAACCTTGGGCAAATAAATTAATCTCTCTCAACCTCAGTTTCCTCATCTGTAAAATGGGCTGGTCGCTACCTAATAGGGCTTTTGTGAAATGAGGAAATGCAAATCAAGTGCTTAGCTTGACACCAGGCATAGAGTAGTAACTTTATAAATTTCAATAAATTTCATCTACCCATATCCTTCTAGTTGACTCTTTCAACCAGAGTGTAAGCCCCATGAGGGCATGGGCTGGGTCTGCTTGTTCACTGCTGTATTGCCAGTGCCTAGAATGGCACATAGGAGGTGCTCAGAAAATATCTGCTTAATGAGTGCATAGGAAATGGCCCAGAAGAATTAGGAAGAGGCAAAAATATTCAGTTGCCCTTGAAATGGGCTTGCGGCCCTCTTCCCTCCTGGCTCCCCTCCAACTACCCACACTCACAAAGCACCCCAGCATTCTGCCAGGGAGAGCTGCCCACTGCCGCACCACCACTCCGCCCTGCACAGCTGAGGAGCTCCACTCCAGCTGCCAGGGTACACATCTGTCTTCTCACAAGCCTCACTGCTTTCTCCAGAGGGTAGATTTTCTGGCTGTCCCTAAAGCCACTTCCATTGTGTGATGAAGGTGCAGCCCTGGGACCCTCCTTTCTGCCCTCCCACTCCCCCATGTCATCAGCTTGGAAGAAATTCATTATTCCCAGAAAGAAGGATGGTCCTGGATGTCCTGCACAAGGTCACAATAAGATTTTTCCAAACTTGGAGCAGACTGTCTCCCATGGATGAGGGTCCTTGTGGAGAAAGGGATAGACTTTTGGAAGAGGGGGTTGTGCTGGAATCTTGCGGCTTGTGGTATGGGACAGTGTGTGTGTGTGTGTGTGTGTGTGTGATGGTGAGGACGAGTGAAAGAAATGGTGATTCAGCCTCCATTGGGCAATGGTGTTTTTACTCCAGCTTTAAAAAATATATACACTTTCCGCTAAGAGTCATTTATTCCTTTAACCATTCTGTCATTTAGCAGCCATGCATGAGTGTCTCCTGTGTGCCTGGCCCAGTGCTAAGGGATAATGAGGGAGCCAGACAAACTCCCCGCCCTCCCCAAAGGGATGATCAGCACTGAACAAGTCATTACAAGTGGGCCTGCTTTATGACAAAGTCTCAGGTGCTTAAAGAGAGTCTTTGTACTGTGGCGGGGCGGAGGAGGCCCTAACCTATCCCGGGGAAGCTGCCCCACGAAGCTGAGACCCGAAGGCCGAGGCCATGTGAAGGATTTTGTTAGAATTCACATGCTATGGTGGAAAACCTTTAGTTAATTTTTAAAAATTTATACATCCGGGACTTCCCTGGTAGCACAATGGTTAAGAATCTGCCTGCCAATGCAGGGGACACGGGCTCAATCCCTGGTCCGGGAAGATCCCACATGCTGCGGAGCAACTAAGCCCATGTGCCACAACTACTGAGCCTGCGCTCTAGAACCCGCGAGCCACAACTACTGAAGCCCACGCACCTAGAGCCCATGCTCCGCAACAAGAGAAGCCGCTGCAATGAGAAGCCCATGCACCACAACGAAGAGTAGCCCCCGCTCATCGCAACTAGAGAAAGCCCGCATGCAGCAACGAAGACCCAACGCAGCCAGAAAAAAACAAAAACAAAAATTATACATCTGCATGGTAAAATTTCTAATAGTGCACAATGTTACACAGCAAACACTAAGACTCATCCCACCCTTCTCTCCTGACCTACCCGTCCCTTTGTTACAGGCCTTGTGTATGCCTGTGGTCACAGTCCACTTTTCTCTCCCTTAATTTTTTTTTTTTCAAATGGGATCATACTACATCAGAGGTTCTCAACCTGGGATGATTTTGTACCTCCCCCCTGCCCAGAGGACATTAGACAACGTCTGGAGATATTTTTGATTGTCACCTCTGAGCAAAGGGGATTCTACTGTTATCTAATGAGTAGAGGCCAAGGATGCTGTTAAACATCCTACAATGCACAGGACAATCCCCACAACAAAGAATGATCTGATCTAAAATGTTATTAGTGCTGACATAAAAAAGAACGAAATAATGCCATTTGCAGCAACATGGATGGACCTAGATTGTCATACTGAGTGAAGTAAGTCAGAGAAAGACAAATATCATATGAAATTGATTATATGTGGAATATCGAAAAAAGGCACAAATGAACTTATTTACAAAACAGAAATAGAGTCACAGATGTAGAAAACAAACTTATGGTTACCAAGGGGGAAAGCGGGGGCATAAATTGGGAGATTGGGATTGACATATACACACTACTATATATAAAGTAGATAACTAATAAGGACATACTGTATAGCACAGGGAACTCTGTAATGACCTATATGGAAAAAGAATCTTAAAAAGAGGGGATATATGTATACGTATAACTGATTCACTCTGCTGTACAGCAGAAACTAACAACATTGTAAATCAACTACACTCCAATAAAATTTTTTTAAAAGCCAATAGTGCTGACGCTAAGAAACCCTAGCCTATATAAACACACTATGTCTGCAGCTTGCTTATGTATAATATATACACATTATTTATATATAAAATTATAACATATTGGGTTGGCCAAAAAGTTCGTTTGGGTTTTTCTGTAACATCTTACGGAAAATCCTGAGCGAACTTTCTGGCCAACCCAATATATAGTAGATTATTCACGTCAGCATTAGTAGATCCACCTCATTATTCTTCGTGGCTGCATAATAATCCACTGCTTGCTCCAGCATATTTTATTTAGATGTTTTCACTCTTTGGCTATTGCAAACATGTTTACTGAAAGGAGTATTCTTTTCATACACTTGCCTTTCAGTCATGTGTGAAGTCAAAGCATAAACTGCTGGAAGTGACATGGACGAATCAGAAGGTTCATTGGTATTTTGAATGACCTCATTTCAAGTCTCTGGGGCATAGTCCATTGGGAGAGTGGGTCTGGGGTTCTGACAAAACAGGGCTGTGGTCCCCAAAAGTCTGGTGGAAAAGCTCCTGTTTGTTCTCATCTACAGACAAGGGTGTCCTGACCGCTCATCTCTCCACAGGACCAGGTGTCCCCCACCTGAACAACGAGCCAGGTCCTGAGTGATGTCCCCAAGCTGAGTGCCCATGGCCCTACCCTTCCCCATGGAGAAAGGACTCACTCTGCCCCAGGACTGCCGACACTTTCTGCACAGCCTGAGAATGAGGAGCAAATATGCCCTTTTCCTTGCTTTTGTGGTGGTGGTTTTTGTCTTCATTGAAAAGGAAAATAAAATCATATCAAGGTGAGGGATGCAAGCCCAAGTCTTCCCTGTCAAGGTGGGGTGGGTGGGGGCAGAGAGGTAGCTTGTAGGGCTGTCTGTGGACCTACAAAGGCAATCCCTCAACCAGTAATCATCAGACCTCTCCTGTGCCCAGGCAGTAGGTCATGCCCATGTCCTCATGACCGCACAGCTGTGAGACTTGGGCTCCAGACTCAGGCAGTCTGAGTTGGAATCCTGATTCTGGCACTTTTTTTTTGGCCGCAGCGCACGTCTTTCAGGATCTTAGTCCCCCCACCAGGGATTGAACCCATGACCCCTGCAGTGGAAGTATGGAGTCCTAACTACTGGACCGCCAGGGAATTCCCCTGATTCTGGCCCTTTCTAGCTGTGACAGCTTAGACAAATTATTTCACTTTTCTGTCTTAAGTCTCTCTTCTGTAAAATGTGACTAATAATGGGGCCTGCCTTGTTGTAAAGATTAAATAAGAAAATGTAAAAGTGTTTAGCCCTGTGCCTGACACACAGTTGGTGTCCTGTACTTGCTGGCTGTGGTTATTATTAATTAACTTCCTGGCCTAGGATGATGCCTCACATTAACAGCATATCTCCTATACCAATCTGAAGTCATGGATGAGGGTGAGGCAGGGTCCTGGTACAGATACTGTGGTGGGCAGGGCTGCCATGTTCAGCTGCCCAGGTTGTGCACTGTTCAACTCCAGGGGTGTGCACTCACAACAGCTACGCTGGGAATGCTGCCCCCTAGAGTTGGCAGTGTACCGCTGTGTGCAGTGGCCCTGCTAGTGGGCCTGCAAGACATAGAAAGATTTCACAGACCTTCTCTCCCAAGCACAACCCCTGCAAGAAAGCATCAACCAGGATGGGTAGGTTAGGAATAGGGCTATGTAGTAGGCACTATGTCAGTGCCCTGCCTGGGTTCCTTAGCATGGACTGCTCCAGTTTGTGCCTACTGGGTCCTATTGCAAGATCCTGCAACTCTCCACCTGAGGGCATTCTCTCCACCTGCACACTGGCAAGCCACAAGTCCTGGGGAGTAAATGCCTCTGGGAGCAGCCCTCAGTCAAGGCCAACTGGGAGCTTCACACCCCTTGGGTAGAGAATCCTGAGGTGTGTTCTATCTACACCTTCTCCTGGGGTTCCTCCGGCAGAGCGATTTGGCCACAGGGGTAGCCTGCTCACCCTTATGGACTTCCTTTCCTCCCTGCCTCACTTCCCTACCCCTCTACCCGTTCTTCCTGTGATCAAGTCCCAAATAAACTACTTACACTCAAATCCTTGCCTCAGAGTCGGCTTCTGGGTGATTATCCTGGGATGCTCCTCAGGGTGGCACAGGGGATGGAGTCCCCAGTCAGTCATTGACCCCGGTATCCCTCTGTTCTCACAGGGTCTCGGACAAACTGAAGCAGATCCCCCAATCCCCGGCAGATGCCAATAGCACCGACCCAGCCCTAGTCTTGGCCGAGAACGCATCCCTCCTGTCCCTGAGTGAGCTGGATTCGGCCTTCACGCAGCTGCAGAGCCGCCTGCGAAACCTCAGTCTGCAGCTAGGCGTGGCGCCGGCAGAGGAGGCTGAGGAGGAGACCACAGAGTGGGAGCAGGAGTCCCGCCCACCTGCCGAGGCCCCGCCCCGGCGCCACTTGCTCCTCATGGCCACCACGCGCACGGGCTCCTCGTTTGTGGGCGAGTTCTTCAATCAGCAGGGCAACATCTTCTACCTCTTCGAGCCGCTGTGGCACATCGAGCGCACGGTGTCTTTCGAGCAGGGCGGCGCCAACGCCGCAGGCTCGGCCCTGGTATACCGCGACGTGCTCAAGCAGCTCTTCCTGTGCGACCTGTACCTCCTGGAGCATTTCATCATCCCGGCACCCGAGGACCACCTGACCCAGTTCGTGTTCCGCCGGGGCTCCAGCCGCTCCCTCTGCGAGGACCCCGTCTGCACGCCCCTCGTCAAGAAGGTATTCGAGAAGTACCCCTGCAAGAACCGCCGCTGCGGCCTCCTCAACATGACGCTGGCCTCCGAGGCCTGCCGCCGCAAGGAGCACATGGCAATCAAGGCCGTCCGCATACGGCAGCTGGAGTTCCTGCAGCCGCTGGCCGAGGACCCCCGTCTGGACCTCCGCGTCATCCAGCTGGTGCGCGACCCCCGCGCTGTGCTAGCCTCCCGCATGGTGGCCTTCGCCGACAAGTACGAGACCTGGAAGAACTGGCTGGCCAAGGGACAGGACCAGCTGAGGGAGGAGGAGGTGCTGCGGCTGAAGGGCAACTGTGAGAGCATCCGCCTGTCCGCTGAGCTGGGCCTGAGGCAGCCGGCCTGGCTGCGGGGCCGTTACATGCTGGTGCGCTACGAGGACGTGGCCCTCAGGCCGCTGCAGAAGGCCCAGGAGATGTACCGCTTTGCAGGCATTCCCCTGACCCCGCAGGTGGAGGACTGGATCCAGAAGAACACCCAGGCGGCGCACGACGGCATCTACTCCACGCAGAAGAACTCCTCGGAGCAGTTTGAGAAGTGGCGCTTCAGCATGCCCTTCAAGCTAGCGCAGGTGGTACAGGCTGCCTGCGGCCCTGCCATGCGCCTCTTTGGCTACAAGCCTGTGCAGGACGCCGCCTCGCTCTCCAACCGCTCCGTCAGCCTGCTGGAGGAGCGCGGCACCTTCTGGGTCACGTAGGGGACCCGGGGCGTCGAGCACCCCTCCTGGTGAAAGCCCCGCCTTGCCTGCCTCACCCAGGCCAGCTGGGAGACTGCCGCGCCGCCGCGGGGGTGGGCAGGAAGACGTGCAGGGCGTAGGTGGCGCCTGCGCTGTAGAAGTAGGCCCTCAGCCCGCTCGCTTCCCGCCCTAGCTGTGGGCCTGGAGCTTCCCGCTGAGAACAGGACAGTGGCCAGTCCTTTTGAGGGCTGCAAACCCAGACCTAAGGGGCTGTGGTGTCCTGAGCAGGCCCAGGCAGGCCCGAGCCTATTGACAAGCCTTTCTCGCCTCTCTCTCCCTCTCTCTCTCCCTGTCTCTCTCTCTGTCTCTCTCTCTCTCTCTCTCTCTCTCTCTCTCTCTCTCTCTCACACACACACACACACACACACACACACACACACACACACACACACACACACACACACACACACACAGAGAGAAATATACATGAAACACACATAGGTGCCTGTAGACCCTGTGGGTCAGAGTCCACAAATATTTAACCACCAGAAGGGGTTTCAGACACTGACTAGCCACAGTCAGACCCCCTGCTGTACTCAGTGTCAACCTTTCAGTTTCCGAATTTCTCCATAATCCAGTGTGGCATCTGGGTGGGTCCCTGGGGAGAGGTGAAATCAGCTCTATATAGAGCTACAAAACAAACATACACATATAAAGACAAATACCTACACTCACACCACACAGAGAGGCAGAAGAACATAAAAACACAAACACACACACAGAAAAAATCTTCCCCGTTGCCTTATGCTTTGTCTGTATCACACACCTAAAGAAAAGCCTCTGCTTACCTTTTAGAGTTATTCGGGGAGGGGGGAATGATATACGGTCATGGGCCATGACCCTGTTCCCCATCCAAGCTTGAGGCTGAACGGTGGATGCAGAACTGCCAAGTCCACGGCCTCTGCCCACCTTAGATTCTCGTGGCTACCTCCCCTGACCCATTCGTGTCCTTGCTGCTAGCAGGCAGCACGGTTTGAAATGGCATGGCTGACCCTCGTGTGATTGCAGCCCGAAGGCCCTGTCCTAGCTCAATTGGCTCCCCGAGAGCAGGTCCATATTTGAAAGCGGCCTCAAGCCTGACTGGCAGGAGCATCAGTGGTCCCTGGAGGCAAAAGGCAGCTCATGAGTCCTGTCATTTCCGGCCAGGCCGCTGTGGGGCAAGGCGCAGAAGGAAATACAGAGTGCTCCTAAGGGAGAAGTCACATCAGGATACCCCGTCCCCCGAGAAGACAGGGACAGAGGTCAGCCACATGGTTGGTCGTCATGGTTATGTGGTTAGTGTCTGGAATTCCTCATTTAGGGCTCTGGGAAGAGTATTGCTCAATGTGGGATGGGGTGCATGTTTTATTTTTTTTTAAGTTATTTATGGTTTGGTCTCTTGTGGCTGTGTTTTCAGGTTTGTTTCTACAGGAGTGCTGCTTGGAAGCATTGTGGGCTTGAGGGGCTGAGGGGGGCCAGGAAGACCAGTGGGGAGCACTTTGGCTCCTGCTGGAGGAAGAGGAGGAGGAGCCTTCCCCCAGAAGAACCAGAGCCAAGGTGGCCACATGGCAGCCCACAGCGCCCCACGGGCTTTTTTGTTTGATCCAACGTGGAACAAATGTCAGAAACCAGTGGCGTTCTTTGCTGAGTGTCCAGAGACAGCATAAATTAGCAATCCTCACCCCCTCCCCAAGAAGAGGCCAGATTTGAACATCTCTCCCAGGTCCTAACATATTTCCTGGGGCGTCAGGGTCCTATGACCAAGCAGATGTCCCCAGAGTGGAAGCGTTTCCCCATTCCCACCCCAAACTAGGGGGCAACACTCAGTACCACCTCAGAACTTGCAGGAAGCATCAGCAGTTCACTAAGGGCTATTTCTGATTTCCTGGACAACCTCTGTATCAGATCCGTCTCATTGTCAAGCCCAGAGGGCTGAGTTTTGTTTTGAGTGTTATGGGGAGCAGGGAAATACAGGATCTGGGTCCAGCTAGTGTTGCCATAGGGAAGGGGGGGGTGTCCTGGCAGGAAGCCAGCCTTTGAAAAGGTGAGGACAGTGGCCATCTTGTGGGATCCATTACAGTCAGTGCGTTTGAGCTGCTGGGTCTCCATCACCATGGATTCAGCCAATCGAGGAAGTCTCTAGGTTTTCTGTTCCAAGAATAAATTGTGCTGGGAAATGGCTCTAATTTGGGGTCCAAAGGGACTCCAGCTCTGAAAACTTGATCCTGGGGCAGAGTGGGGCCAGGATGATTCTGGCAGGCCCAGAAGTACTGGCCATTCTTCCCCAGCCCTTGCCCTGCTCCCTCCACTGTTCCCCACCTGGGGGTGGTGGGAGGCAGGCACCTCTATCCAAGGCCCTTTCTGGTTCCTGGGGCCCTCCTAGTGTGGACTGCAGACTTCTTCCTTCTTCCCTTACTGTGCCTCTGGGGCCAAGGCCTCCACCCCTGAGCTCTGAGGACTATGCCGAGAATGGACCTTTGGGACTTCTCAGGACATTATCAATTTGTACACTGCAGATTGACTTAATTTATTTATTTTGTGAAAAAGAAGAGACAGAAAATATTTTATTTTTTGCAGGGACTCAAAGCTGTACCCAAATCAAAAAAGACGATAATAATAGAAACCATTCACTTCATACATACAAGGACACTCCAAGACGATTCAGAATACACGAGAGGACAAAACTGGGAGCGTGGGAGTCACGATGGCCGCAGGGTATTTTTTTAGCTCGGTTTCCTCTTGTTGATTTGAAGATATGACAGTAAGGCCCTTTCTGCTATATTACCTTTGTCCAGGTATCTGAAATAGGACACACCTCAAGAGAGTGTTGCCTTGGGCTTAGCAATGCTCTGGGAACCCTTGGGGTTTAGGGAGGAGAGGGAGGGATGACTACTGACTCCTACACTCCATGGGACCTGGTTGGAGTAACGTGTGAGGGGTTTTCAGCAGGGAGCTGGGCTAGGGGAGGTGGTCCAGCTGGGAGCTAGTGCCTCCTCTTCCAGCGAGGCCAGCCCTGGTTTCTCTGCTCCCTCTGGCCCCCCATGAGCCTTCACCTCCACAGCACCCACCTGCCTGGAGACAGAGGGAGTGTTGAGGCCTCACCTCTGCCCACCGCCAGCTTCCGGGGAACAAGAGGCTCATTCAGCAATGAGCGTTTATTCGTTTTTCTTTTTCTTCATGAAGACCTCTTTAGCCCAGCCTATAAAAATAGTTCAGAAGGTTCCAGGCCTTGGTGAGACACGGCAGTGTCCAACACCCTCAGGCTGTCGCCACTGCTGCCCATTCCTGGCTTCTCCTCTGGGCCTTGTTTATAAACCTTGGAGTGGATGAGGACATGGGGGGAAGGGTCTTTGGGAGCAGCATTTTGCGGGGGCAGGATTCCTGAGTCCCATGAAGAGGGAAAAAGAAGAAGCAGATCTCTGTAGCATGGCCCTTGCAGGTTATCACCAACTTATTATTAAGTTTGAGAGACATAAGCAAATTCTAGCCCTCTGTCCCTTTATGTGATGCACTCACTTGAAAATAAGTAACCAAATGAACAGGGGAAAAAAATGTTTGCCTGCCAGCACCCTCAGCCTGGGAGCTATGCCAGAGGCTGGTCTAATGGGGCAGCTGCTAACCAAACCCTTAAGAGCAGAGGACCCAACCGACCCATTACAAGAACATCTTTCCCTTCCACCTCTGCTTTCTGAACAAGCTCCAGGAGGTCCCTGTCCCAGAAGATGTATGCTTGGCCTAGAGAGCAGACAGGAGATGTAAGCATCAGATGGTCTGGTCCTGACCCTGAAGGTCTCTTCCAGCCCTGGTTCTGTGTTAATTGACTATGAGGCCTATCCCTTCAGAGGCCCTGGATTATGAAGGACAGGGGCAGAAGACTGGATGGCTGTGTCCCCAAGGCAGTCCTCTCCCACTCCCATCCCCAAAGGCTGAAAGCAAAGGTGGGTCTCAGAGGGGTGGGTTCCTGAGGCAGGGAGAGTGGGGTGGGGGAACAGATGCCTGCAGAGGATGCTCCTTCTTTAAACTTGTGCAGTCTGACGAGCTCCAAGACGTGGATCTTGTTAGTCTGCACAAAT
This sequence comes from Orcinus orca, assembly GCF_937001465.1. Lineage (NCBI taxonomy): Eukaryota > Metazoa > Chordata > Mammalia > Artiodactyla > Delphinidae > Orcinus > Orcinus orca. The sequence goes on from NC_064572.1 coordinate 30,172,437, forward strand.
TTAAAGAAGGAGCGTCCTCTGAGTTCCAAAGTTAATGAGTTTGCCTGTGAAGATTCCTAGCACATGGTCCAGCTAGAAGGTAGGGAGGCGGCCCAGGGTTTCCTGAATGTAGCCACATGGCCTTTCAACTGCCCATGGTTTCAGAAGAGTGGAAGCTGCTCTTTACCTCAAAAGGATGAAGCAGAGTTGGCAGCTCAGATGTCTTAAGAACTTCAAGATCCTAGGGTCTTGTGACCTTTGTCATTCCATACTGTGCATGGGGGACTAGTTAGTTATGTGTTTCCAAGATTACATGGTACCATCCTCAGGGCCTAGCTCATACTGTAGACCAGGTATTTTATTTGTATTTATTTGTCAAATAAAATGGCCTATGTTCCTTGCTTCTTCTGTCATTGGGCTTGAACTGGTCACCCCCTAAAGTCTCCCTTTCATCTGTACTTTCTAGGCCAAGTCTGCCTGGCTCCCCTGCTCCCTCCTGGTTCCTGCAAACTCTTTTTGCCAAGAATTTTGGCCCCCTGTCATGTTTCATGGGCGCATAGTACAGGATACCCCTTCATGGCCATACGTGGCCATGGTATGTACATATGTGTCCACACGTGTGTATGTGTAGCATGTAGCTCAGCCTGCTTGGCCATGTTGCTCCCAGCCCCCTTGCCGTCAATGTCCCAGATGTTCTTGTGGCTACAATCTCCTGGAAACACAGGGGCTGCCTTCAGAAAGCTGGTGGCCACCACCAGTCAGGATCTTCTCTGCAGAACAGAATGTGAACCCATCACCTGATGGCTTACTTGATTTATTTAATTAAAAATGAAAACGCGCAATGAGCAGAATCTGAAATGTCTCTGCCCTCTTTTTTGCGTTTATTCTCAGCAGCAACTGGGTTGTAAAAATTTAACAGGAAAATTTGTACGTCAATTATATCTCAATAAAGCTGGAGTGGGGAGGGGAATAGGAAAAAAAAAAAGTAACAGGGAAAAAAATTAGCAGCAGTAGGAAAGGGGTAACTTCCAGCATGAAGCAGGTCAGAAAAACTGCCTACTCTTCAGGGGTGAAAGGCACAAGGGAAGCACGGATAAGTGCAGAGGGTGTGATGAATATTCTTTTACCAGAATGGCAGAGCTGGTGATAACTGTTTGGAGTTGGCTACAAGGATGAGGTCTGAGAGAGAAATACCTCATCATTGTTGGGAAGGTACAAGAACATTAGCTAAAGGTCAGGGGACCTGGGGACAAGTCCCAGCCTTGCCACTCTCTGGCCCTGTGACCTTGGGCAAGTCACTTCCCTTAATCTGTACCCCAGTTTCCGTTAGAATGAAAGGTGTAATTAGTAGTTGATAACCATTGTTCCAAAAAAGCCCCTTTAGGGATGGATTGAAGTCAGCTGAAAGGGCAGGCAATGCTCTCACTCGGAGCAACTGTGCGTTCATTCACTTCACATGTTGAAAGAGTACTTAAGATTTCATTTGGCCTTCAACAAAATCTCAAAAATCACCTGAGATTGCCAAGAACCCTTTCAACTAAGAAATTTAATGCAATTACATTGCTGTATCAGTCATATCAACTTAGTGCAAATTAAATTTCCACGCTTTTGTTTCCTAACAGCCACCTGGAGGGAATGGGCATTTCCTCAGGGAAAAGGGCGAGGGTTCCTTTTGGAACACAGGAAGACAAAGCTGGTGGAGCTTTGTGGGTTTGGGGACAGACGGGAAGTAGGAACTGCAGCAGCCATGAGGAGGCAGAGAAGAGCTGAGCACTGGGGACAACGGTCCCTGGAGTGAAGGGGTGACAGAGTGAAGCATGATATGAGGAAATGAGACCTTTTCCCCAAAACTCAAACCTGTATCTCTGTCATTCCACCCAGGCCAGGTCTTGGAAGCTCAAACCATTTCCCTCCCAACCCTTAAAATATAGGAGTCAGCACAATGACATCCCGACCTGGGTGGAACCTCGGCCACCCCATCCCCAGCCAGGTGCCATTGCTGTGTCCAATCTGCTGGGGACTGGATATATTTAGTTTAATTTCTAGGCTGTGTTTCCTACCACAAATGGCCACCTGGAGAATCAAATTGCCCTAATCATAGAGCAGAGACTAGCGACGTCCCCACGCACTGGCCCCCTCAGCCACCAGCCTAGGCTGAGCCTCCTTTCACTCCCAGACCTCTTAGGGTTCCTGAATCTTCCTGCACTACACCCCAAGTTATCCACCCTGGAAAGAAGCCGAACACCCCATGGGGTCTCGGAGGGGCAGTCAGCTGGCTCCATCCCTGCAGGCAGTTTGATCACCAGCAGAGAGAGGCCTTGGACTTGTGCCACTTGCTCACGGAGCCCTGCCAGGCCCCGCACTGCCAGGTCCTAGAGTCTGTAGCAGTGCCCCAAGTGTTTTTGGAGGAACTGTTGTCACCTAACCTCCCTTAAGAAGTCATAGTGCACATTAGTGCATTAAAGGCTCTTAGAAGCCCTGCTTTCCTCTGTCTGACCCAGCTTACAAGGATTCACTCATAACAAATTTTATGGGTGGAATTCTTTTACCATGAAAACTTTTTTTGTTTGCCGAACAAGATTTTCAAGACTTTGGCATTCTATAGAACAATGTGTACCTACCAGATACCTGCAAGTGTAAGACTAAAAGCCATGGTAAGCAGACAATAAGGTGGTAGGTGAAGTGGCTGGGGAGAAAAAGCCCAGGGTTTCAGGGCCCCATCCCACTTTCACATCATTCTCACTGAGCTGCAGGCCAGGGGCAAGAGTCAGCCTGTGTGGGGAGTAGCAGCCTCAGGGTCACTATGGGTCAGAGTTCACAGCTCCAAGGCATCCATGCAGCTGTCATAAAACCTCCCAGTCGCTTGAAACCCTTCGTGTCCTCAAATCAACCCACACCTGCAGGGCCTCTGTGGCATTACCCAAAAGATGTGTTGACCCCCACAGAGAGTGGAGACCCTGGAGAACCAGGCCAGGCATAAACACCACAGGACACTATTGATCTGAGAAACTAGAGCTTGGGGTCATTCTTAAAGGAGTCATTTCTGAAACAGCCGGACAAAGGTTACCAACAGTAAATGGGTTCCCTGGAGATGTAATCCCCTAGTAGCTAGTAAACCCCTTGCTAAATGCTGCTGTGCAGTTTATTAGAAGAGCAAGCAAGTAGTAAAGACTCAGCAGGAGGGGCTTCCTCAAGAAAATCAGAATAAGAGAAGGAGGGAAGGAAGGAAGGAAGGAAGGGAGGAAGGAAGGAAGGAAGGAAGGGAGGGAGGGAGGGACGGAGGGAGGGACGGAGGGAGGGAGGGGGGAACAGAGAGTGACAGCTAGGAGGGGACATTCTCATGAGATGCAGGGGAAGAATAAAGCCAAGCTGCTGGAAAGAGCACCCATGAGAATAGCCAAAGCCATGATGCCGAAGCATTTAAGGGATGTCAGGGTCAGGCCAGGCCCAGGTACACACATAGCCCTGCACAGCACTGGCCATGGACCAAATCTACCCTGTGGATGTGTGGTCCATGCATGGTCTGCTTTTCTTTTTAACAACTGGCCACCACTTTAAAATTAAGGGATTTTATATAAAAACCAGATTTCTGCTTCCTCTTGAAAACTGGGTCACTTGGTTTGAATTACACCACAAGCTGATGCTGAGACAAAGATTTGAGAGCAAATGGTTTATGTGGGAGCTGCAGACAGCCTGGCAGGGGAGGAGGGGAAGAGGGGAGGAGACAGCCAGCCAAGGGTGCAGGGTTGAGCCAGCTGCCACCTTGGACAACTGGAGCTGAACGCCTCCAGGAAGTGCATAAAGCTTGAACCTTGGAATGATCTGAGATGAGGGGTGAGGTGAGGGAGCCCAAGAGTATTCCTACATCAAAGACCTGTCAGTCCCCACCTCCCAGAGCAATGGAAATAAAAACAAAAATAAACAAATGGGACCTAATGAAACTTAAAAGCTTTTGCACAGCAAAGGAAACCATAAACAAGACCAAAAGATAACCGTCAGAATGGGAGAAAATATTTGCAAACGCATCCACGGACAAAGGATTAATCTCCAAAATATATAAACAGCTCATGCAGCTCAATATCAAAAAAACAAACAACCCAATCCAAAAATGGGCAGGAGACCTAAACAGACATTTCTCCAAAGACGACATACAGATGGCCAAGAAGCACATGAAGAGCTGCTCAACATCACTAATCATTAAAGAAATGCAAATCAAAACTACAATGAGGTATCACCTCACACCAGTTAGAATGGGCATCATTAGAAACTCTACAAACAACAAATGCTGGAGAGGGTGTGGAGGAAAGGGAACCCTCTTGCACTGTTGGTGGGAATGTAAATTGACACAGCCACTATGGAGACCAGTATGGAGGTTCCTTAAAAAACTAAAAATAGAATTATCATATGACCCAGCATACTACAGGGCATATACCCAGAAAAAAAAAACATAATTCAAAAAGACACATGCACCCCAATGTTCATTGCAGCACTATTTACAATAGCCAGGTCATGGAAGCAACCTAAATGCCCATCGACAGACAAATGGATAAAGAAAATGTGGCACATATATACAATGGAATATTGCTCAGCCATAAAAAGGAACAAAACTGGGTCATTTGTAGAGACGTGGATGGACCTAGAGACTGTCATACAGAGTGAAGTAAGTCAGAAAGAGAAAAACAAATATTGTATATTAATGCATATATGTGGAATCTAGAAAAATGATACAGATGAACTGGTTTGCAGGGCAGAAATAGAGACACAGATGTAGAGAACAAATGTATGGACACCAAGGGGGGAAGCAGGGGGCGGGGTGGTGGTGGTGGGATGAATTAGGAGATTGGGATTGACATATATACAGTAATATGTATAAAATAGATAACTAGGGCTTCCCTGGTGGCGCAGTGGTTGAGAGTCCGCCTGCCAATGCAGGGAACATGGGTTCGTGCCCCGGTCCGGGAGGATCCCACATGCTGTGGAGCGGCTGGGCCTGTGAGCCATGGCCGCTGGGCCTGTGCGTCCGGAGCCTGTGCTCCGCAACGGGAGAGGCCACAACAGTGAGAGGCCCGCGTACCGCAAAAAAAAAAAAAAAGATAACTAATAAGAACCTACTGTATAAAAAGTAAATAAATAAAATTAAATTTTAAAAAGTTGTTCATATTTATACTTAAAAAAAGAATTATACATTATATTGGTAAAAATCTCAGAGTTGTTAAATTATCAGGATCTAGAAAATGCCAAGTATATATTAAAATTTACCTATGCCAGTAAAAAAAAAAAGAAAAAGAAGACCTGTCAGTCTTTGGCTGAAGGTTGTTCCTCGGAAGTATTAATTCCCCAGCACTTGCCCTGCTGGCAGAACAACATTCCAGAATTCTGAAAAAAGATGTCAGGCCCAGAGAGGAAGGAAGATACAAGTGGTTGAAAGTTTCCAGATCACAGCGCAAATTTCCAGTGAAAGGTGTGAGATAGAAGCGGGGCCTGACAGCACCTGCTCCCTGGGGTGGTAGGTCACCTGGGGCTCTCATCCCAGCAGGAACAGCGGGCCTCAGTTGGGAGAAGGGCGCGGCCCAGTCTCCCTCTGGTCTCTCCAATACTAGGCAGCATTTATCACGGCATCTGCATTGATGTTTTACTTCCAACAGAGACATCCTCTCTGTCAATCCATGTCCCTCCAAAGTGAGAAAGCAACAGGTTAAGAGGGCCACAGCTGTGACTCCATTCATTAGGACAGCACCCCAGGCCCTGGAGTGTTTGAGTTTTCAAACCACAGCTTAAAGTCCTGGTGGAATGCTGGGGTCTGGGCTGGCTTTCCCGACAATGCTCACCAGGGGACCCTTAATGCTTAGACCTCAGGAATAACATGGTTAGTCTGGAAACCATGGGCTCTGCCTAGGCCTGCCTGGTCAGAACACCATGGAACTCAACCTTCCCTTCACCATCTCTTACCACACCCTCCTGGATTTCTCCTGCCCACCCCTACCCCAAAACAGCTGCTGCCCACCTGTGCGAGAGGACAGAATAAGCAGTGAGGAGTAGCACAGGTTCTTTTCCCACCTGGAGGGTGGACAGAGCCAGCCGGCATCCAGTCCATACCAGAGCTACCCTCCCTTGAAAGTTCTCAACTTCTTTCTGCTCTGAGGCACATAGTAGACGATGCTCACCTGTGGGGCCCAACACATCCCTTGGGTGCGCTGTTGTGAAGATCAGCATGGCAATCTCCAGCGCCTGAGTTCAAATGCCACCCATTCTTGCCCACCTAGGAAAGTTCAACAGGGTGACCAAGGAGAGTGTGTAAAAAGACCAGGAGGATGAAGAGAACTTGAAGAGTTTGGGGACCGAGAAACAGTTTGCTCTGGCTGAGGTGATGAGACAAGAGGCTGGAGAGGAAAGCTAGGACCTGAGCGTGCAGGAGCCTCTAAGTCATGATAAGAGATTGGACTTGATCCCAAGAGCTATAGGGAACCGTGAAAGGTAGAATGAAGCAGCGTGGCCTGGCCTGATCAATTATGTCCCATTTTACAGATGAGAAGAGAGAGGCACAGAGAGCTGACATGACCGGTAGTGTCAGGATATGAATCCACATCCCTCCTCCTTGAAGACCCTTCTGTCCCATCTTTTGCCTCAAGTCTCCCACTTCGATCTGTTGAGACCCCAAAGGCCACGAAAAGGCTGTGGAGGACCAGAATGAAAGGCTTTCCTTTGAGATCATACAGAACAAGTCTGACCCCTCCCCTATGTGCCAGCTTTTCAAAGTCAGCCTGAGTCTGCTCTTCTCCAGCAAGGTGTCCTAGCTGTGTGACCTTGGACCAGTGAATTGCCGTCTCTGAGCCTTGGACTGCTCATGTATACAATGGGGATAATATCAATGTGAAGGACAGGGATGCATGTAGTGTGTCTGGTTCATGGTAAGCCCTGAATAAACAGTGGCTGCTATTACTTGAAGATAGAGGCCCTTCACCCTATTCACCCTCTTCTGGATGCCTCTCAGTTAATCAACGAATCAACAAGTATTTTGAAGGCTATAGGGAAGCCTAAATAGAGCATACAGTGGAACCTGGGCCAAATAGAATAGGTCCCTCAGCATCTGCCCCAGGCAGTCAAGCTGCCCCCTGCAGGACAAATCCTGAAAACCAGTGCTGAGATTCCAGCGACAGACCTTGAGATGGCTCACAGAGCAACGGGCAACTCCCAGAGTCTGGGTGAGTGAGTAGGACTAATCTTCTCTTTCCTTTTGGAAGCTTTCATTAATTCCACTTCTGTGTTTCAGCAGTCTCTTTCCTCTGACTTGATCTTGATTTCTTTAAGCAGTTTCCTTTCCAGGAAAAAAAAATGCCCTCTGCCTTCTGTCTGTATGAGAGAAGAGACTGATTCTTGAGAACCAAGAAGATCTGAGTTTAAATCAATTCATTCAAAACATTGTCCAATGGGCAGCACTTCTCCCCCCTTCCCTGGCCCTGGAGGGGTCTGGCTGGCCCGAATGGAGGTGTGTTCACACTTGGTCTGCAGCCTACCGCTTCCTGAAGCAGGCAGGTCTCACTTGGCTGGGAGCAGAGCAACAGCTGAGAAGACATGTGTCAAGACATCACCTTGGAGGGACTTCCCTGGTGACGCAGTGGAGAAGACTCTGTGCTCCCAGTGCAGGGGGCCCGGGTTCGATCCCTGGTCGGGGAGAGGAATTGGATCCCACATGCATGCGGCAACTAGGAGTTCATGTGCCACAACTAAGGAGCCCGTGTGCCACAGCTGGGGAGCTGGCAAGCTGCAACTACGGAGCCCTGGAGCTGCAACTAAGGAGCCCACCTGCCGCAACTAAGAAGCCCATGTGCTGCAACTAAGGAGCGGTGAGCCACAACAAAGGAGCCCAAGAGCAGCGGCTAGAGGGCCCGCCTGCTGCAGCTGAGACCCAGCACAACCAAATAAATAAATAAATATATATATATATATTTTTAAAGACTTCCCTTGGAAGTAGAAATCCAAGGACCCCATTACAGGGACATGCTCCCAACAGCTTACTTCTAGATGTTGTGCCCTTCAAGTTCTCTTTCATGGGTGGTTAAGCCTCAGTGAAAGGCTTCATATTGTCTCCCACTATGCCTGACACAGCACAAGTGGTGGCTGAATAAATGAATGAACGAATGAATGGTAAGGAAGTTTAAGAGGCACTTGGAATAAACAATTTTTTTTTCAATTGTAGTAAAATACACATGACATAAAATTTACTGTTAGTGACATTTACTGTTGGTGACATTTAGGACCTCCATAATAAGCAACAATCACCACTATCTAGTTCTAGAACATTTTCATCACCCTAAAAGGGTACCCTCATATGCCCTGCAACCACAAATCTGCTTTCTGTCTCTATGGATGTGTCTGTTCTGGACATTTCATATAAATGGAATCATACAATATGTGACCTCTTGTGTCTGGCTCCTTTCACTTAGCATGATGTTTTCAGAATTCATCCATGCTGTAGGATGTATTCGAATTTCATTCCTTTTTAAGACTGAATTATAGTCCATTGTATGGATATACCACACTTTGCTCATCAACTCATTAGTTGATGGACACTTGGGTTGTTTCCATCTTTTGGCAGCACTTTCATTTAATGAACATTTCTTGAGCTCCTACTATGACCCTGGCACCGTCCTGGGGACTTGCTCATCATCTATTATTGAATCCTCAGTACTGCTCTCAACTGGGTGGAAATTATTTCTCCATTTCAAATATAAAAGAACTGAGGCTCGACAAGGTTTAAGGAACTTGCTGAGATAGAAAGTAGCAGAAACAGTTCAGCCCATCAAACACTGGCTGGCAGAGCAACTAAGCTCGTGCGCCACAACTACTGAGCCTGCGCTCTAGAGTCCATGAGCCACAACTATTGAGCCCGTGCACTGCAACTACTGAAGCCTGCATGCTCTAGGGCCCACGTGCTGCAACTACTGAGCCCATGTGCTGCAACTACTGAAGCCTGCACACTTAGAGCCAGTGATCAGCAACAAGAAAAGCCACTGCAGTGAGAAGCCCGTGCACTGCAACGAAGAGTAGCCCCCCTGGCCAAAAGCCCTGTGCAGCAACAAAGACCCAAGGCAGCCAAAAACAAAACAAACAAACAAACAAAAAAAAATGCCGGCTGTGTGCCCGCAGTATGCAGCCCCCCTGCCAGGCTGCAGGGCACAGAAGTGAAGAGCACAGTCCCTGTCTGCGCAATAAAAGACATCCCATGTCAGACTTGCCAGGCAGACTCAGTATCACTTACTTCTATACCCTCCATTTCATTGGAAACTCAGCAACAATTCCAGTATGGCTTAATTTGTAATCATCTGTACCAATAATTTCCCAATCAGGGAAAAATAAAACCCACCATCAGACCCCATGTCTGTGTCAGTCCCTCCCTGTATATGACTGATGGGACTGTCCAATTTGAAGTGGTTTGGGCCTCACTGGTTCAAGTGTAAGTCACCAGCTCCTTTGTGCCCTTTACAATGAGACAACACTCAGTCCATTTCTGTAGCAAGAGCTGCCTGAGCTTTATCAGTCTCCTCAAGAGGCCCAGGACCTCCACTCACTCAAAATACCTCTCTCAAAACCCTCCAGATACTCACAATTGATCAATAATCATAATGATGATGATTGATTGAGCATGTACTATGTGCTAGGTACATGCCCAGTACCTTCTATGCATTATCTCCTTGGATGATCCTCCCAACCCTGCGAAATGGGTGATTGATTTGATAATTTTACTGATTATCCCCCATGTTATTGATGAGGAAACTAAGCCTTGGAGAGGTAGACCCTGGGTGGACCAGGTTGCAAACCCAGGTCTTTCTGCTCCAGAGCTTGACCTCAGAACAGCTGTGCCACACCACTGTGAGGACATCTGAGTGCTCAGAGCCTGTGATACCCTCATCCCTCTCCCTGGTGACAGAATAAATAAAAGGCAGGTAATTGTCAGCCCAGTTGTCAATCCTGAAGATGTTGTCTGCCTCTGTGAACAGTGCTCATGGGATCCTGGCCAAGAAAGAGGCAGCGGGACCAGAGACTCTCTTTAGAATTTGGCTTTCAATGCCAGCAGGGCAGAGCTAAGGCAGGGAAACGTCACACGTGGAGCTGCCCTCCAGATACAAGGCCACAGTAAACATAGGCATAAAGCTCAAATTCAGCAGACAGCCAAGCAATGCAAACCAAAACAAAAATGACCTCTTAAATTGACAACAATTTTTTTTTGGCCTCACCATGCAGCACTGGGGATCTTAGTTCCCCGAGCAGGGATCGAAACTGTGCCCCCTGCAGTGGAAGCGCAAAGTCCTAACCACTGGACTGCCAGGGAATTCCCAGCAAGAGTTTTTTAAAATAGTAAAACCCAGTGCTGGTGAAGGCGTAGATAAACATCCATTCACCTGCTGGGAGGAAAGTTTGATAATATGCATCAAACACCTTAACATTTTTCATAACCTTTCATCCAGCAAATCTAGTACAGAAATTTATTCTAAGGAATTAACTGTGGCTGAATGCTAAGATTTAATGTTTTAAAACATTAAATGTTGTTTATAATAGTGAAAAACCAAAAAAAAAAAAAAACCCTTAAGTGTTGAATAATAAGGAATTGGTCAAACAAATTATAGTTACACATATGAAGGGAAACTCGGCAGCTATTAAAATAATCATGCAGAAGACCTTTTATGACAGTTAAAGATGTTCAGGATATATTAGATAATAAAAGAGGGCTATAAAACTCCATTTATATAAAATATTCTTTATAATGTGAATATATTTGCACAGAGAAATTAACCAAACTGTTGACAGTAAATTACTTATCTAAATTTTAAACAACTTTTTAAACCAACATGTATTCCTTGCATTCATCACATAGTGTTTAAGAGTGTAACCTCTCTGGGGCTTCCCTGGTGGCGCAGTGGTTGAGAGTCCGCCTGTCGATGCAGGGGGCACGGGTTCGTGCCCCGGTCTGGGAGGATCCCGCATGCCGCGGAGCGGCTGGGCCCGTGAGCCATGGCCGCTGGGCCTGTGCATCCGGAGCCTGTGCTCCGCAACGGGAGAGGCCACAACAGTGAGAGGCCCGCGTATCGAAAAAAAAAAGAGTGTAACCTCTGGAGTCAGGCTGCCTGAGTTCAAATCTCAACTCCATCCCTGATTCATGGAGACCTCTCTTGAAACCTTTCAGTTTTCAAGTACAAATGGGGGTAATAACAACACCAAAGCACCTGCTCAGGGGGTGTTGGGAGGCTCTAAATGAGAAGATAATGTGTGATGTTCCCAGTCCAACGCCTCACGGTAATTTATCATCACCATTGCTATGATTACTATGACTAATTATGGTTATGATTACTAATACAACTTGTGCAATTAGAAGGGAGAAAAGCCTGAGCGTTTGCCCGCGTCCTCGCCCACCTCAGAAAGCCATGCCTGCCAGCTGCCCCCCACAGGGCTGGCACTCGCTGTCGACTTCCTGCGAGGCTTTCAGCTCACACTTGCCAGGACTCCCGTGTTCCGTCCGCCTCACCCCTGTCCACAAAGAGGAAGAAACAGCCCAGCAAACACTGGTCTGCTGGCCCCAGAGTGAGACGTGGAAGTTTACAAAAATGTATAAGCAAATGTTTGGTTTGGGAGGAGAGAAGGAGCACAGGCTGCACCGAGAAAGGAGACTTTTCAGAAGGCCCTGGAGGAGACTGCTCTTCACCACTGGGCCTCCTTCTTTCCCCTGTTTGTTTCTTCACTTCATCCTGACCAGCTCATTTTCTCTGAAGCATCTGGCCCCAATATGGGGCTGATTTGAATAAATCCAAGACATCTCCCTTAGCCCAGCAAACTTGGAAGAAGCCAAGGAGAAACCCCACAGTGTTGTAAGCAGAAGCCCTGAGAGGCAAAGACAGACAGGAAAGAGGAGGGTGGTTAAAAAGTAAGTGAGGACCAGGGTGCGCCTGGGGCAAGGTGTGTACATGGGGCTGATGTGTCCAGAGATCGAGAGGGATGAGCCAGAGAGAGATGAGCCCCTTGAGCCAACAGCACCCTCTGGCAAGCATCCACCTGCCCTTGGTTTCCCTCCTCTCCTGTGGCCCCTCACTAGGCAGGAGCTAGCTCATATGGGTCACAGATTTCGCCAGATGTGGGAGAACCAGATCGAGGGACATGTTGTGGTTGCTCCCCTACACAGACACACACAGATACACACACATGCACACACACAGATACACACACACACACACACACACACACACACGCCCACACCTCCTTCCAGGCTGGGAAAGCAGAGGGTATGGAGTTCCAGCCAGACCCCATCCTCCAGTTGCTTTAACCCAGACACATTCTTCATTCCCTTCTGCTTGAAAATACCAATACACCCGTAAAAATTCTAAATTCTAGTGACCCCAAGACAAAGCAGAGTAACTGTTGCTGGGTGAAGCGTCAGGAACGGCAGACAAGAACATTAGATTGAATATGAAAAAAAGAAGTGAATGAAAACAACAAAAAAAGCTGTGATTCCTAGAAATTCCCACTCCACCCACTTCCCACAACTATTCTGTTACTCCAAAATGAGAAATTAATTCCTCCAGGATTAGGGTTGTGAAGAATGTGCCAAAACCCAAGAAAAAGGCTTTATGTTTGCAGGGTGTGAACTGGGCTTAGCTGAACTCACTAAGATGCAGCTAAGGGAGTCTGGGCTCCACTTCTTTACATTTCAGTAGAGTCTCAAAATACAGTTTGTCAAGGATGCCCTGAGCAGGTTTGGGGCCGGCCTCCTCTCTTACTGGTGTTGGTAATAGAGCAGAGTGGGCAGCAGTATTAATTGTGAAGATAATTTTTGTCTTGTTCTCACTTATGTACGTAGAAGATGTTCAAAGAATGGGAAGGTCACTGTCCCCTTTCCCCTTTCCCCTTATAGGGAGTAGAGCCTGGCTGCTCTCATCCTGAACTCTGAACCTCAGCAGGGAGAAGATAAGCCACCATTGAAGAGGCCGTGAAACTCAACCCTCACCCATTCACTACTTATTTTAAAAACACAGAACTTCCTAACCTAACCCAGTAGTTTTCAACTCTGGATATGCATTAAAACCACCAGCTGGTGCTCAGACTTTCCTGTGCATCAGCATCTCCTGGAGGACTTGTTAAAACACAGATTTCTGGGCCTCACCCCAGAGTCTCTGATTCAGCTGGACAGGGATGGCACCTGAGAACTTGCCTTTTAACCAGTGCCCTGGCGCTGCCAGTCCCCAGTCCACACTTTGAGAGCCACTGCCGCTCCCTGTCCTCCAAGACTGACTCAGTTGGTTTGGAGTGGGGTCTGGACATCCGCTACCTAAAGGGGCTGAAAACGAGCAGGACCCTGTAGGGCTCCTGGGTACAAAAGTCTTTCTGTGTCCCCTCATTTCTTTCTTTTTTTTTTTTTTTTGCGGTATGCAGGCCTCTCACTGTTGTGGCCTCTCCCGTTGCGGAGCACAGGCTCCAGATGCGCAGGCTCAGCGGCCATGGCTCACGGGCCCAGCCGCTCCGCGGCATGTGGGATCTTCCCAGACCGCGGCACAAACCCGTGTCCCCTGCATTAGCAGGCGGACTCTCAACGACTGCGCCACCAGGGAAGCCCCCCCTTGTTTCTTGATTACAGGAAATAGGCTTTGTTCAGCCTCCATGACCTTCCCTGAGTTCCAACAGGCAGGTTCAAACAGTCACTAATTAGGGAAGGGAGGGGGATTTGGAGACAAGGGAGGAAAAGTCAAGAAAAAATAGTGCAGCCTTGGGGCAGAGTCCTGGTTCCTCCTCAAGGGACACACATAACAATATCTTTGAGCTGTTTTGCAGATACTGAAACCCCCACCAGGTGGGAGAAGTTAACTGTATGCTGCCCAAGAGCACGGAGACCCCGAACTGTTGGAACCAGAAGGTTGATGATGCTTCCCACTTACCTCACCATCAACCAGTCAGAAGAATGTCCACGAGCTGATCATGCCCTCCTCTTTGAACCATTGCTATAAAACTCCTCACTACCCACTCCAGGTCGGGACACACAGTTTTGAGAGCATTAGTCCTCTGTGGCCCCCTTTGCCTGGCAAAGCAATAAAGCTATTCTTTTCTACTTCACCCCAAATTCTGTCTCCGAGATTTAATTTAGAGGCTGGATACGGCATCAGGGCCCAGGGGACCCTGGGAGAACCACTGCTAACACCACAAGGGCCAATTAAGGTGAGATCAACTACAAGAGCACATTGTAAAAATCAGTGCAAATAGCCAGTTAACAGTTAAGGACCTACTAGAATCCAGCTGTTCTCAATCATGGCCTTATCTAACTTCGATTCCTTTTTTACATCAAAGAGAAATCTTGACATCGCTCTCGGACTTGGCATGTCTGCAACTTCGCAGAGGCCATTTCTGCATGTCGCTGCTCTGCTTCTGGTTCTGCCTGAGCTTTGGGGCATCAGCACTTTGTCACAGCTCCCAGCTCTCCGTTTGCAGGTTCGTTGGTGTCTTAACGTTCTCCCTCTTACCTTTGTTCAAGAGAAACGTTCCCTCTCCATGCACATGGCACAGAGAGCCCCTATGGCATGGCTTCCTTATGACCCAGCTCAGGGAAAACTGACTTACCTTGATCCATGGAAAAGCCAAGGTCCGCTGAGCTCAAGACCTTGGCCGGCTCTGGGAAGGGCAGTCTGCCTAGCAGCACACAGCTGATGAGCTGATCCTTGGTCTGCACGGGCATAAATCCCCCTCCGAGGCCTGGCAGCAAGGGAAGGTTGGGCCTCCAGCCCCCGCTGTGGGAAGATTTACAAAACAAAGAGCAGATGCTTTGAGTAATCACTTCATCACAGGATGAGGCCCAATGCATTTACATCAGGAAGGGAAGGGTCAGTGGATGCTGGCCAAGTCCTGCTCAGAGGAACCTCAGAGAGACAGGCAGGTACACACGTTGACCAGGCAGCCATAATGAGGAGCAGAGAGAGGAGAATGAACACACTTCACTTCCCCTGGGCCATGCACTTACAAGTAGCGCCTTACTTAATCCCTGCAACAACTCCACAGTAGATGCTGTCATTGCTTCTCTTTTGAAGATAAGGAAACAGAGGCTCAGCGAGGTCACACATCCTGCTCCCAGTCACACAGGTGGTATGAGAGCTAACATTTATTGAGTCCTTACTATATGCCAGGCACTGCTTCAGTTGTTTACACATATTGACCCATTTAATCCTCACAACAATCCTAGAGGTAGTGTATTAGTCTACATAGGCTAGGTTTTGCTGTGGTAAAAAACAGTCCCCAAGGTCTCAGGGCCTAACGTAACAAAGGTTTATTTCTTATCTACATGAAGTCGGCTGTGGGTCCACGAACCTCTCCGGGGCACCTTTCGTTCATGCAGTGACCCAGCAAGTCAGGTAGCTTTGATCTTGTCACTCAGTCTACTGAACAGGAGGTGTTGGTGCTGAGGCAGAGGAAAAGACAACTCTAGGGTCTTGGGCTGGCTCTTCTGTTCTTTTCCCCAGAAGTGACTCATGTCACTTCAGCCCACAGACCACTGGCCAGTGCTAATCACATGGCACCTACCCAATTGCAGTGCGGGTGGGGAATACAGGGGAACAAATAGAATGTTTGGCGACTATCACTATCTCTGCCACAGTAGGTACTATTATTTCTTTTACCTTTGTTTTTTTTGGCCGTGCCCCACAGCATGTGGGATCTTAGTTCCCCAACCAGGGATTGAACCCGCGCCCCCTGCATGGGAAGCGTGGAGTCTTAACCGCTGGACCAAACCACCAGGGAAGTCTCTTTATCATTTTCCTAATTGAATGAAAGATTCTTTAAATTCTGTAGTGCTTTACAATTTTCAAAAGTTTCATGCATGTGATTTCATATAATCCCATAATAACGCTTTTATTTTCCCTTACCCCTCCCAGTAGGTAATATTATTATCCTCACTTTACAAACAAGAAAACTGAGACTGAGAGGTGAGGTGACATGCTGTATTAGTTTGCTAGGGCTGCCATAGCAAAGTACCACAGACTGGGTGGCTTAAACAACAGAAATTTATTGTCTCAGAGCTCTGGAGGCTAGAAGTCTGAGATCAAGGTGTCAGCAGGGTTGGTTCCTTCTGTGGGGCGTGAGGGAGAATCTGTTCCATGCCTCTATCCTAGTTCCCAGTAGTTTGCTGGCATCTTTGGTGTTTCTTGGCTTGAAGAAGCATCACCCCAATCTCTGCCTTCATCTTCACCTGGTGTTCTTGTGTAGGTCTGCCTCCAAGTTTTCCCTTTTTATAAGGACATCGGTCATATTGGATTAGGGGCCCACCCTACTCCAATATGACCTGATTTTGACTCACTTCATCTGCAACAATCCTATTTCCAAATAAGGTCACATTCCGAGGCACTGAGAGTTAGGAGTTCAACATATGAATTTTGGAGGACACAATTCAACCCATAATTCTTGCTCAAGGTCACACAGAGCCAATAAGGTGAATAGCTTGTACCCCAGTCTGTCTGACAATTTTAACTCTCCATCCAAGGTGATAATTACTTCCTCTGAAATGGGAGGTCTATAAAACATTTGGAGCCATGTTGATGATGAGAATTAATCATGTTATTCTTGTCAGTCTCTGAAAGCAGGGATCATACCTTATAAAACCACTCTTACACTTGCCCTTAAGAAACATGAAACCCATTTAAACAAGGATTCTTTTAAATAAAATCTTCAAAGATGATGTTGGAAACCTCCAAGAAATTAAAATCCCTCTCCCTCCCTACTGTCTCCACTCAAATGGGATGCAGTGTTCTCCTTAGAACACACAGCTGTGGGGCTCTCGTCTCTCGTGGTCCCACCCATAGGCCTGGTCTAGAAGGAAGACAGCTCTGCCTTTCCCATCTTTACTAACCAGAATGGTGACCTGGTCCCAACGTCCACCTGGGAGGTGTGATAGCTGAACTACTGCCCCATTTAGGGTCTGATATTAAACAAGCTGGACATGGGAAAGGGTGTGTGTGCTTGTATGCTAATTCACATACCGTCCTACCTTCTACCCCAGGTTCCTACCCCTTACTCCTCCCAGCCCCACTGGACCCAGATCCCATCTTTATTTTCTTAAGTCTTCATCTCCGCCCATTGCCTTCCCCAAAGAGTCTCCTGTTGGATTGGTGCAGAATTATGCTCAGCCCAGATAGGAAGAAAACAATCCAAAGGTTTTAGAGTCTGGGTGTCAATGGTCATGCATGTCATTTCATAACACCTTCCACCTGCGACAGCACAGCACACCTGGTGGAGATGCCCAGTGCTCAAGGCCATGCCCAGCAATGGGCTGAGCATCTCATCCAAACTCGCAGAGGCCCTGAGATACCTCTGTGGAAGATGAAGGAGCCTGTCACTAGCTAGAGTGGTCAGGACAGATTTTAGTCAGTGATATAACCACTGCAGTAGGGAGAAGAGTCCAGTGTGAAATATACTCAACTGGGACTTGCACAGAGGTGACTGGGCCTTTTAAAGGGAGAATGAGAGAATGCGGGGGTGGTGCGCAGGGGCTCAGGAAAGTCAGGGAAGTGAAGAATTACAAACAAACAGGAAGGAGGTGTCGGTCCACAGGAAACCCCTCAGGATTGGCATACTGGCCTTATGGAGGTTATGCCCCTCCCGCGGAGTCTGGGAGGTGGGCCCCCTCTTCAGGTGACGGCTGGAACAGTCAGTTCTTTTGGCAGCCTTGAGTTTTCCCACTCAGGCACTTTAAGAGGGGCCAGCATCATCCTAGGGATGTGGCCCCGGGCTGTTAGAAACTATGTTAGCGTCTGTTCAGGTCTTTATAGGCCAAAGTGGAGGCCTAGTCCAGAAGGAAGCTCCGAGGAGCCTGGCTGGGGTTGGGTCAAGGAGAGAATCCCTGTCACTTCCACCATTCTCTGTGTTTCTTCTATGAAAGCAGGTCAGCATTCCACTCAAGGCCACATACCTGGTGAATGGTCAAGCCATGCCTGGCCTCCCGAGTTCCTCGCCATGTCTCTCTGGCTTCTGGCTTACTGTTTCTCTCCCTGGGTCTGTCCACTCACATCACCCCCACCCCACCTCCACTCACTGTTCAGGGCTCCGCCAGGAGGATAACGTATCTGTGAGGGTCAGGCTGCCAGGAAAGAGGCGAGTGAGTGGCCTGAGCAAGTTATCCACCCTCAGGCCGGGGTCCTCACCCTTCCAATGGAGGATTATAGTGCATCCTTAAAGGGGGTTGGGCTAGAGAAATGGAAATAAAAACAAAAATAAACAAATGGGACCTAATGAAACTGAAAAGCTTTTGCACAGCAAAGGAAACCATAAACAAGACGAAAAGACAACCCTCAGAATGGGAGAAAATATTTGCAAATGAAGCAACTGACAAAGGATTAATCTCCAAAATTTACAAGCAGCTCATGCAGCTCAATATCAAAAAAACAAATAACCCAATCCAAAAATGGGCAGACCTAAATAGACATTTCTCCAAAGAAGATATACAGATTGCCAAAAAACACATGAAAGAATGATCAACATCATTAATCATTAGAGAAATGCAAATCAAAACTACAAGGAGATATCATCTCACATCAGTCAGAATGGCCATCATCAAAAAATCTACAAACAATAAATGCTGGAGAGGGTGTGGAGAAAAGGGAACCCTCTTGCGCTATTGGTAGGAATGTAAATTGATACAGCCACTATGGAGAACAGTATGGAGGTTCCTTAAAAAACTAAAAATAGAACTACCATACGATCCAGCAATCCCACTACTGGGCAAATACCCTGAGAAAACCATAATTCAAAATGAGTCATGTATCAAAATATTCATTGCAGCTCTATTTACAATAGCCAGGAGATGGAAGCAACCTAAGTGTCCATCATCGGGTGAATGGATAAAAATGTGGCACATACATACAATGGAATATTACTCAGCCATAAAAAGAAACGAAATTGCGTTATTTGTAGTAAGGTAGATGGACCTAGAGTCTGTCATACAGAGTGAAGTCAGAAAGAGAAAAACAAATACCATATGCTAACACATATACATGGAATCTTAAAAACAAAAATGGTCATGAAGAACCTAGGGGCAAGACGGGAATAAAGTTGCAGACCTACTAGAGAATGGACTTGAGGATATGGGGAGGGGGAAGGGTAAGCTGAGACAAAGTGAGAGAGTGGCATGGACATATATACACTACCAAACGTAAAATAGATAGCTAGTAGGAAGCAGCCGCATAGCACAGGGAGATCAGCTCGGTGCTTTGTGACCACCTAGAGGGCTGAGATAGGGAGGGTGGGAAGGAGGGAGACGCAAGAGGGAAGAGATATGGGGACATATGTGTGTGTATAATTGATTCACTTTGTTATAAAGCAGAAACTAACACACCATTGTAAAGCAATTATACTACAATAAAGATCTTTTAAAAAAAAAATAATGGGGCTTCCCTGGTGGCGCAGTGGTTGAGAGTCTGCCTGCTGATTCAGGGGACGCGGGTTCGTGCCCCGGTCCTGGAAGATCCCACATGCCGCGGAGCGGCTGGGCCCGTGAGCCATGGCCGCTGAGCCTGCGCGTCCGGAGCCTGTGCTCCACAACGGGAGAGGCCACAACAGTGAGAGGCCCGCGTACCGCAAAAAATAAATTAATTAAAAAATAATAATAATAAGTAAATTTTTTAAAAAGGGGGTTGGGGAGGCCAGAGACCCCGTTCAGAAGCTAATGATAACGGTAGACATTATTCAACAGTTATGAATACTTATGAAGGCCAGGCACTTCACCTGATTTTTTTTACCAAAAGGCCAGTAAAAATGCTTAGAGTCCTCTGCCACCAAGATGTGTGGGCCACTTAGGTTGAGTCAAGTCAGCCATCTTGGCCAGAGGATGAAGGGGGCAGACAGGAGGGCTCCTTCTCAGCTCTCAGACCCTGCTGGTCTCCTTGGGTCTCTGCCCCATGAAGAGAGGTCAGTGTGAAGCTGTGGTAGCTCTGGGGACTTCCCTGGTGGCACAGTGGTTAAGAATCCGCCCACCAATGTAGGGGACACAGATTCGAGCCCTGGTCTGTGAAGATCCCACGTGCCACGGGGCAACTAAGCCCATGAGCCACGACTACTGAGCCTGTGCTCTAGAGCCCACGAGCCACAACTACTGAGCCCGCGTGCCTAGAGCCCGTGCTCCGCAACAAGAGAAGCCACGACGATGAGAAGCCTGCGCACCGCAACGAAGAGTAGCCCCCGCTCACCGCAACTAGAGAAAGCCCACGCTCAGCAACGAAGACCCAATGCAGCCAAAAATAAATAAGTAAATAAATAGTTATCTAAAAAAAATAAAAAAAGGAAGAAGAAGAAGGTAGCTCTGACGTCCCCTGAGCTGGACTCTAGTCCAGGCTTACCGTTCGTTAGCTGGGCACCCTGGCCTTGTTAGTCTCGTTTTTCTCATCTGTAATAACTCTTAGAGTTAAGTGAATGCTGTGAGGTTTAATGAGATAAGACAGACAAAGAGCTTAGGAGAGAACTTGGCATGTAGAAAGCCTCAAAAATGTTAGATGACACTTATGGCAGGGACAAACTTCAAAATCACATCTCCTCTGGGAGATGGGGAGGGTGGACATTGGTGACTAAATGCCACCCCTCAACCCGGTTCTGTAGAGCCCCAGGCCAGGGCCTCAGGGCAGGTGGATCTCCAAGCCCCAGGGAGCTCCAGTGTGGAACCTCCTTCCGGGCCGCACTGCCAGCCTCCTCCAGTCCCTGGACACCCTGCCCTGCTCTGAGGCAGGAGGCCGCTCACACACACGCCTGCCCAGGGCAGCCTCCACCATGTGACCAGAGGGAGGCTGGGGGTGTGGGTGGAGGGCAAGGCTGGGAACCTTGAAGACAAAGAAAGAGCCCTTTGCTGTGGTTACTGAAAAGAAAAGAAATTCTCCTGTTCAAACCCAGCCCCTGCAGACAGCCCCACCCTCAGACTCTGGGCCCGTCCAGGTCCCTCCTGGGCTCTTGGGACCCCTGTCCTGAGGGATGAGCCTCCCCTGAGCTCCTCGTCTCCCCTCAGGGCACTTCCCATCCCAGCACTGGTTCCCTAGTTGTTAGCAGCAGAAGCCTGCCTCCCACGGTGATATCTCACAGGCGCCTGATTAAAAACAACAAGATAAACCCCAAACTAAAAGCACGGCTGTTATGCTTGAAGCCCTGTCCTCCGATACAGTTTTTAATAATAATAACAATAATAGCTATCATTGTGCTTTGCTGGGAGGACATTCGACTAAATTCAACGCTCACAATAACCTCAGGGGTAGGTATTATTGTTATCCCCATTAAACATATGGGAAAACTGAGTCACGGAGTTAAGCCACTTGCTCAAGGTGATATAGATCAGAGCGAGGACTGCATAAAGGCCCCCAGCAGCCCCCTCCTGACTGCGGAGGCTCTCTCTGCCTTCTCCATTCTCAGGGACACATGTGGCCATCCTAGTGCCCATCCCTCGCCGAAGAGTCTCTGCTCTCAGGGGTGGGCACAGAGAACCTTATGGCCTAAGCACCTGCCTCTGGCCACCTTCCCGTGTTTACCCTGAGGCTGCCATCCTGACAAAACTTCCTTGTCCTGTCCCAGGAGGTGGCAGGTTTTTAAGGACATGGGTTTAGTACTGGGCTGTTTATCATCAGGACTGGGTTTCCTCTCTTGGAGGTGGAGAAGTTGCAGTCAAAAAATGTGTGGAGAGTGATGTTAAGCTCGCCACCTCTTCCTCTGCTCCCTGCCTGGGAAACACGGTTCTACCTGACAGTGTGCCATGTACATACACAGTACACTCACTCACACACACACACACACACACATACCTGCAAACGCACGCACGCACACGTGCACACGTACATAGCCTTCCAGGAAGCAGGGGAAAGCAAAAAGGGTCTTTCTTAAGTCTTTGAATGGGCTCATGGGATTCCTGCACATCTGAAGTCATTTACAAATTGTGGCGTGTGTGTACACTTGTGCGTATGAAGTGCAGGCGTATGCAAGACATAATTTGCAGGTCCCAGTGCAGAATGAAAATGTGGTACCCATTGTTCAAAAAGTATTAAGAATTTCATGATGGCAACAGCGAAACATTAAACCAAGCGCAGGCCCCTTCTGAGCACAGTCTGAGTGTGACCGTACAGGCTGCACACCCAGGAAGGCGGATCCACTCACAAGAGTGGGTTGTATGTTTATACTGCAGGCACTTCTCTAATTAGAAGGCTCAGGGCTTTCGTTAGAATCTCAAAGGGGTCCATGACTCTCTAAAGGTTAAGAACCATTTGGTAGCAGAAGGCTGGTGTTAGAGGCCTGGGTTTGAGTCCCAGGCACATGGTTTAGCTGTGGGGCCTGGACCAAGTTCCTTAACCTCTCTGAGCTATTTTCTCATCTGTAAAATAAGGGTTATAATAAAGCCTGCCTCACAGGGTTAGTGTGACAATAGTAAAACTGAGCAGGACCCTGTGGGGCTCCTGGGCAAGGAAGCCTTTCGGGGTTCCCCATTCCTTGTTTGTAGGGAACAGATTCCAGCCTCCACGACCTTCCCTGAGTTCCAAAGGGCAGATTCTTGAATAGTTGCTAATCAGGGAAGGGAGGGGATGAAAAGACAGGGGAGGGGCAGCCAAGAAACAATAGCGCAGCCCTGGGGCAGGGCCCTGGCCTCAAGGGATATACACAATAATTATCTTCTGAGCTCTTTACAGAACTAAAACCCCCAACAATTGGAAGGTGTTAGCATTCTTTATTCCAGGAAAGACCAGGTTGAAGGAACCAGAGAAGCTCATCAAAAGATTACCTGAGACCAGATTAGAAGAGGGCAGGCCCTGCATACCCCCTAATCCTTATCAGCAACCCCACCCTTGAACAATTACTATAAAACTCGTCACCAAATCCTCCCGGGATGGGACACATAGTAGTCTTTGAGGGGCACAAGCCCACTGTGTCCCCCTTTGCCTGGCAAAACAATAAAGCTATTCTTTTCTATTTCACCCAAAACTCTGTCTCCGAGATTATTCGAGATTCGATTCAGCACCGGTGCACAGAGGCCGAGATTTCAGCATCAATAGGGGCCCTGAGATAAACAGCTTAGCACAGAGCCTGTCACATTAGCTCCCAGGAAGTAGTCGTTAATGAACTGAGTTCATTCTGTTTTGCTTGTTACATTTACATCCTTTTGCCAGCTTGATCACAGCAAGCTATGCCTTCCGTGGATGTCCTCAGCAGGCCCAGCACAGATCCTGGCAGGGGCTCTTGGGAACACGAGCTGGTGTTTCTGAAGACTGGCTTGGTGTCTTGGCTGGTCTCTCCCCCAGACCTTGCCCTGCTGGCTGACCTGACTGATTTGGTCTGCAATGCCTGGGCCACAAGGATATGTGACAGGTAGCAGCAACCTAGGGGGCCCTAGGGCTGGTGGATGATTTCTAGGTTGAGCTTGAGAGGACTGGGCCCCTCAAGAGGACCTCATAGCT
Organism: Orcinus orca; assembly: GCF_937001465.1. Classification (NCBI taxonomy): domain Eukaryota; kingdom Metazoa; phylum Chordata; class Mammalia; order Artiodactyla; family Delphinidae; genus Orcinus; species Orcinus orca. The sequence goes on from NC_064572.1 coordinate 30,195,848, forward strand.
TTTAAGTCCAGTGTCACACTTGACAGAGCCTCTCTCTAAACTGGGGCACCCAGGAGACGGTTCTTAGGAAACCTGGGGCCCAGTGGCCCTTGGCGGCCCGTATTTCCCCTCTGGTACCCACATGGTGGCTCCTCGGGGCCCTCTGTGCTGCTTCAGCAATTATCTCCACTGGGCCTGCCAGCATCACAGGGAGAAGAGCCACTGTGGCCCTGTCACCCCTTCCCTCCTTTCCTCCAGCCTGGTGCCACGGCCCACACCCCACCCCAACTCGTTTCAGGGTGGAGACTCCTAGAAGAGAGGAAAAGGGAGAATCGGGGCTGAGACCATCACACCACCCCCAGCGTGATCAGAGGGAAGTCTGCAGCCCCTCAGGGTCTCCATGGCCATATTTGTAACATGCAGGGGGAGCACCTTCATGTCTGCCCTGGGGAAGCCCTCACCCATACACCCAGGAAGGTGTTTCAATATGTACAATGTGTATCTTTGTACAGAAGGAAACTCAGGATGAGAAAACACAGGCTACCAGCCCCAGATAGCTGTAGTGCATGTCAAAGGAATGATTTCAGTGAGCCCACACTCTTGCATCTTCCTATACATAGAAAAGTACTAAACTCCTTAACTTGAGATATCTTGTTTTCTTTTATTAACAGTAATCTTTTGATGTTCCAACTACCTGGTCTTTTGCTGCGAAAACTCCTGGCTCCCCGCCTTGCCCCTTCTGAACAGTTTTCTCACGGTTATCTGAGATGCTGTCTCATGGGCTTGAAGTCCTCAGAAAATCTGCCAAATAAAACATAACTCTCGGCTTTTAGGTTGTGCGTTTTTTTTTTTCAGTCGACACAGTCATATTAGCAACGTTATCCAGCAGTTTTTAAAAGCTAAGTGGGATGACACAGAAAGGTGTCCAGGATGTATTTTTGAGAGAAAAATGAAAATTGCAAGATAATATATACAGTGTAAGTCATTTCTGTAAATATAAACTATACATTCTCTAAACATATCTATGCAGAGGGAAAGGTCTGGAAAGATGTATTTCAAGTTGATCATAGAGGCTGCCTCTGAGAAGGGAGGTGCTGAAGGGGTGGTCAAAAAGACCTAAAGTCCACCCTTCTGGAGCCCTTGCCACAGGTCCTGCAAGCGTGTCCCAGACCCTGCTGGGATGGAATTCCTAACCCCAGGGCCAAGGCCATGCTGCACTGCTGGCATCTTGGGTGGAAATTCTGATTGGCTCGTGAATAACCAGCCTCCCATCCACTGATAGCAAAATTGTTCCAAACATCATTTATTAACTCCCCACCAAGGGCCAGGCATCTCACCCTCCCACAACAGAGTGGGTATTAGAGTCAGGCAGGGACTGCCAAGAACAAGAACGGTGGCAGGTCTGAGACTTTTCCTCTGCTTGTAAGCCAGCAGTCAGCCTGCCAGTGCCATGAATGTTGGCAGACTTCTGGGACAGAGACAACAGACTTATTAGGTAAAACAGGTGACACAAGCTCCATGTTTGCCTTGGTTCCCTTTGCTCCCTTGTCTCACGGGCCAAGTGGGAGACGGGCGTGAGGAAACACGGTGCCCATAGGGGGTTTGTGTCTGGGCCGAGGAATCCTGAGATTAGGAAATCCCCAATCTTATAAAGTGGCTTCTAGCAAACCTGCCCAATCTTTGCCTTGGAGGGAGACATTGTTTTTATTCTCCAGGAAAGCAAACAAATCTGCCCTCTACCCAAGGGAGACACTACATCTGCCAAGGCTGTTTGCTAGACAAACACCCTTGAAAAGATAGTCCGGAGCAAAAGGTGTCACGGGACTCCAGAAATTCCAGAGGCCCTCTGGAGAACTGTCTCCAGAACTAACACTGGCAGCCTGAGATGAGGCACTGAGATGTTGAGTTCCTTCCCCAGGGTCACACAGCTAGGACACAGCAGAGCTGGGGTTACACCAGGTAATCTGACTCCAGCGCCCTTGCTTTTTCCTCCCTGCCTTCAAAATGGGCTGCTGGGCCAGCCTGGTAACCAAAGAAACACAGACGACACTGCTTCAGAGGGAAAATCCACTCTGAGTTCCCAACGACGACCTACAGAACTGCAGGAACAGAGCCTGTCTGTGGCTTTGGGACCAAGCACTGCCCACACGTTCCTGACCTGACTCCCCCGTGGGGATGAGAAAAGAAAATTCCTCTCCAGCTGCCCCTGGGTGATGTCAGAGAGGAGCTGGAAATAAGGAATGAGTTTCTGGAGACCGGATAAATGCTCTTTTCTTTTGCAGAAGGAAAATAATCTCACACCATTCCATATTGACTTAAACATGAAATTTATTTATGGAGTAGAAAGACTTGGTGTTGGCTTTCAGCGCCCAACCAGGAAATGGTCTGGGCTTGTTTTTGTCTCCTCCAGCACCATGTCCCCCGGTGACCTAATCTGATTTTTCAGACTTGAAGGCTGGATCCTGTTCCCTGGTTCTCAGGCCTCCCCTGACCCACCTTCTCGTCTCTGGAGCCATTCCTCCCTGCCTGGAGGAGGCGCAGAGAGGGGCCAAGTCTGTCATTGAGGTTCCTCTATTGCTTACTCTCCTCATCTGTAAAATGGGGACATACGTCTGCCTCACATCTCCCTCATCAATAAAAAGCAATTAATAGTAATAATAACAGTAATAGCAATAGTTTCTAATTTGGTGAGTTGCTGATACATGCATCTATGAGGTAATAGGATTCTTCTTTACAGATAGGGAGACTGGGATCAGGGATGCTGGCAAAATTGGCCACTGTCACACAGTCACCCTTAAAGAAATGTCCGCCTCCTGTCACTTTGCCCCTCTCGAACTCCTCCTTGCCACCGAGGAAGACACATCTCCAACATCTGCTCCTCTGAGCTCAGTCTGAAGTTGCACAAGGTTTATATACCCAGAGGCTTGGGCAGGGCTGAGGCTGGGATCTTGTCCTACAGAGAGCAAGTCCCCTTCCCCAGGAGCTGCTCTATATGAGGCCCTTTAACGTTGTTTAACCTCATGGCAGCCCTGAGAGAAAAAGCTTTATCTCCATTTGCAGGTGGGCAAACTGAGGTTCTGAGAGTATTACATGGCCAGACCATATGGCTGGTGGGGAGCAGGACAAAGGTCCCACTCTGTAGGCCTGGCTTCTTATCCCCACACCGCAAAGCCTCTGAACAAGCAGGTTGTGATATGGCCTCAGTTTCCCCTTCTGCAGCATAGGGACAAGACCCGGCTTCTCGCCATCTGAGATCCTGAGGGGTTTCTATGTTGCCTTCAGATGAACTCTGTGCTATTCATTTGGAAAGACACAGAGCGGATCCGTGACATGCCGAAAGTCACCCGGTGAGCCACAGCAGGGCCAGCCAAGGTCTGAGCCCTCTGCCTCAAAGCCAATGCTCAGTTCCCCACACCTCACTGGCCAGGCCTCTGCAGGGAGCGGGTAGGTGGGCTGAGGCCCTGTCTCAGGGAGGGAGCTGAGGAAGCAGTCCCAGGTAAATCCCAAACAAGCTCCCACGACAGGAAATTACAGGGTAAGGTGGTTAGTGGCGAGGCCTGGGTGGGGCTGGAGGACGGAAAAAGAGGGAAGAGCAGGCCTGATGCCCACACTTTCCTCCCCGGGTGTGGGGGCGGCTGGCAGCTGTGAGGACAGACACCTGCAGCCAGGTATATCTGGGGGCACCCACCTCAGGAAAATTCCACCAGCTGAGGCTGGCAGGCACGGGGTGGGGATGACCCAGGGGATGCCCCTCCCCACCTTCCCCGCAGGCAGGGTGATGAGCTATTGTCCTGCTAATTAAAAAATTTCGCTTGCCTTGCGGTTCCATAAGAATTAGGTCATTAGTCACTGCAGCTGCTAACCTTCAACACACCCAGGCGTTCAGGACGGAGATCAGGATGAGGCACTCTGTGCTCCAGGAAAACTGAGAGAACAGGCCTTCAGACAGGTAGGCATTTTCAGGCAAAATTTTTTATGAACCCGGATTCTTGCAACTTCCCATACTGTACTTAGAAAAGCACTAAAAGCACTAACTGAGGCCCTCGTGACCTGCCCCTCGTGACCAGCAGCAACTTCTACTGAGATATGTGCTTGGCTGCAAGCACCCGCTTCATCAAAATCACATCTATGGGGCTTCCCTGGTGGCGCAGTGGTTGAGAGTCCGCCTGCTGATGCAGGGGACGTGGGTTCATGCCCCAGTCCGGGAAGATCCCACATGCCATGGAGCAGCTGGGCCTGTGAGCCACGGTCACTGAGCCTGCGTGTCCGGAGCCTGTGCTCCGCAATGGGAGAGGCCACAACAGTGAGAGGCCCACACACCGCAGAAGGAAAAAAAAAAAAATCACATCTATGCTGACCTCCTGCTCTCCCTTTCAGAGCAGTTCCTCAGGGCTCTCTAAGAGGCTGTCTCCTGGCCTACAGTCCTCAGAAAGTTCCCCAATAAAACTGAAACTCGCAGCTCTCACGTTGTGCATACTTAGTTCTGCCTGGGACTCTTTCTGCCCCTCACCCGTCAGGTCTCAGTTTAAACTCTCCTTCTGCCTCCCTGACCTGCGTGAGTGGAGCAGCCCCCTCCTCAGGCCCACCTGCTGGGTGTTGGTGCCCAGTGACTGTTGGTTATCTGCTTTATTTCAGATTCATCGTCCTGGACCACCACCTGTGAGCCCCTCAGAGTCTCGGCCTTGCCTGGTTCTGCTTCACCGCTGCCGCCTAGCGCCCAGCGCCCAGCTCGGGCTGACGCGCAGCACGTGCTTGGTCCCTATGAACAGGGCCCAGGATGCGCCTGCCCATTTAATTGCATAACAGGAGGGTGAGGGACTTGTCCTATGGTTCCAAGAAGCAGCAGAGAAGCAAAGCAGAGGACCTCTAAGGGGAATTGGGGCCCAGGATTTAAGAGAGCCCATCTGAGGCTAGACACCTCTCCCCAGAGCCCTCAGAGCCGGGTGAACTGACCCCACCCCAGCAGTCCCCACCCTCGCTTAGTCATAGAGTGTGGAGGATGGTCCCTTGTGGGGAAAAAATTCTGGTGACAAATAGCTCTTTCCACCTGGCCCCATGGTGGGAAGGTGGCTCACCCTGTCACCACCCCCAGCCCAGTGTTGGGGGGACTCTCAGAATTCTGCATGGAAACTTGAGGGTTCCTGCAAGCACGGGGGGCTGCCATCTGGTGACCCAGAAGCATAGACGGGGTTCTCAGGAGAGTTTTCCCTGTGTCCCCAAGAGTTTGGGATACTGGAAAGCAGAGAAGTGGGTTTGTGAAGGCAGGAGCTGAAGGATGTATAAATTAGAGGTAGGGCCTTGTCCAACATGAAAATGCGGGGCCCTTGTTCCAAGCTTACTAAGCAAGGTTAACATCAACAGTGGTAAGTCATGTTGACCACACACTTTGATATGACGTGACGAGAAGGGCACTTTACTGCTGTGGGATCCCCCCACTCTCTGCGGGACCGCCTCCCCAGAGGCAACTATGGAGCAGGAATTGAGAAGAGGAAAGCCAGTGGCCAATACAAATTTGAAAAGACGCTCAGCCTCATGAGAGTTCAGGAAAATGCAAATTAAAGCCACACTGAAATCTTATTTTTCACCTGCGAATAGTCAAGAATTTCAAACATCAAACAGCAACAGCCAGGGACACTGAGGGTGCCTGGGACAGGCAGCTGTGCTCTCTGTGAACACGCTGCAACACCCTTTTGGAAAATAATCTGACATTTTCTTCTGAGACACAAAATACACTCACTTTAGCCCAGCAGCCCCCCAAACTGACAAGTTTCCTAGAGGAACAAAAGCACCCACCAAAAGGATTTATAAAAAGGAGTGGTTTTCTGATATAGTTTGAAATAGTGGGGGGGGGGGAACCCTAAGTATCTGAAGAGCCATTTCTCTACAAGAGAAATTATTGAATGAACATGGTAGATTCTTGCCATTGCATATTATGCATCTGTTGGAAAAAAAAAAGGATTAGGCACAGCTCCATTGTCTGAAGGGCTGTGCACATCCTGCTAAATTTAGAAAGCATGTTGCAGAGTTGGGACACTATGGGAACTGTAGGCGAGACGATTCAATGTGTAAAACTGTCCCACACATTACAGGACGTTCAGCATCCCTCATCCCCTCATGGTCATGCCAACTCTGCCCTCTCATTGTCAAAAAAAGAACAGCAGAAAAGCCTTAACATATTTCCAAATATTCCATGCTAAAAACCAGTGATGGTGAGGCCTGGGGTGAGGTTTTTGGTTTTGTTTTTAATGAACATTAGCAAGACCCTAGCTGTATAGAAGTTTCCTCCTGCTTGGCTGTTGCGGGAATGCGGAAGGGGGAGGGAGAAGATCCCTATGCCTGGTTCCATTTCTGTATGGATTCACCAGGCAACACAGGTCACTCTTGTAATTACCAAAATTACCAAGGAGAAAAACCTTTTAAAAGAAAAATAATGAAAGAATAACAAGAGCAAAAGTAAAATGGAAGGAAGGGAGGGAGGGAGGCTGCTCTAGAGACCAAAGCCCCCGCCCCCTAGCACTACATACACTACATATAGCCCCTGCCCCCGCCGGTGCAGCATCATCAGGGTGCGGACAGGGAACATTGCCGTCATCCTAGTTCTACAAGGACCAAGCCATTAGCCACTGCAGCTACCGCATTGGCGGCACACCCTGAGGGGAATTCAGGATGGAGAAAACCAGGAAACATTCTGTGCTTTGGATACTGGCCCTAGATAGTTAAGATGCATATCTAGGCAACCAATTCAATGAACCCAGATTCTTGCATCATCCCATGCATAGTAGAGAGCTAAAATAATTAACTGGAGATGTCTGTTCTTTGTGAACTTTTGACGTTCGACCACAGTTTTTTCCTGGCTCCTCCTTTATCTCTTTGGAGCAGTTCCTCAGAGCTAGCAGAGGCTGTCTCTCACGCTATAGTCCTCAGTAAGACCCCTGAATAAAACTGAATTTGTAACTTTCAGGTTGTGCATTCTTTCTCCAGTAGACAGGGGTGACCTGGTGGCAGCACCTGCCGGCCACCTCCCTGGCCACATAGCTCTGGCAACCTCCCTCGGGTCCAGCAGCCGTCCTCCGCTCGCCACAAAGGCCCCTTTCTCTGCTGGCTGTTTTCCTTGGGCCCTGCCCACCTCCATGGGCAGCCTCTGGCCACTGCTGGTGGCACCAGGACAGGTCCTTGCCCGCCGCTGAAGACTTGCTTTATGGACACCCAGGCCCTTGGAAGGCAGCTGTTTCCACCTTCCTGCCACATTCCCCCAACCCCAGCTCCAGGAGGGAACACGCCGCTCCCGTTCTTCGTCATCCCACGACATAAATCATTGCTCCCTGGGTAGGCAGCGAGGCCAGGTCCCCCACAGCCCACATCACAGGCTGCACCCCAAGGCCACAGCAGGGGGCAGTTCCAACTCGTGTATTTCTCATTTTTAAAACACCGTATGTATTTAAACGTGCCCTGTCTTGTTCCAAAAATATAAAACAGCCACAAGGACACACAAGATGCAACCAGCATAAACTAAGACCAGAAGATGCTCATAATAATCTTGTGACAGAGATTTTTGGTATAGTTTAAAACATGAAAACCTTAGAAGCCACTTAACGTCCAACCATAGGAGACTAGTTAAATAAATTACAATAGAGCTGCACAATTGAATATTATGCAGTCATAAAAATTGAATTTATAGCTAGATAACCTAACTTATTTATAAATAGTTTATTTATAGAACCTAATGCTAAATTTGTAAGTCTATATGCCTCATGAGCTTCTTGAAATGACTGTGGCTCCCAGGAAATTAAAAGCCACTACCCTATAGAGGGGCATGTAATGCCATGACTAGATATTTATGTTGTATATAAAATGTATGCGTTACAAAGTCCCCCGCTATCTAGCCTGAGGGTGCAGGACAACTTTGATGTGGGGCTGAGGGGTCTGCCAGTACAAATGGTCTATCCATTTGGGGACAGACCCAAAGGGGAATGGCTTGCAGCCCCTCTACTGGCCCCATTCAGGAAAGGAGTCGACTCATTCCATCACAGAGGGGTAGGGTGAGATGGGGTCAGAAACTCTCTCTGTTCACGTCTTAGGAGGACAGTCAGCGACACATCCCAAAGAGTCAGCCACTAATGGTGGACTTTCTGGCACAAGCAGCAGAATGTTTGCAGGTGACTGAAATCAGAGCACACAGAAATCTATTCACTCCACCCAAGGCTAGGAGGTTCTTACTACCTATCCCCAGGAGAAAATCCCCAGAACACATTTTAGATTGCTCTGTTTATCTATTGCTGAGCAACAAATCAGCCTAAAACTTAGTGGCCCAAAGCAACAACAACCGTTTTATTATCTCTCATGGTTACTGTGGGCCAGGAAATCAAGGATGGGCTCAGTTGGGTAGCTCTGGCTCAGGATCTCATGAGGTTGTAGTCAGATGGAGGCTGGTGTTGGAACAGCACGGGACTGAGCTGGCTGGGGGATGACCAAGCACCTCTCTCTCTCTTCATGTAGTCTCAGAGCCTTTCCATGTGACTGCTTCATGTGTGATAGCTGGGCTTCCTAACAGCACAGTGGTTATCACACAGAGCCATCACCAATATCCCAGGTGGGCAGGACAACCTGAGGCAGATGGAAGCCCTATGACCTTTGATCCCTGTATATTTGCCATCGACACCGTTAGTCTATCTATCTTCTATCTACACAAAAGTCAGCCATTTCATGCCTCAGCTGACCCACACACACTTTGAGCTGTGATGGCACAGGGGTACTGTCAGCCAAGAAATGGACTTGGGCAGGGGCCATCTTTTTCTGAGTTTTAGACAATTATTTGAATATACTTTTGAGTTTTACCCATGATGTTTGATCATGGGTAAATGATCAAAACAGAAAACAGAAAAGTGAACTCGTTGATGGAAATGATGAAAAAGATACGGGCTCCAACCCCAGGCCAGTTAAGGCTGAGATGGAGTCAAGAGGGGCTCCACTGGCCTGAGTTGGACGGTGATCAATCTTGAGCGAGTTGGCTATGAGTTCTCTTATGAAGAAAAAGAACAAAAGCAAAGGAACAAAATAGAAGAATGTATACTACTAAAGTATTTTGGATGAAATGACACAGTGTCTGGGATTTGCTTTGATATGCTCCAACAAACAAACAAAAAGTACAAGGTGGGGGCAAGATTGGTCATGAGTTGCTAATTGTTGAAGCATGGAGGTTCATTATTCCATTCCTTCCATTTTTGTGAATGTTTATCATTTCCGTAATAAAAAATAAATATAAATTTATATTACATATTAAAAATACAACATTAAGCATCACATCTAAAAGCTAAACTGTGATTAGGTGTAATTAAACTCCTGGAAATGTCCCCTCCCAACTACTGTACACTAATGATTTTTGTTTTATTTTTGGCCACAGCATGCGGGATCTTAGTTCCTGGACTAGGGATTGAACCCGCGCCCTCTGCAGTGGTAGCACAGAGTCTTAACCCCTGGACTGCCAGGGAAGTCCTGATTTTTCACAAGGATTATCAGGGTCATATTTATATAGAAGTCAGTAACCATCTGTACTGATGTACTTAATTCCATTGCGCAAACTGCAGAATCTTCCTTGCAAGAGAAGGGTATCATATATGTGCAACCACAACAAAAGTAATCTCAATCCCTGAATTCAGAGCTCTTGAAGCAATGACGGAGCGTTAATTAACAGAGATAGCAGGTGTTGGCAGCGGGAGCAGGAATATCCTGTATGGTTTGAATTTCCTTTTGCTGTGTGTATGTGTCCATTTTTAAAGCTTACTTGATTTATTTAGAATAAGAAAAAGCTGTTGAATAGGTACTATTGGCTGTTCCTTTCTTTTTCCTATGGTATTATCTTTACTACTTTTGAACTCATTTTGTCTGCCAAGGGAGTAGGTATCACTAGCAAACAAGAGATAACAGGCATCGGGCTTCCCTGGTGGCGCAGTGGTTAAGAATCCGCCTGCCACGGGTTTGAGCCCTGGTCCGGGAAGATCTCACATGCTGCGGAGCAGCTAAGCCCGTGCGCCACAACTACTGAACCTGAGCTCTAGAGCCCGTGAGCCACAACTACTGAAGCCCACGAGCCACAACTACTGAAGCCCGCGCGCCTAAAGCCCGTGCTCCACAACAAGAGAAGCCACCACAATGAGAAGCCTGTGCACCACAACAAAGAGTAGCCCCTGCTCTCAGCAACTAGAGGAAAACCCACGTGCAGCAGCGAAGACCCAACACAGCCAAAAATTAAATAAATGAATAAAATAAAATAAATTTAAAAAAAAGAGATAACAGGCATCAAAGATAAAGAGAGAATGATGCAAAAGTTTTAAATGGAATAAACTCTGGTCATCAGCTTAATCCCACTTCTCTACTTTGCCCCCACTCACCACCTCTGACTTGAAAAAAACCGGTTGTTCCATTTCAGCCCTAGGACGGCTCCCAGGCCTGCCCAATGCAATGACCAGCGCGCCATCTGGTGGCTTCTGGAAGAAGTGCATAGGCCGTGTTCTTTTCTGAGCTCACGAGCAAAGCTGTAGTTTCTACTGGGGGTCATAAACTGATGCTCCACAGGGCAAACCTGACATACAGATGTACTGTCTATAAATGTACAGCTGTATGGATCGCAATGCTTTTACAGGTTTTTAATATGTTGCCAACATTAAAAAAATCCAGATGTGGGACTTCCCTGGTGGTCCAGCGGTAAAGAATCCACCTTAAAATGCAGGGGACCGGGTTAGATCCCTGGTCAGGGAACTAAGATCCCACGTGCCGCAGGGCAACTAAGCCCACGCACCACAACTACTGAGCTCGGACGCCTCAACTAGAGAGCCTGTGTGCTGCAAACTACAGAGCCCACACGCCCTGGAGCCTGAGCCTCACAACTAGAGAGAGAAAACCCACACGCCACAGCCAGAGAGAAGCCCAAAGGCCACAGTGAAACATCCCGCATGCCTCAGCGAAGATCCCGCGTGCTGCAACTAAGACCTGACGTGGTCAAAATTACATAAATAATAAATCTTAAAAAAAAAAATCCAGATGTTTTACATACAAAGTCTGATCTCTGGCTTCTTTTGAAAACCGGATCTGAGGATGCCTGGGGCTGAGGCCTGTGCTCTCCAGTTATCTGTCTGGCCTCTACTATGGCCACTTTGGTTTCTGTTAGTTTGTCCTACACAGAATCCCTGTAGTGTGTTGAACAGTGTCTCCCAAATATACATGTCCACCCGGAACCTCAGAATGTGATCCTATTTGAAAAGTAGGGTCTTTGTGGATCCAGTGAGTTAAGGATCTTGAGATCATCCTAAATCCAATGACTGATGTCTTTATAAGAAGAGGAGAGGGGGAATTCCCTGGTAGTCCAGTGGTTAGGACTCCGTGCTTTCACTGCTGAGGACGCAGGTTCAATCCCTGGTCTGGGAACTAAGATCCCGCAAGCCACACAGCACCACCAAAACGAACAACAAAAAAACAGGAGAGGACACAGAGACCATCATGTGGAAACAGAGACATTGGAATGATGTATCTACAAGCCCAGGAGCACCAAGGATCGCTGGCAAACACCAGAAGCTAGGAGAGAGGCATGGAATGGATTCTCCCTCACAGCCCCCAGAAGTAACAACCCCACTGACACATTAAGTTTGGATTTTTGGCCTCCAGAACTGTGGGAGAATAAATTTCTGTTGCTTAAAACTACGGTTTGTGGTAATTTGTTACAGCAGCCCTGGGAGCCTGCTGACAGTTCCCAAGAGGTCCTCACCTATTTATAACATCCCCCAAACAGGCCTCTGCTCTAAAGCCTACGGGGACGGGGAACTTACTACCTCCCACCTGTGTGATGGACTAATTGTTGGAAAGTCTTTCTGCTAAACCAATACATAATACAAACAACATAAGATCAGGTTAGAGTCTATAAAGAGTGAGGGAAACCAAGGCCTAAGAAGAAAGAAATCCCTGCTGGTTATGGGCTCAGGGGTTTCATGGAGGAGGCAGCACTTGAACTGGGCCTTAAAGGATGGATATGATCAAAACAAGCAGAAACAGGTGTGGTGGCGGCCATGTTCCAGATGACAGAGCAGTGGATGGCCCAGAGGTAGGAAAGAGTGGGCCATGTACAGATCCATAGATTCATTCGCTCATTCGTTCATTCCCTTCTAGGAATATTTATTCTCTGAGCAATGAGTAGTGAGCTTAGTTGGAAGGGAAGCGTGTGGCTGGGTGGCGTCAGTAGGTTGGAATTAACAGTGAAGCGTCTAAATCTTTAAAAGTCCTGGTCTCCCAAGAGAGCTAAGTAAAATATGTGACATTTATCCACATCCCTGGGTTATTTTCTTCAGGCGAAACTACTCTGTTCACCGCTTGTATAGAGGACTGCTGGTTTGTATCTTTCCAGGAAGTTTCCCTGTGTCCCTTCCCCCAATCACAGCCCATGTTCTGGCCAAAAGGGTGGTTACGTGATCCAGGCTGGCCACCCACAGCACCCCACTCACCTGGCAGCAGCGATGGGTCCGGTCAGAGTCTTTCCCTGCCACTGATGCGTAGACTCTGGGAGCAAGCAGCTCTCTCTTTGCTGGAGCAGCAACTTCTATGCCACGTGGAGAACGCCCATCAGAGATTGAGGCCAACAGGTGAAAAGAAACAGTAAAGTGTTGATGAAAGATGGGCAGCACCTGGGAGAGCCCTGGGGGCACTCACCTCACAGTCGCTCTCCTGGAGGCCCTGGTTCCTAGACTTTTTCCTTCACTTCCAAGAGCTGCCCTACTATCCTCCCCCTTCATGAGGGCCGGTAAATTCCTTCTCTGCCTAGGCCAGTGCGTGTTGAGTTTGTTGCTTGCACTGAAGGGTCCTGGGTGATATGGTCCTGTTTCCACACTCTCCCACCCCCACTGGCCAAGCAGCCAACGAGAGCAAAGGAGGATGGTTCCCATCCAGGCCAGCAGCGCCCCCTCCAGTTGAGAGAGGTCACCCCATGCACTTTCTGGTGAGCATGTGAGCACTTGGTGCTGTTAGGGTGACATTGAAAAAGCACAGGGCTGTGACTCCAAGTAAAATCGAAGTAAATTGCAAACAACATAATGAATGAAAGCTTCTCTGTCTGTGATGTCTCTACCCCAAAAGACACCAATTTCCATCCTTAGAGAGTCATTCCTTTGGGCTAGGGCTCCTTTTGAAATATAAGCTGGGAGAGTAGCTCAGGAGGCAGTAAGTCGGCCAATTTGCCAAAAAATTTATACACCTGAATGCACCAAATTCACTAAATTTAAAAAATTATAAAAACTTGTTTATTTTAACTAAATATAAAAACTGGTTTCTTTTAACTAAATCTAATTTTCAGCACTTCATATAAAATGTTGACATTTTGGTTTCCCACATAAAATTACTGGGACACTTTAGCTTGGCAGCAATTTGCAGAAAGTTTCTACAGGAAAGTGTAAAATTGTTTACACACCTGAAGAGAAGTGAATCTCTAATGATAAACAGCACCAGGAGTGATGATTTTTTTTTTTTTTTTTTTGCAGTACGCAGGCCTCTCACTGCTGTGGCCTCTCCCGTTGCGGAGCGCAGGCTCCGGACGCGCAGGCTCAGCGGCCATGGCTCACGGGCCCAGCTGCTCCGCGGCATGTGGGATCTTCCCGGATCTTCCAGCAGGCGGACTCTCAACCACTGAGCCACCAGGGAAGCCTGATATTTTAAAGGGGGATGTCAGGCTGACCTGGGACAAGATAATTCATCTAGTCACTCATTTATTTAACATATACATCCTGGTTACCTGTCCTGTGCCAGGCTCAGGACTCAAGGATACACATGTGACAAGACATGATCCATGCCCTCAAGGAACTCCAGCAGGGGAAAACCCAGGGAATCAAGGAGATGCAGCTCAGTGGTCTTAGGACAGAATATAGGCCTACACAAGGCCAATGAGGAACAGAAGTAGCTTGGTCCTCTTTGCCTGAGGAGGTGAGAAGGAGACATGACGTTTGAGTTGGGTTTTGAAGGATGTGTAGGAGTTCACCAGGTAAAGAAGAAGAATGGAGAAAATTTTCAGGCAGGAAGTACAGACTAAACTAAGGCTCTGAGGCACTGAAGGTGGAGAGGAAGATGAAGATGAGGAGGAACAAAAGGAGTGTGGTGGCCAAATCACCAGGCTTCTACAAAGCCAGTCAAAAGGAATTTGACTTTCACTCTGTGGGTAATAGGGAACCACTGAAGGTATTATGTAGAGGAAGCAAATCACCCTGTCTCCATGGCAGCTGTGACCAAGATGGACCAACAGTGCTAGAAAGGAGGGGGCTAGAAGACAGGGTAGAGGCTGCTGCAGTTGTCCAAGCAATAGATGAACAGGGCTAAGTTAGAATTTATTCATTCAACAGATATTTACTGATCACCACCTGTCTAGAGACAGGCGCTAGCTCAGGTGATCACTGCTGGGGATTCAGCAGTGGGTAGAAGCTGGGCGATAGAAGGGGAGGCAGAGGAAGATCATTCCAGCTGGAGGAAAGATCTACCTCTTTCTGTGGTCAGGGCAAAAGAGTTTGAGACCATCAGAATTCAGATATAGATTTGGCTCTTGTATCAGACTAAAAATAACAATGATTTAGACAAAATAGCACCTACGTTTCTCTCCACTGGCTGGAACAGTGACTCCGGGGTGAGTGGGGCCCAGGCTCCTTCCCTTGGTTACGTCACCTCAAGATGGAGCTGCTGTATCTGTGTTCCTGGAAGTGGGAAGGGACAGAAGGAGTTGGGGGGGAGGCATGCCATGCTTCTCCTGAAGGCCACCACCAGGAAGTGGCATCTGTCACTTCTACTCTCATCCAACTTTCCAGCAGGGAGTCACCTGACCATGTGGAGCTGCAAGGGAGGCTGGGAGGTGTGGCCTTTGTCTGGGCAGCCAGATGCCCAGCTAGAAATAGCGGGTTCTGTTGCTATACAAGGGGAGAGTGGACGTAGGGTCATCCTGCAGCCTCTGACCCCGCCTGTGTTTGAGGAACTGCTAGGGATCCCATGGGCTTTGGGATCTGTTGCCTGGGCATAGGCCCTGCAGGCTACATGCCAGGCCCTCCACCCCTGGGGGCCGGGGAGGCCTCCTCCCATCCTACTCCATACCCCATGTCATCTCTCTGGATACCAATGGCCCCCAGAGCTCCCCACACTCTTTGGATTCTGTGAGGAGTGAAGAAGACGGCCCACGTGGCTGTTCCCACGGCACTGGGCCTGGTGCAGAGGAAGCCCTCTGTGAAGGAAGCCATCTGCATCCATGTTTCCTTCCACCTAACTTAGCATGTTTCCGCTCTCCTCCTAACTTAGTCCAGCTAACTGTCACAGCCCCCAGGAGTCCCCAATACCCAACGGTCTACGGATACCCTTCCTCACTCACTCAGCCTCGTGCCCTTTGCCTCCTGTGCCTCAGCCTCAGCATCTATAAAGGGGGACTAGTGAGAAGACTTGGCACAGACAGTTGTGTGACGGTGTCCTCATCCATAAGATGATGAGGGCTGTTGTAAGGCTTAGATGAAATCATGCACGAGAAAACTCTGGCCGGGCTGGGCCTGAGATCACCATCTGCCCCGGCCACGGGCTGGGGAACTGTGTTAGCCACGTGACCTCCTCGGCCACCTCACTCTCAGGTGGCAGTGTGCACAGGCTGAAGGGGAGAGTGCTTGCCTTTCCCTTCCTGTTCCCCCAACTGTAGGAAACACCCTGCTCCAAAGTGTAGCCCCAGCCTTACCCACCTCCAAATGTCACCAGCAGAAGAACTCAGTCCTTTGAGCCTTCAGAAAGATGGCTGCCACGGCTCACAGCCCTTCTCCAGCGTTCTTTTTAAAGAGTAGTTAATTTTGCTTTGCAAATGTGTGAGCCCTTGGGGTTAATTAGAGGAAGTGTGGAGTGTGAGAGGGAGAGCAAGAAAATTTTGAGCCGGTCAGGATTCCTGCCTCTTCATGCTGGCACAAAATTACAAAACTGGGCAGTCTAGCCCAAGCCCTTCATCTCACAGCTGGGGAAACTAAGGCTTGTGGAGAGGTGCTGACCCAAGTTTAGAGACAGGACCAGGTGAATCCCAGGTGTCCTCATTTCTTCCGTGCTCTTCCCCGGCACTCAAGCTCCCATCCACGTTCGCCCATGATTTATTTCCGAAGATGTGGGATCTCTGCATTATTTACTGTCTCACTGTGGGAATCACAGAGCAGTGGCAGCAGAACGTGGAGGCTGACACTGCAGTCGGCCAGGCTGGGGTGACATCGCGGCCACAGGAGCGAACCAATGTCACTCCCCTGGAGGCTTAGTTGTTTCCTGTATAAATGGGGGTGGGTGGGTAACAATACTAGTCTCTTGGGTTTGTTGGGAAGATTAAACAACATACTGTAAAAAGCATGTAGGACGCTGATGGGAATATAGAGACATTTGTGTTTTCCTCCTTTCCCTCACCTTTGTTGCTCAAAAATAATTAAAAAAATTTTTTTTAAGTTAGTGGGGTTTTTGTTGCTGTTGTTTTGTGTTATTTTGTTTTGTCTTATTTTGTTCTTGGGCAAACCCACCCCCTCTCCGAACCCACCCCCCACAAAAGGTGTGAGACCAGCCAAAGGCACGGGGCCCACAGGGCAGGTGTGGGGAGGCTGGTTCTGTAGGGGTTTACGTGTGTTTTTGTTTGTAGATCTGTTCTCAGGTCCTGGCTGTTCACCTAAGAGCAGTCAATATACAGTCCTTGTCTCCAGGAGGCTAAATCCCGAGGAAGAACGAGGCGCCAGAACAAGCTGGCTCCCACAGTACGGGGGGGGCGGGGAGGACCAAGGCTGAGGGGTCACATCCAGGAGGAGCAGTGGCAGGAGGCGTCCCAGGCAGCTCACTTACTGCCGTCAGCACTTGGGCCTGTCCTGGGCGATGCTCTTTGTCGATGGCCCTGGAACCCCAGGTGGCCGGGATATGGTGACAATGGATGAATTGTTCCAGTAGCCTGGGCCCTGACTGGCCTCTAACTCCCCATGGCTGGAACAAATGCTGATCATGAAGCGCAAACGCCAATATTTCCCTGCGCGCTGAGGATACTCATGCAGAGGCTTCCCAAGGGGGGGATGCAGGCGCCCTCAGCAGACTGCAGGCTCCTCGATGATCCAGTACCCAGGCCTGGCTTGGTGACTGATAAGATGTTAGATGAATAAAATGGAAGCCCTCCTGTCAGGGGACCACTGGACCTCCTGGCTCCTGCCCTTGAACTGGCCTGCAGGCCTCACACTGTCCCCACCCAGAGATGAGGGCCCAGTCCTGGCTCCTCACAGGTGTATTCCTGCCCTGGCCTCTTGCACATCCTGCCCTCACCTAAGGGACACTCCCTGCTTCTATCTGCTTAACCTGGATGCACACATCTGGCTGCACGTCAGCAGCACCTAGTGATGGCCCCAACCCAGAACAATGAAGTCAGAATCTCTGTGGGTGGGGCCTGGGGGCCTGGACTCCCCCAGGTGATTCTGATGTGTGGCCAGAGTTGAGCCACTAGATGATTCTTACCCACGTAGGGGGCCTAGCTGAAGTCTCATTCCTCCAGGAAGCCTTCCTGACTTACCCCTGTGCAGGTGATCATCCTCCTCTGAGGACCTGTGGGCCATGCAAGGAGCAGTCACTGGGCACTGATGGCAGCCTGCTTTGTGTGGGATGGTAATTAGGAAGCAGAATTCAGGCTTTGCCCCACACTAGCTGCATATCCTTGGTCAAGTTACCAAACCTGAGACTCAGTTTCCTCATCGGCAAAATGGGCATTAATAATAGTGCCTACCTCATGGGCTGGCATAAGATGCTTTCCACTGACCAATCCAACCTCAAGGACCCCACACCTCCCCCATGGCTCCTCTATTTCCAAAACCACAGGTTCCCACAAGCCCAGAGAGTGCACCAGTTTCTAGGGATCTCCATCTGCATCTCCAACCTACTTTCTCCTGCATCCTGTGTGCTGGGAGAAGCTCCTGGGCAAGTCACATCCATCCTCACACTTCCTCCACGAAGACTCCTGAGCCTCCAAGTCTGACCTTGCAGGTGACAGTGAGAAACATCAAAGGGAAGAAAACCAGGCCGCACAGCCTCCCATCACCTAGGAGGTAGCTACCCTACCTTAGTATCCATTCTAGCCAGACGGGCAGAGTCTGCCCTGGCTCTGAGCCGGCACGGGAGGCATAACTAGACATTTATGCAGGGTTTTCACTGTTGAGAAAGCACTTCTTCGTGATCCTTGTGAGACGACTTCTTCTCCTCATCTGCAGATAACTTGACCAAGGTCACGGTTAGCAAGTTCTAGGACTAGAGTTGAGAGTATCAAGAAATTGGAAACAATAGAAATATCCAAAAATAGGGAAATGGTTAAATTCATTAGAGTACACCCATATTGTGGAATACTCTGCAACTATTAAAGTCATGTCGGGGTGGGGGAGAGGGATAAATTAGGAGTTTGGGATTAAGATATATATACTACTATATATAAAATAGATAAGTAACAAGGATCTACTGTGTAGCACAGGCAACAATACTCAGTATCTTGTAATAACCTATAATGGAAGAGAATCTATATATATAACTGAATCACTTTGCTGTACACCTGAAACACAACATTGTAAATCAACTATATTTAATACAATTTTTTTTAAGTCATGTCTTCAAATAATTTTAATGACATAGAGAAAGGTTCATAATAGGCTGAATAAAAAAAGCAGGACACAGAGTTTGATCTCTGTTTTGTGATACAGATGTATTTATTGGCCTATCTACAAATAGACATTGCATATATATTTGCAATAATACCAAAAATGTTTCTAAGTTGCTTCTGGTCCTCCCCTCAGTAAATCAGGCCTCTCCTCGCAGCCCCACCCTCTTGGAGGTCTAACATATGAAGGTGAATAAGGGAAGCGTGCTGACCACAAGCCTGAATCCTGGGACCTTGTTTTGTGAAAAATGACACCAAGGGGGAGAATAATCAGAGTAGTGCCAGTAGGTGGTGTTTATAAAGTTTTTATTTTCCGTTTTCTTAAAAATAACATTTGATTTCCTTTATGCATGTGTGGAGTGTACTTGTTTCCTTAGGCTGAGTTAATAGGCAGATAAAGACAACACGAGGCGGGGTCCCCAAGTGGAGGCGGGGGGCAGGGGTGAATGTGAGGGGAGGGGGGGCACAGGGGAGAGGAAGAGGGTGGGGTGACCCATGGGACGCTTGAGTGCCCATCAATGCACAGACACAGTCTAACACTTTGTTTTTCGATTTTTTTTTTTAAGACATCTAAAATTACTGAGAGATACGATTTCAGCACTTAAATATACAGACGGAAATCCAAGCACTTGGAACACAATTCTTAACTCTAAGCTCAGTTATTGCACGTAACACAGTTTAAGGAGGCTTCAGGCTATAAAGCAATTTGCTCTGCTTGGGACTTCCTCGGATGTCTCGAGTCTCCTTTGGCACCCCCGGTGTCTCTTCCCTTTGACCCCTGCCAGCCCACAGCCTCACGATGATGCCGGGGGTCAGTGGATTAGCCACCCATTCTCCCCAAGGGCTGCGGGGGAGGCTTTGGTGAAATGGAGGGTTCCCATGTTGATCCCAATGGACCCCCACCCACTCAGGTGAAGCTGAAAGCAGATGGAGCTCATGAGAGGTGAGTGGGTGGCCTGCCCACTAAAACCAGGCAGGCTGGTATGAGGACAGAAGTGTGACCATTGGCCACATGTGGCCACAGCCCCAGGGGGACAACGGGGGGCAGTCACACCCCCTCACACACTCATCAGCTTCACCTCCCTCCTCCTTCTTCCTGAGCTCCCACACCTCCTTTCCCATCGCCCTGAACCCTCTCTGAGTGGTCTCTCAAGGCACATTTGTTCCCTCCAACTCCAACCTGCCCCATCTTAGACGTGCCCGTCTCTCCCAGCACTAGTGGGTAAGGAGGCCTGGGGTGGCCAAGGGCAGCTCCAGGGCCAGGCAAGAAACTTCTCTGAAAATGTGGTCGAGCTCTTTCCAACACAGCCCGAATCCCGCTGCCTGCCTAAGCCAGGGGAGTGGGGACAGGACAGAGAGAGGACACCGAGACGAGGGACATGGGAGGGGCCAGGTGGCAGACAGCTTGGTCAAGGGCACACATCCAAGGAGCTGAGGAAGGACCACCCTGCAACCTTGCTCACAAGGAAACCTGCACCTTGTCTGACAAGAAGTGACTTGGAGGCCTTCAGCCCACTGGGCACAAGCTGCTTGGTCTAACTTTGCAGGGGGTGGGTGTCTCGGTCCCAGAGAGTGGGGTGAAAAGCAGCGTAGGGGCTTCAGAGACAGGGCAATGCTGGACCCCTGAGTCCCACCAGGGTCTACTTCAGCGCCTTTTGCTTTCTCTCTACAACATATTTACAAGGTCACAAAAACGTGCACAACCAGAAGACCCAGAGAGGGCATGCGCCCCCAGGAGGGGAGGGCAACAGTAAGAGGAGAGGGGCACTCCTCCCTCTCTGCCCCCTCCCCACCCCAGAACGCCCCAGCATCCTCAACAGCCACGTCCAGGAGACGGTTCCAGAAGTCTGAGCCAGGGCAGAGGGAAGAGACAGACAGACTCCAATCCTAGCGAGAGCAGGAAGTTTCAAGTAGCTCTGAGAGGAGCTGTGCTCAGACAGCAGAGGGCTGACGTGAACCGGAATTTCCCTGAACTGAGCCGGGGACCAGAGGAAGGACTGGGACGACAGGAAAGGGAGAGGGGGAGACAGGCGAGGCGGATCTGGAACAGCGCAACACCTCAACAATCAGAACTGTGCTGTGGAATGAGAAGTGGTTCATGGGGCTAACTGGAGTTTCATTATTTCCCCCTAGGGAGGGCTTGTAAGATGTGGATTCCAGGGTGGAAGTAAAGAATCCGGGGAGCCAGGCTGGGAGGCTTGCCCAGGGAACCTTACGACGACGTGGACCCCACACCCTGCCACCACCCAGCACACAGGGCGCTCCTCCTCATCTCCTCATGTGCCAGGCCCCCAGGGATGGTCCCTAGGCTTGTGCGCGCACGCGCGCGCACACACACACACACACACACAAACACACACACTGCACTCACACTGCACTCACACACACACACTGCACTCACCACACACCAAAGGGCATCAGAGGCCCAAATCCAGGCAAGAAATTCTTCACCAAAGGTGTTAAAAAATTTGCTTCAACAGGGAGAACTGGATAGAGTAAGGGAAAAAAAAAACAAAACTTGGGGCACTTTCTCATCCATGCTGGCTGCCACACGGTAAGGAGATTTGGGGGAACAGTGAAGCATGGCCTCAGATTCTGGTTGCCCGGACCTGTCCCCTCTGACTTTTCACAACCCTGAACACCTCAGAGCTTGAAAGGCCCTCCACTACAGCAGCCCTAGGGGACCCTCGAAGGGGATGGAGGGCAAGCCTGGGGGCTGAGAGGAGTGGGGCTGGAAATGGCCCAGGGGTGCCTCTCTCTTGAGGAGAGATGGGGAAACATCCTGGTCTCTGAGGGCAGAAGTGTGCAGCTTTCCACTGCTCCTCCTTCACAGGGTCTCAGGGACAATGCTTTCTGTTGGTCTGGATGGGAGGGGAGCAATTATTAAGGGGTCAGGGAGGACGTGGGTGCATACACACACCCCTGGGCAAGACCCAGGCTCTTCACCTGCGGCCTGATCCTCAGGTTCCTGGAGTGGGGGACCCCAGCAATGGAGACAGGGGAAGGTGTGGTCCTCCCTCAGGGCTAGGGGGAGCTCACCTGCATAACCACCACCCACTGCCCCTACAGAACAGCCCAGACCAGGCCCCTACCTGAGAGCCACAGAAAGGGGCCCAAGCTGTTCCAGGGCCTGGCATTCAGGGGTGCCCCAACTCCACTCCTAAGAGCTCTACCTGGATCTGCAAAGGCATACGCTCCCTGTCAAGCTGGCCCCTTCTCCTCCTCACATGGTCCACCCCTCCCCTCCCCAGCAGCTTGCCAAGGCCTTTTCCTCCCCCACCTCTCAGCTTCTGCCCCCAGCTCTTTCTCTGCCACCTCTGGTCACACTGGCTTGGGTTAGGAGGAGAGTCCAGCAAAGGGAAAGTGCTCACTGAGGCGGGTGTCCCAGCCCCTCTCATCTGAGTCTGGTGGGCGTGTCACAGCCAAACTGGCCAGCAGACAGCTCCCTGCCCTCCCTCCCCTCTGCCCCCAGGGATGGTCCCTAGGCCTCATCCCACAGGCCAGGGCTTGACTCCAGAAGGGAAAGAGAGAGGGGCAGGGGCAGGAGGAGGGAGGACTGATTGAGGAGAGGGTAGCAAATCAGGACAAGGAATCCCAGGGTGTCAGGGTGGGCCTGGATGGGGCTGGGGGACTGGCAAGGGGGCATCTCATTTTATCAGTTTTGACCTTGCAGTGTGTGTATGTGTGTATTTTAAAACTAAAATGGAAAGAAAACAACTACAAGGAGGCCGAAGGGGCCTTTGGGTGACTCACTCTACCAGTAGCAGTGTGGACCAAGGACACGTTTTTCAGTGCATGCCACACACACACACACACACACACACACACATATTCACACATCCCGGCCATACATGCCACACACGTGCCATGCACACTTGCACATCGGGTCCTCCCCGTTGGAGCCAGGGTAGCTTCAGACTGTTATTTTCTGGATCCGTTCGCCATCTGCCTGCTCTGTCCAGGCCTCTGCTGGCCTGTCTCCCCGGCCGTCAGCACCCTGGCCTGCCCCAGCGCCCCGCGGGCCATCTACCAGATGTAGCCTCCATCATCCGCCTCGCCAGCCTCGCCCTCCTCTTCCGCCTCCTCGCCTGCTTCCTCTGTCTCCTTCTCCTCCTCGTCCTCCCAGCCGACACCGCTCCCAAAGTCCCCTGAGAAGCCCACGATGTCGTCTGTGAGGGGAACAAGCCAAGGGGCAGGTTAGCATCCTGCTAGCAGGAAACCTTGCCACACCGAGCTGGGCCTCTGGCGGCTGTCCGGTCCTTACCGCAGTCAGGGCTCCCGTGCGTGCGGGTGCCCGTCAGCTCCAGGCCCAGCTGGTCCACACACCAGCAGTCGCCGCTGCTCTGGTCGCACTGCATCTTCCGGTAGTAGCCATCCTCGTCACAGCTCGGGATGAAGATTCCTGAATGGGGCACGCCCCGCAGGGTCAGAACAGGGGCCTCGGGGTGTGGGCTCTTCCCAGAGGTGGCCCTGGGACCTTGGGTTCACAGGGGCCCAGACCCCACCAGATCCCAGCCAGTGCAGGTACCGACCACCCAACAAGCTCAGACGTCCAGGGTTGGATGCCAGCATTTATTCCAGCTTGACTGACCAGAAACAAGAAAACCTGCCTTTCTAAACCACCTGCTCAGCCCCTACAATGGCTCCCATCTGCCTCCACAGTTCCCAAGTCCTGCAGGATGGCCAGTGTGACCTCGTTGTGCCAGACGCCCTCCATCCTACAGCCGCTCCTCTGCCTGGCTGTCTCCTGCCGGCAACACCAGCTTCTCCTCCCAGCCCTCTGATTCTGACCTGCCCTCAGGCTGCTCCTCTGTTCACTTAACAGACACCGGCTGACATCCCCACTCTGGGGCCCCAGTGATAGACTCTGCCCACTTAGTAGGGGTGAGATAACATAGAAGTGTTAACACCAGGCACCCCAGGACATGTGCCCTAAGGCCCAGGGCAGGGGAATGCAGACCAGAGAGGATTGCTTCCACCAGGAGGAAGATCCTGGCTTCCTGGCAGAAGTGGCACTAGTGCCTGCCCCCAAAGGCCACTGGGTTCTCAGTCAATAGGGCTTTGCAGGGAGGTTCCAGTGTTTGGTTTCATATGTGCCGGTCTCACTACCCAGTTAAAGGCCAAGCTGCACCCAGGAGCTATAAGGCCCCATGGGATCTGCCCCTCGGACCTCTGTCCCCTCAACCACCACGCTCAGCCACACGGGTCCTTTCTGTGTCCCAAGAACGTTTTCCTGCCCTCAGCACTGCTCCTGGCTACCTCGTTCTCATCCCTCAGGTCTCCTCTTGAACACCAGCTCCCCAGAGAGGCCTTCGCTGACCCCAGGCTGACTTCTGTCCACTGTGCTCTCCCTCAGCACCTCAGCTACATACAGGAGCCACAACCGGTCGCTCTGTCTTTCTGGTGTGTCACCTTGTGGGTTGTGTTTCCCCAAGTAGCCCGTGTGCTTTATGAGGCCAGGGACCACTACTGTCTTGCCCATCAGTTCTGACCTAGGCTGGGTTTGCTGTTGTCTCTCCAGGGCTGGCACTCAAATGTTTGCCGAGAACACGAGCATCTGCTATGGGCTTTGCACACACCCTGGCTGAAGTGAATTGAACAGAGAGTTCTAGGAACCTTGTGTATCCCTACCTCCAGTCCTGGCAGGAATGGGCACAAAATTAGTGCTTAAAACACACTTATTGAGGGGCTGGTTGGGAGACCTTTCCCCACCACGAGGATAAAGACAGGAGGGGGTTTCCCTCTCCTGTCTTCCTAAGCCAGGGCCTCCTCTGAACTCTGCATCTTCCATGATACCCAGTGGCTAGAGCCTCTGGGCCTCAGAGGGACCCCGGGGCACCTGACTCCTCCTCTGAGCCGAGCCCAGCCCCCTCACCTGGCTTCTTCTTGGCAGCCTCCTGGATCTGGATACGCTCCAGCTCTGCCAGGCAGGGGGGCTCTGCAGGGAGAGAATCAGCCTCTGATGGGGGCTGTCCCATGGTGCTGATGGGACTCACTGAGCCCCCTCAAGGCTTAGAAACCCAGTCAGAGGGCTCTGCGAGATGAAAATACCCAGGCTCTGACATAGGGCTGCCCCACAGTGGGATGCACTGATCCTTCTAAGGTCTCCAAAACTGGCACAGGGGCTCTGCCAGATAAGAACACCCAGGCTCCAACTGGGAGAGGCTGTTCCATGGCTGTGGGATGTGCTGAGGCCCCCCAAGAAGCCCAGGGGTATCTCTGAGGGTTTTGGCCACTAATGGGATGGGGAAACAGGATTCAGAAGAGGAGGTGAATGCACAGATTCCCCAGGGTGAGAGGGCCCGGGGGCAACATAAGACTGGAGGGAACATTAGATGGAAGCCTGAAGATAACTGGCAGCCAAATCTAACTTGTCTGTGACCTTGAGAAGTCCCCTAGCCCTTCCCAGCGGGGGCCTGGCTGTCTGTAAAATGAGAGCAGCTCCCAGCCTCCTGCCCAAGAAGGCTACTATACAGAATGGACA
Organism: Orcinus orca; assembly: GCF_937001465.1. Lineage (NCBI taxonomy): Eukaryota > Metazoa > Chordata > Mammalia > Artiodactyla > Delphinidae > Orcinus > Orcinus orca. Next base: position 30,220,996 of record NC_064572.1, read on the forward strand.
GCACGAGCTCCAAAGGCCTGGGAAGTAAAAGTGCTGGAGCTGTGCAGAGAGAGCAGGAAGGCTGGGCAGTTACGGGCAGTAAAACTGGTCAAAATACCCCACACTGGCAGAGGGATTTGTGATTTACATGGTGCTCTGCACCCAGATTTTCTCACTTCATCTTCACAACAGTCTCTGAGGTATCGTTATCTCCCCATTCGGACGAAGAAACTGAACTCGGAAAGATTCACTTGCCTGCCCAGCGTCCCACACCAGCTATGGCGGAACCCTAGAGGAAGCCCCAGCCTCGGGCCACAGTTGCTGTATACTCCCATCACACAACCACAGTGGGGACCAGGCCAAACACCAGGGGCAGAGCACAGGCTGCCCCACCTCTGGCTGGTCAGCTGAGCCCTCGGAACCTCAGTTTAACCATCGATGATGGTTATTCACTTGGCCTAGATGATCTCTAAGCACACGTCCTGCCCTGGCTCAGGATACATATCTCTAGGCTAATGATCACGCATAATCACACATTTGGGGCGAGTACTGTGAGATGGGCCTAAAGGTGGAATCACTGAGAAGCCAACCCAGCTTCAGCTTCAGGAACCCTGAGCCCCTTCCAAGCCCTCTGAGGGGCCCTAGAAATTTTACATGTGTAGTTTTTAATACTCTTCCTTAAAGCAGGCCTCCGAAAGTGCATAAGCTTCAGGACCCACAAAATCCACCTTGGAGCCTGCCGAGGAAGGGAGTTCAAGTGCTGGCTTCCCTGGGCTCCAAGAGATGAGGTGCTGAGAGAGTGCAGGAAGTGGGGGAGCAGGAAAAGTTCTGGGCATGGGGAGGTAGCCAAGAGGGAGCCACCCCGACTCCCAAAGACAGCCTGGAGCAAGGGGCAGAGCCTGCACAGCAGGGCCGGGGGCCTGGGGCCCTGGGAGGGGCCACACTCACTCTCCCTCCAGAAGCAGAAGCACCACTCGGCGGTAGAAACATGGCCATCCTTGTAGGTGTCGCAGGAGTTGAAGAAGGGGCGGATGCAGACCTCGTACTTGTCCAGGTTGACGGCAGCCAGCTCCGTCTGGTCCAGGAAGAGGTCGGCACTGGTGTCCAGCTTGGAGAACATCCAGCCAATGGAGTCCTTGCAGCTGGCCCCCAGGCTCTTGTCCAGCCCTGGGGAGAAGGCCACGGTTCAGACCTGCTCAAGGTAAATCGCTCCATCCATCTGTCCGTCCATCCCTCCACCTCTCTGTCAGCCCCAGCCCTCTGTTCAGGGTCAGGACAGCTCAGAATCCAACCATGGTGTTGAGAAATTCAAGAGTGGCTGAAGGCCCATCCCTCGGCCTCTGCATAGGACTGCACCCAAACCAGTCAAAACCCTGTTTCGAAAGCCCTTCAGGGAAAATAATTCCTTACCTTCCCTTGGCTACCCATCTCAGGCTTTAGCTTCCTTCCACTCATTTTAAGGACTTCCTCCTGTTAGCTACCCCAAATCCCTCCTGTCTGATCAAGCCTCCCTCCCCTTGTTCTGAGGTTTAGGTTCTTTTAGGGGCTCAGGGTCTGGCAGGAAGGAGCAAAAGTAGGTGCTCCCCAGTGCAGCCAGGTGGCCCAGTGTACCCCCATCCCCCCATCTCCCACCCTCCTCCCCTGCAGAGCAACCAGCTCCTGTACCACTGGCCGGGTGGGCCCCACTGCTGGCTGAGCCGTTCTGCTTGGAGTTCTCATGAAGGAGCTGGAACCAGTCCCGCAGCCGATCCCCCAAGTCAGCCAGGTCCTGGCCCGTGCAGGTCTCTGCAGAACAGGGAGAAGGGGGTGGAGGGTGAAGGTGGGGTGAAGCAGCAAGCAGCAAGCATGGTCTCAGCTGGGGGTGCTGCCCTACAGGCCTGGAGGCTGGGCAGTGGGATGCCAGAGGGAAGGGGAGTTAGAAATCAGAGGCTCTCTCTCCTCCTCTCCCACCTTCCTCCTCCGCCTCACTCCCTAGCACTAAAAACACCCAGCGCAGTCTCCCTGGGATGAGGCCGTGGCCCTCCTGCTCCGTGTAAACCAGACCTCCAGACCCACAGGTCCCTCAGGCCTGTCCCTGTCTTTGCTACTTCTCCTGAAGGAGGCGTCCCGGGGCCCTGGCAGGAGCCGCCTCCCACCCCTAGCCTGGCTGCGGCCCAGCACTCATTACCTGGTTTGCCATCTGTGGAGGAGGTGGCGGCCTGCTCCGTGGGGCAGGGGCAGGGGCCCTCGCATCTCACCGTCAGCTGCTTGCTGCTCAGGCATGCCTGCTGCTCCAGCTTACACTGCACAAAAAGAAAGGTCGGGCTGGGTGACGGGGGCACTGCTAGGGGCACCCTCCAGCCAACCATGGCAGCCACATCTGCCTTCCTCCTTGGAGATGGGAGGGACAGACCCACGAACAGCCTGGAGCGGCCCTCCTAATCCCCCTGGAGGCCACAGGTGTACAGTGGTCAGGGGCAGCAGGCCCAGGAAGCGGGGGGACTCAAAGGCTCCCAGGAGCCCCACTCCGCACCAGCCTGCCTCTCTGCACAGTTGTCCTTCCCAGGAAACCCCCATCCCCTCACCCCCACTCACCCACCCCTCCTCGCCCTCTTGGCCTCTCCTCTTCCCCCCCACAGTCCCTTGGCTCCTAGGTAACTGGCTGTGGGCCCCTCCCTCATGGCCTTCCCACAGTCACCTCCGTGGGCTCTCTTGATAACAAACAGCTACTGGCTACTGAACATCTGCTAATTCCCTGGCCTTTACAGTTTCCAGAGGGGTTCATCCATTCCTCGCCCTTCAAGTGTTTTCCCCTGGTCGTGTCTGTTTTCTCCCCATGGGATGACCGCTCATGGAAGCGGGTCCTCGTAGCATTTTACAACGTGACCTCACCTGGCCCCCGACAGTTCTGTGAGGGAGGAATTGTGTTTCTCGTACTCAGCAGAGAACACGGAAGCTCAGAGAAGCCCAGTGACTCAGCCAAGGCCACGGGGCTGGGCTGGAAGCCAGACCTCCCGATGACCTCCACCTCCCCACAGGGCAGCACTGGGACCCTCAAACCACAGCCTCCTGCCCAAACCCCGCTTTGCCCTCAGGTGGTGTGACTCAGCGCTCTCCTCCTCTCTCTACCAGCTCCGCCTACGTCCTCTGTACCCCTCCTCCATGCAGCTTCTGCCCCTTTGCTTATTCTCTCTCTCTCTGCCTTATTCTCCCTGGGTGACCTCATCCCCTCCCCAGCGTCAATCATCACCCACAACGGGTGACTCTTAAATCTGCATCTCACCCCAAAAGGGTTCCTAAGCCCCAGAACCCAACTCCAGCTAACAGTCCATGCCCTCCAGACACCAAGCAACTCCTCACAGCTAGCAGAAGCATTCACAATTAGCACCCGCATTTCTAGGGTACTTTAAAGTTTATAAAATGCTCTCACAAATACTGTCTCATTTAACCCTCACAAAAATCCCATCAAGTTGGAATTCGTTCACCCAACCACCGTTCCCTCCCACATTGTCATCTCACGGAGGATTACTTCCTCCTGCCCCAGAATGCCTGGTGCTTGCTGGTGAACCATCCTGTCCACGTGGATATCCACCCATGGGAAGATTTCAACCCCCAGCACCTAGACGACGGAGCTCCTTCCTTCCATTGCCCTCCATACTTTCATGAGGCCCTTTCCTCACTTACTCTCACTTGTAGTTACCGGTCTCCTCCAGGCCCCAGCCCCCACCTGCACCTGCCCGAGGTCAGGGGCAGGGTCTGGCTCAGACTCCCGGGCTTGGTGCCCCTGCTGTGGTCGGCCACGCTGAATGCGCTGACAAGTGCATCCGGACCCACAGCAGTACTGGGAGCCCCACAGAAGGCCCAGCTGAGCTGTCCTCTCTGCTCCCTGCGGACTCCAGAGCACCCCACCCCCACCCCTCCTGGGGCCAGAGCTCCTCACCACTGAGCTGTAAGTGTGGCCATCAGAGCCGCAGACGGAGGCGAGGTGGGCCATGTGACAGGGCTTACACATGGTGTCTTTGTTTCCATGGAGTTTCAGGGCAGGCTGCTTGATCCTACAGGAGGAGCGGAATGGGAGGGCACAGGGGTGGAAGCAAAAATGAGAGACGGACAGGGCAAGGGAGGGTTCAGGAGACTGGTTCCAAAAAGAAGTTGCTCTTGGTGATCTATAGTAGATGCAGCTGCCTCCCTGCCCCTGCCCACCTCCCATCACCCCCAGCCAGACCCTCTTCTGGCTCATAAAGGTGGAACAAACAGGGCAGGGTATAGACCCCCAGCTTCCCCTTTCCAGCAGGGCCCTCAGGTTGCAACTCCAGGCCCAAGTGTAAGATGTAAAAGGGACTCACACTTGCGTAGGGGTAAGACCAAATCAAAGGTTGCAAACTGATGGCCCATGGGTCACATCTGGCCTGTAGGATCATTTTGTTTGACCACCAAGGGTTTTTGTTTTTAATTGGGTTATTCATGAACATTTGCAAAATGGAAGAGTTCACATAAAAAAACCTGGATTTCTGGCCTAGTTAAAATGGAAGATATGGGAGTCCTGGTCCTGCATTTCCACAAGGCCTGGGCTCACCAGAGTGGTCTGTCACCAAGCTCTCTTCATGCATTTACATTACCTGCCAGGCCCCTACAGGCATCTAAGATTGCAACCCCAAGTCTCTGGTCTCTGATTCTATGATTAAAGAGAAAGGGGAGGGAAATGGGACCTTCTCCAGGGGGTCTTGGAGTCAGGCAGGGTCTTGTCCTTGGGCTGGAGCTAAGGCCTCAAATGCCCCTCACTCCTTCCCTCCTCTAAAAGCCTCAGAAGCTACAACCTTAAATATTTCACGAAGTGGCTCCATGTCAGAGCTGGAAGGAACCTCAAACTATCTGGGCCAACCTATTTGTCTTACGGATATGGACACCGAGGCCCAGAGAGGAAATGTGCTTTTCCCTGGGTCCCACAGTTTGGTGTCTGATCTCATACAGTGTGGTGGTTTTGAAATATGTCCACAGATTCTTTGACACTCCTCCCTTCAAAACATGGAACCTAATTCCCCTCCCCTAGAGTGTGGCAGTACTTAAGACTCGCTCTTAACAAATAGAGGTGGCAGAAGTAACAATGTGTGACTTCTAAGACTAGGTCATAAATGTGGCTTCCTCCTTGCTCTCTCCCTTGAATGACTTGCCTTACAGGAAGCCAGCTGCCATGTTGAGAGGACACTCAAGCAGCCCTACGGAGAGGTCCCCTTGACTAGGGCCAACAGCCAAGTGAGTGAGCTTGGAAGTGGATCCTCCAGCCTGAGTGCAGCCTTCAGATGATGCAGCCTCAGCCAGCATCTTGACTGTAACCTCCTGACAGTCCCTAAGCCAGAACCATCCAATAGAACCACATCTGATTCCTGACAGAAACTGTGTGAGATAACACACATTTGTTGTTTTAAGCCACTAAGCTTTGGAGTACTTTGTTCCGAAGCAAAAGATAACTGATCCTCTCCTATGTATTAGTTAAGCCCTTGCTCTTTAAGCAAACCCCCTCCAGGCCTCCCACCTCCCCAAGGCCCTCACCTGTGCTCCAGCTTCTTGCGGCTGATGCACATTGCCCGCTGGTAGCCCTGGGCAATGCACACTTTGTGACGGCTGCACTTCACCTTCTGGCAGGGGTCCTTGGTGGTATCCAGGGCTGCAGGGACACAGAGTTAGGACACAGGTCACCTGGGACTCAGTGTTAGAGAGCCCAGGAGCCCCCAGCCCCACTTCTGAGCTGGGAAGCCCCTCTCTCTATCAGCCCTTGAAAACCAGAGCTCCTCGGCTTGGAAATTCCATCCCCATTTGGTCCGGCTCCCCAAGGAGCGTCCAAAGCCATGATCAGGACTTGCCCTCTGGTCTCAAGTCCTCATGGGTGTCAGTCACCTTCCCCAATGTGGGAGGGGCATGTTACCTTCATCTCCTTGCTGACTGTCCTCCCAGCTCCTGATGTAGTCGTCCTAGGGAAGGACAGAGTGGGTGAAGGAGAAGGGAAGGGCTAAGATTTACATCCTAGAGCCGAAGTTCAACTCCAGGGCCAACAGAGGAGAAGGCTGGGCCACTGCTTCCGCATGCCAACTGCCACCATCCTCGTGGTTTCCCAGAGGACCCCTGTCCACCCAGGCCCTGCCAGCTGCCTCCCCCAGACCTCTATCCCCCTAAACCCATGTCCAGAATCTCTTCCAGCCTCTCCTCTATTCCCCTATCTCCTTATTCCACACCCCCCATCCCACACTGGATGACGCAGGGGAGGAGAAATTGGGGTAAGTGTGCAAGCGAGAAGAGAAGAGAGTGGGGTGTGTAGCTGCAGATACATATGCAGTGGAGCCCCAGGCAGTACTCACCTCTACCTCCTGGGGATCAGCAAGCAGCAGCAGGCCACGGGAACCGGAGCAGGAGGAGAGAGGGAGAGACGAGGATTTTAGTGTGAGGCCTACCCTCAGACCATGTGGTCAGGGCTCCCCAGGCCTCATCACGTGACGGTGGATGCTGGGCAATGGTCTTTGATTGCTACCATCCTCTGACCTCTATGGCCTCCAACTGGAGAACAGTACTCCTATGTCTTTACAAAAGAGAGCTTGAGGCCGGAGCCCGCTCAGGGCTGGCCTCAGGAGCAGTAGAGGTGAGGCCCATGGCTTTAAAAGGGTGAGGCCCCATCCCTCTACTTCAGGCCCTGAAGCTGGTCCCAAAGGAACCAGCCCTCACCCCACCATCAGGACAGATGTCTGAGGGGCCCATACTGCCTGGGAAGTGATTCTCATGCCTATGCCCTGGCTGTTCCAGAACACCCTCTCTCCTTCTACCAGGGTCCCTCCCTTCCTAGGCAGTCCCCTCCCCTGACACCTGTTTTTCAGTCAAGGTCTGACTTGCGTGCAGAACTCAGATGGTGCATTGAGAGAAAGGGGGACCACGGCCCCTCCAAACAGCTTCCTCAGTTACCATCGCCCAGCTGCAAATCCTCAGACTCAGAAGATCCTGAAAAGGCCCTCTGAGGTCATCTGTCCCAGCCCCTTCTATGTGCAGGAGAGGCCGGGAAGTCCAGAGACAAGAAATGACCTGACCCAAGTCCCACCGTCTCAGAACCCAGGTCACCCAATGCCCAGCACAGACCTCTCTTCTGGATACCGCACACTGTCGGGCACCCGGGGCAGATGGGAGCTCTCTCCTCACCCTCCTCCGGCTGCAAGTCCCTCCCCTGGGCCTGTGGACCCCGCAGTGGCCAGAGGCAGAGCAGCTCCCACCCAGCCTAGCTCACTGGCATAAAACCCCAGCTCCTCTGGTTTCCCCACTTTCTCCTGTGCGGTGGAGGCAGCAGCTGAAAACCAATAAACAGCTCCCAAGGTGCTCCCAGTAGCAGCTCTGCCAGGCAGGCGGGAGAGGGCTTCTCTGGACTGGAGGCTGGCAGTGCCAAGGAGCCAGCTGCCGGCCTCCTCTGCATGGGGCTCCAGGTGCTGGAGGACAAGGGGCAGGAGAAGCCACGTGTAGCTGCCTCCTCGTCGTGAGTCCCACCCAAGGATCAAAACTATGCAAGGATGAGGCCACACTGTGGGGTAGGGGTGGGAAGGGACCAGACTCCTGCCAGGCCTGGGGAAGAGGGCATGGGGGTCCTGCACCAGAGGGCACCCACAAGGCCTTGAAAGCCCAAGGGCTCTGAGGCCTCTGATGTGTCCCCTGGAAGTTGACAAGCATCAGGAACAGGCAGGGGCAAGAGCCCTTATCAACACAGCCTCCTGGGCAAAGGCCAGAGAGGGGCCATGCCGATCAAGCAGTTGGCATCAGACCCAGGTAGAGCACGCTGGGGTCAGGTGCAAACCTGAGTGTGTGCTTCTGCACACGCACACGTGTGTGCATTCATTTGGGTCTTCACACGTGCACACTCATGGGCGTGTGTCCCAAAGCACCTGTGTGTGCAGGCATGCGTGTCGTCTGTGAGCATCTGTATCCACGCACACACGTGAAGCAACAGTGTGTGCTGGGTGTTCGTAGGAAAGAAGGACACTTCAAGACAGTTCACCCAATGCCAGTTGGTTTTTATCTAGAAACTAAGTAACAACCCACATATGTGTCCAAGCAGCCAAGTGTCCTGCAGTCCTTGGACCCAGGAGCAGCAGGAGGAAAGCCACAGGAGGGGCTTCTGGAGAACCTGGCCTGGGCGACCCCCTGGACACTGAACAGATCAGCCCAGGCTCCTGGCTCAGGCACCCACCCAATTCCACAGGACGTGGCTGGAACCCTCTTGAGCCCCTGGGCAAGCTTCTAAGAAGACCGCCAGGCAGCCGACAGGGAACTGCGGCATAATTTCCCTTTATGCCAGGGCCAAAGGAACCTAGCCCAGACCCAGCCCTTCTTCTCCAGGAACTCATCAGGGTGGAGGGGTCCCTCCCCTGGTGTCCACTCACCACAGATGGGAAATGAGGCTGAACATGGCCAAGTGGTTTAGGCCAGGGTTACAAGTTGGGGCAAAAGTAGGGACTGGCCTTCATGGAGTTGGGGTCTTGCCATCTGCTCCATCATCCTCTGGAAGGGGAGTGGGCATGAGGTTGTGAAGAGGACAGGGGAAGTGGCTTGTGTGAGTCACCTGCTTTCAACCAACAAGGTCTGTGTGCCCCGGAACCCACCCACACCTGAACTGGAGCAGGGAGGGGTGTTAGCCGAGGGCCTTGACGCCTGCTCATTCTCTCCCTCACTCTGGACCTAACCTAACGCCTTAACCTCCAACCAGGCTGTGAGCAGAAGCCTTTGGGACTCAGAACAAAGAAGGTTCTCAATGGTCAATACCAAGAATTTCTGATTAGAAATCCAGGGGGGAGTGGGCTGGGGGAAGAGAGAGTTCAAAGAAAGGGCTATTTCACCATCCAGCTGCTTTGTGAGAGCCCTGGTGGGGAGCCATCTCCACCCACCCCAACCCAAGTGAGGCTAAGACTCCCCCTGATTCAGGATACAGGGATTGAGCCCCTTTTGTATACAAGGGTTGCCCTGGATTCTAGCTAAGCTCCTTGTCTCCGCTGTGGTGGATGAGGTTGGGGGAGGCTGAAGTGGTTCTGGATCCCAGGACCCTCAGTTCCAGAAGAATGGGAGCAGCCAGCCAAAGAGGGGGATGAGGGGGAAAGAGGGCCCTGGAGTCCCACAGAAGCCCATGTTCCCTTACCAGCGTACCTCGGGCAAGCACCTCGGCCTGGAGGAGCTCAGCACCTAACTCCTGGACCGCTCAGAGATTAAAGGAGATGGTATCTGAAGGGTGCCTGGTGTCCACAAAATACTCAACAAATAAAAGCTGTTATAGCAGAAGAGACCAGAGACTTCAGGTGGAAAAAATGGTGGAGGGACAGGAAATGGGCAGGGAGAGGCCACATGAGGGGCCCCTGCAAATGGAGAAGAGAGTGGCCACCACTGGGAGAGCAAGAGACCAGTGGGGTGTGAGGAGAGCTGCCCCCAAGGGGTCTCAGTGAGAGGAGCAAGTCCTGTCCACTCCACCTCCTGCTCTCTCTCCAGCCTGCCTTCCCCTCACCATGCCCACTGGTCCCACCCTAGCAACCCCAGCCTCACTTACTGCAGGGTCTCCTCTGGGCTCTCCCTGACCCCGCCCATCTTCCACACCCCTGCAGCCACAGGGATCTGTCTAGAAGATAATTCTGATCATGTTTCTCCCACCTTAAAACCCTTCGCTAAATATATAGCTTGCTATTATTTTGAAAAAAAAATGTTTAAAGATGATTAGGTAAAAAGCATTCATATCAAAATGTTAACAGTGGTTTCCTCTGGGGGAAAGGAGTAGAGAATCTGGGCATCTTTCTGCCTTTTTCCAAGTTTCTAAAATTTCTACAATGAACATGTATTACTTTTGTAATGAAGGGGGAAAAAAACCACAATAAATATTACATTTAAAAACCCTCACAGGGTTCCCTGTCACCTACAGAAGAAAGTCCATCTTCTCTGAGTCTCTTCCTGTCCCCATGTCCTTCCAGTGGATGTATCACTCTGGCCAGGCCTCGGCACAGCCTTCTTCCCCCTCTGGAATGTATGTTTGCATCCAGCCCCTGAACTTCTATTTATCTTTCAAAACCTGGCTTTCACACTTCATCTTCCCTAACCTCGCCCCGTATCTAGTTTTCCTTCAGGTGGACTGCACCTAGTAGAAGTTATTATTGCTCTGGTTACACCAAGCAATGCCATTGCTTCTGCCCTATTTAGGTGGCCAGTTCCTCGAGGGCAGAGACCATATAAAGTTCACCTTTCTATGCCCAGCACCTAGCAATAGTAAAAATACACCAATAATAGCTAACATCTTTTGAGCAATTACTGTGTGGCAGGCATTGTGCTATGCACTTTGCACTCATTGGCTCATTTTACTCTTCATGAGAATTTAAGAGAAAATCACTATTATCATCCTATTTCTCAGGTGATAAAAATTGAGGCTTGGAGAGGTTAAGTGACTTATACAGGATCACACATCAACAGCACAGCAGAAGAGTATTGGTACCCCCAGAACTGGGATTCCAGAATCTGTGCCCCTAACCAGGACCCTGTATTGCTCCATAAATTTTCGCAGATAAAGAAAGTCCCAGGCCAAGACTGGACCCAGGAGGCCCAATCCCAGCCCATGGGTGGTTTCTCCCACCACACCAGCTCTGCTCCAACCCCTAGGCAGGGAGTCTTGTAAGCAGAGTGGAGAGACTGGCGGTGGTGGGGGAAGACACCTGGGGGCCCCCCTTCTCCACGCATTTCCAGAACCCTCTTCACCCGCCCCTGGTTCGGCTGGTTTGGAGCTAACCCATCTCCTGCTTTGATCTCAGCAGCTCAGCCCGGTTGCCATGGAGACAGGGCCCACTGTGCCAAGCTGGGGGAGAAACGGCAGTGAGTGCGCAAGCCTAGTCGGGCTTAGGGGGCACATGCTGGGTGTTTCCAAGTGCTGTTTACTTCCTGTCATTTTAATTAGCACCCAAATCACCCGCTCACTTCACAGCTTGAATTAACCCAATCTCCCCCAGCCTCTCCATCTGGTGGGGAGGATGGGACACAGCAGTGAATCAAGCAGAAGAAGAGCAGCGCCCCAGGGCTAAAAACCACCTGGGCAAATCTCCACCTGCCTCTTTGCAGCACACTGTGATGGAGAGACTGACACCCCCCACCCTCGCCCTGGCGTGGAATCAGGGCACTGGGTACTGGCCTGGCCTGGCCTCTGACTGCCAACAAGACTGTGGCCTAGAGAGCCTTGCCCTCACTGGAGCCCCTTCCCTTGCCTATAAAGTAAGGGTGACTCCCTTGCCTTCCTCTCTGAGCTGTGGAGGGACCCAGTGCGATAACAGCTATGAGAGCACTTTGTAAACTGTGAAGCTCTATACTTGCAAAACTCACGAAACAGGAGCACTGAAGCTGGGTTCTTCCGCACATACGGTGGGAGTCTGGGGGACAAGGTGGACAAGAGGCACTTCTGGGTCTCACAGTCACAAGGAGCCTCAAACGCAGACTTCTGACCTCTCCAATTGAGGCGCTACAGCCAGAGGCACACTGACAGGACCGAAAGATGTGCATCATGAGACTTTAAAGAAACCATAACTTCTGTAACCCTATTATGGCACTTCTTCATTTCTTAATAGATCGAGAACCTCTAAAAATGGAAGTGGGCCAGGCCTCTCTCAACCTCTGAAAGGCCCCGTAGCCGGCATTATTTTGGCCTCATTCCTCAGGCGAGGGAACCTCTGATGCAACCCAGTCCACTGAGAAGGCCCAGGAGTGGGGAACTTGTAGCTGGGGGCTCCTCCTACCTCTCCCTGCAAAGAGCGGGGGAGCACAGAGGGAGGGACCCAGAAAGGAACAAGCAGGGGTGAAGTTGGGCCCGCCTGGCTCCTTCTCAGCTGAGGCCTGACACCCCTGTCACAGGCCCAGGTGGAAGGCATCTTGAGGAGGCGGCACCCTCCACATGGAGGAGGCTGGGAGGGGGGCAGTCATTAAATATTTGCCCCTCTCTCAGAGGGAGCGGCAGAGGCTGTTAGGCCTGGACAAACAGACGGAGTCAGGCATCTGGCAGACTCCCCGCCTCCCACCTCCTCTCTGCTCGGAGGAATTTCCTTGGAGGACAAAAATGTGCTTATCACTGCCAGCATGCCAGGAGCTCCACCTGGCCTCAGGTATGCCCGCGCTGACCCCCCCATCCCCACACTCCGCGGGGCCTGAGCTCTCCACAGTTTCAGGGGCATCTCGGCCCCAGTCCTTGGGTTTCTGGTTCAGGCAGTGGCCCCAGGGGTCCATAGAGGGCAGAGAACAAGAGAGAGGTATAGGGGAGGGTGGGCCTGGAGTTCTGTTCTGAGCTGCCTCAGGACCTCTGTTTCCTTTCTGGAACATGAGTGGGGGGCAGGATTTAAATCCCAGGGATCTCTGAGGAGGGCCAGACACTGGAGCTGAGGAAACACAGACATGGGGTTGTGAAAGAGCACATGGGCTTGGATGTGCTCGGTTCCTTTATCTGTAAAACGTGGAGGCTCAGCGCTCAGTGCTTAATGCTGCTGAGGCTCCGCAGTTCTGCCCCCCCTCTCCTAAGCTGAGAACTTTGAGAAGAGGGGAAAAGGAGCCTTAACAAGTTCAGACTCTTCCACGTCCTCTAACCTGTGCAAGGGAGCAAGGGATCAGGGAAGGAGCCAGCAGCTTGCGTCCAAGCAGGAGTAAGACACTGGCCCGGCCTGGCTTGTCCTTCCTGCTGTGTGCAGCCTTGACCTCTTCTCAGATGTCAGAGAAGGGGCAGGATGCCCTGCCTCAGGGAACCTGGTCTCCACCTGAGGAAGCCCTGTGCTCACCCACCCACAGGTCTGATGGGTGGGTCACCTGCTCAGTGGGTCCATTGAGGTGGGGGGAAATTTTGAGCCCCCTACTTCCCAGGAGAAAGGGGAAGGCTGGCTGCAGCCAGGTCCAGGCCCACAGACACAGGGGAGAACAGGGAGGCCTGCGGGATAATGTTCCTTCACGGCAGCACGTACTCCCTTATCCTACAAATGAATCATTGGAGTCAGGGTGCCGGGGTTCTAGTTGTGACTATCCCAACCTTTCAGGGTCCAGAAAGAGGAAGAGCTCACCCCAAATAGTCAGCGTGGCTCAGCCCCAGCTCTCCCTTTGCCCTCTACCACCTGAATCCACAGTGCTGCTCCCTGGGGAAAAGAGGGAGGGGCTCAGAGGACAGGTTAGTTGAGACCCTTCCTGCCTTTCCTATTCCACGGTGCATATACTTATACTGAGCACATACTGTGTGCACAAAAACCCCATGCAATGCTCTGAGGACGGGGTGGTAAGGTCACAAAGCAGTCTATCCCCAAACCCTACCCTCAGGGACTTACCTTGGGAGGAATGTGATAAACACCAGCAGGAGGACTCTTGAGATACAAGCCCACAGCATAAGTGATGATGCAAAGCAGCGCCAGCATGTGCCAAATGTGTGTATGACCAATAAATGCTGCAGCAACCCCAAGGAAGGGGCTACACATACAACTGAACACTGGCTGAGCCCTCAGGGGGTCAGAGGCTGCGACATTTCAAGAATCCCATCACCCTACAGCTTGCAGCTGGGCCTGGGTCTGCCCGCCAAGGTTAGACACATTTTCCCTGTCTATAGCCCTAAGAAGACCCACATTACACTTACAAGGGAACCTACACAGCGGCAGTATGGCCATCCTCAGCCTGGTGTTTGCCCCAGGATGCCATTAGGCCTCATTTCTCAGGTTTCTTGGTCTCTGGTTAATACATGCTCAACCCTGACTTGGTCACAGATACCTCCTCAGGAGCAAAAAGAAAATCCTTTTCCTAAACCCAAAGTCCTGCTGCTCAGCTTGTGGCAAGGGGGCAGTTGGGGGGGGGATGTGTGCAGGTGGAGGGCTGTGGACGGGCTCTAGCCTCATCTCCCGGAGTCACAGAATGACAAGGGCTGCCCATTACACCAAGGGAAAAATCAAGGGCCAGAAACTGGAAGTGGCTCCCCCAGGGAGGAAGACAAGCTGAGCACCCTCCCAGGGCCCTTGGGGCTCAGGGTAGGATAGAGCTCGTCCACTCCTCCGGACAGCCCGCTGACCTTCTGGAGAATGGAGGGGGTGGTGTTGGCTGGCCATCCTCTGCAGACTGCCTGGAAGTTGAGAGGAGACTCAGACGGCCTCTCTAGGCAAAGAGTGCTCTTCTCTCCCTCTCTTCCCAAGGCCTGGAGCCCCACTGGGTATTCAAGAGTCTCTCACTGCACTACACTGCTCTGGGCGACGCCAGCCCCTCCAGCGTGGGAGAGGATTTGAACCCAAAGTGGAGGTGGAGGAGGAGGAGGCCAGGGCAGGACCCAGCCTCCCATCCCCAAATCCCAATGATGGAATCCATCCTGACCCAGTTTGGGGTTCTTCTCACACACCCACACTTATCCACGAACACCTGTGCAGCTCATTCCCACACTTGCACTGGTTCAGCAGTATGGGGTGGGGAGAGGGGAGGGGTGGTAACAAGGGAGGCCCTTTGTGGCTGAAACTTGCTACTGGCCTACTTGGTGTTCATAAAAACATGAGAATCCCAAGTAGCCAGCAGGCGACGTTTCCCTGGGCCAGACCCCAGGTTCATGGTGAAGCCACAGGCCTAGAGGAGGTGCTCACATCTGCAGTGAATGAGTGAATTAGTAAACATACATCGGTGTCATTCTCATGGAGCCAGAGGCATGGTGTGGGCTAGCCCCAGAAACACTGATCCATCTGGTGGTTTTTCTATGGGGTTGGAGTTTCTTTCTATATTGCCTGAAATGGATGCCCCCCAGCCCTCTGACAAGATGTCTTCATGTTCACGTGTCCATTTCAGTCTCCTAGACTGAAACTGAAGTTCAGAGAGGTTATGTGACATACCTGGCATAATGTTGCCAGGCAGTGGCAGAATCAGAACCTGAACCCAGGCCTCATGCCTCTCCTGGGTAGAGAGCTGCTCTGGAGGGTCGCTAGGCCAGGCTGGTGGCAGGCTGCCAAAGACACTGAGAGCCTTGGCCCCCCGCTTCCTAGGAGGTGCTGCTCCTGCCCAGACATCATTGAGCCCATAGGGCACAAGCCAGGGTAGACTCTTCTTTTCCATGTCCACTAAGGGTTAGGCTTAGAGTTCTCTAAAAAGCAAAGTTGAGTTAGAGGACCTGGGTTCAAATCCCAGCTCTGCTGCTTACTCGCTATTTGACTGTGGATAAGTTACTCAGCTTCTCTGTGCCTCTGTGTCCTATATAGGGTGGAATATAAAGTAATGGTAACTATCTCACAGGTTGTTGGAGGGCACAAGAGGCCACAGGGATAAAGTGCTGACTGCAGGGACTGGCAGATATAAGCACCCCCTGCAACCAGTGATTCAACACGTGCTAACTGCGTGCCTCCGGGGTGCCCAGCACTGTGCTGGATCCTCATAAATATCATTAAAATGTAATGGAAGTGTGGTACAAAGCAGAGAAGAGCCAAGAAGAAAAAGAACGGTCAGTGCTGTCCAGCCAGCTCTTGGAAGCTGCCAGGAAGAATGCTGTGTAATGGGCCTGTCTCCTCTCAAGTGTCCATCTCTATCTACCAGGCTCTGGATGTTCTGTTCCAAAGACTGCGGTAAAATCCACCCACTTCTGCAGGGAGTGAATTCGGAGATAGTAGCACTAGGGAGCAGGACTCCGAAAAGCCCAGGCCTGCACAGAGCAGGGCACAGCTAGATCCCCATCTCCTCTGACTTGAAATTCCCTCCTCTCGGTAGCAGGGCAGAGACCTCTCCTGACACATGTGAGAGCCCCGCGCCCACTGGAGGGGAGGATTACTCTGCCAGTAAATCCTTCACAACACCCCACACCCCTAATAATCCTAGTGCTCAGAGGAAGAATGCTAAGCTGAACTCCCCACTAACCAGCTCAGACCAATTCCACACTGGAGCAACGGCCCGCGCTTTCCTTCTCTCCTTCCTTCTCCTGACCACTCCGACATGATTCCCTCAATCTCCCCTCTCAATTCAGTCCAACCATTAAATGGAGACATTTCCCTCACCCACACTATCGACTCCTTGATCCTATTGCCCAAGAATATTCCATTCCCCCTGCTTGCCTGCCTCCCTTCCACTGAGGCAGAGTGGGGGCCCTGCACCATTTTGTGACTGATTATCAACAAGGTTCAGGGTCCATCTGGCAATGCCTCAGAGGTTCAAAAGAAACTCCTACCTCTCTTCTGAGAAGCAAAGGAGCATATTTTCAAGAAAGCTTGCCTGATGAAATGTACATCAAGCCGATGCTACTGTGCCCAACTAGAGGGCCTTCAGTCCTTAGGGTGGGAAGTGGGGCCTCTGCTAACAGGGGAAGAATGAGAACTGTCTGCAGTCCTGGCAGAGCCCCTGTGCATGGTCTGTGCACTGCACAACTCCAGGGGGCACCATTCACACCATGGCACCCCTAGAGTTATGCAATGCAGTGGCTCTGAGCTAGCAGCCTCCTGCATTTCTGCAGAAGCTGCCAAAGGATCCATATAGCCAGGTCCTCCTGCCCACCCTTCCTTGTCCTCCTTCTCTCCCTGACCCCATTCTCCTATAGCCAGGGCTACCTTAATGGGGTTTTAGAGGAAATCTACCCTATAAATGCCTGAGGCCACGCAAACCAACACATGCTTTGAAGTTTTCCATGAATCCTATGGGGGCAGGTCGTGCAGAATTTCATTCTGGTGGCTTTTTTCTGATGAGCATGGGAGGAAGGGGGAAGTGATTGGCATCAGTACAGGGAGACAGGTGGGCAGCCCTGTGCCAGGGGTCATGCAGTCAGTCATCTATCCTCACCCACAGAGTTGGCTATTGGAAGTCAGTGGAAGGGAGGTGGGTAGGAAGCTTTTATTTTAAAACCTGTACTGATCTGATTAAGCATTTCTTTTCCCTCTGACCTTCACTAGGCCCATTATGGAAGATCAAACTGCCAACGAGTCAGAGGGAGGCCTGGACAAGTGACACATGGATTCAGGATGGGCCAGCCTGCTGCCACGCTCTCGATGCTGTGGCCGGGCTGCTTCCCAGGCAGCGGCAGGAGACTGCAGCTAATCTATGCTGGGCCTGCAGGGGATGTGGAAAAGGTCTTGCTGGAGCTCCAGGCTCCTGTCACTGGACCAGCCGTGGGGTGGGGCAAACCGCCCACTCGGGCCCAGGCCACTCAGCCCTGAGGACCAGGCAGCATGAGAGTCCTGATGAATTACAACCTACCAGTTTGACTTTGGAGATAAACAGTCACTTGTTTCAGGGTAACAAAAAGATGCATATTTCTGCCTGTTTCCATCATGTGGCTGGAAATCATATGAAGCATGTGTGTTTTAAACACATTGCTAAGGAACTTCTGGATGCACACAATTTAAGATGAGAAAGGTCACGGTGTGGCCTGTGTTATACTAGGTGGGTCTGATGAGAGAATCTGGGGAATGAGGAGCAAGAATTGGGGTCGTAGGAGAGGTTTTCTGGGGACAGGGTGTTGGAAAGCACCAGATCGCGGGGTACCATCGTTCCTCTCCTCCGGAGCATCCGGGCACATCCAGCACCTCACACCCCCACCCGGACCCTTCTCTGGGCCCCAGCCACGCCCTCTGCCCTCCCCTCCTCACTCCTACTTCCCCTTCTGCGAACATGGCAGCCTTCAGTTTCCCCTGATCTACAGGTGCCCGTAAACAAAGTGCTGCAGCGACGCCCGCTCCTCCGCAGCCGCCTCCCCACCCCCTACCCGGCAAAGTCCGGCACAAGGTTAAGCCTGGGTTCCATCGGGCGTCCCCGAAGGGCTCCCATACCCAGCTACTGGGCTCTCCCCTCTGCTTTTCAAGTCCACTGGGCTAGGGAGTCTTCCCTCCAGGTTGGAGCTCCCCAACTTCTGGGCCGCGCTCCCCCGTGAAAGGTTGGTCCTGGAAAACCAGCCTCCATTAGTGCTCGCGTCCCTCAGCATGGGGACCCCAGACCTGGCTCTGGGGGCCACCCAGAGGTGGCCTCCGGTATTTTCACTGCCTTCACCAGCCCCCCCATCACGGACACGCCTTTCACCATCTCGCCTTAGGAGGATTGCTAAGAGCGCCCCCCGACCCCAACTCAAAGCGCCAACCAAGGGCCCTGTCCCCTTCTGTCTCTCCTTTACCCAAAGCCCAAGATGGGAATAGAAGGCAAGCGCAAGACGATGCTACTGTCCCTGCCGGCCCCACCCAGACCAGCCCCTTCTGCAGTGGCCCGTATGTGGAACCTGCATCATCCACCCAGGGGGACACCTGGGGATGGCTCACCAAAAAAAAAGAGGAGCAGGTCGGAAGCCCAGGCAAAGCCAGGGTGTCCGCCCCTCCCTCCCTACTCCCCTCCACCCCCTTCCCCCCGCCCCACTGCAACCCGCACCCCTCTCCGCACCCAGCCTGAAGGGGAGACCTCGTCGCTTACGCACGCCCCCAGAGTAACTCCTCGCTCTGGGAGGGTGTGGGACTGGGGGTCCCAAGCCCGCCAGCTCCTGGGCTGGGGAGCACATGAGGAGGGGTCTCAGGAGCCCGGTGGGTGCTCGTTGTTTACTCTTGGTGCAATTAACCGGCTAGGCTGCGGGAGCCTGTGGCTGCGACATGCAGCCGCCACTCCCAGCCCCAGGGTCTCTGCTCCAAAGCTCCCTCCCCAAACCCCCAGCCCCAGCCCTCAGCCCTCTCAGCCCCGCAGACTCACGTCTCGGAAGCGGTTCCAGTGCTTGATCTTGCCGCTGTACTGCGAGATGGACGACAGCCATTGCTCGTCCTCCATGAAATTGCCGGGGGTCTCGCCCTCCTTGAGCCTTTTGGCGTCGCCTTCGGCCAGGGCAGCTACTGTGAGGAGCAGCAGCGGCAGCGCCAGCCGCCCGCAGTCCGGAGCGCGCATCGTGGTCTGAATTCGACCTGAGGTGAGGGAGTGGGGGTCTTGACTTCTGCAGTATTTTAATGTCCTTCTTCCCACCCCACAGTTGGGGGAGCAAACGCCGTCGTCTTCCTCAGCCCTCCTCCTGCGGTCTGACTCCGGTGACAGACGGATAGTGGGTCGCAGCTGAAATGTGACCTGGTTAGGAGATGCACTTGTCTGAAAAAAAACCCAGCGCCGGACGTAGAGAGGAAGAGAGAATCAGAGAGGCTGCGCCAGCAGGGGCCGTGTCTGTAACTGTAGCATCAGCATCACGTTTGACATCATCATACCTGGTTTAAAAAAAAAAAAAAAAAAGGAGGGGGTAGATTTCAAAGGGAAGCGCTAGATCAGAGCGCCAAACGCCAGCCATCCGCTGCCGCCGCAGAGCCCAGCCCAGCCCAGCCCAGCACTTAGGGAGTTGCAAACCAAGGAATCTAGACCCGGAGATGTCCCTGCTGTCTCTCCAAGGCTGAAGAGCAAGAAGGGTGCCGGGTCTCCTCAGGGAAGATGGGAGTGAGGAAAAGACGAAACTCTCTGGTTACAAAGCCAGGCTCAGGTGTCTAAAAGGGAATTTGGCCACAGACACTCTTTCTCTCCCCTTGCCTCCCACCCAGAGGGGCCTGAGCCACAGCCCTGACAGCTGGCTTCCTGCGAGTTATGGCTCTACAGTAATGGGTGGCTTCGTTAAGACAAAAGCCATATAACAACTGGCTGCCTGAGAACTATTGCCCAGCCCCACATGCTCTTTTCAAGGCAAGGCCTGAGCACTGAATAGCTGGTAAAACAGAGGCAGATGTCCTCCTCCCCAAGCAACTGTTTAAGGGCTGTCACCCTTTTTGTTAGCTCTTCTTAGGGCAACCCTAAAAGGCAAATGTCTGGCTATTTCATCTGCCTTGAGGTAAATTTGAAAAAGGCACATTTGCTATGGTTTTGACTTCAGTTGATTTTAATAAGCCACTGGGGAAAGGGGTGTGGGGAGGCTGGGTTTGTTTGAGGTGTTTAACTTTTTGTTAAAATTGTGATCCTTATCATTGCCTTTAGAAATGTGTTGACATACACATTTCTGGGCACAGTCCCAGGATCAGAGCAGAAATGGGGTGAGGTTTACATCACAAATAAATTGAAGAGGAAACAGATAATCTGACAGGACAAAACATATTAAACTTTTGGGACCCAAGCCCTAGATTGTGTTTTTATTTAAAAAAACAAACAAAAAACTTGGCTGCTGTGATGTTAAAAAAAAAAAAAATCAAAGGCAATGAATAACATGATCTTAATCAGTAGGAAAGAAACACAGGTTGAAAGGTTCATAGTCACCCTGAGTCTGGCTTGCCTGGGAATTCTGAATGCATCAATGGCTTGGGTTGGGGTCCCTTGGGAAAACAGAAAACAACAACTCCCTTTCCATGTTTTCTTTTTCTGTGCAGTTGGATTTAGAGGTGGTGCTGCAATGAGGCCCTGGCCATTGATGTCTACATCTCACAGTAAATAAAGCAGGCTTGCCTTGCCCAGTTGTACACAGCCGCAGTGTACAATGGAAGAGCAATCTGTTGTCATATAGACTGGGGATGGAATCCCTCTTACTAGCTGGGTTCTTGGGCAAAATACTTAATCTATCTTCTATCTATAAATTAATGATACCACCCATCTCAGAAAATTGCTGTGAAACCCATGCAAAATTACATACTAAGTGCCTGGGCATAGTGAACATTTTTGAAATGTTAGGTGGTCTTCCCTCAGGTTGGGAAGAGGTGGCTATGATGTCCCATAGTTCTGAATATGTACTAACATTTGCCAGCTTTTTCCATTTCAATCCTCGTCTTTTAGCAAACCTAATTACATGTCTCCAAGACATTGAGGAGGTAGATCCTAGATGTCATAGCTCTCCCATTCTAATACTATCTTATGAAGTCCCTGGTCTTCTGAAATTACTACAGTTGCCCAATAAAGAGTCTGGAAAGGCACTAACAAGATGCCCATCAATAAGACAATAGCTCTTTCCAGACCCCTGAAGGTCAAAATGTTTCCCACACTCCTCCAATGGGACCTGCCTTCTGTAGCACCTTCAAGCTGGGTCAATATTAGTCCTGGGCTTAAAGCAAATCAACAACAGTCCAGGACTGTTAGTTAATCCAATAGTAAAGCTATTTAGGAGGGAAAATCCAAATTTCCAGATGAGGGAGAAAAGAGCTGTAGAAAATGGACAATAACTATTGTTTATAAAGAAGAAAAGGTTTTCCTAAATTTTGAGGGACTTACTGGCAGGTCAGCCTTGAAAGGGGCCCCAAAGCTGCTGGGTGTATCTGATAAATGGTACATATGTTTCATGCTTTTCTTCTGTTTGTATTTAATATTTAGCAATACAAAATGGAGGAAGGAACCTCAGTTTCCAAATAAGAAACTTAAATTTAACCACATCTTTAAAACCATTTAATCTCATTTCTAGATGACCTCACAAACATAAAAAGACAAACATACAAAGATGTTCAATCCAGAATTATTTATAATAGCCAAACCTGGAAACCAAATCAAGGTCCATTAGTTAGGGATCAACTAGTTAAATTATAATACATACAACAGGCTATGGTACAGACATTAAAAATAATGTAGATCTGTATCTACTGACAACTAATGTGATCCACTACATATTACTGGGTAAGACAAGCTCTTTATAGAAAACCATGCATCACTTGATCCCATTTGGAAGGAAGTGACAGTATAGTGCAGCAGTTCTCAAACTTTCTGGTCTCAGGAGTCCTGTACACTGAAAGATTACTGAGGACCCCAAAGAACTTTTGTTTTTGTTTATGTGAGATATACAGTATAGACACTGATATACTGTACTTGAAAATAAAACTAAGCCTGCCTCTCAATTTTTCTGTGAACCTAAAACTGCTCTAAAAAAATCTTTCAAAAAAAACTTAATTAAAAAAGTGTATTTAAAAATAACAATACCAAACCCATATTAACAAAATAACATATTTTATGAAAAAAATTATATTCCCCACCCCCACACACACCAAATTAATAAGAGTAGTCGTATTGTTACTGTTTTACACTTTGGCAAATCTCTTTAATGTCTGGCTCAAAAGAAGAAAGGTAGATTACCTTCTGCATTATAGCAAGTGTATTAGTTTATTAGGGCTGCCATAACAAAATACCACAGACTAGGTGGCTTAAACAACAGCATTTATTTTCTCAATAAATTCTGGAGGCTAGAAGTCCAAGATTAAAGTGTTGGCAGACTTGGGAATTCCCTGGTGTTCAGTGGTTAAGACTCCCTGCTTTCACTGCCGAGGGCCTGGGTTCAATCCCTGGTCGGGAAACTAAGATCCCACAAGCAGCAAAGCACGGCCAAAAAAAAAAGAAAAAAAAAGGTGTTGGTAGACTTGGTTTCTCCTGTCTCTTCCTGGCTTGCAGATGGCTGCCTTCTTGCTGTCATACATGGTCTTTCCTCTGTGCATGCACATATCTGATGTTTTTCTTTCTTTCTTTTTTGGTTGTCAAATGATCCTTTATTGAAATATTTTCCTTTGCTGTCCTTAACTAGCTGGGCATTCCACTGCACCACTGTTGATGTCATCCATGATGTCATGAGGGTGGCAGCCATCAACATTGCAGTCCACCAACTGGGCAGTCCCTGGGATCTCTTTAATGGTTCCAGACAGTTCTTGAGCTAAAAATAAGTGCCACAACTGTTGGGCAATGTTGACAATCTCATCAAAAATTGTATGTCCACTGTGCTTAATGTTCTGCTTCTTTCTGTCTCTTGGCCATTCCTTGAAGGCTTTGATGATCAGGGCAGAGGCAGAAGGAACTTCCTCAGTCTGGCCCTGTCTGTTCTGAATTGGTCAGTTTCACTGACATTCTCGGACCCTTCCAATCACCAGTTACTAGGCAATATCATCAACCAAACTTTTTTGGAGACAGACCCAGGGAGATGATCTCGGTAGTCAGGGGTCCGATGTTTCTTTGTGTGTCCAAATTTCCTCTAGTTATAAGGACATCAGTCAGAGTGGCTTAGGGCCCACCCTAACAGCCTCAGCCTCATTTTAACTTAATCACCTCTTTAAAGGCCTTATCTCCAAACAGTCACATTCTGAGGTACTAGGGGGTGACTGCTTCAACATATGAATTCTCAGGGGACACAATTCAGCCCATAATAGTAGCTATAATGGGAAGTAGCTAGTAAAAGCACAGCAGAAGTACTGAGAGCAAACTGAGTTTCTCTCTAAAAACATGTATCTATAACCTAAGCCTACCAACTTACAAAATTCTAGAAAACACAAAAATATACAAACATATATTCTATTAACCATCAGTGTGATGATGTTACCATATCATATAGCCTTTGGAAAACTCCACTGTATACTCAGGAGAGAATCAGAGTGAAAAAGTCTAATTATGCCTTAATATTTTTATGAAAATAGTAGGACATTCCCACCCCTCCAAAGGATCTCAGGGACTCTGAGGGGTACAAAGACCACATTTTAAGAACCACAGATACAAACACTATGACCTCAGGCAAATTTCTTAACCTTGTTAAGCCTCAGTTTCTAAAATGAGGTTAATGATAACACCAACTTAAGTGGGCTTGTAAAGATTTAATGAATAAATACACATTATTCACAAATAAATGACAAATGTGAACATTCTGCTAATATTAGCTGTTATCATTTGTGAAAAATTACTTAGCAACATGATTCATGTGCTTAAATGCATAGGAAGTAGTAACCTCTGGATGAGGAAATTTATTTTTTAAACAAATATTTAAATTGAAGCATAACAGTGGAAAAAGCATAAGACAAAGTAGATAGCTTGATGATTTTTCACACAGTAATCTTATTTTACCTTTGTTTGAGAGATCATTTTATTAATAACAACAAAAAAGTTATTGATAAACAACCACAACAGCAGCCCCTTTTCTCACCTATAGCATCCTTGGGTTTTGCTATCCATCTCCCTGTAAGCATCAAGACAGAATCTGAGAGGTGTTCCTTAACTCAATACCCCTCTGGTACCATCAGGTTCTCTTTGGCACAAGGAAAAGCGCACAGTGCAAGAGCAAACCTGAACCAAGCTTTGTGTCATTATGAAGCTGGATTCTCATCCGTGTCCAATTTAGTAAACTCTGAAGTTCACTTAAAAAATAACCATTATAGGACTTCCCTGGTGGTCCAGTGGTTAAGAATCCGCCAATGCAGAGGACACAGGTTCAAACCCTGGTCCGGGAAGATCACACATGACATTGGGCAACTAAGCACATGCACCACAACTACTGAGCGTGCATTCTAGAGCCCACGAGCCGCAACTACTGAGCCCACACCCCACAACTACTGAAGCCTGCGCACCGCAACTACTGAGCCAACGCATTGCAACTACTGAAGCCCACATGCTCTGGGGCCCGTATGCCACAACTACTGAGTCGCGTGCTGCAACTACTGAAGCCTGCACGCCTAGAGCCCGTGCTCCACAACAAAGAGAAGCCACCGCAATGAGAAGCCCGTGCACTGCAACAAAGAGTAGCTCCCACTCACCGCAACTAGAGAAAATCGCACGTGCAGCAATGAAGACCCAACGCAGCCAAAAATAAGTAAATAACCATTATAAGAAACATTTGTCATGTTTCTACCAAGGGTATAGAGTTCATTTGGGGGTAACTCATTGTGCCCCTTCAAAAAAACACCAATATTATTCTCCATAACAAAGTTCCTTATATAATAACACATATCTTGTGTAATAATCATGGTGAGAGATTTTTTTTCCCCTTCTCCTCTTAGAGGAGTTGAGGGTGAATTTAGTGTCTCAAAAACCAACTGGAGTGATGTTAGGTGCAATTTAACTCTATTTCAGTGCAGAATGAACTGCAAAGTGGTAATACTAAGGGAGACTGGATTATAAGCACAGAAGTAAATCCTCCATCCTTGACCCCATTACAGTTTGGTGAAAGGGGACCTGAAATCTTGAAAAATTCTTTTAGCTCCATCAAAAATTATTTGCTCTCTAACACTGTTGCTCTTCTCTAAAAGTTCTACATCAAGACTACCTGCTACTCCCCCTTCTACAACAGTAGTTTAAAGTGTACTTTCTTTAGAGCTACATTGTCTCAAAAATTTGTCTATTGGCTTCTAGAAAGAAAACTTAAAACATAAAATTTTTTTCCAATTCTACCAATACCTACAAACTTACAAAACAAACAAAAATACATAAGCACACACTCTATTAACCATTAGAGTGATGATGTCACCATATCACATAGCTGCTGGAAAACTCCACTTTACAAGTATGAGAGAATGAGAGTGAAAAAGACAAACAACTTGTGAAAAATTACTTGTGAAAAATTACAGTATGATAAGTCCTTAAATGCATAGTTACCTCTAAATACTAAATAATAAAATTTCTAATTCTGTTAAGAATTTAGCATTTGATATATAAAGTTACATTTTCCAAAGACAAAAATTTTTTCCTAAAAACGTTAAGTCATACCTCTGATACTCAAAAGAAGACCTCTTTACTTCCTGGTCAAGGTTGCCCAACGGCAGCTGTCAGAAAGAAATCAGTAAGGCAGAAGCGGGACCAAGAAGAGGTGAGGGCACTGAATTTCAGTCAACTCTGCTATTCAGTACTACCTCTGGGAGCGCTCATTCCCATATGTCATTTAACAATCAGAGGTGAGTGAGGTAAAAGCTCAACTTAAATAAAAAAATGAATATTACCAGTAGAAAGCTTTTTTGGGAAAAAGCAACCCTTTTTTTGTGTGGGGGGGTGGGGAAAAGCAGGCACCAATACGTAACACCAATACGTAAATATGCTATGCTATTGAATAAGTGATGGCAGCAATGTATCCCAATACACACTGACTAAGGGGGTCAAACTGAAACTATATAATACTACTAAAAGAAAAACACAGTTACTTTAGAAATTCATTTATTCACAAATGATCTGTGCAGTCACACTGATAGATCTCTGAGTGTTATACACAGCCCTTACCATGTCGTGGCCTTATTAACACACGGGATTCAGAATCATACTTCTCAAATAGAAAGTAAGAATCAAGATTAAGACTAAGGAATGAAGGAAAAAGAGAGGCCATGGAGGGAGAAAGGCTGTGAGGGGGTAGAGATGAGAGGTAACAACAGTGAGGCTGGAGCTCCCCAGCAGAGAGTGTGGCAGGACTGATGGGTGGGGCAAACCTGTGCTGGGAGCTCCCTTCCTTTGCTGGTCTGCAGCAAGGAAGGAGTGAGTGCCTTCTGTGGCTGACACTCTCCCAGGGAACTCTGCATAGTCCTGATGGTATCACCATTGCTTTGATTGCTGCTGCCCTGAGAAGTAAACAGAAAAGAGCTACAATACTGCAGCTCCATCAGTGGCATGGGAAGGCAAGGGTTAGGGTAGGGTGAAGGAACAGGAATCTAAGAAATATAAAAGGTACCAACTTCAAAAGAAAAAGGACAGATCAAAGTAAAAGGTAAAAACTTTACCAGTTATTTTGCTAAAGTTTAAATTCTAAGTAGTAAAGGAATTGAAAGCAGGGTCTCAGATATTTGTACACCCATGTTCATAGGGCATTATTCACAACAGCCAAGAAGTGGAAGGAACCCAAGTGTCCATCGATGGAAGACTGGATGAACAAAATGTGGTTCAGTCGGCCCTCCATATCCATGGGTTCCACATCCGTGGAGTCAACCAACTGCAGACCAAAAATATTGAGAAAAAAAATTACAGAAAGTTACAGAAAGGAAAACTTGAATTTACTGTGTGCCAGCAAATATTTACATGGCATTTACATTGTGTTTGGTATTATAAATAACTTAGAAATGATTTAAAGTATACAGGAGGGTGTGCATAGGTTATATGCAAATATTATGCCATTTTATATAAGGGACTTGAGAATCCACAGATACCAAGGGAGGTACTGAAACCAAGGGAAACCGAGGGATGAGTGTATATACATCGGATGGAATATTACTCAGCCTTAACAAGGAAGTCAGTCCTGACACATGCTACAAAATGGATGAACCTTGAGGACATTATGCTAAGTAGAATAAGCCAGTCACAAAAAGACAAATACTGTATGATTCCACTTATATGAGGTATCTCAAGTAGTCAAATCCATAGAAAGAGAAAGTAGAATGGTGGTTGCCAGGGGCCTGCGGGGGTGGGGGGCAAGAAGAGTTGCTTAAATGGGTACAGAGTTTCAGATTTGCAAGACAAAGAAGTTCTAGAGATATTTCACAACAATATGAATATACCTAACACTACCAAACTGTATATTTGAAAATGGCTTAAGATGGTAAATTTTAGGTTATGTGTTTTTTACCACAATAAAAAACAAATTCTGGGTATTGATTAAAAGGGGGAGAGAAAAAATACAAACCTTTTACAATCTGTAGATATTATCTAGGTGGAGAGATTAATAAGATCACACACCTGTAATTCTCTTTTAAAGTATTAATATAAGTTTAAATGGTTGAGGCAAAATCAGTAGGTATATAAGAAATAATGCAAATCTGAGCTCCACAGGGCTTCAGAGGTACATTTTCAGAGAAGAGCTTTGGAAAGAGAGGTAGACCCTGTGAAAGATGAACAAGCTAAGGGTTACAGGCGTATGTTCTCCCTGTGCTCACAACCATCTCGCTGACAGTGCGATGACTGTGGACCACCATTAGACACCATGGTATCCTTGGGGAATCACCCAGGAAAGTTATCACCCAAATTTCCACATCCCTCCTTGGCAATTAAAATGATGATACTTTCCCTCAGCACCTTGTGAGGATGTTTAATTTCCAGTGTTTCCCAAGATCCACCTCAGGAGAAGTCAATTTGTCCACAAGAGGCATAGTTTCCAAAGCTGTCTACTGTGAACCTCTGAGAGATGTGAATTGAATTGAGCTTTAAGGTACCAAAGCAGAAGTTCTCAAATAGCTGAAAAGGAAGAATAAAAACTCAGAGTGAATATCCAAAGAAAATCATAGATGAAAACATTAAACATCAGATTCTCTTGTAAAAACACCACAACAATCCCGACAAACCTCCTGTGCTTTCTTTTCAGTATTTATTCTGAAAAATGATCCTGGAGAGGAGGGATAGGAGCGGGAGTGAGAAAAGAAGAGCAGCTCTTCGTTGATTAATTGAAAAGCCTCCTCTGACAAAATGCACTAGAGAAAGAGGTCTGAGAAGTCAACTCCAAAATGTATCTATTGAGCAGATATGACCAGGAACTTGTAACAAACATCCTAGGGCCATACCCTGATCCATAGGGCCTAACAAAGCTGCTTCTATGACTTTCTGTCACTGACCATGCAGGATGTTAGTTTTGTTACAGACAGGATAAAATTTGATATAATATATTCCCCCACCTCGTCAACAACATTTATTAGAAACACTGACTAAAATAAACAGAAGATAAGGTTCCTGCCCTACAAATAATTCTGATAACCCAGCGAGGAGTACAGAACACTTTCACACACAAAACAGCCAGAAAAACACTTCTATTGAATGATATAGCAAATACAAATGATAATATTTATCAAAAGCCTTTCATTAGACTTTGGATTCAAGCCAGCGTCCTAAAGTAAATGCTCTTTACTACAATTCTTTATTTAAAAAGCTTTCAACTTTGTCAGAGGGAGGGATGAGCCACACTCTGAGAAAGACCTGCTTTTGTGATCAGCACATTTACAAGGCAGAATGCAAAATGACATCAGAATTTATTCGAGGAAAATTAAGCCACACTGCTTAGATAATGAGTGTCAAAGAGTAAAGGGCTGACCTTCTTCTGTTAGGATGGAAGAGTTGCTCTTTCTTAAAATGTCAGCACAATCCTGAGAAAGCCTTTCAGTACATGAACCAACAATGCTTGAGTAGAACCTAAAAGTGAGACCTTTGCACATTAGCAAGTGACTGTCTTGTCTCTTCACTTATTTTTATGGTATCTCTATAGCCATGGACTTCAGCCACTGTCACCTTTCCTCTTCCTGCAATTAATGGCCTAGCAAAATGCCCGGGGTTCATTTAAAGTCTAACTTTATAAAGCCCAGTAAATACTGATTCTTCAACATGACATCAACTTGACCCCAAAGATCTGTTTAGAGGTTGTGTGTCGCATTGTCTTGTCTTTCAGAAAGGTGATCAGCTCTTGCCTGCATTGATTTACACAATTAACTTCTCTTCCTGGCTTCAGCAGCCTGTTCAAACCATATCCACCCTTTTGTGTAAAGAAATACAGCCCGAAATGTTTATCGGCTAATCCCTTTGCTGAACGTTAATTTGAAGTGAAAGCCATGCCAACAAGACTGACAGATTTACAGCTTTACAAACTGAAGCCTTCTAGGTACAAAGAAGACATAACCAAAGGGGCAATAAAAGACAAGGCAAAACTAAAAGGGAACTCATAATACTTTCAACAAGTTAGTTTTTAGGGATTAGCAGTCCATGGTTCTTCTCTTTGTACCTATGCTTCCAAGTGATGGAGACACCACAGCTAGGAGTTGGAAAGTACTTACCTCTGACTTCACTTTGCTTTTTAAATACTTATAACCTCCAGACGGCATGATTTGCCAGGGAGATTTCTCATGCTTTAGGTTTGAAGCAAAGAGTATAAATATGGTGATAATGAAGTTAGCTGGGATGTGATTTCAATGCAGTAATTACACAAATTAAGAGAAGACTGAACACAAATTCCCATGCTCCTCTAAGACAAGAGCAGCAGGTGGAAAGACTGAAGTCAGTCTAAACTTACGACAGGCACGTGGGAGCCGGGTGGCTGTGGACAGACAACACCACCCATGGTACAAGATCATAATGGGTAAAGACTCAATAAGATGAACAAGTCAAAGTACCTTCCTTGTAAACTGTAAAGCACTCCTGAAAACTAAATAGTTCCTATGATGTTTACAACATCTTTCTACTCTTCTTAACCGGTCCTTATTCTACCTTCATAGGCTGCCATCTTCTTCCGTACCTTTTGATAACATCATAATCAAATGGATTTCTTATCCAAAGTCCCTAGTGCAAGGCCAAGCTTCATTTTAGCCTTTCCTGTCCCCATGTTCTTGTTCTCTCTCTATGTTTATGATGATTTAGTAACAATTTTTCATAGTTATTTTATTGTTTAGTCATTGTTTTATCTTTAGTCTTAAGCTTCTCTTTTAGTTCTGCCAATTATTTCTGGTGACTTGTTAAAATATAAGCTCTACAGAAGAAAGATCTTCTATGTTCTTCAAAGCTGAATCCCACTATATGCTGTAACTGTATCTATGCATATGATCAATAAGCATTTGTTGGATAAAATGACAATATATCGAATGTTGGAGATGTCTGTGTACTTTGTGTAGGAAAAGAGAAAACTATAACATGGCCTTGTTTAGATGGATATAAAAATCTCATTTATAGATCACCACCTAGGAATCCTTGAACAAGACTTACCCAATGGTATTACCTCTAATGTAACCTCAACTGTAACTACTTGTGAAGAAAGAATTTATAGTTATTAGTAATGGAAATTTCACATATTCCTTTAAATTTCTATGTGTTTCTTATTTGCCAAAGCCTAGCTTAGCTCAAATTTCTGATCTAGAATGTCACTGAGCACCTGATATTATGCATTTTCATGTAAAGAGGCATATGATGTGGTGTTGTCTCCCAGGCAACTGCCATCTGGTTAGGGAGGATGGGGTATGTGTCAGAAGAGAGGCATGTTGATGACACGGGTGTGTTCACCTTGTGAAAAGTTACTGTATTATGTACTCAATTAAAGTTTACCTAAAACAATATAGGTGGCAAAGGTTAAGTGTGGGAGGAGAGGTAAAGGCAATTAATAAATGCAGCGGGAGGTAAGAAAACAATGGATGTAGAGGGCTGGGGCATCTAGAAAAGCCATCTGGAAGAGTCAGAAACTGAGCTGGGCCTTGTAGCAAGTCTAAGACTTAGTGAAGAGGAGGAGGGAGGGCAGCATGAAGGCGGAAATGGGTATATGGAGGGTCAAGTAGGCCAGGTTAGATGTAATGGAGGGTTCCTAAAAAGAAGCAGTGAAAAGACTAAGGCTAGAGACATAAGGAGGGAAAATCAGATTAAGGGGGGCCCTGAGGGTCAGGTTCAGAAGTTAGACTTCATTCTAGACGGTGGGGAACCACTGAAGGCTTCTGAGTAAGCTGGTGGCCCAAGATGAAAACCAAGGGAAATTAATCTGGGTGTGGCATATTGATTGTGCTGACTGGAGAAAGGAACAAGAGAAGAAAGAAAAGGAGACCAGGGTAGCAGTTAAACTGTGAGATACTGAGTGTCTATTGACTAAAAATAGTAGTAGTGGGCCTGGAAAGATTGGAGCAGATGTTAATACTATGAATGAAACACAGAACAGACTCCGTGATTTTCTGGATGAGAGGAAGGAGATACAAAAAGAAGATGAGAAAAGTCATGGATGACAGGGTAAAGGGATATGTGAGGGTACCACTGATAGCGACAGAACATTTCTGAGTGGGAGCTATTTTATGGGGAAAACCAAAAAAAATTCAGATCTGTTTACACACTCATTCTGTGTCTTTAGCTGTGTGTCTCAAGCCCTTCTCCAACCAAGGGTTTGCCTGGTATGCTCTGAGAATATATATTAAAGACATGAAATCCGTAGCACAGTTAAGTGGAAGCACATCACCATAAACAGTTTACAACGGTCTACTTTTTTAATTGAGTAGTAGTTCTCTATGTATTAGGGAAATGAACTCTGTGTGATGAACTGCAAATATATTTTCCCCCAATTTGTCATCTGTCTTTTGACTTTACTTATGGTGATTTTTACCATGTCAATTTAAATTTTTATAAACTCAAAAATATCATAACAGATTTTTTTTCCCTCCCGCTCCCCCTCATAACAGATTTTTAAAACAAAGTTACCTAATGCCAATATTGTTATATATTAAAAAAATCAAGGTGAACAACAAATATATATGTTGACAACAACACTAATGAAGTAAAGATCATAAGAGCTAAAGTTTACTGAGCAAGCATGCATGCCAGGCATTATACTTCGGGCTCTATGTGATCATCTGACTGCCTCCTCACAACCCCAAGAAGCAGATACTATTATTAACCCCCATTTTAGGGTTGAAGCTGAAATTTAAAAGGCTAAAGTAACTTGCCCAAGAACACACAGCAAGTAAACAGTGGAAAATTGACATTCATAAAGCTGGAAAAGAAAAAGAAAAGGAAATTAAGAGTCAAACCCAGAACTTATATACAAAACAGAAACAGACCCACAGACATAGAAAACAAATTTATGATTATCAAAGGGGAAAGGTGGGGGAGGGATAAATTAGGAGTTTGGGATTAACATATATACACTATTATACACAAAATAGATAGCCAACAAGGACCTACTGTATAGCACAGGGAACTACACTCGATATTATGTGATAACCTACATGAGAAAAGAATCTGAAAAAAAAAAGATACATATGTATGTATAACTGCATCACTTTACTGTACATCTGAAACTAACACAACACTGTACATCAACTCTACTTCAATTATAAAAAGAAAAAAAGATTCAAACCCAGATAGCCTAACTCTGAAGTCTGAACTCTTTAACCTCTGTACTCTACAGCCTCTCCTTGTGGGTGATGCCCCTTAAAACCTGGCCCTGCTAAACCACAGAGATTAAGCTTGACTCACAAAACTCTCAAAGACTGAAATGAACATATTTTTTCCTTGTTATTCCTACTTTCATTGTCACTTCTTATCCTGGACCTCGTTTAAGAATCAGATGGCTGTAGTTCAGTTAGAAGAATTTTAATTGAATTCTGGATGAAAATAAGCACAAATCAACTAAATGGCTCCATTTAATTAGGTACCTGAATGGAGAAGAGGAAAAAGCTTAAACTACATGTTTAAAAAAAGAAACTTGGTTGTTCTTTATAGGCTAAAGTAGTTCAAGAAGAGCAAAGTGGTCTATTGTTTAGAAAATAAAAGACCTAACAGGAAAAATTTAAATTAAAAAAGAACCATGGCAAGGTATTTAAATCATATTGAGTTTTTTCCCCTCACTGTTGTTTTATAACAATTCCTTGGGGATTTTGAAACCTAAACCTTTTTCTTTCTGAAAACATTTCTCTCTGATGCACACACAGAGCCCTGTTGTGTTGGAAGCCAGCATTTTTTTAAAGCCTGTCATAAAGGAACAAAACAATGAACAGCTGCACAAAACTACAAATATTTGATAAGGAAACAAACATAGAACTTAAGACTGCCAATATTTGTGATATCACTTGTAAGTAATAAGTACTGATTTGGACAATTTAAGAAAATTTAAAACCCAAGTTAAGTGTTAAGTATGACATTTGAAAACTGTTAAGCATACAGTTGCTATCCTTTATTGACTACTCACAGTTATCTTCAGAAAATTAAACAAAGTTTTCCTATTACCAAGAGACAAATGTGGACCACCAAGATGAAAGGTTTTTAGTCAAAACCAAAGCTTCCCTGACAGAATCTTGAGACAAAGATCTAACCATCCTGCTGTCCCTTGCTCACATGATCTGTGAAGCCTACCATTTTTAGTTTGTACATGTTTGTTTCCTAGGGAGAACACAGAAGAAATTATTGATTTCTGGTAGTGTAGTGGTATACACTGAAAGAAAACAAAAAGCAAGATTTAAGGGCTAACTGTGGTCATTTTCCCTTGCATTCATTTCAGACCTTCTACTCCTTCCTCTCAGGCTCTATGAAACAACCATAAAAGACCAGAAATAATTCCACATGTGACTAGGCTGCAAAGATGAGCCTCAAAATCTCAGCGAGAGTTGGGGAGGAGAGTAAAGAGGAACCTCCTAATATCTGTGACCTCAAGCTACAAAACTGAATGAATGGCCAATCCTCAACAGCATAATGACAGACATGTTGGGGATCCCTGTCCATAGGGCTTCCCAAATGAGGCTCGCTCTCCTTCTTCAATCTTAGACAAAGTAGTGGTCACTCTCTTCAAAGATCTCTCCTTTAAGAAAATCTATTTCTTGTGCTGGGTGGCCTCAGTGAACTATTTGGTATCTGATTTGACTTCAAAAAGAGGAAATTCAGTTTTGAAGTCTAAAATGAAGATTCGAAATATGTAAGTCCTGGCAAAAGAAATGAAAGCAAAAATGAACGAATGGGATTCTAATTAAATTTAAGAGCTTTTGCACAGCAAAGGAAACCAGTGACAAAATGAAAAGACAACCTAATGAATGGGAGAAAATATTTGCAAATGATATGGCTGACAAGGGGTTAATAGCCATAATATACAAACAGCTCATACAATTCAATAACAAAAAAAAAACCAATTAAAAAATGGGCAGAAGACCTGAACAGACATTTTCCCAAAGACATACAGATGGCTAAAAGGCACATGAAAAGATGTTCAACAACGTTAATTATCAGGCAAATGCAAATCAAAACAACAATGAGATAACACCTCACACTTGTCAGAATGGCCATCATCAAAAAGTCTATAAATAACAAATGTTGGTGAGGATGTGGAGAAAAGGGAACCCCCCTACAAGGGACCCCCCTCTACAAGGGAACCCCCCTGTAAACTGGTGCAGCCACTATGGAAAACAGTATGGAGGTTCCTTATAAAACTAAAATAGAGTTACCATATGATCCAGCCATTCCACTCCTGGGTATATATCCCCCCCAAATTTAAAAACACTAATTCAGAAATATACATGTACCTTAATGTTCACAGCAGCACTATTACATCATAGCCAAGATACGGAAGCAAACTCAGTATCTATCAGCAGATGAATGAATAAAGAATGTGGTATATACATATATTTGTGTGTGTGTGTGTGTATATACAGGACTATTACTGTGCCATAAAAAAGAATGAAATTCTGTTATTTGCAACAATGTGGATGGACCAAGAGAGTATTGTGCTTAGTTAAATAAGTCAGACAGAAAAAGACAAATACTATATGCTATCACTTATATGTAAAATCTAAAAAATAAAAGAAATGAATGCATATAGCAAAACAGAAAGAGACTCACAGATATAGAAAACAAACTAGTGGACACCACTGAGGAGAGGGAAGTGGGGAGGGGCAAGATAGGGGTATGAGATTAAGAGACACAAAATACTATGTATAAAATAGATAAGCAAGAAGGATATATTGTACAGCATAGGGAATTACAGCCATTACTTTGAAATAACTTTTTTTTTTTTTTTGGCCGCACCATGTGGCATGCGGGATCTTAGTTCCCCCACCAGAGATCAAACCCATACACCCTGCAGTGTAAGCACAGAGTCTCAACCACTGGGCCACCAGGGAAGTCCTAAAATAACTTTAAATGGAGCATACTCTATAAAAATACTGAATCACTCTGCTGTACACCTGAAACTAATATAATATTGTAAATCAACTGTACAGTTTTTTTTTTAAATTTATTTATTTTTGGCTGCGTTGGGTCTTCATTGCCGTGCGCAGGCTTTCTCTAGTTGCAGTGAGCAGGGGCTACTCTTCATTGCGGTGCACGGGCTTCTCATTGCGGTGGCTTCTCTTCTTGCAGAGCACGGGCTTCAGTAGTTGTGGCTCGCGGGCTCTAGAGCGCAGGCTCAGTAGCTGTGGCGCACGCGCTTAGTTGCTCCGTGGCATGTTGGATCCACCCGGACCAGGGATTGAACCCATGTCCCCTGCATCGGTAGGCAGATTCTTAACCACTGCACCACCAGGGAGGTCCTTATACAATTTTTAAAAAATGTTAAGTCCTATGAAATTTATAGTCATTCCTGGTATGTGCAAGTTAAACTAACCCTTAGTACGTAATCTGGTACAAATGAAAATAAGTACTGATGTTCAATTAATGCAAGGATTTAGAAGGATGCAGCGGGTCCTGTTTCTCCCCCAAGAAGGGATGATTTCTATTGTTTTCATGTATGGCAATTAGACTTCTGAAACCTAAAGTAAACAGGAATGGCAAACGCACGCTACTTTGAAGTTTTCCCAGTGTTTTTCTTCTATAATCTGTTTTACCAACTTCTATTTCTCACAATTACCCCCTGTTTACAGATAAAAGTAACAGTAGTAACACTATTTTGTACTTAATAATAATGCTCCCCCACCTACCTCCCTACCAGGGATGGTATGAGGATGAATGGAAGACAGTCTGACAAGCACTTTGAGCTCTTTGGAAGGCACTCCCACAGAAAGCCTTGCTGAGGCTACATAACACCTTTCATCTAAGGATCTAAAAAGTATCTCACAAAGCCCAGATCATTAACCCTTCAAAAAAATCACTGTGACATAAACCTGAGCTCAGCATTATTATCCCCATTTAAAAGATAAGAAACAGAGACAGGCTAGGACCACTAACATTGTGATATAAATTTAAGAGTTCCTGGGACCAGGCCTAGAACACAGGCCAGTAGAAGGCCATTTTCACATGGCAGTGTGCATTTGTCTCACAATCTGAATAACAAATCTGTACCAAAGAATGCCAAGTGGGGAAGAAGTCCCCTCCTTGGGCTATGCATACGCAATCAGACAGCAAAGGAAGCGTCCACTTGGTTTTGTGGCCAAGAAAGACAAGTAATGTGAAAAAACTATAATCACAGCCCTTGGAAGATTCTAATTGAAAAACAACAAAACAAATAATGGTATATTTCAGAAGCATTCTTCACAAAATTGTACCTCCAGGTACAAAAATGATAAGACTTTAGGTAGTAAACAGAAAGATATGGACAACAGCCTAAAAATATAATAGGCTTGAAAACTATCACAGCTCTTCATACGTCATATTGCCAATGTCACTTAGAATTAGGATCACAAGTAAGTTTTATCTTTTCCCACAGGTAAGTTTTGTTGGTTAAAATTCCCCAAACCTAAAAAAATGATTCTGAGTTTCTGCCAAGGTACCAGGCAATTCAAATTCTCAAGCCTTCCCGTACCTTGCATTTTTCTTCTGGCTACGTGCAAGATTACTCTTGAAGAGAGCAAATATGAGAGATGTGAAGAGACAAGAAGGAAAATGGTGATCTAACACATCAGGTCAAAAACACCTTCCATCTACTTGAAAACTATTTATACAGGCTGCACTCACATTGATTCTTTCTAAATTGTCACAAAAGAACACAATGGAGCCTATTCACACTAAGGTAAGCCATGTCACTCTACGTATACACAAACATACCCAACTTCACCTGGAAACCAAAGGTAGAAACTTCTTTTCTATTGAAGAGAGAGATCAAAACAGTTCTTAGGGCAAACTAGACTTCAATGCTTTCCTATCAATAACCACATAGCTAC
This sequence comes from Orcinus orca, assembly GCF_937001465.1. Taxonomy (NCBI): domain Eukaryota; kingdom Metazoa; phylum Chordata; class Mammalia; order Artiodactyla; family Delphinidae; genus Orcinus; species Orcinus orca. The sequence continues at coordinate 30,258,102 of NC_064572.1, forward strand.
TCTCTCCCTCAATTTTTCCACCTTTAAACAGGGACAATACCTTACAAGGATATTCTGCAGTTACAGGAAGATAAATTATCAGATGGAATTTTGAGCTCTATTATTGTCACTCACTAACTATAACATCCAATGCATCATTACAGGACAAAAAGCAGCTTCCTTAAAAGAAAAGGTCTAGAAGGAACTCTGATAGCTTACAGTCTCTGCAGTCATCAACTGGTTTCACAGGGCTATATTTTTAAAGAATGGAATAGAAACATCTACTTCAGAATAAAAGACAATGTGATTGTTAGGTGGTTACTATCCTAGAGTCATCTCCAAATACAGCCCTAACTCCGCCTGAGATACCACATCTAATCTGAAACCTCAAACTGCAGTGATCAGTGGTGAGAGAGCCAATAATGATACCTAATATAATAGCCAATAAAAATAGGACATAATGTACTTCCAAAAGGCCGGGGGCACCTCAGATCAAGGGAGCAAGTCAAGGCCAGTCTGTGGGAGGAGTAATTCTTATCATCAATTACCTCTAAAAGGAAAGAGCAAGAAGAATGTAATCAGTGGATCAGCTATGATTTTTCAACCTATCAGCACACCACTCCTGCTTTGGGCATCTCCATTAAAACAGTACCAAAAAGCTTGCATGTCACCAGAGCCCAAGTCTCCCTACTGACTGCAGTGGCATAGGAACATTATCAAGCTGCTCACACAGAATGGGAACGTGAACTTCCCTCTTTGATTCTGCTCTCCCAAACCACCTGCCTCTCTCAGCTGCAGAGAGCACAAGGAATGTTATAGGCCTGACCTGAAGAGGCGCCAGGCAGAAGCCAAACAGCCAGGGAATGAAGGCTTTAACACCTCCTTCAAATAATTACGCAGGGTTGCACTTTTGGATGTTTGCCCTGAGCCTCACTGCTGACGTGAGGATTATCAAGTTTAAGACTCTGCTGGTACGGCCAAATGACCTATTAGAGAGTGAATTAAAACTGCTATATACAAACAGGATGCCAGGCAGTTCTGCTGAGCACCTCAATACTCAAAATGCCAAAGGACTTCCCCTCCCTGCAGAGTCTTTCAGTTTTAAAAAGTAGCAATAAAAAAATGTGGGTGGAAGTAGGAGACAGGAGAGAAGAGGCTGTGCTGACATGGCTGAAGAACCCAGACCTCATCTCAGCACACAGCAGCACGCTCTGCTGGTTTCCACAGCAGCAGGTAGAATTAGCATCAGAGATGGGCTGCTGGGAGTTGAATTTGCTGCAAAATTTCTTCCAGAAAAAGCCCTGCCTTCAGGCATGGATATTACTGCTTCACCAGGGAAAAACTGCCCCAGGTGGCTGCTGGCTAGCAGGGTCTCTTCAATGCCCTAAGCCTGTGACCACCAACCCTAGGGGCAGATGCCCTTTCAGGACTAATCTAGATAATGTTTCTGCAGATAAATTCTTTCCCTCAGAAGGAGGCTGCTTAATGCTCATTCAAATCTGTTACCACTCTTACTTTCAGCTTGGTCATCTTCCCTCAGGGATTACTCATAATTGTCCCTCAAACAATAGCAACAGGAGGTAAGTGTTTGATCTTTGTATTATATATGAGAAAGGAAGTGCAAGTCAGCAAAAAGGAGCAGAGATGATTTCTGCTCAGCCTGGGGGTCTCTAGGCAAATGGCTTTAGGGAGGCAGGGCACAAAGAGGCTGACTAGTGTGCCAAGTGACAATTCAGAAAAAGAACAGTGAGAAAAGAGGAAAGGTCATCAGGTGCAGCCACCTCCACTCCAACTTTTCTAACAGGAGAACAGCAACAAGAAAAGTTCAAGAGCAAATCAGATGTCCCTTGGCAACATCAGGCACCGGCAAGAGCATATATACATATAAATAAGAGCTGTCCAAAAAATAGCTGTTTGAAATGCCTCCTTGTAAGGTGAGAGAGAGGTTGCCACATGTTATCTTAGATTTTCAACTAAGTCACCTCATCTTATTAGACAACGAGACGTGAAATATTTATTTTGTCCTCTGTCAGGACCATAGGAAACCTGCCTTCAGTAGCACCACTGGAACATTATCTATTATGACACACACTTACTTACTTGCCTGTAATCCAGTCCAGATGACCTCCTTCCCCTCTGCAAAGGTGTGGGCTAAATGTCAGACAAAAGGCCCTGGAAGAGGGATAGGGTTATCATCCCCACACACACCACAGGAGTTGCAAGACCTCTACAATTTAACAAACTGGTATCAATGTTTTAACCTACAACTGAGAGCACAAGCTTTGAACTGGAATTCTGGTTTACCTACATCTTGCTTTTCTACTTTTATTTTGTAATAATAATGTTCATCTATGAGCATTAGTTCTAAAACTGTTTCACCATTGAGATATGGGAAAGAGGACATGATTTCTTAAGAAATTGTCACAGCTTCATCACGTGGTGAAGTTCACTCTCACTGCTTTTCTCTTTCCACAATGTCCTCTAACATTTGGAATAACACTTAGACATTGCTGGCACCAAGCCACCTAATCTAATATGGTTTCATTTGGTCTGGTCTCTAAACAACAGGCTGTCTCAAAGAAGACAGTGCCCTGTCACCATCTCTAGGTGCAGATTTATATTTGGTTACTGGTGTGTTTACACTGTAGCTAAAAAACCACAATGGAATATATACATACAATGGAATATTATTCAGTCTTAAAAAGAAAGTAAATCCTGATACATGCTACAATGTGTATGAAACTTGGAAACATTATGTAACTGAAATAAGCCAGAATCAAGGTAAATACTGTATAATTCCACTTATATGTGGTACCTATAGAGCCAAATTCATAGAGACAGAAAGTAGAATTATGGTTGCCAAGGGCGGAGGGGAGGGGAGAATGAAGAGTTACTGTTTAATGGGTACACAGTTTCAACTTGGGATGGTGAAAAAGTTCTGGAGATGGACGGTGGTGATGGTTATACAACAATGTGAACATGCTTATTAATGACACTGAATTATACACTTAAAGTGGTTAAAATGGTAAATCTATGTTACGTATATTTTACCACAACTTAAAAAAAAAAAATAGACCGAAGTGAACCATAATCCAACTCCCTTCACTTGTGAACTACACCCAAAATGATATACTAGACCCCTACAAATGAATATATAAAAGAAATAAATATTCCCCACAATAGTAACAGGCATCTTGTCGAAAGAGTTCATAGGAATGGGATCAGAGGGACCAAACAATCGAATATTTATCCCCATCCCCCACAAATGCACCAAGCACATAGCTTAGTGTTTTATCTTCAGCAGGTATTCAATAAAATACTTTTCATCCTGATAAAAACCAGAAATGATTTTAAGAAAAGTAATTTTAATCTCATAATTCTTTTTTACTCTTATTGTCTTTGCCTATTTCTTGTCTTTGTGTTAGGTTAGACTTTCCAAACCCATCATTCCCTGCCTGAGCAAAGACAAGGCATGAAGTATCCCAGTACCACTGCAAAGATGAATAACCAATAAACATAAATTCAAAAGAGAGTGAAGGGAGAAAAAAAAAACATCTTGTATGAACAGAGCAACAGACCAGGGAGGGTGCATCTTTCTAGAACAGATGTTGGCTCTGTCAAAAATCAGCCAACTGCTCATTTTCCAGTTTCATTTTAACGATGGTTGTGCCTCACTGACAGTCATACCTTTAGTTGCTCTCATCAGTGTTTTAAGATTTCACTTTCCAGGCAAAGTGACACATAAAACAAATTCAGAGGATAAGTTTTGGTGAAATACTGCTTGGATGTGAATCTTCCCCCTGCCCCCAACCCAATAATCTAAAACAAGATAGTACCAAACCAAACTGAAGCATTTCAAACTGCACTTTTCCTTATATATCTGATGCTCTAAGAAACTGCTCAATCAATCACCTGTCAGAAGTCTTTCAGATTTTTAACATATAATATGTTATTTCTACTACTAGCAAAATATGAAAAGCCCCTAATGATTTCCTGCATCTCCCATTTGCTCAAGTTTTGTTTTGTAATCATCAAGAATGGAGGCAGACTGTGAAAGTGGAAAAGGGGGAAAATGTAGTGGACTGCCTTCTGTTTTCATAGAAAACCTTACAATACTTGTTATTTCTTTAAACCATGCATATGTATAACTTTTGTTTTTAAAAGAATGTAAGTTTCCTGATGGCAGGGACCATGAGAGTCTTGTTCTATTAAAATCCCCAGTGCTCCCCCTGAAGCAGCTGTTCAAAAAGTATCTGTTGGGGGCTTCCCTGGTGGCGCAGTGATTGAGAGTCCGCCTGCCGATGCAGGGGACACGGGTTCGTGCCCCGGTCCAGGAAGATCCCACATGCCGTGGAGCGGCTGGGCCCGTGAGCCATGGCGTCCAGAGCCTGTGCGCCGCAACGGGAGAGGCCACAACAGTGAGAGGCCCGCGTACCGGAAAAAAAAAAGAAGTATTTGTTGGGGCTTCCCTGGTGGTGTAGTGGTTGGGAGTCTGCCTGCCGATGCAGGGGACGCGGGTTCGTGCCCCGGTCTGGGAGGATCCCATGTGCCGCGGAGCGGCTGGGCCCGTGAGCCATGGCTGATGAGCCTGCGCGTCCGGAGCCTGTGCTCCTCAGTGGGAGAGGCCACAGCAGTGAGAGGCCCGCGCAGCGCAAAAAAAAAGTATTTGTTATTCAAGTAACTGAAGTCACCGTTCTTGAAGCTCTAAATGGCTCCTCATAAGGCACAGCATTAAGATCACAATGCTTGTGATGCCTCCAGGGACTGCAGGCAGGGTCTGGTCCCTGAAACACTCCTCTCCCTGACTCTTCCTCTAGTGCCTCTTTCAGGTGCTCACATGCACATTGTTCCTTCCTGCCTCAGGAAATTTGCACATGCTGTTCCTTCTACCTAAAACAGCTCTTCACCACCATCACCTAGTTCTCTCCCATAAGTCGGTAGACTTCAGCTCAAATGTCACTTCCTCCAGGAGATCCTCCCTGTCTCCTGTCCCCCTCTCTTCACCAGCCTGATGGGGCCACGGTAGGCCTATCCCAGTATCCCCAAGGACCTTGTAGGTTATGTTAAGGCATTTACTCTTCTATCTAGAAAAGAACAGGGAGCCACCGAAGTGTTGCCAGCCAGGAAAGATAATATCCAATAAGCTGGTAGGTCTGGGGTTCAGAGAATTATGAACAGCAGCAAGCAGCTTACTTGGGACACAGATGACCTTTGCTCAACAAACAGTGGCCTCATCCTACCTCCCCAGGATACCTCCAGTAATGCCCTATGGTAGTGTTTTCCAGAATGGGGCATGACTATCACTGGGGGCTCTAGGGATAATTTTATTGGCATATAACTAAATATTTTTCAAAGATTAACGTATTTATTTCAATGGGGATTCAAAAATAAAACTTGCATTCTAAAACCATGGGAAAAAAAAAAAAGAATGTAGACAGAGCCATATTTTATCACTAACAGAGCAAAGCAAGAGTGGCCGTATTTTGGCAAGATGTCTTGTCACAGGTTCCTTTCTAAATGCCACATTTTTCTGCTACTCATGCTCATTTTATTTATTTTTAAATTTATTTATTTTATTTATCTTTGGCTGCATTGGGTCTTCGCTGCTCCGCACAGGCTTTCTCTAGTTGCGGCGAGCAGGGGCTACTCTTCGTTGCGGTGCATAGGCTTCTCATTGCTACAGCTTCTCTTGTTGCAGAGCACGGGCTCCAGGCACGTGGGCTTCAGTAGTTGTGGCTCGTGGGCTCTAGAGCGCAGGCTCAGTAGTTGTGGTGCACAGGCTTAGCTGCTCCACGGCATGTGGGATCTTCCAGGACCAGGGCTTGAACCCGTGTCCCCTGCACTGGCAGGCGGATTCTTAACCACTGCACCACCAGGGAAGCCTTATTCATGCTAATTTTAAAATTAACACAGGTTTACTTACAAGTTCACTGGTCTTTAGTTTTCATTCAATACTTTTTATTAATACATTCGGTAATAAGGCATAAATGAAAATGCAAAATAAATCACTGTTCATGTTTAAAGTTAATTAGTGCACACCACAGAGAAACAAAATTATTTTTGGATGTATTTTGAAATAAAAGGAATTTAAATGTAAATTCAAGCTCATTATTATTCCTATCAGCTGAACCTTGCTGATGTGAAGTAATAAAGTTGCAGTCAAATTTAACTGAAAAATGAACTTCACTTATTAATGGAGGATTGTGAGTATGCGTTACAGGTATATTTGACTTGGGGCTCTCTTTTCTTGAATTTAGTAAACTAATTCTTAAAAAGAAACATTTGCTAGAAAAGAGTTAAGTAAATGAAAATTCAATAGGACTGACTGCTGTTAACTAAATATTTATGACATAAATAATATATCTTAAAGGTCTATTAAATACAAGCATCATATCTAATCATAAAGCAGAAAGGGCACTGGGTGAAATTAAAAAGTGAACTAAACACTAACCTTTAAGACAGTGGTCAGCAAACTTTTTCCATAAAGGGTCAGGTAGTCATATGTTGTTCGTCACAACTACTTAACTTTGGCACTGTGGCACAAAAGCAATCAGTGCATAAACAAATGAGGACAACTGTGTTCCAATAAAATTTTATTTAGAGACCCTGATATTTGAATTGCATATAATTTTTACATGTCATAAATTATTCTTCTTTTAATTTTTTTCAACCATTAAAAAAATATAAACACCATTCATAGTTTGAGGGCCATACAACAAAACAGGGGACAGGCCAAATTTGGTCCTTAGACCATAGCTTACAGGACCCTGCTCTGAGAGTTACAATTTCAAGTAAGGGGCAAAAAATATCCCCTTTGTCAATCAAAATCTTTTTCTTTTCTTCTGCCAAAGGAAGATTCTATAGAAATTTATAGATTTCTGATTTCTACAGAAAAAAGTTCTAGTTAGCCAATCCAGAAAAAGCTTCCTGAATGCTTGCCAGGCACAAAAGACATTGCTAAGCGCTGAGAGGCACGTGAATGGTGTCTGCACAAAGTAAGGAGAGGAGGGTAGGCACTGAGAGGTGAAAGCATGCCATAGACTGGGATGGTCCTTACCATTATGGAGGAGGTAACACCTGTACTGGACTTTGAAGAATGAGTAGGATTTGGATAGAACAAGATTGCAGTAAAAGAAAAACAGAGAGATAAGGACAAAACTTTAGGAAGTAGTCATACAAGGCAGTGAATTAAAAAAAAAAAAAAAAGTAGAACCAGAAAAAGGAAAAAACTGCCACTAAAGCCAAGAGAAGAGAACATTTGAAAGAGAAAAGGGCTTAAAACTCTCAATGTGGTTACTGGGAAAAAATTAAAGTAGGTTAAGGCACTGGACAAAAGGGGGCTACTGGTGCCTTTTCACAGTGCGGTTTCAGTGTAATGACAGAGCTGACAGATAGGTTTCATGGAATTAAATGGAATAGTTTGAAAAGGATGTTGGTGGGAAGAATGGCTTTAAAGAGAAATGGACTCTATTTTCTTAAATAAAACAAAACAAAAAACATTCTAGTGAAAGATGCAGCTACCTTATTAGTAGCTTGCTCAATATGAAACATCCTAATCAGGAAGTTGTTCCTTACCTAAAATTCTTATACCCCTTGAAATCAAATGGGCCAAATTTTGTAGTAAGATCAGGAATTAACAGAAGTTACATCTATCCTAAATGCTGGAACAAAACATAGGCATGACTTCAACAAACTTTTCTGGAAGATGGTTATTAAAAAAAAAAAACCCACAACCATAACAAATGGTTAGTGTCCTATTCCCCTCCCAAGAGCATGTCTGTCTTTCCATCTTCTTTTATTTTTTATAATTTTTTACAATGATGTAGTTTCAGTCTTTCAGAAAAGTTACAAAAATAGTAAAGAGAATTCCTGGATACCTTTTTCCCTTCTTTCTTTTTTTTTTATAACCTACTTTAAGAAAAGCATTCTTTCACTGATTTCCTGGGTTTTGTTCTTTGTAATGTGGATACTGCCAACAAACTCTAGACATTCATTTTTAAAAGTGCTGGGGCCTTTTTAAAGTAGTTTAGTTCACGTTGTCCATGATTCACTCACAAGCTGTAGGAAAGAAAAGTGCAATATAGGCTCACTTAACAAAACTGTTTGGAATTCATTTGGCTTCTTTAATCTGTAGGTTGATGTCTTTCATTAGCTCTGGCCCATTCTCTCTTTCCTCTCCTTCTGGGACTCCAATTAAATGTATATTAGATCTTGTCACTCTATCCTGTATGTCTCTTTTTCTCTCATCTGTAATTTTTACCTTCCCCCTCTGCCCATGCAACATGTTGGATAATTTCTTGTGACAATTTCCACTTCACTACTTCCCTCTGCAGCTCTATCTAATTTGCTAACTTGCTGCTAAACCCCATCCATTGAGCTCTTAAGTTCAGTTATTGCATTTTTACAGTTCTAGCATTTCTACTTGGTTCTTTTCAGAACTGCTACATCACTTTTTCTTTGCAATAGTTCCCAATTACCTGATAAAAAAGTTGTTTTAGCCTAAGTCTGATAATTCTAGTATTTCATGTCTTTATGAGTTCTGGATGTCTGTTTGCTTATGGTGAGTGGTTTCCTCATATGCCTAGTTATCTTTGTGTATTGGCTGTTTTGGGGGCAAAAGTTCCTTGGAAGAATATTTTTAGGCAGAGGGTGATAGAACTTTCTTCCAGAAAGGATTTTTCTTTACTATTGCCAAGTACCTGGGAACACTACCAGTCCAGAGGCTCTTTCATCCAAGTTCAAGACTCCAAGGTCTGTTTTCTCCTTTTAGAACCCTAACAGTTAATTTTTGCACTGCCTGAGGATCCTCTTTGTCAGATTTTCCCCTCATATTTTCTATCTCTCCACTTTGCCAGAGATTTCCTTAGCTTTATCTTCCAATCCTTAATTAATATATACATATGTGAGTATATATGTTATTTCTATGAACTCTCTTCTCACAGAAGCCTTTTCCACAACATCTTGCTTTTATTTTCCAAGTGAAATTCTCTAGAAAGTTGTACATTTGCTCCTCTAACAAGCTGCCTATTTTACATGATTGTCAAGAATGATGTGATTGCTTCCAATGCTGTGGATAAAAGCTCTTACAAAATATTAGTATGCCCAAGTGAAGTTAATAAATGTCAACAGTGTATAAGCATAAATAGCTTAAATAGAAAGTGACACCTGCTTAGTGATTTTACTTAAATTAAAATTTCAGGAATTCCCTGGCAGTCCAGTGGTTGGGACTCGGCACTTTCACTGCCGGGGCCCAGGTTCGATCCCCTGATCGGGGAACTAAGATCCCGCAAGCCGTGCAGTGTGGCCAAAAAAAAAAAAAAATTCAAGTCATAGAAATATCAGGTAGTAAAAATGACACCATAGCTACGGTGGTAATGAGACATAGCAACTTTTTTCTACATTCAATTTGCTGTTATTCATAGTGATATAATAGTGCAATGGAACATTTAGTGATAGATTTTCAAGGAAAGGCTTTCTGCGAAAGGTGAGTTTTGAAAAAAAAAATTCTAAAGAAGAGCCATGTGACTAAGAAGTAATTTTCAAGAACAGTATGTAACGTGGCTTAATACTGAATTGGATAATAAAAAACACAATATTTTCGTCCTTAGAAATAATATACTTTCTAAATGCTAGTCTTCCTCTGTAGTCATTAATATCTTTTAAAAAAAAATTACTACCGAGTTCTCAATCTAATCTCTCTTCCCTTGAAAAAATAAATTCATCTTTTCAATATTCTTCTAATACTCTGAAACAAGTAATCATTGAAAACAAGCCTCTTCACTAAGAGTATTTAAGAACTTAATTGTGCCTTTGTTACCTTAGGACAAATAGACCACAGAGTTGGCCAGGGAAGGACATGTGAGGCACATTCTGCTTTTTGACCTTGGTAGTAGTTACAGTGTTCACTTTATGATTATTTGTTTAAAAGTACATATATGTTTTATGAACTTTTACCAAAGAGAATAAATAGTATGTATTTTTAAACAGCTTCCTTTATAGAAACTTCTCTAAGTAAAGAAAACTAAATAAAGCTCTCATTTAAATGCATTCATTCTAACTGTCCTTTTAAAGAACTTTAAGAGGCAGCAATGGAGCAAAGCAAAAATGAATGAAATACTTGAGTTACTCTCATTTACATCTTTCAAGAAAAGTCTCAATGTACCTAGCTAGATTTAAAACATATTTTCAGATAAAGTACTATTAAATATTAATATAGTTAAATACTGCCAATTCCCTCTTTCTCTAAATTTAAATATTCTTATATATATAAAAAAATTCATCTCTTTTTTTACTTGCTTTATATGTTCCAGGATTTTTTTTTTAGCATCTTTATTGGAGTATAATTGCTTTACAATGTTGTGTTAATTTCTACTGTATAACAAAGTGAATCAGCTATGCATATACATATATCCCCATATTCCCTCCCTCTTGCGTCTCCCCCCCACCCTCCTTATCCCACCCCTCTAGGTGGTCACAAAGCACCGAGATGATCTCCCAGTGCTATGCGACTGCGTTCCACTAGCTATCTATTTTACATTTGGTAGTGTATGTATGTCCATGCCACTCTCTCACTTCGTCCAGCTTACCCTTCCCCCACCCCGTGTCCTCAAGTCCATTCTCTATGTGTGCGTCTTTATTCCTGTCCTGCCCCTAGGTTCTTCAGAACCTTTTTTTTTTTTAGATTCCATATATATGTGTTAGCATACAGTATTTGTTTTTCTCTTTCTGACTTACTTCACTCTGTATGACAGACTCTAGGTCCATCCACCTCACTACAAATAACTCAATTTCGTTTTTTTTTTTTTTTTTTTTTTTTTTTCAGTATGCGGGGCCTCTCACTGTTGTGGCTTCTCCCGTTGCGGAGCACAGGCTCCGGACGCGCAGGCTCAGCGGCCATGGCTCACGGGCCCAGCCGCTCCGCGGCATGTGGGATCTTCCCGGACCGGGGCACGAACCCGTGTCGCCTGCATCCGCAGGCGGATTCGCAACCACTGCGCCACCAGGGAAGCCCTCGTTTGTTTTTTATGGCTGAGTAATATTCCATTGTATATATGTGCCACATCTTCTTTAACCATTCATCTGTCGATGGACACTTAGGTTGCTTCCATGTCCGGACTATTGTAAATAGAGCTGCAATGAACATTGTGGTACATGACTCTTTTTGAATTATGGTTTTCTCGGGGTATATGCCCAGTAGTGGGATTGCTGGGTCATATGGTAGTTCTATTTTTAGTTTTTTAAGGAAACTCCATACTGCTCTCCATAGTGGCTGTATAAATGTACATTCCCACCAACAGTGCAAGAGAGTTCCCTTTTCTCCACACCCTCTCCAGCATTTATTGCTCGTAGATTTTTGATGATGGCCATTGTGACTGGTGTGAGGTGATACCTCATTTTAGTTTTGATTTGCATTTCTCTAATGATTAGTGATGTTGAGCATCCTTTCATGTGTTTGTTGGCAATCTGTATATCTTCTTTGGAGAAATGTCTATTTAGGTCTTCTGCCCATCTTTGGATTGGATTGTTTGTTTTTTTGATATTGAGCTGTAAGAGCTGCTTATAAATTTTAGAGATTAATCCTTTGTCAGTTGGTTCATTTGCAAATATTTTCTCCCATTCTGAGGGTTGTCTTTTCATCTTGTTTATGGTTTCCTTTGCTGTGCAAAAGCTTTTAAGTTTCATTATGTCCCATTTGTTTATTTTTATTTCCATTTCTCTAGGAGTTGGGTCAAAAAGGATCTTGCTGTGATTTATGTCAAAGAGTGTTCTTCCTATGTTTTCCTCTAAGAGTTTTATAGTTTCTGGCCTTACATTTAGGTCTTTAATCCATTTTGAGTTTATTTTTGTGTATGGTGTTAGGGAGTGTTCTAATTTCATTCTTCTACATGAAGCTGTCCAGTCTTCCCAGCATCACTTTGTTCCAGGATTTTTAAGTATCTAAAGAAATGGCACTTTCACAGTGTCCTTTGATTTTGGACCTACAGTACTGGCTATTCCTTCCCAAATATATTATTGTGCCTTTATTTGTACCAAATCATCTCTGGTGAGTACAACCTAGGGCTCTAATGTCTCCTCTTCACTTTGCAGTTAGAAGCTATGCTTTTAAATAGTTACTACTGTACCCCTATTCAATCTGCTGAGAGCACAGTCTTGGAATACTGATTCGATTGCATAAGACCATTTCATAAGTCCCCCAAACAGACTGCCATTAAGACCACTTCTCTCTCCAGAAACTGGCAGTTAATGACCATTCTACTTTTAGCTAGCGAGGGAGCAGTTATTTCCTGCATTACATCTTTAGATCAGCATGATTTCTCCATTTACAAGTTTATCACTGCATTATAGACAAACAAACTACATCTTTGCTCCTATCTGTTAGATGAGAAATGGAAACCCTCTGACAGGACACTATCCTATTAATTTGGCCTAGGTCTTCTTCACTTGTATATCCTCCTTTCAGAGCTATCTGCCAGTCTTCCATAAAAAAATGCTACTACTAAATATATTCCTTTTCTGGTTTGAAAAACACGCGGAATGATTCTTTAGTTGTCAGTTCTTCTTTCAAAGTCTTTCTTAGGGTAAGAAAATTCTTATTTTAACTAGGGATAACCAGATACTAGTCTATAATAGCTGCAACAACTCTCAAAAGAGCTATACAAAAGAAAAATGTGGCTTCTACCTCCAAGAGTCGGAGTTTTCTTTTCTTATTAAGGCATCCGAAACACATAATACTACACCAAGCCAAAAGGACCAATTCTCTTCATGGAGTAGAATAGCAATTGGCTGTTACTCATTAAATTCTTACAGCAATGAGCAATGACTTGCATTCTCGTTTTGTTTCTCTTTGAATAGCAGATGAAGTTGATTTTTTTCCAAGGCTGCTTCCCATCACCAGCATTCCTGATCCTTGACCTATGTAGCTGTTAATATGTTGTACACATATGCTTGGGATCCTTAGCAATCAATGCAGTTACCCTTTCTGTTTATTCCAAGTCAGTTCCTATCTTGTTAATGAAAGTGATTTTTTTCCCTTTCTAAACATAATAATTATATCTGGTACAAAAACTATGTATAATCCATCAGTTTTTTAAATCTTTTTTTTTTTTTGCAAGGGATTCAGGGGCCATGGGTTCTAATGTTCTAGTTGAGAAAGACTTGTCTTGTAATTCCAAAAAGTGGGCTGCTATAGCTACTTCATAAATACAGTTATTACTGCTTGTGTGTTTGGGGGCTAGTTGTTGGATGCCACATTTTATCTTTATTCTCAAAGAAAAGTTAATTCCTTTGATTAAATGTAAGTGAAAGATTATATTTTCTGGAACTAATGATTAAAAAGTAATATACTGGGGGGACTTCCCTGGTGGCGCAGTGGTTAAGAATCTACCTGCCAATGCAGGGGACATGGGTTTGAGCCCTGGTCCGGGAAGATCCCACATGCTGCAGAGCAACTAAGCCTGTGTGCCACGACTACTGAGGCTGTGCTCTAGAGCCCACATGTCACAACTACTGAAGCCCACACGCCTAGAGCCCGTGCTGCACAACAAGAGAGGCCACTGCAATGAGAAGCCCGTGCACCAGAATGAAACCCAATGCAGCCAAAAATAAATAAGTAAGTTTACAAAAAAAAAGTAATATATTGGAAATTCTATCAAAAGATACTTTGTTACAACTACCTGTGCTCAAAGGTACTTCCCCTCCATTTCATAATTTGCCCCCATCATTTTATATGGTAATTACCTATTAACCAACTGTATCTCTCAAAGACAGGAAGCTCCTGGAAGGTAAGGACTGTATCATAATGACTTTTATCTATAGGGCACATAGTCTGACAGATGGTATACAGTCAATAAGTATCTGTTGGTGTTAGTATTATATTCAACTCAAAAGTCTAATTCTTAATTAGCCAGTTTTAGACTAACTGGCACACCCATTGCCTCAACATTTATGTCTAGTCAGATATTTTCACAATTCAGATAGGCCCAGTTTCAAATATCTACTGATTTCTACCTAAACACTGAGCATCTTTATGGAAGAGAGTAGAGACATTGCTAACTTGTGAGCTTTGAATCTCTTTGTTCTGATTCAGACTCTGCTACTATCTAGCATTAACCTTTGGCAAAACATTTTAACCATATTGGATCTCACACCCTTAGAGAGTAAAATGAGGAACTGGATTAAATAGTTTCCAAGTACCTAGCTGGGCCCAGCTCTAAAATTCCAATTAGGCCTTAACAGTAAGGGTACAACTACTATAGCAAGCTTTCGTCAACACTAGAGGGAGCTACAGCCGTGTCATCACTGGGGTGGGTTAGGAAGATTTCCAAGCCAAGCATCTTTAAATGGAAAACTGACTTTCCAGAATGAGAGAAATTAAATATTCAATGAGAGATCCATACTGTTCATACAGCAACTTCTCAGGCTCCCTGCTGTTACCTCCCTCTTACAGATGTTAAAGCACCTCACACTCCACTTGCATCAACATACCTTTTGGGCTTTAATTCTAATTTCAAAGGAACCAAGTTGGCTTGAGTCATTCCAACAGATTTCTTTCCCCATCCGTCTAGTTTTTTTCTTAATCAAATTAACAATAACAAAAAAGTAAAGTAATTAATGCTATTATTTAAAAAGCCCCAGGAAATGAGCTAGAGGAGGAGAAAGATTCATACAATGAAGCTGTGGCCTGGGAAAATAAGTAAACTGCAACTGAATTCATTAGCAGCTTGCCACTCAAACCAAATCTACAATAGCTACTTTGAAGACAAGAAAATTACTCAAAGAGAGAAAAGGTATCAAGTAAAAGAAGGAATCAACAAAGCCCTGCAAAGCCCCTTCCCCACAAGGCAGGAATGCCTGCCTAAGTGAACGCTGTCATTGCTCTGTTAGGCTCTGCAGTGAGGAGCTTGCAGCTGCTGAAGTGATGTCATTAATTATACGCAATGAGGTCATATTAGGCATTTGGCAACAAAACTGTCAAGTGATAAGATAAGGGAATGGAGGAAGGAAGGAAAAAGGAAAAACATTTTTAAAGCTAGAGCTTATTCTGAAGTTATTATATACATACTCTCCCTCCCAGCTCCAAAAAACACCCATGGCCTTGAAAATGTATGACCTACATCATTATAGAACAAGTAAAATGAAGAATCAAAAACCTCTCCTTTGGTATCAACTTATGTTTCTCTTTGCACAGAGGCACAATGGTATGTTAACCTGATAGAGAGAGCATAAACTGTGGATGTTACAGAATGTGGTCTGTGGTAGAAAGATAAATGCAATCCTAAAGAACCCCTTTTATTTGAATTTCATAGGTTAATTTAACGCTCAGAAGCAAATCCTCAACAGTCAGAAATGGACCACCGAGCTTTTAGTACATGGGCTGTTCCTGAGTAAAAATAGATTATACAGGAACTTTGGAGAGCGACTTTGTGGGTGAAGAGAAAAATCTACTAGAACAAGACAAACTATTCTTTTTCACTTAAAAAAATGCACACTCAGTCCTCCAGAGGTAAAATACAGAGCAAGACTCACAAGGTTAAAATCACCTTATTCCTATGGATCCAAATAGTCACTATACTTGTTTCTTAAATCATCAGTTTCAAGTACTCTAAGAGATACCAACAGCCTTTTAACAAGTCAAAAAAGATTTCTCTTTTAGGACAATGAAAAACAATTTTAACAGTCCTTTCAATCAATAATCCTCATGGGAAATATGAGAAAAATATACTTTACTGTTAAAAGGAGAACCACTTATTGTCCTCCCTTATTTTAGGACACATGCCAAAGGTTTCCAATTCACTCTGCTTCATACTGACCTTCAAAATGTTTCGGCCATCAAATGATTCTCTTTCCTTGAAGGCATATTTGCCATCTGTTGTGTAGAGGTTGTACCTGCCTTCAGCTGTAAATATTCCAAAGACAATGTTAGAAGAGAAGCCTGGGTTATGTATCTGTTTTCTCTTGGACTTCTACAGGGACAACTAGCAAGATCTTCATGTACTACCTGGAAAGTGACATAATATGGAGGGAAATACATCAGGCTATGAGTCAAGAGACCCAGCATCTAGTCTCAGCTCTGTCATCAACTGATATATATTTATTCATTGAACAATGTCCAAGTACTCACTGTATATAAACTACATAACTAACCATATTCTTAGGCAGTTTATGTCTCCTCTATGGACCTCAGTTCCTCATTTACAAAGTTAGAGGTTAAGACAAGGTGATTTCCAAAGGTTCCTTGTAGTCTAAAACCCCGAGATTTTATATAAGCTGCGTGCATTTCTAAATACATAAAAATATACAGAAGTTCACACATTAACTAGTCAAAAATGCTGGCAACTATGCTTTGGGTTGATTTAAGGACTTCCCCCTGAATGAGAAAAACCTCTTCAGTTGCAATCAAAGGTATCCTGACATTCTACACAGAAATTTGCAAATCTATGACCTTAGCCTCATCAAAGCTGTATTCTAACTCCTTGCATTAATTTAGCTTGCTTATCCCAAAAGATGTCCTTCAAATGCAGCAGAAAAAAGGATATCAAAGGAAAGGGATAACTGGCAAGTAAAAGCAAAACAATGTATTCTATAGCCTTTTCAAGAGAAAAACACAAGACAGAGAAGAATCCAGGGTATATAAAATTCAAAGCATCTTCAAAAATTATTTATCAGAATATTTTCTGAAATATCAACCCTTTCCTGCCCATCAACAGACACTCAAAAATATTTGTATTTCTACTTTTGAGTATATTCTTTTATTGTATGGAGATTCTTTGATTGTATGGAGATTACCATGTCAGAACTGATAAAATACATCCAAAGTGCTAACTCCATGAACATAATATATTTTAGCTAGCCCACTGGAATTATACCTGGGTAACTACAGGACTATTTTTCTAATGAGAACTATTCTCTTAATCCAAGATCCCAATCCCATGCATATTTCACAACTTAAAAATAGGTTCCTTGTTAAAAGGAGATGTGAAAATTTAAAGTAAATTCATACTAAGTAAATGTCAATAAAAAAGCAGTAATGAAATCTGAAGATTAAAATGTTTAATGACAGGTGCAAAATCTATAAGTAGCACTAGCCATAAGGGGAATGTAAATCAAAGTCACAATGAGACACCACTTCACACCCCAAATGATGGCAATAATAAAAAAGTAATAACAAGTGCAGATAAAGATGTAGAGGAATTGAGACCCTCATATACTGTCGTCCCCCCTTATTCATGGTTTTGCTTTCCATGGTTTCAGTTACCCATGGTCAACCGAGGTCCAAAAATATTAAATGGAAAATTCCAGAAATAAACAATTCCTAAGTTTTGAATTGTGCACCATTTTGAGTAGCGGGATCTGTCCCACCCAGAAAGTGTCATCTCTTTGTCCAGCGTATCTCACCCTCTCTGTTATCAGATTGACTGTCAAGGTATTGCAGTGCTTGTATTCAAGTCACCCTTATTTTACTTAATAATGGCCCCAAAGGCAAGAATAATGATGCCAGCAATTCGGATATGCCAAAGAAAAGCCATAAAGTGCTTCCTTTCAGTGAAATGGTGAAAGTTCTTGACTTAATAAGCAAAGAAAAAGATCATATGCTGAGGTTTGCTAATATCTACATTAAGAACAAATCTTCTATCCGCGAAATTAGGAAGAAGGAAAAAGAGATTTGTACTAGCTTTGCTGTCACACCTCAAAAACTGCAAAAGTTACGGTCACAGTGCATGGTAAGTGCTTAGTGAAAATGGAAAAGGCACTAAATTTGTACAATAAAAAATTTTGAGAGAGACAGACAGCACTCACATACTTTTAATTACAGTATATCGTTTAATTCTTCTATTTTATTATTAGTTGTTAATCTCTTACTGCACCTAATTTATAAATTAAACTTTATCATAGGTATGTATGCATAGGAAAAATACAGAATGTGGTATGTAGTTTCAGGCATCCACTGGGGATCTTGGAACGTATCTCCCGCGGATAAGGGGGAACTACTGTACTGCTTGTGGGAATGTAAAATGGTGCAGCCACTCTGGAAAACAGTCTGGCAGTTCCTCAAAAAGTTAAACATACTGATATCATGATGCAGCAATTTCACACTTAAGTATATACCTAATAGGAATGAAAACATATGCCCACACAAAAACACATACATAAATGTTCACAGCAGCATTATTCATAATAGCCAAAAAGTGGAAACAACAGAAATGTCCATCAGCTGATGAATGGATAAATAAAATGTGTTATGTCCATACAATGGATTATTATTTGGTAATAAAAAGGAATGACATTTGATACATGCTATAACATGGATGAACCTTATAAACATTATGCTAAGTGAAAGAAGTCAGTCACAGAAGATCACACATTGCATGATTCTATTTATATGAAATATGCAAAAAAGGCAAATTCATTGGACAAAAATTAGACTGGTGGTGCCTAAGGACTGAAGAGTAAGGGAAAAATGGGGAGTCACTGCCAATAATTATGGAGTTTCTTTTTGGGGTGATGAAAATATTCTAAAATTTACTGTGGTAACGGTTACATTACTCATTATACTTTAAATAGGTGAATTATATGGTATATGAATTACATCTCACTAAAGCTGTTATATTTAAAATATATGTCAACAGGAAAGGATAACTAGACTGTGAACACAGAACATTTTCTTTCATGAAGCTCTGGTGCCAACCGAATATACATCTGGATCCACACAATTTAAAAGATACAGATTCCTATATAATTCAACTCTTTTATGTTAAGAGGTTAGTTAATAATGGGGTATGGTATAGTTGTAAGAGCTCTGAACTAAGATTTAAGGACTAGGACAGATGCAGAATGTATTACTGATAGTATCACATGTCTAATAAAATACTGCACTGTCCAAAACAGTAGCCACTAGCCACATGTGATTATTTAAATTTCTTTTTTTTTGGCCATGCCATGCTGCATACAGTATCTTAGTTCCCTGACCACTGGACCTCCAGGGAAGTACTTATTTAAATTTAAATTAATTAAAAGTTCACTTTCTCAGTCTCACTAGCCAGCCATCTTCAAGTACTCAATAACCACATGTGGATAGTGGCTACCATACTGAATTTCACAGATATGGAATATTTCTATCATCATATAAAGTCCTATTGGATGGTGCTAGATACAATGTAACTTCTGAACCAATGAATTAGAGCAGGAGTCCCCAAACTCTTTGGCACCAGGGACTGGTTTCATGGAAGACAATTTTTCCACAGACCAGGGTGGAGGGAATGGTTTAGGCAGTAATGAGACCAATGGGGAGCGGCAGATGAAGCTTCCCTTGCTTGCCCGCCACTCACCTCCTGCTTTGCGCCCTGGGGGTTGGGGACCCCTGAATTAGAGTGTACCTTATTTTTAATTAATTAATTAATTAACTTGGCTGTGCCGGGTCTTAGTTGCAGCACACAGGATCTTAGTTGCGGCATACATGAAGGATCTAGTTCCCTGACCAGGGATCGAACCCGGGCCCCCTGCATTGAGAGCACAGAGTCTTAACCGCTGGACCACCAGGGAAGTCCCTAGAGCGTACGTTAGAGTTCTGAACCTCTGTCTTCACGTGATGATGTTAAAATGTACACCACCTCAGGGGATCTAACAGTGTTTTCCAAGATTAAAACTGACTGACTGGGGCTCCCCTGGTGGCGCAGTGGTTAAGAATCCACCTGCCAATGCAGGGGACACGGGTTCAAGTCCTGGTCCGGGAACACCCCACATGCTGTGGAGCAACTAAGCCCGTGTGCCACAACCACTGAGCCCGCGTGCCACGACTACTGAAGCCCGTGTGCCTAGAGCCCGTGCACTGCAACGAAGAGTAGCCCCCGCTCGGCACAACTAGAGAAAGCCTGCGCGTAGCAACAAAGACCCAACGCAGCCAAAAATAAATTAATTAAAATAAATAAATTTTAAAAACTGTCCAGAACAAAATAAATACCACAAACTCCTTTAAATGTTCCCATTAGATAACTTACATTATAATTTATATCAAATATTCCATAAAAAAATTTTTTTCTGGAATTCCAAATGGTCTTCTGCAATACCACTATCCAAATGGAAGAAATATATTCCATCAGAACAAGAATAAGTAGAGAGCTTCGGATTCTACTAACTACCCAGAGTCCATAGGCTTTGACTGAGTCATTTGAATGTTTTTTGATCTCAGTGCTCTGAAAGGTAAAACACTGATTTATTTAGAAAAGTCTTAAAGAAAATACAATGTAGCATCATAAAACAGTTAACACTAGAACTAAGAATTGGATTAGCTACATATCTCTTAGTCCAACAATGGCGCTAACCAAACCAAACAACTTATAGTTGAGTTCTCTGGTATATATCTGAAGAAATGAAAAGATGTACTTTGGTAAAAAGGGACACAAAAACTGTCCTAAACTATAAATCTATAAATAGTTCATGGGTTCTGATGGAGTCCTGATGTAGTCCTCTTCCAACGTAGACTTTCTAAAACCAAGGTCAGGGTCCTAACAAATATAATAAAACCTGAATATGGAGTTTTGGTGCTGGTATATTTTAAACAACAGGGCTTTGAAGAAGCAGCTGCACATAACTTGAATTTGCAGCTCCTGATCAGATAGATGCTGAATGTGTGCTAGACAGCTTTGACTTGGTGGGTGAGGATGGGAAGAAAAATAATCCTTATTAAAATGTAGATTATTATCTCAAATAAAGGGTTAAAACAGGCATTTTTATATGAAGGTTTAGATTCATGAGGGAAAAAAACATTACTCTAACACAAGGTTTTTCAACCTTGGTGCTACTGACATTTTGGGCTGAATAATTCTTTGTTATGAGGGGTTGTCCTGTGCATTGCAGAGGGTTAAGCAGAACCCCTGACCTCTACCCATTAGATGCCAGTAGCAACTCACTCCCAGCCCCCTAACTGTGACAACCAAAAATGTCTTCAGACAATCCAAATGTCCTCTGGGGGTAAAACTGCCTCTAGTTTAGAATCACTGCTCTAACATTTACCTTTACTAGTTAATCTTCTTTCTTGTTTTATAAAAAAAAGAAAAAGCTGCCATGTATTTCATGGGACATACCTACACTAAAACAATTATTCATTTTCCACCTGAAATTTACTTGGGCATCCTGTATGTTTATTTGCTATATCTGGCAACCCTATGTGCGACAGAAATAAAAGATTTGGAATGCTACAGTCCCATGCTAGATATGTCCCTGCCCCCTTCCACTGCGCTCATCAAAACAAGCTAATGGATCTAAAACAGAAGATGTAGCAGAGATTCTTTTTTTTTTTTTTTTTTTTTGCGGTACGCGGACCTCTCACTGTTGTGGCCTCTCCCTCTCCCGTTGCGGAGCACAGGCTCCAGACGCGCAGGCTCAGAGGCCCTGGCTCACGGGCCTAGCTGCTACGCGGCATGTGGGATCTTCCCGGACCGGGGCATGAACCCGTGTCCCCTGCATCGGCAGGCGGACTCTCAACCACTGCGCCACCAGGGAAGCCCAGCAGAGATTCTTTGATAGCCCATTCTCTTCAAACCCCAGGGACATCATTAGGCCTTGTTGATCACAAACTGTGCTGTGGTTCTATGAAGCACTTACCATTGGGGTCTTTCCTGAATAGAGTATTCATGACTGTAGCATGGAGTTTCACACTATTCCACTCTTTCACTATTAGTCCAGATGCCTGAAAACGTTCCAGTACTCGATCAACCAATTCCTGCAGCCTGGAGAAATTGAAGAAAGAAGTACAGAAATCTCAGTAAACTCCTGAACCCTGATTACTAATTCACATTTATGAAGCATCTACTCTGAGCCAGTCACCGTACAAGGCCCTCAAAAGAAGAGGAAGTAAATAAGGCTGCAGTCCCCACCATCATGAAGCACACAGCTTTGTGTGGACAAGACACCTGGAAACAACTGCACAACATCATGGTGAGTGTAAGGGAGTGATCAACTATACTTGGAGGGGCCAGGTTTTCACAGGAGGTTTAAGCATGGCCTTGAAGGAAGATGGAAGTTTATGATCTTGGAAATCTTACACAAGAAGCCAGGCTCAGCAGAGAGCTGTCTAAAAGAAAGTGCTTTATTGGTTCATCCAGTCACAGAACCAAAAGCTAGTTGATGTGTTTCGGCCAGGATCAAATGAGGTCTGGCATGACTCTCAGACATTTGCTCATTGGGAAGGAGCATGCACTGTGAAAATCCCAGCAGCCCTGGCCACTACATCAGTGTTCACTAAGGCAGAAGTGTAGTACCAATGAAGACAACTATAGGAAAATCCACAGGCCACATAACTGATGTCTCCAAATGGACTCCAGCTGGCTCTAAGCACTAACGGTTCTGCAGCGGGTGAGTTCTATCTTGATGATGGCTGTTCATTCCAATACCTCCACCAGAAACAATTCTTGCACAGGAAGTTTTCACTCTGTTCAGGTGTTTTGATCAACAGCTTAAAGAACTCTCTTTAACATTTCTTGTAAGGCTGGTCTAGTGGCAATGAACTCCTTCAGTTTTTGTTTGTCTGAAAAACTCTTTATCTCCCCTTCAATTCTGAAGAACTTTGCCAGTTGCGCCACTGAGAGGGGGTCATTATCCCATCGAGGATGTGGTGGAGCAGATCTTGGCCCTAGGCCTCAGAAAGCAGCCATCTTCTGTGACCACTCACTCATCTGATGGTGAAGTTCAGCCTGTGGCTTTTACACAGTGTGACCAGATGTCCAACCTGAGCCTGCAGTTCTCACTGAACATGGGTGCTGATGTGGAGGTCTGCATCAAATGACAGAGCAGTGCACCTGATGAGCGCAGGGAGCAGCCTGTTCCTTTCAACCTTTCCCTTGGCTTTTTTTGAGATTTGTGCTGCATGCTAATTGACTTCCCCACCTCAAAATCTTTCATTCGTTGCCAGTGTACTAATGAACAATAGATTTCACATTTTTTAAGATTTTACATTTTAGATGTACATACTAGTAATACTCTTTGTGCCACATACCATTTCTTTTCCCAGATGCAAGTGGCCCTGAGAAATCTGTAGAGTTTGTGAATCTTCCACTGCTTCTTGGGCCATGGCTTGCGGTAAAACACTGTAGCCCAGTGAGCAGCTTCTCCTTGAGCAGGCCTGGATGGGTCTGTTTTATGTGAGATGTGCGCCAAACCCACCTTGCGTGGCCCATTTGTGGGAGTTTTCCTGAGGCCACAGGGCAGTCTCTCTGGTTGCAGCAGCTGAGTTGCTCAATGCCTGTCTCCACACGGAAAGAACAGCCTCTGGTACCCCTACCCCCCAGTTATCTTTCACCCATTTAGACATGGTCAAAACAACCCTTTTCCGCTTGCACTCATACGCTGCAGCAAGAGGGAGTTATCTTCCCCTAGAGATTGAGTGAGAAGCACAAAGGATTCTTTTCCCTTTCATGTTTTTCAGGCTCCAAAGTTCCAAATTAATCTTCTTATAATTCTAACTTCTCTATCTTAATTGTTTTTATTTTGTCTACTAACCAAAGAATATTTAAACATGAGTAAGCTATAATTTTTTTATTTTTTGGCCACATGGCATGTGGGATCTTCATTCCCAGACCAGGGATCGATCCCGTGCCCCCTGTAGTGGAAGCATGGAGTCTTCACCACTGGACCGCCAGGGAAGTACCAAGTAAGCTATAATTAATAATAATAAAATAAATACCCATACCCTCACCATTGACCTCCAGAAACAGAACACAGGGCTGGGACTATAATGATCAGACCATGGGAAGCCACGGAAGTCTTTTAAAAGGGAATGATGTGGTCAGCTACCCATTCATTTGTGAAGCTGACTCTGTGGCACAGTGGAAAATGCTTTAGAAGGGGAAAGAGACCAGCGGTACTGAGGTCAGTTATATGGTACTAATAGTACTAATAGTAGAAATAATAACAAACACGATGTGTCACACACTATTCTAAGCACTTTGTACCTGTTAAATCATTTAATCTTCACGATAAATTATTATCCCTACCTTACCAATGAGGAAACTGAGGCACAGAGAAGTTATAAAACTTGACTAAAGTCACACAACTAATAAGTGATAGATCCAAAATGAGAACCCATGCAGTCTGGCTTCAGAGGACAAATTTTAAGGACCATGCTATAAAGTAGAAAGGGATGAAGATCTAAACTATGACAGGGGCAGTGAGAACCGAGACAAGGGAATGGATTCAAAAGAGCTTGTGAGAGAGAAGTTGGGGCCCTCAGATACGACAGTGTTATAGCAGAGGAAGCAGCTGAGAGCTACTCCCACGAGTTCACCTTAAATGAGCAGATGGGTCACTGACCAAGGTGGGGAGTGGTGGAGAGGGTTAATAGTGTGTATACTTTTTCATGTGTGGCACCGGATTTCAAGTGCGACATGTCCAGGAGACAGATGGAAATAACAAGCCTGAAGCTCAAGAGAAAAATCTGGGCAAAAGACACAGATCTGGGAGTTATCAGTGCAAAAAAAGTAGTTAAAAGCATGGGACAGATGCAGTCACAGGGTGAGGGGGAATCAGAGCAAGCAAGAAGAGAGCTAAGGACGGAGCCTTTATGGGACACTCGTATGTAAGGGGCAGAGAAGGAACCAGTAAGGACAATCGATAAGGATGAGGAACAAGAAAAGGAAAACTTCAGGAAGGCTGAAAAGAGAATTACAAGGGGTGTGAAAAGAGGAATAATCAGTATAGTACAATGCTATAAAAAGTAAAGTATGAAAAGGAGCAAAAAATGCTTACTTATTTCTTACAGTCAGAACATTATTAGAGATCTTTGCCAGAGCAGTTTCGCTGGCACACTGGCGAAGGAAGCCTTATTGCAGAGGACCAAGGGAGAGGCCAGACAGACGGGAAGGGGATACATGCACATAAACTCAAGAAACTTGCAAGGAAGGGAAGAAACTAATTGCCTCGGTAATTAGATATAGAATTGAAGGCAGGTTGTTTGTGTTTATTTTCAAGGAAGAGAAAGAGTTGAAAATGCTTACTGACAACAAGAAACTATCCAGCAGAGAAGGAAGATGAAACCTTAGGAAACAGAGGGGATCAACAGAACAAGATCTCAAAGGAGACAGGAAGGGCTGGTGTGGGAATGGGAATCATACAAAAGATGAGCAGAACACGTCCCTGCTCTTGAGCAGCTTACATTCTGGTGGAAGGAGACAGATAACAAACAAATATACATATACAACATCAGGTGGTGCTAAGCACCATGAAGAAAACAAAATGGAAGAGAGGGAGGAGAAAGGGATTGAGGGTAAGTGTACTATTTTAGACATGGTGATCAGGTAAGGCTTCCCTGATAAAGTGACACTTGAGCAGAGACCTAAGGGAACAGCATTCCAGAGAAAGGGAACAGCAAATACAGTCATCTGAGGCAGCCTGCTTGTGGCATGACGGAGGAACAGTAAGAAGCCAGTGTATGGAATGAAACTGTGGGGAGAGGTGATGAGGTGGGAGAGGAAGGAGGACCAGGTCACAGGGGCTTACATAAGGTTCTTAGGCCCCTGTAATAACTTTGTCTTCTACTGAGTGAGGTGGCGAGCTTCTGGAGGGTTTTCAGCAGAAGAATGACACGATCCAACTGACATTTTAAAAGGAAAACTCTGGCTGCCGTGTGGAGGACACACAGTGGTAGAGGCAAGAACGGAAGCAGGAAGGCAGCTGAGAGGCTGTCGCAACACCCCAGCTGGTGGGCGTGGCAGCAGTGGAGGTGGTGAGGAGGGCGGTGGCTTTGCTAATATACTGCAGTCAGGAGTTGAAAGTGATTCTAAAAGAATTTTTGTCCTGAACAACTGAAAGAGTGAATATCAAAGAATACACTGCACTCCAGGTTCATGAAAAATTCTGTGGAGAGGGAAGAGCAGCAATGAAGTGGAGGCAGGCTGAAGCCAGATTGTGAAGCTTCCTGTGTGTCAGGCAGGGCTGTAGTCTTATTTGGTAGACCTAGGAAAGCAAGACGGGGTTGTAAGAAGCAAGATATGCAGGGGAAAACTAAAGCCTTGGAAGCCAGTTAAGAGAGATGCTGTGCTTCCTTGCATAGTTATCTTAATTTTTTTTCTGATTACAAAAATAATACATGTTTGTTATAGAAAAAATGGAAAATGCAGAAAACGACAAAAAGGAAAACAACCTTACCATCCATAGATAAGCACTTAATTTTGGGTTAAATAATTTTTAAGTCTTTTACTACAGATAGATAAACATCAATTTTAAAAAGACAGAATATTGGGCTTCCCTGGTGGTGCAGTGGTTGAGAGTCCACCTGCTAATGCAGGGGACACGGGTGCATGCCCCGGTCCGAGAAGATCCCATATGCTGCGGAGTGGCTGGGCCCGTGAGCCATGGCCGCTGAGCCTGCGCGTCTGGAGCCTGTGCTCTGCAACGGGAGAGGCCACAACAGTGAGAGGCCCGCGTACCGCAAAAAAAAAAAAAAAAAAAAGACAATATTTTTCTAAAACCTGCTTATTTCACTTAATATACCCTGAATATTTTCCCATGACATAAAATATTTTTCTCAAGTATTTAACCGAGCAATGAGAAGGGCTAACCAATAAGATATTAGTAAGGATGGAGAAAGAGGACTGATTCAAGAAAACGACTTTGTTCCTACATTCCTAAGGGGAAAATAAAATACATTCACAATGCACGTAACTCTGATTTTGCAGTTTAACTTACTTAATTGTGCATGTGGATCTCCAAGCCAAGACCTACACTATTGGGTCTAAAGTTTCTGATTAACACCATCTCATAAAGTTTAAAATATTTTAAAATATTACAACATAACTTAGGTCTAAACATAACCAAGCACTGCAAAATGCACCTCAATTTCAAATCACAATAGAATGATGCCTCTCTCCTATCAAAGAAAAAGAAGTGCAGACTTCCCTGGTGGCGCAGTGGTTAAGAATCCGCCTGCCAATGCAGGGGACACGGGTTCGATCCCTGGTCCGGGAAGATCCCACATGCTGCAGAGCAACTAAGCCCGTGAGCCACAACTACTGAGCCTGCACTCTAGAGCCCATGAGCCACAACTACTGAAGCCCGTGCACCTAGAGCCCATGCTCTGCAACAAGAGAAGCCACGGCAATGAGAAGCCCGCGCACCACAACAAAGAGTGGCCCCTGCTCGCTGCAACTAGAGAAAGCCCGCACACAGCAACAAAGACCCAACACAGCCAAAAATAAATAAATAAGTAAATAAATAAAAAATAAAAGTAAGAAAAAGAAGTGGACAGGGAGCTCAGCTGTAGAGAAACGGAGCATGTAATACTACAGGAAGGAAATTAAATTGACTAAATGAAAGAGTCCAGTTTCCAGCTTTGTCTTTCTGGCAAATTAAGATTTCTCCCTCAGAACTCTGAAGAGATTAAAGTCCTTTAAAATGTTCTAGTCTAACCTGCTCACTTTACACAAAAGGAAACGAAGCACAGACAGGCTGAGTTGCTCAGTCAGGGCAGAGGGATGGGAATCTAAGTCTCCTGGCAGCCAGTTCTGCTCTGCTATCAATTTATTGTGCACTTCCACGAAGCCAGCTCTTCATGTTATTCACCGCCTTACCCTGGCACCCAAGTTAATACCTAACTGACATATCATCAGTGCTCAGTGAATAGCTGTTGCAGGTATGTATGCATGAATTCATAAATGACAAATCTTTGGGGTTCTATTAAGACAACTTAAGGGTGCTTAGAAACAGTCACTAAATTTCAGGCTGCTGTCATGGATACTACATCTGACAATATGTCAGTATATTTCTAACATTATAGTCTTTGAATTCTTACTTCACTGATCCTTCCCCGGTTGACTATGAATGAGTCACAAAGCTTCTCTATACCTTTGCATCCTCATAAGTGAATTAAAAATAATATAGGGTTGCTATGAGAAAAATAATAAATTACTCTTAAGCAGCTTTATCATTTAGATAGTGCTTTGTGTTTGAAAACAGAAGCCAATTATTAATGCCTTGAATCTGAGCTCTTAGTTTAAAGGCCTGTAAGTGCTACAAAGCTCAAGCATTCCAGAGCCATCTTTATGGATGTGGAGTTGTACTGCAGAATGATCACTGACTCCCTAGAAAGTGCAAATTCCAGATTTTTGATTTTTTTTCCCCAAATTTAATTCAGCTCTATCCAATTAACATTTCTTGAGTTCTTACTGTATACAGGCACCATGCTAGTCACTAAAAGAATTAAAAACTAAGCAAACATAGCTCTTGTCATTAAGAAGCTTACAATCTATTAAAATAACTATAAAGAGGACTTTGGTAATGACACAAGGAATACAAGGTGCTTTGGTAATTTAAATGTGGAAGACGTTACAGCTGGGTTGAGACCAGAATAGGTTACCAAGAGGATGGGCTTAGGACAGGAAGCTAACTGTACTCAATTCATCTTTGTAAATCAGCTGAAAAAATAAATGACTTAAGTAAACAAACATTCACTGAACATCAACTATGAGTCATGAATTATAAAAGCCACTGGATACACAATGCTGAATAAGAAACTCCCTGCCCCCAAGAATCTTAAAGTCTACTTGAGAAAAAAGAAGGAAAGATAGCAAGAAGGAATGAGCACTTGGACAAAAAGAGATGAGGAGTAACATGAAAGAAATTTTAGTCACAAGAAACAACATTAACAAAGACACAAAGGATCATCAAGCAGTGAAGCGGGCTAGGGCTTGGGGCAAGTCCAAGATAAGTGGAAGATCAAGTTGAAATATTGTTGGTTTCATCCTGGAAGATACTGACTGCTAGACTGAGGAATACGAACTAATTCAAAGGATGATGTGAAATGATGGGAGATTTTTAAGCAAGGGGAAGTCCTACTGTATATAAGCTATGGCTTAGAAAGGCTGATGTAGGAGTAGATCATAGGATCTATAGACACTGACATAAAAGTAATGTCTAGGTTATGTTTTATGAAAAGAACAAACTATAGAACAATATGAATAATGTGATCCAGTTTGTATAAAACAATACGCACGGACAGTGACTCTCAGCAGTATTTGCTCTGCTTACAATCTATTGGGGAGGAACACAGGGAGAGTCAGAGCAGGGGGAAAGGGAGCCATTTAATTTTCACTTTACCCATCTGGAAGGCTTTAATTTTATGAGAGAAAACAATATATAAAGAAGCAGCTCAGCTATGAAAGGAAGAAGGCTAACTGGAAGATGGTGCAGTGATGTTGAGCTGCACAGTTGTAGACTCTAACTACATCTCTCTCATCTTCCTTTCACCAAACTTCTCAAAAGAGTGGTCTGTCTCCAATTATTCTTAATCTCCTCTTTTTTTTTTTTTTGCTGTACTTGGGCCTCTCACTGTTGTGGCCTCTCCCGTTGCGGAGCACAAGCTCCGGATGCGCAGGCTCAGCGGCCATGGCTCACGGGCCCAGCCGCTCCGCGGCATGTGGGATCTTCCCGGACCGGGGCACGAACCCATGTCCCCTGCATCGGCAGGCGGACTCTCAACCACTGCACCACCAGGGAAGCCCCTTAATCTCCTCTTTTTGCCCCACTATGAGCATAGGCTTTACAGTCAAACACAGCTAGGTCAAACCATAATTCTACCACTTACATGTACATACTGATTACTACTGACCTTCATGTGACAAAGTATATCAAGTGTATCTGAAAAACTGTAACACGTGCCTGCTTTACGAACATTGTTTTTATTTTTAAAAAATCTTACAGATAAGCTAAAAGAAAAAAAATTACTTATTATCCAAAAATAACCACTGATAAGATGATTATATATTCAGACTAACTGGTTTATATCTCTCTTGCTCTCTCTTCCCACTTTTGAGGGGAAAAAAGTAAACGTATATTTACAAATTGTTCTGTAATCTGTTTTTATCACATAATACTCTATATAGTAAATAAGACAAAACCCCTGCCTCCAAGAATCTTAGAGTCTATTTGAGAAAAAGAAGGATAACAAGAAGGAAAGACAGCATTTGGACACGAAAAAGTTATTTCACTTTTGTTCTTTAAAGATTTTTTTCTGGGTAAACAATTCCAGCTTGACAGTTATTTTCTCTAGAAAACAGTCCGCTGTCTTTTGGCTTCTGTTGTTGATATTGAGAAGTCCATTGTCTAGATAACTGTCAATCCTTTGTAGGTGACTTCTTTTAAATTCTTTATCTTCAGTGTTCTGCACTTCCATCCTGATTTATCTTGATACGGATTTCTTTTTATTTATTCTGCTTGTATTTATTCTTTTTTCTCTTATCTTTGCTACTGCCTCAATCCAAGCCCCTCTAATCTCTTCACATGGACATCTCATGTGACCCTACCTCTCCTTCATTATGTCTCATCCATATGTGGAATTTGCTAGGCTTTTTCCTGCCACAGGGCTTTTGCTCTGCATTTTTTTTTGCCTAGAATTTCCCACCACCCCTTTGCCTGAAAAATCCCACTCCTCCAGACCTCAATTCAGTATCAATTCCTCCAAGAGGCTTTCCTTACCCTGCCCTCCCACAGTCTAAACTGCCATATTTTCTGTCTTTAAAAGAGCACCATTTTCCCCCTGCTTCACCTTTATCACACTTTGCAATGATATATTTACGTGTTGTTAACATCTGTTTTCTCCATTAGTCTGTAAATTACATGGGGGCAATAACTGTGTCTGGCTTTACTGACCATTCTTGCTTTTTTTTCCTTTGGCCCTGCGGAGAGGCATGTGGAATCTTAGTTCCCCAACCAGGGATCGAACCCGAGCCCCCTGCAGTAGAAGCGCAGAGTCTTAACCACTGGACCACCTTTACTGACCATTCTATATTCACAGCTAGCACAGTGTCTGGCACACAGTGGGCATTTAATAAAGTTTTGTTGAATAAACAAATGACCAATGAAAATCAACATTCCTTTTACATGGCATATAACACTGCCTCTAGATCTGTACTTAGTATTTATTCCCTTTTCCTAGCATGCTACTCCCTCAGCCTGCAAACTCCTTATTCAGTAAAGAAACCTGCTTTCTGAAGCCTTCCTTTACAAAATTTGCCCACACATGGGCAGAGTTTTGCTGCTCATTTATGTACCACTAGAATCTCAATCACAGTCCTCAACCTAGTGTATTCTAGTTACCAACATCTGCCTCCTCCATAAGAAAGAAGCCCTAGGGTCTACTGCATCTCACATCCTGGGCATTTGAAAAATGCCTGAGGGAAAAGGGGACTGGAAATGCCCTGCAGGGTGGAATAATTGATGGTGTCAGGTCTTTGAGGAGATAAGAAGGAATGGGGTCCCAGAATAAGTGAAGGGATTAGCCTCATCAGAGTTAATGTATGCAATTCTTCAGAAAGAGAGTGAAATTGAGTGGGGTGGGTGTGATGAAAACAGGTAGACTGTGAGGGAAAAAGGAAGGAAGTTGACTTGGCTTCATGTTCTCAGTATAATGTGAGGAAGCTATTCTTCTAAAGTGGCAAGGGTGGAGGCCTGTGACAGTAAGAAACAGAACAGAATAGCCACTGTGTTCAATGCTTAAGTCTTAGCAACAGCTGACTACTAAGTAATTTGAATGCAAATTCCCTACACAGTCAGGTTTTACAAAATCCAAGGATCTATCAATAAGTGTAGCTACACTGTCCCAGCTCTGTTTCCAGAGGAAAAATTTGATCTAAGTGGTTCCATTTTTTAAAGGTCAGGCACTTCACAGTCAAGCATTTTAAGGGAATCTTTCATCTAAAATATATGAAATCATACAAAGAAAGTTGACTGTGTTTTTATTATAACATGGCCTCTCCTCCATGCCTCTGCATTGAGCAGTGTCTCTTCACATAAAGAAACACAAATGACTGAATGTGCCTTAAAAATTGGGCCATGTCTTACTCATTTCTGTATCAATTTACATGGTCTTTCAAAATACCTTGCACAAAGGAGGCATTCAAATAGTTTTAATATTGAATTAAACAAGAGGTGTATAAGTCCCTTAGACACTGCGATTTGGGGAGGGGACTTTACAAAACTTGGTTTTTTGTTTGTTTGTTTTTTAGGCTGCACCAAATGGCTTGCAGGATCTTAGTTCCTCGACCAGGGATTGAACCTGGGCCCATGGCAGTGAAAGTGCAGAGTCCTAACCACTGGACCACCAGGGAATTTCCAGTAATGATATTAAGACACTTTTTTTCTCCAGTTTTATTGAGATATAATTGACATACATCACACACACAAAAACTGATTCTATATCTTTTTTTTCCTCCCTTACACTCAAAATTCACTTCCACTGGAATTGATAGAAGATAACTGAGATCATCAATTCAAATTGAGATAAGAGAAACCTTCCAAGAGATCCTCTAGGAAAGCAAATCAATTTGGGGGCCTGCCCAGAGACACAGATTTTCCCTAGAGGGTTTTTTGTTCAGTGTGAGTTCTGTTCTACCCTGCCCTAATGAAAAGACCACACAAAAACAAACTTCCAATTCAAGTTGCGCTCCTCTGCTCACCAAAGGCCTTGCACAGACTAATAAATGGTACTAATATTGCAAAGGGCTCTGGATGCCTAGGCGAGCCTCAAAAATAGCCTGGGTTGCAGACTGAGAATTCCAAGTAGGGATCGAGGTGTGGTAATAACAAAAATTAAAAATAGCAAACATTTTTAATGTATGTTTTGATGATGTCAGTATGTGCCAAGCACTGATCTAAGCATTTTATGTATATTAATTTAATTCTAATAATCCTATGAAGTTTGTACAGTTATGATCCCTATTCTGCCCTGGTATTCACTAGATCTGCATTATGTCACTTTTGAAACTGCCATCCTAATATGCCATCCTTCCTGCCTCCTATTATCCTGGAAAACATGAAGGAGGCACTGAGTTCCATAAAAACTAGATTGCTACTATCAATATCTACCATCCAAGTAATTCAATAATTATCAAACTAAAAGTCTGATACTTTTTCCTACAACAAATTCCTCTTGCAAGATATTAACTTACTATTTCAGAAAAAGAAAGAATTTACACACTCCTTACAATAATAAGACCTCAAAGAAAAGGAATCAAAACTACCTGAACTTCCAGGGATTCTTCTAGGCACCTCACAATTAAAACAAAGAAGTATTCCAGAAACATACCTGTTGGAGCCATCTTTCATATGGACTTTGGCGTAAAGAACATCCACCATGCCAGGATCATCATTCATGTATTCTATCCCCGCCATCTCTACTTCCAGGGGTTTGCCCCCAGAAATGTCACTGCAAAGGAAAACACATTAGATTTTTTATAACTGTTTAAGTTAAGAGGGCTATTATATTTTGAAACATGGTTAATATACATAGTCAAATATTACAAAAATGAAGTTGTTGAGGGTTTTTTTTAACTAACATGATTTAACCGTCCTTCTAATTTCAAAATAGATACATGTTTAATGAACACAAACTAGAACCACAAGTATTTCCAAAGTCACACTATATTTATCCCAATACCAGTTTATTAGCATGTCTAAGAAATGTCTCAGAAAAGGCCAAGTGATGACAGTTCTGATTGATGAAGACATTTATTACATTGCCCATCTCTCCAGTTTTACCTTATTATTTCTACAAATTGCAGACAGTATTTCACTCATATAACAACAGTGAAGGTGCAAACTGGTATCACATCTCTAAGAGCAATTTGGCAATACTTATAAAAAGCCTTCAAGAATAGAAAAACTTTGCCCAAGCAATTCAATTTCTAGGAGCCAAACCCAAGGAAATAATTATAAATTCAGGTACATATCCAACCACAGCCAATAAAGGAAAGTTCTTTCAGAAGAATTCCAACTGATAGATGTAGAGGTAATGATGGAATTAGAATATCACCATTTTGCAACTCCTGATGAAATATTTAATCAATTCCATTATTCGTGCAAAAGATGGGGATAAAAAATTTAATATATATACATATTTATATGCTTGTACATACATAAAATCTCTGAAAGGATATAATACAAAGAAACTGCTAAAATCTGTTGCCTTCAGAGAGGAGATCAGGGTGCTTGGTGGGATAACAGTAGGCAGGAAACTCTTCACTGCATATCCTTTGTACTTTAAAATTTTTGAACCATGTAAATGTATTATTCATTAAAAAGTTAAAATAAAAAAATATATGCAAAAGAAGCCAAACGCAGAAGTGTATATACTGAATGATTCTATTTATATGACATTAGAGAATAAGTACATTTAATCTGTGGTAACAGAAATCAGAACAGCAGTTACTTTTGGGAGAAGTGAATTTACTGGAAAAGAGCATGAAGGAATTTCCTAGGGTGATGGCAATGTTCTACATTTTGATTTGGGTGAAGTTACATGGGTGTACACATTTATCAAAATTCATCAACTACACTTAACATCTGTGCATTTTACTGTAAGTAAATTACACCTCAAAGGAAAAAAATACATATATGCAAACCAAAAAGCGTGGGAGTACATGCCCCAAAATGTTAATAGTAATTATCTTCAGGTAATATTACAAGTCATATCTTGTTTATCTGCAATTTTTTTTTTTGGACGCACTGCTCGCCTTGCGGGATCTTAGTTCCCCGACAAGGGACCGAAACTGTGCTCTTGGCGGTGAAAGCGTGGAGTCCTAATGATTGGACAGCCAGGGAATTCCTGTTTATCTGCAATTTTTAGCTTTTCTAAAGTTAACATGTATTTCTTTTATGTTAAGTAAAACCCACCATCCTGCTTTCTTCCCAGGCCCCTTAAACAGACTTATGCTTCAACTAGCAAAGGCTTTGCTGTGACAACATGAAACCCAGCTAAAAATCAGCTCACCAAACAGCCTTCTCCAAGCCCCATGAGGCCAGGGACCCTATCCATCTTTTCTACTCCTATATCCCCAGCACCTGGGACGGTGCCTTATATAAAGTGGGTACTCCATAAATCTCTGATAAACATTGATGGATGTACCACTATAAAGGGAGAAGATGTCCTGAACAATTTTGAGAATGTGGACACACGCCTATATTGTCATTGAATAAAATGTGGTACTGGCTCAAAGACAACAGACTGTTAGGATTAATCAAAAAATAATTCCAAATAAGGCAAAACAAAAAAGTTTTCTTGATATTTAATTGAGGCCCACGGAGATCCTTTTATAGCCTAGGAATCCTAATGGTAAAAGATTCCCTTAAGGGCTTCCCTGGTGGCGCACTGGTTGAGAGTCCACCTGCCAATACAGGGGACACGGGTTCATGCCCCGGTCTGGGAAGATCCCATTTGCCGCGGAGCGGCTGGGCCCGTGAGCCATGGCTGCTGAGCCTGCGCGTCCGGAGCCTGTGCTCCGCAACGGGAGAGGCCACAACAGTAAGAGGCCCGCGTACTGCAAAAAAAAAAAAAAAAGATTCCCTTAAAACACCAAGGCCGTTATTATTGCACAAGACCAGAATTTTTTAAGAAACTAAATAACTCAACTATTTTAGACAGGTACTTTAATGAGAAAAATTATGACCCTGATCATAAGTATCCCTACAACCACCTCCAATAAGTGGGATATTCCAAAACACAAGTCAAGCTCTGAATTATTATCTGATTGAAGTCTTTAGCTTCAATCAACAATACAAACTTCCCTGGTGGAGCAGCGGTTAAGAATCTGCCTGCCAATACAGGTGACATGGGCTCGAGCCGTTCCAGGAAGATCTCACATGCCGCGGAGCAACTAAGCCCATGTGCCACAACTACTGAGCCCATGTGCCACAACTACTGAAGCCCATGCGCCTAGAGTCTGTGCTCTGCAACAAGAGAAGCCACCGCAATGAGAAGCCCGTGGACCGCAACCAAAAACAGCCCCCGTGTGCCGCAACTAAAGAAAGCCTGCGCGCAGCAACGAAGACCCAATGCAGAAATAAATAAATAAATAGATAGATAGATAGCCAGCCAATACAGTGTATCTCCATTTCTAGTTATAGTCAAAGAATTCAATATGAAAGACTGCCATTAAATCCTATCAAAGGGCAGTCAACAAAACTTTTGGGAAAAAAAAATTTAATACTAAATGTACATTCTTCTATGTTTTTTCAGCTCTAACCTTGCATAGTTAGATCACCAGAAAGCACCATACTGGTTTAGTTTCCCACTAAAATGTTTTTACTGGGTTATATTTAATGTTACACTCTCAATTTCCAGGGGTCAATACAAGAAAGAGCAACGTGAACAATGTTTTTATATCTTCTGCCAAACTCCTGTTGAAGACACAGCTCATCATCACCTGGGTTCTTTATGTTAAGATTTATACAACTTTTTCTTGGGTTGAGAACCAGAAAAGGATTCTCTCCTGAAAAATTATGTTCCTTTTTATCAGATAAGAATTATAATAATTGGTGTTCTCCTTTCTGGAATTTAGTTCAAGTATATATATATATATGTATATGTGTGTGTGTGTGTGTGTGTGTGTGTGTGTGTGTGTGTGTGTGCGCGCGTGTGTGTGTTTAGGCCACACTGCACGGCTTGTGGGATCTTAGTTCCCCCACCAGGGATCAAACCTAGGGCCCTGGCAGTGAAAGCGCCAAGTCCTAACCACTGGACTGCCAAGAATTCCCATAGTTCAAGTATACTGATGCTTGAAAACACCACTAAATGTTAAAGTTCTAGTACAATTATTATCTCACCTCGGTTTTTAGACAGAATTTTCTTCCCATTCCATCTTTATGGTTTCTAATCTGTCTGACTTTAACATTTCTTTTGTATATATGTCCTCACTCTAAACTACCTCAAACCACTGGAATTAGATGCGGCACCAAAAACAAAACCATGAACAGATTCAAAGTCTGCCTTACAAGTAGAAACAAACTCTTTCAACCTATCCCTAGGATTTATCAAGAGGGAGAATTAAAGAGCGGGAGAGAATCCAATGGTTTGCTTGATAAATGCTCTTTGTCTTGGTGACCAAACTATTCCACCTTGGATACCACTGAGCACACTCTTCAATGGAGAGACATATGAGGCAATAATTAGGGACATTTGTCCGTGGGTATTTTTCCTCTTCTCCTCTCCTCATTCTTGTCCCTTTTTAACTTCTTATTTGGTTTTACTTCAGGCCTACTGGGAACACTTAGGTATGAGTAAAGTGTTACGGGAGCTAAAGAAGAGCCGCACATTTGTCAGACTATATACTCAGAGACATGGCACTGTTTGTGTTCGACATATCACAAAGAAAAGTCACAAGGGACACATTTAGTGCTTCAGCACTACTGAACATCGTGAATAATTCATTTGAAATCTACACAGCTACGTGAGCCTTTAGCCTAAGAATTGAAATGAAAGTTCTATTTCTGGTCAGGTGACATACTTTAAACTCAAATACCACCCCCAAATTTAAAACGAACATTCAACTACCCATTTCTTTAAAATATCTATGTATCACCACAATTTTAATTAAACGCCAATATAGCCACATTTAATACCTCAATTTAAAAAGCCATTAAATTAAGCTACAGCATGTTATATAGTAGACTATTCATTTCCAATGTTTTCCACCTTTATATTTTAATTTGCGATCTTTACATCATAAAAGGTTCAGGTTAGAAATGCAATTATTTATTGACATTTTTTTTCTAAGCATACCAAGTACAAAGACTGAGATCGAAGATCAAGAATAAGGAAGAAGGGGTGGGATAGGGAGGGTGGGAGGGAGAGGGAAGAGATATGGGAACATATGTATATGTATAACTGATTCACTTTGTTATAAAGCAGAAACTAACACACCATTGTAAAGCAATTATACTCCAATAAAGATGTAAAAAAGAAAAGAAGGAATAAGAAGGAAAAAGAAGTTAGGCGATACATTTTACACCAGGGCTTTATTGTAAGTATCCTTTTTTTTTTTTTTTTTTAGGAGACTTTTCTTCCTTTTAGGAAAACAGGGCACTTCTGGACAATACAAACAACCAATTCTGATTCTCACCCCTCTAGCCAATCAGGTAGATTAATTTTGCACTATATACTTTTAAAACAAGTGTGTATAACAGAGGGAAGGTGAGAGAAGAAGGCTGGGGAGGCCTGCTTTACTTGCTGGTTTTAAACCTTTCCAGCTTTTTGAAAAGAGCAACTTAAAAAAATTTTTGCCTGCATTGCAGATTTTTGGCAGGGTAACGTGTCCTATTTCAAAAGCTTTGCTGAATTTGAAAAACTACAATTACTGTTTTCATCCTGTCATGTCAAAAATTCTTAGGAACTATTAAGGCTGCTCTTCATTCCCTATGCACACCAACTCTGACACGCTTAAAGGGTTCAGATTTGGCATTTAGTCACAAAAGACACCAAGAGACATAAAAGGGAGGAACTCAACTAAATCCTCGCATAGCTCAGGATAAGGCTTCAGTGATTAAAATCCTGTGACCTGATTTTCATAAGGTAAAAAACCAAATACCTCTCTGAACAAATATTTTATCCGCCTTTAATTTTTCTGTTAGCAGGATTATCCTAATGGCAGCCAAAAAATGCAGCTGCTTTCAGTTTTGTTTAGCAAAAAGTAATCTGGGAAGTTAAAGTATCAGAAGTGATTTTTAAACAAGGTAAAATTGCTCTGCTTTGTAAGGTAAAGCATACAATTTTATTTTATGCAAGGAAAACTGTAAATATCTAATTACAAACACCAAATTATTTTGAATTTTAGGTCAGATAGAGAGAAAATAGTTGCCCATCACTATGCAAAGAACAAGACAAAGAAGTATTCTTTGCTGTTTGAAATTCAGAAAGAACAGGCAGCTGCAAACATGATCAGCTTATGATTTTGCTCAAGAAAAATATTTTGTCTTCAAAACAATTAATGGAAAAAAGAAAACTGGTCCACAAATAAGTCTATGTATTACAGTTTCATATACAACATAACTTGAGAAAAAATTTAAATCCTTTTACCTTGTTTTACCCAATGAACCAGGTAACCCACTTCTACAAGGCCATGTCAGAATAGTATATTTTACAATTGAATAAAAATAAAACTATTCAAGTCAGTTAATTTTCAAGTTTCTCTTGGTTTGCTTCAATCTTAAGTAAAAGGAACAAAGGAAGGGGGGCTCAGAAGATATGATCCTTTGAAACAGAGCTGTTAGGTCAGATGTATATGCAAATTAAAATCTTACAGTAAAAAGAATAACAACTCTGCCGTCAGAACAGCAATGTTTTCCCTGAGCCAAAACCGACTGCTTGGACAGTTTTTGGTATCCTTACTGACTCAAACAAAACTACCTTTATTAAAGAAAAGAAAATTAAAGACTGCATTTCTGAAATACAGTGAAGACTCTCCTATGGAATCATGTTATAATGTTTGAGTTACTATGGTAAGCACAATAACGGCCCTCCAAAGATGCCCATGTTCTACTCTTTGGAATTTGTAAATATACTACCTTACATGGCAAAGAAGGTTTTGCAGATGTGATTAAGGCTAAAGAGTTTAAGGTGGGGAGATTACTCTGGATTATCTGGGTGGGCTCAATTAAATCACACACATCCTTAAAAGCAGAGAACCTGTCCCTGCTGTGGCCAGAGAGAGAGATGTAACAGATTGAGGGTCAAACAGATGCAACATCGTTAGTTTTGAAGATGGAGGAAGGAGGCTACTAGCCAAGTACTGTGGGTGGCCTCTAAATCAGGACTTTAAAGACAAGGAAATAGATTCTTCCCTAGAGCCTCCAAAAAGGAACACAACCCCGCCAGTAACTTGATTTTAGCCCAGTGAAACCCCTATCAGACTTCTGCCCCACAGAACTGTAAGATTATAAATTTGTCTTGTTTTAAGCCACCAAGGTTGTAGTAATGT
This sequence comes from Orcinus orca, assembly GCF_937001465.1. Taxonomy (NCBI): domain Eukaryota; kingdom Metazoa; phylum Chordata; class Mammalia; order Artiodactyla; family Delphinidae; genus Orcinus; species Orcinus orca. Next base: position 30,297,812 of record NC_064572.1, read on the forward strand.
GTTACAGCAGCACAGAAAACTAATACAGTAGCCTACACTCTTCTATAGATAATGAAGAGAATTTCCTTTTTGAGAAAAGAATGGGATGTCCTTGTTAAAGAACAAAATTTGCCAACTGAACTGGTAAAATTTAAGGTAGAGCCTTTCCACACAAATCTGTAAATATATGCTTTAAATCCATTTTAAACCTTTTAGAGGATAATCCAATGTTAAGTGTTACAAATGGGTGAGTCAACAAATTTTGTTCCCATGTCACCCAGCTCCCTAGTCCAAAAACAAGTCTGTGATACCAGAAAGAAGCCAGTACAGGGTGACCACCCTTCCCCACTCCTGTGGATTACTCACTCAATGAATTCCTCTTTACACTGCTGTAGCATCTCACATGTCTGCTGGATCTCTTGCTCACTCAAAAGCACCAACATCCCAATAGTTAGGTGAAGCTTCTTAGGATTCTGGAAAATGGTGCTATCAACCCCGTGATCCTATTATCAAAGGGAGAAAAAAACAAGAAACTCAGCCCATACAAAAGTACATGGCAGGAACTGTGAGGCCAAATGGCCCGAGGCAGGGGAATGCAATCAGACTCACAGGTTGAAACTGACCTGGAGACTTTCCGGACCACCCAGTTCCAGGAAATGACCTGGGGACTTTCCACCCAGCCCAGCCTTCCCGCCTTTCAAGGGGCGGAACTAACGGTCCCCCACAATACCCGAAAAGACCACCAAATAAGGAATACCCTGCGCCCTCCTGGATTCACCACACCCCTTTCCCTTCTTCCCCTATAAATTCTGCCCAAACCCTCGCCCAGGCGCGACTTCTCTGGCCCCTTTCTCTCGGACCAGTGAACCTCGCCCGGGAGCGTTCCCAAATAAAGCTTGTTTAAGCTCTCCCCCGTTTCTTGGTGCCGTTCCTTACAGGAACAGAATTGAGTGCAGAGAAATAAACCCACACATCCATGACCAACTGATTTTCAACCAGGCTGCCAGGACAATTTAATGGAGAAAGAAGAGTCTCTTCAACAAATGATTTTGGGACAACTGAATATCTACATGCAAGAGAATGATGTGAACCCATACCATATACTATATACAAAACCTATGTCAAAATGGATCAATGATATAAGAGTTAAAACCATAAAATCATAAAATTCTTAGAAGAAAAAGAGAGGAAAATCTCGATGACCTTGGATTTGGCAATGGATTCTTAGATATGACACCAATAGTATGGTAACAAAAGAAAAATCAGATTAGACTTCAAACTTTAAAACTTTTGTGTATCAAAGGACTACCAAGAAAGTGAAAAAGATACCATCACAACACTGTTAATCAACTATACTCCGATAGAAAGTAAAAAGTTAAAACAAAAAATAAAGTGAAAAAGACAACCTACAGAATGGGAGAAATATTTGCAAACCATACATCTGACAAGGGTCATATTGTATCCATAATATATAAAGAGCATGTACAAAGCTCAACAACTAAAAGATAGCTCGATTTAAAGAAAGAAAAAGGGACTTCTCTGGTGGCGCAGTGGTTAAGAATCCACCTGCCAATGCAGGGGACACGGGTTCGAGCCCTGGTCCGGGAAGATCCCACATGCCACAGAGCAACTAAGCCCATGCGCCACAACTACTGGGCCTGTGCTCTAGAGCCCGCGAGCCACAACTACTGAGCCCACATGCCGCAACTACTGAAGCCTGCACACCTAGAGCCTGAGCTCCGAAACAAGAGAAGCTACCACAATGAGAAGCCCACGCACCACAACGAAGAGAAGACCCCGCTCAACACAACTAGAGAAAGCTTGCATGCAGCAACATAGACCCATCAACGAAGACCCAACGCAGCCAAAAATTAATTAATTAATTAATTATTTTTAAAAGAGAAAAAGGAAAAGGACTTGAGTAGGTATTTCTCCAAAGAAGAAATACAAATGGCCAACAGGCACATGACGATGTTCAACTTCTTCAGTCATTAAGAGAAATGCAAATCAAAGCCACGATGAGGTACCATTTCACACCGATCAGGCTGCCTATAATCAAAAAAGTGGAAAACAAGTGCTGGCAAGGATGTGCTTCATGGGTATGGGATTCCCCTTTGGGGTGATGAAAACATGTGGAATGACAGAGAGTTGGTACTTACACAACACTGCTAATGCACAAAAGGCCACTGAATCATTCATTTTAAAATGGTTAATTTTATGTTAGGTGAATTTCACTTCAAGAAATATTTTTTAAAAAAATGAACTGGTAGCCTGATAAAATGTTATGCCCAGGAAAAACAGAATGCTACCTAATTACAGGTTCTAAGAATAGCTTTTGTTCCTCATCAGCTTTATTAGTTCCAGAGCAACTGGGCCTCTTATGGGCTTCCCCAAAGATAATATACTCTTTATAAAAAAGTTTCTATCTTAGCAGACACTGCAGTATTTTCAGGTAAAATATTTTGTGTAAGAACAAACTGCCCCAGGCTTCCCTGGTGGCGCAGTGGTTGAGAATCCACCTGCCAATGCAGGGGACACGGGTTCAAGCCCTGGTCCAGGAAGATCCCACATGCCACGGAGCAACTAAGCCCGTGCACCACAACTACTTAGCCTGCCCTCTAGAGCCCGCACGCCTAGAACCTGTGCTCCGCAATGAGAAGCCACCACAATGAGAAGCCAGAGCACCTCAACGAAGAGTAGCCCCCTCTCGCCACAACTAGGCAAAGCCCACGTGCAGCAATGCAGAAAGACAGAGATAGAGAGAGAAAAAGAGAAAGAGAAAGAAAGACAGAAAGAGAGAGAGAAAGAAAGAAACTTATTAAAAAAAGAATAAACTGTCCCAAGCAAAGGTGAGTGAAAAATGAATTTGGAGAGATATCCAGACACTGGAGTAGCCACATCAAATATGGTCATCCTTTTCTAGCATAATCATTCCCTGCACTTTAAAACTTCTGTCTCCCCCACTTTTAAACTGACAAGAAATTCACTTAGCACACAATTAACCATTTTAATTTTTTTTTTTTTTTGCGATACGCGGGCCTCTCACTGTTGTGGCCTCTCCCATTGCAGAGCACACAGGCTCCGGACGCGCAGGCTCAGCAGCCATGCCTCACGGGCCCAGCCGCTCCGCGGCATGTGGGATCTTCCCGGACCGGGGCACGAACCCGCGTCCCCTGCATCGGCAGGCGGACTCTCAATCACTGCGCCACCAGAGAAGCCCCACAATTAACCATTTTAGAGTGTACAAAATTTAATGGTATTTAGTGTATTCACAATTTTGTAAAACCACCATCTCTCTTTAGTTTGAAAACTTTTTCAGCACCCCATAAAAACACTTCATACTTATTAAATAATCACTCCCTATTTCCCATTGCTCATCCCCTGGTAACCTCTAGTTTGCTTTCTGTCTCTTTGGATTTGCCTATAATGGATATGGCAAATAAAAGGAATCATACCATATATGACCTTTGTGTCTAGCTTCTTTCACTTAGCATGTTTTCAAACTTCATTCAAGTTGCAGCATATATCTGTACTTCATCCTTTTTCATGGCTCAATAATATTCCACTGTATGCATATAACACAGTTTGTTTACCCATTTATCCCTTAATGGTCATTTGGATTGATTCCATCTTTTGGCTATTATTAATAATGCAGCTTTAAAAAACATCTGTGTCAACATCCATGTTGACATATGTTTTCAACTCTTTTGGATATATACTAAGGCGTGGAATTGCTGGGTCCTATGATGACTCTATGTTTAACTTACTGAGGAACCACCAAACTTTTCCACAGGAACTGAACCATTTTACATTCCAAGCAGCAATGTACGAGGGTTCCTATTTCTCTACACTTTCACCAACACTTAATATTTTCCTTTTTTAAATTTTACTATAGTCATCCTAGTAGGTGTAAAGTGGTATCACATTGTGGTTTTGATTTGCTTCTCACTATTGACCAATGATGCTGAACATCTTTTCATGTCCCTGTTGGACATTTGTACATCCCCTTTGGAGAAATGTCTATTTAAATCCTTTGCCCATTTTCTGTCTTTTTATTGTTGAGTTATAAGGATTCTTTATATATTCTGATAGTAGTCCCATATCAGATCATGAATCCCTTTTGAAGATAAATAGGTCTCAAATTTCATTAAACTCATTTTGCAAATGAAGACAAGAAAAAAAAAGTTGTGAATCTTATCCTCCAACAGGAGCAAAGCAGGAATTCTTCTATCTCTGAATTACAAGTTCTTACCCCATAATCTGATCCCTGGACTAATAAACCACCCCAAAAGCAGAAAAATGTATTTATCAAATGCAGATAGCTTATATCCTGCTCTTGGTTTGCCTAAGACTGCCTGATTTTTGCCTTGGCAAGAGGAATTAATAGATTATTCATTTTCTAAGTGTTAATGGAGCTTGAGCTATTTTTACATCTGATGAAGAGTTTTATAATTCTACACATCAACCCAAACTGCCTCATTTAATGAAAGTGATTTTAAGGAACAATCAACTTTAAATGTGTCAAGGAAGGCTAAGTGCAATACTTATCATCCCAGCTGCTGTAACCCATGGCGGAATCTGTCACTTTAGAAAGGCATGCAGAGACCCACAAATGATTCCAATATGCACAACCCCACCCCAAACTACAGTTGAGAATTGCTCCCCTAATAATAAGAGCTAATATTTCTTGAGGCTTACTCTGCCCCAGGCATTTCTTATGAACTTTATATACACAAACACCCTACGAGCAAAGTATTGGGCTGGCCAAAAAGTTTTTCCGTAAGATCTTACGGAAAAAACCAAATGAACTTTTTGGCCAACCCAATAGCATTTTCCCCATTTTACAGATGAGGAAACTGAGGCACAGAGAAATAAAGCCACTTTCCCAAAGTAACACTGTTAGGAGGGGATGAAGTTAAATTTCAAACCCAGGTAGTCAGGCCCCAAAGCCTACACTTTTGATCAATATTACTCTGCCTCTCTAGTAATAGTTGCCCAAAGGACTCTGGAACAATGAGGCCATCACCCAGAGGCAAGGCATTATACATTTCAACAAAACTCACACAATAGTCTGATCACCAGACTAGTCCTGAAAATAAGGCAAATATCATAATTCCATGAAAAGTAGTTTTAATCCTTGTCTTTTCTGAGATACGAGCATCAAAAGCATAAGCATAACCCATAAAGAAGAAAAAAAGGATTAACTGAACTTGATCAAAGTTAAAAACTTGTGCTTCAAAAGATACATTAGGAAAGTGAGAAGACAAGCCACAGAGAAAAAATTATTTGGGAGAAAAATATTTGCAAATCATATATCTGATAAATATAAACATTTAAAAATTTTTTTAAATTCAATAATAAAATGATACGCAATCCAATTCAAAAATGAGCAGAGTATCTGAATAGACATTTCACCAAAGAAGATATACTAATGGCTAATAAACATATGAAAAGGTGTTGAACATCATTAGTCTTTTAGGAAATGCAAATCAACACCAAAATGAGACATCACTTCATGCTCACTAGAATGACTGTAATCAAAAAGACAGACAATAACAAGCACTGGTGAGGATATGGAGAAACTGAACTGCTGAGTACATTGCTGGGAGGAATGGAAAATGGTGCAGCCCCTCTGGAAAACAGTTTGGCAGTTCCTCAAAAAGTTAAACGTGAATTTTCAGTACAACCCAGACGTTTCATTCCTAGGACTCTACTCAAGAGAAATGAAGATGTAGGTCCACATAAAAACTTGTAAGTGAATGTCACAGCAGTATTATTTATAAGAACCGAAAAGTGGAAGTAATCCAAATATCTATCAACTGGTGAAGGGATAAACAAAATTTAGTACAGTCATACAACGAAATACTACTAGGCAACATACACATGTAATAATATGAATAAACTACAAAAACAATAACTAAGTAAAAGAAGCCAGATGCAAAAACTACATATTATACGATTCCATTTATGTGAAATATTCAGAAGAGGCAGATCTGTAGAGACTGAAAGCCAGATGGTTGCCTGGGGTTAGGGCTGGGACTGCAAATAGGCATAAGGGACATTTCTGGAGTGACAGGAATGTTCTAGAAATACAATTAGATCATGGTTATGATTGCACAACTCCGTAAATTTACTAAAAATGATTGAACTGTACACTTGAAATGCGTGGGTTTTTTGGTATGTAAACTGTACCTCAATAAAGCTGTTAAATATAAAAATGTGTATGCCGGGCTTCCCTGGTGGCGCGGTGGTTGAGAGTCCGCCTGCCGATGCAGGGGATGCGGGTTCGAGCCCCGGTCCAGGAAGATCCCACATGCCGCAGAGTGGCTGGGCCCGTGAGTCATGGCCGCTGAGCCTGCACGTCCGGAGCCTGTGCTCCGCAACAGGAGAGGCCACAACAATGAGAGGCCCACGTACCGCAAAAAAAAAAAAAAAAAAAAATCTGTATGCCTTTTCTTTTTAAGAGCATCTTAGCAATCCTGAAACAAGTTTTCACCTATAACTCAACCTGCTGAGAGCTATCCTCATGGAATAGTTTACTCGACCTCTGATCAACTCTTATTTGACCTTTTGTATTTGATGACTTCCCAAAGGTCTTTCAACATATAATGTTAAAAACACCATGTACACACAGAAATCTTTGTGGATGGCAAAGCTGTTATCTCAAACCACTGAGGCAAATATGATTTTTGTTAATAAATGATACTGGGGCAACTGGACAGCCATTTGGAAAAAGAATAAAATTATATTCATTCATTACACCACACACAAGAATAAACTCCAAATTAAAGACTGAAACGTAAAAAAACAAACTATACAAGAAAACAAAATGGGTAAATTCCTCTTTAACCTGGATGTAGAAAAAGGCTGTCAAACTAAGACTAGAAATCCAGATGCAATAAGACCAATAAATTTGATTACTTAAAAAGAGAAAACTTTTACATGGCAAAAAATATAAGCAAAGTTAAAAGACAATACACTAGAAGAAAATACTTGCAACATATATCACAGATAAAGGGTTAATATCTCTAATATAAAAAGAACTTTTAAAAATCAAAGGAAAATGACTAAAAATGCTACTGAGCAATAGACAAAAGACATAAAGAGACACTTCACAAAAATAAAAATGACTCAAACATGGGAAGAGGTACATGGTTATTACATTAAAAAAATTCCAATTCTCAGGAAATATATATTGAGGTGTGAGGGGTAAAGGGTCATGACATATGCAGTGCACTTTAAAGTAGTTCAGAAAGGATGAAAAAAGAGAAAGAGAGAATGATAAAACAAAGTAAAATATTAACAAGTGAATCTGAGTAGAGTACTATCCTTAGTCTTATAACTTTTCTGTGAGTTTAAAATTATTAGTATCCTACTGTTACTATAACAAATTACCACAAACTTAGTGGTTTAAACCAACATAAATTTATTATCTTACTATCTAGAAAAAAGAAGCTCTAGAACTTTTCTTCCCTTACCTTTTTCTTTGGGAGCCTACCACTTCAGTCAACTTGAGTTCCCTGGCCACAAAAATAGTAAATACTTGGAAACAAAACAGAGAGAACACAAAAGAGCAAGGAAAGGAACACATGGGATACCTAAAGGCAACATAAACTGAAGTCTTTGGGGGAATTGTGAGTCATAAGAGTTCAGACAGGCTTTAACTGTATTGTAGATTATATAATGCATATGAAACCCTACTGGACAGTCTTTTAATAAATGGAGAAACACCCTAAATTTTACCCTGCCTAGGAATGCCATCTACCAAGAAAAGCTTTTCTCTTACTGAACTATCTAAATTTAATGTGGAACCAAACAATCTTCAAGGCAATGGCATAGATCTCTAGAGCCACTATTTTTCTTTGCTTGGAATATATCATATTTCTACCCGCAAGCTTCTTCACTGTAATGAATACAGGCCAACAACAAATTCTTTTCTCCAGGGGTTTAATTACACTGGGCCCTGCTCCAAGTTCACCATTACTCGGAGCCAGAACTATTTTACTTTGTTAGGTTGGCCACCCAGGCTGGCGCCTGAAAATCCTAACGGTGGTGACCTTCCACCCAGCAAGCAGAAGCAAAGGGTGAAGTAACAAGAATCCCTAGGGTGGTTCTATCTAGATTGGGGGGTTGGGTTCTTTATGGCTAAGTCATATCTATGAGTCTCAGTTTCTTTATTTGTTAAATAAGACCTCATCTAAGGAAAAAATGCATGCAAAAGCTACCTCCACAGAAAGCTTATGTGCAGGCCTAAGCCCCAGTTCAGAGTTCAAAGTCGAGTTCTAACTCAGCAATCCTAGGTGCAAGACCTTAACCCTCTCATTCAAACTGCAGCTCCATGATTTATCAGCAGTCACCACATGATCACAGTGCCTTCACTGATTTCACTTTTAATCCAGCTCTCGGGATCCACGGGGGCAGAACTGCTGGCAGTGCTATCAGAATGAACAATTAACAAGGAATAGTGAAATCTAAAAATGTCATGCTTGGGGAAAAGGCCAGTAGAGAGAAGTATGGATTAGCCCACTTTTTTTTCCTTAAAGCCCCAGTAAGAACTCAAACCATTCTGTCCACACAGTTGGGATATAACATAGGTACATCTGCCAGAGCTATCAGCTGGCAGAAGTGAAGCCTCTCTTCAGACTCAGATCCCAAAGGTCATGCTCCATTACATGAGAGTTAAGAAAAGAATGCCTATGAATCTGATCCAAATGTGTAGCACCCAGAACATATATAATGTACAGCACTTGGCCTTGACAGTACGTGCTGAGAGCCAGAAACAAAAAAAATAATCCTCAAATTATATTCACAGATATCATCTTCCAGGAATTCCAGGCATAACAAAGGGTTGGGATTTAGCTACAAAAGGCTTCTAATCTGGAATACAGAGCTTAGGGTTCTAATTCCAACTCTGCTATAAACCAGCTATGATCAGGCAAACCATCTCACTTCTTTAGACCTTGGTTTCCTTCTCTGTAAGATGAGGGAGATGGCCCAGTTTACCTCTAACTCAAAGGTCCTATAGATTTTTTACATGCTCTCACGAAACCTATAAATAAGTACGAAACAGGTATTTGTGAGGGGTCTACCAATTCACTTCCTGATATTCTATGCAAAGAAAGAGAGGAAATAAGTACGGAAGTCTTCCCCTATGCTCATTATATTTTCTTTCTTTTTATGGCCAAATCCCAGACAATCACTCCTGGGTGGGTGATATATACCTACCTCATTCACATAGAAAAGTTATTCATATAAGACTGGTGAAAAGAGCATTTGGCTTTGCAACCAGATAGGCCTGGTTTCAAATTCTATTTCTGCTACCTATCCATAGTATTACTTGAGGTGAGTTACTCACTGCTCTGAAACTCAGTTTCATCATCTCTAAAACACACATTTCCTTCTCAGGGTTGTTCTGAGGCCTCTGGCACATAGTAGTATGGAATAAATACAGGCTTTCCCCCTTCTTGCTTTTTATATGACTAGGCTACACTCTAAACAAATGCCATCTTTACTCTTCCTTTTAAAGCACCCTCAAGAGCTAATTAGGCTCTGCTGAGTCATCTCTATCCTTTAAGACTGTTCACAAATGCTGACTTTGATTTGAGAGTCTCTGTATGTTATTAATCAAATAATTGTTATGCTGAATAAGCTTCAGAAAACAGGGTTTTGACTCTTCTATCTTATAAATTCTATCCAGACATACTTACGGGAAAGTGGAGAGGTTCTTAAAAACAAAGGACAAATATTCAAGGATCAGCTTTTACAGTGACCAGAAAAAATGAATGTTCTCACGCATGGTCTAAATATCCTTACCCACCTGAAAAGGAGCAAAAAGCATCTCCCCTTAACTAAAGGATACAACTCTCTTATGTTGATAAGCACAATGAATAGTTAAACATACTTTTCTAAAAACTTAACTATTCCTCTATAAGTTACTTGTAAGCACTAGCTGGCAATCCATCTACCAACCTACATTTATTCCCAAAGACAGACAATGATCACTTAAACATTAGTGATGAGTTAATGGTACACCTCCTATTCAAGTCAGATCCTCCACTCCTTCTTGATGCTACACTTACCCTCATCTCCTATACAGTAATCCGTGCTATTATTACAAGAGCAAACACAATACCAACTATGCACCATGCTCTGCTCTAAACACCTTAAATTTATTAACTCATTTACTCTTCACATCAACACTAAAGGTAGGCACCATTATTATCCCCACTTTAGAGAGATCTCTAAAATATCTCTGGAACATATCCTCTCCTGAATATGCCACAGGCCTTTGTCTTTTTTTTTTTAATTTATTTTTGGCTGCACTGGGTCTTTGTTGCTGTGCACGGGCTTTCTCTAGTTGTGGCGAGCGGGGGTTACTCTTTGTTGCAGTGCACGGGCTTCTCACTGAGGTGGCTTCTCTTGCCGCGGAGCATGGGCTCTAGGAGCGCAGGCTTCAGTAGCTACAGCATGTGGTCTCAGTAGTTGTGGCTCGCGGGCTCTAGAAGCACAGGCTCAGTAGTTGTGGCACATGGGCTTAGTTGCTCCGTGGCATGTGGGATCTTCCTGGACCAGAGATCGAACCCATGTCCCCTGCACTGGCAGGCAGATTCTTAACCACTGCACCACCAGGGAAGCCCTTAGTCTTTTTTTTAATAGACGGTATCAATAGTCTCTAACTGGTAGATGCCTCTCGTACCCCACTCCTTAACTCTCGATCCATCCTCCACACTGCCTTCAGAGGCAACTACAATGCTAAGTTAATCACATTAGTCCCTACTTAAAATCTTTGCCGGTTCCTGACTATAAAATACATTCAAAATCCTTAATCCACACATGACCTTTCACAACCTGGATACCATTCACCTTTCCACTCTTGACTCCTACCTCTTCCCTACCCTACTCACTTTCCAGGTTGCAGTCTTAACAAACTCCTAACTCTTCCCTGAACACAGCAGACTAGAACACCTCCATACCTTGCAAGTGCCAGTTCCTCTGCCCAGAATGCTCATCCCCCTTTGCCAGAACTCTTGTTCTTCTTTCAAGACTCAATTCAAGTGTCACCTCCCTTAATAAGCCTTTTCCAACCACTGGAGAATCTCTCCTCTGTGAACCCACTGCACTCCCTCTAATAGCACTTAACTCACAGTACTCTATTTCTATAAGAACACTGTTCCCCCCAGTAGAGTATGGGATCCATAGGGTAGAGTCCATTGTTAGCACAAAATATATAGCCTGGACAATGGTAGACATTTAAAAAATAGTGAATGAATGAATAAAAGATAAACACTTATTCAGAACAATCATCTCCATCCAAATGGTACACTATATGAATCTTGTAACATCTCCTTTTCTTACCTTCTCACCTAACATTAGAACTCAGGAGTTCACAACTTTTATTACAACCAAAGACAACTACAGGCACACCTTGTTTAATTGTGCTTCACTTTACTGTGCTTCGCAGATATTATGTTTTTTACAAATTGAAGTTTTGTGGCAACTCTGAGTGGAGCAAGTCTATTGCTGCCATTTTTCCAACAGCATTATTTTTAATTAAGGTATATACATTTTTTAGACATAATACTATTGCACACTTAATAGACTATAGTAAAGTGTAAACGTAACTTTCATATGCACTGGGAAACCAAAAAATTCATATGTCTCACTTTATTGCAGTGGTCTGGAACCAAATGCGCAATATCTCCAAGGTATGCCTGTATCCGTCTTCATTCTAAATTAGTTCACAAGACAATTACACATGAAATTACACATGAAAAATTACACATGAAAAATCCTAAATTATTAGGATCCTAAAAATCCTAAAAATTACACATGAAAAATCCTAAATTATCCACTAAATCTTTTATATATAAATTTTCTTCTTCAGTGAATAATACTAAATGGAAAAAACTAATCCTAACTTGGGGAGAGGGGATGGACCCCAAATCCATTAGCCATTTCTGCCCAGTGTCAGCCTTCACACCACAGTATGAGCAGAATGATGTAGTTTTTGTTCTATAACCTGTTCAGGTTCTCCAGGCAGCCTGAGAAATCCCCTGTTGCTTCAGACAGATCTACAAAGCCTTCAGAATGCTCCACCAAACACAGTTTTGAATTACTATTTTTCATTACTGATGTGCTTTTCTACTGGACCCTGCTGTGAGATAAATTGGAATTATATTAGCATTACTAGCTATAGATAGATTGAGAGATATACAGGGTTTTAACATACTTCTTGAACTTACAGACAGTGAGACATCTTTGAATCTTAATGCAAGAGAGGAAAGAGTGAAAAAATAAGGTGCAGTTCATCTGCAGATCACATAGATGAAAAACACCTTGCTGGTGTCTGTGAGCAGCTAAATCCTACATTAAATACTCAGGCTTAGGGAGCTGAAGCACAAGGATGATGATGATGATGTCTGTAGTCAAACATTTCTTATATAATTGATCAGCACAAAGAAAAGTGATTTCAGGAAATGTTATTCTAAAAGGTAAATCCAGGGTTCCCTTAGAGAGTCAAGGATGAGGTCAAGGACAAGCACGCTACCAAATAAAGAGAGAAAAGGGGCCCACTATTTTAAGGGAAGAAAAGAGTTCAAGGAAGGGTGAGGGAAGGATAGGATGAGAGCCGGGAGTAGAAAAGTCAGCTGTATCAAAAATGTGACTCTCACAACAATGTTTTAAAATGAACATTAATGCTACAGTAGGCAGAATTCTAAGAATGACCCTCAAAGACCCTTAACCTCATATAATCCCCTCTCCTTTGACTGTGGGTGGAACCTGTGAATGTGATATCACGGCTGTGATTATACTCAGTTATACGGCACAGCTGACCTTAATCAGGCAGATTATCCCAGTAAGCCTGACCTATACACATGAGCTCTTTAAAAAGCAGAGTTTTCTCTGGCTGGTGGCAAAGTCAGAGACTCAAAGCACAAGCAGGATTTGACAGAAGTGAGAAGGGCCCCATGTCAAGGAAACAGGGACTTCAGACCTACAGCCACAAGGAACTGAATTCTGCCAACAATGTGAATGAACTTGGAAGCGGATTCTCCTCCAGGGCCTCCAGATAAGAGACCGGTCTGGCCAATACCTTGATTTTGGCCTTGTGAGACCCAAAGCAGAGAACCCTCTCGAGGCCACCAGGTCTTCTAATCTACAGAGCTACTACAATACTGTGAGATGATAAATGCGTGTTGTTTTAAGCTGCTAAGATTGTGGTAATTTATTACACAGCAACAGAAAACTAATATAGAGTAGGGTATAAATGTAATCTAATAAATTCCTTTTCCAATATTACTTTTCACCTCAGAGATCCCAAAAGGACTTCTTTTATTTGACATAAGCTGCAAAGGACGATGAATTTACCTTCTCAAAGAAAGAAAAAAAATTAATATTATTAATGAATTTTTAAAAGATAAAGAATCTCACCTCCTTCAGTCCTAATACAGGAGTGAAGATGGATATCCCTAATGAACGAAAGTCCTTCTTAAATAATATCATATCCACATGATATCTTTTAACTATTAGGGAACAGAATATGATTTGGAGTTGAAACACGCAAGCACAACTGGGAAGGCTCTGCTGCTGTTTTTTGAATGCTCAAATACTGTACAAATTACTACCTAATTCTACTCAAGGCTAGTCCCAAGGAAAATACCTGCTGAAAGATTGGTACAAGTGGTTAACAGACAAGCAACCATCAAAAGATCTTCAATTTAAACAGTTATTTTTTGGTAGGGTTGTTTTTTGGGGGTTTTTTTGGGCCATGCCATGCAGCATGTGGGATCCTAGTTCCTCAATCAGGCATTGAAACTGTGCCCCCTGCACTGGCAGTGCCGAGTCTTAACCAGGAAAGTCCCTAAACAGTCTGGTTTTTTTTTTTCTGTTCAAATAATTTCCCACAGTGACTCCCAGGACTAATTTCAGCTATTTGTTCTATTGGATTGTATAAATTACAGCCATTACTAGGTCCTACACAACTTTGTATCATCTATCTGACTTAGCATGGTGGCAACCACTAGCTGTGGTACCCTGTCGTACCTTGGGAAAATTATCCTCTCTAAACTTCACTTTCTTAATCAGTAAAATGGAAAATCAGTATCTACCTCATAGGGATGGACAGAAGATTAAACAAAATAAGCATAGGAGGCATTTAGAACACTGTCTAGCACAACACAACAGCTATTTTTTATCAGATCAAGGTCAATTAAGTAAATAAAAATAATGGTAAACTCAGCCTTGTTTACAATATTACAAATTATTATAAGAAAACATGTATGGATAGCAGCATTATTCATAAAAGCCCAAAAGTAGAAACAACCCAAACATTCATCAAGTGATGAATGCATAAACAAAATGTGGTAGAGCCATACAATGGAATATTACTTGGCCATAAAAAGAAAACGAAGTAGCGTTACATGATAAAACATGGATAAACCTTAAAAACATTGTAAGTGAAAGATGCCCAGAGACAAAAGGCCACATGTTGTATGATTCCATTTTATGGAATATTCAGAATAGGCAAATTAACAGAGACAGAAAGTAGATTAGTGGTTGTTAGGGGCTGGGAAAAGGGGGCAATAGGAACTGACAGCTTAATGAGTATGAGCTATCTTTTACGGGGTGATGGAAATATTCTAGAATCAGATGGTGGCAATGGTTGCATAATGTAGTGAATACACTAAAAACCACCGAACTGTGCACCTATGTTATATGAATTATATCCTAATTTTAAAATGTATGTCTCCTTTTGCCCATGAAGAATTAACTCCTACAGGACTTACCTCCTGCCATCAATAACTAGAAAACTAGGGCTTCCCTGGTGGCACAGTGGTTGAGAGTCTGCCTGCCAATGGAGGGGACACGGGTTCGTGCCCTAGTCCAGGAAGATCCCACATGCCGCGGAGCGGCTTGGCCCATGAGCCATGGCCGCTGAGCCTGTGCGTCTGGAGCCTGTGCTCTGCAACGGGAGAGGCCACAACAGTGAGAGGCCCACGTACCGCAAAGAAAAAAAAAACACTAGAAAACTAGATAAAACACATAAAACAAATGTTTTCAGACACTGGATAACAGATGGTGCTAGACAGACTGAGCCCCATCTTGGCTTTCTGAATGGAGACAATTTCCACATAGGGGCACAGAGTGGGGAACCCAAACAGAGCCCAATGATCCCAATGAACTGAGGGGACAATTCAATTCAATTCTGGAATTTGGTGATGCAAAGGCAAATAAAATTTGTAGGACCAAGCACTGAAGAGGAGGAAGCCAAAAAAAAAGGACTCCAGAAATCAGCATAAAACTCTCTTTGAGACTTTGGCTGAAGGACAATCTGCACATGCACAGGGTGAAATCCACAAGACCAGATGAAAAACAACTACTGGGGAGCTGTAAGCCTAACAATACCCAAAGCTCAAACAGCATGCTAACATTCAAGTTCCCACCAGCCAGAGTAGAGACACCACGCTTGAATACACAGAGCACTGAATAGAGATTCCAGTAGGGACACACCTTAGGAGTGAAGCTAAACTAGCCCTAGAGAAAGGAATACTCCAGATCTGCCCTTAAAATGTTTAAATACAAGCTTTGGAACGATTATGCTGATCCACAAGTAGCTATTTTCCAGAACCAAGGTTCAGACTCTCTAAAGAGAAAAAACAAGATTTGCTCTCAACGGAGTAAATTCACAATGTTCACCACCCAATAAAAATTTAACAGATACACAAGAAGCAGAAAAATGTGACCCCATAAGCAGGTAAAAAATCCATCAATAGAGGGCAGACAGCAGAAGCAAGAAGAACTACAATCCTGCAGCCTGTGGAACAAAAACCACATTCACAAAAAGATAGACAAGACAAAAAGGCAGAGGGCTATGTACCAGATGAAGGAACAAGATAAATCCCCAGAAAAACAACTAAATGAAGTGGAGATAGGCAACCTTCCAGAAAAAGAATTCAGAATAATGATAGTGAAGATGATCCAGGACCTCTGAAAAAGAATGGAGGCAAAGATCGAGAAGATGCAAGAAATGTTTAACAAAGACCTAGAGGAATTAAAGAACAAACAAACAGAGATGAACAATACAATATCTGAAATGAAAACTACACTAGAAGGAATCAATAGCAGAATAACTGAGGCAGAAGAATGGATAAGTGACCTGGAAGACAGAATGGTGGAATTCACTGCTGTGGAACAGACTAAAGAAAAAAGAATGAAAAGAAATGAAGACAGCCTAAGAGACCTCTGGAACAACATTAAATGCAACAACATTCGCATTATAAGGGTCCCAGAAGGAGAAGAGAAAGAGAAAGGACCAGAGAAAATATTTGAAGGATTATAGTCGAAAACTTCCTGGACTTGGGAGATGAAATAGCCACCCAAGTCCAGGAAGCACAGCAAGTCCCATACAGGATAAACCCAAGAAGAAGCACAACGAGACACATAGTAATCAAATTGGAAAAAATTAAAGACAAAGAAAAATTATTGAAAGCAGCAAGGGAAAAATGACAAATAACATACAAGGGAACTCCCATAAGGTTAACAGCTGATTTCTCAGCAGAAACTCTACAAGCCAGAAGGGAGTGGCATGATATACTTAAAGTGATGAAAGGGAAGAACCTACAACCAAGATTACTCTACCCAGCAAGGATCTCATTCAGATTCGATGGAGAAATCAAAAGCTTCACAGACAAGCAAAAGCTAAGAGAATTCAGCACCACCAAACCAGCTCTACAACAAATGCTAAAGGAACTTCTCTAAGTGGGAAACACAAGAGAAGAAAAGGACCTACAAAAACAAACCCAAAACAATTAAGAAAATGGTCATAGGAACATACATATCGATAATTACCTTAAACGTGAATGGATTAAATGCTCCAACCAAAAGACACAAGCTTGCTGAATGGATATAAAAACAAGACCCATATATATGCTGTCTACAAGAGACCCACTTCAGACCTAGGGACACATACCAACTGAAAGTGAGGGGATGGAAAAAGATATTCCATGCAAATGGAAATCAAAAGAAAGCTGGAGCAGCAATACTCATATCAGATAAAATAGACTTTAAAATAAAGAATGTTACAAGAGACAAGGAAGGATACTACATAATGATCAAGGGATCAATCCAAGAAGAAGATATAACAATTATAAATATGTATGCACCCAACATAGGAGCACCTCAATACATAAGGCAACTGCTGACAGCTCTAAAAGAGAAAATCGACAGTAACACAATAATAGTGGGGGACTTTAACACCTCACTTACACCAATGGACAGATCATCCAAAATGAAAACAAATAAGGAAACAGAAGCTTTAAATGACACAATAGACCAGATAGATTTAATTGATATTTATAAGACATTCCATCCCCAAACAACAGATTACACTTTCTTCTCAAGTGCACACAGAACATTCTCAGGATAGATCACATCTTGGGTCACAAATCAAGCCTCAGTAAATTTAAGAAAAGTGAAATCATATCAATCATCTTTTCTGACCACAGCGCTATGAGATTAGAAATGAATTACAGGGAAAAAAACGTAAAAAACACAAACACATGGAAGCTAAACAATAAGTTACTAAATAACCAAGAGATCACTGAAGAAATCAAAGAGGAAATCAGAAAAACCTAGAGACAAATGATAATGAAAACACGATGATCCAAAATCTTCGGGATGCAGCAAAAGCAGTTCTAAGAGGGAAGTTTATAGCTATACAAGCCTACCTCAAGAAACAAGACAAATCTCAAATAAACAATCTAACCTTACACCTAAAGGAACTAGAGAAAGAAGAACAAACAAAACCCAAAGTTAGCAGAAGGAAAGAAATCATAAAGATCAAATCAGAAATAAATGAAATAGAAACAAAACAATAGGAAAGGTCAATAAAACTAAAATCTGGTTCTTTGAGAAGATAAACAAAATTGATAAACCATTAGCCAGACTCATCAAGAAAAAGAGGGAGAGGACTCAAATCAATAAAATTAGAAAGGAAAAAGGAGAAGTTATAACAGAAACCGCAGAAATACAAAGCATCCTAAGAGACTACTACAAGCAACTCTATGCCAATAAAATGGACAAAGTGAAAGAAATGGACAAATTCTTAGAAAGGTATAAACTTCCAAGACTGAACCAGGAAGAAATAGAAAATATGAACAGACCAATCACAAGTAATGAAATTGAAACTGTTATTAAAAATCTTCCAACAAACATAAGGCCAGGACCAGATGGCTTCACAGGTGAATTCTATCAAACGTTTAGAGAAGAGCTAACACCCATCCTTCTCAAACTCTTCCAAAAAATTGCAGAGGCAGGAACACTCCCAAACTCATTCTATGAGACCACCATCACCCTGATACCAAAACCAGACAAAGATACTACAAAAAAAGAAAATTACAGACCAATATCACTGATGAATATAGACGCAAAAGTCCTCAACAAAATACTAGCAAACAGAATCCAACAACACATTAAAAGGATCATACACCATGATCAAGTGGGATTTATCCCAGGGATGCAAGGATTCTTCAATATATGCAAATCAATCAATGTGATACACCATATTAACAAATTGAAGAATAAAAATCATATGATCATCTCATTAGATGCAGAAAAAGCTTCTGACAAAATTCAATACCCATTTATGATAAAGACTCTCCAGAAAGTGGGCATAGAGGGAAACTACCTCAACATAATAAAGGCCATAGAAGACAAACCCACAGCAAACATCATTCTCAATGGTGAAAAACTGAAAGCATTTCCTCTAAGATCAGGAACAAGACAAGGATATCCACTCTCACCACTATTATTCAACATAGTTTTGGAAGTCCTAGCCACAGCAATCAGAGAAGAAAAAGAAATAAAAGGAATACAAATTGGAAAAGAAGAAGTAAAACTGTCACTGTTTGCAGATGACATGATACTATACGTAGAGAATCCTATAAATGCCACCAGAAAACTACTAGAGCTAATCAATGAATCTGATAAAGTTGCAGGATACAAAATTAATGCACAGAAATCTCTTGCATTCCTATACACTAATGATGAAAAGTCTGAAAGAGAAATCAACACTCCCATTTACCATTGCAACAAAAAGAATAAAATACCTAGGAATAAACCTACCTAGGGAGACAAAAGACCTGTACACAGAAAACTATAAGACAATGATGAAAGAAATTAAAGATGATACCAACAGATGGAGAGATATACTATGTTCTTGGATTGGAAGAATCAGTATTGTGAAAATGACTATACTACCCAAAGCAATCTACAAATTCAACACAATCCCTATCAAATTACCAATGGCAATTTTTATGGAACTAGAACAAAAAATCTTAAAATCTGTATGGAGACACAAAAGATCCCGAATAGCCAAAGCAATCTTGAGGGAAAAAAATGGAGCTGGAGGAATCAGACTCCCTGACTTCAGACTATACTACAAAGCTACAGTAATCAAGACAATATGGTACTGGTACAAAAACAGAAACAAAGATCAATGGAACAAGATAGAACGCCCAGAGATAAACCCACGCACATATGGTCAACTAATCTATGACAAAGGAGGCAAGAATATACAATGGAGAAAAGACAGTCTCTTCAATAAGTGGTGCTGGGAAAACTGGACAGCTACATGTAAAAGAATGAAATTAGAACACTCCCTAACACCATACACAAAAATAAACTCAAAATTGATTAGAGACCTAAATGTAAGACTGGACACTATAAAACTCTTAGAGGAAAACATAGAAAGAACACTCTTTGACATAAATCACAGCAAGATCCTTTTTGATCCACCTCCTAGAGTAATGGAAATAAAAACAAAAATAAACAAATGGGACCTAATGAAACTTAAAAGCTTTTGCACAGCAAAGGAAAGCATAAACAAGACAAAAAGACAACCCTCAGAATGGTACAAAATATTTGCAAATGAATCAATGGACAAAGGATTAATCTCCAAAATATATAAACAGCTCATGCAGCTCAATATTAAAGAAACAAAAAACCCAATCCAAAAATGGGCAGAAGACCTAAATAGACATTTCTCCAAAGAAGACATACAAATGGCCAAGAAGCACATGAAAAGCTGCTCAACATCACTAATTATTATAGAAATGCAAATCAAAACTACAATGAGGTATCACCTCACACCAGTTAGAATGGGCATCATCAGAAAATCTACAAACAACAAATGCCGGAGAGGGTGTGGAGAAAAGGGAACCCTCTTGCACTGTTGGTGGGAATGTAAATTGATATAGCCACTAATGGAGAACAGTATGGAGGTTCCTTAAAAAACTAAAAATAGAATTACCATATGATACAGCAATCCCACTTTTGGGCATATACCCAGAGAAAACCATAATTCAAAAAGACACATGCACCCCAATGTTCACTACAGCACTATTTACAATAGCCAGGTCATAGAAGCAACCTAAATGCCCAGCGACAGACGAGTGGATAAAGAAGATGCAGTAAATATATACAATGGAATATTTCTCAGCCATAAAAAGGAACAAAACTGAGCCATTTGTTGAGATGTGGATGGATCTAGAGACTGTCATACAGAGTAAAGTAAGTCAGAAAGAGAAAAACAAATATCGTACATTAATGCATGTATGTGGAACCTAGAAAAATGGTACAGATGAACCAGTTTGCAGGGCAGAAGTTGAGACACAGATGTAGAGAACAAACGTATGGACACCAAGGGGGGAAAGCCGCGGGGGAGGTGGGGATGGTGGTGTGCTAAACTGGGCGATTGGGATTGACATGTGTACACTGATGTGTATAAAATTGATGACTAATAAGAACCTTCTGTATAAAAAAATATATAAAATAAAATTCAAAAAAAAAAACTAATACTAAACTTTCTTTGGGTTATTTGTATGGAAATATGTTAATATAAATGTTTCACACATTACATGGCAAAAAATAATCCATCAACAGATATAGATCTAGAATGCTATAATATTATACTAATGGATTAGCAGATAATGACTTTAAATAGCTATTATTTATAAGCTTAACTATTTTAAGGAAAACGTGAGGATACTGAAGAGGAAAAAGGACCATATCAAAAAGAAACAAATGGAACTTCAAGAGATTAAAAAAATAAGTGCAAAAATGAAAATTCCATTTGATGGGATTAACAACAGATTAGACGCTTCAGAAAAAAACAGTGAATTTGAAAACAGCCACAGAAACTATCCAAACTGAAGCAGAGTGAGGAAAAAAAAAGTCTGGAAAGCAAATGAACAGAGCTTCAGTAATCTGTACACCAACATCAATTAGTCTAATACAGGTGAAATTAGAGTTACAGAGACGAGGAAAAGGGAAGAAAAAAGATATTTGAGAAAATAATGCCTTAAAATTATACAAACTTGGAGCAACATTAGCAAGATGGCACACTAAGAAGATCCAGGCCCTTATTCCCCGACAGAAACAGCAAATAAACAATAACATACAGACCAAAGCAGCTTTGGGAAAACTCCAGAAACCAATTAAAAATCAGCAACAACCAAGCAAATGCCTAACCAAAGGAAAGCTGCACTCAAAATGGTAGGAAATTTCATCTATCCTTTGCCCTACACCCCTTCCCTAGGACATTACAACAGGTCAGAAGGAAGCCACACAACTCCTGCTCCTCCATCAGGGCAGAAGGAAGAGTGAAAGTTGTTTGCAATGTTCTGGCTTGTTAGGAGGCTGCCTGAGGAACTGGTTTCTGTCTTGCCTAACTTGGAGTGCAGTTTGAAACAGTGGTATAATCTGGTTATCAGGTTGGAGGCCACTATAAGAAATGTTAATTACCTGCAGAGGGAGAGAAGGAACTACAGGAGACAGCAGATCTTCAGGTGCCTGGGGACAAGAGATTACAGGCAGAGGAATACAAGAGAACAACTAAAGCTCTAAGAGGAAGCACTGGGGTGAGACCTTAGAGAAATTAAGGCATTTAAAAGCAGCCGTGTGTGTGTGTGTGTGTGTGTGTGTGTGTGTGTGTGTGTGTGTGTGTGTGTACACACACACACACACAGGAGAACTGGAACAAAAGCACAAATACAGGCCAAGGAAGATGTATCCCCAGAAAAGGTTTGAGAGGACCCTGAAATAAACCTGAGACAATTTAAGCACCAAAATAATTAAGCACAACAGTAAATTATAAGCCCTTGAGAAAAAAATATAATTTATGAAATCACACGAATAACAAATAAATTTAAAAGTAAGGGGAGGTGCTTCCCTGGTGGCACAGTGGTTAAGGATCCACCTGCCAATGCAGAGGACATAGGTTAGAGCCCTAGTCCAGGAAGATCCCACATGCCACGGAGCAACTAAGCCCGTGTGCCGCGACTACTGAGCCTGTGCTCTAGAGCCCGTGCTCTGTAACAAGAGAAGCCACTTCAATGAGAAGAAGCCTGTGAACCGCAAGGAACAGTAGCCCCTGCTCGCTGCAACTAGAGAAAGACCATGCGCAGCAACAAAGACCCAACGCAGCCAAAAATAAAATAAATAAATTTATAAAAAATAAAAAGAGATTTTTTAAAAAAAAAATAAAAGTAAGGGGAGAAGGAAGGTCCCCTGCTTACAATAGAATGTAGAAAGCTGAATACTAAATGTAGAGCAAGCGCTAGAAACATTTTGCAACCATCATGGTAAAGATCAGATAAGGAGCTTCCCTAGTGGCACAGTGGCTGAGAATCCGCCTGCCAATGCAGGAGACACAGGTTCGAGCCCTGGTCCAGGAAGATCCCACATGCCGCAGAGCAGCTAAGCCCATGTGCCACAACTACTGAGCCTGCACTCTAGAGCCTGCGAGGCACCACTACTGAGCCTGCGTGCCACAACTACTGAAGTCCATGAGCCTAGAGCCCATGCTCCACAACAAGAGAAGTCACTGCAATGAGAAGCCCGTGCACCACAACGAAGAGTTGCCCCCGCTCACCGCAACTAGAGAAAAGCCCACGTGCAGCAACGAAGACCCAATGCAGCCAAAAATAAATAAATTAATTAATTAACGAATTAATTTTAAAAAATCAGGTAAGAATCACCAGTGGATGCTAAGCCTGGGGAATTTTTTTTTTTTTAATTCCAGAGGTTCCAAAAAGCAAAACTTGTATTTGCCACATACTGGCAACTATTTTCATAGCATTTGCACTGTACTAGATATTATAAGTAAGCTAGAGATGATTTAAAGTATACAAGAGGGGCTTCCCTGGTGGCGCAGTGGTTGAGAGTCCGCCTGCCAATGCAGGGGACACGGGTTCGAGCCCTGGTCTGGGAAGATCCCACATGCCACGAAGCAACTAGGCCCGTGAGCCACAACTACTAAGCCTGCGCGTCTGGAGCCTGTGCTCCGCAACAAGAGAGGCCACGATAGTGAGAGGCCCGTGCACCGCGATGAAGAGTGGCCTCCGCTTGCCACAACTAGAGAAAGCCCTCGCACAGAAACGAAGACCCAACACAGCCAAAAATAAATAAATAAATAAATAAATGTATACAAGAGGATGTGCGTAGGTTATATGCAAATACTATGCCATTTTATATGTGACTTGACCATCTGTGGATTTTGGTATCCACAGGGGATCCTGGAACCACCACCTACAGATACCAAGACACAACTATATTTGCATGTTCTTAGAGTATCTCCCTGCAGGCTGCTTATTAGTTGCAAGGAAGATATAAAATACTGTTATTATACTTAGAAGCAATTTGGGCAATATCTTGACTAGATGTAACATCACGTACGAAAAACAGATGAATGCTGTATGTCCCCAGGTGTGATATCCTCAGAAGGACACAACATCACCTATGCAGTACTCTAACTGAGAAAACATAATATCAACTTAAACATGAGGACACATAAGACAAATGCAAAAAAGAATGCTCTGTTGTTTAAAAAAGGTTGGAAGGGATGCATTCTTCAAATATGTCAATAACAGAAAAGTCAGAACGGCTATGAAATATTCCACATAAAAGAGGTTAAAGGGGGCTTCTCTGGTGGCGCAGTGGTTGAGAGTCCGCCTGCCGATGCAGGGGACACGGGTTCATGCCCCGGTCCGGGAAGATCCCACATGCCGCGGAGCGGCTGGGCCCGTGAGCCATGGCCACTGAGCCTGCGCATCCAGAGCCTGTGCTCCGCAACAGGAGAGGCCACAACAGTGAGAGGCCCGCGTACCACAAAAAAAAAAAAAAGAGGTTAAAGGGACATAAAAATTAAATGCAATTCCTGACCTTACCCTGTAACTTGTATTGGAAATATTATAAAGGACATTATTAGATAATACAGCACTACTGCATATGAGTATTCCTCATATTATTTTTTTATACTTTTTATAAATTTGAAAACATTTCCAATAAAAAAGGTAGCCAAACATATTACACACAGAAGAACAAAGAATTACAATAGATTTCTTATCAGAAACTGTACAAGCCATAAGACAACAGAATAATGTCTTTATGGTGTTGAAAGAAAAAACTATCAACTTAGAATCCTATAACCAGTTAAAATTATCTTTCAAAAAAGAAGATGAATTAAAGATTTTTTTCAGATAAAAGCTGAGAGAAACTGTATCCAGCATCAGCAAACTTGAACTGTAAGAAATCTTACAGAAAGCTGTTTATATATAGAAGCAAGATTAATGACAATTAAAGAAGGGACAGGAGGGAGGAAATAGATGATACATTGTGAGGTTCTTAAATTGTATGTAAAGTGGTGTAATATTATTTGAAGGTGATGGATTAAATACATATTGTAAACCTAACAGCATTTACTTAAAAAATAAAACAAACAGGTGTAGCTAAGAAGCCAACAGCGTCAAAAAAATGAAATTTCAAAAAACCCTAAATCTAAAAAATGATAGGAAAAAACAAAGGAAAGATAGGACAAAAAATATCACAAAATAGTAGATTTAAACCCACCTATATCTATAGTTACATTAAAAGTAAACAATCTAGTCATTCCAGTTAAAAGGAAGAGTTGACAGACCAGATTTTTTAAAATTCAACTATATGCTGTCTTTAAGAAACGTATTTAGAATACAAAGATAAAAATATGCTAAAAGAATAAAAATATATATATAATGAAAAATACTAATCAAAAGAAAGCTGGAATGGCTACATTAATATCTAAAAAACTAGACCTCAGAACAAGAAATCTTGTCAAGGATAAAGAGGGATGTTTCATAACTATAAAGGAACTGATTTTCCAAGAAGATATGAAAAAAAATGACAGAACTGAAAGGAGGAATAGATGAACTGAAAGGAGGAATAGATGAATCCACAATTACAGTTGGAGATTTCAACAGTCCTCTCTCAGTAATTAACAGAACAAGTAGACAGAAAATCAATATGGATATAGATGACAATGATCACTAACACTCAGACAGCACATATAACATTTATAGATCAACCAAAAAACATCAGAATGTACATCCTTTTAAATGTACAGAGAACATTTAGCAAGGTAGATAATATTCTGTAACAGAAAACAGGTACAAATTCATTTAAAAGAATTGGAATCATACAGAATATGTTATCTGACCAAGAGAATTAAGTTAGAAATCAGTAATGGAAAGATATCTGTAACAGTAACAAAAAAAATCCCCAAAAGGAGAAAACTAAACAACAAACTTCTAAATAACATGGGTGAAATAAGAAATCACAAGACTTAAAACCACATATGAATCGACAATTATCTCAAAAATGTTTTCTTAAAATACCTAAAACACTAAAATACTAAGAAAGGTCTCAAATCAATGATTTAAGTTTCTACATTAAGAAGCCAAAAAACCAAGAGCAAATTAAACCCAAAGCTAAGCAGAAGAAATGCAACAAAAAAGATAAAAGCAGAAATCAATGAAACAGAAATGGACAAACAATAGAGAAAAATCAATGGAACAAAAAGCTTTTTTTTTTTTTAAAGACCAATACAATTGATAAACCTCTAGCCAGACAGATCAGGAATAAGAGAGTAGACACAAATTACCAATATCATCAATGAAAGAGGGAATATCACTTCAGGGCTTACAGACATGTAAAGGATAATAAAATATTATAACACCTTTATTCTAATAAAATTCAAAAACTTTAGATGAAATGGACAAATTCAAAGATACAAACTACAAAAACACACTCAAGAAGTAAATAACCTGGATAGTTCTAACGACTAAATAAATTTAATTCAAAATTTAATTTAAAAACTTCTCAGAAAACTAAAGATCTAGATGGCTTCACTGGTGAATTCCATTAAACATTTAAGAAAAAATGATACCTACACAAACTTACACAAACTCAGAAAATAAGAAGGGAACCCTTCCCAACTCACTTTACTCATTTGGTATTGAATCATATGGTCAGTATTACCCTGATATCAAAACCAGATGAAGACTAAGAAAATGATATAAATGAACTTATTTACAAAACAGAAATAGACTCAGACATAGAAAACATACATGTTTACCAGAGGGGATAGCAAGGGGTGGGGGGAGTGTGTGTGATAAATTAGCAGTTTGGGATTAACATATACACACTACTATGTATGAAATAAACAACAAGGACCTACTGTATAGTACAGGGAACTATATTCAATGTCTCGTAATAACCAATAATGGAAAAGAATCTGAAAAAGCATACACACATAACTGTACACCTTGAATCACTCTGCTGTACACCTGAAGCTAACACACACACACACACACACGAAAAAAAAAGATGAAGACATCACAAGAAAACTAAAACCAATACTTTTCATGAACACAGATATAAAACTCCTTAATAATTAAGTTCTAGTAAATCAAATCCAACAATATATAAAAATGATAATACATCAAGACCAAGTGAGGGACTTCCCTGGTGGTCCAGTGGTTAAGAATCTGCCTTCCAATGCAGGGGAAGTGGGTTTGATCCCTCATCAGGGAACTAAGGCCCTCATGTTGCAACTACTGAGCCCTCGCACCAACTAGAAAGAAGCCTGAGTGCCACAACTGCGCACCGCAATGAAAGATCCCACGTGCTGCAACTAAGACCCGAAGCAGCCGAAAATAAATAAATATATTTTTTAAAAAAGACCAAGTGAGGTTATCTAAGGAGCAAGATTAGTTTTAACATTACAAAATCAATTATGTAATAAAGCATATTTACACTATGAAGGAAAAATATATAAATCTCATAAATATTAAAGAAAGATTAACAGGGCTTCCCTGGTGGCGCAGTGGTTGGGAGTCCGCCTGCCGATGCAGGGGACACGGGTTCGCGCCCCGGTCCGGGAAAATCCCACATGCCGCAGAACGGCTGGGCCCGTGAGCCATGGCCATTGGGCTTGCGTGTCCGGAGCCTGTGCTCCACAATGGGAGAGGCCACAGCAGTGAGAGGCCCACGTACCGCAAAAACAAACAAAAAAATATTAACAAAGTTTAATACCCAGTTGCAATTTTTTTTAATTCCCAGCAAACTAGGAACAGAATGGAATTTCCTCAACCAGCTAAAGGGCATCGGTAAAAATCCCACAGCTTACATTAAACTTAATGATAAAAGATTGAATACTTTCCCCCTACGATGATCAAGAACAAAGGAAAGAATGTCCCCTCTCACCACTTCTATTCAACACTATATTGGAGGTCCTAGCCATACTAAGTGAAGTAAGTCAGAAAGAGAAAGACAAATATCATATGGTATCACTTACATACGGAATCTAAAATGTGATACAAATTAACTTATTTATAAAACAAACTCACAGACACAGAAAACAAATTTATGATTACCAAAGGGAAAAGGTGATTGGGGAGAAATAAATTAGGAGTTTGGGATTAGCATATACAAACTACTATATACAAAATAAACAAAAAGGTCCTACTGTATAGCACAGGGAACTATATTCAATATCCTGTAATAAACCATAATGGAAAAGAATATGAAAAAGAATATGTATATGTATATATAAATGAATCACTTTGCTGTACACCAGAAACTAACAAAACGTTGTAAATCAACAATACTTCAATTAAAAAAAATAAAAAAGACACCACCAAATGCTGGCAAGAATGTGGAACAACCTAAACTCTCATATATCATTTGTGGTAGGAAGAGGCACCACCACGCTGGGAATAGTTCTAAGTTTTCTATAAAACTAAACATATATCTGCACTTGATCCAACAATTATACTCCTAAGTACTTGCCCAAGAGGAATAAAAACATATACTTAACACAAAGATTTTTGTACAAATGATTAAAATAGCTTCATTTATAAGAGCCAAAGACTAGAAACCACCCAAATAGTTGAATGGATAAACAAATTTTGGTACATTCATGCAAAGGAATATACTTAGCAATAAAAAGAAATGAACTACTGTAACACACACCAACATGAATGATGCTCAAAAATGTTACGCTGAACAAAAAAAAAGCCACACAAAACACTATATACTGGGGACTTCCCTGGTGGTCCAGTGGTTAAGACTCTGTGCTTCCAATGCAAGGCGCGTGGGTTTGATCCCTGGTTGGGGAACTAAGATACTACATGCTGCACAGTGCGACCAAAGAATTAAAAAAAAAAAAGACTATATACTGCATAATTCCATTTATATGAAATTCTAACAAAGGGAAATCCAGTAGTAACTGACAGCAGATAAGTGGTTGCCTGGAATCACTAGTAGGAGATGAGATAGCAGGAAGCGGAAGTGGCTGCAAAGAGGTAGTGTAAGGGAATTTTTGGGGTGATGGAAATGTTCTACATCTTGTTTTTGATGGTTGTTGTACTGCTGTACATGTCTGTCAAAATTCATCAAAGTATACTCTTAAAATGGGTGCATTATGTTGTTTGTAAGTGGTAACTCAAAAAGGCAGATTTTTAAAATAAAATGGAAAAAACTATCAAAAATTTTTAAGTTTACATTCCCTTAACCCATGTATTCCAGTTCTAAGAAATTATCCCAAAATGTACCTCAAAGAAACCATCAGCCAAGAACACAAAGATGCATTTACAAAAATGTTCTTTATAGCATTATTTAATAGAAATAATTTCTTTCAATGGTCCATCAATAGGGTATTAATTAAATAAGTTAGGGTACATGCATAGACTAGGATACTTCATAGCAATTAGAAGCAGCAATTAGATTTACTTATATTGACCTGAAACATGTTGTTAAATCGAAAAAATAGGGAGGTTCCTAGTGGCTTAGTGGTTAGGATTCCAGGCTCTCACTGCTGGGGCCCGGGTTCAGTCTCTGGTCAGGGAACTGAGATCCCACAAGCTGCATGGCGTGGCCCAAAAAAAAAAAAAAAAAAAAATCAAAAAGGTAGTTACAAAACAGTGTGTGTAACTTAATTTTAATAAATGTATATAATACATACATATGTAAATTCAAAAACGTATGAGCCAACTTTATACCAAGAGATGTCATCTTTTTCTTATATGTAAGAGAATGTTGAGACCACTCCTATTTTAGAGATGAAGAAACTCTCATCAGAGATGTCAAATGAGTGTCAGAGAAATCAAAACAAGACTGAGGGCCACATAGTCGTTCAGGAAACAACTGCTATCTCAATGAACAGGCATACATTCTTCAAAGTTTCTACAAAGGAACTCTGCTAAGTTGGAAAAATAAAAGCAGAGTACCAGGGACTTCCCTGGTGGCGAAGTGGTTGAGAATCCGCCTGCCAATGCAGGGGACATGGGTTCGAGCCCTCGCCCGGGGAAGATCCCACATGCCCTGGAGCAACTAAGCCCATGCACCACAGCTACTGAGCCTGCGCTCTACAGCCTTCTAACCACAACTACTGAGCCTGCGTGCTACAACTACTGAAGCCCATGTGCCTAGACCCCATGCTCCGCAACAAGAGAAGCACCGCAATGAGAAACCCATGCACTGCAACAAAGAGTAGCCCCGCTTGCCGCAACTAGAGAAAGCCTGCGTACAGCAACAAAGACCCAATGCAGCCAAAAATAAATAATAAATAAATTTATATTAAAAAAAAAGCAGAGTACCAGTGGAAAACGCCTACATGGTTTTACAGTCATCTGTCGTTCTAACATCAGAATGAAATTCAGTAAAAACCTTCTTCCATATAGTAAGTAGACAGGGCTTCCCTGGTGGCCCAGTGGTTGAGAGTCTGCCTGCCGATGCGGGGGACACGGGTTCGTGCCCCGGTCCGGGAGGATCCCATCTGCCGCGGAGCGGCTGGGCCAGTGAGCCATGGCCGCTGAGTCTGCGCGTCCAGAGCCTGTGCTCCGCAACGGGAGAGGCCACAACAGTGAGAGGCCCGCGAACCGCAAATAAATAAATAAATAAATAAGTAGATAATGGTCCCTTATTAACTCTTTTATGCTGTGCTTACTTCCCTGCTGTTAGCAGGACTTGATTTAAAAGCAGGAAGGCATACCCTAAGAAAACCGTAATTCAAAAAGAGTCATGTACCAAAATGTTCATTGCAGGTCTGTTTACAATAGCCAGGACATGGAAGCAACCTAAGTGTCCATCATCAGATGAATGGATAAAGAAGATGTGGCACATATATAGAATGGAATATTACTCAGCCATAAAAAGAAACGAAATTGAGATATTTGTAGTGAGGTGGATGGACCCAGAGTCTGTCATATAGAGTGAAGTTAAGTCAGAAAGAGAAAAACAAATACCGTATGCTAACATACATATGGAACCTAAGAAAAAAAAAAAGGTCATAAAGAACCTAGGGATAAGACAGGAATAAAGACACAGACCTACTAGACCTACTAGACCTACGGGGAGGGGGAACGGTAAGCTGTGACAAAGTGAGAGAGTGGCATGGACATATATACACTACCAAACGTAAAATAGCTAGCTAGTGGGAAGCAGCCGCATAGCACAAGGAGATCAGCTCGGTGCTCTGTGACCACCTAGAGGGGTGGGATAGGGAGGGTGGGAGGGAGGGAGATGCAAGAGGGAAGAGATATGGGGAAATATGTATATGTATAACTGATTCACTTTGTTATAAAGCAGAAACTAACACACCACTGTAAAGCAATTATACTCCAATAAAGATGTTAAAAAAATAAATAAATAAAAAATAAAATAAAATAAAAGCAGGAAGAAGACAATGTCAGTATGGAGTCTCCCTGAAAGCAGGAAGGAAGTACTTTGGACTGATTAAGGCCAGCATGACATTCATAGTGGCCAATCTCATTCCAGCTGAGTTAAAGTAATCATTGCAATATTTGCTCCCTGTCAGCCCTTGTCAGGATCCAAAAGAAAACTGAGAAACTGTTCACACATATACACACACACACAGAAAGAAAAAGGCTAATTTATTATAATCTGCTTGTCAAATATCAAGTATTTGTAATACTCCAAAAAATAAATAATCACTGACCTTCAGTAAGTGGTATTTACAAGGCAAAACAACTCCAAAACTTACCAGCACCACCCCCACAAAATTTACCAGACCATACTGAAACTTCCGCTTTTTTTTTTTGAAACACCTTTATTGGAGTATAATTGCTTTACATTGTTGTTACTTGCTACTGTATAACAAAGTGAATCAGCTATATGTATACATATATCCTCATGTCCCCTCCCTCTTGCGTCTCCCTCCCACCCTCCCTAATGCACCCCTCTAGGTGGTCACAAAGCACCGAGCTGATCTCCCTGTGCTATGAGGCTGCTTCCCACTAGCTATCTATTTTACATTTGGTAGTGTATATATGTCCATGCCACTCTCTCACTTCGTCCCAGCTTACCCTTCCCCCACCCCGTGTTCTCAAGTCCATTCTCTACATCTGTGTCTTTATAACTTCAGCGTTCTTGATCTTCTCCTACCCGACCCTCCACTCCCACTGAGAATGAAATCATCTTGCTATGAAATGTTAAGAGGAAAAAAGATACTGATGGTTTACTAATGACAATTAGTAATATTCTGATGGTTTACTAATCATATATATGTATGCATACACATATATATAGTATTTGTGTATTGAACTTATAAATGTACCTTTGTTCAAGCACATAAATGCCAAAGAAGTCATCTAAAAATAGATTATACAATTCTATACTGTCTACTCACATTTGCCCAGTCTGAATCTTCTCACCATCATAGCCTCCTTCTTAAATAATTAAGTTGACCAACTGTCACCCCCTGTCCCATAAAAGTACTTGGATTCTAATACTTCTATATCTGCATACCTATATCTCACTATATTCTAAAACCTAAGACCCAGATTGAGCAATGTGGACAGGAGAAACAGGAGAAGGGAAAAAGAGAAGGAAGAAAGGATTTTGTAAAAATTTTCACCAAAAACATTTTCACTGACCTTGCCCACAGCTATCAAATATAGCACTCACCTACTCTGAATACTCCAAGTAATACTAACAATTTTAACCTAACCAGCCGTAAAAATATCAGGAGTAGCAGTCACCACTTATTAAATGCTTATTCTGTATCAAGCACCATGCTGAGTACTATATGTTATCTCATTTAATCCTTCCTACAACTCTCCAAAGCAGGCTGTAAAAATTTGGAGAGGTTCACTTGCTCAAGTCTACACAGATAGAGGAATCCAGAATCAGATGTATGTCCATCTGTCTCAAGAACCAAAATAAATAAATAAATAAATACTAACCACACTTCTATTTTATTCTACATGCTTTTATTCCTCTCTTTATTACAAGATTAAGAAAACAGAGCATGGGGCTTCCCTGGTGGCGCAGTGGTTAAAAATCTGCCTGCCAATGCAGGGAACACAGGTTTGAGCCCTGGCCTGGGAATATCCCACATGCCGCAGAGCAACTAAGCCTGTGTCACACAACTACTGAGCCTGTGCTCTAGAGCCCGTGAGCCACAACTACTGAGGCTGCATGCCACAACTACTGACGCCCGGGAGCCTAGAGCCCGTGCTCCACAACAAGAGAAGCCTGCGCACCGCAAGGAAGAGTAGCCCCCGCTCGCAGCAACTAGAGAAAGCCCGCGTGCAGCAACGAAGACCCAATGCAGCCAAAAATAAAAATAAATAAAATAAGTAAATTTTATTTTATTTTTTTTTTTTTTTTTTTAAATAAGTAAATTTTAAATAAATAAATAAAAAGAAAGCACAGCATGGACATCCATATGCAAAAAAATGAACCCCGACCTAAACTTTACAACTTACACAAAAATTAACTAGGTCACAGATCTAAATATAAAAAAGCAAAACCATGAAAATTCTAAGGGAAACCATTTGTGACTTGGGGTTAGGCAAAAAGTTCTTATATATGACATCAAAAGTTCAATCCATAAAAGAAAAGTTAATAAATTGGACTTCATCAAAATTTAAAACTTTTGCTCTGCAAAAGTCACTGATAAGAGAATGAAGAGATAAGCTACAGACTGGGGAAAATATCTGGAAATCACATATCCTTGAAAGGACTTGTATCCAGAATATATATAAAAGAACTCTCAAAACTCAACAGTAAGAAAACAGTTTTAAGTTGTGTAAAAGATAAGAATACCTCACCAAAGCAGATAAAAGAATGGCAAAAAGGCACATTAAAAAAGATGTTCAGGGCTTCCCTGGTGGCACAGTGGTTGAGAATCCGCCTGCTAACGCAGGGGACACGGGTTCGAGCCCTGGTCTGGGAGGATCCCACATGCCGCAGACCAACTGGGCCCGTGAGCCACAACTACGGAGGCTGCAAGTCC
Organism: Orcinus orca; assembly: GCF_937001465.1. NCBI lineage: Eukaryota > Metazoa > Chordata > Mammalia > Artiodactyla > Delphinidae > Orcinus > Orcinus orca. The sequence goes on from NC_064572.1 coordinate 30,331,422, forward strand.
GGAGCCTGTGCTCCACAACAAGAGACCGCGACAGTGAGAGGCCCATGCACCGCGATGAAGAGGGGCCCCCGTTCACTGCAACTGGAGAAAGCCCTTGTACAGAAACGAAGACCCAACACAGCCAAAAATAAATAAATACATTTTAAAAAAAATATTCAACATCATTAGCCATTAGAGAAATACAAATTAAAACCACAATAAGAGGGACTTCCCTGGTTGCAGAGTGGTTAAGAATCCGCCTGCTGGGCTTCCCTGGTGGCGCAGTGGTTGAAAGTCCGCCTGCCGATGCAGGGGACACGGGTTCGTGGCCCAGTAAAAAAAAAAAAAAAGCATCTGCCTGCCAATGCAAGGGACACGGGTTTGATCCCTGGTCCGAGAAGATCCCACATGCCACGGAGCAACTAAGCCCATGCACCACAACTACCGAGCCTGCGTTCTAGAGCCCACGAGCCTCAACTAGTGAGCCCAAGTGCTGCAACTAGTGAAGCCCGCACACCTAGAGCCTGTGCTCTGCAACAAGAGAAGCCACCACAATGAGAAGCCTGCACACTGCAATGAAGAGTAGCCCCTGCTTGCCGCAACTAGAGAAAGCCCACACACAGCAACGAAGACCCAATGCAGCCCAAAAAAAAAAAAAAAAACCACAATAACATATCACTACACACTTATTAGAATGGCTAAAATGAAAATGCCAACACCACCAAATGCTGGCAAGGGTGCAGAACAATTGGAATTGTCTTATGCTGTTGATGGGAATGCACAGTACAGGCACTCTGAGAAACAGTTTGGTAGTTTCTTATGAAGTTAAACATATACCTACCATATATCCCAGCAATCCCACTCCTGGATATTTACTTTAAAGAAATGAAAACTATGTTCACATAAAAACCTGTACACAGATGTTTATAGTAGTTCTATTCATAACTGCCAAAAACTGGAAACAAATTAATGAGAGGGGACTAACTAGTGAAACATACCACAACTCGGATGAACCTGAAAGCCAAAACCAATCTCAAAAGGTTACATACTGTATGATTCCACTTATATGACATTCTCAGGAAGACAACACTATAGTAACCAAGAAGAGATCAGTGATTGACAAAGTATGGGGTGAGGAAGAGGTGACTGTAAGAGACAACATGAGGAAGTTTTTGGGGGGAGTAGAGCTATTCTGTATCCTGATTGTGGTAGGTGGCTACAGAAATCTATACATGCGTTAAAATGCATAAAAATACACCCACAAAGTGCAGAATAGTGTGGATATTAGGATGATCCCTTTGTGTCTTCAACATCCTTTAAAGGATATTTCTGTAACATAGAAACTTATGTGCTTATATGTCTATATATTTTTTGCAGTTCAGAATTAAAAGAAACCGTTAGAAATGGTTCCCTTTTTCAGTGGGAGAAGAGGCTTGTATCTTTCTACTGTTTGAATTATGAGTCATTTTTGTACTCTTCTATATATTTTTTTCTTTAACTTTTTGTTTTGTTCTGTTTGCTGCTTACCATGGAGCACTTCTCCAGTACTTCCTCCTGGAACTTCAGAAATCGCTCCTGAACCTCAGCTTCATTGAGGAAAAAGGCAAGGAAGTGAGTGAAGGGCTGCTTTCTTCTAAAAGTGAGCAAAAGAACATCAATCCGAGTTCGGGCTGAAATTACACCACTTCGATGCTGGCCAGTGATTACTGTAAGCAAAAAAAAAAAGGCAAATATTAAAATGCTCAAGGACCATCAAATGGTTGTAAAATAGGTGACCTCTTGAAACTGTCAGCTCTGGAGAATAAAATTGTCATGAATGTGTACATAATTCTGAACAGGGGACAGTACCAAGGGTAAGAAAGCTGTTAATGAATTCAGTCTAAGCAGAATGAGGTTTAAAAACAGAATAACCTCAAGGCCATCTGATGAAGTAGAGAAATGAGTTCAAAAGCTACAAGCAATCCCTCATACCTTGCTGGTATGAATGTAAAATGGTACAGTTGCTATGGAAAAGTTTGGCAGTTCTTTGAAAAGGTACACAGAAAAATACCATGTGACCCAGGAATTCACTCCTAGATAGAAACTCAAAGGAAGTAAAAACAGGTGTTCAAAGAAAAAACCTGTACAGGGACTTCCCTGGTGGCACAGCAGTTAAGAATCCATCTGCCAATGCAGGGGACACAGGTTCGAGCCCTGGTTCAGGAAGATCCCACATGCCACAGAGCAACTAAGCCTGTGCACCACAACTAATAAGCCTGTGCTCTAGAGCCCTCGAACCACAACTACTGAGCCTGCATGCCACAACTACTGAAGCCCGTGTGCCTAGAGACCATGCTCTTCAACAAGAGAAGCCACTGAAATGAGAAGCCCACACACCTCAATGAAGAGTAGCCCCCACTCGCTGCAACTAGAGAAAGCCTGTGCACAGCAACGAAGACACAATGCAGCCAAAAATAAATAAATAAATAAAATTTTAAAACCTGTACAAATGTTCACAGCAGTTCTGTTCACGAGAGCCAAAAGGTGGAAAAACACAAATGTCCATTAACCAATAAGCAAATAAATAAAATGTGGTATTTCCATACACTGAAATACTACTCAGCCAAAAAAAAGGAGTGAAGTATTGATACATGCAAAAACATGGATCAATCCTGAAAACATTGTGCTAAGTTAAAGATGCCAGACACAAAGGCCACGTATTGTATGTTTCCACATATAGTAAATACCTAAACAGACAAATTCAGAGAGTCAGAAAGCAGATCAGTGGTAGCCAAGAGCTGGGGAGCAGTGAGGAATGGGGAGTGATTGCTTAATGGGTATGGGGTTTTCTTTTTGGGTGATAAAATGTTCTGGAACTAGACAGTGGTGAAGGTTGCACAACACTGTAAATATACTAAATGCCACTGAATTCAACACTTTAAAGTGGTCTAAATGGTAAATTTTACGTTGTGTATATTCTACCATTTAAAAAAAGAACAATGTATCACACAGAAATTAAAATAACAATAAAAAGTTAAGAACAAAAAGAGTGGAGCTTTCTGTCATGTAAATTTTACCTCAATTTTTAAAAATACTGTGGCAGAATTTTTAGTGATTCACTATAGTAAAAGAGCAGAAGAGAGTCTACTACAGTCTATACAATCCTACCCTAACTGTATGAAAATATAAGGTTAAAGTAAAAGCTTTATCTATATCTGTATTGTATGTATGAATATCAAATTTCCACGCCTTGGTATAATTTGGTCTTCTTTGGTCTGGGCTGTCTTTACACATATATAAATGAAAATAGGGGAAAAAGCCACTGTCTGCAAAGAAAAAAAATCATTTAGGGATTACACAACCTCTGTTTAAGCAGAGATTAAACTTCTAGGTTCCAGAACTGGCAGTGCTTGGTCCAAAACAGAAACTAAGGAAAGGTGCACAAGATAGGAACAATGAACAAAACTGGCATTTTAACAGACTATTTATTAAAGAGGAAAGGACAGACTTCTGAACATAAAATATTGAAGTATTAACTCTAATAATAGCAAAATGTGCTATGTACTTTCAAGACCACAAAGCTTGTTCCTTCCAAGCAACTGCAGAAGTGAGGACAAACAAATAGAATTATTTCTTTAATACTTCCCATTAAAGCACTTGAAACTTTCTAAAGAACAACCTATCTATTTCTTAATAAGAATGAAATTATCATACCCATTTCGTTGTAGAGAAACAAGATGGAAATTTCTAAGAAAAGAAGTAAACTATGAATGAATTAATTAACAGAAAGCCTAAAAACTGTTTGCCTAAGTAAAAAATTGACATAAGTAATAACCAAAAAATGTAAGAAGCTGAGATATGATATTTTCTAATGACATCATTGATATTTTCAAATAGGATCCTTTGAGAATCCAAAAGACTCAGATGCCCAGTGAAGGGAAGTATCCTAGCAGGCATTCAAATAATGTGCTATAGAAATACTGACAAAGGAGGATTCAATGGTAAACTGGGACAAAATTAAGGGAAAGTAGAAATTATAATTATTTCTGCAAGAGACAAAATATGGTGAGAAAATAAAAGGAAAAGGGATGGAGGAGATGGAAGCTTAAAATTCATGTTTATGTTTTATTTCTGTAAAAATTTAGTACAACATGCTAAATCTATTATTTTCCATTACGAAGGTGGTTCAGTAGAGAATAAGACTAATAAGACATTTTCATTTTTTAACATAGAAAACTGAAAAGGGCACTTCAAAGGTGCTCAGGCTGATTTCCAGAAAAAGATTCAAAGTTGAGCAATTACTAAAAAGCAAATATGATGAGGTTAGAAATATTCTAAAATATTAGAATATTATGTCTGAGAGGACCAGAATTTACATGGCATGGGTCTAAAGACTACAATAAGGGATACAGAGAAAGAAAACTATTAAAGGCATTGATGTGAAACTTTAAAAAAACCAATTGCCTAACTACAATGACAACAACACTTTAAAAGCATCTTCTTACATCCCATTGCCTGAGACTTCAAAACAGACTAGACCAGATCCTTATCTAGAGGACAAATTAAAACCTACTAGATCATTTTCTTCTCTAGTTTCTCTAATTTAGGAGAGGCAAAAGAAAATAACTAATTACAGCATATACCACACCAATGCACCGGCAGTCGTGATTTCACATCACAACCCAATTTACTGTAAGCGATAAATTTGATTTTTCTATATACTTTACTTCCCTACAAGACCAATAACCAGTTTATCCTCTTCTTTTTCAGTTAAATTAGTTCCACTAAATTCTTACTTTTAATGATTAGACACACTTATTTTTCACACTTAAATATTTGTGCTTTCTAAGTCAAAATGGAATCTTAACAAACTGTCTAACCTTTTCTGAATAAGTTTTGGAATGACTCCAGTATCTTAAAATGGCTAAGGTCTCTACATTTATAGCATGTTATAATTTTTACCAAAATAAAAATTATTATTCATCTGTTGCTATATGCATAGAAAAAATGCAGAACAGATTCAACTATTAACAGCAATTATGGCTGAGGTTCATAACACAAGAGACTTCCCTTTATACTTTATACATAATTTCTACAAGTTTTTGTTTTTGAAAGCATGTATTAATTTTTAAATCAGGAAATAAAAAGAAATAAGCTTTAATGCAATTAATAAAATTACTTCAATATTTGTAACTTGAACTTTAACACTTAAGGTAAGACCCAAGTTTTTCGTTTTTTTTTTTTTTTTTTTTTTTTGCGGTACGCAGGCCGCTCACTGTTGTGGCCTCTCCCGTTGTGGAGCGCAGGCTCCGCGGCCATGGCTCACGGGCCCAGTGGCTCCGCGGCATGTGGGATCTTCCCGGACCGGGGCACAAACCCGTGGCCCCTGCATCGGCAGGCGGACTCTCAACCACTGTGCCACCGGGGAAGCCCAAGACCCAAGTTTTTTTAACTGTAATTCTAAATATTTATTTCAGTGAGAGTCCTTCAAAAATGTCATTAGGGACTTCCCTGGTGGCACAGTGGTTAAGAATCCACCTGCCAATGCAGGGGACACAGGTTCGAGCCCTGGTCCGGGAAGATCCCACATGCCGCGAAGCAACTAAGCCCGTGTGCCACAACTACCGAGCCTGTGCTCTAGAGTCCGTGAACCACAACTACTGAGCCCATGTGCCACAACTACTGAAGCCCGCGTGCCTAGAGCCCGTGCTCCACAACAAGAGAAGCCACTGCAATGAGAAGCCCGCGCACTGCAACGAAGAGTAGCCCCTGCTGCTCACCGCAACCAGAGAAAAGCCCGCATGCAGCAACGAAGACCCAACACAGCCAAAAATTAATTAATTAATTAATTTAAAAAAAAATGTCATTAAAGTCCTAAAGCTAAAGTTTGCTGAAGTTACCAAGGGGCTGGGGAAAATTCTAGCACTTCATTGTCCAAAACAGGAGCCCACACGCAGCTAGTTAAATTAAAAGTTAAATGAATTAGAATGAAGCAGTATTTAAAATTCAGTTCCTCAGTCACACTAGCCACATTTCAAGTAATCACAGTCCTGTGTGGCTAGTAGCTCCTGCACTGGACAGTGCAGATACCCAACATGTTCACGATTACAGAAAGTTCTCCTGGACAGCACTGCTCTAAAGTCAACTGCTACTTATCTGCCACAGTGATTATTCTTACACAGCACAAAATGAAAAGAGTACTTATTTTTTTCTCCTAAAACTTAATACAACCCATGAGTGATTATGGAAAATGGATTATTGGAGGCTGCTGCACTTATTCGACATTGAAGAAGTCCTACTGCTTTAGGATGAGTTCTTTAAAATTCTGTCCCTCCAGTGCCTCTCACTCAAAGCCACTTTACAACACAAGCCTATGCCCTTGGTCCACATTGTTGCTTTAGTACAGACACTTTCTGACGTAATTTCTATTGCTAAACTACTCTTCCTCACCTGACCAGTTATTTGAATCAGGTTGTTGTTTTAATTATTATTCTTACTATTTCCTTCCTAGTCTACAAAGCAAGATAAAAACAAGAGAACAATATGGAAAGGTCTGAACTTTATTTCAAATTTGCTGATCCCACTGGTTTTCTCTAATTCTAACTTGAAATAATTCACAACTTCATTTCAAGCTACTGAAGCATGAAAGAAATTTCCTCGTCCACAACAAAATCTGGAAGCTTTATTCCATCAGTGCGTGGTGAAGTATAAAATTAAGGCCCAGGTACTTAATCAAGTTAAGGTTGTATGACTACATCTTTCTTCATTTGGGAGACTGACACTGATATAAAAAGGCCAATAGCTACAGAACCACATAAAGAATATAGTCACCAAACACCTCAGTTGGGTCACATTATTCCATACACACACACAAGTGATTCCAAATATAACATATATATTGGGTCTCACCAATTTCTCCTTCTTGTCCAGGCTTAGGAATGCTTACGGAAGTTTTGGTCTCCACTTCTAGTTTCTTCCTAGTGTCGCCCCTCTTTCCAACTATATGCCTATAATATAAAGAAAATTAATTAACGTAAATCAAAATGTTCCAAGAATAAAGAACTCCATCATGTTTAAATCATACGTGGCCAGAGACACTCCCTCATAGAAAAGTGCTTCAGTAAAAACTCAGTATCTGTAGGGGAAATTACAAATCATACAGCTTTATAGAACATACTACATTACACTCATTGGCAAAATGATATCCTACAGCCAATTCAACCACATAGAAAGAATAACTATGCTCAATGCCTGCTTGCGTCTCAAAACTATATTCAGAGACTTCCCTGGTGGTGCAGTGGTTAAGAATCCGCCTGCCAATGCAGGGGACACGGGTTCGAGCCCTGGTCCAGGAAGATCCCACATGCCGCGGAGCAACCAAGCCTGTGCGCCACAACTACTGAGCCTGGGCTCTAGAGCCCGCGAGCCACAACTACTGAAGCCCACGCGCCACAACTACTGAAGCCCACGTGCCTAGAGCCCATGCTCCACAACAAGAGAAGCCACCACAACGAAAAGTAGCCCCCACTCACCACAAGTAGAGAAAGCCCGCGGGCACCAACAAAGACCTAACACAGCCAAAAATAAATAAATAAATAAATAAATAACTATATTCAAAATCTGGGTCTGCAGTTCAGTGAAAGGAAAGCTGGCACAGTCTCACAGGGCACTTGACTGGGTCTACAGTTTGAAGGGGGAAAACCTCGTTCTCTTAGAGAGCAAATTAACTACATTATGAGTTCATCCTAAGGGAATTATCCTTGATTAATTAAATAAAGGTAAAGAGCTTAGCAAAGAGCAGGGTTCACCAGTCAGGACAGATTCAAGCACAGAGAGTAAAGAGGTAATCCTCAGGTTGAATTCAAACACATAGGCATGTTTTGTTCGGGAGAGTTCACCTAAAAATTGGGAAATTTTACCTAAAAATATAGATTTCTAAGTTCTTTTGAAAAATTGGGAGATCTGACTACTCATGGCAAAAACAGGCTGGAACATGAGCGCGTTACTAAAAATGGAATATGAGCTCATCACAAACCCTGTCCCTCCCTACTGTCTTTCACTGACTGCACCTCAATCATCTGCTGGCTCATTTGCATTACTTGCCTGGGCCTCCCAGCATAAATAATTCTGACAATCCAAGGTTATCTTCTGAAACCCACAGTAATTAGATGTGTTAAAGCAAATGAGACTGCCGGATCCCAGGAGAAAAGTTTCAGAGTCTATAAAGCACTAAGAGACCATCACAGGACCATAAAGTTAAGAGATAAAACTTCCTCATCAACAGTATTTCAGCTTCTATGATTTCAATTACAGTATCCAACAGCATGGGTGACTATGTCTAAAACTCTGCATTTGTTTTTTACATGGGGATAACCAAGCCCGGTTATTTCCATTAAGGTCTACTGTAGTAAGCCAGATTTTTATAAAACAAGATGTTTAGAAGAGGACGAGAACTCCACAGTTTCAATGTGGTTTTTCTCTGTGTTGGGCTAGGGACTGTGCAGCACCAACTCCATCAGGCCCTTGCCTTTCCAGGCCTTATCAACAAGGGGAGCTTTCAACCAGGCTCCTGTTTGTTAGCACGTGGCTAGTGGACAAACTTACCCTAAGTAGTTGGCTCAAAGTGTTATTAATAGTCCAGGCACCTTAGGGAAGTGATTGAGGTTAAAGACGCTTTAGAATCAAACCTTGGGCAAGTCATTTAACCACTCTAAACCTATTTCCTCACTTATAAAAATGGAGTGAATAATACCTAAGTAACATAAGGTTGTTTTAAGGATTAAATGTGATCATATATAAAAGGGCTTCCTAGTGACTGACACATAGCTCAGTACAGCCCATGCCATCCTCATTAAGCCCATGACAGCATCCTTACAGTTAAGAGTACCAGACCCAAAAGAGGTTTACATGGAAAGTCTAAAACACTCACTAAAATAAAAGATATGCAGTGAAAGGGTGACTCCTTTATTGAATATGCAAGTGGAAATTCCTGCCAGATCAAGTGGTTCTCAATCTTGGCTACACACTGGAATCACCTGGGGGGCTACAAAAACTAATGATGCCTGGGTTCAGCTCCCAGAGATTTGGACTCAACTGGTCTGGGGTGCACCTAGGTATCAGGAATTTTTAAAGCTCCCCAGGAGCTTTAAATGTGCACCTGAAGTTGAGAACCACAGTATTAGATCCAGTCCGTGGACACGTGTATCACCATTAGGCTTTGATTATAAATTACTTTGGTTAAGTAATCTCTTCCTTGATCCAAATAACCTTACATAAATGATTCATAAGAAGAAATCTTCCTTGTATGACAATTGTTTCTCAATAAGACAGGAAAGGAGGAAGGGAGGAAGGAGTCTTCCTAGTAAATACTGTCTATTAATTAGGATTTAGCAGAACCAATACCTAATCTAAATTGCAAGTCATCTGGAACAAAATGAGTACTTAGAATATATAGAATTCAAAAGGTCATCAAGTTAGAATCAGATATTTAAGGAATCTTTACACACCTTAGCAGTAGCAAATATATACATTAAGGAAGACATGTTGCATTGATTTTATCAGGAACCTGAGCCACAACTTTCTAAAATCATGTTTCTTAGAAGAAAATGTCACCAGAACCTGAGAGAAAAGTGAGCTGTCAGGATTAACATCTGGTTTCGCATTCAGCCACATTCCATAAGAATTTCATCCTTAATAGGTGTTTCAGAAGATTCTCAAGGTTGACAAAAATGAAACTACTAGCCTCTTGGAGCTTAAAGGTATATGATTCCATATTTGTAGATCTCCTCTCATAGAGGATCAAGGACAGACTTTATTCATCTGGTACAACACAGAAAAAAAATCTATGACTTCCCAGACCAGCCTATCTCCAGAGGCACAAGCCCAAAAGAAGCCAGTCAGCCACATAAGCTAACCGTATTAGTGGTTAATAAGAGACAGAATGTGGTCCATCACGCACGCAAGCAAGCAAGCACAGACTGAAGGGATGGCAAAGCTTCCAAGCAATTTACATATAACGATAACTCTGGAAAAAGCACATCAGTATTTGACAAGCATTGGAGAATAACAGGACACATTCCTACCTTCAAGAAGCTTCCCATCTAGTGGGAAAAATATCAAGTAGCACACAAATAAATATAAACATAAGACTGAGAAATGCTACAAAGGAAAAGTAGAGGGTGTTATGAAAACGTATAGTAGGGAAATCAATGTGGCGGTGGGGATGTCGGTGTCAAAGCAAGCTTCCCTAAGGAAGGAGAATAAAACTAGCTAAGGAACAGGAGAGATTGAAAGGCAAAGGGAACAGCATATGCCAAGGCTCAAAGGCAGGAAGGAACACGGCACATGTGAAAAACTGAAGAAAACCAGTTAAGCTTAAGTGCGAAGCCAGGGAAACAGTGGTGTGAACTGAGACTGAAAAATCAAGGCTGGCTAACTCATGTTCAAGATTTTGGCCACTGCTCTAATGGAAGAGAATTCCATCTTCAGAGGAAGGATGTTAATGGATTTCAAGCAAAGGTAGTAAAATAATCAGGTTTGCCTTTTAAAAAGATCATTCCGCCCTCAATGTGAAGAACTGATTGGAAGAGAGAGCAAGAATCAGTGTGGAGAGACCAGTAAGTAGGCTACTTGAAGTAATTCACAAACAAGGCAGCAGGGTGGCTGTAAAGAAAGAGATAAGTAGATTCAAAAGATATTTAAGAAGCAAAATCAACAGGACTTGGTGACATATGTGAAATGATGAAACTGATCTACAATCAGTCCTTAGAAATTCTAGGACATTAAACACTAAACCATTTTACCACTAGTAATCAAGCATTGCAATAAGTGTGGAAAAGAGAAGAATCTACTTCCTGCTATGTTTCCTAGAAATGCCTTCCCATGAAGCTGCCGGGGGCCTCACTCACTTGTAGAGCAGGCTGGGGGCCTTCAGAGTACACCGGAAACCTTGCGGGGTCTGCACCACCTCATAGCCTTCACAGGACTCTTCTGCACACTCCACGAGACCTGTAGAGAAATGGTAACATCTCGCTCAGAGCTGCTGCTCTATGGACAACAGTCTGCTTTCTCACCAGCTGTCCAACCACTCTCAAGGTTTAAAAAAAGCAATACACACACAAAAAAACCAGTCATACACTTTACACTACAGAACACTGCTCTGATATTCCTTCTGACCTGCTCTTAGAAGAAAAATAAAGAATAAAAAATACATGACTATTTTAAATCTTCCAATCTTGGAACCGTGGAAAAGGAGTATTTACATATCACTATTTAACTGTTTTCTCCCAGAAAGCTAAGAAAGTAAAATTTTTTGTACTGTTTTTTCTTTTGGAGATGTGTTTCATGTAACATAAAACTCATCCTCTTAAAATGTACAACTCAGTGGTTTTTAGTATTAAAACACAAAATCACTTCAGTGAATGAGGTAGGAGTGATACTGGAGAACTTACTCCATACAGCCAAGACAAAGATAAAGGAGGAGGGTGAAATAAAGGAGCTCAAGGCCCCAAGGCAAAAGGGAAACAGCGGGGAGGACCAAGGGGAAGACTATTCCCCAAGGTTTAGGGCCTAATGGAAAAGCTTACAAACCGAAAGGAAAAGGAAGCAGAGAACCTGAAAGGCCCTATTTGTGCATTAAACCCAAGTCCAAGTTAATCAGCCTGAAAATATTGCCCATCTCAACGGTTTAGTTTACTTCTTAAAAATTATCCCTATTTTAAGTAGTAATAATGTTGGTTGTGTATTTGAAACTGCCTGTATATGACTGCAAAGAAGAAAAGAAAAATTACAACACAACAGTAATAATAACAACAGCTAACACTGGGCACATGTTCATTTATTTCAATAATTTATAGAAATTACTTCATAGCTTTACAGATAAAAGAACTTCATTTGCCACAGATTATTAATGGTTAATATTAAGTTAACTAAAATTACCCCATATTACATTTAAGCCTCTGCACAAAGATGAGACACAACCTGATGTATGAAGTGAGAACACCTCATCAAACTCACTCATCTGTCCCCTCAGACGTCAACACAAAGGAGCTATAAGAGGAGCTTATAAGAGAGCTTTAAGCTCTATAAGAGGCTATAAGAGGCCAAACATCTCAAATTTCAGTGCTCACACAGAAATACACTGAAACAAAGAATTGCTTCTACAATACGGAGAACATTTTACTTCTAATCTGACCAAAGATCAACCAGGATTACCTTGATAACAGTCATCATCTTCGTCTTCATGTTGATAAGTCTGCTCTTGGATGGGATTCTTCCTGTAAACCCGTCCACCAATTCTTATAAGCTGTGGACGCAGAACTTCCATGATACTTTCTCCAAACAACAGTCCTGTGGAATATTGAAAAATAAACCATCACCTTACCTTTTGTTTTAATCATAAAACCCTACCTCTATTATGTGGATCTTTAAGCCTAAAAGGACATAATTGGGCATCAGTTCACAGTACATCCTAAGCAAATGCAGCATTGTTTCCACTAGATTTCCCCTATCTAGAAGCTGTTTTAAATCAATTGCTGCATTTTCCACTACTACTCCACTCCTGGCACACTCTAGACAGTAATTTGTAAGCTATTCAGCATTCCCCCAAAAAATGATTAAAAGATACTGAGCCCATCCATGACTTTGAAAGAGAAACTATAGATCTCTTCATTACTTTAACCTAAAGAGAGTAAAATGCAACCTTCTGTGCTTATCTAAACATTTGCAAAGTGTCCTACCCTCACTACTTAGCACGACCTTTAAGAGAATTAGGGATATTTAAAACACTTATCCTCAAGGGGAGGACATAAAAACCCCTAAATTCTTTTAGAGGTGCTAGAAATATATACCCAACAATTAGATCCAGTTGCCTATCAAAACAAAGTTAAAATATGACTTAACCAACATGGTTCTCTAAACCAACACATTGCTGAGGGGAGGAATCCGATTTCCGTAGGTAACTGCTCAAAAACTATACATCACTCACAGAGAAGCCAAGTTTCCAGTCACCATTTAATGAATCAGTAATTTAGGAAACAAAGGTTCCTTACGGGTTAGCTGTGGTTATGTTTAACCAGTGTTTCTACCACGTATGTTAGATGGTCTTGAAGTTCAAAATAAAAGAGTTCCCCCCAAAAAAATAAATCTTTACTAAATACACTAATGCTCAATCCAATCTCAGCAAGTAAGTCACTTTAATTGGTAATCTGCTTACAGAACCAAGAGATTTCGTGTTGTGAAAAATAACAATATAAAAGGTAAACAGACTTGAATGTCGGAAGAGGGGGCATAATTAGCAATAGTTTAAAGACATTATACCCTAGTGCCCAATTTCCCAGGACCTCTCACACACAAAAAAAACCTCTCCACAAAAACAGACTTTAGGGCTTCCAGGGCTTCCCTGGTGGCGCAGTGTTTGAGAGTCCGCCTGCCGATGCAGGGGACGCGGGTTCGTGCCCCGGTCCGGGAGGATCCCGCATGCCGCGGAGCGGCTGGGCCCGTGAGCCATGGCCGCTGGGCCTGCGCGTCCGGAGCCTGTGCTCCGCAGCGGGAGAGGCCGCAGCGGTGAGAGGCCCGCGTACAGCAAAACAAACAAACAAAAAAAAACCAAACTTTAATGTTAAGGTCGGGCCTCAGACTGAGCTTTGGGGGGAAACAGGGTTGTCTCAGAGACAGGAAACCCTTTATCTGCCTTTCCTCTACGGCCCTGGGCTACGAGACTGCTCATTAGGAATGACGGGAAAATAACCAATTTCACCCTGCTTCGCGGTGGTTTGGAAAGAGAAAGAGAGACGAAAGCAGAAGGCCTGCAATGTCGTGGGGGGAGATGAAACCCTGAATCATAAATGCGAGCAAAATAAAACGAGTACGTCAAAGCGAGCGAAGAGAAACTGGCTCCACTGCGGTAGGAAAACCTCCGTAGGCACAGCAAGCGAAAGACCCGGAAGGCCTCTTCGAGAACGCGTTCCCAGAGCCTCTCCGCCCCGACCACGCCCACCATTGCACGGGCACGCGCACGCCGCGGCCTCGAGCACGCCGCCGCTCTCGTCGCAGTAAACGCGGCCGCTCCGGTTGGCCTTGGGGGCGGGGCTGTAGAGGAACTTGCCAAAGCCGCAGAGGTAAGTGGTCGAGGGCTCAGGGACCCTCGGGAGCTTGGTGGAAAGGGAGTTGATCCCTGGGATCCTACCTGCAGGGACTAGTAAAATGGAGAAAGTAGGTGGAGAAACAGGAGCCTGCCGCAGAGGGCGTGTAAGAGGAAATTTCCTCAGGCCGCACCAGACTAGTGCGCATGCGGACCGAAGGTTGGCGCGTGCGCAGTGGGGCGGCGCCGATGTCGGCCCCTGGGGACCGGAGTCGGGGGGTAAACCGCTGGCATTCTGACCCCTCCGCTCTTCTGCCCCTTTCTTTCCAACCGACCTGTTTTTAGCTGCAGCATCTTTTTGAATGGTAATCCAGCTCTTTGGAATGACTTCTTGATGATGGAGTTTAATGATTGCTTGTAATAATTTGCCATTGTACCAGGGTACTTCCTTCAGCGTCTTTTTGATACGGAGACTTTTTCAAAAGGAAGGATTCTTTTTAAGAACATAAGCTTGTATCTGCTAGGAAGGAAAGTAGTTTATGAATACGAGGTCATCCCTATCATACATGAAGTAAATGTGTTGATCATTTTATCACTGTGAACACAACCATGCTGTGTCTCCCCAAATAGCATTGCTCTCCTATAAGAATCTCTACTGCCAATAGTTCTGACTTCCTTGATAGGGTCAAATACTTCATCATCAGTATTTAAACATTCAAAAAAATTTTACTGAGCACCTACCTTAGGCTTGGCAGCCTAATGGGAGAAACAGTTGTGTAAATAGATCCGCAGAATAAGGAAGAAAAAGAAAACGGTAATGGACCAACCCTCATGACACCAAGCTTCTCTATCTCCTGCATAACCTTTGCTGAGCTGCTAGCTCTGTGTTCTGTTATTTGTTCATCATTCATTCAGGAAACATTGATCCAGGTTCTGTGCTAGGCTTTGAGGGTAGAAAGACAACTCTTTCCCCTTTTCCTAAGAAAGGGGTTCTTCCTAAGATCTTGAACCTTAAAGTGAAAGTGTGGAGTGCATTTTCCCTCTTCCTGAGCAGGCCCTTTCTCCTCTAGGATTCATTTGACATTGATACTCTATGTCAAATAGAAAGAATTAGGACTTTTCCCATGAGTAAGTGTGTTGAAACATAAGTATGAAAAACTGGGATCTGCAGAGGAAAAAAAAGATTCAGGAGTAAATATCCATCAGTGATTTTGGATAGCTAATATTAACTATTTACTGTCCCTATAACTGTTCCAAATGCTTTAGTTATATTAACCTTCCTGACACCTCTGGTGTAGGTACTATCATTATCCCCATTTTAGAGATGAGGCAACTGAGAAGCAGAGAGGTTAAGTGATTTGTCCAAAGTCATACAGCAAGTTAAGTAAAAAAACCAGGACATGAACCTAGGCCAAGAGGCTTCAGAGTCTGAGCCCTTAACCAGTATGCTATTTTACCTCTCACATGGCACATGACGTGCCAATAAAGCCATTGCTTAAAAAATGGCACGGCAGATAAGCTTAAAGTCCCTACACCTCAGTTTTGTTTTGTCATCTGTAAAATGGGGGAATCGGATTAGATGACCTTTAAGGAATCTTGTGATTCCTGTGAAATGTTTAACTCATTTAGCAAACATTTATTTAAATCAGCAGCTACTTAGTATAGGCCAAGCATAATGTTTGGTTCTGGTGATCAGAATGCCTGCCTTCATAGAGAAGTTACAAACTAGTGTTTATTGTTGGTTTCACTTTAACTCCTGTTACCACCTGCTGGTAGCATGCAAAATTTAACCTAAATCTTTAAAGCTAGAAATTACTTAGGTGTATCTTTCCACCTCAGCAGAAAACTGCTTATTTATGTTAAAGTTAGTGCTAATTCTGCACTCCACTTTTCAACCCTGGCTGTTTTGTGTATTTTTTTTTTATATCTTCTAATTCCTGTACCTTTTTTTTTAAATAAATTTATTTATTTTATTTTTGGCTGTGCTGGGTCTTCGTTGCTGCACGCAGGCTTTCTCTAGTCACGTTGAGTGGGCTTCTCACCACGGTGGCTTCTCTTGTTGCGGAGCATGGACTCTAGGCACGTGGGCTCAGTAGCTGTGGCTCAAGGGCTCTAGAGTGCAGGCTCAGTAGTTGTGGCACATGGGCTTACTTACTCCATGGCATGTGGTATCTTCCAGGACCAGGGTTCAAACACATGTCCCCTGCATTGGAAGGTGGATTCTTAACCACTGTGCCACCAGGGAAGCCCTGTTTTTTGTATTGAATGATAGTAGTTCTGAGTTTGCAGGAAGACTACAGTATTCTTTTTAGAAAACATAAACTTTTTAGAATCTTTTGTAAATGTGTAGTATAAGCTTCTGTTTTGAACTTTTTTAAGGAGTTGTGTATTCGGTACAGATTTTTCTCATTTACATTTTGACTTTTTGATTTTTTGATGTGACATAATATCAAACACTCACCATTCCTCTAATTCCTAATAGGCCTTGAATTCTAAGATCATTCCTGAACTATTAATATTTTGTTCCAGTTTTGGGCCGCCACCAAGTGATCAATTTGGGTATTACATTTGAATGAAAAAGTGGGGTTTTTTTGTTTTTTAGGTTTTTTTTAAATGAAAGGGCCAATATGTATTTCCTAACCAATTCCCCTTCCTTGGGAACAGAACACACTGTTATTCTGGAATTTTATTTGGAAAATTTTATAAGTGAATTTCTTGGTGTGGTTGGGTCAGGATGTGTCCAAGACAAACTATCCTATGAGGCATGGTTGTTTTGTCCTCATATAATTCATTTCCTCAGTTAAATTGCTACCTTGGCACTGCCGTATCACCACTTCATAACCCATAAATCACCCACAGTCAATCCCAAGTGACATAAACAGTTGGCTAATGGTAGGAAGTAGTGTTTTGAGTAGAAAAACTAAGAATAAACATATTTTCACTTAAAATCCTGAGTGACATTTTGGCCTGAGGCATCAGTAAAAGATCGTGGAGTACAGAGGGTAGAAAAAATTGGAGCTAATTCTTGACTAAACTGTATGCTGGCTTTTATGGCAGCTAGAATGAAATGTTGTCAATCTCACTTCCATAAACTTGCCAATTGCTGTTTTTCTTTCTCTGTAGTGAAGTGAGAATTCTACTAGAGAGGAGATGGCTGCCTCTTCATCATCCTCCTCAGCTGGTGGGGTCAGTGGAAGTTCTGTCACTGGATCTGGTTTCAGTGTCTCAGACCTTGCCCCACCACGGAAAGCCCTTTTCACCTACCCCAAAGGAGCTGGAGAGATGTTAGAAGGTGATCTCATGCTGCTTTTTGCTGAATAATTGGATTCAGACCTGCTATGAATATTAATTGTAAAGAAGCTATTAAGTGGATTAGAGATAAGTTTGCCCTGATTTCAGCTCCACATTTCATTTCTTGTCCCCATTTCAAAATAATATCTTTAAAACATAAATCTTTCTCTAAAATCAGAATTTTGGAGCTGAAAAAGACTTTGGAAATCAAGGAGGTCATCTAGTTATTTAGACCCAGAAAAGATAAAGTAATTTGACCATGTGAAAGGACAAAATCAGCACTGGAACCAGGAATTCTGTTGACCTCCTGCTCCAGTGTGCTTTATCTTGGCACCAGTCTGCTTCCCTATGGTTGGTAGGTTTGATATATTTTTTTCTAATATAATTCATCGACAGATAGATTAAGAGATCCTGAGAGGAAATAAAAACCAATTTACTACTCTTGTATGTGAAGATGACTCTCCTGGCCCTGGCCCAGGCCCATTGCAGGGCAGTGCTGTGTGGTTTTTCTAGCACTGGAGCTGGATTTGCATCAAATCATCCCCCATCTTATTCAGCACACATTTGCAGACTGGCTGGCCAAGATCGGGGCACAGGCTGTAAGCATGAAACAGCATTGGTTCCTAGAATTTATCAGATTCATGTCATTTTAGGATCTGGACCAATAAATTCTTAATAGGGAGCATAAAAATCACCAGAAGAGCTTATTTAAAGTATACCTTTCTTGGGCTTCCCTGGTGGCGCAGTGGTTGAGACTCTGCCTGCCAATGCAGGGGACACGGGTTCGAGCCCTGGCCTGGGAAGATCCCACATGCCGCGGAGCAGCTAGGCCCATGAGCCACAACTACTGAGCCTGCGCTCCGCAACAAGAGAGGCCGCGATAGTGAGTGGCCCCCGCGGGCTTCCATGTTGGTGCAGTGGTTGAGAGTCCGCCTGCCGATGCAGGGCCGCTGGGCCTGCGCGTCCGGAGCCTGTGCTCCGCAACGGGAGAGGCCCCAACAGTGAGAGGCCCGCGTACCACAAAAAAAAAAAAAAGAGTGGCCCCCGCTCGCCACAACTAGAGAAAGCCCTCGCACAGAAACGAAGACCCAGCACAGTCAAAAATAAATAAATAAAATACTGAATACATAACTACTTTAAAAAATAATAATAATAATAAAAAATAAAGTGTACCTTTCTGGCTCACCTTAGAGATTCCAAATCAGTGTAGGTTACAGCACAGGAATCTCCATTTTGACCAACATCCAGGGGATTCTCATGAAAATGGTCCTTAACTGTTAAACTATTCATCATACCTTTTGAAAAAAATTAGCAAAGAACCTATCGAGGATTCAAAACCTACTTGATTCTAGCACATCTGTGCTTAATTATATATTGATCTTTTTTGCTTTAAATATTGCAAATTTCAGTAAGTATATTTAAAAATCTGGAAATGTCTTGAGAAAGGTACAAACTGTAGTTAAGAGTCGGCTTTTTGGGGTAATCTTTATTCATTTATATCAGGTATAATAAAAAGCAGAGGTTTGGATTAAGCCAGGACAAACAGAAGAATCATTTGTGACAGGAAAACTTGGGAAGACTGGAACCATAAGGCTTTTTAGAATTGGTTCAAGTCATGATTAGTAGACAACTGAATACTCAAGCTAGCATCACTGAGTCTGGAGGTAGCGAATATTTGGTGCCTTGTTTACCATATTTGGCGCTAAAAATAAATTATGACTTCAGTTATATGCAGCAGAGACCTGGTATTAAGGACGCTTCCCACAAAACAAACCAGAAGTTGGAGGAACTTAAATTGCTTAATGAGTTTTGTAGCAGCAGAAGAGGAATCATCATTTAACAATGGACCCTAAGATTGAAGTCATTTAAATTCTAGCTACAGGAGGAATTTAATACAGGAGGTACCTCCTTGGTCTCAAAGCTATCAGCATTCTTGGTCAGTGTACACCAGATTACTTGGAAACACTAAAGAAGAAAGGCTTCTAAAATTACTCTAAATGTTGATATTCTAACAAGTTATAGTTCTATCCACTTCTATTCCATCCCATTATGCTTCATGGGGGACTGTGTTGCCTTTCTATTGTAGAATGAATTTAAATTAAGTTTAAATTCACAGTGCACAGTTTTGATTCTCTTCCTCGGGTTTAAAGTTTCCCCTACATTTTAAAGCTGCTTACATTTAAGGACAGACTATGAAAACTTAGAGATGGTAGTCCTTGAACTATCCTGGTCAAATGAAGAATGTTAAATTGAAAAGAGTACCCTTAAATGTGAGTTAATAAGGATGCTAGTTTGGAAGCATCATCTACCATGTTTATAGGTGATACTATTATGCAAGTAATCTAACACACATGAACCTGACCATTTTTCTTACGGTAGTTTAATCGAATACAGGTAAAGCGTGTTTTGTTGGGCTTCGCAGAAACTGTGTTTTTTTTTTTTTTTTTACAAATTGAAGATTTGTGGCAACCTTGCTTTGAACAAGTCTGTTGGCGCCATTTTTTCAACAGCACTTCGTGTCTCTGTGTCACATTTTGGTAATTCTCACAATATTTCAAACCCCCCATCAACAGAAAGATTACAATTCACTGAAGGCTCAATGATGGTTAGCATTTTTTAGCAATAAAGTATTTTTTAATTAAGGTACATACATTGTTTTTTTAGACATAATGCTATTGCACACTTAATAGACTACAGTATGGTATAAACATAACTTTTCTATGCAAGGGGAAACCAAAAAATTAGTGTGACTTGCCTTATTGCAGTTGTCTGGAACCGAGCCCACAATATCTCTGAGATATGCCTGTATGAAAATAGAGAAGGAATAGTTGCCTCTTCAGAGTAAGGAACAAAAGCAATTAGGAATCAAGGTTGAATGCTGTCTATAATCTTAACAGGTTAATCTGATCTTGCGCCCTCCTAAGTCTAGGATAATAAACCCAAATAACCTTGTGAATTAACTTTTTTGTGTACCTGCTCTCTGATAACAGACATCTCACATAAGCAATATACTGTACAGGACTTTTCAGCATTCCCCTGCCCTTGGCTAGGATTGTCCTCACCCAGTTATTAGTAAGCAAATTAGAGACTGCCTTCCAGCCCAAAAGTGGCTGAATTTTAGTAACATTGTAGGCCACTGAAGCATAAATTATCTGCCATTGTCTATTTTCCTGCTGTGAGGTAATATTCTTTTAAATGAATTTGTTAGCATCCTATTTATTGGAGTTGGCAATGGTGTTAGATTTGGACAATTTACTGAACTTTTCACCATTTATAACCTTTACTTGTCCCTTAAGAGGAAAGCTGATGTATTGCTACTTGGTGTGTTACAAAGGGTTTGATTACAATTTCTAAATGGAAGACAGATTGCGCCAGGCTGACTCCTCTGGAGAAATTCCAGGCTTTAGATTGGTACAGATATCACATCTAATAGGATGTGGCTAAGAAGCAGTAGACTTTGTGGTTAACACAGAGCTGCAAATCAGCAAAAGTGTGTTCCGCAGACATATAGAGTGGAAAAGTGATATGCAGGTGCCTTTTTGAAAGATTAGCTTACATCCTTTTGCTTTGAAGTTCATTACCAAGGGAAATATGCAAATGTTATAATTTAAGCATTTATCCTAATAACACCTGTGATTAAATGTAAGTGGGAGGTAGCACTTGCAAGAGCTTCCAAACAAATCTTGGCCTGGTCCTAACAGCCAGAATCCCCGCTGCCTTGTGTGAGATCCTAAAGTTCAGGATCAAACCACCTGAGAAGTGAGCTCTAATTCTCTATGCTTTGCTCTTCCTAAAATAAAACAAATTATAATTTGATCCTTTAAGCAAGGGTATGAATGCTGGCATATTTACACAAAAGAGGCATAATAAGTTGCATCATTAGTGTCAAATGTTCACACAGTCCCTCTTCCCACAGTGGGATTCATAAGTTATTTTCTGGCCATTGCCCTTATCTAAAAAACTCAGTAATATCATTAGCTTACCTAGATCTTTAAACTGGACAGCCAGTATAATATTTAGTTAATTGAAAATAAAAAATGTTTTGCTCAATTTAGATGATATGCTCACAAATGACTTACATTCAGCCAGAAGAATGGGGGTGGGAGGAGGGATTAGGATCATATCCCATGTAGCACAGTATTTAGAAAAGAGGTTGGGTTTAAGGAATAACACTCTCCCCAAAGTCTACATCACTATATGAAAGAAACTATATTTTGAAATATTATTCAATATGTATATATCAATGCATAATATATTTCCATACATATGTATGGAAATAATTATATTATTTTTGCATCAGTTTTGAAGATAATATTAGAAGCCCTCTTGGTTGTATATTCAAGCTATTTGGATACAGTATCTATAGTTTTTCTTATTTTTTTTTACCATGAGCTTCTGAAATAAGGTCTGCCTTGTGTGAAACTCAGCATGAAGCTAGGATGTGTTAGTCCTATCTCCTTGTCACTTAATACCTGGCTGACGCACCAACCCATGATTGATGAGTGAGTGCGTGACACCCAGTAGTGCTGGCATGAACTACCGCCTAAAAAAAGACAGCTATGTCCCCTCCTTCCATTTGTTTTAGGATTTTTGCAATAAGATCTCTTCACCGAATGGTTTCAGCTACCCCTTTAAAAGTCACATTTTCCTACATGAGTTCTTTGCCTTTGGGGGTATGTTTTGCTGTATCAGCCCTTGCCTGACAAGGAAAAACATGAACTAGCTTATGTTTCACGGTCATCTTTCAAGTACTGGGGTGACTGAGTTAGCTACCTTCTTGTAGCCAGTTCTTGGCACCAGTACAATGCTAGGTTCTGAAGTTGTACCATACCCTTATGGCCATGCAAATTGCAGTGTTTTGATTCAGCTGGAAAATCAAGGTTACAGTTGGCGTTTACAGAATGAAGCTTCCCAGCAGTGTTTTGTGATGGCCATAGTGATGTAATTTGAAATATAAAATATCAACAATAGCTATTTTTCCTCAGCTTTACTTTTTAGAATGAAAACGGTTAAGAGTTTTGGTGTACCTTTGTATTTTGAAAGCATGGGAGCCACATGGCCAAATGTGTCAGCTGTCAGTGTTTGCTTGACATACACAATAGGAGAACATTAAGAAATTGTCAGGTTAGGATGGGGGAAATGTTGACCAGGACATCAAACTGGGGTTTCTTGTTTTTGTTTTTTTAACACTATTTTTAAACTCTTTTAACAAGTGGAGGGACTATTTTAATATTCTAGGTATAGAAGAAGTAGCTTTTCAACAGTGTTAATTCTAAGTGAAACAGAAGCCCTCTTTGTAAACACTAAAAACTAGACCCCGATTGTGAAAGCAGGGAAAAGAATGGACATGTTTACTAGGTTTATCAGGCACCATTAGATTAAAATGGATAGAGCAGATTAAAACTTTGCCTCTTCTCTTTGTAGATGGCTCTGAGAGATTCCTCTGTGAAT
Source organism: Orcinus orca (assembly GCF_937001465.1). Classification (NCBI taxonomy): domain Eukaryota; kingdom Metazoa; phylum Chordata; class Mammalia; order Artiodactyla; family Delphinidae; genus Orcinus; species Orcinus orca. The sequence continues at coordinate 30,354,202 of NC_064572.1, forward strand.
CCGTTTTCAGCTATCAAGTGGCATCTACGCTTAAACAGGTGAAACATGGTAAGCACATGAGTGTTGTGTACTTAACTATGAGAATAAATTTATGGGGGGTGGGAGAGGGGGACTTAGAAAGGTCAGAGTGCTCTGTAACAAAAACTCAGCAAGGCTATTTAAGTGGACTTTCCAAATTACCTGCAGACAAGAACATTCTACGGTCTTAATCCAGACATAATGTCCACATTGAGGCTTAAAGTTGAAGTCAAAGGGGTTAGTTTTCTAGGGGAGTTAATGCTTCCTACTCCGCTTGTATTGTTTTTTCCTCTCCTTTCTGAAACCTTCTTTTACTGTTGTCCTCCATTGGTTACCATCATTATCTGCATCTTTGGGTATTTATGTAAGTAATACCTCTTGGTCTAACTGGACTCTTAAGATCCTGGTAGCACCTTTTCTATTCCATCATCCCTCACCAGGTCTTCATTTATGCATCAGGGAACTCTGTTCACCCACCAGACCAGACCATTTCTCCATAGAGAGCATAATGTTGGGGGTGGGGGAAGCTGCAATTGCCTGTAACCCTAGGTTTTTAGTATACAAATCACAGATTTAGTACACAAATGGAATGGAGGATAAGTACTACTTTTTTTCCCTTTTTTTTTAAGATTAAGTCTTCTGACCAACATAGGGTAAGACCCCATTACTAGAATCTTGAGGGGGAAATCCTTTTAGAAATTATTTCTAAATCAGCCATCATGTTGGTGGTTGATATATCATCTCCTTGATTCTTTACAGATCAGCAAGTTGCTCGGATGGAAAAACTAGCTGGTCTGGTAGAAGAGCTGGAGGCAGATGAGTGGCGATTTAAACCCATCGAGCAGCTGCTGGGGTTCACACCCTCTTCAAGTTGACCTTGCCTGGACAGTCACCTCTGGGGCACAGCAAGTGCAGGTGCAGTGAGGAAATTTTCTTACAGCTTACATAGCCATCCAGAGATTCACAGCTCCATCACTGAATTGTTAATTCACATCCATACTTGGTTTCTCTGTATCTAACCACAAGCAACAAATACTTAAATGTGTGATCTTACAAGGAAATTTTTTGTTTATTTGTTTAAAAAAGTATTGAGAATCAGATTTAGGCAACTGGCATCACAGAACCAGGAGGTCTGGGTTTAAGAGAGATTAATAAAACTTCACAAGCCAGGACACATGCCAGAATTGGCCAACAGAATGGCATCCCTCCTGTCAATTCATGCAATTCCTAGAATCCTCACCAGTCAAGTCCGAGGTCAGGATCTGGAGCTATAAAATACAGCATTTCTTTTTTTTTTTTTTTTTTTTTTTTTTTTGCAGTATGCGGGCCTCTCATCACTGTTGTGGCCGCTCCCCTTGCGCCAGACGCGCAGGCTCAGCGGCCATGGCTCACGGGCCCAGCCGTTCCGCAGCATGTGGGATCTTCCCAGACCGGGGCACGAACCCGTGTCCCCTGCATCAGCAGGCGGACTCCCAACCACTGCGCCACCAGGGAAGCCAAAAAAATACAGCATTTCTGACCTAAAACCGTTCTTTTTGCAGATGAATGTGATTTCAACTCAGGACCTGTCCAAATTAGGAATTTTTTAATGTTTGGGATTTTTTTTCTATTTTTAGACATCTAATTCTATAGATTCTATCTTTTTCTAACCTCTAGGCATGCCAAATGCTGGCAAAAAGAATTGCTATTTTTTTTTTTTTTTTTTTTTTTTTGCGGTACGCGAGCCTCTCCCGTTGTGGAGCACAGGCTCTGGACGCGCAGGCCCAAGCGTCCATGGCTCACGGGCCCAGCCGCTCCACGGCATATGGGATCCTCCCGGACTGGGGCACAAACCCACGTCCCCTGCATTAGCAGGCAGACTCTTAACCACTGCACCACCAGGGAAGCCCAAAGAATTGCTTTTTGAATGTTGAAGTTCTGGTAAAAATAAAGCAGTGAGCAAAATCCTTTTAAACACAGAAATCCTGAGTTCATCTTGTTGGTGGGCTCAGGCAATTCTGTAGCAAATAAATCCTTTGAAAGAGCTCCAGATTGGTTTCTTTATCCTTTCAAAGCCTCAGGGATTTGGGATAGGGGAAAGAGGTCAAATTACTTTTTATAAGAAGGGAATGTAAAAACCATTTCTCCTAAGTAAATGGTAGATTTGCTTTCTCTCAGGGATATTTGTCTTTTTCGAAGTATATGAATTTATCATCAATATCTGAGTAAGTTTTTAACCATGAAAAGGAAAAACCTGGAAAGCTAAGAGGTGTCTTTTGTTTTCCCTCATGGGACCCCAGGGTCCACACTGCACAGTTAGGAGAATCATTTATTAAATTGTATGCAAATTTTGCCTCAGACAGCATTTGCCTTTCTCCTCATTAATAACTTGTACCTGACCTGCTTAGAGTTGGTTAATTATGAATAAATAAGATTCCAGTAGCAATTGGCCTTAATCTCAGGAGTTCAGAATGTTTTAACACATAGTATATAACAGGCAGGTGGTGACCTCATTGCGTCGAAAAGGAATCTGAGCACAGGGAAGTTAAAGACCTGCTCGTGGCCACGTAGCCCAGACAGAAGAAAATCTTGGCACTTGGAATAGATTGCAGTTGATTGACAATTCAGCCCACTAACCTTGTCTCTGAAGCACATCAGAACACAAATATTACCAGTCCTCAAACTCACCTATTTCCATATTAATACTTCTTAACCTAAACTAGTTCCATATTTGAAAGCCATTGAGTTTCCTAACATTGTCCTTTTTGGCATCAACCATCTTTATGATTACCAAAGGAAAAATTTTAAATATGTAGTCTGCAATAAACCTTTAAATTATATTTTCAGTGACAGTTCAGAAGCAATCAGTAACTTTCTCTCATTTGATTTATGTAACTGTACAGCACAGACACTGTATTACCTCATCGTTACCCTTTGGTATTTGAACTTACAGAATTTTTTTCTCGGGCTTCCCTGGTGGCGCGGTGGTTAAGAATCCGCCTGCCAATGCAGGGGACACGGGTTCAAGCCCTGGTCCGGGAAGATCCCACATGCCGTGGAGCAACTAAGCCCGTGTGCCACAACTACTGAGCCCACGCACCACATCTACTGAAGCCTGTGCACTCTAGAGCCCGTGCTCTGCAACAAGAGAAGCTACCACAGTGAGAAGCCCGCACACCACAATGAAGAGCAGCCCCTGCTCGCGGCAACTAGAGAAAGCCCACGCACAGCAACGAAGACCCAACACAGCCAAAACTAATAAACAAAAATAATAAAATAAATAAATAAATACATTTATATTGTTTAGGGATTTTATAGCTTCATAGCTTTCCTTAATTTCTCCCAGATATACAATTACATTAGCATAGTTCATGAAAAAAAAAAGAATTGTTTTCTAAGTTGGACATTTCCTTTTATGACCTTAGAAATTGAAGAGATCCTAGAGTTGAGCAGAAATACTTTCTGAAGCACCTTTCCCAGTGAAGATTCAGCTTCTACTTGAGTGCTGCCAGGAATGAGACCCTCACTATTTGAGGATGGCCCCTCCCTCTCTGCACCTTTCTGTTGGTCATTATGTCTCATCCACAACTCCTATTGCCATGTTTTGGGCTTGAAAATGGACCTGTTGTTGCTCATCTTTCATCCCCTCTGCACTCATTATGTGCCAGCCACTCACAGGCATTAATCATAATCCTTTCAGTAATGCTGTAAGATGTGTAACACCCCCTAATACAGAAGAGGAACTTGAAGCACAAAGCAGGCATTACTACATGCTAAGGCTGCATAGCTAAGTAAATGGCCAAGTCTGGATTTGAACTCAAAGTCTGCCAGACTCCAAAGCTAAGATTATTTTAGTTGAATCATGTGGCATCCCATTGAGCCCAACCCAAGGCCTCGTACAAAGGAAAATCCTAAAACCTTCTTTTTTCTTTTTAATGATAAAATGAATTAACTACCTGGAGGAAATAAGCCTTGTCACTACCCTCCCTTCTTCCAGTGCTTGTTGATAAAGAGTCTTAAGTACAATGAAGGCCTCTTTCTTTAAGAACTGATAGGAATTAGGGGCTTCCCTGGTGGCACAGAACCCACCTGCCAATGCAGGGGACACGGGTTCGAGCCCTGGTCCAGGAAGATCCCACATGCTGCAGAGCAACTAAGCCCGTGTGCCACAACTACTGAGCCTGCCCTCTAGAGCCCGCGCGCCACAACTACTGAAGCCCGCGCACCTAGAGCCCGTGCTCTGCAACAGGAGAAGCCACTGCAATGAGAAGCCTGCACACCGCAACAAAGAGTAGCCCCCGCTCACCGCAACTAGAGAAAGCCCGCATGCAGCAACGAAGACAAAACACAGCCAAAAATAAAAATAAATAAATTTATTTTAAAAAAAAAACAGATAGGAATTAGCTATATGTTAGTATCTACCTAACCTTTTAAGATTCAGTATGATGAAATGTAGTTAGATGCTTAAGGGGTACCTACCCAAGTGAGCAAGGAGGAAGGCAAGAGGGCAGATGGCAGCTAACAACCAGGACTGCACAGACAGCCATCCTAAGAGAGCAGATGGTAACGGTGCCTCAGTGCACAAAACACTTTGCAGCTTCTAAAGCATTTTCATATATGTCGTGTCTTTAGTCCCTCATCAACGCTGTGAGATAAATGAGGCAGGTAGTTTACAGTTGAAGAAACCAGTACAGAGAAGGTAAGGTACCAAGATTATTATCCAAATTATAGTTAATAATATAGGCCTTTCAAATCTTTGTCTCTGTGCCTTCTAGTTCATCATATACTAGAAAATCTGAAGGCAGAACTTGCTGTTAATAAAGAATTGTTCATGTCGGTTTGATACATAATTCCATATAAGTGTTTTGTCTCATGGTAATGATACATAAATAGTAAACTTAAATAAAGCTGGTTTGGGGACTTCCCTGGTTGGTCCAGTGGTTAAGACTCCACGCTCCCAATGTAGGGGCCCCGGGTTCGATCCCTGGTCAGGGAACTAGATCCTGCATGCTGCAACTACAGATCCCGCATGCCGCAACTAAGACCCAGCACAGCCAAATAAATAAATAAATATTTTTTAAAAAATAAATAAATCTGGCTTTACTTTTATGTAGTCAAAAATCTTACTTTCTGACTTTATCCAGGATCAGCATTAAAGTCCTCAGTTTTCACTGATAAGCTTTAATGTGTTAGTTATCAGTGCCATCGCATGGCTGATACTGACCTGGAATGACAGTGGTCTGGAACTCTAAATCACGTTCCTGACTCTGGGACCTCTCTGCTCTGTCCATTTGCTTGCAGCCTGTGGCTTCCCTTCCCCCAAATGGTTGGGAGGCTTTGAATCTCTTGTTCCCCATCAGAACACCAGACACTGAAGTGGTAGAAACTTTGGACCTTAAGGCCAAACCAAAGGTAGAAGAAAGGAGATAGGACCAGGGGATGCCTATCATCCACAACAAAGAGGAGGAACCTGCCCAAGGATGTGGTTCCCTTTCAGGCAAACCCAAGAGATACTACACTTGGAGGAGAAGGCCATTCTGCCTCTCCCTCTCCTTTTGCCAAAGCACCTAACTTTGCCTAAAATACCTTGCCTGGCCTCCTTGTAATTGCCCAAAGTTCCAACCAAGACAGATCCTTTCCACAAAAGAGAAAAGGCTTAACTGACAGATACATGGGAAAGTTTTGGGTTGCAGGCAGAGTACAGATGATACCAGATCTTCTCCTGTTTCCCAGAGCTGAGTTTGGGATGGAGATGGCACCAAGGGTGGAGAAGAGTGGGAGAAGGAGGCGGGAGCAGGATGCTTCGCCACCAGCCTGCCTTGTTAATTTGCATCTGGTCAAAGAGGGAGTCTGAGAATTTTAGAGCTGAATAGAACAGACCTTAGAGATCATCTAGTTCATCCCCCTGGTTAACAAATAGGACGTTGGGACCCTGTCTGTGTCATTCATTGCTGTATATTCAGTACCTAGAACACTACCTGGCACATAGTAGGTGTGCTACAGGTATTTACTGAGTGAATGAATTTGTTGCATGTTTACCCTGTTTTAGAAGCTGTGCTAGCTACTTACAGTGCAGCATCCAGAGTGGAGAAAAGCCTAACGTAATTGAGATAGGTGGTGGGCAGAGCCAAGACAATAAGCCAGAGCTCAGCCTAGAGTTCTCTATAATGCTCTACTGACAAGTGGAAGCTGTGGAACAAACGGAAACTGTGTCCAAAACAGCCATGGTAGGAGCCTGGGCAAATGATGCTGGTGGCCCGCTGCCCTTCTCATAGGCTCCTGCACATGGGCCCAATGGTAGTCCCACATGTCAGCATCCATGAGCTGGTCTCCACCTCTCCAGATACTTTAATTTCTGCAGCCTGTCAAGTCGCCCTAGAGAAGCTGTTTATCCAGAATCCGCTTACTTCATTTTTATAATACAAGCTCTTTAGGGAAGGTAATGAAACAATATAGTTTGTTACCAGCAACAACAGAGAGGATGTTTCTTTCCAAACGTCTTTTACTCATTTCACAGACATTTCTTGAGCACTTACTATGTGTTTAGCATCTGCTAATGCTGAGGATATGCTGTCAAACAAAACACAGTCATCAGCCTCAAGTTTATAAATATATTAAGAAAGAGAAAAGAGCAATTTTCAGTGTAAAAAACTGTCTGATAACAGAAAGCAGAAATGCTGTAAAATCAGAGACAGCTAATGCAGCTGAGCAGGGGTCAGAGAAGACTTCCTAGGAGGATGGTGTTTAGGCTGAGACCTGAAGAACAAGTAGGTGGGGTGGGAAGGAAAGACTTTCTAGATGGAAGGAACAAAATATGCAAAGGCTCAAGAGTGAGGAAGGACATCGTGCTTCTGTGGGGCTGCAGGTGCTTTGTTATGGCTAATTCATAGAGTATAAGGACAAGATGATAGATTTTATCTGAGAGTTACTCAAGAAGTAGCATATATGGGACTTGGTGACTGGTCAAACTTGGAGAACTCAGGGAGGACACCCGGGTTTCTTGTGTCAGTAGCTGACGGACTGGATTCTATTCACTGAGACAGGAGTACAGGGAGAGAGGCAGGCTCAAGGAGATGGCCAGCAGGCAGGTGACTCTATGGTCTACATATAGTTCAGGAGAGTGAGCTGGGCTAGAGTTAGATTTGGAACTCACCCACCTAGAGACATGCAACCAAAGGTGGGCATGGATGGTATTGCCCAGGGAGAGAGCCCACAGAGTAAGAAGAGAATTGGAACCCTGGCATCTAAGGCAGCGGTCCCCAACCTTTTTGGCACCAAGGACCGGTTTCGTGGAAGACAGTTTTTCCACGGATGGTGGGGGGCGATGGTTCAGGCGGTAATGCGAGTGACAGGGAGCAGCAGATGAAGCTTCGCTTGTTCGCCCGCCGCTCATCTCCTGCTGTTGTCCTAACAGGCCACGGACCGGTACGGTGGCCCAGGGGTTGGGGACCCCTGATCTAAGGGACAGGAAGAGGAGGGGGAGGAGCCCAGGAAAGCAACTGGCAGGAAGTAACCAGAGACAGCCAGAAAATGAGGAATGTGGTATCAGGGAAACCAGGAGAAAGGATGTTTTAAGAAGGAGGCTGCTGGACTTCCCTGGTGGCGCAGTAGTTAAGAATCTGCCTGCCAGTGCAAGGGACACGGGTTCGGGCCCGGGTCCAGGAAGATCCCACATGCCGTGGAGCAGCTAAGCCCGTACGCCACAACCACTAAGCCTGCGCTCTGGAGCCCGGGAGCCACAACTACTGAAGCCCGCGCGCCTAGAGCTTGTGCTCCACAACAGGAGAGGCCACTGCAACAAGCGGCCTATGTATGCACCGCAGCAAGGAATGGCCCCCACTTGCTGCAACTGGAGAAGGCCCGCGTGCAGCAACGAGGACCTGATGCGGCCATAAATAAATAAATAAACAAATAAGTAAATAAATAAATAAAATTATTAAAAAAAAAAAAAAAGAAGAAGGAGCCTGCTGCAAATACCAGTATCTGGTATAGCCAAGCAATGAGCTGACAGGGGTGGAGAAGGCCTTGGGATTTTACCTAGGAACTTGTTGGAGACCTTGTCTCAAGAGCAGCCACCTTTGTGGTACAGCGGGGGCAGAGCCAGACTGCTGTGGCTGGGAGGGTGAGTGGAAGGTGAAAATACGGGGCCAAATCTAGGCAACATCTTTAAGAAGTTCAGTGGGAAGCAGAGGCAAAAATGGGGGACAGAGAGGGTGATGGTTAAAGGAGGACGCATAGTCAAGACGTTTGTTCTGGGGATAGGTCAAAGAGAAAGAGGGCATGATTGATGGTGTAAGGTCCCTGAGGAAGTGGAAGGGATGGGAGCCAGAGCCCAGCTGGAGTGATTACCCTTAGAGAGAGGGAGGGTAAAAGGATAGTGCTGATGCGGGAAAATGTGTAGGTGAGGTGGCAGGAAGGTAAGGGAGTTCCCATCAGATGGCTTCTATGTTCTCTGTGATGGAGGAGGCAAATTGGTGTATGGCCTGCGGCAGGAGCAGGACAAAGCAGGAGCAGTGGGCTTGGGAATGGTCCCTGTGAAGAATGGGAGGGAGCTGACCAGGGTCAGAGGATTGCCAAGCACATTCAGGGGCCATTTCCAGTCTGAGTCCCTGAATTTGCAGTGGCACCAATTGTTGGGGAAGTATACCAGCAACTCCGGGCAGCCTGGCAGTAGGAATGGAAAAAATGAATAGTTGGTGGTTACAGTCTTACACGGTAAGGGCAAGGGGGTAAGCAAATTGTTGGTCTAGGGCTAGCAAGGGAAGGAAGTGAAAACAAGAAGAGTTTACAAGAGAGAAATTATTAGAAGGGTCAGACATTTCTTGAGGGCCTACTATGTCTCTGGTAATATGTAGTCAATAGAAGTACAAAGATGGAGCAATAGTTCCCAAACCTAGCTGTGCCTCAGAACCAAGCTTAATAAAAATACTCCCTGGCTTCATTCCTGGGGTCCAGTAGGTCTATGGCTGGGGGTCTCGTGTGACCCTCCTGCAGCCAGTTTTGGAAACCACTTGGACCAATGAAAAAGCAGACAAGTAAACACATATGGAATCTATACAGCACCATAACTCCATGACTCTGGTCTATATGGGGTGCTGTGGAAGCCAAGAAGTCTTGGAGGTGGGAAAGAAGGGGAGATAACAAGGAAACTTTCCTAGAGAAGGTGAGCCTGGGCCTGAACATGCCTGTTCAATTGGGGTTAGAGGGGAATAAGCCAGAGAACCATTCCAAGTACAGGGAACAGCACGTGCATAGGCAGGGCCGCATTCATGGAACTCCAAGTCATTTGGTGTGGCTGGAGCTGAGCATGTAAACAGGGGAGGGGTGCGACCTCTCAGAAGAAGGAAGCAAGAACCAGATTGTTTTGAGCCTCATTCACCGTGCTCTACTTTCCATCAAAAGAGCATTTCTCTGACACGGACAGTGTACACCTGAGAAAAAGGCCAACAATCCTGACTTTTACAATAAGTAACTTAGGAAGCAGGCTCCTCAAGACCTGGAAGGGTTAGACCCTTAGGCTGGTATAACGCATCAGAGGTGATCTTTACAGACCACTAGGCAGTACTGTTCACAGTATTTTTGCTCTGGCTGGAAAGTAAATATTTACAGATTTGTATTTATTTACTTATTTTTAGGGAAAGGCAGATGTTCTAAGCTCAGAATTATTGAAGGAGCCTCCCTTCTGGGCTCTGAGCCAAACCAGGATAAGAGGCAGCTTGAAGGGATCAAATATAAAGTATATGGACATTGCGGAGAGATGTTTTTCCCCCCAAATGGTTTTTCCTCCTTCCTTCCCTGGCCCCGAAGGCCTGAAGTAAAATCCCACACCCTCTCTCCCCCTCCTTGTTCTCAGAAGTCTCCAGGCATATATTTGAAGATAAACCACACAAGCATGGGCATTTCATCTGTTTAGCAAACCCAAAGGTCATGTTTGCGGGCTGTTGAAGTCAGACTCTACCCACGTAACTTTCTGCAGTCTCCAAAATATAGTAAATCTGGAATCTTCTGTGAAGTCAGGGCAACTTAGCTCTCCAACATAGTGCCTCGAGGACAACCTAGGACTTTCTATCCTGGACCAGTGTCACTGCCCAGAGAAGACTCAAGGCTCATTCTGTGATCCTGCTTCAATGCTCAAGGCTACAGTGCTTTTTGAAAGCACTCCTGATCATGAAAAGGAAAATCAGACTCTCAGCCAGCCTGAGATTGCAGCTGGAGGACCAGGTGCTATGGTCTCCAGAGACCTATGGACTTAGGAGCCAGGAAGAAAGCAGGACATCATCCCCATGCCATCTCTCAGTACAGTGGAGTATTCATTCCGAGAGCTAGAAAAGAAGCAGAAGGGGGGATGGAGGACCAGGGAGGAGGGCTGCGCCTTGTTGTCTGGGAGCATAAGCTCTGGCTGCGCCTGTAGTTAAGCCTTATCCACTATGCTGCAGCCAAGAGGCATCCTTATTAGGCAAATAGAAAAGCAGGGCCTTAACCTCAGAGTTCTGCAGCTCTTCATGACCCCGGGGATCACTGAGTCCAAGGACAGAGAAACCATCTCCCATTCTGAGCCTCTGCAGTCTCTTTTGAGTCCTGCTGGCTTTGTGGCCAAAATGAACTTTCCATGAAAAAGAGTTAGGCTCCTGGAAGGTGCCAATTTAATACTCTTCAATTTAAAGGCTGCCAAGGGGGATGAGAAAGGCTTCAGTAATGAAGGCATGAGTGACCATGAGGGCCTGGGCTCAGCACCCACACCTCTCATTTTGGCGCAATAGCTCTCAGGGTAGGTACAAGTCATACCCAGGCACTGGGGACTCATCATGGTTAATATATACTGAAGAGTAACTATATGTGGGGCATTGTGCTAAGTACTTCACACACATGGTGTCATTTACTCACTGGGAGAGGGCAACAGAAAGGCCATGTGGGGCAGAAGAAACCACCAAGGAATGGCAGGAAAGAATCCCATAGACTAAGAGCTGAAGGGCCTTAGCAACTGTATTCATTTGAGCTAGGGCTGCCATAAGAGCCTACTAGGGCGGCCATAACAAAGTACACAGACTGAGCAGCTTAAACAGAAACTTAATAGTCTCACAGTTCTGAGGTCTAGAAGTCCAAGATCAAGATGCCACCGTGGTTGGTTCCTGCTGGAGGCTGTGCAGGAAGGGATCTGTTCCAGGCCTCTCTCCTTGGCTTGTAGATGACCATCTTCTCCCAATGTCTCTTTACATCATCATCACTCTATGCATGTGTCTGTGTCCAAATTTCCCCTTTTTATAAAGATACCAGTGATATTAGATTAGGGTTCACCCTACTGAAGCTCACTTTAACTCAACTACCTCTATTGAGTTCTATCCCCAAATAAGATCACATTCTAAGGTACCGAAGTTAAGACTTCAACATGTAAATTTTGAGGAGGGACACAATTCCACCTGTAACAGCAATGATGTCTAACCAAATCCTCTACTTTTATAAATGAGGGTATTGAAGCCTTGAGTAGGAAAGTGACTTGCACAGGGTCACACAGCAAATTGGAAAAACTAAGACTAGAACCCAGGTCTTTGGGGGCTGCAAGTTTTGTGCAGATTTCCCTGGAGTAGCCGCACTGCCAGCTTTGGGAAGCTCCTTCTCCAAGAAAGGAATCCCTGAGCTTGGATAAGTATGGGAAGCACCCAGTCGAATCTCTTTATAGGCATGGGGTGAGGACACACTAAAACTCTCTTACAAACCAATATTTGGGAAAACACTCTGAAATGCCAGAGTGGAAGGAGCCCTATTAAAAGAGCTTAATATAAGCACTGGGGTTTATTTTCAATGGCCAGGCCCTTCATTAAGGAGGCAGATATGTGGTGTGGTATAAAAGAAGAGCTTTGCTCCTTACTTGTAGCCCCCAGTAGCGCAGGGAGCCAGAGTATGGCTGGGTGCTGGCTGCTCACAGACTCTCCCTGACTGTCCACTCTCTCCGGGCTCGTCTCTGCCTCAAGGCTGGCATCTGGCCATTCTGCAATCAGTTGTGAGAACTCACTAAGAAAACTCTTTTGAAAGTCTCACGCAACGTTAAGGAGCAACATGGGTCTAAGAGCCTTGCTCTCGCAGCTTCAAAAACGAGGAGGCAAAAATTGAGATTGAATATAGTATGGAAGTGTGGGTGACACCAAACCGCAGATGAGTTGATAGGCTGCGGGGAAGGAAGTGAAAAGTTCACCTTGTCCTTCCCTGTAATGGAGGGCTGTTGGTTTTGCAGAGGTTTGCTTTTTAAAAATTTTTTCATTCAATAAAAATAGCTCGGTGGGACAACATATTATAGCATTCGTGGAAATAAAAACTAGGAACCACATCATAGGATGTTCTGCTCCAAACTTGGCCCTGGTTCCCCAGGCAGCTCCCAGTTCCTTTTGATTTATGCAGCAGCCGTGGAGGCCCTCACCCCGTCCCAGGTGGGGCCTGGACTTAAGGGAGGAAGGGAGGAGATGGTCCAGAGGCATCAGCTGTTTCCCTGCACATGAGCCAAGACCCTCGCCTCAGCTAGAAACTCAGCTTTGTCCCCTGTGTCTGCCTTCCGCACTGTGAAAAGTTTCCATCACAAAGGGTTGATTCAGGAAACCAAGGTTAGAGGCAAACGGTCTTATTTGAAAATGGTGAAGGCCAGCCAGGCTTTGGGCTTCCTGCATTGATTGCTCTCCTGGGGCCTGGGACCAACCCACCAGGGTGGGGCAGGCAGCTCTGCAGGTTACAGGATGTGAAAGTGGGGACTGAGGTTAGGAAAAAGAATAAAAGGCTAGGACCAGAACACACCCAGCAGAAGGCCATGTGCAGTTCTCCTCTTCAGGGTTTCCTGTGGGTACACTGAGAACATTGTGTTCTGGCTGTGAACTTACCCGGCTGAGCCGGCTCCAGACTCCGCCCCTGGGTCCTAGTGCTGCCTCTCGCTATCCTCGGCCTTAGGTCACCTGCACCGCGTAAAGCCCACTGAAGGACCCCAGGAGGCCACTTCCACTGTGCCCTCCCTACTGGGTGAGCCTCCAGTGACCAGACTGTGAGCACTTACCTTCCCATTCATCCTGAAGCATCTTCGACTTGCTTGGCACTGTCACATAATAGCATCTCATGTTCCTCATGACAAAACCTCCTTCAGATGACAAAACTGAGGCTCTGGGAAATTGGGAGGAACAACCAAGATCAGTAATTCAAGGTTTTTGGACCCAGATCTCCTGACACTTTAGGGGTAACTATTTAAAGACCAGCACTTCAAACCCTTGAAATGAATGTAAGCCTTTACCTTCAAAGTTTCTCTCCAGATGAATTTGACAGTAGGGTGATTTCTTAACGAATTCTCCAAAACAGCTAAAAGCTCTGGCGTGTGGTGTAGAGCTGACCAGAGGAAACTGGAGAGCCCAGTGCTCTGTCTGCCCTGTGCCTCAGCTCCCTGGACCTGCCACCAGACGCCTATGTGCAGCCCCACACTAGGCCTGGATTGTTCTGGGCCTGGGTAGGGTCCTGAAACTCAGAGGCAGATGCTGGGCTCCAGCCCAAGTAGCCAAGGATCAATGGGCCAGGAGAGAGGGAAAGGGACTCAGGAAGGGGGTTGAACTCTCTGGTTAGAAGAGATTTTTTTCCGTTTTTAAACTGGCTTCTGGATCATCAATTCCTCTACTAGGCGGTGAGTCTCTTTTTCCAAGTCATCTTTGTACCCTGTGGGTATGCTTGTCCTTGATAAACGGTTGTTGAACGACCTGAGTGGAAGTCACTCACCGGAAGGCCCTGCCTGTAGCCATGGATCACAGTCTTTCCCAACTGCACATTGAGCACCTACTGTGTACTAAGTTAACAATGATTGATAAAGGGCACACAATTGCTAAAAACAAATGTACAAACAAAGGAGAGGCAGCCATGGCGTCTACCCCTCCTAGAGATCACAGTCTAGTGGAAAGAAAGGCATTCAATAAGCAAGAACAATCCCAAGGGTCCAGGGTTATCCTAGGTGGAGTCCAGAGTGCTGTGGGTGAGCACAGAGCAGGGAGACCTAAGAACATTGGGGGCCCAGGAAAGTTCTCAAGGGAGAGCTCTTCAAACTGAGACCCAAAGGGCAGTTAGGAATTAGCCAGACAGAGGAGCCTGGGAAAGGGAGCTTCAAGCAAAGGTAACAGTGCTTGTGAAGACCTGGAATTTAGAGATCAGATGGCTCATTGATAGAACTGAGAATAGTCTTCTATGTCTACTGAACACCACCAGTGGGAAATCTAGTTCTCACTCCAGGGGAGAACCCAGGCATTGTTATTGTCCATAAAAAAGGAATCCTACTACTTCTCTGTGGCCTTCCCCTAGGCCCTAGACTCCAAACCAGAGAAATCCTAAAAGCTGACTGGGATATATCTTGAGGCAGGAAGGCCATGACTGTGGCCAGAAGGGGCAGGTACTAGTCCAGGCACTGGGACCCTGGACTGAGATACTGGGCAAGTCACTTCCGACCTCCCTCTGGATCTCAATTTCAGGCTTTATGTATTCTCAGTAGTTAGCCTGACAGTTAGACCTTCCTGAATTAATGAATGACTGCAGTTTCCATCTGGAAAAAGACTTCTTCCAGTGCTAAGATTCTGGGTTTGGAACTCACAGTCAGTCATTCCCAGGATTCTTTTGGCAACAGAAGTGCCATGACAGGAAGGAGGACAGTGCCCAGCACACCCACAGCAAATGTTTGTTGAATGAATGACTGCTCTCCCTGAAGTCACTCTAAAAGCTTTGATGGATCCTTGCTTCTCTCAACAGCTGCTCTGATCTCCATCACTCCTAACCCTGTGCAGTCATTATCACCCACCTACTTCATAGGCAGACATCAGATTTCGTTGTGAAAATAAACCCTAGATCTTGCCTTTAGTGCTCCATCCTAGGGGAAGAAGATGGAAGATGACTGCAGGAAGCTGAGAGGCAGTGTAAGGAAGAAAGAGAAAGGCCTAAGATGGTCAGAGTCTGAAAATCAGTGCACATTCTCACGTAACACTCCCTGTCTTAGAAACTCCCAAACTTGCCAAGAGCTCTGCCCCCTCCGGTGAAC
This sequence comes from Orcinus orca, assembly GCF_937001465.1. Lineage (NCBI taxonomy): Eukaryota > Metazoa > Chordata > Mammalia > Artiodactyla > Delphinidae > Orcinus > Orcinus orca. The sequence goes on from NC_064572.1 coordinate 30,369,236, forward strand.
AGCTAGAACTCACCAGGGCTTGCTGGAAGAGCTCTGGAAATGGACAAGCGCTCCCTGAGCCACCACATTCCCTACTTGCCCTGAATCAGGCGCTATGGTGAGGGCAAGAGTTCCCAGCTGGGCACACCCTGAAATGCATTTTCCCTCTTCTGTGGGTTTCCAGGCTAGCCCGCAGAAGCCTGATTCATCCACAACCGCAGTGAAACATAGAATTAATTCTGGCTATACCCTGGGTGAGGTAGGCCATTATGGCAACCAAACCACTACTTACAGCATTATTTTGTTGGGAAAATGTGTTCTGAGCTCCAAGCAACCAAATTATAAGTGGGACATAGGCACACCCAGTTTCAAACCCCAGTTTTAACACTTCCTAACCATGTGGTCCTGGGCAAGGCACCATCCTCCCCAGCCTTAGTTTCCTGCTTTGTAAAAGAATACCTCCTTTAGGAGGTTGGAGTGCTGACTGAATAGACCCCCACGAAAGTGCCCCATGGCCCTGGGCAGACGTCTCGCTCCTGCCTTTCACAGGAACTTTTGGAGGGAGACCTGGAGATATGACTCCAAACACAGTGCCTCTGAGGAGGGTTTACCCAGCTTGCATGGTGGCAGCATTACCACTGGACTCAGCCTCAGAGCAAGTGTTTCTGAGATAAATGAGCTGCTGTCTTAGAAATCACAGAACATCCTTCATCTTTGACCTTCTCCAGGCTTGTATTGGCTTCTCTGAGCCAAGAAACTTCTCCTGCCCCAACTCAGCTCCCTCTCTCCCAATCTCTCCATGAACAGCATTGTTCTGGTTTCCTTTGCTCCTGATCCTAGTCAGGGGCTTCGCCTCCAGAAGGGGCCAGAAGCCCTGGCCTTTCACCCAAGCCTGGAAGTGAGCCCACAAGAACAAGCAGGAGGAGGGCAGAGACCCAGGCGGCACCGCCGGGCCCTGCGAAAGGCACACTCCCCCTGCCGCCTTTGGCTTTGGCCCCTCCTTGCTCTGTTTGTTTCCAAGCTGCAGCCGGAACGGTCTGTACCCAAAGGATGGTGAAACAGCCAAGGAATCCGTAGGGTCCTAAAGGTCGACCTCCTTCCTTTCCTTGCCCTTGTTCCCAAAAGTTAAGGTTTCCTGGTCTTGGGCTCCTTGTCCCCTACCCAGGGTCACAGGCACTGTGGAGGTCCGTCATCTTGAATGAGCCTCCCCTACACTGCCCTGTGCTTCCCACATTCCATTTCCACAGCCATCCTCACTTCTCCCCATTTGGAACCACAGAGCCTTCCCAGACCCTTCCCCCATCTGTCCAGGAGCTGCAGTACTTCTCACTGGGTCTCCACTGCTGCAGCCCCACCCCACCTCTTTATCCAACCCCCAACCCCACCCGCAATCCTGCAATAGCCAAAACACAAAAAGAGCTCATGGTAAAAATCCGATTTCCAGGGCTTCCCTGGTGGCGCAGTGGTTGAGAATCCGCCTGCCAATGCAGGGGACACGGGTCCGAGCCCTGGTCCGGGAAAATCCCACATGTCGCGGAGCAACTAAGCCCGTGCGCCACAACTACTGAGCCTGTACTCTGGAGCCCGCGAGCCACAACTACCGAGCTCGAGTGCTGCAACTACTGAAGCCCGCATGCCTAGAGCCCGTGCTCCACAGTAAGAGAAGCCACCGCAATGAGAAGCCCACGCACCATGACGAAGAGTAGCCCCCACTCGCCACAATTAGAGAAAGCCCATGCATAGCAACGAAGACCCGACACAGCCAAATAATAATAATAATAAATAAATAAAATTTATTTTTTAAAAATATCCTATTTCCAGTGTTTCTACAAAGCAAAATAAAGGTAACCTTACTTTTTAACCTGAAAAAAAAAACAAACGATATAACGTGAAAAACTAAAAGCCTCTCCCACCCCTCCATCCCTCAGAGATAACCTCTGGGGGCAGTTTTTCCAGTATCCTTCTAGATGTTTTCTCTGCACATGTAAGTGTGTGTCTGCAGGGGAATGTCCTCTGTTTTTCTTTCAAAATGAGATTAGAGGTTACAAATTGTTCTGCAACTTGTTCTTTTTGCCCAACAACGTATCGGGCATTTTTCCAAAACTGACGTCACTCTTTTTAACACCCACATAATACTCCATGATTTGGATGTACTATAGTTTATTTAACTGTTATCCTGCCACAGACACTCAAGGTGTTTTTTTTTTTTTTTCAGTTTTCTCCCATCACTATCTAACTGGTTCCTGGCCTCAGGTCTCAAACCTCTGATCTGCCTCCCACACCACTGCTTGATTGCAACACCAAGTCTGACTATCATTCCCAGCTCAGCTGTTTTCCTTGCATTAGGGTTATTCACAAGGTGTCTTATCTCCCCTCCTAGGTCTTAAGCTCAGGACAGGGTGTTTGCCTTGGAGGTCCTGACACGGAACACTAGGCCTGTCAACTCCGCAGTTTTTGAGCCAATCTCAGTGCTGCCCTGGGGAAGTAGAAGGAGGTTCTCAGGCCACATGGATACTCATTTTCTTTTTCATATATATGTGTTGGGAACTCTGGGGACCTGGCTTTGTGCAGGGCACTGGAGCTCCGGGATGAAACAGATACAGACCTTGGCAAGCTTACAGTTTAATGGGAAAGACAGGCATTGTACATCCACACAGATAAATACATGGATAATTACATATGGGATGAGTACTTTGAAAGGAAACAACAGAGGAGAAGGGATGGGGCCACCAGGAGAGAGGGCCAGTGAAGCCAGCAGACCATGGGATCTGGTTCCCATTCCAGGCCACTTCCCCTTTAATCTTCTCATCTGACAAGAAGGGAAATACCTCTTTCAGTTTTAACTTTCTGTGATAATAATACACACTATCAGAGTTCAGGGCAAGTAGAGTTCCCCACTGCCTGATAGGGGTCAAGGGAGACTTCTCACTGACATCACATTGGCCTTGAGTCACAGGCAAGCTCTACTGCCATTCGATTCCGGGCCGAATACTTGTTGAGCATATACCATATGTATCTAACATATAGAGGTTAGGGGTGTGTGTGTGTTGGGGGTAGTTGTGGTGGTGAGTGTTTAAAGATTTAAAATAGGTGACCTCTGAAGGAGTTTACAAATTGATGGAGCATCAGACCCAGGATAGGATAATTTCAATATACATCAAGTGAGAGGAGAGCGACACATCCACAGCTCTGGGAACTGAGCACTGGCTTCAAAGGCAAGCAGTTCTGGACTGGACTCCCTGGCCCTGCACTCCCCGGCCAGGGGACATGGAGCTTCCCAAGTGTGCTCAAAAGGGGCTCCTGGAGGGCCCTGAGCTGAGACAAGCTTGGAGTGTGAGTCAGAAGGAGCTAGAAGGGCATCTGGGAAAATTAATCTGTGTGAAGATGGGAGCAAGCTGGAAGGGAAGACACTTGAGACCACAGAGGAAAAGCATCCCACGGGGCACAGGGCACCTGGGCGAAGTCAATTACACCAGCCTGGAAAGAAAAATCCAAGCCAAAAAGAGCATTTTAAGGAGGGCAAGCAGCCCCCATTCTCCTCCCCAGGGGCCAAGGATTTCATGCCCTAGAGAGGGCACCAGATGGGAGGAGACAGAAATCTGCTGTCACCTCTGCCAGTCTCACCTCCATATCTATGTGTCTGTTTCTCTTTGGAGTGATTAAAAATACTGTAAATTATATGCTTACACTTTGTTGATGTTCTCTTTATGATCCACTGTACATGGCTGTATATATTTTGCACATCTACATACATATTACTGTGCAAAGTTGTATACACAAAGCCAGGCATACTGTACTTTATGGAAAATTTAAGAGCGTTTCAGAGGTAATTAGAACCATCTGTGATTTTCCCTCCTGGCTTTGGGAGGGAGGTGCAGCAAGAGATAGTCAAGGGCCAGCCCTGGGGGTTTGTGAGGCCAAGGTAAGGAGCCAGACTTGCTCTAAAGGCAGTGGGGAGCTATTAAAAGGTTTGAGAGGGAGGCCTTAGTGAAGCTGAACAAAAGTAAAATAGAAAGTTCCAGGCTCTCCTTGTTTCTACTTAAGATAACAGAGTTACTTCCACAATCAAAGCAGGAAATCCCAAACCAGTTCTGTCCACAATTCATCTCTGCCTCAGTTTCTCCATCTGTGAAGGGAAGCCCCACCTGCCATAGTGTGGGGCTGCAGGACCACAGGTCAACTTTGGCAAACAATGAGGCCCATTTAGGCTGGCCTGGGCAAAACCCAGGCACATTGTTGCCAAATCTGAATGTCATTCCTGGCCTCCAAGGCTAACAAGCTCTGGACGTGGTGCATCCAGGTTCGGATCCCATTCCTTGGGGAAAGAACTTGGTGAAGCTTCTGCAGGCCTATTGATGTCCTTCTTCCCTGGGCCAGAGACTCTTAAAACTTCCTGGGAGAATGAGGCAACACGCCTCATTGTGCAGCCCTCAGCAAATGCAGCAGCTGCACCGAGTGCTAAAGAAAAGCTCCCATAATAACTATGTGTGATAATAAAAAGATAAAGAGGCAAATAGGTATGTAGGTCAGCTCAAAAATAGCCACCCATCCATTTGGCCCGGGTAACCATTTGTGCCAAGTAGGTCTAAAGGGTTTTCTTCCTTCCCCTCCCAAGCTGATATTCCCTGCTTTTTTATAAGGCTGCCTTAAATAAAAGTCCCCGGGGGCTGCCCGGGCAGTTCTGACCTGCAGCCCTATAGGAGCAGGCACTGCTCCCTGCACTCCCTCCACCAAACAAATCCTGGGGTCAGAGGGCACAAGGGCTCTGCCTCTCTGACGTGGGTTCTTGGGCCTAAGTCAGGGTGTAGGGTGGTGACTCACAGACACTCCCCCGCCCACCCCCATAAGGTTCTGCGTGCACCCAGGAGGCCTCCCCCACCCCAACAGAGACGGCTTTGTTAGCGGACCCGGCCCGAGGAGAGTTACTGCCTCAGGGTTGTGAGGGCCTCCTCAGCCTCTCCTCCCTCCCCTTCTCCCCGCTCTTCTGCCCTCCCCAGAAAGGCGCCAGCCGCTCGCCCTGCCCCCCACCCAGCAGCCCAACGACTAAAGCGCTGAGCTCAGCATCTCCCCAGCCTGGCGGCTTTCCTCTCGGACGGTGGGAGGAGTCTTCTTCCTCCCCGGAGTGGGCGGGGTCAATGCTAGCCCCGCCCTCCTCCCCTGTCTCACTTTCCCTCCTTCCCCCCCACCTCGTCCCCAAGACGCACGTTCTCCAAGTCACGTCCCCGCTCGTCCCAACACACACCAGGGGGTCCGTGGAGACAGACCCCCACCTCCCCAGTCAGCTGCTCAGCATCTGTCACCTCCCCTGCCCGGCTCCCCTGAAGGCGTACCTCGGCCGAGGGTGGGGGGCGGGAGGGGAGAGGAAAGGGAGCAGGGGGTCTTCCCTTCCCCCATCCCGGCTGGCCCCACTGCAGACCAGCCACAGCGAGGAAGTCAATTCAGCTCTTGTGTGCTCCTCTTCCCAGAGCAGAAGCTAGAAATCTAGATTTTTTTGTGTTTCTCTGCGTGTGATTTTTAAATACAAAAAGATTCAGCCGTAGCTTCTGGATTCCTACGCCAAAGTCTGTCCTTTGTGGGTTACAAACGTTACAGCTGGGGGCGGGGAGAGGCTCCTCTTTTGGCTCACCACTTCCCACATGGGCCCTCCTGAGCTCTCAGGGAGGATACCTGGAGGGAGGATGTGACAGAATCAGTGTCACTTCTGGGCTTGCGGTTGTCTAGCTGAAGGGGACCCCATGGCGACAGTGAGCTTTGCCATTGAGTCAGCACTGCTGGGCCCTGCTGAATTCTGCATGGGGAGGAAGAGCCTCATCAGATAAGATAAAGAGCCTAACCAGCAGAGAAAGTTTTCTGTCAATAGCTCCATATCGACTCCAGGTGTTCACTCCACCTGTCCTACACCACCGCTCCCCAACGTGTACTGCCCCCCTCCCCAGCCATACAGTCCCTTTGGCTCTCAACTAAGTGTCAGGGGCTTGGAATCAAGGAAATCAGCCTAGATCTAGAGTCACGGCTCCAGCCTGCTGACTGGCTATGTGACCTTAGGCAAGTCCCTGCACCTATCCGAACCTGTTTTCTTACCTGTACAATGGCACTGATGAGGCCTGTCTCATCTACGCTATGCAAATGCAAGCCTGGATTCAGGCTGTCCCTACTGTAGCAGCTTCTGATCATCCTTGTCATCCCTCCACCCCCGCCCCACCCCCACCTTGATGAACAAAGCTCATCCTGACCCTGCCTGCCCCGCTTTGATATATGGCAATTGGAAACCCTCAAAAAGCGAGAACACTGAAAGGGCTGGAACTGGGACGTCTGTTTCTACCTTCTCTGGCAGGCCTCCTCCAGATGGTCCACCACCCTATGGGCCGCCCTCCACCCCGGGAGTTTTAGAAAAGGAGCTCCATAGAACTGAAATCTTTTTTTCTTTGTTATGATCTTTGTGGAGTTGAATAGGCCCTTGAGATTCTCTAGTTCTGGGTTTTCAAAACTGGGGTATGAAAATCCCAACAGTGTCTGAAGCCACAGGATAAACGCAGTGTAGCTTTTTTGTTAAAAAGGGTTTTTGGGGGGGCAGGGAAGATTAAGTAATTGAAGTATTGTCATTTTAAAGTTTGCTACCGAAATTACAAATTCCCATACACGGATAAAATATAAAATAGAATGCAAGATTGCATTATTTGTAATAAAAATAATAAAATAAAATAATAATTTGTAATGAAAATACTGGATTTCAAAGACACATTACGCTTCCTAGGCGCTGCTTCAGGCCACAGCTCGGAATCCTATTCATCTTTAGCAGCCAAATAGCCAAATAGCCTGAACTCAGGTCAGCTGACTCCTGTCCCCTCACAGGGCCTGGGCTTGCCTCGGAAAGCCAGTTAGCCTAGGCTTTGGGTACTAACTGGAGAGGGGTGTTACCTCAGCCTCCCTCCACTTCACTGTTTTCTTCCCTCATAAGAGTTCAGAAGCTAGGATGGAAGAGGGATTCTGAGAAGCTGGCCAAAAGCTGACCCCGCAGATGGGATTCCTTCCTGAGAGGCAGTCCAGTGTGTTAGTGAGAAAAGAGAGACAGTGCCCTGGAATCTGGATCCCTAGGACAACTCTGGCTGCGGGGGGAGAAGTGGAGGTCTGGCAGGCCGTCGTGCGTTTCACCACTGCAGGGGTAACCTGAGCTCCGGCAGGATACTCAGGCTACCCTCCTAGCTCCACCTCTGTCATGGTGGTTTAACAAGCCAGCCCTTGGTGGGGTTCCTTCTGCCCTTTGCCCTGTCCCCAGAGGAAATGACTTCTTGTGAAACCTAGGAGCCCATTAGAACTGGCTGGCTGTGAGCGCACCATTACCACATGTGGGCCTAGTCTCCACAGCTGTGTGCCATCTCACCTGCCCCGAACCCACCCCCAACCCACAGAGAGGCTGGGAAGCCAAGCCAGCGTTCCTTCCAAGGCCTACCTTTCTTCCTGACAGGTCAGTCTGCAGACGTCCCCACTAAAGATAAGCATCAGGACCGCCCAGAGAGCTTTGTACAAAAGGGACCCATCCAGACCTACCAAATCAGAATGGGGATTGGCGAGGTGGGTGTCAAGCTCCACAGGAGATTCTAATTACCAATCAGGCTAGAAAGCCGCTAGTTGATGGTAGGATTACAGGACACTCACTCTGGGCCTCAATTTGCTTTTCTGTAGAATGGCATTATATTCATTCCTTCGGGTGTAAGTAGATAATATAATTCAAAAGCTTCTTTGAAAGGCTGCACAATACAATGTATTGTTAGTATATCCATTTCAAAAAGTAGCTTCACTTGCAAAAAGATTCCCCTCTGAATTTTTAACTCTCCCTCCAATATCACAGTCAAAATCCTGTTAAAGCCCTCAGCCGTCAACAGCTTTTCACAGCCTTCCTAGTAAACCAGGTGCACTTATAATCTTGCTATTCTGACCAAGTTGTTGTTTTTCAAGTAAAAAAGCCACAGGAGTCCTGGGAACACTTTTGCTGGCTTCATTGTCCCCACGTGCCACCACCACTCCACCCTCTCCCCACCACCCGGGCGCCTCCTGCCACCTCCACTCCCCTCAATGACATGTTTCCAAAGGGCTGTGGAGGCAACCCAAGCAGAGCCGCGCAGGCGTGCTGGCTGGCCTTCAGGGGTTCCCATCCTGAATTCTGGGGTTCCCAGAAGCACACCCCCACCCCAAGATCTGGTTTAACTCCCCACACCCAACTGGGGCAACTTGCCAGACTGAGGTCCTGGGAACCGGTGCACAGGACAGAAACCGCCAGAACAGGGAGGGGCAGGTGGCCTGGAGTGTGTGCTCACTGACTTGAAATTGCAGGCTGCTGTGAGTCCTACGGGAAGAGAGCAGAGCCTGAGAAGGGGCAGAGCTTCTGCACAGGCATGGCTCTGGCCACAGAGACTGGGACATGGGGCATGGTTACCAACTTCAGAAGCCTGAGTCACTGGGGACATGACACTAGCCCACTCCTGCTGGGAGTTCAGCCATCTCCCCATCAGGGTCGTCTTGATACAGATTCCATGTTGCACACTGTGTCTATGTTAGGAGTGCTTTCCCCAGAAGACACATGTAAATGCAGACTCGAATGGTAATGGTGCTATCTGGAGTTGTGCAAAGGGGCAACCCTACTCCCACCAACAAGGGAATATAAACTTCAAAAGTATTTTGAATCCAAAAAAAAAAAAGTATTTTGAGGAGAGTGACCGCTTGGTGAGTTCAGGGTCTCCTTTGGGATGATAAAGATGTTTTGGAATAGATAGAGGTGGTGGTTGTACAACACTGTGGATGTACTAAATGCCACTGACTTGTTCACTTTAAAAAGTTTAATTTTACATGTGAATTTCATCTCAATAAAAAAAAATTTGAGTATTTTAAGGCACTTGAAGGGAAAGTACTAATTGCTTTAAAAGATTTCCCACAAGTCAGCCCTCTGCACAATGAACCTCTATCCCCAACTTCCTGGGGTTGCCGACTATACCCAAACTGGAAGAATTAGGTTGCCTTAGAAGCCCACTTCCTGACCTGAGCTGAGGAAGAAGGGAAATATTCAGATACATCCAACACTCTTAGCACTTGTGAGAAAGGGGGTAGAAAGGTAGCATGGAGTTCTTCTGAAGGCTCACCCCAAAGGCCACCCAGATCCTGAGAATCCAGGTGTAGGTCTGCAGTTCTGGGAAAATCCACCTTCTTGCTTTATCCATTCATTCATTTATTCATCCAAGGAATATTCACTGAGACTCTACTATGTGCTAGCCACTGGAAGTTAAGAAGAATAGAACTGGACTTCCCTGCTGGTGCAGTGGTTAAGAATCCGCCTGCCAATGCAGGGGACACGGGTTCCAGCCCTGGTCCAGGAAGATCCCACATGCCGCGGAGCAACTAAGCCAGTGCGCCACAGCTACTGAGCCTGCACTCTAGAGCCTGTGAGCCACAACTACTGAGCCCACGTGCCCCCGTGCCACAACTAATGAAGCCCGTGCGCCTAGAGCCCGTGCTCCGCAACAAGAGAAGCCACTGCAATGAGAAGCGCACCACAAAGAGTAGCCCCCTGCTCACCACAACTAGAGAAAGCCTGCGTGCAGCAACAAAGACCCAATGCAGCCAAAAATAAATAAATTTTAAAAAAAAAGAAGAGTAGAACTCACCCTCAGGAAGCTCATGGTCCGGTGAGAAGACTAAAGGGGAAACAGTTATTAACAGAGATGTGCATGGGGTGTGAGGATGACCTGAGGGGGGGCACCTAAGGCATGGTGTATTGGGTTGGGCACTGGGGAAGGCTTCCTGCAGGAAGGGATGCCACAGCTGGGTCTCCAGGGCTGCTGGCAGGAGCATGTCCAGGCAAGCCTGACCTGCAGCCAGCCTAAGCCTGAGGGGGAGAGAAGCAAATGCAGGGTTCATAGGATCTTTGAAGGATTTGAAGAGGCCTGGCTCAGAGGCTAGGAGATGGAGCTGCCCACTCCTTGCAAGTACCACTTTTGGGACCCCCCCCCATCCCATCTTCAATGCAGAGAGAGGTGTGTGAGATGGTAACCATGTCTTTCCAGCCCCAGCCATGTGGAAGGGATCCTGCCCTTCACCTCACAGGATGAACCAAGACCCTCCACCCTAGCTCCTCGGAGGGGCTAACAGTTAGGAAACTCCCCTTCTAGATCCAAAGGTACTCCTGACAGACAATGGTATGGGGCTTTGCCCCCCTCCTTCATAGGGGTGAATAGTTTCAGTCGGGAAGCCACTTAGCCCCCCACCCTCATCCCCCTGCAGCCAGGCCTCCTAGCAGGTGGTTGTTTACCCTATAGCCCACTCTCTCCTCTGGGAAAAACCTCCAGGGTTAAGACTGCCTGTCCTTTTCTGAAAATGATGAGACAACAACATTAATGGATTTCTTTTGAGAAGAAACAAAATTACCCAGTGGCCATGAACATAGCCCTTCCCCATTATAAAAAGCTGTTTTATTAACAGAATGAGACAGTGAATGAAAAAAGCTGCTTAGCACGCTTCTTCCGTGATGGCTACTTATTGAATGAATGAATGATTCCTAGTAAACTGACCTTTCCAAAATGGCACGGATTCTTTTGCTTCTGAAACCTCTATTTAAAAACCTCTATTTTTCTTAGATTAGTGTTCCACATTTTTCTGAATTTTTTTTTCATGCGGGGTCGGCGGAGAGAGAGAGAAGAAAAACACCCTAAGTCTATATCCTGCTGTCTCAGATGTCCCCAGCCCAGTCAGCCTGGGAGGAGAGAATGGTCTTGATGGATTAATTCCCTGATCTTCAGTCCGGACAGAAAGACACACCCATACAGGTCACCCCAACTCTTTCCTTCCCACCTCAGTAAAGGGTGATTTCAAGAGGATGTCATCTACCCTCAGTCCTCCAAGCACTTCACCTAATTGCCAAGACCTGGTGTCTTTAAGGTTCCCAGCAAGTGACTAGAGCTTGGAGGATAGGAAGAAAGGGCCAGTGTTCAGGCCTTGAAAGCACCAGCAGCTAACAGACTATTCTATTCTGCAGCAGTCTTTAAGATATCTCCCAATCTGAGTCGTCTAATTTATTTTTTATCCATAAATTTGTCTGCAGAGATGGTTCTCCCATCTGGAAAAAGGGGATGGGGTGCAGGGCTTGATTCTGGTCGTTCACAGTTCTAAGTCTTGGTTTGCCCAGAAGGCCCACGGGCCAGCCTCTTTCTTTCTTTTTTTTTTTTTTTTTATATTTTTTTTCTCTTTCTTTTTTTTAATGGGAGGGGGTGTGGATGGCAGCGGCCGGACTCTTCCGGCGGCAAGTGTCTTCTGTCACGCGCAAGTCTGCCCCGAGGAGACGCCCGCCAGTCTGATCTGGTTAGGCTCTGGCCCTCCCAGGGACGGGAGCGGCTGATGTAAGTTTGGTTCTCTCTTCCATCAGGATCCTGTGACCCAGATTGATATATCTTTAAATAAATAAAGGTCGAATCCGTCCGATCCCCTTCCCACCTTCAGCAATCTCTGTCAGTCTTCGAGCACCGCCGTCGGGTCACATTTTCTGTGGCCCCTCCTGAATGACGAAACAGGGGATAGCGATTTCACTCCGGGGCTTTTCCGGAGATCTAGGTCTTCGGTCCTGATGCAACTCTCTGGCTCTTTTACACAAAGCGTTTTGGCGAAGAGGGGCGCTAGGACCCGGCGGACGCCCGGGGCCTCTCGGCCGCAGCGGGCGGGGGAGGCACAGCCGCACCTCTGTCCGTCCTTAGGGCCGGCGGGTGGGTCAGTGTGTCCCTCTGATATGGCTCCCAGCTCCAGCACCAAGCGCTAGGAACCGGGGCCCATCAATAGTCTTTTAACCACGTTTCCCAAAGCCCCTCCTTGGAGGCAGCTGGAGGCTGGGAGCGGACCCCACCCCCCCAATTAATCCATCCCCTGGGGCTGTAGAGTAACAAGCGGGCGGGCAGGTGGGGCCGCCAGGAAGAGGGAGCACGGTGCCCGGAGCTGCCCAGTCTTTGGACCCCACCCCCATAACCCGACCCTTCGTAAGGAAGGGTTAGCGTGGGGTACGTGCGCGAGGGCCGGTGGATTAACGTCTGCTCCCCGCGCCGCCGTCCCACTGGCATCCACTTGTGCGCCCAATTGTGCCCAGAGCTCGCAGGCTCTCAGATGCTGGGGGCAACCGTCTTCCCTGCTTGTTGCCCCCCTCAAGTTCCCCTGCCTCTTCCCCCGCGCGGCCGCGGCCTACCCCCTCCCCCAGCAATACGACCCTATAATAAACAAGTCTTTCCTAGATCCTCCCCTGCCGCGACCGCCCTCGGGGACCTTGGCAGCTGCAGCCGCCGCGGATCCCTTTCCAGAAAGGGGGCGTGGCCGAGGCTCGCGGGTTTGGCCGGGTGCTTTCTGGGGCCCAAGGGGGGCGGGGCCAGGCGGCTGTCACCGGGCAGGAGAGAACGTTGCGAACGTGCGCCCAGAGCCCATTGGTCGAGGTGGGCCACACTCCCGGGTCTGGATTGGGCCGCGGCGCGGAAGGGGTGTGGCCTCTCCCCACTAGTCCTTATAGGTCTCTCTGCGCTGGTACTAGGGACCGCGGCAGGCCGAGAGGGAGGTACGGGTGGGGAGAAGGGACAGGTCCGGGCAGAGCTCGGGGGTTGGCACCAGTTCGCGCACGCACTTGTCCCAGTTCTAGCTGACCGCAGTAGCTGGTGAGTGTCCCTTCTCTGTGTGCTGGTCGCTGCCCGGAGAGGCCTCAGCCGTGGGGATCCTAGCGCTCTCAGTCTGGAGCAGCCCCCAGACTGACGCCGGGCCCGCGCCGCTCTTGTCTTACAGCGTCTTCTGCGCTCCAGTACCCTGAGCTCATCTGCAAACGTCCTGGCGTCCGTCCTCACCATGCCTAGCCTTTGGGATCGCTTCTCGTCGTCCTCTTCGTCCTCGTCCTTGTCCCGAAGTCCCACCCCAGATCAGCCGCCACGCTCAGCCTGGGGGTCGGCGGCCCGAGAAGAGGCACTCGGCCGCTGCGCGAGCCTGGAGAGCTCGGACTGCGAGTCCCTGGACAGCAGCAACAGTGGCTTTGGGCCGGAGGAAGGTAAGCCGTGGGCGGGAGCCGGACGCGAATAGAGGGGCCGGGGAGGTGAGAAAGCACCGCGCTGGAAGGAGTCAAAGCCACTTTGGCTTCCTATCCCATCAGAATCCGGATTGTGGAAGGAGGCGGGCAGAGGAGGGGCATTGAAGTATAGGGTACGAGAGTGGGGCGGAAACTGAGGCATAGAGTGGGAAGGAGTGCTGCTTTCTTAGCGAAACAGCACCTCCCCGTTCAGAGCTGTTCTAACTGCCTCCCCTACGTGCTTTCCCTTGCAGACTCTTCTTACCTGGATGGGGTGTCCCTGCCCGACTTCGAGCTGCTCAGCGATCCCGAGGATGAGCACCTGTGTGCCAACCTGATGCAGCTGCTGCAGGAGAGCCTGGCCCAGGCACGGCTGGGCTCGCGGCGCCCTGCACGCCTGCTGATGCCCAGCCAGCTGGTGAGCCAGGTGGGCAAAGAACTACTGCGCCTGGCCTACAGCGAGCCGTGCGGGCTGCGGGGGGCGCTGCTAGACGTCTGCGTAGAGCAGGGCAAGAGCTGCCACAGCGTGGGTCAACTGGCTCTCGACCCCAGCCTTGTGCCCACCTTCCAGCTGACCCTCGTGCTGCGCCTGGACTCACGCCTCTGGCCCAAGATCCAGGGGTTGTTTAGCTCCGCCAACTCTCCCTTCGTCCCCGGCTTCAGCCAGTCCCTGACGCTGAGCACAGGCTTCCGAGTAATCAAAAAGAAGCTGTACAGCTCAGAGCAGCTGCTCATTGAGGAGTGTTGAACTTGGGTCTGGGGGGCCGATACTGACCCCATGACAGAGACAGTTGAACTTTTGGGGTGGACATTGGCAGGCAGAAGCTGAGGGACTGCTGCCTGTCGTTAGAAAACTGACAACAGCCACCTGTGGGGAGGAAGGTCAAGGTGAGGGGAACACGGTGTTTCCCTAGGAAGCTCACTGAGGTGTGGACAGGTGGCTCCCACTTGGGCTCACACGCTGCCCCTCAGTACTGTAGCATGAAACAAAGGCTTAGGGGCCAACCAGGCTTCTGGCTGGATGTGTATGTAGCATGTACCTTATTATTTTTATTGTTACTGACAGTTAAGACAACAGTGGTGTGACAGAGCCATGAGAGCAGCTGGGCTGCACTGGCATCTGCAAGGGATGTGTGCTCACGGTAGCTGGCTCTGGTGGGGGGGGGTCATCGAGGTGGTTTGTGTGTATCATGGTCTGAAGGGACCAAATGTTTGTTCTTTGTTGTTTTTGTATCTTTTTTTTTTTTTGATTGGAGCTTCACTACTGACCTGTTCTAGGCAGCTATCTTACAGACGCATGAATGTAAGAGGAGAAAGGGGTGGGTGTTGGGATCACTTGGGGATCTTTGACACTTGAAGAAAAAATACACCTGGGAGCTGCGTGTGGCCCATCCCCGGATGTGTAGTGAAGGGTTGAACTGTGAGGGGATGGGGCTGATTGGGGTGGGGGCTGGAACCCCTCCCCCAGAGGAGTACCATCTGGGTCTTCCATCTAGAACTGTTTACATGAAGATACTCGCTGTTCATGAATACACTTGATGTTCAAGTATTAAGACCTATGCAATATTTTTTACTTTTCTAATAAAAAAAATCATGTTTGTTAAAACGGTTGCCTCTCATCAGTGCCATGAAATAAAAGGGAGGGGGATGGGTGCTGGAAAAGGTGGGTTTCATCACACTCTGGTGCAGCTGTGTGTTTCTCTGTCCCTTTCTGGGGCTGCCTGCCAGCTTGGTCATGGAGGTATGTAGACTGAGTGCCATCTGTGTCAAAAACGCAGGCTCCCTTGGCTCTGCTGGCTGAGGCTACCAAGGGAAAGCACTGGAAAGCCCTGGAAGATAGGGAGTGAGTCAGACCTCTCAGAGCCACAGTCTCAGTAGAAAGAGCTCACCTGGCTGCCCTGGGTTAGAAGGGCCTGGTACAAAGGACTCCTGAGCCCAAGGTCCTTCCAGGCACTTAAAGGACGGCAAGAGGCTTTTTTCCTTGTGAAAAAAGGCACAGTTCTATTTGTTCTGCAGTGAAAATCACACATTTTATCTCTGGATATGAAAAGGCTAGGGAGCAGGAGCATTAAGAAACGGAGTTTGAAAAAGACTTAACTTGGTTCAAGCCTCTGACTAGACACAAAACCTAGGGCTCGGAGAGGGGCATGACCTCCAGGCAGGAGCAAAACACACAACATATGTAGGAGGTGTGGTGAGGGCTTCAAGAGCCCGGAGACTACAGGCCTGTCTTCATGAATGTTCTCGGTGACCTGGACTCATCGCACTCTCTGGGCCCCAATTTCATTATCGGTGAAATTGGGATGGGGCCAGATGAAGGCCAAGGCCCTTCCCACTCCTCCCTCCCAGTGACTCTCGGCCAGTCCTCCCACACCAGCCTCTGGAGAGTTGTTATCTCCCTTGTTTCTCTTCCTGGTCTCAGACAGGCCTTGTTTGCCCAACTGTAAAACAGTAGTTCTTCTACTTGATTGTATACTCAAATCTCTTGGGGCCTGAATTAAACACATATCTCCCTGCCTTGGAGGAGATTCTGACCACATGTGTCCGGGGCAGGGCCCCAGGAATCTGCATTTTCATCCAGGATCCTGACACAGGGTCTTGAACTTTGGGATGGTTTAGAAGACTCGCATCTCTTTGGTAGAGATGACTTGTTCCCCAAAATGAATGAACCGTTTAGAACTAGATTTGAAAATGGTGGTAACAAGGAATAGGGTGCCCAGAGTAGTTTTAAGAGCCCTTACTTCTTAGCACATCCTCCTAATAGCTACCCTGGGAGGGGTGGGTAGGGCGGGGGTTAGTGAAGTTTTACAGATTAGTAAACAGAGGCCCAAGCCCTTGAATGATGGTCTTCTTCTGACCATGGCTGACCTTGCCCGCTCTCAGCCCCTCAGGGTGGAGGTGAGGGTGAAGCAGGCTCAGCACTTGGGTGGTACCTGGGGGCAGTTTCCCAGGAATTGAGATCAGGGCCAATGCTCATGGCTGTGCTTCCCTGACCCCCAAAGAGGAAAACAAAAAGCCGTGTCTGGCTCCAGAACAGAGAGTCTCATTGGTGTTTGGAGGCAAGAGCTAGATGGGGAGGTAAGCATTAACCCTCTCCTAGACCGGGAAGCAGCAGGCACCCTCAGCTCCTTCTCTTAATAATTTTTCTTTGTCTTTAATTTTTGTCAATTTGATTCCTATGTGTCTGGGTGTGTTTCCCCTTGGGTTTATCCTGCCTGGGACTCTCTGTGCTTTCTGGACTTGGGTGGCTATTTCCTTTCCCATGTTAGGGAAGTTTTTGACTATAATGTCTTCAAACATTTTCTCAGGTCCTTTCTCTCTCTCTCCTCCTTCTGGGACCCCTATAATGCGAATGTTGGTGCATTTAATGTTGTCCCAGAGGTCTCTTAGGCTGTCTTCATTTCTTTTCATTCTTTTTTCTTTATTCTGTCCCACGGCAGTGAATTCCACCATTCTGTCTTCCAGGTCACTTATCCGTTCTTCTGCCTCAGTTATTCTGCTATTGATTCCTTCTAGTGTAGTTTTCATTTCAGTTATTGTATTGTTCATCTCTGTCTGTTTGTTCTTTAATTCTTCTAGGTCTTTGTTAAACATTTCTTGCATCTTCTCGATCCTCCATTCTTTTTCCGAGGTCCTGGATCATCTTCACTATCATTATTCTGAATTCTTTTTCTGGAAGGTTGCCTATCTCCACTTCATTTAGTTGTTTTTCTGGTGTTTTATCTTGTTCCTTCAACTGGGGCATTGTCCTCTGCCTTTTCATTTTGTCTATTTTTCTGTGATTGTGGTTTTCGTTCCATGGGCTGCAGAACTGTAGTTTTTCTTGCTTCTGCTCCTAAGTTCCTTCTCTTGGATGGTCAGATCGAGGCTGGAGGAAAACTTGGGCTCCCACGAAGTCTCAGCTAAGATGCCCTTTTCTGAGGCCAGACTGCCTTTCCTCATCCTCACAGGGCTTGAAAATACCCCCAAATAGGACAGAAAGACCTAGAAAATCCCCCCAAATAGGACAGAAAGAGCCCCAGGTTAGGGCTCTTAGGTCTCCTAAGATGTGGCAGGGAGCTTTGTCCTAGGTATTGGGCTTTTGAAGAGAAGATGGAACAGGCTCCCTTGTTGCTAAGACTGAAAGTTAATAAAGCATATGAGACTTCCACATAAAATCCAATTTTGGAAAATGCTTTCAGAAATCGTTCTATTTAGCCTATAAAATTTGTATTGATTCCCTCCCTTTGTATAGGATTCCCTCCCTCCCTTAGTTCTATTTCCCACCCCAACAGAATACTACTGGAGAACCTACCATAGCTCCCTATTATCAGATTCCACTGCCTGCCTTTGAAGACCTTTGGTATCAGGCCCTATTCACCCTACCCAGGCTGACAGCCTCTACCACTCTCTACCACTCCCCTGGCCTGCCCCCTCCTCTAGCCCCAGACTCTGCTTATTCCAGTACCCTCCACCAGGGATGTGATCCCCCTCTTTTGCCTGAAAACCTTCCCTTCCTTTAAGGCCCAGAGCAAGTTCCAGCCCTTTTATGACTCCCCTCTCCCTCGCCCAGCCTCATCCTTCACAATTGCAGTGTAGAAAATTCAGCAGTTTTCCAATCTCATTGTATGCACTTGTTTGGTATCCCACTCCTGGGTTCCCTTCAAGCCTGGCTGTCAGACTGCTTGATCATCTCCCTCTCCCTGGGCTCAGACAACACAAGATTCCCCCACCAGCCTCAGACTCTAGGCTAAGGAGAGAGGAGGGCAGGGTACAAACACTTCATTGTTTTACTCTGCCTGCCACCTAGTTTAGAGGAATATAGAGGTCCTAGAACGGAAGTGGTATCTTAATGCGTAAGACCACCATGCAGTAGAGTTAGTGAAATCTGGATTCAAATCCCGGCTCAGACATTTCTCAGCCGATAACCTTGAGCAAGTCACCTTCAGTTTCTCTTCTGTAAAATGGGGATAATAGTGAGGAAATGATGTATTCAATATATAAAGGTATAACTGGAGTTCACCACTGGCAGAGGAAGCCAGTGGCTGGGCAAGAGATGGGGGGCCTGGGCTGCGGTGGAACAGGCACCCTGTGATAGGGACCACCTTTGACTGCCTCACCTCTGGTCCGCCTTTCCTCTAACGTTCAAAAGTCATCATCTTGACAACAGTCACGTCAATATGTAACCTTAATAAATTCTGGTAAAAAACATCACTGTGAGCTAATGTGCTCAGACTGCTTCACTTCTAAGTGGTATTTTTCTAAGCCCAGTGTATATTAAGCACCCTAGATAAGGTTCCTTTAAGTCGACCTCATGTTTCAGAAGGAAATTTGAAGGCTCAGAGTGGCTCAGTGAGCAGGGCTGCAGGGCTAAGATGGGAAGTGTGGTCTCCTACCTCCTGGGCCTTTCACTCAATCCACTGAGCTCTCCTGGTTCCTCAGTTAAGGTGTCCTGGTCAGCCTCACCCTGCTTTCACTGCTGGAGGTGGCCAATGCTGCTGGGGCAGCCCAGTGGAAGGCTGCGAAAACATGAGGAACAGAAACCAGTCCTAAGTAATAGATTATTACAGGACTCTGTAATTATCCTGAAAAGGGGGCTCTTTATGAAGGAATCACAAATTAGAAAACAGTCCATTAAACCCAGACACGTCCACGCATGGGCCCAGCTGGGGAGTCTCCATCTCAGTCCCAACAATGGGCAGCTGCATGGAAACATCTGTGGCCATGTGGTACTGATGGCTCTGAGGGCAGACACTGATAGACTGTCACTTGATTACTGCATTCATTCATTCAACCTATATATAATTAAATGGGTCCATGGAGCTGCTAGAGAAAGCCAAAGTAAGTGGGAACCCATAAGAAGCTGATGTCAAAATCAAAATTCTCTCTCTTTCTCTTTCACACATGCTCCCACATAATCACACACATACATTTACAAGCAAAACTGTGGGGCATAAGAAAAAAGAGGAAATGGGCACACATTCAATTTTCCCTATCCCTAACTTCCCAGGGAAAAAAAAATCTAACAGTATAGAAGGATTTTTAAAATTTTATTTTATTTCGTTTTGGCTGCATCGGGTCTTAGTTGCAGCACGCAGGATCTTCGTTGAGGCATGTGGGATCTTTCGTTGTGGTGTGTGGGCTCCTCTCTAGTTGTGATGTGCAGGTTTTCTCTTCTCTAGTTGTGGCACACAGGCTCCAGGGCACCTGGGCTCTGTAGTTGTGGTGCGCGGGTTCCAGAGTGCGTGGGCTCTGTAGTTTGCGGCTGGTGGGCTGTAGTTGAGGTGCACAAGCTCAGTAGTTGTGGCACGTGGGCTTAGTTGCCCGACAGCACGTGGGATCTTAGTTCCTCGAACCTATGTCCTCTGCATTCGAAGGCGGATTCTTTACCACTGGACCACCAGGGAAGTCCCAATACAGAAGGATTAAAAGTATATAAGATAAAACTAATTAAACTGTATACTTCAAATGGTGAATTTTATTGAATGTAAATTATATCGTAATACCAGAATTTTTTTAAAGTATATATATACAAAAATTTAAGTGGATCACAGTCCTAAATGGAAGAACTAAACTATAAAAACTCTTAGAAGAAAATATAGGAGTAAATATTCATGATCTTGGATTAGGCAATGATTTCTTAGATATGACACCAAAAATACAAGTTTAAAAGAAGATCAACAAGTTGGACTTTATAAAATTTTAAAACATTTGTGCTCCAAAGGACATAATCAAGAAAGTAAGAAGACAGCTCACAGCCTGGGAGAAAATATTTTGCAAATCATATATAAGATAAGTGATTTTCACCTAGCATACATAAAGAACTCTTGCAACTTAATTAAAAAATGAGCAAAAGATTTGAATAGACATTTCTTCGAAGAAGATATACAGGGACTTCCCTGGTGGCAGAGTGGTTAAGAATCTGCCTGCCAATGCAGGGGACAGGGGTTCGATCCCTGGTCTGGGAAGATCCCACATGCCTCTGAACAACTAAGCCTGTGAGCCACAACTACTGAGCCCACACACCACAACTACTGAAGCCCACGCACCCTACAGCCCATGCTCTGCAACAAGAGAAGCCACCGCAATAAGAAGCCCATGCACCGCAAGGAGGAGTAGCCCCGGCTCACCACAACTAGAGAAAGCCCACTCGCAGTGATGAAGACCCAATGCAGCAAAAACAAAAACAAACAAACAAAAAAAACTTGTGAAAAAAAAAATTTTTTAAAGATATACGAACGCCCTATAAGCATTTATGAAAAGATGTTTAACATTACTGGTCAGTAGGGAAATGTAAATCAGCGCTACAGTGGGATACCATTTCATACTACCAGAGTGGCTATAATCAAAGAGGTGAATAAGAACAAGTATTGGCAAGGATGTGGAAAAACTGGCACCCTCATACATTGCTGGAGGGATTGTAAAATGGTAGAGCCATTTTGGAAAATGGTTTGGTAGTTCCTCATAATGTTAAACATGCAGTTACCATATGACCCAGCAATTCCACTTCTCAGTATATACCCAAGAGAAATGAAAACATATGTCCACACAAAAACTTATATATTAATTTTCATAGCAGCATTATTCATAATATCGAAGTGGAAACAACCCAAATGTCCATCAACAGATGAATGGATAAACAAAACATGATATACCCATATAACAGAATATTATTTGTCAATAAAAAGAAATGAAGTAATAATCCATGCTACCACATTTGATGGGCCTCAAAAACGTATGCTAATTGAAAGAAGCAAATCACAAAAGACCACATATTGTATGATTCCATGGATATGAAATGTCCAGAATAAGCAAATCATAGAAATAGAAAGATTAGTTGCTTAGGCCTGGGGGACTGGGAGGAGTTGGGGGTGAATGCTAATAGGTATAGAGTTTCTTTTTGGGGTGATGATAATATTCTAAATTAGTATATTCACAGAGTTGCAGAACTCTGTGAATATACTAAAAACCATTAATATAATAACTGTTACATAATTAGTAATATAATAATTAATATAATAAAATTAATATAATAGGTGAAATTTATGGTATGTAAATTATATCAATAAAACTGTTTTTTAAGTACATGTTTTTCAAATCCATAGAATTGAACACCTAATAAAAGGGCACATTTTACTGTATGCAAATTATACCTCAATTAAAAAAATTTTAACACACATGAAAAAGTACATAAAATGAGCTCTAGAAGTTTTAAAACATAAATTATAGCTCCATAATTAGGGTCCCATTTAGTGTAAATATGGTAAATTTTTCACTAAGTAAAGGAAAGCAAAGAGAAGCCATGAGCCTTTTGGTTCAAATTTTATATATTGTCTGTCTCTGCTAACAGAATGTCAGCCTACATTTTTTGTGTGCCTAGAACAGTGCCTGGCTCATAGAAAATTCTCAATGCACATGTATGGAAGAAAAGAAAGACAGAAAGGATCATGACATCTCAAATCCACCATCTCCTGGAGAGGCCCATTGGAGCCACTTCCAAACACTTTTTTTTAAAATTGTGATAAAATACACATAACATAAAATTTACCATCTTAACCATTTTTAAGTGTACAGTTCAGTAGTGTTAAATATATTCACATTGCTGTGAAACCAAGCTCCAGAACGTTTTCATCTTGCAAAATGGAAATTTTATACCCATTAAATAACAATATCCCATCCCCCCCTGCCACCCAGCCCCTGGCAATCACCATTCCACTTTGTGTCTCTATGAATTTGATGTCTCTAGATACAACACATAAGTGGAATCATACAGTATTTGTCTTACTGTGCCTGGCTTACTTCACTCAATACAAGGTCTTCAAGGTTCAATTATATTGTAGCAAATGTCAGAATTTCCTTCCTTTTTAAAGCTGAATAACATTCCACCGTATGGATATACCACATTTTGCTTTACCTTTCATCCATCAACGGACATTTGGGTTGCTTCCATCTTTTGGCTATTGTGAATGATGCTGCTATGAACATGGGTGTACAAATCTCTTTGAGACCCTGCTTTCACTTTTTTGGGGGATATACTCAGAAGTGGAATTGCTGGATCATATGATAATTCTAGTTCTAACTTTTTGAGGAACCACTATACTGTTTTCTATACAATTTGCACCAGTTTAAATTCCCACCAACAGTGCACAATACTTCTAAGCACTTTTATGCCTCTCCACATCTCAGCCCACGTCCAAATTACCCCAACAGTCAAGCCCACTGCACCCACGCCTACAGGTAGTAAGGTGTAAAGAGCCAAATGAGGGCGATGAATCTGCAGTATCCTATATGTTCTAGGAATTTGGAGACAGAGTGAGGACAGGTTCCCAGAGGAGGAAGGATGAGAGTTCAGCCCTGAGCATGTGAAGGCAGCTTTTCTCATTCTCTCACCTAGGCCTCCCCCCAGCCCACATTCCCATTCCCTCGGAGGGGAGGGGAGGGGAGGGGGTAATCTGAGGGCTGGTGACGGAATAGTAGAGCTGATTTGGGCTGGCACATCTCAGAGGACAGGAGAGGGGCTTGGGTTCCCAGGAGAGAAGGGCTGAGGACTGGAGAACCTGCCCCAGTGGCCCCTAACCAATTCTCAGCCTCCAAAAATTTTGACTTTTGCTATCACTGACTGAGCAAATATATTACAAACCTGTGACTTCAGTAACAATGTTAAGTGAATACATATTTTACTCACCAAAATTGCATCTACGGACATTTAAAAAGCAGCAGGACAAATGTGAGCCAGATGTGCTGTGCACACAGTGTACAGACGACACCGGGCAATCCTCCTTGGAACCTGCCAGCCCCCGGTGATAACTTCAAACCCTCTTTTAAGTCCCCCCAGAAGTTGGCAGCTGGAAGAATGGGAACTGCACACTCCACCAAGGGGCTAGAGGAAGGGCAGACCTAGGGCTTACATTTATCTCTACATCTTTAACTCACTTCACATATCAGCATTCCTATGAAGGAGGTACTGTTATTATTATTCCCATTTTACAGATGAGGAAACCAAGGAACATGGAGCAATGGAATGAGCTTCAACGGGAGAGGAGAGACCCGCAGTCTAGCATGATTTTGCCATTGACCTTGTTCCTTTATCTTTGAACTGAGGGGGTGGGACTGGATGACATCAAGAGCGATTCTTTACAGCAGAGCTCAGCTGCCAGCTGCTGTCTCTCCCCAGCCCCACCCTGTCACTGTTCCCTGGGTTCAAGCCTGGGGTGGGTTGGGGGCGGGGGCAGGAGGAAGAACAGAGGCCGCCCTGCAGGGCACTGGGCAAATGCTTGACTGCTTTCTGGGGCAAGTCCAAGTCTGGAAGGAGAACGTTAAGAAGAAATTTCCATGGCCCTTTCCTCAGCCAGGGATTTTCCACTCTGCCCAGGCAGACATGCCTCTCCCAGGACCTGGCAATCCACAGGTGTTAATGAACGGCTCAGCTGAGTGCTAGGAAGTGTGTAAGACCGGATTCTGGTTCCAGCCCTAGGAAAAGGGGCAAGTCTGTGGGGAAGGCATGACTGCCCCAGAAAGATGAAGAGGCAAGATGGGAACTGGGACGTTGTAAAACAAAGTGTTCAGTCTTAGAAGAATCCCAGAGAGAGACCAGTGGGGACAGGAACCATCAGGGGAAACTTCCTAGAAGAGGGGACCTGAGCTGGAGGGCCAGAGGAGGGAGGAGGTTTTCCGGGGCAGACAGGAGAGAGGAGAGCAGATGAGATGGGGAATAACGTTGGACCAGCTTTACAAAGGTTGCCATGAACACAGGGATAGTGCAGTGGCCAGGAGAGAGTTGGATGAGAGAAGTGGAAAGTTTGGTGAAGCAGATGGTGCAATACAGGAGACAGATTGCAGTCACAGGGGCTTCGCAGTGGCCTTTGCACTAGCTGTTCCCTCTGCCGGAAACACCCTTCCCTCACAGCGTCACGTGGTGGTTCCACGTCGGTCATGCTCCACAGGGGAACCTTCCCTCGCCACTCCTGCTACAGCAGCCTCTAGCAACATCTCCGTGCTTCATTTTCTCCCGAGCACTCACTACCTGCACATTCCCTGTTTCTTTCAGCAGCCACCTCCCTCCTGGAGGATGGGAGTTCCACGAGGGCAGAGGCTGTGATCTGGCTTGTTCTTCATCGACTCCTCAGAGCCAGGCACATAGCAGCCCTCCATAAATATTGTTGAGTTTAATTGAACTGCAACTGGGTGCTATGATAAATGGAAGCCTATAATAATATTGTCGTTTTTTTCCTGAGCACTACTATATGCCAGGTACTGTGCTAAGCGCTTTACAAACATTATCTCATTTATTCCTCTGAACAATTCTGTGAGGGAGGTACTACTATTATCTCTCTCTTAAAGGTGAGGAAATTGAGGTCCAGAGAGACTGGTTACGTTGCTCAAAGATACACAGAACCAAAATTTGAACCCACACGTTTACCCTCTCGACTAGCACTATCTGATAGAAATAAGAGCCACATAAGTAATTGAAAATGTTCCTAAACATTTTCTACGTTACAAAATAATTAGGCAAAAGTAATTTTAATAATAGTTTAAACATTTAATAATATTTAAAAATTTAATCTGATATATTAAAATACTATCATTTCAACACATAATCAATATAAAAATATTAATGAGATATGTTTACATTTTATTTTACTAAGTCTTCAAGATCTGGTGGCTAGTTTACATGTAAAACACTTGCTAACTTTTTCTCAGAAAACGATCTGTATTTAGAGTTCCTAAAATTTGCAGTTGAAAAAGTAGATCCTCACATTCAAGTTGTTCCAAACATACTTGTGTTTTCTAAGCACTGCATGGAGTAGCACTTTTTAAGCTTAAATGTAAACTGGTTAAAATTAAATAACATGATAACTCAGTTCCTTGGCTGCACTAGTCACATTTCAAGTGCCCAACAGCCACTCATGACTAGTGGCCACTGTGGGCTGTGCAGCCTCATCTGGTGTGAAGGCAGGTTGGGTGCGAGAGGCCCGGGGGAGGGATTTGGAGCAGACTGGGGAGTGGCTGTGGAAGGGAAAGGGTGGAGAGCTGAGGTGGCAGACCTGGGCCCACCTAAAAATGAGGCGGGATGACCAGTCACGAATCCCACCAAGTAGCACATGTCTGGCCCACTCACAAGAGGATCCCCTCCCATGGGCGCTATGTGGGTCTGGGCTTCTGCCCACCAAGAAAGTGATGGCCCTAAGACCCCTGGGTGGAGCAAACGGTGGCTCCTCTCAAAGCTTCTATCCCTTCCAGCACCACTATTGAAGGGGTCCTAGTGGGGGTGCCTGGATCTGGGCAGGCTCAAGCTGGGGATGGAATGATCTCCCTCTGCCCTCCCAGACCTGTGGGCAGCTGGAGGGCGTGGTCAGGAGTGTGGCCCTGGCTAAACAACTCTGGAGTCAAGTACACCTGAGTTCCAAACCCAGCTCAGCCAATTCTTTGCAGTGTGACCTCAGACAAGTCAAGTCCCCTCTCTGAGCTCTGGCTTCCACATCTAGAAAATGAAGACCAATAATGAAATGCTTGAGACTCTGATGATACCTACAGACTGCCCAGCTCATAGTAAGTGGTCAATTAACAACAGCTAGTCTTCCTAGATAATGTCCTTTTCCTGTTAAAAACAAGAAAGTAGACTGGAGAATGTTCGCGATCACTGGAAAGGAAACAGTCCAAAGTGAGCTGTAGACGGAGTGAGTTAATCTGGGTGTGTGAGGTCTCCCTCTTCAGGGCTCCCGCACTTCCCCTCTGTGACACAGACCTGGTGAACTGCTGGGAGCGGGGAGGGGGATATGCCACTCCCACAGGCCCTGGGTGCTGAAGCATGACGTAAGAATGGCCAAGAGCCACCTTCCAGAAATGGGGAGGGTGAGTCAAACTGAATCAGGTGAGGTCACCCTGGGTCCCTGCAGTTACTCAGAGTGACCCTGGTACATGTCTGGCAGGAGTGATGGGTGAACTGGGCTCCAGGAAAGCAGGTGGGGCAGGAAACCACCCAAGACAAGGAAACTGAAGGATGGAAACTCCTGGCAGGCAGAGCATGGCCTGAGAGGCAGCAGGCAGAGGCCGAAAGTGGCCTTGGTATGGGTATTTCTGAGGGTGAGGCAGCTCCAACTCCCTCTCCCAGTCAGCACCCCACTTGAGCCAGGAATACTGGTCCTGGAGCCCAGCCTTCCCCAGTTCAACTCTCCAGCCCCCAAACCTTTGCTCTGCTGGGTCCTCCCAAGTGCGGGAGCTGAGACAGCCCTGAGCCGGCCTCTGTGGTCTCTCTTGGCTCTTCACCTTGTCCTGCCAACATTTTCAACATTTCCTCCCTTGTCTGTCCCCCGCTACTGGGACTGGTGCCCCTGGAGGTAGGACAAGTGTGTCTTGCTCACTGCTATATGTCCCAGGCACAGCTCAGACCCCACTGAGTGCTTAGGAGATACTTGCTGGGGCAATAGACTCAAGACCTTGGTGGGTTCTCATCGCATTTCTAACGCTCGTTATGTGGCTGGGGGTCAGCCTCTCCGAGCCCTGTCTCCACATCTGTAAAGTAGGAAACATAATCCCCACGAAGAGCCTGGGAGAACCAGGTCAGAAAGTGGGGAGGATGAAGCGTCCAGCCAGCTCTAGGAAGTTTCTGATGGGTCACACTTCAGACACAGCTGTGAGCAAGTCACCCTACAGAAGAGGAAACTGAGGCACAAGGAAGCCACGCTAAAAGCCTGCCCTCCCTGCCCCACCCGCACCCCCATCCCCAGCCCTGGTTTCTCCCTCTGGGATCTCTGGTTAGATCACTCTCATTCAATTTCCCTGGGAGTTTCAATCCAGAGGTCCTGAAGCGTGCCATCCGGTCCCTGCTTTGGGAGATGGCCTTTCCCCATCATCTTCCTGTATGGGATGGGGCCTGGCTCCTGGCGGTAGGGAGGGTGCCAGAGACAGCACACATGGCTGCCTCTGGTGCTGGGTGCTGGGGTCACAAAGCCTGGGCTGTGTGTGTGCGTGTTCATCACTCCAAAAATATTCACTGGATCCTCACTACACCCCAAGACGGAGGCAATTCAGCCTAATGGTGAGATGCTGGGACCCTTCCTAAGTTTCAGTCTCCTACCTGAAAAAGAGGGCTCTGAGCATGACGCACGTCCAGTACTCAGCACAGGGCCCAGCTCATCATTAACACTTAAGATATAGCAAGTGTTTTTGTTTGTTTGTTTTTTAGACTGTCAGCCCTGTGACTGCACGAGGGACACTTGTTTTGGCCATTCTTACCCACAGCCTCTACCTTTAGTAGATGCCCAGGTAGGTGAATGAATGAGTGGAAGGAAGGAGAGAAGGAAGCGATGGAGGGAGGAGGAGGGGGAGAAGAGAGGAAGGAGAAGCTCCGTTCTGGGCTCTCCCAGTTTCCGTGCCCACTGCACCCTCCCTCTCCCACCCAGGAGCTGCCTCAAGGCTCCTATCACTGTGTGCTGCTGCATGTGGTCTAGGGAGGAGAGTTGAGCTGAGATGGGAGTGCTGGGTCTAAACCCTGTTGCCAGCTGACTGAACTTAGCCTCCTCAGTGTTCTCCTCTGTAAAATGAGGATGATCGTACCAACTACCTCACTGAATTGTAGGAAGGTCCAAAAGATGTCTGTGAATACACTGAATACGTTTGTACACTGAAGAGTGTTAGGGATTAACCTGGTGGAGTGATAGGCAGTGTGGGCTCTGGAACCAGACTTCCTACATTCAAATTCCTGCTCCACTGATTGCAAACCTTGGGCAAGATGCTTAACCTCTCTGGGCCTCAGTTTCCTTATCTGTAAAACAAGGAAAATTACGGTACTCACTTCAGAGTTGTGAGATTTAAATGAGATAATGTATGAGAAGCTCTTAGATCACTGGAGAGCGCATGGCAGGCACTCAATAAATGGTGGCCATGATAACAAAGCCTGCTCTCAGGAAGGATTCTGTGAATTATTTCTCACTAAAGTGTGAATGAGTAACAAGACTATGCCCCCTCTCTCAGAGGAATTTGAATCTTAACAGGAATTAAAGGAGTGAAATCCCATCTAATGATAGAATTTTTAAAAGTAAAGGAGGGGGCTTCCCTGGTGGCGCAGTGGTTAAGAATCCGCCTGCCAATGCAGGGGACACGGGTTCGAGCCCTGGTCTGGGAAGATCCCACATGCTGCGGAGCAACTAAGCCCGTGCGCCACAACTACTGAGCCTGCGCTCCAGAGCCTGTGAGCCACAACTCCTGAAGTCCGGGTGCCTAGAGCCCGTGCTCTGCAACAAGAGAAGCCACTGCAGTGAGAAGCCCACACACCGCAACGAAGAGTAGCCCCCGCTCACCGCAACTAGAGAAAGCCCGCGCGTAGCAACAAAGACCCAACACAGCCAAAAATAAATAAATAAAATAAATACATTAAAAAAAAAAAGTAAAGGAGGAATATAGTGGGTAGACAAGGGCCTTCCTAGGGTCCCTCACAAGCACGGTTGCTGCCTGCTGCACAAATACTGCCAGGTCCCAGAGGAGGACCACACACAGGGGAAGGGAGAACACAGTCTCAGTCCCCAAGGAACCTCCCCTCTGCTTGGAGAAACAGGAAGCAACTAGACCCCAGGACAGTGCATAACTTCAGCTAAATATGGAGTGCCTTTGGCAGCATGGTGGGCAACAGCCCAGGCCCAGCTATCAGAAAGGCTCCAGGAACCCTCTCGGGAACAACAGGAGCCAGGGCCAGAGGTGGGGATGGGCACCAGATGCGATGAGGACTGACCTGGGACCAGTGAGGAAGGGGCGGGGAGCCTCATCTTCCACATCTATGTTTTCTCTACTAGGACCTTAGTACCAGGCTGGCACCTGTAGTAGAAGGGCCATGCGTTCTGGAGTCAGACTGCCAGGGCTCAGTCCAGGCTCTACCTCTTTTCAACTGTGTGACATTTTGACCTCAGCGTGGAGGACACAGGTAGAGTTAGAAGCTGGCATCCATCTCCCATCTCTTCCGGTTCTTCTTTGGAGAAACATTCCTCCCGTCTTCCTTTTCAGCTCATTGGAACAGGTGAGGCTGCAGTCATGGGGCCTGTGACCAGACCCACCAATCAGCAATAAATCTTCCTGGGCAGGGCCTTTTATGTGTGGTCATGTGACCACCAACTGTCTAATTAGAGTAAATCCTGGGACCTGTGTCGCAATTGCTAAGAAGAGACCCTTTTCTACTGACCTGGAATTTGGGATGTTATGAACCTGGAGCCCCCGAAGACCACTCATGGCAGAGTGGAAGGATTCAGTGTTTATGACGTTTTTGAGCCTCCTTCAGTTTCCCAGAGCCAGTAAATTCTCTTCTTGGCATAAACCCGTTTGAGTCAGGCTTTCTGTCATTTGCATCAGAAAGAGTCTGAAATTTCCATGGTGAACTTTCTTAACCTCTCTATAAATTTCATTTTCCTCATCTACAAAAAGGGGATGATGGTAATAGCATTTCTCAGGAGAAAGGAAGGGTTGTTCTAGGATGATTAAAAGAATTGGTCAGGGTCCAACACTTCACATAGAGCCTGACATATGTTAGACATTCAAAAAGCATCAACTTTTAGGAGCTCTGTAAGTGTTTGTTAATGAATCTGGCCCCAGGAGGTGAACTGCAAGGGCATCTGGGAAAAAGCCTCTTCCTGTAACTCTGAGGGGTCCCAGGAATCTCTGGGGGTGGTGGTGGTGTGGGGGGCACTCTGCAGGGAGGACTGCCTTGTCCATGCAGATCACAGGTACCACCAAGAAAGACTCTAGTGGGGGTCATGATTAATTTTCCTAGCCCTCACGATCTAATCAAGCCCATTTTACAGGTGAAGGATGTGAGGCTCAGAGATCATGTCCAATCCAATGCTAAATCCAGCGCCCCTCTACTGGCTCAGTCCCTCCCTTGGAGCACGTCAGTGTGGTCCCATGGTGGGGCGAGGTCTCAATCCCAGCTAGGCTAAATTAAGTGGGTCCGTTGTTGTTAAATGAGGGCTTCCATTAGCAATTCTAGACAGTTTTGAAAGGGCAAAAAGGAGTTATAAACACTCTCTCCCTTCCTCCCTGAGGGCGGCTCTATCTTTAACCCGCAGTCTCCTGCACAGGGAACTTTCTGGAGAAGGCTCCAGGCGGTTTACCCCCCAGAGAGAGCCTGACGGCAGTTTTGCTAGAGGAAACCACGCAAGCCTCAAGGCTTGGCACTACCCTTCCTTCCGGACAGGCCAGGATGCCTGGAGGTGGGGGTGGGAACGGCACCTCCTACTTCCCTCCCGATAACCGCCAACCCCCGCCGGATCTTTCTCACGTCTGGGAATTGAGCTCACCTTGGGCTTTTCCCACGTAGCCTCCTTGAGCCTCAGTTTCCTCACCTGTAAAACGGCACCCACCTATTTCAGGGTCGTTTTGAGGGCATAACGGAGGGAAAAGTCCCAGGGTGTTCAGCGCAAGGATCGGCAAAAAGTCATGAGTGTTCGAACCTCGCCCCAAACAGAGAGAGGGAGGCACCTGTGTGCTGGCGAGGACAGAGAGGATTCGAACCCGGGTCTTTTGTGACTCCAAGCCGACCTTTACCTCCAGTAACGTCTGCCTCTTTTACTAGTGAGATCCTCCCCACCCCCTTCCCTAATACTTTTCCTCCTCAGCCTCCCCCCACTCCCCGCCTCCACCTGACAGCCCTTGGGGACCTCCCAGCCGCAGCCCCAAGGAGCCAGACCTCCCGGGCCTGAACTGCTGGTAAGAAAAACTGTTTCCTCCCCGGTCCATTCACCCAGCTCCATGTCTAGCCAGCCCCGCCAGAGGAAAAGGCCAGCGAGATGCTCCCCACCTCCACCCGCGACCGACTCCTGGACACAGCTCCACTGTAGCCAGGATGTCCATGAGAAGTGGGATCATGTGCCCGTGGGTCTTCCTGCCGGATGGGAAGCGAAACCTGTCACCCCCTCTAATGCCCCAGTGGGGTCTCACCCAGTCTGCCTCGGGTTGGTGCCTTCCGATGCGGAGGCGGGATCTCAACCTCCGTGGCCAATGAAAAGGCTCACGGGGGTGCTTTTAGTTGTCACGGCAACAGGGAACTGTATCTTGCTACCCCCATCCGGCGGAGCCCACTCTTCCAGGGACCAGCCAGGTCACAGTCTGCGGCCCCAGTCCTACCTTAGGTTGGGGGGGGCGGGTGTCAAAGTAGAGGGCCAGTTAGGGCCCAAACCCTTCACAAATGCTGACCGTGTAGGTGAGCCCCACGTGAACAGCACTGCTAAGAGAAGGCTGCCTGCAGAAGGAACACTACGTACGAGTAGCGTTCTGTTAGAAGGGACAAGGACACCCAATGTACTGTATTGGAGCGGCCGGAGCACTGCAGGGGCAGGGCACAGGGCAGGGCAAATTTAGGTAGAAATGAGTGGAGTAGGTGCTTAGCACGCAGTTTAAGGCTTCCAAGCCGAGACTCACCCAGGACAGGGTGGGGGACCAAGATGAGCAGCCACAGCCGAACTGTGGGTCTCACAGACCTTCAGGCAGGAAGAGAGAACCAAGGGTCACCGAGGCCACTACCTTGCCTCTGGGCGGCTTGCACTCCATCTTCAGTACAGTTACGTCCAGCCTTGGGCACTCATTAACCTCGTCCTCTACCCAGGAAAGAGAAAGGTGACCAGGTTCATTGTCCCCATTTTACAGATGAGAAAACTGATGCCTGCCTGGTAAAGTATCTCACCCTTGGGCCCTAGGGCCCGGCGTTGGGTCCAAGCAGGGCTCTCCAGGCCTTTAATTCCCTGGCGTGGTAGCTTGTCCAAGGAAGCCCCATGCCACTGTTCTGATGCTGTCCACCCTTGCTGATGATACAGGGATGCTGGGGCCACCTGAGCTCCATATTTAACAAGGCAGGTGAAATAGCACAGAGAACCCCGCCCCTGCCTCTGATGGCTCTGGGGGTGGGGGGTGCA
Source organism: Orcinus orca (assembly GCF_937001465.1). Lineage (NCBI taxonomy): Eukaryota > Metazoa > Chordata > Mammalia > Artiodactyla > Delphinidae > Orcinus > Orcinus orca. Next base: position 30,401,156 of record NC_064572.1, read on the forward strand.
TTAAGTGCCTCCTTGGTCACTCTGAGAGTGAATGCAGCATCACTCCACACTCCCCTTCTCAAGAAGCCCACAGTCTAGCATGTAAATTGGTGAAGCCACCAGGGAAAATAGTACGGAGGTTCCTTAAAAAACTAAAAACAGGGCTTCCCTGGTGGTGCAGTGGTTAAGAATCCGCCTGCCAATGCAGGGGACACGGGTTCGAGCCCTGGCCCGGGAAGATCCCTCATGCCGCGGAGCAACTAAGTCTGTGCGCCACAACTACTGAGCCTGCGCTCTAGAGCCTGTGAGCCACAACTACTGAAGCCCGTGAGCCACAACTACTGAAGCCCGCGAGCCACAACTACTGAAGCCTGCGTGGCTAGAGCCCATGCTCCGCAACAAGAGAGGCCACCGCAATGAGAAGCCCGTGCACTGCAACGAAGAGTAGCCCCACTAGTCACAACTAGAGAAAGCCCGCACGCAGCAACGAACCCAACGCAGCCAAAAATAAATAAACAAAATAAGTAAATTTTAAAAAAGATCCTAAAAATAGAGTTACCATATGATCCAGCAGTCCCACTCCTGGACATATATCTGGAGAAAACTCTAATTTGAAAAGACACATGCACCCTAATGTTCACTGCAGCACTATTTACAATAGCCAAGACAAGGAAGCAACCTAAATGTCCATTGACAGATGAATGGATAAAGATGTGGTATATAGACACAATGGAATACTGCTCAGCCATTAAAAAGAATGAAATAATGCCATTTGCAGCAACATGGATGGACCTAGAGATTATCATACTAAGTGAAGTAAATCAGAAAGAGAAAGACAAATACCATATGATATCACTTATATGTGGAATCTAAAAAAAAAGATACAAGTGAACTTATTTACAAAACAAAAACAGACTCACAGACATAGAACTAACAAGCTTACAGTTACCAAAGGGGAAAGGGTGGGGAGGGATAAATTAGGAGTTTGGGATTAGCAGATACAAACTACTATATATAAAATAGATAAACAACAAGATCCTACTGTATAGCACAGGGAACTGTATTTAATATCCTGTAATAAACCATAATGGAAAAGAATATGTATATGTATGAATAACTGAATCACTTTGTTGTATACCAGAAACTAACACAACATTGTAAATCAACTATACTTCAATTAATACGAAAAAGAGGAAGAAGAAGCAGCCCACAGTCAAACAGAGAGACAGACCTTCAAGGACCGCACAAGTGTGAATAAATGCTGCAGGGACAACCTGGACAGAACACAGAGGCCTCACAAGAGAAGGGGTGCCTGAGCCTGCCCAGCAAAGCCAGGGGAGACCTCACAGAGGAGGCAGCCTTTCAGAGGTCACAAGACACGTAGGCCTTTGCCAGGCAGATGAGCAAGGGAAGGGAGTCCCAGGAAGAAGGAACAACATCTCCAAAGACCTAGAGGCCTGGGCGAGCCTGATGCATGGGGAAACCGCAAGTCAGGAGGACTGCGACAGGACCTAGGCTGTGGAGTGAATGCCCAGGACAGGACTGTGTGCCCTGCAGTTGGCTGTTTCAATACCCTTCTGAACCAGCAGGTACCCACATTTGTTTTTCTCCAAATGGTAGAGTCATAGACCCTCCAGAACCACTTCTGAAAATCCCACTTTGAGAAACACTGGATTAGAAGCTAACCACTGTCAACTACGGCTATACGCCAACAACGTGGATGAAATTCATGGTATCAGGTTGAGAGAAAGAGGCCAGGGACCAAAGAGTCATTCTATATGACCCACTTATATCAAGTTCAAAGGAGTCAGGATAGTGGTTACCTCTGGGGAGTGTGGAAGGTCTTAAGGAGGGTGTCCAGGGGACAGTAATAATATTGTGTTTCTTGATCTGAGTGTTGGTTTCACAGATGTGTTCTCTTTGTGAAAATTCATCCAGCTCTATACTTCAGCTTTGTATATTTTTCTGCACGTAGCTTCTACTTTAAAAAGAAAAAAGACTGCTTTCCATAAACATCAATGCAAAGGTAGATACCAAAATTTTGTGCTCACATAATCGGCTGTAAGCAAGGCATCCAGATGATATAGAATATGTTTATATTGATTTTTTTTAGATTATTCCAAAATGAAAACACAAACATTTTATTGTCTCATAGAGAGCTCTCAAGCTCCAGAGAACCCATCCATATACACACCCCCGGGGCCTGAAAAACCCCAGCTCAAGAGGAAGCATTACAATGCTCAGTCCTGGGCCTGGGAGATGGAAGATAAATGAGGGGCCTGGAGCCTCTTCCCGGGGGCAAAGGGAGGTGGTGTCCTCTTCCAATAGAATGTCTGGTGCTGGGAGGCTGAGGACCCCCAGGCAGAGGGGACTGTTTCCTCCAAAACCTCTGAAATGGCTGTGAGAGGCGGGTCTCCCTGGCTTGGCTATGAGCCCCCGGAAGGCAGGGGCTTCTTTCACTCTGTGTCCCTGGTGCCCAGACAGGGACCTGGCACACAGCAGGTCTCAGAGGACCTTTTTTGCCAGGGCATCTTTGCCGAACCCCACGTTGAGCGTGGAAGAGGGGGATCCATTGGGGAAGTTGTGGTTTCCAGTCACTGGCTGAGTTCCACACTGCAGGCTTGCAAACCATGGATGGGCAATGTTGCAGGAGGGATTCAAGGGTGGGGTTTGAGTTGTCCAATTCCCCCTGGAGGGGACAGCTGGATGCAGACAGGGCACTGAGCCTTGGCGACCATGAATATGGGCAGGAAATCCTAACCCTGCCTGCCCACCAGCCTTGCTGGAGTTGGTAACAGCCCAGCTCTGGGGGAGACAGACTGTTCCAGAACCCAGAAAGGGCTGCATCTGTGGGCAGGATGCTCAACATCCGCTCAACAGGTGTCTCCTCCTGTCCTCTGGGACATCCCTTCTCAGCCCTCCCCAGACTCAGCAACTCTTGCCCACTCTCAAGAACCAGCCTCCTTTCCCCGCTTTGCTGTCTCCCCTCAGCCAGCATTTCTTACACCACCTTTATGATTTCTGCCCTAACCTTGTGCTACCCAGAGTATTATTTACTTAATAGTTTTTCTTTAAAACAATGTTCAGTTGTTGTTATTGTCATTGTTGTTGTTTTAACTTGCCCTTGTTCTAAGCAATAATATTTGTGAAATCCTGGATTTGATGTGTCAGTTTCATTTTTTTCTAACACACATTAAATTTTAATTTAAAATACTTGTTTTTGTATCACCTAAAATTACCCTGTGTACCACCACAGTGGAAATGATTTTGTACAATGGTTCAGCCAGGATGGGTGGTTATTATTATAAATAATAATTATAGCCTCATGTTAGCAGCAAGTTGTATGCCTCTTCCATGCATCTGCATTTGCAGTCTCATTCAGTCTCTAAGTTCCTGCACTATGGACGTCATTGGCCCCATTTTACAGGTGAGGAAACTGAAGCTCAAAGAGTAGTAGTGGGCTTCCCTGGTGGCACAGTGGTTGAGAATCTGCTAATGCAGGGGACACAGGTTCGAGCCCTGGTCTGGGAAGATCCCACATGCCGCGGAACAACTAGGTCCGTGAGCCACAACTACTGAGCCTGCGCGTCTGGAGCCTGTGCTCTGCAACAAGAGAGGCCACAACTGTGGGAGGCCCGCGCACCGCAATGAAGAGTGGCCCCCGCTTGCCACAAGTAGAGAAAGCCCTCACACAGATACGAAGACCCAACACAGCCAAAAATAAAAAATAAATTAATTAAAAGAAGGCTCAACATTAAAAAAAAAAAAAAAAAAAGAGTAGTAGTGACTTGCTTAGGGTCACACAGCCAGTTAGGATTTTGGTCCTGATTCAAGGGTCTAGTGGCTCCTGACCTGGAGAAGGCAGGGAAGCAAGAGGCATTTTTCTGTCTCCAACCAGACCCACAAGAGCCACAGGATGGCAACTCATGGAGTAGAGAGTTTGGATTAGACATGATGAAGGACTTCCTGGCTAGAAATGTTTAGACACGAGAATGACTGAGCAAGGAAGGGTCTGGAATGCCCAACTTCCCAACTCCTCAAAACAAGGCTTGCCCAGCTGGGATCATGCCAGTGCTGCCTAGAGGCAGGAGGATGGACTGAATGACCTCTCCAGGCCTCATCCAGGCCCAGAGATTGGGTGCATGTTTCCCCAAAGCATCTATTAAACAAGGAAAGGCATGTGGAGGCTCCCACTTAAAGGAACTGGGAACACCTTGTCTTGGCCCTGCCTTGTGAGGGAGTGTCAGCAACAGCAGGTCAGGGTGGCAGGGCATTAGCTCGCCCCCTTCCCTTCCCACTGCTCTGGCAGCTCCCAGAACACATCTCCAAGGCTGGGAGTTGAAGGCCTGGCTGTTCTCAGAACCACCGGGGCTGCTTGGCCACCTGAGCCAGGGAACCCGCACTTCTTCAATCCTCTCTAGGGGATCCTTTTCAAAACTCCCTGATCTGAAAAGTTAGACACATACTAACTTAAGGTGTTGCCTCTCCAGGGGATGAATTGTATTATTTATTTTTGAAAGTCATAGTATTTATTTCTCAAAACAAAGAGGGTATTATTGTCCTTTCTTTTTTAAAAAAAAATTATTTATTTTATTTTTGGCTGCACTGGGTCCATCGCTGCACACAGGCTTTTCTCTAGCTGTGGTGCATGGACTTCTCATTGCAGTGGCTTCTCTTGTTGCGGAGCACGGGCTCTAGGGGTGTGGCCTTCAGTAGTTGTGGCACGTGGGCTCAGTAGTTGTGGCTCGCAGGCTCTAGAGCGCAGGCTCAGTAGTTGTGGCACACAGGTTTAGTTGCTCTGCAGCATGTGGGATCCTCCCGGAACAGGGATAGAACCCGTGTCCTCTGCATTGGCAGGCAGATTCTTAACCACTGAGCCACCAGAGAATCCCTATCTTCCTTTCTAATCAAATAGTATATGCCCAGTTGTTTAAAAATAGCAAATAATATAGAAAAAGTATAAAAATGAAGGTAAAATTACCCAAATTTCTTTTTTTTTTAATGACATGGGTTCATTTTTAAAAAATATTTATTTATTTAGCTATGCCAGGTCTTAGTTGTGGCATGCGGGCTTCTTAGTTGCGGCATGCATGTGGGATCTAGTTCCCCGACCAGGGATCGAACCCAGGCCCCCTGCATCAGGAGTGCGGAGTCTTACACACTGGACCACCAGGGAAGTCCCAAAATTACCCAAATTTCTATCATCTAGAAAACAGTGCTGTTGACAGTTTAGAGCACATCCTTCCAAAATTTTTTTTTCATGGTACAATACACATAACATAAAATTTATCATTTTAACCATTTTAAAGTACACACGAATCATAGTTTTATAAGGTCTCCTGAATATCGGACTAATAGTGCAACTTCAGAAACCTCCATGGGCCAGTGGGGAAGATGTTTTGGGGTAAGGGCCCTTCTGACATTGTTCAAATGGAAACATAGATGCAGCCAGCCACTGTGTTTGGTAAGGTTGGTCCTGTTAGGAAATTAAAGCCAAGAGTAACTCCATTTGGGTGTACAGAGGAAAGCAGGTCTGCCTCTTAACAGGGCCGCATGAGGAGAACTGAGGGACATGGTTTTGCTGAACTTCTACAAGAGAACAGCCTGAGACAAGGAGGGCGAATGCGTCTGTGATTAGCCACCAGGAGCCTCAGTCTAAGTTGTTTCTCTCTGCCCTGGCCTCTGGGGTGATCAGGAGCTGGGAACTTTGGAGGACAAGAAGGGCCAGGACATGGCAGCAGGTCGGGTACAGATAACCGACCCTGGGGAATAAGAGGCCCTTGGCAGGAAGGCGGCAGCCAGCAGACCAGGGAAGGGCAGCGTCAGCCTCCTCCACTAGCATGGCCAGGCCAAAGCTTCCTTCCTCCAGCCCTGCGGAGGGCAGGGGGCGGTGGGGGAGCCTCCAGTTCCCAAACAACGATTTCAGAGTGTGGTTGGGACGCTTTCAATCATGGAACCCCAGGCATTGATTTAGCAGATGCCATGTGTTGGCTTCAGAAGATCCCTGAACTTGAGGAGCTGAAACTACCTGGGCAGGGCTACCCCCTCACCCCTGTGTGTTAACTGCACCCCCTTCCAGATCAGGAGTGCTGGCTGTCTTTGTTGATATCCCACCACATTTACTGTGCGTCCTCACTCAGCCTTTCACACCCTCATTCCTGTTTTTTCCCTCTGTGCATCCCAACTGAGCTGTAAGATTCCTGAGGGCAGCTACTGGGGCTTCAGGGGTTTTCATAGCCTCCTGTTTTTGCCCAGTTCAGTGCCCCGCACAGAGCACAGGTTTAGGCGACATCCACATGGTGAGGCCTGTGTGAGAGGCCCTGGCAACAAGAGCAGTTGGGGTTCTGAAAGAGGCCGTTCTAAGGCCCTCCGGATGGTTTGGAAGGCATCCAGGAGGAGGTGAAGAATACCTAGGGTCTTGGAGGTAGCATACAGTTCAGCTAATGGAGACAGAGCAAGCAGAGGGGCATTCTGATGGGAGGACCTGCCAGGGCAGTGATGGGGTTGGGGCCAAGCCCCGGGAAGTCTCTCATGCAGTGACTCCCAGGCTGAGATGCCCTTGCTTACAGGCCTACACCTGTGTCTGCCAGGAGGCGAGGGTGAGATGCAGGGGCTCCAGTTACAGTCATGACCCGGGATGGTCTCGGGGGTGCCCCTTCTTCCAAGAAGCTGACTTTTGAGGAATTTGCCTAGCCACAGAAATCGTGGTGTGTTTACACTGGCCTCAGCTGTTGATTAAACCTCCATCGGTGCCACTACCAACCCAGGAAGAACGCTCTCTTCCTCACAGTGTGTCCCCCGCTCCTGTTTTTCATGTTTATGGGCATCAGGTGGTTTGCAGAGGGATCCACACCCAGACTGCGCACCCAATGAGGTCAACCGACAAAACGACAGCCGCCACCCTGAGGCCCCTCGTTCGGGGAGCTGCAGGCTTGGGTCACCATCACCCCGGGCACACCCCCTCCCCCCCGCCTTTACCCACCCCCAGTGCTTCTCTTCTGTCCCTGCTCCAGCCTCGCGCCTGCCCAAACTGTTGTTTATCAACACAGACCAGAACATTCCGCTGCCAGCAGAAACACACATGGCGATGGCGCTGCCATCCCACACCCTGCTGTCAACACACTCCCACGCGCTGTTGGCTGCTGTCAAAGCTGCGCTCACACACACATTCTCACCCCCTCCTGCCAACACAGCTGTTCCCCGCTGCTTGGAATCAGGCCCTCTGTCTCGCATATGTGTTCTCTGTGGGTTTTTCTCATGTGTACTCATAGCAGAGGCTCACACTTGTGGACCAGGCCAGCACACACTCTGCCCTCTGACCTGGGCTGTCAATCTCATCACTTGCAGCTGTGTGACCTTGGGCAATGGACTTAACCTCGCTGGACATCAGACACCTCATCTGTAGAATGGGGATAATAATTACCTTAAAGGCCTTTTCCCATAGGCTCAGGGGGTTGGGCGAGAGCACAGGCAACCAGGAAGTGCTCAGTCACTGGGAGCTCTGATGGCGGTGATGACGAGCGCTGTGTATCCTCGCTGGAATCTGGCCACTGGTTTTCCTTTCCCACGTCCGGCTGCTGGCCTCACCTTATGTTCACACCTTCCCGGCCATGTGACCTTGAGTGAGGCACATCACCTGTCCACTTCTCATGTCCTCGCTGGTGAAACGGGTTTAACAACTGCCTGGCCTGCCGTGAGGGGCACGGGGAACAGGTTACCATCGTGCTTTGGAAGCCCATCAGTGTGGTCACAGCTGCAGGGTGTTGTGGAAGAAAGGCATTTGAACGGGGCGACAGCCAAACTTGGGCTTTTTAGCCACTTTCCACCTCCTCTCATCTCCTCGGTCAACCCTTAAGCTGGAGTCAGTGTTTCCACTGGGGCTCTGTGGTGGGGCTGCAGTCCACCCAAGAGGCTGCCGGGGGGGCCTCGCTAAGCCGCCCCCCTCCCCCTCCCCTCCCCTCCCCCACTCCTTCCATCAGGCACAGCTGCTCTTCCCAGCAGGCCCAGTCTGCCGCGCTGAGCCCTCCAGCTTACTCATCTTCTCCTGCTCTCTCGCTTGCCCCCGGAGGCTGAGGGCCCCCGGCCCTCTCCCTGTGTTCCCTACCACCCTGTTGTCTTCTCCAGGACCCTTTCTGTCTTGTCTCTTCAACCTTGTCTTTCCTTCTCCTTGGCCAGCGAACCTGCTCTAGCCTTTTCTATTGTGGGAAACAGAGAGGTGGTTTTTTTAGAGGGATATAGAAAACAAATGTGATTAGAGAACCGAGGCGGACCTGGGCTGAGCAGGTGGGTGTGCGTTACAGAGAAGCAGCCTCTGCAGCGGGTGAAGCAGTAAGTCAGGCCCTGTGGGTGAGCTGGGCTTCGCCCCACGCTGTAGCAACGTACCTTCCTGCCCCTTGATGGAAACAGGTGAAACTGCTGGAGGGCAGATCCTGGCCTGGTTCATGCTCAGAGGTTATGGCTTCTCCTTTTGACTCTGAGAGAGTCCCAAGCTCCGGCTGCCACTGGGAGGCCACTGGAGATCTGTTGGCTCGGGGGAACCATGGTAACGGGGCTGCCTCTATCCTTCGGGGCACTGCACAAATGGAAACCCACATACCACATGTCTAGCTATCCAAAATGTACAAGTCAAACTAAGAAGCTGTCAAATAAAATGTTTTATTTTCCTACCTCCATATATAAACCTTCAGAATGACCTGGAAAGTCAAGTTGGAATTCAGAATTCTTGGACTCTTCAGAGTCCCTCCCCAAGAACACAGGGACATGAGAGAGCTGGGTTGGTGTGTGACAGCGTGTGCAATGGGGGCTCTAGGGCAGTTGGCTGATTTGGCATAAACATAAACTATGTTTCAATCTGATCAGTACCTTATGCTTTTAATTTCCTCCTAGGCTAGTGCAGCCAAAAGAGCTAAAAGGCAGTATGCACAGTGGTCATGAGCTTCATTCAAATCCCAGGGCTGTCAAAATCAAGCACTTAATCTTTTTGAGGTTCGATTTCCCCATCTGTAAAATGGGACTAATGATACCTCCCTGATAAAGTTATTGTGATTATCAAGAGTGATAATCCTTGTAAAGCCCTTAGCATGGGGCTTCCCTGGTGGCGCAGTGGTTGAGAGTCCGCCTGCCGATGCAGGGGACATGGGTTCGTGCCCTGGTCCAGGAAGATCCCACATGCCATGGAGCGGCTGGGCCCATGAGCCATGGCCACTGAGCCTGCGCATCTGGAGCCTGTGCTCCGCAATGGGAGAGGCCGCAACAGTGAGAGGCCCGTGTACCGCAAAAAAAAAAAAAAAAAAAAGCCCTTAGCACGGTCCTGGAACACAATAATTGCTCAATAAGCTGTGAGCTATTATTACTATTATAATTTCTCCACACGGGCAATGATAGCATCAGAGCAGGAAGTCACCTGCCTGCCTCTTCACTGCACACATGATGAAACAGGTCACTCAGCTAAGCAGAAGCTGATATGGAACTTGGGCTTCCAACTTTCCCACAGTCTTGGGTTTTTCCCTAGCTAAAAACGAAAAATGGCGGCCCAATAATGTGAATCCCCTTCATTCACTAAACTGCACACTTTTAAAATGGTTAATACAGCAAATTTTATGACGTGTTCATTTTACCACTGCGTTGGTTGGTTAGGGCTGCCATAACAGCCTACCACAAATTACCACAAACTGGGTGGCCAATTACAGAAATGTATTGTCTCACAGTTCTGGAGGCTAGAAGTCTAAAGGTATCGATAGCGTTGATTCCCCCTGAAGGCTGTGAAGAAGAATCTATTCCGTGCCTTGCTCCTAGCTTCTGATGGTTTGCTGGCAATCTTTGGCTTCCCTTGGCTTGTAGAAGCAGCACTCCAATCTCTGCCTTTATCTTCACATGGTGTTCTTCCTGTGTATATGTGGCTCTCTCCGTGTGCCCAAATTTCCCCTTTTTATAAGGACACCAGTCAGATTGGATAGAGTCCACCCTATTGACCTCATCTCAACTAAAGACATCTGCAATTACCCTATTCTTGAATAAGGTCACCTTCTGAGGTACTAAGGGTTAAGACTTCAACACAGGAGTTTTGTGGGGGACACAGTTCAGCCCACGACAACCACGATGAGAAAGTGCGGCTACCTTGTACTCAATACCAGATTATAGGCAGGGGAAAAACACCTTTGGTGACATATCAGGGCTATGCTCATAGTGAGTCTTCAAGATGTGTTTCTTGAGGGACTTCCCTGGTGGCGTACTGGATAAGATTCCGCACTCCCAGTGCAGGAAGCCCCGGGGTCCATCCCCGGTCAGGGAACTAGATCCCACATGCATGCCGCAGCTAGGAGCCCGTGTGCCACAACTAACACCCAGTGCAACCAAATAGATAAAAAAAAAAAAAAAAAAAATGATGTGTTTCTTGACTTGTGTTACATCTGATGCCAATAAGCTAAAAGGGCTGGACTCTCCCATTTTCCAAAATGAGTCCTCCTCTGGCCATGAACTAAAAGGATTTTTAACGACCAGTACTGTTTCCAGACAAGTACTTAATAAACTCTTTAAAAATAATTGGTTCTCTTTGGTTGGCTCAACTCTGCAATCCTGGACACCATCTTGTTTTTACTACTTCTATCCTCAGAGAGGAGGTGAAATTCAGCTAGAGCAGGCTGAATTCTGTATTGTCTTGTTTTGCATGTGAATAGCTTATTTTATTTAAATGTTTCCCTTTTTTTACGGAGAAGTTCTTCAAACAAATAGAAAAGTTGCAGAGCACAATAAACACCTACATACCCTCCACCTAGATGCAATGATTGTTAACCCTTTTGCCACATTTGCTTTATCTGTATCACGTTTTTTTGGTGAACCACTTGAAAAGAAGTTGCTGGCATCATGATGTTTCAGCTCCAAATATTTCAGCATGAGTTTCCTAGGAATAAGCTGTTCTATATAATCACACGGTGATTCTCAAACCTGAGAAAACCAGTCGTTCCACAATATCATCTCATACCCAGTCGGTACTCTAATTTGACCAGGCTGATTTTTCAAAACTTCTGAATCTAATGAATTCCAAATCTGTGAGGCTTAGGGTCTTGACAGTATGACCTGTGTAAGGGGAAATTTTGGAGCTGAAAATTAAACTAACATCTAGAATCCTTCAGGCCCCACACATTCATGTTTCTTTTTCTCGTTTCCTTTGGCTAGCAAGCTAGCTCTATGAAAGCTCCAATGCATGCTTGGGGTGGGGGCACTCCTGGAATTCCTTCTATTCTAAGACAGTGGCCTTTTGAGGAGTACCTGCAGGAAGACCTGTTTGGTCTGGGGACCTGCTACACTTGCCTGGGACCTCCCTGGGGGGAGTCGCCAAAGGGAGCTGGGTGGGGAGGGTAGCGCGACCCGACCTTGACCGGGGTGGAGACTCCCAGACTGAGCACCACCTCCTCCACTGCTGGCCAGGTGCCAGGGTGGCGTGCTTACCAGTGCTGCCATTGTCACAGGCTCTTTCTGGGGAGTTCCAGATGGCGGCCCAGAGGGTCATCCTGGCCTCCCAAAAGGCTGCCGCAAAGCAACACTGAAAGAAGAAAAAGAGGAAAATTCTTCAGTGAACTTCCCTGAGCTTGGGGGGGCACGGTCTTCTTTCTTTCACTTCTCTGCAAATCCAGGGCTCAGGATTAAGCCTTCAGTTTTAAAGCCTGCTTCATAACTAGGAACAGCATTAATCCATAGAACCGTGCAAATAAAAAGGGGGGTCAACAAAGATGGAGGGTGTGGGGGGAATATCTGGTTTGTGATTCAGAACTGCCTTCTCCTCCAGCCCCCAGGCTTGCTCCAGCTTGCCTGCAAGTTCCAGCCAATGTATTTCTGGATGGGATGGGAGCCAGGGGTCAGATAAAGTTCCAACATATTTTGCAGCAGGCCTGACACTTTGCCCAGTGCTCTGGGCCCATGAAAGCTGCCAGGATGGTGTGTTGGGAAAGCTAGGCCAGATGGAGCTGGTTTAAATGGGTTTGAGGGAGCAGGCAGACGACTAACTGGACAACTCAGCAACACCCAGCACGGTAACAACACCGAACCAACGTGGCTGCCTGGGCCACTGAAGGGCCTGCACGCTGTTCCCAGTAAGTCACAAGCAGCCACCACGCTAATCCCCACCCCTGCCCGCCGCATCTCTGGGACCAAGATCTGTACTTCCATCTTGTTATCTTTAGTAAAACAAGTAAACGCTTAACACAAAGCACCTGACATGCATTATCTAATTTAATCCTCACAACAGCTCAGTAAAGTAGGTACTGTTATTACCCCAGACAGACAGATAATAGCAAACACATGTAGATAACAGCTACACCTACGTGTATGGGGCCCACTTCTAAACACTTGCCACGTGTTACCTAGTTTACTAGGGAAACCGAGGCACAGGGGGGCAAAGCCAGTCGTCCAGGGTCACACGGCTGGCTGGAAGGTGTGGACCTGAAACCGCTGGAAACTAGGTGACTCCAGATGGAGGGTCCACCTTCACCACCCCGTGATTTTCCAGGTGGGGAACCTTTTCTGAGACAGGCAGGGGAAGAGAGACTGGGTTGAGATGCAAAACAAAGTGAAGGCGAAGGTCTGCACTCTTTTCCGCTTCCTGACAAGCATAATGAGAGGCACCCGTGGGAACAGAAACTCAGACATCTGACCCTGAGCCCTTTGCCACTCTTCCTTCCTCTCCCCTGGCCCAGTTGGTCTGAACTGTGTTGTTCCAGGCCTCGTGGGAGCCGCTGTGGGACAGACAGGGACAAGTGGGCAGGCTGCAGAAGGGCTTTTGCTCTCATCAAGCTGTATCTGATGCTTCTCGACTCCGAGGCACCCGGCGGGCAGTGAGAAGCTGCCCTGTGCACCTCCCACAGCCGAGGCTGACCGTCCCAAATCTGGAACTGAGCCGGCCAGGCCCCCCTGCATGAAGGCCAGGCTTCCCGCCACATTTTGGCTCTTCTGATAGCCCAAGGCCACCTGCAGTGATGTCACCTGGCAGGTCACGATGGGCTGCCTATTGTCAGTCCTGCTATGGCCATTGTCCTCACCAGCTCTGATTTCACCTGCCCGTGTGGACAAACTCATGCACGCAGAGGAGCTGCTGTCCCCTGTCCCAGCTGCCCGCACACACTCATGGCCTCTGGACTGAATGCTGAGGAAGAGGCGTCAGGCCTTGCTTTGGAGCACCTGGCTGCGTGCTCCGAGGCAGCCCCTCCAACACAAAGGAAGGATCAGAGAGGACTCTCAGAGGAGATGATGTCTAAGCAAGGTTCTAGATACATAATGAACTGTGACAATGTCTATATCCTGCTCCTCAGGGGTACTTAGGTTGATGTGTGCCATCTTGACATTTTCTTATGTTTACAGACATATCTATGCCTTTATCTATATACATGCTCTGACTCCTTTAATTAGAAAGGGACTGACTTCCTTTCTTCACTTCTCAAGGCATCAGGAACACTCTTCCACGTGGGTATATATTGATCTAATGGCTGCATAGTATCCACCATATGGCTGTACCATCATTTGCAACAGCAGTCCCCTACTGATGGACATTTAGGCTGTTCTCAGTGTTTTTGCTAATCAATCATCCACCCTTTCTTCCTTTCCATAAATATTTATTAATCTCTTACTATGTGCCAGGCACCTTGATCAGTGCTGGGTATATGGAGATGAAGAAAATGGATGTGGTGGACTTCCCCAGTGGTGCAGTGGTTAAGAATCTGCCTGCCAATGCAGGGGACACGGGTTCGAGCCCTGGTCCGGGAAGATCCCACATGCCGTGGGGCAACTAAGCCCATGTGCCACAACTACTGAGCCTGTGCTCTAGAGCCCACGTGCCACAACTACTGAGCCCACACGCCACATCCACTGAAGCCCCTGCACTCTAGAGCCTGTGCTCCACAACAAGAGAGCCACTGCAGTGAGAAGCCTGCGCACCACAACAAAGAGTAGCCCCCCTCGCCGCAACTAGAGAAAGCCCGCACGCAGCAACGAAGACCCAAGGCAACCAAAAGTAAATAAATTAATAAATTTTAAAAAATAAAAAAGAAAGAAAATGGACGTGGTCTCTCCCTCACAGACCTTTCAGCCCAGTGGAGAGATAAACTTCTAATCCCAAGACGCGGTAAGAGCTAAGGAGGGAAGAAACAGGTAGCTCTAGAGGGAATAACAGGGCCCCTGCTTCACTGGGCACTTGAGAAAGACCTCTCTGGGGTGGGTACATTTCAACGGAGATCTATATTAGAAGGAGCCAGTCATTTGAGGAGTGTAGGGAAGAGCATTCTGGGTGGAGGGAACAATGTGAGAAAGGGCAGAGCTGTATGTGTGTGTGGTATGTTTGGGGAAGTCTGAGATTCCTCCTAAGGCTACAGTGCAGGGGTGTAGTTGCGGTGAGGCTAGATAGGCTGGGTGAATTCATGAGAGAAAGACTTGAATACCAAGCCAACGAATTTGGACTTGATTCTCTAAGCAACAGAGCCACTCATGTCACTGAGTCTAGACACAGAATACTGAGGGCTCCTGCCTAGAAAGACCCAGGAGAATATTAATGTTCGAGAGGAAATCTCTGCTTCAAATGGAAGGTTCCTTTTCCTGCTTGCTACGAGTTCAAAGCCTGTCCTGAGCTTTAGGGCCAGGCATGTTACCTTATTGCTGAGTCCCCCTGAGAAATGTGGTCCAGAGAGATCAAGGGATTTGCCCAAGTGAAACAGCAAACCCATGCCAAAGGCAGAACCTAAGGCCCCAATTGCCTTCGGCTCCAGCCCTAAACCCCACCCTCTCTCACCTGTGCATTCTTTCTGGCAGCCACTCAAAAGCAGGAGGAGGATGAGAAAATGCATTTTAAAGAGAATTTGTGGAGCGCCCACGGGTGTCAAGCACTGTGCCTGGCCTGGGAGGTACAGGGCAGTAAGGCCAGCCTGGAGAATACTCACAGCCCCAGAGACCTGCATGAGTTCCCCATCATCTTCAATCTAGAAATTCTCCCTGCGCCACCCCCTCCCGCCCCGAAAAGTTGTTGAAAAATCACGCGTAACAAAGTGGCCAGGAGTTTCCTGCCTTGCTAAACTGGCTTACTCAATTTCCCTCATTTGTCCGCTCGGACCAGACGGAGCAAAGGGCAGCCATCAAAGGTGTCTGGGACGAAGCGCCGGCACCTGCCCGGTGAATGGGCCGCTGGGGCTGGCGGTGGTCTGGGCCGGTGGACGGGGAGGGACTGGGCCGGTGGACGGGGAGGGACAAGACCGGGGTCAGCCCGGTGCGCTGGGTGTGCAGTGTGCGCCACGTGCGGGAGGGCGCGAGCTGCAGCGGCCTGATGAGGCAATCGCCGGCAACGTGCGGCTGGGCCCGTGCGGGGCGGGGGCTGGGGCGGAGGGGAGGGCGCTGGCGGGAGCCGCCGGCAGCACCTAACCCCCTCCCGGCTCCCTGCTCTCTCAGCCACCTGTGCTGGGCTCCAGGGGGTGGGGGGAGCCGCGCTGGAAGCTCTCTACGCCGCGTTCTGAGCGCACGCGTGGGCATGCGCGGGCGCACGGCCCGGGCAGGCTTGCTCGAATTCCCCCTGCCTCCCGGAAGCCCTGGCTCATTATCCCCGGGCTGTTGGTATTCTCCTCCGCGCTGGTCCCTCCACCGCCGCACTACGCTGACAGACACACGAGTTCCTGGTGCCAACCCGCCCACACGCCTGGGCAGCTCCACGTGGGCGCCGCACGCGCGGGGGCCCATCTGCCCCACTGGATTTGGAGAGCTATTCTAACTCAGCCCCTAGACTTGTCCTATGCTTGTTGGAACAAGCGCTGTGTTTTGGGGGAAGTTGCTTAACTTCTCTGAGCTTCAGATAAGTCATCTGTCGAATGGGGCTGATGATAGTACAACCTCACTGCATTGTGGTAGGAATTAAATAAGACAGTGTCTATAAAGTGTTAAGCCGGAGCGATCATCAGGACTCATCCAATAAAGGATAACCATGATGATTTTTTTTTTTTTTTTTTTTTTGCGGTACGTGGGCCTCTCACTGTTGTGGCCTCTCCCGTTGCGGAGCACAGGCTCCGGACGCGCAGGCTCAGCGGCCATGGCCCACGGGCCCAGCCGCGGAGTGGGATCTTCCCGGACCGGGGCACGAACCCATGTCCCCTGCATCGGCAGGCGGACTCCCAACCACTGCGCCACCAGGGAAGCCCCATGATGATTTTTATAGAGGAGAAAACTGAGCTACACGCCCCAGCTGAGCTCAGGGAGTCTGTAACGGGCAAGACTGGGCTTCTGGGTTTGTTTTTTTTTGCTTTCCTGTATCATGTTCATCTTTTCTGCCACATCACCCCGCCTCTCCTCACCCAGGGCCTACAACACAAATCTCTTGATATCTGTGCCTACTACACTGCATTAAAAACTCTTTTTTGAGTATGTGGCACCTCAGGCCCTGCCAGCTACACCTGTAGCCTCCCAGCCTGGACTGTGGCCAGCTCTGGCCCCTGACTCATTGCAGTAAGTCACTTCCTGCCTCAGTCTCTCCATCTGTACTGTCTGGATAAGAGGCCTCCTCTCTCCAGTCTCCTGGAACCAGCAGAGGATGACTCAGACAAGGGTGGGGAAAGCCCACAGACACAGAAAAAGGCTCTTACTGGAGCCAGGGGCCACTGACTGATGCAAGGTTTGGGTTTTACGTGCAGTACAGAGAGTGGGAACAGAGATGGTTTGGGGAAGGTATAAAGAGCCTGGGAAAAAAAAAAAAAAAGAGCCTGGGAGAGCAGAGGAATTCCTGCCCCTCCCAGACATCAGACAGCTGGGGTTCCGGGACAGAGCCTCAGCCTAGGAGTTCGAGGGGAGAGCACTAGGTCTAGACTCTGCCACCCCCAGCTCTGTGACCACCAAAGGTTCATGATCCCTTTGATCTGTCTGCCCTTTCTGTCAAGTGGGAGTCGTGGCATTTCCCTCGCTGGGCTACTGTAAGGAGTAAAAGTGGTAACCCCGAGAGAGGGCAGAGTACACTCTGTGTTTCTAGGTGAGGGCTCAGGGTGAGGAAGGTAAGACGGAAGAAGGCAGCCCCCAAAGGCTTGGCATAGTCTAGTCACCCCAGGCTAGTGTCCAAGGGCCCCCTCCCCCAAAAGTCAGAGATCAGTGTACCTTCAGCCAACTCCAGACATAGCAGACCCCCACTTACACCCCATGAGGCACAAGAAATTTGGACTCAGAGTGGGTCCAGGGAATTCCCTGGCGGTCCAGCGGTTAGGACTCCACACTCTCACTGCCGAGGGCCTCGGTTCATTTCCTGGTCGGGAACTAAGATCCCACAAGCCACAGCCAAAAAAAAAAAAAAAGAGTGGGTCCAAACCTGGTCTCTACCATTTGCTACCTGTATGATGTGGATGGAACAAGTTACTCACTGTCTTTGGGCCTCCACTTTCCACACATAAAATGGGGACAGTAATGCCTGCTGTATGAGGCTGTTGTGAGGATAAGAGATAATGAGGTAAATATGAAGTGTTCATAACAGTGGCCATTGCTATTGTTGTAAAATGCAGGTTTTTTACCTCACTGCTCCTCACCTTAAACTATCGCAGCTGGAATATTATCATCTTGGGTCTTTGGGTTAGAAATGTGTACTGAAATCTGTAGTGTTTTATTAAGTTGATAGCCTCATGCCATGAGCTTTAATGGAAAGAGGTCTGTTTGCTGGGGGACTTTATAGACAATACTGTATTTGACATGTGACGGAGGCCTTATATGACATTCATTATACACATGAGAAAACCGAGGCAGGGAGAGGTCAAATAACTTGTCTCAGGTCACATGGCTAGAAAATGGCAGGGCCAGGATTTAAACCTGACTCCAGATTGTCCCACCACACAGGGCCCTCCCTACCTGTTGTGTTTCTGCTCTGTGTGTTGTCCTGCCCCTTCCTGAGTGGGCCTCTTAAGGTGTCCCCAAGGCCAGGGACAGTCATGATTATTCCTTCCTTGTCTCCCAGGGTGTGGCTCAAGCACGCAGTGGGTCCTCAGTCTATGCTGCTGACCAGAGAAGTTGAGTCCCGCTTAGCTAGGGACGAGTCCTCTTAGGAGGGAAGTGACTCACATGGGCCAGCTGTGTCTGTGTGGCTCCGAGTGCGTCTCTGTCTCCGAGTGCGTCTCTGTTGTGTGGGTGGGGGTGTGGCATGAACGTGGTCCTGTGGGGATGATGTGGAGGGAAACCCAGGCTGGTGATCCAGTCGCTGCTGTCTCTGCCAGCCCCAGCCAGGGCCAAGCCTGCCGAGTCACAGAGCCCCCGGCCCTTCCCAGGCCCTGTCTGCTTGAGGCCTCTCTTCTCCTCAAGCTCCTATGCCATCCCGACACTCCTTGTGTCTCAGCCTTTCAGATGCTTCCTCCACACCTCAGCGCCCTAGCTGAGCCTGGGAAGGGGTGGGGGGCGGGGGTCTCAGGGCCATCTTCCTCCTCGGCCCAGTGCAGGCATCTGGCTGGGGCCACAGCTGGTGTCAGCTCCTCCCCCCAGCCCCAGGAGAAGCTCTTTGGGTATGTCTAAGGCTGGGCCCTGCTATTTTTAGATAACATCCCCTCCCTCCCCCTCCCAGCCTCATACCAGCTGGGGGAGGAAATGACTCACCTCAAGCCTAGACAGGTAGAGGCTGCCTCAGTGAGCCCCAGGCAGGCCCTGCCTGGCTCTAGCTCTAGGACTGCCCCACCTGGGGTCACCCCAGAGTGGCCTGCCCCCCAGCCTGAGGATAAAGCTGGGTTGGGATCAAGGCCCAGGATCCCACCAGGCTTTTCGTGGGCTCCCTCTGCTATTCATCTCACAGGGCCTGGGGCAGGACACCTCCAGCAGGTTGTGGACCCTCTGCTCACCTTAGCAGACTCTGGGTCTGTGCTAGGCCCTAGCCCAGTCTGAGGGGGCCAGACAGTTTGAGTGGACTGACCATGGTCCCACTCATTAGCCTCAGTGGAGACCAGGGGTATAGAATGAAGAAAGACCCCACTCAGTAGGGGACGGGGAAGGCACGAAGACCCTGGGTGTGTGTGTGCTGAGTAGGGTGCCCAGTTGTCCCAGCTTGCCCGGGTCTGAGGAATTTCCTGGGACTTTCAGTGCCAAGCAGGAGAATTCTGGGTAAGCCGAGACTGTTGGTTGCCCTGGCACTGAGTATGGTCTGTATCCTGGGGAAAGGGCAGGTGTTGGGAGCTTGTTTGGATGTCCTGGCCTAGTCTCACCCAGTCATGGCTGGAGGACCAAGTTCCTGGCCTGAGCCCTCTCTGCAGTCAGGGGATGGTGAACAGAAGTCCACCTCCAAGGGGAGGGACTGGGCCTGGGCTGTGCGAAAGGCTGGGAGCTCTGCACAGGCTGAGAGACCTGGGCAGCACCTTGGTCAGGGTGCCTCTCCTTGCTAAAGCCAACGAGGGGAAGGTTGGGCCAGTCAGCACAGGGCTGAGGGCAAGGGTGAGCAGAGCCAGTGTTGGGGGAGGAGGGGTGCTGGGGAAAGACACTGGGAAGAGCAGGAAGTAATGACAAGAGCACAGGTTTGGCACTGGGGAGGCTCAGGTTCCGGGCCCACTTACCGCTAGGCGCCTCCGTCAACTGTAAAATCGGGGAGAGGGGCACCTGTCTGCCTGCCCCAGCTACTTGCAGTAAGGACTCTGAGAGAATGCCTGGGGCAGTGGGTGGCAGGCTGGAAAGTTGGGGCTGGGGTAGTTGGTTAGTTGGAGAGGCCTTGCTGGGGCTGACAGCCCGCAGAGCTCTCAGCTGGTCGGGGAAGTGGGCCTTTGCCCTCCTCTCCAGCCCAGATCAGCATCTGGTCAACACGGCTCCTGGACCTGAGGCCTCACCTCAGGGGTCATATTAAAGGAGCTGTGGCTGAAGCCCAGACCTTGATGGGGGGACCCCGCTTTGCCATTGTCCTCGTCATCCTCGGGGTCTTGGCTCTTTTCCACAGACCAGGAGTGAGTGGCCTAGGCAGCAGCTCTGACACAACTGGGCTGGGCAGCCTGAGGCTAACCACTTCTCTTTTCTGGGCCTCAGTTTCCTCACTGGTGAAACTGTGGGGTTAGATGAGGTCTCTGGTTTTTCAATATTTATTTTTGTAGTAGAACCTCTTCTCCAATCAAAGGTCCAACTGGACTAAACGTTTGTTTTTCAGTGGGTGACTGAAACACGAGCAGGGCTGCTGGCCCCCTCTCACCTTCACCCTCGCACCCCCGGGGGCCCAAGGGCTCAGGGGGACACAGTATGAGACTCTCCTTTGGGGTGCCTGCCATTTCTAACACTTTTATTATTTGTGCCTCGATGGCAAAGGTGTCCTTGTTTCCCTCTCTAGGTAGCCCAGAATTAGACCCCAAGCCCAGCACTTGGCACCGTCTACTAAATCCTCTAACTCCTGGTTCCTGCTGACACTGAGGTCTGTTTCAGCCTTTGTTACAGAGTTCATTGGGCCCACAGGCCCCTGGTCCTGTCTCAGGGAAGTTACAGGACCAAAACCTACGCCACAGCTAACCTTGTGGGGCACTTCTGGGCTTGTGAAGGACTTCCATGACCTCATCTCATGTGCCCCCGACAGCCTGCAGGAGAGGCCTGAGAATCCCATGGGACACGGATCTTGGGAAATTGTCTCAAGATCCCCCTACCTGGGGTGCAGAGCTGGGCACGTAGCCAGGAAGCCAGGTCCTTCCCTGGAGCCACAGTCTGGGCACCTGGCCAAGGCCCAGGCTTTCCCTAGCTTATCCCCGGGATGCTGGCACCTGCAGGCACCAATGACAGAAAGAGGAGGTAGGAATGTATGAGGAAGGCAGGAAAGAGGGAAAACTTTCGTCCTCATCCTGGGGGTCTGGGGCAGTCATTCCTCCCAGCTTACCGAACAGTTAGGGTTACCCCCACTCCACCCATCACCTTCCCTGCTGAAGTCAGAGAGGGGCGAGGAGAGGAGGGAGGGCAGGAGGAGGAGGGGTCGCCAGGACCGCAGAAGCTGGGACTGCACAAACGGGTACGGGAGGATGCCAGAGGCCAGGCAGCTGACCCGGGGTCACCCAAGGCCCCTGGGGAGGCCCCCGCCAACGCTGACATTAGCAGTGCCCTGGAGGGACGTGCAGTCCTCACGCTGTCTTCTCTGGCTCTCACGACAGCAGGCATGGGGAGGGGCCAGAGCGGAGTCAACAGTTCCTCGAATTGTGTTACCGCCGCCGCGGCCTGCCAGCTCCTGAGCTAATAATACAAACAGATGTGGGTCACACAGCTCCATCCCACGGCCTGAATCCCGCCCCCATGCGTGAACCCCAGGCTCAAGTCCTGGGGCCCCGGGGTGAGGCCCTGTTTGTACAAAGCCCACCCCAGTCAGGCTAACAGCCCATAGGTCCCACAGGTGACAGAGGCTGACATTAAGGACTCAACAGGTGAGGTCTGTGCAATGATGCTAATTGTAACAAAAAATTTTAAATGATACAAATGAAATACAATACAAATGTCCTTTACAGCTGAGCCTTGAAACCTGATCTCTGGACTCTGTGCCCAGTGCTTCAGTGCTGAGAAGGGAGCAGAAGGAGACTGAGGCCCCTTGCAGTCCCAAGAGAAATGGCCCCAAGAACCGTCCCCCCCCCCCACCATGCTGTGTGAGCCTGGGGCTCACAGCCTGAATGCCATGGAAACAGTTGCTACCCGTGTGGCACTGCGGGAGGCTGTCTGACACACAGGGCCCAGGATGCCATCCTCAGCACCCGGGGCCCTGGGTTGGTGACCAGCAGGCAGCAAAGCCTGCCAGCGGTGACCCTGAGGCCTGTGGCCAGGGCAGCACTGGGGCAGCCCAGGGACAGAACTGGGTCTGTGTCCAGGCGTGGGTGGTGCCAACTGACACCAGCCTGAGCACTGGAGAACACATCCTCTTCCACCCATTAGGGGTGGGGAACACTTTGGACAGCCATCAGAGGTCCCCTCGAGGATGAGCACTGTTTATGATTCTCATACTAGCCCCTGGTACAGCCATCCCCCCTCAGGGAGAGGAGAAGTGGTGGGCATTTTCAGCAGGACTCTGCTTCCCCCATGAGGCGGGGAAAAGGGAGAGGCCTCCCTCAGTGCTTATCTCACAGGAGCCTGGTTCACATATGCTATCCGTCCAGCTGGATGCTCGTCCTCATTGGAGCCTGTCAAGTTTGACAGAAGTGTCCCTGGTCCTGCATGTGGGTTTATGGCTACAAAGCTACCTACAGGGTGACGCTGGGCAGGGTATGCAAGGTGGAGAAAGCTGCAGAGGGACAGCCACAAGTGGCCGTCAGAAAGGTGTCTCAGTGCTGGGGGGTGCCCCTTTCTTCCTCAGCGGTGTTCATGGAGGCCCCACTGTGTCCAGGCCCCAGGACTGCAGCGCTGAACAAGTGGACAGGCCCCAGACAGGCCCTTGCCTCTTCAGGCTGTGAAGCCTTCTTCCAAGAACTGCACGAGCACCTTCAGTGAGAGGGCAGGGCAGGCCTCCCAGAGGACAGTGGCGGAGCCACAGGGAGGCTCCGGGCAGAAGGAGCTGCGTTGGGCAGCGAGGTCAGAGTGTGAGGGCCTGCAGGTCACCTGGAGACAGGAAAAGGACCTCACTCTATCCTTCCGGCCTCCACTTCCCTTATCTGTAAAGAGATCGTCAGCATCCTCCTGCACTACTTGGGTGCCTGTCTCTTGGGCCCCTTCACTGTGTCCATCAGAAAAATGGTGACAGCCCATCCAGTTAAGGTAGTGGGAGTGCTGACCAGAGTCCCTGAAGGCCCTAAGCCTGACCTCTTGGCCTTACGAGTACCAGCTCCACTGGAGAAGTGTACCCCGTCCTCCCCAAGGAAAACTCCAGCCCGAGTCAGAGCTACAGAAGGCAGTCAGGCCCTCCCTGGGACTTTGTTTAGACTAAATTAATGAAGGGAAAGGGGAGAATGGGGTAGACAGGGTGTGGCAGTCAGACTCCCCACTCTTCTCCCAAGCAAAGCCCCAACTCCTGGGCTCTGGGAGGGCTGTTTGGCCATGGGGGTCCTAGAGATGCCCCTCGCACCCCTTGTCCTGTCTGGGCCCTGGACCTTTATTTCCTGCCCAAACAGCTGTGGGGCTATTGGAAGTAACAGGAAGCCTGGGCTCTGTTCCTGGTGAAACATCCCTCCATGAGGGTCAGGGGGGACAGGGGTGACAGTGTGAATGCCAAAGCCTAGCCCTCCAGCTTTGCCAACCTCTGTCCCCACTCCCCTGCCCGCCTCCCGCATGGCTGGCCTTACAGGGCTGTCTCTGAGGGCAGGGCCCAGCACCAAGAAAGGCTCAGACACGCTTGCTGAATGCTGAATAGAGTGGACAGGGGACAGCCAGGATTCGGGAGGCTCAGGGTCTCTTGTTCATTCATTCCCAGTGAAGTTCTTTCTCTGCCCAAGGCCACTGGGTGTACCTTGTGAGGTGACAATTATAGATTGGGGACCTGGCATACGCATTGTTCCCTGAATGCGGTCCCTCCTGTACTTACCCAGCTTCAGGACTTTGCCCACACTGTCCCCTCTAGCCAGAGGACTCACCCCACCCGAGGCTCTGCCCACACTCTCACCTCCTTCACAGATGCCAGTTTCTTTACCGAGAGTCCCCAGCCAGAGCTGCTCGCACCTCCATGCTCCCAGGTTTGTTGCCGTCACAGTCCTCTGCCCACTGGGGTCTGCTGAACGCTGGTTCACCTACCCGGCCGGTAGTTCCTCCAGGGCAGCCCGAGTCTCAGCCGCCTTTGTGGTTTCGGTGTCTGGAGTGGGATTTGACACCCAGTTAGTGCTCAGTTAATCTTTGACTGAGAATGAATAACAACACTTAAATAGATCTTCCTATGTACCGGACTATTTTTTTTAAGTGTGTATATGTGATAACTTTTACTCCTCAAAATAACCCAGTGAAGTAGGTGGTTTTATTACCTGCAATTTGAAGATGAGGCCACTGAGACAGAGGGAGCTTAAGTGACACACCCAAGACCACCCAGCTAGTCCGTGGATCAGCCCAGGAGGCAGCTGGGCTGTGGGGTCCACACTGACACCCAACTGATCCACCACACTGCCTCTGGGGTGTGACTCCAGCTCAGGGAAGCCGCCCTGCATAGCAGGGTGGACGCCTTTATCATTGCCTGGAGAGAGAGTGCATGGCTCATAAGGGCAGCCCGGCCCCAGCTCCAGCCCCTCAGATTAAGTCCATTTCCTTAGTGTGGTCTTTCCCCCCTTTCCCACCCTTCTGAACTCAGGACTCCTGCCACTCTACTTGGCATGAGTGAGTTTGATCCCCTCGAGGACAGCAAATGTTTTCAGAATGATTGCTCTGCCACATAGACCCCAAAGATATGCACAGCTTCATGGAGACCCTTGGGCATCACCTTCCCTATCCCAGACCTCAGTTTCCTGCTCTGGGAAATGGGCAGACTTGCTCAAATCACATGGTGTGACCTTTGGTAAGGATTCTGAGCTGCTCCAGAGCCGACACCGTGTCAAGTCTATTTACCCGAATCTGTCTGTGCGCCTGCCCTCAACAACCAGGTGACCCTGCCCAGGGAACTCGGGGCAGGGATGAGGTTACAGTCAGGCTGGGGTGTGTGTTCCTTGCCCCTTGGAGCAGTTCCTTTCTCGAGACCTGGGGGCAGCCTGGGACAAGGAGATAAGCTGGCTGATCCCAGGAGCCTGGATGGACTAGGCGCTTGTTTTGCCACCTGACAGTGGGTGGGGACGCTTGTCAAAGGCTCTTTTTTGCAGCAAACAGTCGACGGCGTCTGTCCCACCCCTTTTGGCTCACGGAGCCACACAGCCGAGGGCAGGGGGTTCGGGTGGGTTAATGGGGGCGGCTGGCAACGCCCCTGCCAAGTGCAGCCAACAAGTGGCAGCTCGCAGACCAGGCTGGGCAGGCTGCAGTGACCCGGGTGGGGGCAGCCAATGAGCTCCCGGGCTGCAGTGGCACCACCGGGCAGCCTGCCTGTCTTTGGTTGGAGCAGCAGCAGGAGGGGCCTGGGGCCACCAGTCAGGGCTGCTGTGCCCTGTCTCTGGGAGGCCCGGGCAGATCTGCTGCTCCATTCACGTAAAGCCCTACTTGGGCTGCCATATTTCAAGCTTCTCCAGCCCTCTGGGGGAGGAGGGTGGCTGGGAAGGCTGTGCAGCCAGAGACGGAAAGAAACTTGGAGAACTTTTCCCTTGCCCTGGGCCAGGGTGGGCTCGAGCTCCGGGCTGGGGAGAAGGGAAATCTGCTGGGCTCACAGCAGGCCTGATGGAATCAGAGGGATGGAAGGGAGGGAGCAGGACCAAGGGGAGGCAGGGGCTGTGATCGTGGCCCGGGCTGCCCACCCTGGACTGGCGTCAGGCACCCCAGGGCCCTGGCCTAATTGAGCCTCTTACCCTTTGCGGGGATGGAGTCAGCCCTGGAACAACACTTGTGACTGAAGCGGCTGTCAGCTGGGGCGAGGGGACATTCAGGCTTGCCACCAAAACTCCCGGTGGTATGGGCTGGAGTCAGCAGCAACAGGTGCTTATGCCCTGCTCCCCACGCAGCTCAACCCCCTTGCTCAACACAGACCCACCAAGGCCAAACAATCACATAATAAACATATATTTATATACAATTTCAGAATTCTATTTCAAGAAATACAGCTTCTCAGTGGATCCATTAGGATCTATGTTCTTATTGCACATGGCTCAGCCCGTCTAGGGACATCTACTGAGACCAGAGGGTTGGGGTGGTGGGAGCCGAGCACCAGGGCCACCACGGGCAGGGCGCTCTCACCCACATCCAGTTCTGAGCATCTCTTTGGGCGGGGGCGGGGGGGGGGGCCGGGCGGGGAAGGGCGCTTCATCACAGGGCAGGACCTTGTTTAAAAACCGTATTTGACATTTCTCCTCAACCAAGCTCCTTTTCCCAGCAAGAATCCTATTTGTTGGGGGACTTTTATAAAAAGAGCGAAGAAAAGCTCTGGGAGGGTAGTGATCCCCTCCTGGCTGGCAGCTTGGGGTAGTAAGGCTTTGGAGGATGGCAGGCTCAATGACACACCCACCACCAGAGGAAAATTTGGGAAAAACGGTAATTCCAAAAGGCCCAGTATAAACTGTGGGAATAAATAAAACCTCCCTCCCTTGCCCTGGCAGCAACTGCTGTTTGGAGAAAAATCCTCATTTGAGGGTGACCATAAGAAAACCCTTCTGGTTCAGGTGCATCCTTTATCCAACGTGCAAGAGAAGGCCGGGTGGCATCATGTCCACGGAGGGTAGAGACAGAGGCGCCCACGGTCATGGACTTTCTTCAGGAGTCGGCTTCTGCCCCAGCGTCCTGGGCCCCACGTGGTTGACTCTGGGAGGAAAAGCCTTCTGGAGTCCTTGGTACATGGCTTAGGAAAAACCAGTAGCAACAATGGGGCTGTGCCCTGGGGCACCTATAAGGCAAAACTCACATAGGGACTAAGCGGGGAGGTGGTCAGGCAGAACCTGGCTCCCCTCTCCAACACTGCTGCTCTCAGTGGCAGTGGGGGCAGGGGGGTCCCGGGCACCAGGACAAAACAAAGCGCCCACCTGAGCTGGCCAAACTTGCGGTGGGTGGTCTCATCCCCACAGGCCATCTGGGGCCTCTACCATGACTCAATACTGACCTGGCATCTGGCCCCAGGAGTCCTTTCTTCCCCCGCAGCCTGCTCCCCTCCAGTTTAACCATACAGCTGGCAACCTTCCAAGTTCTCTGTAGATTTATGCTATCATGATTACTGCTGCCATCAAAAACAGGCTGGGGTTGAGGGGAACGTTAAAAGCTGTGGCCCAACTTTCCTCATGCTGTCAGCTACGGCTAATGTCTAGCCTTTGAAGGACCAGGCTGCCTTCCCCAAACAGGCTTTGTTTTCTAAAACAGGGAAGAAATCAACTCAACAACCAAATCCCTGCATAGTTTAAAAAGTAGACTATATCTCTATATATCTCTATATCTTTATATGTGTTATTTACATATAAATAGATACATACATATACACGCATCTATAAATTACATTCTACAGAGTTCTCTTTCCTCCTCCTCTCTATCCTTGGCCAACACCTCTGATTACCTCCACTGAGGTGACTGGTGGTAGCTCCTGGGAGGGGGGAAGAAAGGCAGTTGGGTGCCCCCTCCCCAGCCCTTCCTACAGACATTTGCTGCAAGTTTTACATTCTACTTTCGTTGTCATGGTTTCTGTATCCTAGGAGAGAGCCGATGAGAAGCCTGAGCTTCTGCCAGCCCTGGGAGGAAGGGAAGCAGCCCCATGTCAGGTTTTCCTGTCTGTCCTAACAGCTTTCTGCAGTTACTGGGTGAGAGAGAGGGCAGTTGTGCAGCGTCCGGCCTCCAATTCCATTTTAATTTTTTTTCTTTTTTTGTCTTTCCTTAAATATACAGTTCGTCACCTTGGCTCAGTGCATGTCACCACAAATTCTCCAGGGATTTCATAGTCTGGGGAGGAGAGTGGTAACAGTTAGCTTGGCAGTTACGTGCCCCAGAGCCTCCAGCTCAGCCCACACTAACAAGCCAACTCCTCGGCCCTGTCCGGCGCCGCCCACCTCAGCCCCTGCCCCGTCGCCCTCCTGCAGCCTGTTTCTCTCTCCCAGAGGCACCAGCAAACGGCCTCTAAGCAGAGTCTGTAGCTGGATCCCTGCTGAGGGGACACAGGCAGAGGAGGGGGTGGGCAAGCGGACCAACACAAAAAAGAACCATTAGCGGCTCTGCCCACACTCCTCTGGACTTGGTCCAAGCTGTCCCCTCTGGCAAATGCTGGGAACAGAGCCTGCTATCCACACACAGGGGTAAAGGAGGCGGGGAGCCTGCGACCAGCACCTTTTTTCCCCACTCATTCTGTGCTAAGGGTTCTCTGTTCCTTCGACCCTGAACTCATGACCTTCTGTTCCCTTCTTCTGACCACAGGTGAGAGGCCTGGGCGGGCCGGATGCCTGCGGCTTCCAGGTGCAGTGGCGTTAAGAGTGCCTCTGACCCCACCAGACAAGGACCAGTCTGGGGGCACGCGCCCCTCCTGCTCCCAGCCTGTCGGCTCCCCCCCGGGGGCGCTGTCTGGCTGCCCAACCACCTTGTTCCATTTCCTCCTGCCTGGAAGGACAGGGGAAGAGGAAGGGCTCTCGGCCCACCCGTTCCCACGTGGTTCATCCTGGTGTCAGCAGGGGAGTGTCGGGGGGGCTTTCGGGGGCCCAGTAATACTCGGCAGCCTAAATCCCAGGGCACAGATAATAGTCTGCTGCACTTGGGAAAGGGCCATGGGGGACTGGATGGCTGAAGTAGACCAAGGAGGCATGAGTGGCCCTCAGCAGCAGCCTTGGGCACCCCACAGCTCCAGAGTCAGCAAGCAGGGTAGGGTGCTGTGGAGGAGCACTGAAGGGCACTAAAACTGCAGTTTCCCAGCACACCCCAGAGCTGTCCCAACTCTGCAGGCTGGAGGCCAGGCTGGGGACAGGGAAACCGTGCCACGATCACAGGCTCCCTCCCTCCCTCCTCCCACCCTCCTCTGCCTCATGACCAAGGCCAGAGCTGCCAGGAGTTGCAGGGCAGAGGAGGCCCTGGCTCATACTTGGACCTCGGTGGCAGGCGGGCCCAGGACTATCCATGCAGGGAGGCCTGCACCTCTGACAGTCGGTTACAGCTCGGGGTGCCCATCTTCTGTGCTTTGTGGTACATGTCTGCGTCGCCAAAGTAGCGGGCCCGGTACAGCAAGCCTTCCTCTGCAAAGCAATGTGGCAGGGTTAGGGCAACCTCTAAGGCTGCTACGATGCCTGCTTGGCCTTTTCGGGAGGGGAAAGGTAGTTACAGGCCCAGGAGCTGGGGCAGAGCTGGCTTCCCTTAGGGTAGACCCTGGAGAAGGAAATATGGTCCCACCTTGGGAGCAGAATAGAGGCCCCTTTCTACAGAGTATAGGTGAGGCCAGCCAAAGAGAGAACCTGTTATTCTGGTGAGACGGCCCCAGGGTCCCATGGATAGATCCAGATGCCCAATCGGTGGGTGGGGAGGAGAAATGTTCCAATCTCTCTCTACATACTTACCTGCGGCAGCCAAACAACAGGCTGATTGCAGTGATTTACCGGAAGCTGGAGGACATCTCCAGGTGGCTCCTGGCTCCCAGCCCCAGGGAAACACAGGGGTGGAGGCCGGTTCTTGGCTAGGACATGGCTGGCGCAGGGCAGTGCCAGGTGCTGCGCCCACAGATCACTGGGGGAGCAGGGCTTTTTCCTTCCCTGCTCTCAAGCTTTGTGCCCCCAAACACACACACACACACACACACACACACACACACACTCTCTCTCTCTCTCTCTCTCTCACACACACATACACACACTCTCTCTCTCTCTCTCTCACGCACGCACACACACACACACACTCACTTTGCTGCTTCTCCTTCCAACAGTTGTTTCGGAGATTGGCAATATAATCGTCTTCCACATTCCGTTCAACCATTTTGAGGCTGGAGCCTGTGTACTCCTCAGAGAACGTGTCTGCCACGTAGTAAACGACGTTCAGGTGGTCAGTGACTCGCCTGTGGACGTGGCCCACCGACCTGTCCAGAAACAGACCAGGCACAAAGTGGGCTTGGGTCCCCAGGCCCAGGGCAGCTCTAGGGATGAGTGGGGCTCCCAACAGGAGGCGCCACACAGGCCACAGGAGCAGCTGCTTCCTTCCCAAACTAGAGCAGGAACTCCACGCTACCCAAATGAGGGTGTGGAGAAAAGGCAGGGGGTCCCTCCCGTATGAGCGGCACAGACTATGGCAAGGCCTTCCTCAGGCTCTCTGCTTACCACACCGCTGCTGGGGCTTCTGTGGAGAAGCCCCTCTCTGGGAGGGCCTGGTCAGGGAAGGAGGGAACCCGGAGCGAACACAGGCTCCACCTCTAACGAGCTGTGTGACCTGAGCTCCCTGTGCCTCCATTCCCTCATTCATCCCCTAAGCCAATCGTTGCTAAGGGCCTGCCTGTGTATCCAGGAGCTCCCAGTATAGAGTGAAGAGTCTTAGGAACAAAATGACAGGAAGGATTCCAAGGAGTTGTATCCTTCCATCTCTTGGATTCTATCTTCCAGCTCCAACTGCAGGCTCTGCAGGCTCAGGGAAGAGCCTCAACATGCAGACAGGAGTTAGTGCTCTGGTGAGAACAGCCCCTGTCTGCCCATTCTTGCCTCTCAGCTCTCGGGCTGCAGAGAAAAAGGCTGGCATCAGGCCACAGAGCGCCTGTGCCTGCTGGTGTGGGTCCAGTGGACCGACTCTGCTCCCTGCTGGCTGAGAGGGATCCTGCCAGGCTCCCAGGCAGAGCCAGGCCACTAGATGGGAGCAGAGGGCTTCCAGCAATAGAAGCTGAGCACCAGCTCTGTATCAGATCCTGGGCCAGGTGCTGGAAATAAATGAGGGGAGCTGACGCTTTAAAAGGGCAAATAACTTGCCCAAGTTCACTATCGGTGGTTGAGACCATATAGTCATTCAACAAATGTTGTCAAGCATTTCTAATGAGCCTGGCACTTTATGTGTATTACTCATTTATTTTTCATAAGCAGGTAGATGTTATTATTCTTCCCATTTTATAAATGGGGAAACCAGGGCTCAGAGAAGTTATGTAACTACTCCAGGGTCACACAGCTGCTTAGTTAGTAGAGGAGCTGGGATTCAAAGCCACCCTTGCTCTGACTCTAGAGCCCCTGTTCTTCCCATGGCCCCAGGGCCCCCAACCAGAATGGAAGAGAAGCGGTTCTTATTTCAAGGCTTGCAGGTAAGATCGGGAGAGTGTCATGCAGCCTGTGAAATCATATGCAAACCAGGTGTATGTGCAGTGTTCTAGGGAAAAGATCTGCAGGTTTCATTGCATTTTCTTAGGGGACTATGATCCTTACAAGATCAAGAACCTCAGCTTAACAGGGAAAGTCTGGATTCTAATCATCTTTCTGCATTTTGATCAAGAACCTGCAGGACGAGGATGGGAAGGAAGGCCCCTGATGGGGGCTGAGACTCAAAGGCCCCTGTCTACCCACCATCCCGGCCTCACCCCAGCTGCAGGTACTCACGGTCTCAGGCTGAGGCTGTAGGGTGGACTGGAAACCATGAGCTGGCTGAGAGCTGACACGAGGATCAGGATGAGGATGGGCATCAGCTGGACAAACACCCCCAGCCCACCCTGGAGGGAAGAGCCAACGGTCACCCAAGCTGGACCTGGGTGGGGGGCAACGCTGGCGGCAAACGCCTCCAGCTCCCCCAGCACAATGGAGTCCAGGTGGTGGCAGCCAGCTGCCATGCAGATAGGCCATGACGCCGCTCCCTCCCTTTCCCTCCCACGGGTCCCCAAAATACAGAAACTCCTCTACCTGCCAGTTTCCCCAGATAAAAACAAAGCAGCAACTGGGGTTAAATGCTGGGGTGGGAGGTGGGTACACGTATTTACTTGTGAGAGAATACCAAAAAAAAAAGCGAACAAAAGTGTCTGCCTCCAGGGCTTCCCTGGTGGCGCAGTGGTTGAGAGTCTGCCTGCCGATGCAGGGGACACGGTTCGTGCCCCGGTCCGGGAAGATCCCACATACTGCGGAGCGGCTGGGCCCGTGAGCCATGGCCGCTGAGCCTGCGCTTCCGGAGCCTGTGCTCCGCAACGGGAGAGGCCACAACACTGAAAGGCTCGCGTACCGCAAAAAAAACAAAAAACAAAAAACAAACAAACAAAAAAAGTGTCTGCCTCCAGACACTTGGGAGGCAGGGCTGGAGGGAGACCTTCCCTTTATACACCCTTCTGAATTCTGAACCATATGACTATATTACCAATTTAAAAACTGCCAGTTAAGAAATTATAAATAAAAAAATTTGTTCACTGTGTGATAATCTGTGATTTAAAAAACTCTTCTGTGTGTTAAATACACACAAAATAAAAGTTTAAAACATGGATAAAAACAGAAGGCCACGTTATCAGAGCAAAAGAGAATCCCTCTGCCTGGCATAATTTTAAATATTCTGCAACTGTCCACAGTATTTTAATCTTAGCTAACTGCTTTAATTTTAGTCAGCCAGCTGGTCTTATAATCTGTGGCATTCAAAATATGTTTGATGCACTGTCTTGTTATAGTTTTGTATACATTTTTTCTAATAAATTTTATTTATTTATTTATTGGCTGCGTTGGGTCTTCGTTGCTGGGCACAGGCTTTTCCTAGTTGTGGCGAGCAGGGGCTACTCTTTGCTGTTATTTATTTATTTATTTATTTATTGGCTGCATTGGGTCTTTGTTGCTGGGCACGGGCTTTTTCTAGTTGTGGCGAGCAGGGGCTACTCTTTGTTGCGGTGCATAGGCTTCTCATTGCGGTGGCTTCTCTTGTTGCGGAGCACGGGCTCTAGGTGCGTGGGCTTCAGTAGTTGTGGCACACGGGCTCAGTAGTTGTGGCTCGCGGGCTCTAGAGCACAGGCTCAGTAATTGTGGCGCACGGGCTTAGTTGCCTTGTGGCATGTGGGATCTTCCTGGACCAGAGATTGAACCCGTGTCCCCTGCACTGGCAGGCAGACTCTTAACCACTGTACCACCAGGGAAGTCCCTGTATACATTTTTAAAGAGTGCTGAAAAGAAGCAAGAAGAGCCAGCCCTATGTTGTCATGCTTTCAATTCTATCATTAAGTTTAACTTTCCGTTGCTTGGAAAATGTCACTTAGAACTTAACCAAATTGACCGGGACTTCCCTCGTGGTGCAGTGGTTAAGAATACGCCGTCAATGCAGGGAACATGGGTTCACACCCTGGTCCCGGAAGATCCCACATGCCGCAGAGCAGCTAAGCCCGTGCACCACAGCCACTGAGCCTGCGCTCTAGAGCTGGTGTGCCACAACTACTGAAGCCCCCGTACCTAGGGCCCGTGCTCTGCAACAAGAGAAGCCACCGCAATGAGAAGCCCGCACGCCGCAACGAAGAGTAGCCCCCGCTCGCAGCAACTAGAGAAAGCCTGTGCACAGCAACAAAGACCCAATGCAGCCAAAAATGAATAAAATTAAATCTTAAAAAAAGGAAAAAACCCCAAAAGAACAAATGGACCTCACAAAGGCCATTCACACTGGAACCTGCCTGCAGGTAGAGAAATTTCTGCATTACGTTCCCCAGCAGAGGCCATGAAACCCCCACTCTGGCCGTGGGTGCTGGGCAGTATGGTTCCCTCTGGTGTCCCTCAGCAGGATGGCACGGGGGGGCCAAGATGGCTTCCTGGCTTAAGTTCTGGGGGCACTGCTGCCGCAGAGTGTCAGCGAGGGGTATCACTCCCCAGCCCAGGGCCCATCCCCTCGGGTGTCACCGGGCACCCTCCCCATCCCCTCCCCAGCGCTCTCCTCACTCACATCACCCTGGTTCTCCCTGCGGTCCTGCCTTTGATGGTACGTGTAGCGCATGCGGCCGTTGCTATAGACATGGACGTTACCTGGAGGGTCAGAGGGACTGAGTCAGGAGTGGGGCTGCTGGGAACGGGAGAGGCTGGCATCCAGTCTCCCACCATCACCACCAGGGAGGCCTGGCTGTGGGGACAGCGGGGGGACTTACTAGATGGGAAGCCACCTCCAAAGAACATGTTGAAGAGGTCTTCAGGGGAGATGTCAGCTTCAAAGCCGCGGTGGAAGTCCCCGTGCCCATGGCCGTGCCGGGCTGCCTGGCTCTTGTCATCGCCGAACTGGTCATACTGCTTCCTTTTCTCTGGGTTGCTAAGTACTGCGTATGCTGTGCCAATGGCTAGAAAGGAGGTAGAAAGGTCAGGCCCGAGGATGCTGGGGGTGCGGCTGGAGGCGCCCGTGGCAGCCAAGCACTCACTTCCTTCAGGTACTCAAGTGCTGCTCTAGGAAGCAGGAGTCCTAGGGGCCAGCGGGAAGTCTGGCTGTTGAGCAAGAGGGGGCGGGTGGGGGACATGCAGGAATACCTCTACGTGAATGCGGGCAGCCTGGGCCGGGTGGAGGATTAATGCTCAGGCTCCTTGCTCTCCACCTCGCGATGATGGTCCGATTTTTTCTACACGCCAGGCCCTTTATGGGCATTATCTTTCTTACTCCTAACAGCCCATCTCCATTTTACCAATGAGAAAACTGAGGCTCAGAGAGGTGTAGTGTCAGCTCACGCAGGTCTGATGCTGCAGAGCCAGGAATCAAACCCAGGTGTGTCTTGCTTCAAGTCGGCTCTCTGACTTTATGAAAACCACCAAAATGCCCCCACCTCATCACTCTCTCTTGGGGTGTCCAGTGGGATGGGGCACCCCCTTTCTGGAGGGTATGTAATCTTGAAGTCATAGCACGACATGAGGGCTGCACAAACATGTGGTGTGCTGCTGTAAACTGGAGAGCAGCAGGAACTCCCAGGAGGGGCCACGTCCCCCGGCTCACCACTGTTGGCGGTGTGGCAGGGCGAGCCCTGTCTTCCCTGGGGTCCAGGTCCCAGCTGCTCTTCCTTGGCCCAGCCCAGGGGCCTCCCCATTAGAGCCCCCGAGGTGGGAGGCCTGTGCCCCGAAGGCCCCAGCTCCGAGCCCTCCTTCGTCTCTTGCTCCTTCGCCAGCGGCCCACTCTCTCAAAGGAGGAGGTCAAAGCTGCATCTCTTCACAACCTGCAACCCCTGAGAATAAGGAGAATGTTCCTCCTCTTCCCATTGTGACAGGCCCCGAGGCCAGGTGTGGTCTCTCAGTGCCTGTAGTGCAGGGCTGCAGGCAGAGGTCAGGGCTGGAGAAACATTAACCACAGCTACCCTGCCTCCCCAGTCCCATTCTCCTTCTTCCCCTGGGGCTGGCGGACCAGCAGTGGGGGAAGATGCCTGCAGACTGCCTCACTGGGGACCAACCCCAAGCAGCCTGCAATGGAGCACCTGGGGCAGCGCTGTGAGACGGCACGCTGGGTCTTGGGGTCTGCTCTGCCACAGACTCCCCATCTGGCTGTGGTCCCAGCCCCCGTACTGCACAGCACCCTGCTTGGGCCAGACAGGGCTAGTCACCACGCCATCGCCCAGAGGGAGTGAGCCTAAGATCCTGAAGGTCCCACGGAGGACAAGGTGGGTGTGAGAGAAGAGATGTCTGTGGAACTGCAGCGCCCAGCAACTCAGTGCTGGCACAGAGCCCGCACATGTGCCTGATTTGTTCAGTGAAAATATAAATGATTAAAGGGCAGCTTATCATTTCAGCCAGAACTGAAGCACCCACCCCAGAACCAACAGGCCCTGAGGCCAGAGAGACTTTCACGTCCCCCCAGGGCAGGCCCTAGGCTGTGTGTGGTGTGAGAGGGAGGGTGTGTGTGTGTAAAGAGGCCGGGGTGGGTTGGCCATGGCTGCTGGTGCTGAGGAGGCCACCAAGCTCTGACTCAGGGCCACCTAGTTTCTCAGCACAGGGAAACTATTACCAAGATCCCAGGATGAGGACGTGAACACGGGTGAGTCAGGAGGCCTGCTTCTGCCCCTCAATCACCATGTGACCTTGGAGAAGACACCTGGCCTCTCTCGCCTCAGCTCCCGGCTTGTAACACCCGGGGATTGAGGGGCAACGAGAGGGAGGAGCGGCGCCATCTCTGCTCTGACAGACCATGTGGCTGGAGGCGGCTACTAGGACCTTCTTCCCAGGAAGCAGCTCCTGAGCTGGGAGGACCTGAGCCACTTCCCAAGGCCATTTCCTGGAAAAGCCCCTTCTCCCTCCCTCCCTCCCTCCCTCCCTCCCTCCTTTCCTCCCTCCCTCCCTCCTTCCCTCCCTCCCTCCCTCCTTCCCTCCCTCACCCCTTTCCTCCCTCCCTCCCTCCTTCCCTCCCTCCCTCCCTCCTTCCCTCCTTCCCTCCCTCCCCCCCTCCTTCCCTCCCTCCCTCCCTCCCTCCTCCCCCCTCCCTTCCCCCCCCTCCCTCCTTCCCTACCTCCCTCCCAAGGACAGGTGATCAGAACACCCAAACACTAGGGAACCAGGGCCGGCTCACCTTTGAAAGCTTCAGTGGCGCCAGGCGCGCGGTTCTTGTCAGGGTGGAACTTGAGGGCCAGTCTGCGGTAGGCCTTCTTCAGGTCCTCATCTGAGGCCCCTCTGCTCACCCCCAGGATCTCGTAGTAATCTTTACATTGCTTGACCCTAGAGAAGGGAGTGGAGCTTGGTGGGGGACCTCTACGTGGAGAAACACGTAGGGGAGGTGTGGCGGGCGAGGAAAGAGCAGTGTGGGTGCACAGCTCTGAGCAGGCTTGGGGACCAGCAGGACAGGCCCAGTAGAGACAGCAAGAATACACTCAGGATTTAAGAGGGGACAGTCGCTGTTTTTGCCAGGCCAGGAACCATTTCCCTGAGCTAACAGCACCCTCACTGCAGGCAACCACAGGACTGTCAGTGTCCGTCCATCAGGGGCTTCTGCCCAAGGGCAGGTGTGTGCCAGGCTCTGCCAGCTCTACTCTCCTGGCTATCCGAGTCTGAGGGGGTAACAGAGAGGCCAGACACGGTAGGTGTCTGTTCACCCCATCTCAGGGCCCTGAAGAGACGCTGTTTCTCTTCCACTAATTCTTATTCCTGGGCTCCCTGGAGAACCCCTGACTCTTGGCCCACAATCAGTTTCTATTGCTTATAACCCATGGGCTTGTCTGGTCAAAATCCTGTCTGGTCAGAAAGATGTAAAATTGGCAAATGCTTTTATGGCAAACTATAGTCACGCTGGGTCACACAGAGGCTGAACCCCAGGCCTGAAGCCTGCCAATGTCTTCAGTAGCAGCCAGGACCATGTGGGAATGACTGAAGAGGGATTCCCGAGGCTGGCTGGTAGGGAGGCCTCAGGAGAAATGGGAGGAGTAGCTACGCCTGAGAAGCCTTGGCTGGACCGTCTCAGCCTGGTATTGAGCTGCTCTGCGCAGGGTCGGCCCAAGCCTCGGAGGGATAACCGTCTCCTGTCTCCACTCTACCCAACACAGACTCTGATCTGAAAGGGCCTTTGTTGGGGGCAGGAGTGTGGGTTGTGGGAGTATCTGGAGGGGAGACCAGGCCTCATCTCTGACAAACAGGGCTGTGTAACGAGGCCCAAGACCTGCTGGCCAGTGGCAGAGGAAGCCGGCAGCGTCAGCATTTCCAGCCTCTGCTGTGGGTTGTCTTGGCGGGAGGAACAGTGGAGCCCTGACGACGGCACTCCAGAGCCTTGTGGGAAACAAGGAGAGGGTCTGGTGAGCTCGGCTTCTTGAACCGCCTCCAGCCTTAAGACCCTCCGAGGTGAAGTGGATGACAGGCTGCAGGAAGCCTTCTCTAGAGTTGAAAATGTCCCAACACACCAGGCTCTGGCCCCTGCCTGCCGCCCAGCCCTCTACCTTTTCACGGCCGCTACTTGTTCGGCAGTGTAGCCTTTGGTGCTCTCTCCTCCTCCGGCTTCACCGTTGGCCGAGGGGGTGCCGGCCCCACCTGCTTTCCTATGGATCGCCTGGGTTGCCTCTGTGGGTTGTGGTTGGTCGCTGGCCGACTGTGGTTTCTGGTTGAGGGACTCGATCAGTGCTGTGCAAAAGCAAGGAAACTATTCAGGGCTCCTCCTCCAGCAAGGCCATGTGCAATGGCTGAGGGACTGCCTGGCCCTGGGAGATCCCGGGACCCCCACATCCCACCCAGTCTTTTTCCCAACGAAGCTCGCTCCTTCCCTGACTTGGGCCTGTGGAGGGCTAACAGGATAGTTGCCTGCTCTCTTAGGATCCACAGTTCTTAGGGTATAGATCTTTTTTTTTTTTTGCGGTACGCGGGCCTCTCACCGTTGTGGCCTCTCCCGTTGTGGAGCACAGGCTCCGGACGTGCAGGATCAGCGGCCATGGCTCACGGGCCCAGCTGCTCCGTGGTATGTGGGATCTTCCTGGACCGGGGCACGAACCCGTGTCCCCTGCATCAGCAGGCAGACTCTCAACCACCAGGGAAGCCCGGGTATAGATCATTTTTAAACTCAGCATAAAAATAAACCATTAACGCTTTAGGTTTTTAAAATCCCAAAGTAATGTGTTTAATAGCCACCTTCCATTGAGTGAGAAGATGGGCAAAGTACTCTGTAATGGGGATTCCACTTAGCAGGACCATCTGAGTCAGCTGGGATTGGTCGGAAGGCTTCCTGGAGAAGGCTTCCTCTCCCTTAGCCATGGAGAGGAATGGGGGGGCAGTGATTCTGCCCCAGAGGGCCAGGGGTGGTGTGAGACTCAGGACTAACATCTGCTGTGCTCACTGCTTGCTATTGCTCACCTTTTCCAAATGGCTGGCCACATCAAATGTCCTACTTCAATGTTCATAGTCTATACAGGGCCTTAGCTGTCATCCTCAGAGAGGGTCACAGTTATTCAAACCCAAGTCCTTGGTGCCTGCTGACTCAATGAGGAAAGGCCTATATCTCTGGCAGGAGTCCCCTGTGCCCATTTATTACAGGTACAAAACCAGCTCTGAGCCCCCTAGTCATGCCTAGGGTACAGCGCCCTGGGAAACCAGGCATCTGGACCACTGCAGGGACCCAGGACACCTCTGGGCAGAGGAAGGATGGCAGCACAGTCTGGATGGTCATCAGCTTCCTTCTCAAATGTGCCAGGTGCTTGTGGGGCTCCAGGCACCGTGCTGGGTGTCAGACACTCTCTACTGTGACGCATGTGGGTCTCACCCAAAGCCTGGAGCAGGGCTCGCTGAGAGCAGAGCACTGGGGCTCAAGTGGACCACTGTGTCCTGAGCCACCGCTGTAAATTCACGTGTCCTCACTGAGTCAGCAGCTGGGAAATCCCAATACAGAGGCTGACAGGTGAGCCTGCCCTGCATGATGGGGTGGAGAGGCCCCTGTAGCAAAGCCTGAGAAGGCACTCAGAGAGGAGAGAGTGATGAGTGCTCACTGAGTCAGCAGGCCTGGACACGGTGCTCTGCATGTATTCACCCATTTAATCTTTTTTTTTTTTTTTTTTTTGCAGTACACGGGCCTCTCACTGTTGTGGCCTCTCCCGTTGCGAAGCACAGGTTCCGGACGTGCGGGCTCAGCGGTCATGGGTCAGCAGTCATGGCTCATGGGCCCAGCCGCTCCGCAGCATGTGGGATCTTCCCAGACTGCGGCACGAACCCGTGTCCCCTGCATCGGCAGGCGGACTCTCAACCACTGCACCACCAGGGAAGCCCACACCCATTTAATCTTGATAGTGACTTTAGAGCTGGGTATTATTACTGCCATCCCTGTTGTAAGGGAGGAGCTGCGTTTGATCACCTTGCCTGTGGCTATACAAGATGAGTAGCAGCACTTAAATTCCAGGATGTCCAGCTCCTGAAACGATGCTCTTGACTACGTTGCTATCCCAGAACACACGAGCCTGGCAGGGGGAGCCCCTTCCAGCACAGCTGTTCCAAGAGAGAAGTTCATTCACAAAGACCCAGGTTTCAAATCTCAGCTCAGCCACTTCCTAACACTGACCCTGGCTGATCTGTGAAATTGCTCTGAGTCTCGCTTTCCTCACAGTAGATAAGGATGAAATGAGATGTGTATAAGCACCTGGCACAAAGACTGACATAGAGTAAAAGTTCGAAATGAGGGGCTGATAATACTGTGACCTGGGCTGATGAACTGGCTGGCCAGGGAGGTGAGGGGACCCAAGGTGTGGGCGCTGGGGAGCTGCAAGTCTTAGGAAGGCGAAGTCTCAGCACCCAGCTGGCTTTGGACCCAGTTGTAACCGTGAGACGTCAGGCCGTCCCAGGCTCCAGGTCTATGCCAGGCACCAAGGAAATGGCAAAGGAAGAAACCAACAGGTAAAGCGATGCTGATCAAGATGGCACTGAGGGAGGAGCTGGTTTGCTGGTTTCCTAGGGCTTTTAAAGAAGCTGTTTATTTCGATTTCTCTGGAAGCCCCAGTGGTCCAGGCTGATGCCCTAAGGACAACGTGACCAGCCATTCCGTTGCTGTAGATGCACAGGAGCAGCAGCCAGGAGATGGGATGGACTCTCTCCAGTACCTTTCAGGGAAGAGTCTGGAAGCTTTTTAGGCAGTTACACGGAATCAGCCCCTCTAATTTCCCTACACTGCAGAAAGAGAGCCCAAAGGGGAATGGATGTGCTCTGGGTCACACAGAACGTTCCTATTTGAGGTGGCAGTTCAAGATTTCTGGTTGTCGACAATTGTCTCTCTTGTGGCCTGGACATCCCCTCTGCTAGGCCCCGAATGTGACCGCCTCATCCTGTCTCACTGTTACATCCTTCATGGCACAGTGGCTGACAGGCAAAGTAACAAAAGAGTAGGAGACAGAATAGCTTAATGTGGCGATAGAGTTAGACAGACATGACTGGGTTCAAATCCTGACTCTGCCGCTTCCCAGTAAAGCTGGCAGACATTTAAAAAGAAGGGAAAAAAAAAAAAAAAAAAAAGAAGGGAAATTGGTGGAAGAGACCAAAGCTGGGGTGGGAGCAGTAGCAGCTCAGGTAGATGTGAGAGCATTTCTACGGCCAAAGCTACTAGGGGAGGCCCCTCCTCAAACCCAGACTGGAGAGTCAGACTGCCCGCTTCAAACCTGGCCTGCCACTTGCTATCAGAGTCACCTTGGACAAGTTAACTTAGCTTCTCCATGTAAAACTATCTTCCTCAAGAAACTTGCAAGAGTAAATCAGTAAATGAGTGAATGCTTACAAAGAACTGAGCACAATGCCCAACAAACACTGTGTCATCTGTTACTGTGACTTCATCTCCAGGTGTCTCCATGTACCTGCAGTGCCCAAGCTAAGTGAGGAGAGGGAGGCTGGATTAGGGAAAGAGCCTGGGAGTGGGGCTGGACAGTCTGGGGCCTTTGCTAATTAGCCACATGGCCTTGTCAAGTTATCTAATTCTTCAGTGAAGACACAGTCCCTGCCCTCACAGAGTTGTTCAGGGGGGTTAGTAAGATTCTATGAAATAAGGTAAATGGAAGGACTGATCGCACAATGGGGGGTGCGCTCAGTCCTTCGACAGACAGCCCCACCCTGGACCTTGCCAGCCCTGGTACATCCCTCATTCCTGGACCCTGAATGCCAAACTCTCTCAGCTACCAA
Source organism: Orcinus orca (assembly GCF_937001465.1). Classification (NCBI taxonomy): domain Eukaryota; kingdom Metazoa; phylum Chordata; class Mammalia; order Artiodactyla; family Delphinidae; genus Orcinus; species Orcinus orca. The sequence continues at coordinate 30,442,030 of NC_064572.1, forward strand.
TCCTCCCTTCTCCCGTGCGCTGGCCTTCCTGACTTAGCCTGGACCCCAGAGCCAGCCATTGCATAGAACCTTGGGCAGCCTTTGGCATGGACCTGGAGTCTGGGACGGCCTGACATCTCACGGTTACAACTAGGTCCAAAGCCTGCTGAGTGCTGAGACTTTACCTTCCGAAGCCCTGAGTTCCCCAGTGCCCCACCTTGGGATCCCTTACCTCCCTGGCCAGCCTGCTCCCATGGCTGGCCAGTTCATCAGCCCAGATCACAGTATTACCAGCTACTCATTCTGAACTGTGTCAGTCTCTGTGCCAGGTGCTTCCACTGAATCTGAGGCAGCCGAGCTGTCCTCCATGGCTAACCCTCACTTTGTACGCTGGGGAAACTGAGGTCTGCAGATGTTCTCATCAGCTCCCTGGAAAACACAGTGCCTTCCATCATTGCCTGCAGTGAAGCCAAGGGCTACCAGGCTGCAGGGGCTGGATAGAAACTCTCAGAAAGGGACAGACTGGCCTCCTGCCCTGTGACTTCCCAGCTCAGGGCCCTGCTACACCTGTCCAGCCCTCGGTGCCTCCCCACCCCACCTCCTGTGGCAGAGTTTCAAGTCCCCTCACATCCTTTCACTGTGAGGTCCCCTGACCCTTTGAGGTTTCTCTGAGCCTCCTCTCACCCCAGCCCTCCACCTGTCCTTCCACTTCTCCAAGACCAATCTTCCCCCATGCTATTGCCCCTCTCCCCTTCATTTCTCGACCTGCCCTTTTCCCACGTGGCCTCTGCAGCAACTGACAGTGCTGCTCACAGCCTCCCTGACACATGGCTCCGTGGCTCCCTGGCCACTGCCCTCTCCTGGGACTGCCTCTTCCTGCTGTTGCTCTAGCTCACTCTCCTGCTTCCTCTGTCTCTGCCTATTGCCTAAGGGCAGATGTGGCAATGGTTGTGCCTGCAGCAGCCTCTGCTACACGCTTCACACTTTCCCACAGTGACCTCAGCCAGGCACAACTCCAATGAGCTCCATCCAGCTGATGACAGCAGACTTTCACCTGGAATCGGGAGCCCTCTCCTGAGCTCCAAGCTGACAGCTTCTTTGGAACATCCCACAGGCACCTTGCACTCTGCCCATCTCTTCCCACCCATGTTCTTCAGCCTTGGTTTCTTCCTGGTCACACAGGCTTGAATTCTGAGTCCCTATTTCTCCTCAGCATCCTTCTCTCACAGAAGGCTCGGTACTTTTCCTCCAGTGACTTTATCCTGATCCATGCTGCCTTATCTCAGGCCCTCGTAACTCCTAACCCACACAAGGCAAGTGTCTCCCAACAGGTTTCTGCCTTGAGTCTCTCTTCCCACTCATTAACCCTTTATGCTGTTCTCTATTTTTTTTTAAAATAAATTTATTTATTTGTTTGTTTTTTATTTTTGGCTGTTGGGTCTTTGTTGCTTTGTGTGGGCTTTTCTAGTTGTGGTGAGCAGGGGCTACTCTTTGTTGCAGTAGGCGGGCGTCTCATTGTCATGGCTTCTCTTGCTGCGGAGCACGTGCTCTAGGCACACGGGCTTCAGTAGTTGTGGCACGCAGGCTCAGGAGTTGTGGCTTGCGGGTTCTAGAGCACAGGCTCAGTAGTTGTGGTGCACGGCTTAGCTGCTCTGTGGCATGTGGGATTTTCCCGGAGCAGGGCTCGAACACGTGTCCCCTGCGTTGGCAGGCAGATTCTTAACCACTGCGCCACCAGGGAAGCCCCTATGCTGTTCTCTTTTTAAGAACAGTACCCTTATCTTCCTCCTGCTATCAAAAACTTCAGTAGTTTTTCCATTAACTACAGAAAAAAGTGAAAATATCCTGGCATGGCAGGAAAGAATTCCCACCATCTGGCTCCATCCTATTTTCCAACCATAGTCATCTCTGCACTCAAATTACTACCGCCACAGCCTCCACATCTTGTTAAACTCAATCCCTTCCCCCACACCTCTTACAACTTGCAGCCTCCATGTCTTTTTCCCCCGTATGCCCTTCTCAAGTCTCCTACCTTCCTCCAAAGTGCAGTTCAAATGCGGCCTCCCATCCTACTCCCTGAAGCCTTCCCTTGCTGTGATCTACAATTATTTTACGTCCCCGTCATGATACTGCTTATAGTGTATCCTCCACACCGCCCCCGGCCCCCATACTCCCCTCCACCTCAGCAGACTGAACTCATGGAGGGAAGGGACCGGATTTTTCACATCCATCTTTAAGTTCTCAGCATCTAACACTGTGCTTAATTTTTGTTTAATCACAGCTCTTGTTTTATGGTTTGCAATATTACGTTTTCTGTAACTCTGTCTCCTTCACTAAATTGGAAACTCCTTAAGGTGAACAATCACGTCTTACCAATCTTGTTATTACCACTTAGCAACAAGCAGAGACTTTACAAATGAAAGAAAAGAAAGAAGTCTTTGCATTAAATGCATATCCGGAATGAGTTCAAACTTTAAACATCAAGTGTAGACAACTACCTAATATTTTTTAACCAAGCTTTCCCCATCTCAAGCCCAAATTACCCCCACATCCTTGTCAGCTCAGTGCAGGGCTGCAGATGGCACAAGGTGAAGTTCACAGAGAATCACGAGCCATATACTCTTTTTAGAATAACATGAATATGACAAATATGCAGCAGGTCGCTCTTCTGCCTGAGCAAATTCCAGTACTTGTGCCCCAGGAAGGACACCCATCCAAGCACCTGAACTGGACGAGGGGGCTTGCTGACAGAAGAGCTCCACAGGCCATGTTGTTACCATCCTTTCTTGGCTGCCTGTTTCTGAACCCTTGAAGTATCAGAGTCAGAACGTTGAGAGCTGGAAGCCCCCCCTGCCCCATATAGAGGGCTCCCCTTTTACAGAGTGTGATTTCACAGAAAAGTTCCTTGAGCAGGTTACCTCAGGAGTCCTGGAAAATACAGACTGAAACTCTCTCTAAGGCAAACAGGCCAAAGATCAACCCGCAGAATCAGGAGGGAGAAAAATTCAGGCATTCCAGGCTGCCTCTTCCACCACTATTACCCTTTCTCAATTGCATAACGCAGGTAAGAAGGGTTGGAAGGCTGACTGCTGCTGTTCAGTTTCACTTCATTCCTTTACTAAACATGCAGAGAGTCACAGAACTTTCCAATTTCTAGCTGTGTAATCCGGGTAAGTCCCTGGCCTCTGAGGTATTTCCTCATCTATAGAACAAAGATAATGATCTTTGCTCTGCCTCCCTGATAGGGCAGGCTCAAGAGAGAAAATGCACTGAAAGAGCTCTCTAAACTGAAAAGCACTATGGGTATGATTGTTATTCACATTATCTGTGCCAACCCTCTAATTTTCCAGTTGAGGAAACCCAAGCTCAGAAAGATCACATGGTAGCAGTTAGGATGAGAACCCGGGTCTTCTGAGTACCTGCTACACGCCACTTTACTAAGTGGTTATTGCAGGCGCAAACTCTGTATGTTTAATGGACAACTTCTTTCTCCCCTCCAGCGTGTATGAAGAAAAACTCCAAAGAAGACTTAGGTTAAAGAAAAAAAGGGTTCCTGGGTAGAGGAAGGTGATCAGTAGTAGAGACAACCTCACTATTCCCTCTCTGGTTTGGAAACAGTCTAGGGCCGCTTAGCAGCCTGTGGCTGTCCAGCCGTCCGTATGGCCGGCCATTGATGGACTCTTGGGGGCGAGGGTGGGTGGGGGAGGGTAAGGCCATCGCTCTGAGTCTCGCAAGCGGGAGAACAGTCTCCAGGAGGGAGTGAAGAGCCCGGTCTCAGGACAGACGCTCCAAGGTGGTGTGTGGAATGTGAAAAAGGCAGGCTCTAGTTTGGGGAGGGTGGTCCCTGGCCCTCGCCCGGAGACGTGCGAGGGAGTGAAGATATGGAGATGCCTTTTCAGGCCGTCCGAAGGTCGGAAGTCCTCTTTCCCTCTATAGAACTCATTCTCTCCTTCAGAGGAGTTATCTTTATTTTCCTGAACTATAATATTTCTCAGGCCGGCAACTGGCCTTGGGCCACCGAAAGGCCCCTTGGGAAAAGTAGTTTCGGTTTCTCTTCCACGTAAGTTCCTTTCGCCCCGTCTGCCAGCGCCTCTCATTCTTGGGAACTCCAAATCTCAGAGCGTTCTGCAAGCACCTGGAAATCTGAAGTCGCTGTCGCCCCTGTCATCAGGTGTCCGGCATCCCGGAGAGGCGTGGGAGCCAAAGACTACACCTCCCGGCGGCCACCGCGCGTCTCAGTGCGCAGGCGTAGCCGCGCCTCGCCACCCCTCCCCCTCCTCCAACTGCTCCTGTCGGTCCGTTCCCGTATTCCCCCCATCAGTTCTAATGTCCCCTCCGTGTCTCCGGCACCTCACACTCACCGCGAACTCGCGGCGTCGGGTACAGCCGCTGCGCCTTCTCCAGGAAGCGGAGCGCCCGGTCAGGCTGGTTGCTCTGGATGGCCTTGAGGGCGATGCTAATACAGCGCTCGGCTTCATCCTTGTTGGATTCCATGGCGGAACCAGAGCGCGGAACCAGGGAGGGGGAGGCCGGGAGAGCGAAAGGCTGAGCCAGCACCCGGCGCGTCGCGGGGCAGGCGGTCGCAGGGTGATGACATAAACCCTCCGCCCCGCCTTTTCCGAGATTTGAGCGAGGGCGGAGGCGCTACCGTATGTCTTCTAAGAGGGGGACGTCAAAGTGAGGCGCTAAGGGTGCAAGACCACATTCCTGGAGTCCAAGGGGGCATATTCGGAGGTCTTAAAGTTTTGTATGCTTGCGCGTTCTTGGTAGTAACTCTGTGCGTTTGAGACGAATGTCTCTTATTTATTCATTCAACAGATATTTATTGAGTACCCACTATTTGCCTGGCTAGGTATGCCGTAGGTGAACAAAACAAAGCCCCTGCCCTCATGGAGCTTACATTCTAGTGTGTGTAGTGGGGTGGGGAGACGTCCAATAAAGAGAGATATCCAAACAGTGATTGGCGCTTCCCTGGTGGCGCAGCGGTTGAGAGTCCGCCTGCCGATGCAAGGAACACGGCTTCATGGCCCGGTCCAGGAAAATCCCACATGCCATGGAGCGGCTAGGCCCGTGAGCCACGGCCGCTGAGCCTGCGCGTCCGGAGCCTGTGCTCTGCAACGGGAGAGGCTGCAACAGTGAGAAGCCCGCGTAACGCAAAAAAAAAAAAAAAAAAAAAAAAAAATTAATAAATGCTATGAAGAGAAAAAGAAAAGATAAAGAAATAAAGGGACTGAGAGTGGATGGTGCTATTTTAAACAGCCTGATAGGAGAAATCTTCTCTCAGAAGCTGTCATTTTAATAGAAATCTGAATTCAGGAGAGAGAGAGAGAGAAAGCAGGTATTCCAGATGTGACTACCTGGAAGAAAGGTGGTCCAGGCAGAAGGAAGAGCAAATAGAAGGGCTCTGAAAGGGAAATTTTCTTGGTGAGTTATTACAGATCAACAGGAGCATGTAGGATTCCACTGTAGAGTGGAATCCAGTTCTGTCAGGCTTTTATGCCTACCGATCAATCCAGTGAAAGCAGTCTTATCAACGTTACCAGTGACCCACTTCGGCAAATCCATCAGTCATTTCTCTCTCTTTAAAAAAAAACAACTTATTTTTGGCTGCGCTGGGTCTTAGTTGCGGCATGCTGGATCTTTAGTTGCAGCATGTGGGATCTAGTTCCCTGACCAGGGATCAAACCCTCTGCATTGGGAGTGAGGAGTCTTAACAACTGGACCACCAGGGAAGTCCCCATCAGTCATTTTTCAGTCCTTATATGGCCTTCCCAGCGAGATTTGATAAGAGTTTTACTACAGGTGAAAGTTCGGGGGCTACTACTATAATCCTGGTGAGAATTAATAGTAATTTGGATAAAGGTGATGGTGGAGGTGGCAAGAAGTAGTCAAATTCTGGATATATTTTGAAGACAATCAAAATGATTTTGCCGATGGATTGGATGTGGGATGTGAGAGAAAGAAAGGAGTCAAGGATGATTCCAAGATTTTGCCCTGAGTAAGTGGAAGAACAGTTTCCATTTACCGAAGCTGGGGGAAGATTGTGAGAGGAGCAGTTTGGTAGGAGGAATATTAAATGTCTGATTTAGGGTGTGTTAAGTTCGTGATGCCTTTTGGAGTCAAGTGGAGATGTAGAGTAGGAATTTGTATGTAAGTAGGGTGTAAGGAAGAGGATGGGCCTGGAAATATAATTTTGGAAATTATCACTATATATAAATGACATTTAAATCTTCGAGGCTAGGTGGACAAAGAAATATAAATAGTATTTAAAGCCGTGGGACTAAATGCCCCAAGGAAGCAAGTGTAGGTAGGGAAGAGGAGAGGTCTGGTTACTGAGCCCTTTGCCAGTTTCATATTTAGAGGTCTGGAACAGGAGCATCCAGGAAGGGGGAATGAAGAAGCAGCTCGGCAAGGTAAGAAAATTACTTTCACTTAACAAATGTTTCAAGTGGGAGGGAGGGGCCAAACTCTGGTAAACCCTGTGGGAGGACAAGCACTTGTGAGGACTGAGAAATGACCAGTGGATTTTACAAGGTGGAGGTCGGTGGTGACCTTGACAGGACTGCTCTCAGCGGATGATAAGCAGTGAGAGCCTGACAGGAAGGAATTTCAGAGAGTGAGTGTAAGGAAGAAATGGATGGGGAATGTGAGGAAGACTGTGGGGAAGTTTTTGTTTTTTAAGATGGGATATATTATAGCATTCTGTGATAGGAATTATTTAATTGGGTGAGAAATTTTGGTAAAAGGAAAGAGAGGAGACAATTATAGGGACAGAGGAGGTGGCATACCGGGCATGGTGATGGCATGGCTTTAGATAGTGGCATGGACAACTCATTGATTTTCAGGAGTGTGGCTAGGTATACTGTGGGCCAGCTGGCAGATCTGGAAGTGGGAACACAAGGAAGTTCTTTTCAGATAGCTTTTATTTGCTCAGTGTAGTAAGAAGCAAGGTCATGGCCTCCTTGGCTACAGGTTCACCCTTGGAAATTTCTTCACATCCAACCTTTCTTTCCATTCCCACTGTTCTCTTCCCAATGAAAACTCCAAGCTGGGCTGTAAAGAGTATCCTGGTGTGAAGAAATCAGCGTCTCCTTAATAAGACAGCCCTACGCTTAGAGAAAGTTAAGGTCTCCACAAATTGATCGGTCCTTCATATGTGTTAAAGGATAAACACTGGGGCACCTTTCAAATAGCCTCTCTGAGGTTTGTTGACCGGGACTGCTAGGTAGTCCCCTCTCTTGCTAAGTATCTCTTCCATCTCCTGAGTGTCACGAGGCACCCCCCTTGTCAGGCTGGCAACAGGCACATCACTTTGTGAGAAGGGTGCTCCTGTGTAAAAGGCCTGTAATTTGTTGTGTTAAGGAACTGGACTGTGATTGCTCAGCTACTGGCTTGTAAGCCCTCCTCTCCTTTCCCACAAGGTGTATCAATTTTGAGTCCATAGTCCATAATTTGGCTTGGTCGGCAGGGTCTGGAGAGGCGGCGGAGTGTGTGCGTGCGTGGTAGGACCTCTTCCTGCCTCGTTTCACAGAACTGTTTCAATTCAGAAAGGCTGTGTTGTTTCAGAAGGGATTATAAATTCAGCCTGAATGCTGGTCTAACCAGCTTCTTCCATGTTATCACTCCCTACCTTTCTTAAAGATCTCAAACCGGGTGTCCTTTTTGTCCAGAGGCAATTTGACTTTCTGTGGTTCCTTCTCCGTCCAAAGGCCAGGAAGAGAGTCACATTCCTGCTCAGTTCATGTTAAACATTATGGCCCTTGGTCTATAGATGTTGTTTGAAAATGGAACTGGTATGCCAGGGGTGACCTGAAGTTACAGTTTCTCCTCGATAGTTCTTGAAATCAAGATGTCATGATGTTGATCTAAGGAAAAAATTAGAAATTTCTATCCTGACTAGCTGGAATCATGGCATGGGTGGGAGGATGAGGCCTAAAAAGAGAGATAACATCCTTAATTGCCTTCATAGAAATCCAGGTGAAGTCACTGGGAAAATGATTCTCCCAATGAATCTCAGCTTCTCCTCATTTTGCTCCTAGAGCTGAAAAAAACCTTGTGCTGTATTAGGTGACCACCAGCCTCCAGATTCCTCTCCTCCAGGGACACTAAGAATTCAGTCTGACCTTAACATGCTTTAAATCTCCTATGGTCCCCTCCCCATCACTCTTAAGATACATTTCACCCCCTTCTCCCACCCCCCATCCATCTGCCTGTCCTCCTTAATTATCTTTTACACCTGTCCAAATCTAACTAGTTCTTCAGGGCTCAGCTTAAACTCTATATCTCCTCTGTGGAGAGATGGAATAAATTTAACAGATGTCTACACTGAAAGCCAGGCACTGTGCAGAGTTTTAGGGATTCAGGGATGCACCGAGAATAAAGGACAGGACCCGACATCAGGGAGCTTTCAGTCTAGTAGGGGAGATATTAAAAGAATTAGAAGACAGTGTGGTAAGTACAACAGTGGGATTGAGTGTAAGCTTGAAGAGGCTCAGAAGAGGGAGCTGTTACTTGTGTGTGTAGAATTGGAAAGGTTTCCTGGGGGAGATGACATCTGAGCCTGGGTCTGAGGCTGAGAAAGGGCCAACTCCTCCAAGAGCTCTCCCTGCGTGAATTCCCATAGCACTTCGCTTGGCTCCTCCATGGACACCCACCTTCACCGCTCTGCACAGTTGGCGCCCTTTGCTTGTGAGTCTGTTTACATCCTGTCTCCAGCTAAACCAGGATGGAGATCTTGCCCTTATGCTCCCCACAGTCTGAGCACAAGGCCTGACACCGAATAGGGGCTCAATACATATTTGTTAAATGAATAGAATAAATGAATCCCAGAGACAGGTTTTTCTCTCCCCAAACACTTTATCCAGAGTTTTCCTGAGCTAGCCAGAGGGATAAATTCCTTCCTAAGGCTCCAGGAAGAATTACCAAGTCAGTGGAATGTCCCCCACTTCCTGTCCTTTGCTCTTTTGCTTGCTGACTCCGCAGTGTCCCCTGCTGCCTCCAAATGCCTATCCACCAAGGCCTTCCTTTCAGAGAGCTCCAGGCTCCAAAATCTCTCTCCAAAAAAACGACCCTTACTGATTAAACTATGGAACACAATGGAATACAGCTGTGGGAATGGTTGGGCATGAGGCTTTCCAATGTATACTTTTTTAATGTAAGTTTGATTTTGGAAACATGTGAATGTTCACCTATTTAAAAAAAAAAAGAGAGACAAACCTAAACCTCACATTGAAGATGATGAAAATTCACCCAAGAGTGTGAATGACTGATAGGTAATTGAATTTTCAATTTTAGCTTCAATAAATTATTTGTTGAATGAACACATGAAGATGTCTCCATAGCATCTCTGGATCTCCACTTCAGTCCCTTGCTCCCTATTTCTCCCTAAAGAGGGAGGAGACCTCACATCTAGGGAGGGCCAGAAGCTGGAGGATAAGGGCACAGGGCACTTGAAGTCCTTTCTCCCAAACATGTCTGTTTCAGGGACATCCCAAGTATGGGTTCTTTGATTCAAATTCCTTTCTCTTTGATGGTCTCTATTCCCGGCTTCTCTTGGGGAAGAGATGGAGCTGGTATTAGGACACTGATTCAGACCTCATGGGTTCATGGTTGGCCTTGAAATTGGGAGAACCCAGGTTTTTAGGAGATTCCCTAGACCTCTTTCCTGGGTCCAGACTCATATCTACCTACCTACTAGGTATTTCTACTGGAATATCTCTCAGGCACCATATCAAAAAACTGCCTCATCATTCTCCACCCAAACCTGGTTCTCTCAGCCTCCCTACCCCCGAAAAGCACTCTCACACACCCAGTTACCCAAACAAATTTAGGTTTCATGCTGAATTCTTTCCTCTCCCTTACCATCCTCCAATTTATATGCCCCACGCTTACCCCTCAGGCGTGATCTGAACATCTTCCAAATCTCCAAATCTGTTAGCACCTCTCCAACTCTGCAGCCATTCCCCTAATCCAGGCTTCCAGCATCTGTTAACTGGATTATTATAGCAGTCTCCAACCTGGATCCCACTCCAATCCATCTGTAGCCTTGCAGGCAAAGTCATCATTCCAAAATGCAAAGCTCATTATGTCATTTTCCTGCTTAAAACCCTTCAGTGGCTCCCAAGTGGCATTAAGATAGAAGTCCAAACTCCTTATTGGAGCTTACCGGACCCTATAGAACCTGGTCCTATTTTCTTTTTTTCTCCCTTATATAAAGCCATCTGGGTTTGGTACTTTTTGTTGTAAGCAGATTTTTAACTACTGATCCAATTTACTATAGCTATTGAATATTTTGTTTATAAATTTAAAAAATTATTTATTTTTATTTTTTGGCTGTGTTGGGTCTTCGTTGCTGCGTGCGGGCTTTCTTTAGTTGCGGTGAGCGGGGGCTACTGTTCGTTGCGGTGTGCGGGCTTCTCACTGCGGTGGCTTCTCTTTGTTGTGCAGCACGGGTTCTAGGCGTGCGGGTTTCAATACTTGTGGGACTCGGGCTCTGTAGTTGTGGCTTATGGGCTCTAGAGCGCAGGCTCAGTAGTTGTGGTGCATGGGCTTAGTTGCTCCGTAGCATGTGGGATCCTCCCGGCTCGAACCCGTGTCCCCTGCATTGGCAGGCGGATTTTTAACCACTGCACCACCAGGGAAGTCCCTTTTTCCAACTTTTTGAGGCAGATGCTTAGCTTATTAACTGTCAGCCCATCTTCTGTAAATAAGTATGGAAGTTAAGATGTTTCTAAGTTTCCCTTTAGCTGTGTCCCACAAGTTTTCATATCTAGTATTTTCATTATCATATTCAGTTCCAAGCATTTAAAAATTTCCATCATGATTTTTTCTACAACCTATTAGTTATCTATAAGTGTGTTTCAAAATGCCCAACGGTACTTTTTGTCATCTTTTTTTGTGAATGACTGCCATCTTAATTCATCCTTGGGTAACAAAATCATTCCCCAATCTGTACTTACTGGATACACCCTAGAACTTCCGTTCCCAGAAACATGCTTTTTGGCCTTTGGACCTTTGTACATTCCGTACCTGCTGCCCGGACACTCCTCCTTCCCCCTTTGTTAACTCCTACTTAACCCTCAGGTCTCAGTATTTTTAATACAAAAAAAATTCTCTGCAAGCCTGCCTTGAACTTCCAAATCTGGATTAGATAGCCTTCTGCTTTTCTAAGTGCTCTCACACAGCTTGTACTTAACCTTTTTGCTTCTTTTCTGTTTTTCTCACTTTTAGATTCCTCCTGCAAACTCCTTGAAGACCTTGCTCAGTGCCTGGCCCACAGTAGGTGATCAGTAAAGAGTTGTAGAATGAATGGTGACTCTTACCCTGTCACTTGCTGGTAAAAATTCCCATTTTGGAGCCACAGAGAACAATACACAGCTGCTTCCCTCCCCTCAGGTATCGTCATATCCATTGTGTCTCTCTTTGTGGTTATGGTTTATCTCTGGTTGTTCATCTCCCTCCACCCCATGCCACCCAGGTCCCTGGGAGGCCTATTCTCTGGAGCAGGACTGGGGCTAGGCTGGACTCCAGCAGCTGCCCCTCCCCTGCCAGTGACTCCTGGCGCTAAGCCTTCTTGCCAGCAGGTGGCACCTAAAGCCTGAAAGCTGAACTACTCTGTTCCACGTTCCTTTTCTGAGCTGCTTGTTGGGACACATAACCTGGCTTGGGCTGTGCTTGGGCTTGGAGAGGATGCTCTGGCCTGGGAACCTGACTCTGGGCTCCCCTGCTGCTGTCCTTTCTTCCTTGTCTAGCAGCAGTCACTGTCTGGCCTTTTCCTTTGTCTTAAGAGTCCTATTCAGTGCCTGTGCTCCAACCAGACATAAAACTAGGTGGGGCACTAAAAACTATGAAAATGATGATTTTTGTATATCATGTATGTTCTTATGCTCTTTCCTTAGTAACTCTCTCTCCACATTCTCCCTGCTTGTCCTCTTAGATCATCTAGGAAGCCCAGCTGAGCCCATCAAGGAAGCCTAGCAGCCTGGCTCCCCTCTTAGTTTCATTTCCTCTCCAAAGCTTAGAGGCTAGAACTGGGGAGTTATTTATTTTTTTAAGAAGTAAGAGAACAATAACAAAAGTAGACAACAGCTGTGGGTGTGTAGGAGTGTTACTGACTTGGGTCCTTGGACTCTTTAACCAACAGAAATTGATTAAGAGGCCAGATGAGGAATTCAGGCAAGGTTTTACTGGGACTTGTGCTGCAGCACGAGGGAGCGACAAGTAGTAACAGGTGCCCTTGCTCGCTCTCCGTGGAAGGCAGGCTGGTTCCTTCAGTGGGGTGAGGACGGAGGCAGATCTGCAGATGGGGCCGGAGGAGTGGCTTAGGTGTTCTGCCTACCCTCTTGGTGGTGCCGTGTGCAGGGATCATGCACAGAACCCTGTTTTTGCTCCCAGTACCTAAGTGGCAGTCGGTTTGTGGCCTTTTATCTTATTGCTCATAATTGCCTGGATTGCGGCATGCATGCAGTTATTTTTAATTCCATTAGTTTCTTTGTACTCTGTTGCTGTGGAGATGTGTGTCCAGGTGCAAGCACTGCAGTAAAGGCCCCAGGTCCCAGCCTGTCTCAGGAGGAATTTATTGAGGCACTGCTAGTATCACTTTTACCTCGCCCGAGAAATATTTTAAAATTTGCTTTTGGTGGTGGACTCTTTCTTTGATTATGTCACTGCTTTGGGTCTGAACTTTGTGGGTGACAATCTCACAAAAATTACGTCAAGTTACAGCAGCATCGTTATGGGTGGGCAGGAGATCCTTGGGAGGCAAAGGAGGGGCCATTAATCTTGTCTGGAAGAGGATTAAGGAAGGGACAGTTTGATCTGAATCTTGAAGGCAGAAGGGAAGGTTATTCTGTCTAGGTATTAGAAACAATGGGAATAAAAAGAGAAGCACATTATCAGCCTTCTGTATTCCCAAATGCTCCCAGCCTTACCCCCAAACTCTGCCTACTAAAGTCCCCTCAGCCTGCTCACATGCTTCCTTGGTGAAAGCACCAAATCCTAGCCACTAGATGACCAGGGAGCTCACATGCTTCCTTGGTCAAGGACTTCCTTGGGGCATCCTGGCCTCTTCTGGGTGACTTAGCTTGTACCTTTCACCTAAACATTTGCCCTGTTGTGCCAAAGTGTGGCCGTCCTGTCTTCTTGAGCACCTGGACCGCCTCTGCTTTCTCCGGCTCTCCTAGGAGCTAATGGAGTTCAGTTGGAATTCCACGTACTTGTCACAGGTGCTCTTGACCCTGGGTTTCAAGATGTTGCAGGTGAGATCCTTATCCTTTCCTGCTATGCTTTGGCTTTCAGCTTCAGTGAACCCAGGCCAGTTGGCAGGTCTCTCCTGGTGAGGGAGTGAATGCCCCACAGCAGCTGTGAAAGGGACTTCTCTTTCAGGCTGGAGAAACGAGGATTGGGGAAAAGAGTGATTTGGGGATTATGGGACAAATTTAAGACAAAGCTCACATTTTGCTGATGCCTCAGCCCTGGGGCAATGAGCAAGGCAAAGGCGACACTTGGGTGCCAGGAATACGTGCCACAAGAAAGGAAACAGTGGAAGATAGATGAGGTGCATGAGTGGGAAGCTCCTTTGAGAGATAATCTAGTCTGCTCCCAGAAAGGATGTTAGAAGTGAGGTTATTAAATTGCTCTGGAGAAAATGCTGGGGTTAGTACTGTCCTTGTGGAGCCACAGGTGCAGACCTATGTCTCTGCTCTTCTCTGCCTGATAAACACTCCCTACCAACTTCTAGCCCTTGCAGGAAGCACTGGGTTTTTGGTGTGGTGGTGCTATTACATTGGATGCGAGACCCTGTCGTGCCAAGGAGCACTACCTGGAGGTTCTGGAGGTTGTAGGAATTCTGGAGAAGAGCTGAAGGAGAGGTTTCTGGACCTGGAAGAAACCTCTAAGCCCATTAAGCTCAACCCTGTCATTTTATAGTTGAGAAAACATGGGAAATTGCTTGTTTGCTCAAGGTCACACTGAGTTAGTGGCAGAGTTGAATCCACATAAAACACTGGTTGCTATGGTTCATTTCTTTTTTCTTTTTCTTGGCAGTGCTGCGCGGCTTCTGGGATTTTAGTTCCCCGACCAGGGACTGAACCCGGGCCCTCAGCGGTGAGAAGGCAGAGTCCTAACCACTGGACTGCCAGGGAATTCCCGGTTGCTATGGTTCTTAACACTTAGGTCCACCATACCACATGATGTCTCATATCCCCCACCACCCTGTCTTGGTTCCTTCTCGTGGGGCATGAGTAATCAAGGACTACATTGGACCTGGTAGCCTTGGTCCAGGATGAAATGCTATCCAAACCTTGCTGGAAAATGCCACCACTAACCTCCAAATGCCCGTTTTGTTTATGCTTAAAGTGCCTTCTCAACAGGAAGGACCAGGCTCTGGTGGAAAGAAAACAGGTCTGCTGCTAGGATCTCAAAGCCAGTGGAGAAGTGAAATGAAAAGGGCCCCAGAGGACCCTAAAATAAAGGAGACAAGAGCCTTTGGCGGTGATTGGTGGGGCTTTACTGCAAACCGTTTTAATTAAAGTGCTATTTTACAAGTGTTTAAGACAGGGCAGACAGGCTCTGAGCCAGGACTCAGCTTCAGAGGCACACGCCTGGAGGGGAAATGGCACTCGCAAGGGCCATGAGCTTAATCACCGCCGCTCATTTAATAAGCACAGTCGTGCTGGAGTCTTCTTAGGGAGCCTGAGAGGAAAAGAAGGGAGTGGAGAGAGCCATGCAGCAGCTACTTTAAATTCCTAATCTTGCTCCATTCCCACTGTGCACACTGCCTCAGAGCCACCCCGGGGACTGACAAAGATCCTTCCTCTGGCCCAGGCTTCCCACCAGCTCAGGGTGCCTGGGTCATCCTCGTTATCATTCATCACTGATTTCCTTTTTCTGCCAGAGGTTTTCCCAATTTGTAGCTTAAAAAACACCAGCAGGAGGAGAAGCAAGGAATGTTCTTGTTAATATAAATCCACACCAAGATGACTCAAGAAATGGGTGTTTCCCAGGGTTGGCAGGTACATGGATGGGTCCCGCATTCTTTGTCTGTACGGTGCTTGAATGGGTAGTACTGTCGAACGTGCCAAAGGTCTGCGCTTTTAGGACCTGCTCATGTTTTTGAGGACCTCTAGGGAGAATCACTGGTTTAGAACCAGGGCCTATCAGAACACTGGGAGAGGGGAAACTTGATGAGTCCTGAGATCATTCCCAGGAGGAGGGGAGCACTACTTCCGGAAGCAGCAGCGGGGAGGACTGTGCCAAGGCTCTGCCCAAGGGGCCAGGGTGCTTGGCCTGGAGGCGCGGCTCCTCGTGCAGTTCTGGGTTACTGTTTGGGCAAAGCGAAGCCCCAGGCAGTTTCCTGTGCACATTTCCACATGGCCTGCATGAGGCGGGTGAAGCCCATGTCTTTGGGCTTCTCCAGGCCTCTCATCAGCCGTTGCTTCATGATAGAAACAAATTCCTTATTGCTCAGCTCTCCGTTGCCTAGAAGAAGAGGCAAACACAACAGGGATAAGTGACAGCCTTGGAACAAAGATAATGAGACAATTCCATTGCTCACATCATGTAGGTCCCAAAGCCTAGCGCTCTCTCACAGCCAAACTCAATTGGTTAAAAATGAACTGGTTTGTACTGTCCTTGATGTTTCCAATTGCAACTCAGTGATAGTTCCGTGTAGTGTGACAGAAGTTGAATGAGAATATATATGTCAGGTACTGTGCTAGGTGTTGAGAATAAAGAGATAAAAATGACTTTGTCCCTTGAAATACCATCAGGTTATAGGAGAGACAAGTACATTATTTCAATAGTATAGTATGGTAAATGCCATAATGGGGTAAACAGAGGATGCTATGGGGGCACAGAGGAAGACTATCTAACCCAGGCTGAGGAGGGTGCAAGTACAGGTCAGTAAAGGCTTCCTGGAGGTGACTCCTAAGTTGAATCCCAAAGGATGTGCAGGAAGTGGCCAAGCAGAGGGGAGTGAGATGGGGGAGGCATTCCAGTAGTGGTAGTAGCATAAGCAAAGGCACCTGTAGGAAGCAGCACAGCTGTTAGAGAACTACAAGGAGTTAGGTATTGCTGGACACACAAAGATAGGGGTATGGCCAGTAAACCAAAGAGGAAGGCAGGAGACAGGTCCTCAAGGATCTTGTATCCTTATGAAAGGGTTTGCACTTTATCTTCAGGGCAGGAAAGGACTGGGAGAGGGGAGTAAGATGTAGTTAGATTTCCATTTTGGGTAGATTTCTCTAGCTGGATGATGGTGATAGACTGGAGTGGCACAGATGGAGTGAGTATGGGAGCCAGTTAGGAGGCTGCTGCAATAGTCCAGGTAAGACATGATGAGGCTTTTCATGGTGAAAACTAAAATCAAAATCTGGCTTTGGGTTAAGCCCATTTTCTCATGGCTTCTCATTTGACCCTCTTCAGTGGCAGACTCTCAGGTCTAGAGGAGAACCTGGAGAGCATCTGGTCTGACCCAAGGTCACTTCTCAAGCCACATGGAATAGTAACCACTCCAAAAGTAGAGGACAGTTACCATTTGACTAGATGCTCAGGAGTAAATGTCTGCTGATTAAAAGAATCGCAGCCATTACTGGTGGTGACAGGAAGCTAGCAAACAGACCTCTACTAATGATCAGTCTGGGAAGAAAGTGGTAAGAGGGAATAATTGGTTTACTTCTGTATAGAGTACCTGAAAATCTAAACGGGCCCATGTTTGCTGTCTGAAAAGAGCATGGGCAGCCTCAGGGATACCTCAGAGCAAGATTAAAACAAACAAAAAACGGGTAAAGCTAACCTATGGCACTAGAAGTTAGGGAAGTGGCCGCCCTCGCGGGTATAAGTGACCGGAGGGCAGCAGCACCAGGCAGCTCTGCGGTCCTGGTGATGTGCTGCTTCAGGATGATGCATGGGTGTGTTCAGTTTTTAAAAATTTATCAAGCTCCACACTTATGGTATTTGCATTTTTTTGTATGTATATTATAATTTAACTTAAAAAGTAGCCTGGCTGGGCTGAAAGTTAATCAGTAATATGGCTTATTAAGAATGCAATTAAAAGAACAAAAAGGTCTAAATAGGATTCTTAATATTTTGTATAAAAAGAAGCTTAAGATGAAAAAACCTGAAGTTATTTTTATTTATTTATTTTTTGGTGGTGGGGCTTGCAGGATCTTAGCTCCCCGACGGAGGATCAAACCTGTACCCTCGGGCAGTAAAAGCGCAGAGTCCTAACAACTGGACCACCAGGGAATTCCCCAAACCTGAGGTTATTTCATTCAAACTACTCTGGGATTTGCTTCTTGCTTCCCTAAAGCCAGGGCTGACCAGTCTGAACGGCCTTTGTTACCTGTGAATTGGATATATGACTGAATGTCATTTGTGTGCATGTGTGATCTGTGACTGCAACTCTAAATTCTGTGACAAACAAGTCTGTTTGAAAATTGGAATTCTCTATCCCCTGGCATTTTGACCTAACATCTTGCACTGGTAGAAATGACAATGGCTTTCGAATTTAATATCTACTTCCCTTTTCTGTAGATTAAGAAAATGAACCCCGGGCTTTCCTGGTGGGTTCGAGCCCTGGCCCGGGAAGATCCCACATGCCACGGAGCAACTAAGCCAGTGAGCCACAACTACTGAATCCCATGTGCCACAACTACTGAAGCCCATGCACCTAGAGCCCATGCTCTGCAACAAGAGAAACCACCACAATTAGAAGACTGTGCACAGCAATGAAGAGTAGCCCCCACTCTCCGCAACTAGAGAAAGCCCGTGAGCAGCAGAAAACCCAATGCAGCCGAAAAAAAAAATTAAAAAAAGTAAAAAAAAACAAAAACAAAAAAACCCCAAAACAAACAAACAAAAAGAAAATAAACCCCATTTACCACCAAAAGCAAAGGTAACAAAAGCAAAAATAAACAAGTGGAATTATATCAAACTAAAAAGCTTCTGCACAGCAAAGGAAACCATCAACAAAATGAAAAGGCAATCTACTAGACAGGAGAAGATATCTGCAAATCATATACTGATAAGGGGTTAAAATGCAAAATATACAGAGAACTCATGCAACTCAACAGCAAAAAACCAAACAACCTGATTTAAAAATGTGCAGAGGACCTGAACAGATGCTTCCCAAAGAAGACATACAAATGGCCAATAGACACGTGAAAAGATGCTCAACATCACTAATCATCAGGGAAATGCAAATCAAAGCCACAATGAGATACCACCTCACACCTGTCAGAATGGCTGTTAACAACAACAACAACAAATAACAAGTGTTGGCCAGGATGTGGAGAAAAGGGAACCCTGTGTACTGTTGGAGAGAATGTAAAGTGGTGCAGCCACTATGGGAAACAGTATGGAAGTTCCTCAAAAAATTAAAAATAAAACTACTATATGATCCAAATTCCACTTCTGGGTATTTATCTGAAAGAAACAAAAACACTAACTTGAAAAGATATATGCACCCCTATGTTCACTGCAGCATTATTTATAAGAGCTAAGACACAGAAACAACCTAAGTGTCCATGGACAGATGAATGGATGAAGAAAATGTGATATGTGTGTGTGTGTATATATATTGTGTGTACGATGGAATATTATTCAGCCATAAAAAGAAGGAAACTTTGCCATTTTTGACAACATGGATGGACCTTGAGGCCATTATGCTGACATAAATCAGAGAAAGACAAATACTGTATGATCTCAGTTATATGTGGAATCTAAAACGAACAAACAAAAATAATTGAGTTCATAGATATATAGAACAGATTAGAGGTTGCTAGAGGTGGGGGATGGAGGTGGATGAATTCTGGTGCAAGGCTTCAAAAGGTACAAACTTCCAGTTATAAGTAAGTCACGGGGATATAATGTACAGCATGAAGACTATATTTAAAAACACTGTATTGCATATTTGCAAGTTGCAAAGAGAGTAGATCTTAAAAATTCTCATTATAAGAAAAAAAATTTGTAACATGTATGGTGACTAGACTTATTATGGTGATCATTTTGCAATATACACAAATATTGAATCATTATGTTGTACACCTGAAACTAATATGTTATATGTCAATTATATGTCAATTAAAAAATTAGGTCCCAGAGATAAAATGATTTTTTAAAGGTAATAGAAGTAGCTATTGATAGAGCCTCCTTCTAAAAGGCTGGAAAATCAAACATTTCCCAGGACTTCCCAGGAGAAGAGGGGAACTGTGATGCTGGTTGCCATTACTCCCATATTCACTTCACAAACCAGCTCTTGGATACTGGCTTCAAAAATTATAAAAATGTTCTTTGGAAAAAAACTCAAACTACCTAAAAGTGATTAGAGTAAAAACAAAACCTGGGGAGAGTTACTCTCTCTGCAGCAGTGCTGTCCATTAGAACTCTCTGCGATGAGGGAAACGTTTTTATCTGTGCTATTTTCAATACAGGAGCCACCAGCCACGTGTGATACTGGAAGAAGTGAGTTTTAAATTGTATTCAATTTTAATTAATTTAAATTTAAATAACCACATGTAACTGTGGTATCATATTGGACAGGGCAGCTCTAGAGAATAATCACCCTTCCCTGTGGATGAGGACTCTCCTTGTCCTTGCTCTGGGGCTTCCTTTCACTCAGACCTCGGTTGTGGGTTCAGGGGGGAGATTTAAATAACTCAAGTTCAACTTAAAAAGTTAATGAGGACTTCCCTGGTGGTGCAGTGGTTGGGAACCCACCTTCCAATGTAGGGGACGTGGGTTCGATCTCTGGTCAGGGAACTAGATCCCACATGCATGCCACAGCTAAGAGTTTGCACGCCACAACTAAGTAACCCACCTGCCGCAACTAAGACCTGGCACAACTAAAAATAAAAAACAAACAAAAAGTTAATGAACACCTGTTATGTGCAAAGTACTGTCTGAGGTCCTATTTGCAGGGGAGGGGGGATCCAAAGGTGGATAGGACTTGTAACTACCCATAAAAAGCTCACAATTTGGTAGGGACATTAAGTCACATACACAGAGATGGAGTGTAACATGCAGCAATGCGGACAAATTGAACCAAGTTAAGGAATAAAAAAAACAGAGTGATTCATTATGCTGGGATTAAAAGGGAAGGTTTCACACATGCAGGAGCTTTTGATCTGTTCTTGAATTCTGTGAGCCCAGCTTCCTGGAAGAAGATGAACAGTGAATCCTGGCTGTGAGACAGGGAATGGAGGTCATATAGTACAGAGGGGGGCAGTGCACTTTTGGTTCAAATCCTGGATTTGCTATCTAATACTACCTTTGTGATCCTGGGAAAACTCCTTTACCTCTCTGAGTTGCAGCTTCCTTATCTGTAAAATGTGGTTAATAACTACTCCTGTGTCAGAGGATTAAATGAGCAGCTTGCACAGTGTATCCAGCTCATAGTAAGCAATGAAAAAACTGTGAGATAACTAATAAGGACCTACTGTATAGCACAGGGGACTCTACTCAGTACTCTATAATGGTCTATATGAGAGAAGAATCTAAAAAAGGGTGGACAGATGTGTATGTATAACTGATTCACTTTGCTGCATGCCTGAAACTAATACAACATTGTAAATCAACTATACTCCAATAAAAATAAAGTAAAAATAAATAAATTTAAGGCAAAAAAAAAAAGAGAGAGAAAAAACTGTGAGCCTCCATTGTTAATATTATCATCATTGTATCAGCCAACATAGCTGAGAAATAAGGCCAGAGCAGAACCAGGATCTCTTAAATGGGCTAAATAAACTGCAGAGTGCTCACAGACACAACAGACCTTGGTGTGCAGCTGGAATGCTATGATGGGTTGTAAATGACTGAAATGTGCCCTGGGTGGTGGAGTGACCAGTACCATCTTCTTCCTAGAGACATTCAAATATTCAAGTGCTCCTATCTACTAAGCAGTAAGCTGGGTCTAATTTTTTTTTTTTTGGCCGTGTCACACGGCATGCGGGATCTTGGTTCCCCAACCAGGAATCGAACCCGTGCCCCCTGCAGTGGAAGCGGGGAGTCCTAAACACTGGAGCACCAGGGAATTCCCTTGTTTTTATTTTTAGGATCCTTAGGGTCATAAATGAATTTAGGCCTACAGGCAAATTAGAATTATAAGAAGAAATGGAGAACACAAACCAGGACCAGGGGTGATATTTCTCAGTGTCATGAGTCTGAGGGTTGAGCTACTGATGTGGGAAATGGGGAAGTTGAAGCAGTCTAGGCTGGTACCCTGGAGCTGGCTGCAAGGCTCCATCATAAAAGTGTCTACTTCAAGGGCAGTAAGGCTTGGTTTTTCCGCCGGACTCCAGAGGGCCCCACTCACCATCACAGTCAAAGAGCGCAAACACCACATCACACACGTGATCTGAGAGTTCCACTTTAGCCACTGTCCTGGCCACCTGCTGCATGGTTACTGAAAGAAGAAAGATGTTGAGTTAGCACAGCAGAGGGACTTTCATTTTGCTTTCTCTGAATGGAAGGATAAAACTATTCAGTCACAATAAAAAATTTTCAAGTGTATTTACATCACATTTAAGAAAATGATAATTCAGTTTTTAATCCATAACCCCCTTTCCTTTTCACTTCAGATTCCATTTTCTTTCTACTGCTTTCCACAATTTAGGAGGTATATATAATTAAGTAAGAATGCCTGATACTAAATTTATAGAGAAAGTAGATTGGAGGTTATAAGGGGCTGGGGAGTTAGTGGTTAATCGGTACAGATTTTCTGTTTGGGGTGATGGAAAAGTTTTGGAAATAGTGGTGATGGTTGTACAACACTGTGAATGTAATTAATGCCACTGACTTACATACTTAAAAATGGTTTAAATGGCAACTTTTGCTATATATATTTTACCACAATAAAAATTTAAAAAGTGAAAATCCACATAATATTTAAGGATGGAATTCTAAGTCTTCAGCATGCAGTGGTGGCTTTTCCAATAAATTATTACCAGAAGAGTGCCTTGAAAAAAAAATAAAGAATGCCTGATAGTCTCCGTCTTGGCATTTCCCTCCCACTGGAAAGAACACAATAACAAAAAGTCAAGGAAATAATGAGGCAGAGAAAGGATGGGGAAGTGGGGAACAAGGAGACTTGTCTGAGTGCACTGAGGCTTCACCCACCCGTTACTGACTGACAGTGGAGAATCTGCATGGCTGAGCTCCTGCCCTTCCTCCCAACAGGTTTTCCATCAGCCACTTTGTCTTTCCCAACTGTGCCGCTTGGGAGAAGCAGTGGCCCATCTCACTAGATCAATACAGTCTCTTTTTTTTTTTCTTTTTCCAGATCTCATCAGAAAATCTCTTCTCTCTTGCCATTTTTTCTTTCTCTGACATTTACTGTTAAACACTAGCAATCACGTGAGAACTGGGTTCTCACAAAAAACAAGCCAGGAGGGACTAGGCAATTTCCCCTGCCTTCTCTGCCATTTATCCTCAAGCCTGATCCAGCTACATCTATAAATTATGTTATTGCTTATAGACACACTCTTTTTTTTTTTATTTTTTTATTTTTTTATTTTTATTTTATTTTTTTTTAGACACACTCTTAAGTGAGGTAAAACTCAGAGGAAAGAAAAAGATGAATTTCTATTTATGAACCAACCAGCAATGAAGTGTTCATATCTATAAACCTCAGATTAGATTCTTCTAGAAACAATGTGAACTTAAACTAAAGGCAGTGTGCCTTCTCTGCTTATTTCATTCCTACAATTTCAGTTATTTCTTGTCATTTTTTTTCTGCATTTGCTCTTTCACTTCACCTCTATAGCCTCCATTATATTCACCACAGGGCCCCTGAGGTCAGCTGATACAAATGCCAGAACAATGCAGAGGAGCAAGGAGACGCAGTAGAAAAACTGCTTGCAAGTCACAAGACCTGAGCTCTAGTCCTGGCTCCATCAACTTGCTGTGGCGGAGCCAGAACAATGCAGAGGAGCAAGGAGACACAGTAGAAAAACTGCTTGCAAGTCACAAGACCTGAGCTCTAGTCCTGGCTCCATCAACTTGCTGTGGTGGAGTCACCTGATCTCTTTAGGTATAATATTCTCATATTCAAATGACGGGATGCCACAGGATAGCTGCTGAGGTGGCTTAGTAGTGCAAGGAATGGTTTACTGGCGTTTTCTAGAATCTGAGGGTGAGGGATAGGGGTGGAGGTACACAGAAACAGCTGAAGATCTTGTGTGGCGAAGGGCAGAAGAAAGGTATAAAGACCACAAGCTGGGCTGTACCTTAGTGTCCACAGCCTCTGGCTGGAGGGGGACTAGGCTGCTCACGAGAGCGGGAAGAGTCAGATTCCTCCTCCTGCAGCTTTAGGTTACTGCTCATACCGCCCCTCTTCCCGGGATGCGAGAGTGAAAGAGGAATCAACATCCCCTGGAACTAAAAGACTTAAGCAGAATATATTATTGTGTGGATGTTCACAAGATGTGGTTAAGTGCCGATGGGGGAGATGGGGCCTCTACTAGACTGTAGAAATTCTAGGGTTTAGAAACTTAGCCTCGTAGGTCTAGACACTTGATTCTCTCAGTCGGCTCAGGAAGAACTGATTCCTGCTAACTAAATGGCCCGGGGAAAGAGGAGAAACCAGAAGGCCAATTTACAATGAAAATAGTAACTGTTAAGAGAACTAAACTGATGACAGCTGGCCATTATACTTCTCAGTAGGAAAATCTACTAAGGAAACTCAGTTCACCACAGAAGATTGCTCAGTGAAAAGAGAATCAGATCAGAAAACACTGGATGCTCTCAAACTGTGATCATTTACTGAATTACCCTTTGCGGCCACAGAAATGTGTCCTGAGAAGTGGCTCAAAACCTGTTCTATGTAGGTAAACATGAATGCTTCATGTTAACCATTCCTTTCTCTGCCAATGTTTGTTAACATGCCTTTTTCACACCAATACCACACCTGTTATAACTGATAACTACCCTCTTTTTCTCTTTCCCAGTTCCATTTTCTCAGGGCAGAGTGCCTATTGCCAATTCTTTTTTTAAAATTGGAGTATAGTTGCTTTACAATGTTGTGTTAGTTTCTACTGTACAGCAAAGTGAATCAGCTACACATATACATATATCCCCTCTTTTTTGGATTTCCTTCCCATTTAGATCACCACAGAGCACTGAGTAGAGTTCCCTGTGCTATATAGTAGTGCTAATTCTTCTTGATGCTCCAAGTGCCTATCCTTTTCCCCATGAAGATAGACTCTTTCCTCTAAATAAACCATTAACTAAATAATATCCAAGAATGTCAGTGAGAGCTCTTGGCTTTTTTTTTTTTTTTAGTGGAAAGCTCATTAAAGTGGTACTAAGTGGTTGTAGAACAGGGACTTCTGGAAGCCACTGTCAGGAATCCCTCATTACAAATACCATCTCTTGACAGAACAGTTACAGAATATGTTCCATCACACATGGAGAGGGCTCTGATGCCATCTGTACTACAGGAGCTAAGTTATTCAAACCACTGGGATGTTACCAGCCAGCAAAGAGCCTGGCTGGGGTGCCCTTTCACAGTTCAAGATCCTCAGATAAGCCCCCAGGGTGTGAATCAGAGCAGTAGAGGAAACAAACATTAAACTGGCTGGTGAGCTGTACAGCCAAGAGCACTTGGGACAAGTAGGATGACAGCAGATTACAAGCCAAGTGCTTGACAGCTGGTCCTGAGAGTTGGCTCATTCAGATTTGCTTCCACATCTCTGAACCACAAAGCCATAATTAAGTCACAGCAAGGAGAACAATCCCTCACCCCCTCTGCCCCAGATCTCAACTTCCCCATGCAGACCAGTTGTTGGTACTGGAATTTGGGCCTCCCATATTTCATGATGCTAATTGATTGATGGTTGGGGTTCTAATCTGAAAGATGTCTCTATGGAGCATGAAGTCACCCTGGAGAAGCCTACGTTTCCAAGGCCTATCTATTCCTTTGGTACAAATCTGGTCCAGCTGCCTGAACAATAGATGGACATGAGATTGGGTGATTTCTACTAGATTGGGGTGGGAAGGAATTTGCAGAAGCGTGCTGAATTGGCACTCAAAAATGTGTTAACCATCTGGCTTTTTGAAAAGTCCAGGCAGAATCTGAATTGTGCCAGGACCCCCAATTTACTCTCTGGCACAGTCCATGACTGGACAATTCAGCCTCAGACAGAAACACATACTGAGTTTGTGTGACTATAATGTCAGAAGCTATATTACATAAAAGTATTCACAACAGTAGTTGAACAGAGGAAAGGAGAGTTCTGGAGGGATAAGAGCCCAAACATCCACTTGGAATCAGAATCTTAGAACTGGAAGAGACCTCAGACGAAAGGTAAAATGCAGAGAATTTGAATAACTTGCTCAGGGTCACAAAGCTAACTAGTAGCACAGCTGGGTCTAGAATCAGGGTCTTCTGACTTCCAGCCAATGCTCTTTTCCCTATACACACTGGATCCACTCGATCCCTTATATGGACAACGGATCCTCCCATGAATCTGTCACTCTGGTTTTTTTTTTTTTTTTTTTTGGCCGAACCTCATGGCTTGCATGATCTTAGTTCCCCGACACCCTTGGCAGTGAAAGCACGGAGTCTTAATCACTGGACTGCCAGGGAATTCCCATGAATCTGTCACTCTAAACAAGAGAAAGAGCTCAGATGAAAGAAAAGCCAAGTTGGGGATTACTCCTTGCTAGTGGGCAGGGACGAATAACTGAGTAACAACTAGGGGTTGTGAAGAGCCAGCATTATAGTTTGACCACAGATCTGATTGCCCTATACATTAGCATTCCCTTGGAATGCATACTGACAATTTTAAGAACTTAAAGAAGTTTATGAAAATGCAACCCAGTGAAAAGCATATAAAACAAAGGTGGCCCTGGGAGCTTATATATCTCTGATGCATAGATAGATCTATGGACAGTGTGACCCAGTTAGGAACTGCCTGTCTCTTCCTAATGCAAAGATGTTTGGAAAGGTGATATGCCACGTTGGGTTGGCAGTCTCTAGCTGTGCAGCCATGTGATTATTCCTGTCTTCCTGGACTGCAGTGGAGAAAATCAAAAGCTGGCTGGTGACTGCCAAGGTTAAGTAAGGGAAGACATTTCTGCTTCAGCTTTGGAAGAGCTTATGATGCAGAGGTCCTAGTTTCTTAAATCCATACCTAGATGGCTTCGGGGAAGGCGGGGACGGGGGAAGGATTTTCCTTTAAAAAGCACCTGTCCTTTCTTGGAAGTATCTTCTTCCAAGATACTTTGGCTAATACAACATACACATTTCAGCCCAACTGAGGGGGTGTGGGTGGGGAGGAAAGGACAATATTTAGGATGACAAGCAATTTAAGGAGCCAAGAGCAATGCAGTATACTAATAATGAAAAATATAACAATTCTGTGTTCTGCACGGTGCTTCTAAGCTGCAGGCAGGTTGACCCCCTCTGTGTGCTCAGGCAGTCCACCGTCAGAGGTGATGCTGGTGATCCTGGCTCTTAAATACTGGTATACGCCACAGAGAAAACCTGTGGTCAGGTTTTCTGAATCTCAGAGCATCATCCCAGATGACTGCTTCAATGGGCTTACATGATTAATCTAGTAAAACTGATTTACAGTAAGGTTTATTGCCATTGTCCAGTATTGTATCTGGCGTCATTAACGCTCAACACATTTTGTCCACAAAGGGCAAGCATTTCTATCAGTACCATTAGGCAGTGGTTTCAGGTGCCATGCTCAGAGGGCAATCACAGTTCAGTGGGGGAAACTATACAAACCATTAAGATGGAGAAGTACATAGGAGAACTATCAGACATTAACGGACACATATGGGTCACAGTGGAATAGACTGTACTTCGTTGGAGGTACATTTTGGATCCTAATTCTAAAGGATTAAAGAGACATACTGCTCCAGAGTTGGCAGGTACAATAGTAGGTGATGGGGGGTGGGGGTCTGAGTAAAGTACTGAAAGCAGGAAAGGATGCTAATGCCTGATTAGAGAGCTAGAACAGAGGTGCAGGTGGGGATGAGATTTTGCAGGGGGCCAGTCAAGTCTCCTTGCAGGGAAACCTTTATAACACAGCCAGGTCTTATTCGGAGACCAATTTACCATATTAACTTGCTTTTCCCTCTTTGACTCTTTAAATTTTCATTATTTTTTATTTTAAAAAGTTATTTTTCATTAGATAATACATTCAGCTGTTTCAAATTCAAATGGTACAAAAGGGCTGAAATCTCCTTCCCAAACTTATACCTCCGCCCCCTATTTGTCCAGAGGCAACCAATATCTCCAGTTTCCCCAGAAATATTTTATAGATATAAAATCAAATATTTATTCTTCACTTTTTCCCACAACATGGTGGTATATTAAATGGTTTTGCTTGACTCATTTAACAATATATCTAAGAAATAATTCCATTCCAATACATAAACAGTTCTTTTTTTTAACAGCTGCACAGTATTCCACCAAGAGGATGTATCATTATTTAGATAACCACTTCCTCATATTACTCGAACCTCAGTCTTGAGGAGGAAGTGCCTTTTATCCCCCCTTTACAAAATGACTTCTTTGGTGGCCTATGGGTGGGCTGTGGGTTGTCAGCTTCAACAGAGTCTGAATCTCTGATGGCTAAAGTTGAAAGCAACTGAGATATTTAAGTTCAGTTTGCTGAAATTATGCCAAAAGGCTAAATACTCTTCACCTTAACAAGTGTCTTATAAAACCTTCAGAGGCTTCTAAGGGTAGTAACCCCTTAAGCCCCCCAAAAGCAGCACATGCGTTAAAAAGTAATCTCTATACTTCCCCAGTTGGTATAATTCCTTTCTGATCCTTTTCATAGTAGGGTGTAATGTTGGCTGATGTTCCCACTTATCTATTTAAGAGGATGTTTTGGCAGTTTATCCTACCCTCACTCTCCTGTCTCCCCCAGTGGTAATCATGAATCCCTAAAGCAGCTCCCTTCCTCCTTGGGGTACTTATATATAATTTTACTAAATCACAACATATTCAAAGCAACATAGTTAAGCCAGAATCAATCTTTAGAATTGCTAAGTAACTTTAAATTAGGGGAAAAAAATCAGGTCTCTGCAGAGAAAGTGCCTCATGAAGCAAATATTTCTTTCAGAATTTGAGCTTCCCTGCCTACATCATGAATAATTGTGTTTAAAAAATTGATGACTTTGTCTTAAATGAATGAAATCCTGGCCAACACTCTTCTTCACACATAAATGTTTTTACAAAATGCAATAACAAACTGAAGCATAGGGGCTTGCCTCCACAAACTTTAAAAGAATTTATAAAATAGGAGCTTTTTTCCCATAACCTCTTCCCCACACGTCTTTATGACATTCCCATTTCCTGCCTTCGTTCTATGGCTGTCTGGGGATGCCCTCCCGTACATTTTTGCTGTGAACTTTTCCCTATTTCTGCCTTCCCATAAAAGCACTGAGTCCCCAATAGAATCCTCTAGGTCCTTCTCATGGCAGTGGATCCCACGTACTAAAGAGAACAGTGGTATGGAAGTGAGTGAACCTGAATCTCTGGTCTCAGTTTTGCATCGCACTAGCTGTGATTTGAGCAAGTCATTTTCCTTCAAGTGTAAACAAACAGGTTAAAAGAATAAAGCAAGGGTTTAAGTAAAATGATTTCTAAGCTCTTTTCTAGCCCTAAAATTTTATGACTGCCATTCTTAACGTCTTTTTAGATAACATGGCTTAGATCAGTTAAAATGTCCATATCTTCAGAAGTCCTCAAAGAATAGAATGGTGGTAATTTCTGGTATGGTGGGTAGAATTCTGAGATGGTTCTCAACATCCCCACACCCTGTAAAATCTCCTCTCTTTGAATGTGGGCAGGACCTGTGAATAGGATGTGATACCACTCTTGTGATTAGGTTACTTTATATGGAAAAGGTAATGGGATAGTCACTCCCATGATTACAGTTATATAAGAACCCATCTCAGCACACTGGGGAAAGAGATTCTCCTGCTGGCTTTGAAGAAGTGAGCTGCCATATTGTAAGAGGGCCTGTGAGAGGGCCGCATGGCAAGGAACTGCAGCAGTCTGCTGCGAGTGACAGCCAGCAAGAAAAAGGGACATCAGTCCTACAACCAAAAGGAAATGAATTCTGCCAAGAACCCAGGTGAGCTTGGAAGAGGACTATGAACTCCAGATGAGAAAGCAGTCCTACCAATGTCTTGATTTCTGCCTTGTTAAGACTCTGAGCAGAGAACCCAGTTATGCTATGCTCAGACCCTGACTTATAGAAACTATAAGTCAGGGGATAAATAGGTGGTATTTTAAGCTGCAAATTTGTAGTAATTTGTTATAAGCAAGAAAGTTAAGTAGGGAAGGTATTTATGGTTGGGAATGTCCTTTTGACGTTCCTCAAATCATACTTTATATACAGCTACACTCATTCTAGGTATATTTTATGGAGCTGTCACTTTTCTGCAACTACTATACCAAGCTCCATAAACTAGCTCTTATAGAGGCACTAGCCAAGATCTAATTAAGTTTTAAATTTCTTAACAAGAAAACAAATTAAAACCGCCACGCTTCTCTTGGGAATTCAACAGCCTTGCTCTGATTTCAAATGTATCTGATAATTATAAGTTAGTTCATTTTCACACAGATTTGGATATTTAGGCTATAACATGTCCCTTAAAACATTACAACAGTCAATAAAAAGCTGATTATTTATAGAATTTCAAATCTGGAAGAATGCTTGGAGATAATTAGTATAACTCTAACTTGAGGTCAGAGAAATTGTGACTTGCCCATGTGTCAAGGAAATTAATGACATGGGAAGGTGTCATACTCCTATCATTCTCCCCCTCACCCTAGGTTTTTATTAGAGCTTTAGCATCCTTTTCAGGATCTGACCATGTTTAGAATTAATTCACTCATTTATTCAACATTAATTAAATATCTACTGCATAAATATACATAATTCTTCTAGGCTCAGAGTAGGACACAAAGATGTGGAAAACATTGTTCTCGTCCTCAGGAGTTTACAGTCCAGTAGAAAATTCCCCCTTGAATGCTGTGGATACTAGAGATATTAATACTGCTTAGATATTCCTAGGAACAGAGAAGTTAAATAATGATAATGCCTTCTGAAAGCA
The DNA here is from genome assembly GCF_937001465.1 of Orcinus orca. NCBI lineage: Eukaryota > Metazoa > Chordata > Mammalia > Artiodactyla > Delphinidae > Orcinus > Orcinus orca. Next base: position 30,472,090 of record NC_064572.1, read on the forward strand.
ATGATCCCAAGAATTTTTGGATGAATGATGAAACTTAGGAGAAACTAAAAGCTCCAATTTTCCTATTTAAAAAATACAAAACAAAACCACTTATAACTTCTAAACTAATACGAATCTCAAAAAGTACTGAAAAAAGCAGTAGATACTACTTTCTAAGAGAACAAAATTAAGCCTCATCAGGTTCTAGGATTATTATTTTTTTAAATAACTTTTTGGGACTCCTCTGGTGGCAGGGGACATGGGTTCGATCCCTGGTCTGGGAGGATCCCACATGCCGCAAAGCAACTAAGCCCGTGTGCCACAACTACTGAGCCTGCGCACTAGAGCCCGCAAGCCACAACTACTGAGCCTGTGTGCCACACTACTGAAGCCTGTGTGCCTAGAGCCCATGCTCTGCAAGAAGAGAAGCCACTGCAATGAGAAGCCCGCGCACCACAAAGAAAAGTAGCCCCCGCTTGCCGCAACTAAAGCCCGCGCGCAGCAATGAAGACCCAAAGCAGCCAAAATAATAATAATAAAAAATTAATTAATTAACTAAAAAAATAAGATAAACAGGCAGAGGAAAGTCAGTACCTTGGGGCTGAAAACAGAGCAGGCGGCTGTGTATAGTCATAATTTCAATCTAGTATAGTAATTTAGGGTTATCTCATTTAATTTTCACAATAGCCCTGAGGCAAGTAGCCTTTATCACCGTTCTACAGATCAGGAAACTGAGGTTTTGAGAGTTTCAGTGATTTGTTCAAAGTCCAAAGCTAGTGAGTAATAGGGACTCAAAATCAGGTTTGAGTTTAAACCCAAAATTTATGCTTACAAATGTCTTGCATATATTTAGCTCTCAATAAATGCTAGATGTTAGAATCGTCTCTAAAAGTATAACAAAGTATTGCTACACCAGTGAGTAGAGGTGATGAGGAACAGCTGGATCGTTAAAAGCTGAGAAGTCCATCCACATCTGTATATCCTATAATTTGATGTTCAGAAACTGACAGCTTAGTATATACATATGTCTTTTCTGTTCTGTGGTATCCTTTAAAGGGATACTAACTTTCCTTGCTACATGACCTTATTTAAGTAACTTTAGGCTTTTGTGTATTGGTTTCTTCACCAAAAAGTAATATAGGGCTTCCCTGGTGGCACAGTGGTTGAGAGTCCGCCTGCCGATGCAGGGGACACGGGTTTGTGCCCCGGTCCGGGAAGATCCCACATGCTGCGGAGCGGCTGGGCCCGTGAGCCATGGCCGCTGAGCCTGCGCGTCTGGAGCCTGTGCTCCGCAACGGGAGAGGCCACAACAGTGAGAGGCCCGCGTACCACAAAAAAAAAAAAAAAAAAAAAAAAAAGTAATATGGTCAGAAAAGTGAAGAACACAGATGTGTCTACTAAGATGTTCCTGTGTGGGATAAGAAGCTAGATTAGACAACTCCAAGAGTCTGTGTCACTGTAGGGTATGCATTACAGACGTCAGAGCATGTCTGAGTGGGAGAACCTTGTCCTGAACAGAAGAGACAATTGTAGGGGGAAAATGTCATATTTCATCTTCAAGAGAAGGACACTAACTCCAAAACATCATAGTTTACCAAAAGGACTTTATTCTCACCCAAGAATGGTCAACTCTTAGCCAAAGGGAACTGGGAGGAAATAGCCTAGAGCCTGTCTTCCCTAAGCTATTGAGAACCACAGTTCAAAATGGTGAACCTGCATTGTCTCCTCCTGGATTGTGTTTCAGCAATGATTTTCAAATTCCAGCAGCATTTTGGGATATACTGAGAGACAACATGATGGTGTGGAAAGAACACAGACTGGGATCAGAGAGACCTGAGCTTGAATTCTAGCTCTACTTAGCAGGGTAACCAAGAGTAAGCTGTTTCATTTTATATTTCCTTATTCATAAAATGGGGGATAATACTACCTAACTTTCAGTAAAAATACTTGGGATTGCAGAGACTATCCTGTAGGGGATATGCCACAGGTTTTACTATTTATTTTCTTGGCTTGTCAGGTAATAAGGTAAACTGTATGTATAGGACAACTATAAAGAATTAAGGACAACCATGTCATAAATTATGATTTTCAGTTTAAGTGGGCTTGTGCTGGGGCATGAGTACTAAAGGCCATGGCCTATATCTGTGTGATTATTTCCTGTATTATAGTTCAAAGTACACAGGGGACACAACTGAACCTACAAGTTTCCCAAATCTCTAATATCCTAAGGTGCTTATAATGGGGCTTTACCATACCTAGAAACCTTTTATTCTCTTGGCAGAAATAAGAATACTCTAAGTCATACAGGCCATAGCTCATTCTAGAGCTCCAACTCAAATAATTTCTAACTCTTCCATCATAGGATGCCATGGGGAAGGACCCATGTTCAATTTTCCATTACCTTCTTCAGCAGACTAGGTAAATCATTCAGACAGCCCTTGAGAGGTTATATATCTAATTTTATGCCCAGTATGTATATGAATAAGCAATAGAACCAATTCCTCTTAAGTGCTAAACAAAAGAGATGACCTATATTAGAAAGGTACTATAGTTCATGCAGAAAGGTTCTTTCTCCAAATGGTCAAAATTCAACAAAGACATGTCATTCTTGCCTGAGAGTTGTCATTCTCACATGAACCACGTAGAACTAAAGAAACAGCCACAATGAAATTTGGCATTTTCACTCTGAGGGATTACATCACGCTGGAATGTAAATCTGCAGTTGCCACCTGCCTGGGTTCTCCAACTGTTCTGAGGAACATTAGCTCTATAAGTTGTTAAAGATATTCTGAGGCAAGTCAAGTTTGGGAACTATATCACTCTCTTGGAGATTAATAATGCACATTAGCATATTAAAAAGTTGGCAGGAGTAGTGCTGCAGGAAGAAATTCTGTATAACCTGGCATTTTCCAAACTTATTTGAACCATGGAACACTTTTTTTGGGTTTTGTTTTAAACCCACAAAACCATTAACATATTGCAGTATATAATGTCCTTCACGATGCCGTTTCAGAAATTCTGTACTAAATTATGTCTAAAGACAGGTTTGCAAGCTCTAAAGTAGCCAAGGAAGAGAGAGTGCCAGGGCTTCTAAAAGGTGCCAATTTCTGAAGGTCCTAACCTTTTGGGAAAAAATGAAGACAGCTGAGACAGAGCAGCAGGCAGACAAAAGTACTCCTGTGCCAACCCCTGCCTCACTCTTTCCCCACCCCTCATAGGGGTCAGAGGCCCTCATTAGCACCTATCACAACAACGTGAACAGTTTGTATCCTTTTCTTTCTCCCCTAATAGACTATGAGCTTCTTGAGAGTAGAACCCTGTGCCCAGCATAGCGCCTATGCTGCTAGCTGAATGAATGGATGAACCACACTAAATCTGGTTATATCATCAACCTCATAATGGAAGCAGCAGCCATTTATTAAACATTCACTGCATGATAGGCACAAGGTTAAGTGCTTTGTGTAGATTTATCCTCAGAACAATCCTATGAGGTGGATATTATTATCCTCATTCTAAAAACATAGAAACCAAATTCAGAAATTGCCCAAAGCTACTCAGCTAGTCAATGATGGAGCCAAGATTCAAATCCAGTATTCTTAACTATTACACTTTTCTTCCTCTCTTCTAAGATTCATCTCAGCAGTGAAATTCCATGATTCAGTGGAAGGAGAATTGGTATAGAACTCAAACGAATGGAAAAATCACTAGTATGACTATTAGGATCAGGAATGTTTAAAAGCAAAGGGGAGAGTGCAAGGAGAGCCTGCAAAAGACAGGCACATCTGGCAGAGCAAAGGAAGTGAACACAGGCACATCTGGCAGAGGGAAGGAACTTGGAACGGTAGCCAAGCACAGGCTAGTCTTTGCATGCACCCTGCAGTACATCACTTAACATTGCGGATATCATGACCCCCTTAAGCTCGGATGAAGGTGAAATGTATGTTAAGTCTAAAAGATAGGGGTTGTAGTACACAGTGAATTCATGACATGAATTTGTTCTCTGGGTCTACTGTCAAAGGTGAGGGGTTATTGGCTTGAGATCCTATGTCTTTTTCACATCTATCAAGATGTTCATTCACTCATTCATTTATTGAGCAAATATTTATAGGGTGTCTACTATATCCCAGATATTGTCCTAGGCACAGGGAATATATCCAGGAACAAGACAGATAAGCATTCTAGTAAACAGAGACAGATAATAAATGCACACATAAATACACAAGAAAATATCAGGTAGTGATAAAGCCTATGATACAGGCTGATGGAGTTACCAGGAAAGTGATTTATATGAGACCTGAGTTACAAGGAGCCAAATACACAGAGATCCTGGGAAAGAGCACTTGAGGTGAAGGAACAGCCCGAACAAAGGCTTTTGGGTGGGAATGAACTTGATATATCTAGAATATAAAAGAACATGTGGAATGGAGTGAACTGGTAAGAAAGTGATATTTGATGTACTCAAAGAGTATATAAGAGCCATGCCATATGGAGCCCTGTAAGCCTAGGTAAAGAGATCAGGACTAGAGTAGGCTAGGTGGAGAAACAGAGTCAGATTCAGGATGTTCTGGAAGCAGGGACACAGATTTATTGAAGAAATAAATATGGGGATGAATGAGTACAGAATCAAGGATAATGCTTACTTTTGTTTGTTCGAGCTCCTGGACAGATGAGGCATAATTCAGTTAATAAGTATTTATTGAGGGCCTATCTATGTACAAAATATCACAGTTAGTAGTCTCTGCTCTACCTGATAAGTCATATTTGTGAAAATTCAAGCCCATGTCTATAATTTATGGATAGGAATTGATGACAGTAGTGAAGGCAGAAGATTTTAGGTTAATGCCTATTTTTTAAAAAACTATAAAAGCTACAGACAATATAGTTAGTTTTTTTATAATTTATATTGAGTAGTCAGGGAAGGCCTCTTTGAAGAAATAGAAGTTAGCCATGCAAAGAGTATAATTAGGTTTAAAAAAATGAGTTTTTTTTTTTTTGCAGTACGCAGGCTTCTCACTGTTGTGGCCTCTCCCATTGCGGAGCACAGGCTCCGGATGCGCAGACTCAGCGGCCAAGGCTCACGGGCCCAGCCGCTCCACGGCATGTGGGATCTTCCCGGACTGGGGCACGAACCCGTGTCCCCTGCATCGGCAGGAGGACTCTCAACCACTGCGCCACCAGGGAAGCCCAAAAATGAGTTTTTAAACAGACAATACAAATATTCTCACGGTAAATTAACCTCATATACTTTTTTGCTTCTATTTTTGCCTAACTTTGTGGACTATGTATGAGTGATATTTAGGTCTTGGTTGCTATAGTGCATTGAATGGTGGCCACCCCAAGAGATATGTCCTACATCTTAGCCTCTAGAACTTGTGAATATGACTTTGTTTGGAAGAAGGGGATTTGCAGATGTAATTAAGGATCTTGAGATGATACCAGGTGGGCCCTAAATCCAATGACAAGTGTCCTTACAAGAGATATAAAAAGGATAGACACACAGATATACAGAAGAGAGAAGGAAGGGGAAGACCACGTGAAGACAGAAGTAGTGATTGGTAATATGCAGCCACAAGCCAAGGAGTGACTAAGCCACCAGAAGCTGGAAGAGGCAAGGGAAGATTCTTCCCTAGAGCCTTCAGAGGGAGTGTGGCCCTGCAAACATCTTGATTTCAGATTTGTGGGCTTCAGAACTGTGAAATAACTTTCTGTTGTTTTAGATCACCATGTTTGTGGTAATTTGTTACAGCAGCCCTGGGAAATGAATACACTTGGCTTCTTCCTCTTACTTAGTATGAATCTAGGGCAGTTTCCCCTAGATATCTATCTTTTACACTCAGGGACTCCAAAGTTACACAGATAAAACAATCTAAGAAGTCAAAATAAATGCCAAATATCATCTATCTCAAAACCAAACATATTTTTGGATATCAGATAAGACTGTATAATTTGTACCACTGCCTCTGTTAACAAGGATAATGAGGCATGAACTCTATGGAGAGACTAAACATCCCAGGAAATGGTTTGAAGTCATTTGAAAGAAACACTTTATCTTTTTTTTCTTTAACCACTAGGTTGCACTTTCCTTTGCTACCATTACCCTGAATCATTCTATTTTGTACATCCTATAATTTTAACACAGACAGTGATTCATCCTATATAATTGTTCTTTAAAGTGAATCTATTGTCTTTAGTTGGACTTTTCAAAAAAAGGTATGTAAATATAAATAGGAGCTTATTAATTTTATTTTAATAATGAGTGATGACTTCAAATCTTACATCTTTGGATTTGCAGATGCTGTCAAATCTGTTTTGTGAAACAAAGCAATACAACCAAAGCTATTCTGGAGAAACGACCCTGTGGTATTACACATACACATACATAACCTCCATGATTTCATTAATTTTTTCCAAAGGCTTCTACAAAGGTCAGAGGAGGTATTATTTTAAACAAACAAAAATAAATATGTAAACAAGCAAGGAGACAAATGCTGTTTTAAAAAGTTATGTGGATCAAGAAAATGAAATAAAAGGCATCCAGGATGGAAAGGAAGAAGTAAAATGATCTCTGTTTGCACATAGCATGATCTTATATTAGAAAATCTTAAGAAATCCATCAGAAAGTGTTGAATAAGCAAGACTGTGCTTATAAAACCTGAGTCAGTGCTTTGGAGAGATTTAAAAATCACAAATCACAGTACCCAATGGTGAAATAAAAACATTGTCAGATAAAAACATTGTCAGATAAACCAAAAACTAAGAGAATTAACTGCCAGCAGATTCGTACCATAAATGATAAGGGAAGTTCTTCAAACTGATGGAAGTGATACCAGATAAAATTTTAGATATTCAGAAATAAATGAAAAACACTCAAAATGGTAAGTATGAATAAATGGTAAATGTGGCTAAGTATAAAAATTATTTTTTTCTGTTAATTTACTGAAAAATATAATTGTTGAAAACAAACATGCTAACATTATATGATAGGGATTATAACATATATAGAGGAAATACAAAATGACAACTATGGCATAAAGGATGGAATGATGGGAAATGGAACTGTACGAATGCAAGGTTCTTACATTTCACTTGAAGTGGTACAATATTAACTTTAAGTAAACCATGAAAAGTTATAATTTCTAGAGAAACCACTAAAATATAAAATGCAAAAAAGTATAGCTAAAAGGCCACTAGACCCAACTCTATGTCTAGAAGAGATATACCTTGAAGACACAGATAGGTTTAACATAAAAGAATAGACATACCATGCAAACAATAACTACCCAAAGAGCTGGAGTAATTAAATCAATACCAGACAAAATAGAATTCAAGAAAAGGCATATTACTAAACATAAAGGGGGAATATTTCATAATGATAAAATGGCCAGTTCATCAAGAAAAGACAATAATCATAATTATTAAGTATGTATGCACTTAATACCAGAGCTCAAAATTAATGAAGCAAAGACTGACATCATTTAAAGGGAAAAACCGATGAGATTGGTTCAAGATAGTAGAGTAGAAGGACATGTGCTCAGTCCCTCTTGTGAGAGCACCGGAATCACAATTAACTGCTGAACGATCATCAACAGGAAGACACTGGAACTCACCAAAAAAGATACCCCACATCCAAAGACAAGGGAGAAGCCTCAATGTGACAGTAGGAGGGGCGCAATCACAAGAAACTCAAATCCCATAACCCCTGGGTGGGTGACTCACAAACTGGAGAGTACTTATACCACAGAAGTTCACCCACTGGAGTGAAGGTTCTGAGCCCCACGTCAGGCTTCCCAACCAGGGGGTCCAGCGATGGGAGGAGGAATTCCTAGAGTATCAGACTTTGAAGGCTAGTGGGATTTGATTGCAGGACACCGACAGGGCTAGGGGAAACAGAGACTCCACTCTTGGAGGGCACACACAAAGTACTGTGCACATCAGGACCCAGGGGAAGGAGCAGTGACCCCATAGGAGACTGAACTAGACCTACCTGCTAGTGTTGAAGGGTCTCCTGCAGAGGCGGCGGGTGGCTGTGGCTCACTGCAGGGACAAGGACACTGGCAGCAGAAGTTCTGGGAAGTACTCCTTGGCATGAGCCCTCCCAGAGTCTGCCATTAGCCCCACCAAAGAGCGGGGTAGGCTCCAGTGCTGTGTTGCCTCAGGTCAGACAACCAAAAGGGAGGGAACCCAGCCCCATCCATCAGCAGACAAGCGGATTAAAGTTTTACTGAGCTCTGCACACCAGAGCAACACCCAGCTCTACCCGCCACCAGTCTCTCCATCAGGAAGGTTGCACAAGCCTCTTAGATAGCCTCATCCACCAGAGGGCAGACAGCAGAAGCAAGAAGAACTACAATTCTGAAGCCTGTGGAATGAAAACCACATTCACAGAAAGATAAACAAGATGAAAAGGCAGAGGACTATGTACTAGATGAAGGAACAAGATAAAACCCCAGAAAAACAACTAAATGAAGTGGAGATAGGCAATCTTCCAGAAAAAGAATTCAGAATAATGATAGTGAAGATGATCCAGGACCTTGGAAAAAGAACAGAGGGAAAGATCGAGAAGATGCAAGAAATGTTTAAAGACCTAGAAGAATTAAAAAACAAACACCTAGAAGAGTTAAAGAACAAACAAACAGAGACGAATGATACAATAACTGAAATGAATATACTAGAAAGAATCTATAGCAGAATAACTTAGGCAGAAGAATGGATAAGTGACGTGGAAGACAGAATGGTGAAATTCACTGCCATGGAACAGAATAAAGAAAAAAGAATGGAAAGAAATGAAGACAGCCTAAGAGACCTCTGGGACAACATTAAATGCACCAACATTTGCATTATAGGCATCCCAGAAGAAGAAGAGAGAAAGGACCTAAGAAATTATTTGAAGAGATTATAGTCGAAAACTTCCCTAACATGGGAAAGGAAACAGCCACTCAAGTCCAGGAAGTGCAGAGAGTCCCAGGCAGGATAAACCCAAGGAGAAACACACCAAGACAGAAAGTAATCAAATTGACAAAAATTAAAGACAAAGAAAAATTATTAAAAGCAACAAGGGAAAAACGACCAGTAACATATAAGGGAACTCCCATAAGGTTAACAGCTGATTTCTCATCAGAAACTCTACAAGCCAGAAGGGAGTGGCACGATATATTTAAAGTGATGAATTGGAAGAACCTACAACCAAGATTACTCTACCTGGCAAGGATCTCACTCAGATTCGACAAAGAAATCAAAAGCCTTACAGATAAGCAAAAGCTAAGAGAATTCAGCACCACCAAACCAATTCTACAACAAATGCAAAAGGAACTTCTCTAAGTGGGAAACACAAGAGAAGAAAAGAACCTACAAAAACAAACCCAAAACAAATAAGAAAATGGTCATAGGAACATACATATTGATAATTACCTTAAATGTAAATGGATTAAATGCTCCAACCAAAAGACACAGGCTTGCTGAATGGATACAAAAACAAGACCCAGGGCTTCCCTGGTGGCACAGTGGTTGAGAGTCTGCCTGCCAATGCAGGGGACACAGGTTTCAGCCCTGGTCTGGGAAGATCCCACATGCCACGGATCAAGTAGGCCCATGAGCCACAACTACTGAGCCTGCACGTCTGGAGCCTGTGCTCTGCAACAAGAGAGGCTGCAATAGTGAGAGGCCCGTGCACCGCGATGAAGAGTGGCCCCTGCTTGCCGCAACTAGACAAAGCCCTCGCACAGAAACGAAGACCCAACACAGCCAAAAATAAATAATGAATTAATTAATTAAAAAAACCCAAAAACACAAGACCCATATATATGCTGTCTACAAGAGACCCACTTCAGACCTAGGGACACATACCGACTGAAATTGAGGGGATGGAAAAAGATATTCCATGCAAATGGAAATCAAAAGAAAGCTGGAGTAGCAATAATCATATCAGATAAAATAGACTTTAAAATAAAGAATGTTACAAGAGACAAGGAAGGACACTACATAATGATCAAGGGATCAATCCAAGAAGATATAACAATTATAAATATATATGCAACCAACATAGGAACACCTCAATACATAAGGCAAATGCTAACAGCTATAAAAGAGGAAATAGACAGTAACACAATAATAGTGGGGGACTTTAACACCTCACTTACACCAATGGATAGATCATCCAGAAAGAAAAGCAATAAGGAAACACAAGCTTTAAATGACACAATAGACCAGACAGATTTAATTGATATTTATAGGACATTCCATCCAAAAACAGCAGATTACACTTTCTTCTCAAGTGCACATGGAACATTCTCCAGGATAGGTCACATCTTGGGTCACACATCAAGCCTTGGTAAATGTAAGAAAACTGAAATCATATCAAGCACCTTTTACAACCACAATGCTATGAGATTAGAAATCAGTTACAGGGAAAGAAACGTAAAAAATACAAACACATGGAGGCTAAACAATATGTTACTAAATAACGAAGAGATCACTGAAGAAATCAAAGAGGACATCAAAAAATACCTAGAGACAAATGACAATGAAAACACGACAATCTAAAACCTATGGGATGCAGCAAAAGCAGTTCTAAGAGTGAAGTTTATATCAATACAATCCTACCTCAAGAAGTAAGAAAAATCTCAAACAATCTAACCTTACACCTAAAGGAACTAGAAAAAGAAGAACAAACAAAACCCAAAGTTAGGAGAAGGAAAGAAATCATAAACATTAGAGCAGAAATAAATGAAACAGAAACAAAGAAAACAATAGCAAAGATCAATAAAACTAAATACTGGTTCTTTGAGAAGATAAACAAAATTGATAAACCTTTAGCAAGACTCATCAAGAAAAAGAAGGAGAGGACTCAATAAAATTAGAAATGAAAAAGGAGACGTTACAATGAACACCGCAGAAATACAAAGCATCCTAAGAGACTACTACAAGCAACTCTATGCCACTAAAACGGACAAAGTGAAAGAAATAGACAAATTCTTAGAAAGGTATAACCTTCCAAGACTGAATCAGGAAGAAATAGAAAATATGAACAGACCAATCTCAAGCAATGAAATTGAAACTGTGATTAAAAATCTTCCAACAAACAAAAGTCCAGGACCAGATGGCTTCACAGGTGAATTCTATCAAACATTTAGGGAAGAGCTAACACCCATCCTTCTCAAACTCTTCCAAAAAATTGCAGAGGGAGGAACACTCCCAAACACATTCTACGAGGCCACCATCACCCTGATATCAAAACCAGACAGAGATACTACAAAAAAAGAAAATTACAGACCAATATCACTGATGAATATAGATGCAAAAATCCTCAACAAAATACTAGCAAACAGAATCCAACAACACATTAAAAGGATCATACACCATGATCAAGTGGGATTTATCCCAGGGATGCAAGGATTCTTCAATATACGCAAATCAATCAATGTGATACACCATATTAGCAAATTGAAGAATAAAAACCATATGATCATCTCAATAGATGCAGAAATAGCTTTCGACAAAATTAAATACCCATTTATGATAAAAACTCTCCAGAAAGTGGGCAGAGAGGGAACCTACTTCAACATAATAAAGGTCATATATGACAAAATCACAGCAAACATCATTCTCAATGGTAAAAAACTGAAAGCATTTCCCCTAAGATCAGGAACAAGACAAGGCTGTCCACTCTTGCCACTATTATTCAACATAGTTTTGGAAGTCCTAGCCAAAGCAATCAGAGAAGAAAAAGAAATAAAAGGAATACAAGGTGGAAAAGAAGAAGTAAAGCTGTCACTGTTTGCAGATGACATGATACTATACATAGAGAATTCTAAAGATGCCACCAGAAAACTACTAGAGCTAATCAATGAATTTGTAAAGTTGCAGGATACAAAATTAATGCACAGAAATCTCTTGCATTCCTATACACTAACAATGAAAGATCAGAAAGAGAAATTAAGGAAACAATCCCATTCACCATTGCAACAAAAAGAATAAAATACCTAGGAATAAACCTACCTAAGGAGGTAAAAGGCCTGTACTCAGAAAACTGTAAGACACTGTTGAAAGATATCAAAGATGACACAAACAGATGGAGAGATATACCATGTTCTTGGATTGGAAGAATCAATATTGTGAAAATGACTATACTACCCAAAGCAATCTACAGATTCAATGCAATCCCTGTCAAATTACCAGTGGCATTTTTTACGGAACTAGAACAAAAATTCTTAAAATTTGTATGGAGACACAAAGGACCCCGAATAGCCAAAGCACTCTTGAGGGGAAAAAAACAGAGCTGAAGGAATCAGACTCCTTCACTTCAGACTACAGGGCTATAGTAATCAAGACAATATGGTACTGGCAGAAAAACAGAAATATAGATCAATGGAACACGATAGAAAGCCCAGAGATAAACCCAGCACCTATGGTCAACTAATCTATGACAAAGGAGGCAATGATATACAATGGAGAAAAGACAGTCTCTTCAATAAGTGGTGCTGGGAAAACTGGACAGCTACATGTAAAAGAATGAAATTAGAACACTCCCTAACACCATACACAAAAATAAACTCAAAATGGATTAGAGACCTAAATGTAAGCCCAGACACTATAAAACTCTTAGAGGAAAACATAGGAAGAACACTCTTTAACATAAATCACAGCAAGATCTTTTTTGATCCATCTTCTAAAGTAATGGAAGTAAAAGCCAAAGTAAACAAATGGGACCTAATGAAACTTAAAAGCTTTTGCACAGCAAAGGCAACTATAAATAGGACAAAAAGACAACCCTCAGAATGGGGAAAATATTTTCAAACGAATCAATGGACAAAGGATTAATCTCCAGCATATATAAACAGCTTATGCAGCTGAATATCAAAAAAACAACCCAATCAAAAAATGGGCAGAAGACCTAAATAGACACCTCTCCAAAGAAGACATACAGATGGCCAAGAAGCACATGAAAAGCTGCTCAACATCACTAATTATTAGAAAAATGCAAATCAAAACTACAATGAGGTATCACCTCACACTGGTTAGAATGGGCATCATCAGAAAATCTACAAACAACAAATGCTGGAGAGGGTGTGGAGAAAAGGGAACCCTCTTGCACTGTTGGTGGGAATGTAAATTGATATAGCCACTATGGAGAACAGTATGGAGGTTCCTTAAAATACTAAAACTAGAATTACCATATGACCCAGAAATCCCACTACTGGGCATATACCCAGAGAAAACCATAATTCAAAAAGACACATGCACCCCAATGTTCATTGCAGCACTACTGACTATAGCCAGGTCACGAAAGCAACCTAAATGCCCATTGACAGACAAATAGATAAAAAAGATTTGGTACATATATACAATGGAATATTACGCAGCCATGAAAAGGAACGAAAGTGGGTCATTTGTAGAGACATGGATGGACCTATGGACTGTTATACAGAGTGAAGGAAGTCAGAAAGAGAAAAACAAAATCATATATTAATGTATATATATGGAATCTAGAAAAGTGGTACAGATGAACCGGTTTGCAAGGCAGAAATAGAGACACAGATGTAGAGAACAAACGTATGGACACCAAGCGGGGGAAAGTGGCAGGGGTGGTGGTGGTGGTGGGATGAATTGGGAGATTGGGATTGACATATATACACTAATATGTATAAAATAGATAACTAATAAGAAACTGCTGTATAAAAAATAAAATAAAATAAAATGCAATATGAGATCCTTGATTAAATCATGGAGATATGAAAAAAGAAATAAAGGGAAAAACAGACAAATTCACACATCATGCTTGGAGATTTTTCTTTTTTTTTTGCAGTATGTGGGCCTCTCACTGTTGTGGCCTCTCCCATCGCGGAGCACAGGCTCTGTACGTGCAGGCTCAGCGGCCATGGCTCACGGGCCTAGCTGCTCTGCAGCATGTGGGATCTTCCTGCGGACATGAATCCGTGTCCCCTGCATCGGCAGGCGGACTCTCAACCACTGCGCCACCACGGAGGCCCCATACTTGGGAGATTTTCACATTCCATTCTCACTAACTGATAGAACAACTAGCCAAAATTTCAGTAAGGACATCTAAGATCTGAACACTATCAACCACCCTGACCTAACTGACATTTTTATAACACTATATTCAAAAGCGTAGAACGCACATTCTTTTCAAATGTATATGAAACATTTATCAAAAAACTGACGATATGCTGGGCCATAAAACAAGTCTCAATCCATTTTAATGAACTGAAATTTTATGGAGTGTGTTGTCTGACCACAATGGAATTAAATTAGAAATTAAAAACAAGAGTGTCTCTAGAAAAAACAAAATATTTGGAAATTAAAAAACATATCTTTAAATAACATGAGTCACCAAAGATCATGGGGAAAATCAGAAAATATTTCAAATAGAATGATGGTGAAAATACAACGTATCAAAATATAGATAAAGTGATATTTAGAACAAAATATATAGCCTCAAAAGCTTATCTTAGGTCTTCCCTGGTGGTGCAGTGGTTAAGAATCCGCCTGTCAATGCAGGGGACACAGGTTCGAGCCCTGGTCGGGGAAGATCCCACATGCTGTGGAGCAACTAAGCCCATGTGCCACAACTACTGAGCCTGCGCTCTAGAGCCCAAGAACCACAACTACTGAAGCCTGTGCACCTAGAGCCCGTGCTCTGCAAGAAGAGAAGCCAACACAATGGGAAGCCCGTGCACTGCAAAGAAGAGTAGCCCCTGCTCACCACAACTAGAGAAAGCTCACTTGCAGAAACAAAGACCCAACACAGACAAAAAAAAAAAAAAAAAAAAAAAAAAGCTTATCTTAGAAAAGGTAGGTAAAGTTCCATGTTAAGAAGCTAAAAAGAGAAAAGTAATGTATACTGAAAATAAGTAGAAGGAAGGAAATAATAAAGATATGAGCAGAAATCAATGCAATACAAAAAACCAGAGAGAAAATTAACAAAGTCAAAAATTGGTCCTTTGAAAAACTTAACAAAATTGCTAACCCCCGAGGTAGATTAAATAAGAAAAAAAAAAAAAAGAGGGAGAGAGAGAAGACATAATTCATCAATGTTAGGAGTAAAAGGTAAGATTTCAGATTTTATAGAATCCATAGATATTAAAAGGATAATGATGGAATATTATGAACAGCTTTATGTCAATAAATTAAATAACAGACAAAATGGTCAAATTCCTAAAAAAAAGACAACGTATTAAAATTCACTCGATAAAACACAAACTCTGAATACCTATGTATTTATTTAAAAAATTAAATTATTAAAATGTTCCCACAAAGAAAACTGCAGGCCCAGATAGTTTCATTGGTGTATTCTATCAAACAATTCAAAATGAAAGAACAGTGATCTTTCACAGACTCTTACTGAAAATAAAGACGAAAAAATTCCCCAACTCATTTTATGAGGACAGTATACTCTGATTACAACATCTGAAAAGACATTACAGAAAAGAAAATTACAGACCAATATTCCTCAGTATTTTACAAAATGCTAGAAATAAATTTAGCGATATACAAAAAGACTAATACATCATTAGCAAGTAGGGTTTATTTCAGGACAATAAAGGATAATCAATGCAACTACCATATTAAGAAAATAAAGGAGAAAAGCCATATAATAATTCCTATGTATATATATAGAAAAAGTTTTGTCAAAATTCAATATTGATGACAAAAACTTTTTTTTAAATTAGGAAGAGAAAGGAATTTCCTTAATCTGATAATGGGCATCTATGAACAGTCTAATCTAATATCTAACTTAATGGTGAAATACTGAATGCTTTCCCCCTAAAATCAGAAAGAGGCCAAGGATACCCACTCTCAGCACTTGTATTCAACACTGTATTGGTGGTTGAAGCAAGTGCAATAAGGCAAGAAAAAACGGCATAAATATAAAAAAGAAGAGGTGAAACTCTCTTCGCAGATGACATGATTGCTTACATATAAAAACCTAAGGAATCCGCAAAATACCTAGAAGAATGAGCAAATTTAGCAAGACCACAGAATACAAGATCAATATACAAAAATCAATTGTATTTTATAATAGCAAACAATTGGAAAATGAAATAAAAATTCAATTTTTAATAGCATTAAAACCATAAAATACTTGGGCATAAATTTTAAAAAATATGTGTAAGACCTGTGTATTTAAAACTACAAACCACTGATGATAGAAATAAAATAAGACCTAAAAAAATGGAGAGAGATAATATGTTCATGAACTGGAGGACTCTATCACTAAGATGTCAATTCTCCCCAGATTAATCTATTTATTCAATGTTATTGTAATCACAATCCTACCTCTTTTTTCTTTTTTTTTACATCTTTATTAGAGTATAATTCCTTTACAATGGTGTGTTAGTTTCTGCTCTATAACAAAGTGAATCAGTTATACATATACATATGTTCCCATATCTCTTCCTTCTTGCATCTCCCTCCCTCCCACCCTCCCTATCCCACCCCTCCAGGCGGTCACAAAGCACCGAGCTGATCTCCCTGTGCTATGAGGCTGCTTCCCACTAGCTATCTACCTTACATTTGGTAGTGTATATATGTCCATGCCACTCTCTCGCTTTGTCACAGCTTACCCTTCCCCCTCCCCATATCCTCAAGTCCATTCTCTAGTAGGTCTGTGTCTTTATTCCTGTCTTACCCCTAGGTTCTTCATGACATTTTTCCCCCTTAAATTCCATATATATGTGTTAGCATACGGTATTTGTCTCTCTCTTTCTGACTTGCTTCACTCTGTATGACAGACTCTAGGTCTATCCACCTCATTACAAATAGCTCAATTTCGTTTCTTTTTATGGCTGAGTAATATTCCATTGTATATATGTGCCACATCTTCTTTATCCATTCATCTGATGATGGACACTTAGGTTGTTTCCATCTCCAGGCTATTGTAAATAGAGCTGCAATGAAGATTTTGGTACATGACTCTTTTTGAATTATGGTTTTCTCAGGGTAAATGCCCAGTGGGATTGCTGGGTCATATGGTAGTTCTATTTGTAGTTTTTTAAGGAACCTCCGTACTGTTCTCTATAGTGGCTGTACCAATTCACATTCCCACCAGCAGTGCAAGAGTGTTCCCTTTTCTCCACACCCTCTCCAGCATTTATTGTTTGTAGATTTTTTGATGATGGCCATTCTGACCAGTGTGAGATGATATCTCATTGTAGTTTTGATTTGCATTTCTCTAATGATTAATGATGTTGAACATTCTTTCATGTGTTTGTTGGCAGTCTGTATATCTTCTTTGGAGAAATGTCTATTTAGGTCTTCTGCCCATTTTTGGATTGGGTTGTTTGTTTTTTTGTTATTGAGCTGCATGAGCTGCTTATAAATTTTGGAGATTAATCCTTTGTCAGTTGCTTCATTTGCAAATATTTTCTCCCATTCTGAGGGTTGTCTTTTGGTCTTATTTATGGTTTCCTTTGCTGTGCAAAAGCTTTGAAGTTTCATTAGGTCCCATTTGTTTATTTTTGTTTTTATTTCCATTTCTCTAGGAGGTGGGTCAAAAAGGATCTTGCTGTGATTTATGTCATAGAATGTTCTGCCTATGTTTTCTTCTAAGAGTTTGATAGTTTCTAGCCTTATATTTAAGTCTTTAATCCATTTTGAGTTTATTTTTGTATATGGTGTTAGGGAGTGATCTAATCTCATACTTTTACATGTACCTGTCCAGTTTTCCCAGCACCACTTACTGAAGAGGCTGTCCTTTCTCCACTGTACATTCCTGCCTCTTTTATCAAAGATAAGGTGACCATATGTGCGTGGGTATATCTCTGGGCTTTCTATCCTGTTCCATTGATCTATCTTTCTGTTTTTGTGCCAGTACTATACTGTCTTGATTACTGTAGTTTTGTAGTATAGACATTTCTCCAAAGAAGATATACAGACTGCCAACAAACACATGAAAGAATGCTCAACATCATTAATCATTAGAGAAATGAAAATCAAAACTACAATGAGATATCATCTCACACCGGTCAGAATGGCCATCATCAAAAAATCTACAAACAATAAATGCTGGAGAGGGTGTGGAGAAAAGGGAACACTCTTGCACTGCTGGTGGGAATGTGAATTGGTACAGCCACTATGGAGAACAGTACGGAGGTTCCTTAAAAAACTACAAATAGAACTACCATATGACCCAGCAATCCCACTATTGGGCATATACCCTGAGAAAACCATAATTCAAAAAGAGTCATGTACCAAAATCTTCATTGCAGCTCTATTTACAATAGCCAGGATATGGAAACAACCTAAGTGTCCATCATCAGATGAATGGATAAAGAAGATGTGGCACATATATACAATGGAATATTACTCAGCCATAAAAAGAAACGAAATTGAGTTATTTGTAGTGAGGTGGATAGACCTAGAGTCTGTCATACAGAGTGAAGTAAGTCAGAAAGAGAAAGACAAATACCGTATGCTAACAGATATACATGGAATCTAAGAAAAAAAAATGTCATGAAGAACCTAGGGGTAAGACAGGAATAAAGACACAGACCTACTAGAGAATGGACCTGACGATATAGGGAGGGGGAAGGGTAAGCTGTGACAAAGTGAGAGAGTGGCATGGACATATATACACTACCAAATGTAAAATAGATAGCTAGTGGGAAGCAGCTGCATAGCACAGGGAGATCAACTTGGTGCTTTGTGACCACTTAGAGGGGTGGGATAGGGAGGGTGGGAGGGAGGGAGATGCAAGAGGGAAGAGATATGGGAACATATGTATATGTATAACTGATTCACTTTGTTATAGAGCAGAAACTAACACACCATTGTAAAGCAATTATACTCCAATAAAGATGTAAAAAAAATTGGATAATAATAACACTTAACTTTCAGTATTATTAGAATTAAAAGAAATGGTTAAGCACTGAAAAAAAAATGGGAGAAAATATTTGCAAATGAAGCAACTGACAAAGGATTAATCTCCAAAATTTATAAGCAGCTCATTCAGCTCAATATCAAAAAAAGAAAAAATCCAATCCAAAGATGGGCAGAAGACCTAAACAGACATTTCTCCAAAGAAGATATACAGATTGCCAACAAACACATGAAAGGATGCTCAACATCACTAATCATTAGAGAAATGCAAATCAAAACTACCATGAGGTATCACCTCACACCAGTCAGAATGGCCATCGTCAAAAAATCTACAAACAATAAATGCTGGAGAGAGTGTGGAGAAAAGGGAACCCTCTTGCACTGTTGGTGGGAATGTAAATTGATACAGCCACTATGGAGAACAGTATGGAGTTTCCTTAAAAAACTAAAAATAGAACTACCATATGACTAAGCAATCCCACTACTGGGCATATACCCTGAGAAAACCATAATTCAAAGAGTCATGTACTACAATGTTCATTGCAGCTCTATTTACAATAGCCAGGACATGGAAGCAACCTAAGTGTCCATCGACAGATGAGTAGATAAAGAAGATGTGGCACATATATACAATGGAATATTACTCAGCCATAAAAAGAAACGAAATTGAGTTATTTGTAGTGAGGTGGATGGAACTAGAGTCTGTCATACAGAGTGAAGTAAGTCAGAAAGAGACAAACAAATACTGTATGCTAACACATATATATGGAATCTAAAAAAAAAAAGATTCTGAAGAACCTAGGGGCGGGACAGGAATAAAGACGCAGACATAGACAAAGGACTTGAGGACACGGGGAGGGGGAACGGTAAGCTGGGATGAAGTGAGAGAGTGGCGTGGACATATATACACTACCAAATGTAAAATAGATAGCTAGTGAAAAGCAGTCACATAGCACTGGGAGATCAGCTCGGTGCTTTGGGACCACCTAGAGGGGTGGGATAGGGAGGGTGGGAGGGAGACACAAGAGGGAGGAGATATGGGGATATATGTATATGTATAGCTAATTCACTTTGTTATAAAGCAGAAACTAACACACCATTGTAAAGCAATTATACTCCAATAAAGATGTAAAAAAAAAAAAAGACCCCATTAAGAAAATGAATAGGCAAGCCACAGACTAGGAAGCTGTTCACAAAATATATATCTGATATAGGACTTATATTAGAATATATCAAGAAATTCCACAATTCAATAAGACAAGCAAACTTATAAAAATGGGTAAAAGATTTGAACAGACACTTCACCAAAGAAGATATCTGAATGATGAGAACACAAAAAGTTGCTCAATAGCAGAGGTCATCAGGGAAGTACAAATGAATAACACAATGAGGGGACTTCCCTGGTGGTCCAGTGGTTAAGAATCTGCCTTCCAATGCAGGGGACATGGGTTCGATCCCTGGTTGGGGAACTAAGGTCCCATACGCCACAGTGCAACTAAGCCCATGCGCTGCAACTACTGAGCATGCAAGCCACAACTAGAGAGCCTGAGTGCTGCAACTCCAGAGCTCACGTGCTCTGGAGCCCTCGTGCCACAACTACAGAGCCCACGCACTCTGGAGCCTGTGCGCCACAACCAGAGAGTCTTCGCGCTGCAAATACTGAGCCTGCGTGCTGCAACTACTGAGCCTGGGTGCCACAACTAGAGAGAGAAGCCCGCACACCTTAATGAAGAGCCCGCGTGCTGCAACAATAGTTCCTGCATGCCACAACGAAGATCCCACGTGCTGCAACAAAGACCCAACACAGCCAAAAATAAAACACAAAAAAAAATATTAAAAAAAACCAAACAAACATGAGATACCTTTATATACATTCCAGAATCACAAGAATTAAAAAAGACTGATACCACCAACTGTTGACAAGAATGTGGAACCACTTGAACCGCTGTACATTTTTAGTGGGAGTATAAAAAAGATACACTATGAAAAAGGGTCTGAAAGTTTTTTTTATAAACGAAATACCTTTCTCTGGACACAGCAATTTACTCCTAGGTATTTATCCAAGAAAAATGAAAATACATGTCCTCAAAAAGACTAACATAAGAATGTTCATAGTGGCTTGATTCAAGATAGTCAATAACTAGAAACAGCCAAGGAGTCCAACAGAAGAGTGGATAAACAAATTGTGGTGTATTCATACAATGGATTACTATTCATAAAAAAGGAACAAACTACTGTACATGCAACAACATGGGTGGATCTCAAGCACACGCTGAGAGAAACTTTAGAAAGAGTGTACATTGTATAATTCCATTTGTGTGAAGTTCTAGAACAGACAAAATTAATCTATGGTGGAAAAACACACAGAATTAAGATTGCCTCATGATAACCAGGGCAGAAATTGACTGTGAAAGGGCACAAGGGAACTGTAAAAATCTACTGAACTTCAATTAATATTCATGCTGAAGTATTCGGGAGTGAAGTACTTATGTCTCTAACTTAACTTTGAATGCGTCAAAAATTAAGAGAGATTGATAATCAGAAGGATGAATATATGCATAGATATTCTATCAGGAAAATATAGCAAAATATTCATTGAGGTGGATATATGGATGTTCTCTGAATAATTATTTCAACTGTTATGTATGTTTGAAATTTTTCATAATAAAATATTGGGGAAAAAACTGTTTTCAATTCCTCTGCTCTCTCACATTGACTGTACAAACTGGAACTGAATTTGTATGAAGTAAGCCAATAGGGGGTGCTATTTTCAGAATCATGATTTTATCTTTTAAAGAAAAACACAAAAACTTTAACATGAAAAACAAAACAAACCATTCCTTCTCAACAAAGAATGAATTACAATGAACAGCAACTTTAGCTTCACATTATATATGTCATAAGTCTGGCTCTAAAGAGAGAATTTCTGAATTTCATTCACTGTGCCTCAGCTTAGATGCCTGTTTCCAAGACTAATCATTTAAAGATGGGAATCTGCCTTGACTATATAGCCTTTAGCACAAGACAATATATTTGCTGAATTTGGCCTCCCAGGGTGAAATGCAGGGCTCATACAGTGTCAACAAAACAAATCAAAAAACAATGTCAAGAAAAATTCATGTATTACTGTTAAGGACGGGTAGTCACCTAATAGATTACAGATTCAGTGTTTATAGTGTCAAGAAAAAAATTTTGGGTTTCATTACCTTTATCAAGAGATGCCCCAGCCATATGGTAAAAGCTCAATGCAGTGTCTACATCATTAATGTTCTTTAAGAAAGTAAAGAAGTTCTCCACTTCCTGAAATGTCAGACCCTGAAAGAAGAAAGACAGTTAAGAAAGGCAGGAACCTGTACAAAAAGCAGCATAAAAATGCAGAAAACTAGGCAGTTATTCATGTATAAATCAGAAATTTATGCTATGTCTAGAACAGAGACTCAACAAATTAGTCAAGGAATGTCAAATTTGTACACAACAGGGGAACAAAACTCTGGTATTTTACCCTGAGAAATGTACGTTGGCTAATTGCTTTCCCCTCATATGTAAAATCTGACATGAAGCTGTTTAAAGTTATGGCTGGATATCTTTAAAGAAAATATTTCTAACTATACCCTCCAATTAGTCACAATATCTGTTGTGACACTTCCTAAATGAGCTGTAGCCACTTGATCTGTTATACATCGTAACAAGTAAGACCCATCAGGACTTCCATTTTAATAATCTACTCATAGGCCAGTCAAGCTTTTTGAGGCTTAAGCTAATTGAAGAACCACCAAAGCCAGTAATATACATGGGAACGGTTTCAGCATTTAGCAGAACCCAAGCAACTGGGAAAGTTGTTCATTATCTCAATTTAAAAGCTACTAATGAAGCAATCTGCCATGTAACTTTAATCTGATGAAAGTCTGTGAATGAGGAAATTCTTTTCAGAAGCTGGTCAAAGATTTGCTGATCTTTGATGCTACTTTCTATGATGGCTCAAGAGAGTAGTTGGATAAACAGGGATTAGAGGGAGGAAGATTTGTCCTATATGCCTGTTTCCCATTTCTCACACATCATGCTGTGATGGAAATGAATACAATCTCTAAGAAATGAGTAACACTGGGGAAACACTGAGGTTAACGCCTTCTAATGAAGCATCAGGTCCTTTTACGGACTGCAGATGTTGACGGGCTTCTACTCAGTACTGATCCTCTTCCGATCTCCATTTCCCCAAACTACAGAGCCCAGGAATCCACATAGGTAACTCAGTAAAAAGGAAACCTTAATATAGACAATCTATAGCACTTTCCTGGTACTCTCCAAACTGGCCAATGGTATCTTTCTCATTTCATCAATCAAACTAAAAGCTAAAATACTGTGTGTATGATTATGTCACATGATCGTTTTAGTTTTTCTCCTTAGAATCACAGAACTTAAAATTTTTTTAATTGTGGAATATGATGATCATATAGAAAGGCGCATAAAACAAACTGTTGTAAAATGAACACCCATAAGATCTCGATTCAGGTCAAGAAACAGACAATTATCAGCATCCCAGAAATCTCCCTCTCTTCCCCAACGTGACTCTTCCCAGTTATGAGCCTCTTCTCCTCCCAGTGATAACTACTGCGACTTTTAGAATATTCATTTCCTTGCTTTTCATAAAAAATAGCTTTACTATCTATTTATGCATCCTTAGACATATGTTTAAGGAGTTTAAGTATGTCTGTTTAATTTTATAAATGGAACCATGCAATATGTATTCTATTATATATGGATTCTCTCTTTAAGATTTTTCAATGTTTTTGTGTATATCTGTAGTTCATTCATTTTTATTGCTGTAAGTATTCCATCGTGTGACTATACTATTTGGGCTATTTCCAGTTTTTGGCAATTACGAACGGTTGTCCATCTGTATTTAAGCATTCATTCAAACATTTATGGAGCAACTACTATATACCAAGCTCCATAACTTCTGGCAGTGAAAAAGGCCTATATTAAATAATTCTGCCCCAACTTGAGGTCATTCTCTTAAGGTCATTCTCAGAGGTAGGGTTCATTCCTTGTACAAATGCCATAGTATGCTATCTAATGTAAGCACTAGGCTAGAAACAACATTATAAGAGGGAAGAATTCCACTGGAACAGAAGCACAGGTTTTACAATATCACCTGCTTGTGGATGGATACACTAATACCATTTTCTCTTCCTCTCCATCTAAAGATGTGCAGAGGTGGGAACAACCCAAGTGTCCACTGATATATGAATGGATAAACAGAATGTGGTGTATACATATAATGGAATAGTATTCAGCCTTTAAAAGGAAAGACATTCTGATACATGCTACAACAAGGATGAACCTTGAAGACATTATGCCAAGGGAAATAATCCAGCCACAGAAGGACAAATGCTGTATGATTCCACTTATACGAGGTACCTAGAGCAGTTAAATTCATAGAGACAGAGAGTAGAATGTGGTTTCTAGGGGTGGGCGGCAGGGGATAATGGGGAATTATTGTTTAATGGGTATGGAGTTTCAGTTTGGGAAGATGAAAAAAGTTCTGGGGATGAATGGTGGTGGTGTTCTTTGCACAGCAGTGTATACTTACTGCTACTAAACCATTTAAAAATGGTTAAAATGGTAAATTTTGTTATGTATATTTTACCACAATTTAAAAAAAGACACGCTAAAGCTTTTCTACTTCTTTTTATTAGGATGTGAATTTCCACAGGCGAGGTAAGGATAGGGGTCTGAGTTTATGAAAGGGTTTTTAAGGCTAAAAGGTTGACATAAAATTCCTAAAACAGAAAGGGCATGGTAAAGGAATTGCATCCTACTCTGATAAACAACCTCTGATGTATGTTAGTTAATTTATTGTGAAACATCAAATGCTCAAGACCACAGTGCTTATGTTGAGAATTATTTGAGAACAGATATAAGAATCTGAACTGAGTGGTTATTCATTTGATGATTTAGAAAAACAGTGGAATACAACTCATACTATGCCATTATTAAATAAAAATGTGTAACATTTTGCCTTTTATTACATAGATATAATAAAAAATATTTATCGAGCACTATGCCAGGAACAGTGAGGAAAATAAAATTACATTGGACATGGGCCTCCTTAAAGAAAAGATGATGCCATTCACGAAATTCTTATTTCTTGGTAATTACCTTAGTAAAAAATCCAGAGGTCTATTAGAATAAAGCTAGAATAAGACTATAGCATGAGGTTCGTGGATAGAAAGTGCAAAGATAGTCTTTTTGCAAGTTGAGTTGCTCAGACTTAGAAGGCTACAGTTTAAGCACAATCTATTGTCAGGTGACTTGAACTGCAGACATAGTAGTGAAAAGGAAATATCCTTCTCTGAGGCTTGGCATTAAAGGGATTTTTTTTTTTTTGACATACTATGGCGAAGTGGAAGAAGCAGGAGTTATTTTATTCTGTGACTAACTGTTCAACAAACCAGTTATCTATCTATCTTTGGAAAGAAGAACATATTTAAGACTGGGCTCTAAATAACTAAAAAAAGAAGATAAAATTAACAGTACTTTGACAATAGAAGTATTTCTTTATGTCGTTTAAAAATGAATTTAACATTAGAGAAGTTGTTAAACAAGCAAATAGAATTGCCTTTCAAAACTAAAAGCAACTGATAGAATGTTTAGGAGAAAACAGAAAATCTTCATGACCTTGGGTAAGGCAAAGAGTTTTTAGATATGACACCAAATGCACAATCCATAAAAGAAAAAAAATTGATAAATTAGATTTCATCAAGATTAAAAACTTTTGTGCTTTAAAATACTGAGAAAATAGACAAATCACAGACTGGGAGAAAATATTTAAAAATCATATATCTGATAAAGGATTTGTATCCAGAATTATATAAAGAACTCTTACAACTCAATGAGATCATAACAATAAACCAATTAAAAAAAAGATTTGAATAGACATCTTCCAAACAAGATATATGAATGGCTAGTAAGTACATGAAACAATGCTCCGGATCATCATTCATTAGGGAAATGCAAATTAAAATCACAATGAGATACCACTACATACTTATTATTGGGTTGGCCAAAAAGTGCCTTTGGTTTTCAAGTGAAAATAAAAGACCCATTTTTCATTTTCACCACAAACTTTATTGCACAACATATTCACCATTTTGTTCCACTACCTTCTGCCATTTCTCAGGCAACTTCGTAATTCCATCTGCCCAAAACTTTTTTTTTTGGTCTGCATTCAGTCTTCATTGCTGTGCGTGGGCTTTCTCTAGTTGCGGCGAGTGGGGGCTACTCTTCGTCGCGGTGCGCGGGCTTCTCATTGCAGTGGCTTCTCTTGTTGCGGAGCATGGGCTCTAGATGCGTGGGCTTCAGTAGTTGCAGCACACTGGCTCAAGAGCGCATGGGCTTCAGTAGTTTTGGCATGCGGGCTCAGTAGTTGTGGCTCGCGGGCTCTAGAGCGCAGGTTCAGTAGTTGTGGAGCCCAGGCTTAGTTGCTCTGTGTCATCTTCCCGGACCAGGGATCGAACCCGTGTCCCCTGCATTGGCAGGCGGATTCTTAACCACTGCACCACCAAGGAAGTCCCTTCCCAAAACTTTTTATCTTTTTGAGCAAAGAACTGTTCCAGGTGCCTTTTATAGTCTTCCACGGAATTGAAATTTTTTCCATTAAGATCTGAATAAATGGAAATCCGAAGGTGCAATGTCTGGTGAATACGGCAGATGAACTGGAACTTCCCAGCCAAACTGTAACAGTTTTTGCCTGGTCATCAAAGGAACATGTCGTCTTGAGTTATCCTGATGGAAGATTATGTGTT
Source organism: Orcinus orca (assembly GCF_937001465.1). Classification (NCBI taxonomy): domain Eukaryota; kingdom Metazoa; phylum Chordata; class Mammalia; order Artiodactyla; family Delphinidae; genus Orcinus; species Orcinus orca. The sequence continues at coordinate 30,498,708 of NC_064572.1, forward strand.
TTCTGTTGACTAATTCTGGATGCTTTTCATCGAGTGCTGCTTTCAGTTGTTCTAATTGGGAGCAGCACTTGTTGTAATTAATCGTTTGCTTTTCCGGAAGGAGCTCATAATAGAGGACTCCCTTCTAATCCCACCATATATACACATCACCTTCTTTGGATGAAGACCGGCCTTTGGTGTGGTTGGTGGTGGTTCATTTAGCTTACCCCATGATCTCTTCCGTTCCACATTATTGTACAGTACCCACTTTTTTTTTTTTCTTTTCTTTTTTGCGGTACGCAGGCCTCTCACTGTTGTGGCCTATCCTGTTGCGGAGCACAGGCTCCGGATGCGCAGGCTCAGCAGCCACGACTCACGGGACTAGCTGCTCCGCGGCATGTGGGATCTTCCCAGACCGGGGCACGAACCCGTGTCCCTTGCATCGGCAGGCGGACTCTCAACCACTGCGCCACCAGGGAAGCCCTACAGTATCCACTTTTCATCGCCCATCACAATTTGTTTTAAAACAGAATGTTTTTATGTTTAAGTAGAGAATCACACGTGGAAATACGGTCAAGGTTTTTTTCGCTGAACTTTATGGAACCCAAACATCAAAGTGATTAATATAACAAGCTAGTGCAAATGACTACATTATTATATGAATGCATTTATATGAAATTTCCAGAAAAGGCAAATCTATAGAGACAGAGGAAGATTTATGGTCGTGTAAGGCTATGGCAGAAATGGGGATTGACTGCAAACTAGCATGAGGGATCTTTTTGGGGTGATTGAGATCTTCTAAAACTAGATTGCAATGATGATTGCCTAACTCTATAAATTTACTAAAAATAATTGATGGGTAAATTGGTGAATTGTACACTTAAAATAATTTATATATACTTTATGATATATAGATTATACCTCAATAAAACTGTTAAAAAATAAAAAGCAGTTATAGTAGAATGAGAAGAGGGGGAAGGAAAATTTGGCTTCCTCTGGAGTCAGCTCTAAAGCCAGATATCTAGTGCTGACAGGCCATAGGTAGTACAAACACATTGTAACGGTGATTTCTTGCCTTGTCTTTTAATTGGTCATAGCAAATCCATCTGCCAAGAATCAATCTAATTGCCTGAGCTCTCTCTGTGGCCCATTAAAAAAATAAGTCTCCTTCCTTCTTCCTTCTATGCTATGTTTCTCACCAATCTAATCTCTCATCTGCTCCATTTTCTGCTTAGTTTTTAAAAACATTTAAATTATTTTTACACCAGGTAATATATGGATATGGTACAAAATGTTACACAGCACCAAGTAATTCTTCCTTTCCCTTGTCACCCAGTCTCCCTCCCTACATGTGGTCACTGTCACCAATTTCTTGGGTACCTTTTCAGAGATGTTTCTGTACTTGTCTTGCTCCAATAAAGCATTTCCCCATTGCAAAGTGCAGACTTTTCTTCAACTGGTTGGTGTCTGGCAGCAGGGGGAAATTACACCATTTCCATTACTTACATTTCTATAAGAACCTAATAGTCCTGAAACATCACTTTCTTCATATGTTCATTCCTCCTGCTGACAAAATATCAGTGACATCCACTGTCAACTGGAAAGACCACAAACTTCTTAGCCTAGTATACAAGGTCCTCTACAATCTGATTCCATAATTTACCTTTCTAGCTATCTCACTAAGAACCTATAGGTTAGAGTATAGCAACACTGTTTTTCTTGTTTCCTCTAAACCTTTCTGCTTATTCAAATCATGGAGAATAAACAGTGACAATAAACAGGTTCATTAGTAGGAAGATTATGGATTCTGGAATGAGACAGTCCTGGCTTTGAATCCTAGTGCCACCTCTTAAGACACTGTGTGAACTCAGACAAATAACTAAGGCTCAGAAAAAGTATTTTTCACCTCAAAAATGGGGATTCTATCCACCAAGTAGGATGTGATAATTAGGGAGAAGATAAGTAAAATGCCTAGTACATAAAAAGTACTCAGTAAATAGTAGGGCAAAGTCCTTAGTAAGCTGGCAGGCTCATTACTACAGAGCCAGCGGCAGTGAATTTACTCAGTTATGCTCTGAAATACACTCTCTTCTCTGGTATGAGTAGGGCCTTGAGGGATAGAATAGGGAAAAGGTTGAGGTATATGAAAATAATTGTGTGTGGGGAAAACGAAAAATAAAACAGGGGAAAAAATCCATAAAATTAAATCTCTTAATAGTAATTCACAGTTTAGTACTCCTTTGGGGGAAGTAAAGGTTTCAAAGCTAATCAGTAAAACAAAGCAAATCAGTAGAGTTCTAATCTTTTTTTAGTTTAAGGGTCACACCTCGGGTGCTATACATAGTGGCTTTGGTGGGCACCCAATAATTGAGTTAGAGTTTTTCAAGGGCTCTGCTAGCAATGTTTCTAGAATCTGATATCCTCTGAAGACCACAATGTGGTTCACCTCTCAAATATCTGTGAGAATATGTGAACAGAGGAGCCCACATGAATATTATCCACAGAAAACATGAAAAGTTAATAATCTAATAGTTTTATTAAAATTGTTTTTTTAAGTACTAACTCTACTTAATGGCTAGTAGCAAGATTAATAAATAATGCTATACACAAAGACTGCTGAGGATAGGGCTGTAAGAGGAATCACATAGCAAAAGCAAATACCTTTATAACCTCTGTTTGTCAAAATCCTACTCTGCCTTTCAGGCAAAGTTCAAATTGTACCTCCTCCAAGGTATAAGAATTCTGACTTAGTCTCTTCAGCTGGTTCTAATCTTTCTCATTGGTGCTCCCAAAAGATCTCATTATCTTTATTAGGGTACTTAATATACATTCATCAATGCATTTGACAAACATTTGCCTATGCAACATCGTATAGAGGATGGCAAAGATGAGTAAGACAGTGCTCTCAAGAGGCTCAAAGTTGAGTGAGTTGTCTTGTGCCATAATTGTTTATTATCTGTCTCCCTCCACTTGAGGGCAGAGACTTGGTTTTGCTCATTCCTGTGTTCCCAATATTTAGAAGAGTGCCTGGCACATGGTGGATGCTCAATAAATACTGAATATGAAATTATATAGTTCTTTGCATACATCTATTTTTTACTAAACTATTACAGATAGGTGATGGTTTTATCTTTCACCTTTCTCACAGCACCTGGCTTTGTGTCTTGAACATAGCAATGTCTGCCACTGAACTGTAATTTTCAATTCATCCTTGAGTGGATTTGCTAAATTATTAAAGTTTGCAGTTTCTGCACTCTTTTTTTTTTTTTTTTTTTTTTTGCGGTAAGCAGGCCTCTCACTGCCGTGGCCTCTCCCGTTGCGGAGCACAGGCTCCAGACGCACAGGCTCAGCAGCCATGGCTCACGGGCCCAGCCGCTCCACGGCATGTGGGATCTTCCCAGACCGGGGCACGAATCCGTGTCCCCTGCATCGGCAGGCGGACTCTCAACCACTGTGCCACCGGGGAAGACCAGTTTCTGCACTCTTAACCATAGAGAACGACCACTGTGAATTATACTTATGAAGTCTCAGAAAACTCTGTCTTTCTTTTAATGAGGAGAAGAAGGTAATTTGGAGGATGGAAAGTAAAAGAAAAGTTAAAGTTGAGTCAGATTTGACCTAGAAGAAAAAGTCACAGAAAAAAAAGATACTGAGGGGAATGGGGACAATCTGATAGAGGATAGGGACTAAACTTTAAAACAAAGCAAAAACAAAACATGTTTCTCAGAAAGCAAAAAAAGAAAGAAAGAGAAGAAAAATCTGTCTTTGTTAAGTAAGAAACATGGCAGTTACCCAGAGCATGAATAGAGTAATTTTTCCAGGCATGGCAGGTTCCCCAATTCTTCCAGCTATTACTCAGGAACAAAACTAGAGATGCTGATGGAGCAAGCCTAACTGCACATTAGAACCACCTGGGGAGACTTTTAAGAACTATTGATGCCTGGACTCACCCACTGAGCTTCTTATGTAGTTACTTTGAAGAGGGTCCCAGCACCACTTTTGTGAAAAATTCACCAAGCGAGCCTACTGGGAGACCAGGTCTAAAGCACCGCTTTACAGCAAGAGTATGGTTAGGAGAAATAGAATTTTGCTAGAGAAGGGACAAGATCTGTAATAGGAAGCCCTGGATTTTATTAGTCCAGACTCTGGGTGGATCATTAATTTCTCTTTCTCTCTGTCTCTATATTTTCAAAGGTGAAATGAGATCTAACAAAGCTGTTAGAAACACAAAAAAGAAAAATGGCTGTGAAGCACTGCATAGTAATAAAGTAATACACAAATATTTATTTAATGCCACCACTAGGACCTTCAATCTTTTAGGTCTGGTTTCATATTTTGTACAGAACCCCACACAGAAAATGATTAACATGTGCCAAATGAAAACACATTTTCATGTTAACAAATCCAAAGTGGAACAAAAGAAGCAATTAGGAAGCAGACAGTGATCCCCCTATAATGGGAAATGGTCCCAGAGAGATGGGCTGGTAACCTTAGGAGCAAAGGCCCGTCATTAACTCTCATTTTAGTTAACTGCTATATTCACAAACTATTTAATCAACACGAGAGTACAGTCAATCTCAATCTCCCTGCTAAGGCAGGCTAGAAATTCTGGGCCAGAAATAATTTAGCACCCCAGATTTACATCATCTGACAAAATCTGTCCTTTCATTTCAGGGCTCTTTTGCAAGGTCTTCAGGTCTTAAATTAACTCCTGCCAAAGCTAAAATACTTTACTCCTTTAAGGGAGATGTCTCCAACACCCAATTTATTGCTTTTAAATATAAATTCACAACAAAACATGAATTAGCCTATCATGATAGATAATTATTTTAAGGTCAAATCAATGTCTGGACTAAACTTTAAAAATAGGTCTGGTCAAAAGAAAGGAGTGTTCCCCATAAAATCCACCTGTATTTGCAATTAATTTTCTGAATTACAATTTCCAACAGATATGAGCTGGGTACTAGGTAGTGTAGGAGTTCTCTCTGGGAGAAAAGCATTGTCCTCTGTCACTTTCTGTTAATGACTCTTCCTCCATAGCCAAGGGAACACCTTGGGCAGGACTGAACTCAGAGAAGCTGACACTTTTTCTCAGAATCCAGCCTGTTCTCAGTTGCAGTCCACAGCCTGTTCAGAGGTCCGTTTAGCTTTTCAACATCCAAGACAAGGAGGAAAAAGTCTAGCTGATAAGAATTGTTTTCCACCAACTTGGGGCGATGCTATTCATGCAAGATTTCATGCACGAAGACTAATAACTAAGAAAACTGAGACAAGCACTAGCAATCCTATTTCTTATTTTCAGTTACTGAGTCTTTAAAGCTTAGAGTCTGCATCTAGGATAAGGCTCTTCAATTCATGAGGCCAGGAATGTTAAGTGATTTGTCTAATGTCCACAGAAATCTCTGAGGCAGGACTTGAACTCATCTTCTAGCTCCATGTCTACCACACCACGCTACCTTGGCAATCCCTCATGGAACATGTTTAGTGCCAGGTCAGTTTCCCAGTCATGGCCAAATGGTAACTGTTGTCAGGTGGAAAGGGTATTGAATTGAGAATGAGATCTGGGTTCTAGCCCTTGCATTGCTGTGTGTGTGTGTGTGTGTGTGTGTGTGTGTGTGTGTGTGTGTGTGAGATCTTTAAGAGATCTGGCCTCTTTACTAGTTTCTGGTTCAGTTTGTTCATCCCACCCCCTGGAAAACCCCACATGCTGACTCAATTCTACCATCTGCCTCTTCCTGTACGAGGTACAGCTCTGAAGGGTGTCACAGAGCAGAGCTGACAAGTGTCATCACAAATCCATGGTCTCTAATCTCAATGCTGCTCAAAAAAGGCCCAATCATCTCCTGAAATCTCTAATAATCTTATTCTCAATCTTTTTGCTTCTACGCTTGCTCCTTTCCAACTGCTCTTCATAAAGCAACTAGAGTCCTCTCTTTAAACATACACACAACCATGCCATTTCACTGATCACAACCCTTTAATAGCTTCTCTTTGCACTATGAATAGAATCCCAACTTGTTCCACACCTACAAGGGCCTGCATGTTCTTGCCCCCCATCTCCCTCTCAGACCTCATCTTAGACCATTATCCTCTTTGTTAGTATGCTCCAACCAAAATAGTCCCCTTTTAGTTCCTCATACATGCCAGATTCATCTTTCCTCCTTGTTATGGACTGAATGTTTGTGTCCCCCCCACCCCCAAACTCACACACTGAAGCCTTAACCCCCACTGTGGCTATATTAGGAGATGGGGTCTCTAAGAAAATAATTAAGGTTAAATGAGGTCACAAGGCTGGGGCCCTGATCCTATAGGATTAGTGTCCTTACAAGAAGACACATTAGAGAGCATGCTTTCTCTCTCTGCACAAACACTAAGATCATGTGAGGACATAGCAAGAAGGTGGCTGTCTATAGGACAGGAAGAGAGCCCTCATTAGAAACCCAGTTTGCTGGCACATTGATCATGGACTTCTAGCCTCCAGAACTGTGAGAAAAGAAATTCCTGTTGTTTAAGCCACCCAATCTGTAGTATTTTGTTATAGCAACCTAAGCAGAGTAATACACTGCCTCAGAGTTTTAAACATATGCTATTTCTTCTTTCTGGAGCTTCCTCTCCATTCTTCCTCTTTCCTTCTTTTCTACTTCCTTACTTGTTGTTCTAATATGCCTTCCAATTGGACCACTGTAATAAAACAGCTCTCCCAAAGATCACCATTTTACCAAAACCAATGGGTATTTATCATCTCATTTTACTGGACCCTTTCGGTTCCATATGACACTGTAGACCCCTTAGTTCATGAACACTCTTCTTCCTTGGCTTTGATTTCACTACTTCCTCTAGGTATTTCTCTAACCATTTCCTCAAGATTTCATTCTGGAGCTCCTTAAATGTTTCTTTTCTACTTGATCTTGCCCTTGGCTCATAGTTCTTTTCTGTTTAATATCCTCCTTGGGCAACTTCATCCATTCTTGTGGTTTTAATTCCAATAGTGTGTTGATGATTCCCAAATCTATCTCAGTCCTCTAAAGTAGATTTGAATATCCAGTTGGCTGCTAACCATCTCTGCTTGGATAGTCCACAGGCATCTTGAACTCAAGATATCTAAAAGTGAACACTTTATCTCCCTCTGTAAACCAGCCTGTCTCTTTAAATTCGCAATCTCAGTTCATGGTGCCACCCGTGGTCTGAACAAAAAACATGGGGTCATTTGGGGCTCTCCCCTCTCCCTCACTCACTGCTCTTTTTTTTTTTTTTCAGGTACCAGAGATAAATTGAAATCAGTCATAATTAGTCATTATTTCACTCTCATTATGTTAGTGCCTTTGCAATAACAATATGCTCCCATGGTTCCTCTTCTTCCTCTAGGCAAAGATACCTACCTTTCCCTCTTTGAAGTGCTTCTTGAGCTGCTTCTGCATGGCAGTCAACTTCTTGGACTGTACCCCACTGTAGGCCAGCAGCATGCCACCAAATTGCCTCTCGGTGATTCTCCCATCCACAGGGTCATGGCGTTCAAACTGGGAAGGGAACAGAAACAGTGTTCATGGGGTCAAATGGAAAGTACTTTGACATGGAATGTGGAATGATCAACTGTGTTGGATGGCAGAGAATAGGTGATGGCTGGGACCATATTTTGAACTATAATTCTCACCAAGATTTAAAAAAATCAGTCAGAAACAAGATTTTTGTTCTTTTTTTTTTTTAAATGTATCTATTTTATTTATTTATTTTTGGCTGTGTTGGGTCTTCATTGACGTGCGTGGGCTTTCTCTAGTTGCAGCGAGTGGGGACTACTCTTCTGTTGAGGTACACAGGCTTCTCATTGCAGTGGCTTCTCTTGCTGCGGAGCATGGGCTCTAGGTGCGTGGGCTTCAGTAGTTGTGGCACGTGGGCTCAGTAGTTGTGGCTTGCAGGCTCTAGAGCACAGGCTCAGTAGCTGTGGTGCGTGGGCTTAGTTGCTCTGTGGCATGTGGGATCTTCCCAGGCCAAGGCTTGAACCCTTGTCCCTTGCTTGGCAGGCGGATTCTTAACCACCGCGCCACCAGGGAAGTCCAAAGGATTTGTGTTCTTATTCCAGTTCTGCCACTAAGTTACCCAACTACTCTAAGCCTCAATTTCCTCATGGATAAAAAGAGCTGCTATAGGGACTTCCCTGGTGGCGCAGTGGTTGGGAGTCCGCCTGCCGTTGCAGGGTACACAGGTTCGTGCCTCGGTCCGGGAAGATCCCACGTGCCGTGGAGCGGCTGGGCCCGTGAGCCATGGTCGCTGGGCCTGTGCGTCCGGAGCCTGTGCTCCGCAACGGGAGAGGCCACAACAGTGAGAGGCCTGCGTACCGCAAAAAAAAAAAAAAAAAAAAAAAAAGGAGCTGCTATAACATCTTATATACCTTCTAGATGAGGAGCTTCCTTCTGGGAATAAAAACAATGTTAAAACTCCATTCAAATTCATGAGTAATAGTATTAGTAATAAGTGCTCTCTGGATCATCCATGTCCCTGCTACTCAGAGAAAACTTAAAAGCTAATTATTACAAATTTGATCAAGTATACATATGTAAAAGTCATATCAGTTCCTTGATCTGTACTTAATATTGTTATACATTCAGACCTCTAAGCATTTCAAAGAAGAGTAGTGTCTTCAGATTTCCCCCAAAATGGTAATCAAATGCTAGAACAACAACAGAGCTTGAAAAAAATGTATAGAGCGTAGGATGCCTCAATTAGACATGCATACTTATCATAAAGCTACTAAAAAATCATGAAGTGTATTTAAACATGCAGATGGAGAGGTTAAGTATAAAGGACCTCTAGCTAATCTAAGTAATATCAGAAAACTAAGATTTTCATTTAAAAATGGAGAGAAGGGGCTTCCCTGGTGGCAGAGTGGTTAAGAATCCGCCTGCCAATGCAGGGGACACAGGTTCGAGCCCTGGTCAGGGAAGATCCCACATGCCGCAAAGCAACTAAGTCTGTGCGCCACAACTACTAAGCCTGCACTCTAGAGCCCGCGAGTCACAACTCCTGAAGCCCGGATGCCTAGAGCCTGTGCTCTGCAACAAGAGAAGCCACCGCAATGAGAAGCCCATGCACCGCAACGAAGGTAGCCCCAGCTCACTGCAACTAGAGGAAGCCTGTGCGCAGCAACAAAGACCCAACACAGCCAAAAATAAATAAATAAAATAAATTTAAAAATAAATAAAATAAAATAAAATAAAAATGGAGAGAAGAAAGTTATCTCAATGCCAGCTGCAGTGTTAATGATACTTATAAATGCATAAATAATAAAATGGCTAAAGACAGGCCCAGAAACCAATTAGAAAGCAAAATGATTTCAAGACGGTAAAATTTCCCCATGGTTTTATTGGAAAATATCAGTTACCAGGAAACTTTCAGATTCCTATGTGGCAGGGCATAATCCTCTTCTCCTAAGAGGGTTATATAATAGACATAAGACATGGCCAAGTAAGGTCATGTCAACAAACATTTCCTGAATGTCTACTAGTTATTTAGCAGTGTGTTAGTCATTGTGGAGTATGGGAAAGGAGAAGATTCAGTTTCTGTCCTTAGGAACTTCACCATCTAGTAACAAGATAAGATTTACACATAAGACACAAAATAAGGAAATACGTAAAGAATGAAATTCTCTCTCAATTTTTTTTTTTTTTGGCTGCACCACGCAGCATGCAGAATCTTAATTCCCCAACCAGGGATCAAACCCATGGCCCCTTTCGTGGAAGTGCAGAGTCCTAACCACTGCACCTGCAGGGAATTCCCCTCTCTGTTTTTATTTCCTCGGTTAGCTTGGTAAGTTGATATACACCTTAGTTTGTCTCCTCACCGGTCAGACTTATGTCAGTGAGCAAGACACAGAATTACATTTTAACAACAGCAATCACTTACTGAAAATGTACTACAAGCCAGGTACTTCACCCATATATTCTTTCATTTAATCACTGTAACAACCTCGTGGAGTAGGTATTATGAGCTCCATTTTACAGATGAGAAAACTGAGCGAACATGAAGTTAGAGCTAAGAGTCAAACGCGGCTCTATCTGGATCCAAAGACTGTATCTCAATATCATACTATTTCCTCCTTTTAAGCAGTAGTACATATTCATCCTATAGGATAGCATTATGTTGTTTTGGATAAACTTATAAAGCAATGGGATTTAATCATATTTGAGTGAGAAGCAAAACTACTTCCAAAGAAATCAACATCATCAATATTAAGTGAAAGCCTCATTTGTAACTCAGCCACTCAGTATTTCATGTTTGTCATACCATCACTTTTACAGAGCTGATTAATTTTTGACAGTACCAAAAGTTTTCAGGATTTAAGTTTGATTTATGATTCAGTTTACCATCCTGAAACAAAATGGAGGACTGATAAAATTTTTACAAATGGGAGTACTATCTGCAGTGTTTAAATCAGATTTGCAGTGAAATGTGATACCCCGGCCAAAGTTGGGCTTCTTCAAAGCAAGCGAAGCAAAGCTATGGTCCTAGGCTTCAACAATTTAGGGTGCTCACTTTACCTTTATCTGGGAGATTTCACAGCTGTGGAGAAATCCCATACATTTGAACTAGATGAGTTAAGCTGCATCCTACAAGATAGATTCAAGGTTGCAATGTCTCTTTTCATAGTGTTGGCAGCAGCAGCAGTGTGCTCAAGGTTTATGAAAGACTGCATTCATCTGCTCTCCACAGGTGCATAAAACCTCACCTCTGCTATGTTTCAAAGGCAGTAAAGAATTTCCAGTGGACATCCCCAAGTAACAATTCCAGTGCTCAAATCAGCATTTTTACTCATGTTCTTTGAAAACACAGACTTATCTTTTTCTATCATTATTATTATTAATATTTTGATGTGGTTGGAACCTGAAACGGCTTAAAAACTATAAAACTCAGCTCCATGTAGTATAGCCCACTTCAAAGTTTACTACCTCCTCTGTAATTTGATTTGGGGCAACAATGAAGACCTACTAGGCTAGGGAGCTTTAATAGTCGTTTCTCAAGGACCTGCATTAGGGCTAAATTTTCAAGGGCAATAGCTTGACATCATGTGGCACCATATGAATGTAATTCTCAAGGTCATGAGAGGGTCTTTGGGGAAAGACATAGGTTATTGCAAAATTATCACAGTGTAGAAAGTTCCTAATTGTATATCTGGAGGCAATTCATATGATTGGCTTGTATTTTATTTACCAAATATTGCTTGAGCATCTTAAGTTCCACTTCAATGACAATTAAGAAATTCCATTCTATTTGATCCTGTGGCACAGAATGTGTGTGTTCCAGGACACCATCCACAATTTTCATTGCTCCTTCAGACTATACTACAAAGCTACAGTAATCCAAACAGCATACTGGCATGAAAACAGACGTAAAGCTGAATGGAACAAAATAGAGAAGCCAGAAATAAACCCACACACCTGTGGTTAACTAATCTATGACAAAGGGGGTGGGAACATACAATAGAGAAAAGACCATCTCTTCAATAAGTGGTGCTGGGAAAACTAGACACATGGAGAACAAAGAGACTAGAACATTCCCTCATACCATACATAAAAATAAACTCAAGATGGTTTAAAGACCTAAACATAAGACCTGAAACCATAAAACTCCCAGAAAAAAACACAGTTTAACATAAATTGTAACAATATTTTCTGGGATCAGTCTCCTAAGGCCAAAGGGGGAAAAAAAAAACAAAAACCAAAATCCAAAGGACCTAATTAAACTTAAAGTATTTGTAAATGATGAGACCAACAAGGGATTAATATCCAAAATGTACAAACAGTCCACACAAGTCAATATCAAAAAAACCCCAAACAACCCAATCAGAAAATGGTCAGAATACCTGAATAGACATTTTTCCAAAGAAAACATACAGATGGCTAACAGGCACATGAAAAGATGCTCAACACCACTAATTATAAGAGAATTGCACAAATTGAAACCACAATGAGGTATCACTTCCCACTTGTCGGATTGGCTATCATCAAAACATTTACAAATAAGTGGTGGAGAAGGTGTGGAGAAAAGGGAACCCTCCTCCTTTACTGTTGGTGCAAATGTAAATTGGTGCAGCCACTAAGGAAACAGCATGGACGTTCCTTAAAAAACTAAAAATAGAAGTACCATATAACCCATCAATTCCACTCCTGCATATATATCTGGAAAAAATGAAAATGCTAATTCAAAAGATACATGCAACCCAATGTTCATACCAGCACTATTTACAATAACCAAGACATGGAAGCAACTCATGTGCCCATCAATAGATGACTGGATTAAGAAGATGTAGTACATATATGCAATGGAATACTACTCAGCCATAAAAATAAGAATGAAATATAGTCATTTGCAGCAATGTGGGTAGACCTAGAGAACATTATATTTAGTGAAATAAGTCAGAGAAAGACAAATACTGTATGATATCACTTATATGTGGAATCTAAAAATGATACAAATGAATATATATACAGAACAGACACAGACTCAAAGATATAGAAAACAAACTTATGGTTACCAAAGGGGAGAGGAAAGGAGGGAGGGACAAATTAGGAGTATGGGCTTAACAGATACAAACTACTATGTATAAAATAGATAAACAATAAGGATATACTGTATAGGACAGGGAATTATACCCATCATCTCGTAGTAACCTATAATGGAGTATAACCTGTAAAAATACTGAATCACTGTGCTGTACACCTGAAAAGAACACAATATTGTAAATTGACTATACTTCAATAAAATTAAAAAAAAAGAAATTCCATTCTTTTGGATCCTGTGGCACAGAACAGGTGCATTCCAGCACACCACTCACCATTTGCATTGTTTCTCTGAGTCTAGGAAGAGAAATGAACAACTTAGCATTTTCTCTTCTGTGCCACTGCCACTTTCTCAAATGGATGTAAGCTGTTGGCTCCCTGTTGTTTCCCCAGGGGGCTGCAGAGCAGGCAAAGAGGGGCCAGAGAAGAGGAGCCGAAAGACTGTCTGTAAGATTTTTCCTGGCTTCTTGTTCCCACCCTTGCCCCTTGTTGAGAGAAAGAACAGCTTTTTGGAAGGACAGATGGTCTATATATCCATTAGCATCTAGAGATGAAATGATTTAAGGAAGAAGGGAAGTCAGGAAGGGAAGAAAACATGTATTATAAACAAAGGCCAAAATAAGATTAGAAAAATAGTAAAAGGAAAAAGAAATCAGTATCTGCAACTGGGTCTTGATTTATTAAAGTCTTTTGAAGTTAATATATTTCAACAAATGTAAACGTCAACCTTATTCTCTTTCACAAAATTATGTTTCAGGAGACTCTGTCTATCCCTCAGAGTAAACCCTGCCCTTTTACAAGTATTTCAGAATGATAATTTTATTCATAGGCTTTTTCTAGCTTCTGAACTGTACAATTCAAGTAATGCATAGTAATCTCAAGCCACTGAGCTGAATATATCTGTTTTTCAATCTGACAGTATTTGGCTTTTGAGATCTGAACCATGTCACTGCTGCTACTACCAGGAGTCTCAGAAAAACTGTCTGTTTTGCCATCAGGAGGAAAAATGATTACAGGCAAAGTTCTCTACTGCAAACCACCCAGTGAGCATAACATACATTTCACAGTTTGAATATGAAATCTGTTTCTACAATTGGCAATGGACATCAGAGAGCCCCAGGTCAAACTGCCTGGAGCCTGAATTTTCTTGATCTTTAAATATAAGATACATCTTCACTGTCAACCCTAATATGATTGTCTTTTGGCTAAGGAAGAAGGCCTACAATTTGGAATGAAGGCAACATGGTTCAGTGCCCTGAGCAAGGACCAAAACAATCCATTAGCATCTGGGACCATGAGGTTATAGATTACCAAACTAAGCTGCTTGACTCTTCTGCTTCAAATCCAAGGATTCTTTCCATTTAAAATGGTATTTAAGGGACTTCCCTGGTGGCACAGTGGTTAAGAATCTGCCTGCCAATGCAGGGGATACAGGTTTGATCCCTGGTCTGGGAAGATCCCACACGCTGCGGAGCAACTAAGCCCATGTGCCACAACTACTGAGCCTGCACTCTACAGCCCGTGAGCTACAACAACTGAGCTCGCATGCCCCAACTACTAAGCCCACGGGCCGCAACTACTGAAGACTGCGTGGCTAGAGCCCATGCTCCACAAACGAGAAGCCACCGCAATGAGAAGCCCGCACAACACAACAAAGAGTAGCCCCTGCTTGCCGCAACTAGAGAAAGCCCGCGCGCAGCAATGAAGACCCAGTGCAGCCAAAATAATATAATAAATTAATTAATTAATAAAAAATTAAGATAAACAGGCAGAGGAGAGTCAGTGCCTTGGGGTTGAAAACAGAGCAGGCAGCTGTGTATAGTCATAATTTCAATCTAGTACAGTAATATAGGATTATCTCATTTAATTAAGAAAGTTCATGCTGGAGAGCAAATCAAGTGACTAAAAGACATGAGTACAAATCACACAGACCAGAAAAGGATTAACTTTCCAGTCTGATGGTAAAAATTAGGAAGATAACAAGACTGATGTATGAACTTAATACAGGTTAATAAAAATCAGGGTATATTTGACTAAGGGTGTTGGAGAAAAATATTTTAAATCTGGAACAAAGGGATTCAAGGTTTGATAAGTTTGGGTTTCATTCCATACAAGGTAATATATTTAAATGACTAAGAATACAGGCTTTAGAATCAGCAAGGCCTGGGTCTGAATTTCAGCTTGAACCCACACTTGCTGCTGTGACTTACTCCCTCTAAGGCTTCTAAATCTTCCCACTAAAAAATGGAGATAATATTCACAACCTCAAAGTGCTGTAAGGATTAAATGGGATAATGTATGTAAAGAAATTAGTACAGAGTTTGGCGCATAGTTAGAATTCCAATAAATGTAGCAATTAATATTCTTATCACCATGATATCACTTCTCAGGAAAGTGCCTCAATTGATTATTCTGTTCTCAGTAGGTATTAATTAAATTCAACGTACTAGGTCTCACTTTTCTTTTCATAATTGCTTTTGGCCAGTCTCCGTTTACAGAATATTACTTTCATATTTGAAGAGCAGAAAAAGTGAATGCAACAAATTTTGTTATTCACAACAGAATAATTTCAAGATTAAACTACTTAGAGGTGGCTGAAGCAGAACAACTTAAGTCCTGTAATCTGGCCATATATTACTAGACAGAAAACTTCCATAAAGGAGGTGCTCAATAAATATGTAGCCAGTGAACAGAGACAGAACACCAGAAAATTAATTCACAGCACTCTGTCCTACTGTTGAGAGGATTTCCTATCTGAGGCAAGGATTACCTCTCCATTTCTCCCTTAATACCTACTTCCATGATATAGATTTCTGTAAGAATACGCTCAAGAATGTCATTTTTTTTTTTTTTTTTTTGGCCTCACCTGAGGCTTGTGGGATCTCAGTTTCCCAACCAGGGACTGAACCCGGGCCACAGCAGTGAAAGCCCGGAATCCTAACCACTAGGCCACCAGGGAACTCCCGAGAATGTCATTAAATATGGCTAATCAGTAACATATTTGAGTGCTTACTAACTTGCCAGGTGCTGTCCTAGGAACTTACCTGATGTAATCCTCACAATGTTATATAACAGGTATTATTATTGTTGTTGTTTTATTTTATAGACATGGACACAAAAGCAGAGAGAAGTTAAATAACTTGCTCACACAGTTAATCTGGGGAGAAACTTCTCTCTGGTCTCAATCAAAACAGTTGATTTGTTTTCTTATCTTAAAGGCACCAACAATCATGTTTCCTTTTTTATCCTGGTTACTAAAAGCTTAGAGTCAAGTTTGTGGCCCCCCTCTAATAAAAACAGGAATTTATGACATATTTTTCATAATAACCTTATTCCTGGCTTTCTCTCAACCTTCTTCCACCTCTTTTTTTTTTTAAGATTTATTTATTATTTATTTATTTATTTTATTTATCTTTGGCTGCATCGGGTCTTAGTTCTGGCACGCGGGATCTTCGTTGAGGCATGTGGGAGCTTTTGTTGTGACGCCTGGGCTCTTTGTTCCTGTGCACCAGATTCTCTCTAGTTGTGACACACAGGCTCCAGGGTGCATGGGCTCTGTAGTTTGCGGCACGCAGCCTCTCTAGTTGAGTTGCGCTAGCTCAGTAGTTGTGGCACATGGGCTAAGTTGCCCTGTGGCATGTGGGATCTTAGTTACCTGAACAGGGATTGAACCCACGTCCCTTGCATTGTAAGGTGGATTCTTTACCACTGGACCACCAGGGAAGTCCCAACCTTCTTCCATCTTTTAACTTTCATTTCTCAGCAAGTTTTATTTTACTTTTGTCTCACTGAATATATTCTTTAAGCCTTTCTTAAATCATTTTTGAACAAAGCAGGATATAAAAAATAGTGTTGGACATCTAGGTTTTTTCAATTTTTGGTTATAATAAATATCACCACTGGGATAAACTTTTTCTGTATTTATTTTTTCATCATTATTTTGGGGTTGATCTCTAGAAATGAATTATGAAATAAAAATCTATAGGCTCTGACAATATTTTATTATGAAGTATTTGATATATACAAAATAATATATATAATAGACAAGTCATGAAGCATAATAAAAAAAACACTCATGAACCTATCACTAATCTGAGAGAGGAAGAATTAGAACGAACAGTTGAAGCTCATCCCTCTGCCTCCCCTAAGAGGTAACCACCACTGGACTTCTTTCTTTATTGTCTTGTTATTTTTGTTTAGTTTAAAACACGTTTGTGTCCCTAAACAATATTATTTATTTCTTCTTGCTTTTGAACTTTTTTTTTTTTTTTTTGCGGGACGCGGGCCTCTCACTGTTGTGGCCTCTCCCGTTGCGGAACACAGGCTCCGGACGCGCAGGCTCAGCGGCCATGGCTCACGGGCACAGCCGCTCCGCGGCAAGTGGGATCCTCCCAGACCGGGGCACGAACCCGTGTCCCCTGCATCGGCAGGCGGACTCTCAACCACTGCGCCACCAGGGAAGCCCATTGCTTTTGAACTTTATAAAATGGTATCATGCTGGATGTACTCTTCTGAGATTTGCTTTTTTCAATCAACATAGTTCTAGAATTCATCCATGTTGCTACATTTAAGCATGCTTCTTTCATTTTTACTCTACTATAGATTTCTAGTATTTGAAAATACCACTATTTATCAGTTTTCCTATAGATGGACATCTGAGTTATTGTCAGTCTTTTGCTATTAGGAACAATGCTATTATGAATATTCTTATACCAGTGTCCTGGTGAAACAGTAACAAGAGTTCCAAGTCTAGGGTATATATCTAGAAGTGGAACTGCTGGCTTATCAAGGTAATATCTAATTATTTTCCGAAAGACTCACACCAATACTTTTATCAGCCATGTATAAGAGCTCCCATTGCTTCACACCTTCACCAGTACTTGGTATTGTCGGACTTTTAATTTTTTGCCAATCTAGTGTGTGTAAAAATGGTAGGTATAGGGCTTCCCTGGTGGCGCAGTGGTTAAGAATCCATCTGCTAGTGCAGGGGACACGGGTTCAAGCCCGCGAGCCACAACTACTGAAGCCCACACGCCTAGAGTCCGTGCTCTGCAACAAGAGAAGCCACCGCAATGAGAAGCCCGCACCTGCAATGAAGAGTAGCCCCCACTTGCCACAACTAGAGAAAGCCCACGCAGCAACAAAGACCCAACACAGCCAAAACTAAATAAATAAATAAATGTATTAAAATAAAAAAAAAAGAATAACTTGGAGATATCTTCAAGTTATGTTTCAAAAAAAAATGGTAGGTATAAACTCTTTAATGCTTTTGACATATATTGCCTAATTAATCTCCAGAAAGATGTATCAATTTATAATCTTAATAGTATATTAGAACACCCTTGACAACATCAAGTATAATTTTTAAAAATCTTTGCTAGAGTAAAAATGGTAACCCATTTTAATTAGTATTTCTTTGATTACTAGTGAGGCTGACCGTTTTTCAAACATGTGTACTGCTCATTTCTATTTCTTCCGCTGAATTTTTTATGTTCCTTGCCTATTCACTTACAGAAGTGCTGATATCTGTCTCATTAATTTATAAGATTAAAAATATTTACCCTTAATTAATACAGTATAAATTTTTTTACCCAGTTTGCCCATCTTTTAATTTTAAGTCCGTTTTATGTACACAAGTTTTAAATCTTTATTGTGGTGAAACGCATGGATCTTTCTCTCTGCAACTTGTTTCACTGGTTTATATCTAGCAACTCTTTCCTTGTTAGATAAGAGGCTAATTAAGTATTGACTTATCATTTCTTCATTTTAAAAAAAGGAAACATAACCTAAAATATTAAAACATATTCCTCAGTGTCAATCAATGAAAATGATTAAATCCTCAGAACAAAAGCTAAGTTTGTTTTAAAAAGTCCTCCAGATACTGAGTGAAGTAAGTCAGACAGAGAAAGACAAATATCATATGATATTGCTTATATGTGGAATCTAAAGAAATGGTACAAATGAACTTATTTACAAAACAGAAATAGAGTCACAGATGTAGAAAACAAACCAATGGTTAACAAGGGGGAAGGGGGGGAAAAGATAAATTCGGAGATTGGGATTGGCATATACATACTACTATATATAAAATAGATAACTAATAAGAACTTACTGTATAGCACAGGGAACTCTACTCAATACTCTCTGATGACCTATATGGGAAAATAATCTAAAAAGGATTGGATATATGTATATGTATAACTAATTCACTTTGCTGTACAGCAGAAATTAACACAACATTGTAAATCAACTGTACTCCAATAAAAATTAATTAAAAAAATAAAACCAACTGGGAATCTTAAAAAAACCCCAATAAATAAATAAATTAAATTAAATTAAATAAAAAATAAAATCCTCCAGTCTGCTGACTTTTTTTTAAACTAGTCTTAATGTTTGGGAATTTAGACTAAAATGGGGTCATTTAAGCCTAACTTAACCAGATTCTCCTTATTGAGGGAATAAGCTCAAGGAAATTCACTCCAGTTAACTTCCTTTTTTTGTTTAATGTATATAATCAGCTACGGAGTGATGGAGAAAGCAAGAAAAAAATAGTTCAGTTCCAAAGAAAAGAAGGCCTGAAAGGACTTAGTTAGAAAAATTCCTCAGGTTGTTAAAGAATAATCCATTCTCTATCATTCGTAATAGCAAATACTTATATAGCACTTATTATGTGCCAGATCCTGTTCTAAGTGCTTTCTATACACTATTTCACACAGCATTTTGAATTATACAAAATTTGTGTGCTTATTTTTTCCTAAGATATGACCTTGATCAATATGAACAAGCCCCAAATTCTGGCAAAGTTAACAGCTATTTAATATTCCAATCAAGCCATGAAGTTAGTGTTTCCACATGGAATCGCTATATCACGTTAGTCTCAAACTATTTTTTTCTCTGAGATAACTCTTTCAGCAAGCAGTAGATCTTACCATATCCAATTTCTGCTTTTAACAACCATTTTATTCTAAATCACAGCAACATGAACAAAACCTTAGTCTTGGCACTATATATTCCTTTGAGATTTGAGGCCCAACGTTATTCAGAGTTCAAGGCCATTCTTCTTTTCATGAGATCACAAGAGTTTTGGAAAACAGAAAGACTATCTATTGGAAAAAAATATAAAAGCTCCAATTTTAGGAGATAAGAACCAAGGACTAATCCTGGTAGGAGAGCAAAGTGCTATTTTTTCTCATTTGAGTGTCAGTTTGTTTTCCTCTGACTTCATTATTTCTGCAGATAGCTCTCTGGGATCTACTGTCTAGCTGAAAATACAACATATTTCCATACTGCTTTTGTCCGAGCATTGCTGACAGTACGTCAGCACTCAGAAAAAAGTTGGAGGTTTAGCGTGTTCATTACTTGACACCTAATGACCACTAGAGAAGGCCTGATGTGCTGATTTTACCTATAGGTGTAGTGAACTGGAAGGCACGAGCCAGTGTGAAAAGCTGTTAAAAAATAATGATGACAATTAAGACATACAGTTTACTCTGGGCTTGGTGTATTCATAGTTGATCACTTCCTCATCACAGTGAATGACTGAATAAAGAAAAATAAAAGCCTCAACAAAATATTAGCAAACCCAATCCAGCAATATATGAGGGATTAAATACTGTGACCAAGTGAAATATATCCCATAAATGAAAGGATAGTTTAACAACTGAAAGTCAATTAAGGTAAGACATATCAATAAAATAAAGGTCAAAAACTACATGATCAAAAAAAAAAATGGGGAGAGAAGCAAACAATTCTTGCTACGATTTTTCATATGAGAATACGGGTAATTTCTCCCACTTCCATAATGGGAGAAAAACTCTCTAAGTCAGCAGACAGCAATTACTGGCAAATGATCAGAATATCAAAACTTGCCTAATAGAGGCAAGGAGGATATACATTTTTAGTGGGCCCCAGTGAAAGAGCAGGGAAGGGCGCAGAGCACAGCTTCTAAAAGAATGACAGCCGTTGAGGATATGACAAAGACTGGTTAGAACTGGTTAGGTCTAAGATGGCAGAAGATTTGACTTCCAGTGGACCTTAAATTTCATTATACGCTCATTGTAATATGTTAGCATGTTAAGTGACACACCCACCAGCACCATGACAGTTCCAAGGCTGACCATAAAAGGCCAAAAAGTGGGCAGTGGCCCAATTCCTGGAAATCTCTGTCCCTTCCTCAAAAAATACACTAGAAGGAATCAATAGCAGAATAACTGAGGCAGAAGAACGGATAAGTGACCTGGAAGACAGAATGGTGGAATTCACTGCCATGGAACAGAATAAAGAAAAAAGAATGAAAAGAAATGAAGACAGCCTAAGAGACCTCTGGGACAACATTAAATGCAACAACATTCGCATTACAGGCGTCCCAGAAGGAGGAGAGAGAGAAAGGACCCGAGAAAATATTTGAAGAGATTAGAGTCAAAAACTTCCCTAACATGGGAAAGGATGTAGCCAACCAAGTCCAGGAAGTACAGAGAGTCCCATATAGGATAAACCCAAGAAGAAACACGCCGAGACACACAGTAATCAAACTGGCAAAAATTAAAGACGAAGAAATATTACTAAAAGCAGCAAGGGAAAAATGACAAATAACATACAAGGGAACTCCCATAAGGTTAACAGCTGATTTCTCAGCAGAAACTCTACAAGCCAGAAGGGAGTGGCATGATATACTTAAAGTGATGAAAGGGAAGAACCTACAACCAAGATTACTCTACCCAGCAAGGATCTCATTCAGACTTGATGGAGAAATTAAAACCTTTACAGACAAGCAAAAGCTGACAGAGTTCACTACCAGCAAACCAGCTTTACAACAAATGCTAAAGGATCTTCTATAGTCAAGAAACACATGAGAAGGAAAAGACCTACAATAACAAACCCAAAACAATTAAGAAAATGGTCATAGGAACATACATATCGATAATTACCTTAAATGTAAATGGATTGAATGCTCCCACCAAAAGACACAGACTGGCTGAATGGATACAAAAACAAGACCCATATATATGCTGTCTACAAGAGACCCACTTCAGACCTAGGGACACATACCAACTGAAAGTGAGGGGATGGAAAAAGATATTCCATGAAAATGGAAATCAAAAGAAAGCTGGAGCAGCAATACTCATATCAGATAAAATAGACTTTAAAATAAAGAATGTTACAAGAGACAAGGAAGGACACTACATAATGATCAAGGGATCAATCCAAGAAGAAGATATAACATTGTAAATATTTATGCACCCAACATAGGAGCACCTCAATACATAAGACAAATACAGCCACAAAAGGGGAAATCAACAGTAACACATTCATAGTAGGGGACTTTAACACCCCACTTTCACCAATGGACAGATCATCCAAAATGAAAATAAATAAGGAAACACAAGCTTTAAAGGATACATTAAAAAAGATGGACTTAATTGATATTTATAGGACATTCCATCCAAAAACAACAGAATACACATTTTTCTCAAGTGCTCATGGAACATTCTCCAGGATAGATCATATCTTGGGTCACAAATCAAGCCTTTGTAAATTTAAGAAAATTGAAATTGTATCAAGTATCTTCTCTGACCACAATGCTATGAGACTAGATATCAATTACAGGAAAAGGTCTGTAAAAAATGCAAACACATGGAGGCTAAACAATACACTACTTAATAACGAAGTGATCACTGAACAAATCAAAGAGGAAGTCAAAAAATACCTAGAGGGCTTCCCTGGTGGCGCAGTGGTTAAGAGTCTGCCTGCCGATGCAGGGGACATGGGTTCGTGCCCCGGTCCGGGAAGATCCCACATGCCGCGGAGCGGCTAGGCCCGTGAGCCATGGCCGCTGAGCCTGTGCGCCCGGAGCCTGTGCTCCGCAACGGGAGAGGCCACAACAGTGAGAGGCCCAGTTACCGCAAAAAAAAAAAAAAAAAAAACCTAGAAAGAAATGACAATGCAGACACGACGACCCAAAACCTATGGGATGTAGCAAAATCAATTCTAAGAGGGAAGTTTATAGCAATACAATCCTACCTTAAGAAACAGAAAACATCTCGAATAAACAACCTAACCTTGCACCTAAAGCAATTAGAGAAAGAAGAACAAAAAAAAACCCCAAGGTTAGCAGAAGGAAAGAAATCATAAAGATCAGATCAGAAATAAATGAAAAAGAAATGAAGGAAATGATAGCAAAGATCAATAAAACTAAAAGCTGGTTCCTTGAGAAGATAAACAAAATTAATAAACCATTAGCCAGACTCATCAAGAAAAAAAGGGAGAAGACTCAAATCAATAGAATTAGAAATGAAAAAGGAGAAGTAACAACTGACACTGCAGAAATACAAAAAGATCATGAGAGATTACTACAAGCAACTCTATGGCAATAAAATGGACAACCTGGAAGAAATGGACAAATTCTTAGAAATGCACAACCTGCCAAGACTGAATCAGGAAGAAATAGAAAATATGAACAGACCAATCACAAGCACTGAAATTGAAACTGTGATTAAAAATCTTCTAACAAACAAAAGCCCAGGACCAGATGGCTTCACAGGCAAATTCTATCAAACATTTTGAGAAGAGCTAACACCTATCCTTCTCAAACTCTTCTAAAATATAGCAGAGGGAGGAACACTCCCAAACTCATTCTACCAAAACCAGGCAAGGATGTCACAAAGAAAGAAAACTACAGGCCAATATCACTGATGAACATAGATGCAAAAATCCTCAACAAAATACTAGCAAACAGAAGCCAACAACACATTAAGAGGATCATACACCATGATCAAGTGGGGTTTATTCCAGGAATGCAAGGATTCTTCAATATACTCAAATCAATCAATGTGATACACCATATTAACAAATTGAAGGAGAAAAACCATATGGTCATCTCAATAGATGCAGAGAAAGCTTTTGACAAAATTCAACACTCATTTATCATAAAAACCCTCCAGAAAGTAGGCATAGAGGGAACTTTTCTCAACATAATAAAGGCCATATATGACAAACCCACAGCCAACATTGTCCTCAATCGTGAAAAACTGAAAGCATTTCCTCTAAGATCAGGAACAACACAAGGTTGCCCATTCTCACCACTCTTATTCAACGTAGTTTTGGAAGTTTTAGCCACAGCAATCAGAGAAGAAAAGGAAATAAAAGGAATCCAAATAGGAAAAGAAGAAGTAAAATTGTCACTGTTTGCAGATGACATGATAGTATACATAGAGAATCCTAAAGATGCTACCAGAAAACTACTAGAGCTAATCAATGAATTTGGTGAAGTAGCAGGATACAAAATTAATGCACATTCCTATACACTAATGATGAAAAATCTGAAAGTGAAATTAAGAAAACACTCCCAGGGCTACCCTGGTGGCGCAGTGGTTGAGAGTCCGCCTGCCGATGCAGGGGACATGGGTTCGTGTCCCGGTCTAGGAAGATCCCACATGCCGCGGAGCAGCTAGGCCCATGAGTCATGGCCACTGAGCCTGCGCATCCGGAGCCTGTGTTCCACAATGGGAGAGGCCACAGTGAGAGGCCTGCGTACCGCAAAAAAAAAAAAAAAAAAAGAAAAAAGAAAACACTCCCATTTACCATTGCAACAAAAAGAATAAAATATCTAGGAATAAACCTACCTAAGGAGACAAAAGACCTGTATGCAGAAAATTATAAGACACTGATGAAAGAAATTAAAGGTGATACAAATAGATGGAGAGATATACCGTGTTCTTGGATTGGAAGAATCAACATTGTGAAAATGACTCTACTACCCAAAGCAATCTACAGATTCAATGCAATCCCTATCAAACTACCACTGGCATTTTTCACAGAACTAGAACAAAAAATTTCACAATTTGTATGGAAACACAAAAGACCCTGAATAGCCAAAACAATCTTGAGAACAAAAAACAGAGCTGGAGGAATCAGGCTCCCTGACTTCAGACTATACTACAAAGCTACAGTAATCAAGACAGTATGGTACTGGCACAAAAACAGAAATATAGATCAATGGAACAGGATAGCAAGCCCAGAGATAAACACACGTACATATGGTCACCTTATCTTTGATAAAGGAGGCAGCAATGCACAGTGTAGAAAGGACAGCCTCTTCAATAAGTGGTGCTGGGAAAACTGGACAGCTACATGTAAAAGTATGAGATTAGAACACTCCCTAACACCATACATAAAAATAAGCTCAAAATGGATTAAAGACCTAAATGTAAGGCCAGAAACTATCAAACTCTTACAGGAAAACATAGGCAGAACACTCTATGACATAAATCACAGCAAGATCCTTTTTGACCCACCTCCTAGAGAAATGGAAATAAAAACAAAAATAAACAAATGAGACCTAATGAAACTTCAAAGCTTTTGCACAGCAAAGGAAACCATAAAAAAGACAACCCTCAGAATGGGAGAAAATATTTGCAAATGAAGCAACTGACAAAGGATTAATCTCCAAAATTTACAAGCAGCTCATGCAGCTCAATAACAAAAAAACTAACAACCCAATCCAAAAATGGGCAGAAGACCTAAATAGACATTTCTCCAAAGATGATATACAGATTGCCAATAAACACATGAAAGAATGCTCAACATCATTAATCATTAGAGAAATGCAAATCAAAACTACCACGAGATATCATCTCACACTGGTCAGAATGGCCATCATCAAAAAATCTACAAACAATAAATGCTGGAGAGGGTGTGGAGAAAAGGGAACACTCTTGCACTGCTGGTGGGAATGTGAATTGGTAAAGCCACTACGGAGAACAGTATGGAGGTTCCTTAAAAAACTAAAAATAGAACTACCATATGATCCAGCATTCCCACTACTGGGCATATACCCCGAGAGACCATAATTCAAAAAGAGTCATGTACCACAATGTTCATTGCAGCTCTATTTACAATAGCTAGGACATGGAAGCAACCTAAGTGTCCATTGACAGATGAATGGAAAAAGAAGATGTGGCACATATATACAATGGAATATTACTCAGCCATAAAAAGAAACGAAATTGAGTTATTTGTAGAGGTGGATGGACCTAGAGACTGTCACACAGAGTGAAATGTAAGTCAGAAAGAGACAAACAAATACTGTAGGCTAACACATATATATGGAATCTAAAAAAAAAAATGGTTCTGAAGAACCTAGGGGCGGGACAGGAATAAAGACACAGACATAGAGAATGGATTTGAGGACATAGGGAGGGGGAAGGGTAAGCTGGGACAAAGTGAGAGAGTGGCATGGACATATATACACTACCAAATGTAAAACAGATAGCTAGTGGGAAGCAGCTGCATAGCACAGGGAGATCAGCTCAGTGCTTTCTGACTACCTAGAGGGGTGGGATAGGGAGGATGGGAGGGAGACTCAAGAGGGAGGAGGTATGGTGATATATGTATATGTATAGCTGATTCATTTTGCTATAAAGCAGAAACTAACACACCATTGTAAAGCAATTATACTCCAATAAAGATGTAAAAAAAAAGGAGTCCAAAATGTAATATATATTTGTATGTATATATGTATAACTGAATCACTTTTCTGTATACTTGAAAGTAACAGCATTGTAAATTAACTATATTTCAATTAAAAAAAAAAAGAGCAGACTCTAGAGGCAGACTGCCTAGAATCCAATCTCAGCTCCTCCTTTATTATGTGAGAGACCCTGGGCAAGTTACTTAACTTCTTTGTGCCTTAGTTTTCTCATTTGTTAAATGTGGATAATTATAATACCAACCTCACAGTGTTGTGAAGATTACAGGAAATAATGTACATACAGCACTTAGAGTAGTGCTTGGCTTATGGTGAACGCTCAAAAGATGTTGGCTAGTATTTTTATTAGGAATATGTACTCAAATTATTGTTAAAATGCTTGGTACTGCTAGAGGTCTACACCCACAGACTGTTGTGGCTAGAAGAGTAGGCACAGATTATACATTCACAATCATCTTCTTTCATACTACTTTTCATTTTACTGTATCACATTCAACTATATTGTAAATTAAATATTCTGCTGTAAGACTAAAAAAATTTTCACTGTATTCTGAATTCTAAAGCGTTGACCTATGAACTTTTGATATGCTGGTACACAGCTCATTCATAAATTGAGAAGCATTTGTTTTCTACTAAAAAATGGTTGGTAAGACTATTTGAGTGACAGACTGAGGAAAAATTTCCCTCAGAGAAAGATCTGATTTTCATGATTTATTTATAAGCCCCTTTTTTCTTGTGGCCAGTTTAAAATTAACTTAGAATGTAAATTAGAGATATGTGACGACAGGAAAATCCTGGTGATTGCCAAGTATGATAAAAGGTATGACTAACATATTGACTTTGGAATTGCAACACTATCTGCAAATAAAAAAACAGTGTTAATCTCTAAGAGTTTTCTACACTTTAATGATCAATCTGAAAGGTCAGATTCAGAAGTACTAATTAATGCCTTTTAAAAATCACGCCTAGATCATGTATTTTAAGCAACAAAGTGTCACTCAACTTTTCCCTTCATTGTCCAAAAAATATGAAACAAAAAAGCACTGTTTTGTATAGTTTTTACAGAGTAATTGTCAAGGTTACATTTACAACCTCAAAGGAGCTTTATATCACCACGGACATTCTACCATGTATAGTATTTCCAGTCTGATTCTACCTATAAGCCACAAATGATAGCAAACTTGAGCTACAGGGTGTAAAGGGAATTGCAAGTTAAATGAGTTTGGTTTTGGGTGTTACATATCTTCTTCTAATGAGAAGATGATATGTAACTCACCCTGAGAGCTAACTTGGTTTCATCAGGGCAAGACTTTGAACCTACCTGACAATGTGGTACAGAGAGAAGACAGAATTTAAAAAGTATTGACATCAAGTCATGGGTGACTGATTTATAAGGAATTATTGAGGGCAATTAAATTTTTATTCTATTATTTTATATATTTCTATTTTTTAAAAAATATTTAATTAATTAATTTATTTAGGCTGTGCCGGGTCTTAGTTGAGGCATGTGGGATCTTCACTGCAGCATTCGGGATCTTTAGTTGTGGCATGTGGAATTCTTAGGTGTGGCATGCAGATTCCTTAGTTGTGGCATGCAAACTCTTAGTTGTGGCATGCATGCGGGATCTAGTTCCCCGACCAGGGATTGAACATGGGCCCCCTGCATTGGGAGCACAGAGTCTTACCCACTGGACCACCAGGGAAGTCCCTATATTTCTATTTTTTAAAGTGATGATTATTTCCTAAAAAGTCCCTTGGTGTCCTAGGCAAAGAAAGACTAGGTTTAAAACAAGGTTATTAAGATAATAATAAAGGTTTTTTTTTAAACCTTTAAACATGTACTTGGCTCCTTAAAGTTATAAATCCCTAAAAAAGACAAGTACTCTTTAATAACCCTTTTAATGACTTTTGGAAAATTCAAGCTGAAAACATCTAAGGATGGAATAAGAAACTATAGATTTATTACTATCCACATTCTGCTTTGTAGAGGCAAAAGTGGAAGAATAAAACTAAAAGAAACCCAATGAACATATCACATATTGTTTCTTAGATTTAATTAAATCAAAGTCAACTCTCATCTTTAAGTTTACATAATAAGTGTCAGTTTCCCAGGGGAAAAAAACCCCAAAACAGGATGCTAAGATAAAAAGAAATCTGCTCTGCCAAGAGTGTTCTAGTTCCAGAAAGTGTTTGGTTTAGTGTTTGGTTGAAAGCATTCTGGTCTCATTTCCCACAATCTTTCAGCCAAGAAAAGAGCTGAAGTTTGTCTTTCAATATGGCCCTCTGTATCGGGACAAGAAAGATTTAATTCTACTTTAGTACTTTAAAGAGACGAGTACAAAGATGTCAGCCTGATGATCTAAAGGGTAGGTGATTCTGGAATTCCTTAATATTGAGTTCCTAAATATTTAAATTAAATTAACCCTCATTTTTTTGCTCTACTCTTATTGGCAGATGGGAATAATTAGCATAGTTCTTTATGTTTCCCTGTTATCTTTCTTTCTGACTGAACAAATCTAGTTAACTTCAATATTTTTTTTCTTGAAGACTGGGAATGTAAGACAGTTACTGTTACCCTTTGAACTATATCTAATTTACCTTCAGATTATTGATACTTATTCCATCATAAAATGTGATAATCTTGTTGGTTATGCAATAAGCATGCGAGCCCCCAAAACTAATAAAAAAGATCATGCTACAGATTGGAATTCCATTAGATGATACTGTTTCAGTTTCCTTGTTGCGTATTCTGGAGTTGGTTTCTTCCTTCTTGTATAAATTAGTTTTTGCTTTTCTTTGACATAATGACAGCTCCTTTTTCTCCTCCCCCCAAATTAAAATTAATCATAATCTTTCAAAGAGTTCTGTATTACCTTTCATTTTTGACTGACATCCTACTTGCTGTAGTCCTCAAGAAATCAATGAATATATTAACTGAAATTAGACTTGGCACCTGTCTCCAAGGAACTCAGCTAAATAGCTCTTGGGAGACTTAGATGGAATTTTTAATAACTTCAAAAGGGATTTTTTAAAAAACTGTGCATTCTTCTTTTGACATTAAGCCATTACGATTTATTAAAATGCATGTATATGTGGCTCTTATATGCATGTGAAAATTTAAGTATTTAATTAAATAGTTCATAATTTTATTCCAAGTCATTATAACTCCTTTTCCCAACAGCCTTAAACACAAAGGTATTTCACTATTGACTTATCTTTTCTTATAAAACTGTGCATTCTTAAGTCACTCTTTCAAACCCATGCTTTTTTTTTTTTTTTTTTGCGATATGCAGGCCTCTCACTGTTGTGGCCTCTCCCGCTGCAGAGCACAGGCTCCAGACGCGCAGGCTCAGCGGCCATGGCTCACGGGCCTAGTCGCCCCGCGGCATGTGGGATCTTCCCGGACCGGGGCACGACCCCGTGTCCCCTTGCATCGGCAGGCGGACTCCCAACCACTGCGCCACCAGGGAAGCCCAAACCCATGCTTTTTGAGTTCCCAAATAAAGACATAAGGGTAGAATAAAACAAATATGACCAGAGATAAGAGCATTAGAACACTCTAAAAAAATCTAACAAGTTAATGATTGTTATGAAAAGAAACTAAACGGCTAGTTTAGGTAGTATCTTATCAACACAAAAGAACAGTGTATTTCTTCTCAGCCAGAACATTCAACTTGAAGGGCAAAGGAACTGGAAAAACATGGTGCTGAAGAAGGGAGACTATAAATATTCAAGACTTTTTGTTTGTTTGTTTCTAAATTTCAGAACGTTTTGTTTTTCTTTAGAGCTCTAAATAAGTCAGGTACAGAAACCTCATCTCAGACTAAAAGTAGTAACAATCAGATGATGAATAGAAAAGAGTTTAGTCTGAAAGAGTGAGTTGGAATCCTGGTTGTACCATTTAATAGCTCTGCAACTTTTATCTTTTCAAATTTCAGTTTCTACCTCTGTAACACCGGTATAATACCGCCAAACCCAATAGGGTTGGCGAGAACTAAAATAAAGAAGGCATGTAATATCCGTACAATGCCTGGCTCATAGCCCAATAGGGCTGGCGAGAACTAAAATAAAGAAGGCATGTAATATCTGTACAATGCCTGGCTCATAGTAGGCATTTGATAAATTTTCATGGACTTTTTCCCCTTCCCTAACCACTGTGGAAATTAAAATTGACAGATAAATAGTGTTCTCTTCACTCTCAAAGCTATTGTGGTGAGAAAAAGACAGAAATAACCAAATGGAGCTATAAGTCTCCTCGATCTAAAATTTTAAAGTAGATAAGTAAGCAGTGAAATAAAACTGGTAAGAGATAAATAGAAAGAATAATGGAACTATAAAACCCATATGAAAGCTAAGATACTGTTAATCATTCCTATTTTCCTCTTGGCTGTGATGATATTATATTTCATATTCAGTGAGGGGATAAATTACCCAAACTTCGAAAAGTAAAATTAAAAGTGTTTCACAAAAACAAAAACTGCTTCTATTTTCTAGATGTTTTATCAGAAAAATATTTCAAAATGAAAGTAAGGCCTTTCAGTCATTCATCTGAGATGACCTGTTTACGTGTCTATTACATGCCAACTGTCATACTAAAGGGCAGAGGGTATACAAAAGAAGGTGAAAGAATCTGTTAAAGGCATAGTACATGCCAAGTGTTTCAGGCATGCACCACTGTGTTAGTTCACTAGGGGTGCCATAATAAAACACTACCAACTGGGTGACAAATAGCAGAAATTTATTTTTTCACAGTCCTGGAGGCTGGAAGTCCAAGAACAAGGTGTAGGCAGTGTCGGTTTCCTCTGAGGCCTCTCTCCTTGGCTTGCAGTTGGCTACCCTCTTGCTGTCTCTTCACATGGTTGTCCCTCTGTGTACATACACCCCTGGTGTCTGTGTCTCTTTGTGTGTCCAAATTTCCTCTCCTTATAAGGCTACCAGTAAGACTGGATTAGGGCTCACCCTAATAGCCTCATGTTAACTTAATCACATCTTTAAAGGCCCTATCTCCAGACTGGGGGTTGAGATTCAACATAGCAATTCTGGGGGAAGACACAATTCAGCCTGTAAGAAACATCATCTCACTTAATCATCACCACGTTGTATAAATGAGGATATAGGCTTTGAGAGAATAAATAACTCATCGAATGTCAGATAGCCAGTAAGTGGAAGAAGGAAAATTTTAACCAAGGTCTCGTTATGAGTACACCAAAGCCTTTGCTCTTCCTGCTATTCACACCTCCTCAAAGAATTACACATCAACTTGGGAAGACATAGTACTGACTGATGAAACTTTAAATATGGGGCTTACTGATAAGGAGGCACTTATTCACTGAACTTGTGTATTATATGGAAAGAAGGGACTCAGGATTAATAAACGTTTATATAATAAATAGAATATTTATTACATTTTAGGCTGGGTTCTTTCACAAAAGAGTCTATTGGTTCCCTTACAGGAGGAATTGCTGATTGTCAAACAGAACAGTGTTGGTATGTCTTGGCCCAAAGCCTACAGAAGATCCAAGTCAATGTCAAATACAAGAGTGTTTTCTAGAATAAATATCTTAGATATACTCTTTTAGATCTCTTTTCTTCTACATTTGGGTGTAGGTTATGTGCAGGTATACATGTATGAAATCCCTAATCTGCTTTATAACATTCTACATTTATCGTTTAGAGTTTGTTAAAAGTACCATTCTAGCTTGTGCTTTATTCTCTAACTACATTTGATGGATGTATACTATATGTTAAACTGTAATTACATAATTAATAAGTTAAATAATTTACACTCCTAGATTATGTTATAAGGCTTCCAAAGAAGACCATTACAGGTATGCATACTAAGGCATAGGTCTAGAATCCTGGTACATACCAACTCTTACACAAAAACTGTTGGACTCCTCAAAGCCGGAAGTGAAACTCCCATGTGAAAGATGTCCTCCTTACACTACCAGGAAAGAAACAAAGAGAGGCAACTGTGGACGAGTAACTAAAATATATGGGGGACTAAAGGAAGATAAGAATTATTTTAACAAGATCTGTTTGTACAAATTACTCTCGACTTTGACTCCCCTTTTCTGGTGATAAGAATGCAAACTTCCCAAGCTAAGTTGCCTCTCTTTGTTCAACTTAGTATATAAACAATTAGGCCTAGCCACTCCTTTGGGTCTTCATTTTCCTATGGGGATTCTCATGTATGTGTAAAAATCTGTATACTTTTCTCTTGTTAATCTGTCTGATGTCAATTTAAGACTCAGGCCCAGGTGGAGACCCTAGGAGGGTAGAGGTAAAGTTTTGTGCCCCCTGCACTATATATATAACAAATATATAGTACTTACCATGTATTATAAGGGCTACAAGAGCCTCCTGAAGGAGGCTGAATTGTGGAAAACCATTATTTTGAGGTAAGTTCCTTGAATATTAATTATACCATTTCCAAAAAAAACAGTACAAAAGCACATTCCAAAGTTAGATCTGATTTTTAGTATGATTTATTCTTCTGCTTCTCTCCTAGAGAATGAATATTAAACAGTGTTCTTATCAGTAATGGGAATTCAGTTGTGATTTTTCAAACTGTCTCAACTGAGGGAAGTGGGTGGAAGAGGTGGGAGTAGTATATTAGAATCTCCAGGGAAAAAATGGGAGAGCAGATAGAGAAGTAATATTCAGAGTTTAAAAACAAAGCAGTGCTTTTCTCCAATACTTTTATGTGTTTTTAGTCATAGGATTTAATGTTTTGAAATTTCAAGTAACATTAAGGCAGGGCATATGTTAACCAAAAACAGAGGTTGAGGAACACCAGCATAAGGGAATTTTTAATAATCAGAAGAAATCAGAGACTTCATTTTTTTGTCTCCAGACTAAAGTGCATATAGAAGGCATTTAATGAACGTTTTGAACTGAACAGACTCGGTAGCCAATTAACCCCCAATTACTTACTTAATTCAACAAGTACACGCATAGAAAAAGGTAATGCTCTTACAGAGTTGTGTCCAGGAACTGAACACCATGATGGTCTAAACTTTAAGTGGAAAAGTAAATCCCCAAACCCAGTATGACACCTTTGTAACTCTGAGCACATATATTTTTATTTCTGACATTTTGTGTTTCCAGCTGTTACTACCTTTGTAAACTTTCATAGAAAGAGTTCCTTATTATCCCCCTCTCCTTACCCCTTTGGTGCCTTCTACACAATAAACATACATGCTCAGGTTGAGAACTGCTCTGACCCCTGAACTTCTTTTTCCTCAAGTTGAGTATCCAAAGACAACTAAGATTTTCAATTTGACTTTTTTGGCTTTCAGTCCCAGAACAAACTTATTGTAAGACATATTATTTCCTACCTGCTGTCCGGCTGTAGATCACTGATAAGGCTCAAACTAATCAGTTCTCATGGTTGGAGGCAGATTGAAAGAATACTTATAGTACAGGCCCCTCCCAACCCAGCAGCTCTACATGCATACATGATGGACAGTGCCCTGAAGTCCAAGGAATACCTACTTCCAGCTTCAGAACATCGTGCTGAAGTTTACGCTGAAATTCAAGGAAGTTTTTGATTGTCAGCTTCCCCTTGAGATCAGCTCCAAAAAAGTAGGTTGTGAGGGCTGAACACAAGCCAGACTTGAGGGTGTTACCAGTTGTAGAACGATCTCTGTGACGCATTCCCATGCTGGTTTGGGAGCGAATGATGCTCTGAACCTAAAGGAGAAGCAAACCCCCGTCCAGAAAAACATTACAAGGTGGAAAATATGGAAAAGTAAGAATAGTAACTGACTATCGACTGCTTACTGTTTGCCTACACTGTGCTACAATGCTCTCTTTTAATGCTCACAACAGTCCTATGAGATAAGCCCCATGATTACTCTCATTTTACAGATGAGGAATTTGAGGTACACTGCTAAATAACTTGCTTGAGGTCAAGTAGCTAGCAAATAATTGAACTGGTATTCTAACACACATGCTTGACACCTTTATAATTGGGATGCCTTTTAAAATCTCTCTTTAGAAAAAAGTATGCATTTGTTTTAGGTTCAAAACCTCACACACAACATTAAAATAATCATCAACCTCACAGTAATACCTTCCATATCTCAGGAGACTTTCAAAAATTTCACACTTCTCACTACTGACTCTCCAGTTGTGATGAGAGGCGGTATAGCTATAGGCAAATACTTGATATCACACAGATATTGAGATAACACATTTATTAGAATCATAATGTGAAACATAAAGTTGGTATGAAGTAATTCTCCAAGAGAAGATGGAGAATTAATCTTTGAGAAGTTTTAAATGACCTTCTGAAAACAAACAACCCAATCCAAAAATGGGCAGAAGACCTAAATAGACATTTCTCCAAAGAAGATATACAGATTGCCAGCAAACACATGGATGGATGCTCAATATCACTAATCATTAGAGAAATGCAAATCTAAACTACAATGAGGTATCATCTCACACCAGCCAGAATGGCCATCATCAAAAAATCTACAAACAATAAATGCTGGAGAGGGTGTGGAGAAAAGGGAACCCTCTTGCACTATTGGTGGGAATGTAAATTGATACAGCCACTATGGAGAACAGTACAGAGGTTCCTTAAAAAACTAAAAATAGAACTACCACACGACCCAGCAATCCCACTACTGGGTATATACCCTGAGAGACCATAATTCAAAAAGAGTCATGTACCGCAATGTTCACTGCAGCTCTATTTACAATAGCCAGGACATGGAAGCAACCTAAGTGCCCACTGACAGATGAATGGATAAAGAAGATGTGGCACATATATACAATGGAATATTACTCAGCCATAAAAAGAAATGAAACTGAGTTATTTGTAGTGAGGTGGATGGACCTAGAGTCTGTCATACAGAGTGAAGTGTAAGTCAGAAAGAGAAAAACAAATACTGTATGCTAATACATATATATGGAATCTAAAAAAAAAAAAATGTTTCTGAAGAACCTAGGGGCGGGACAGGAATAAAGACGCAGACATAGAGAATGGATTTGAGGACACGGGGAGGGGGAAGGGTAAGCTGGGACGAAGTGAGATAGTGGCATGGACATATATACACTACCAAATGTAAAACAGATAGCTAGTGGGAAGCAGCCACATACCATAGGGAGATCAGCTCAGTGATTTGTGACCACCTAGAGGGGTGGGATAGGGAGGGTAGGAGGGAGACTCAAGAGGGAGGAGATATGGTGATATATGTATATGTATAGCTGATTCACCTTGTTATAAAGCAGAAACTAACACACCATTGTAAAGCAATTATACTCCAATAAAGATGTTTAAAAAAATACAAAAAAAAAAATGAGCTTTTGAGAAAGAATAATTTGGGGGACTAGCAACCATGGCTTGACTATATAAAATGAGCTTTTTGAGGCAAGTCTATGATTGATATAGCATTTTTTTCACAAGTTCCTGCAATCTTTTCTACCTCTTCACAAGCTAAAATAACAACTATTCAGAATAATTAAAATTGTGATATGTAAGAACAGATTATAAAGGTATATTATATAAATAAATAATATATATAGCCTTGTGGATGATGATTTTTAAATTGCCAAATTAGAAAAGCATAATACTTTAAAACTTAAGATTTGTAACAATGGATTTCCATGGTTAAATGTCTTTTATTTGTTTTATTTATTACCTATGACCATAAAAACACTTATTTAACACAATTTAAAAGTCTCTGGCTCAAAAAGGTAAAAGTAGTATAATGGAAAGACACAAGATGGGGAATCAGGACACACGGGGTCTAATTCTGTTGCTCTGCAGTGAAAGCACAATTTATGCAGTTCATTTAACTTCTTTGGGCCTTAGTTTTCTCATTGGAAAAGTTCACGGTTTTGTCTCTAAGTCTCCTTATAACTCTAGGTTAATATCATAAATGCTTCTGATTATGATTTTTTTCTGGGTTCATGTTTTATCATGTAAATAAGATTTCTTGACATTTGTTTTTCATGCACACGGAGACTTGAAAGATAGGTATACAATGGATTTTAAAATTATTTAAGTTGAAGTTTTTTAGACATTAAATTGAAATACAGGATAATCAGTACAGTGCTGCTTCTATTTGAAGGCAATACACAATTCATTTTCTCTGCCTGGGTATGAGAACTGAAGAATTTTCCAATAGCAGTGAACCAGTATTGAGCATCAACGTCAAGACCTGTCATGATTTAAATTTTGTCTGTGCTATAATATTGCAGCTTATACCCTTCCTATGGTGGAAATGTGTATGTTAGCTTCAAAAGTGTGGTGCCGAAGAGTGTATGTGGAAATTTCATTCCCTTTCTTCTGTCTCACAACTCATACTTTCATACTAAAAAATCATTTCTGTCACAGCCTCGGGTGAATGTAGCCCAAACAGTTATGAGATTTCTTAAAAAATATCTTTTGCTAGGTTAGTTCTGTTTTATGATCTGCTATGAAATGGGTTAAAGAAAAGGATCTGGGGGCTTCCCTGGTGGCACAGTGATTAAGAATCTGCCTGCGAATGCTGGGGACATGGGTTCAAGCCCTGGTCTGGGAAGATCCCACCTGCCGTGGAGCAACTAAGCCCGTGAGCCACAACTACTGAGCCCACATGCCACAACTACTGAAGCCCGTGCGCCTAGAGCCTGTGCTCTGCAACAAGAGAAGCCACCGCAATGAGAAGCCCGTGCACCGCAAATGAAGAGTAGCCCCTGCTCACGCAACTAGAGAAAGCCCACGTGCATCAATGAAGACCCAGTTCAGCCAAAAATAAAATAAATAAATAAATAAATTTATAAAAAAAGAAAAGAAAGGTCAGAGAAAACCTACACTATTTACAGTCGTGTAATGTTTTTTAGTAATTTATGTTTATGCACGATCAAAGTGATTTTTGAAAAAGATGAATAGAAGAGTAATATTAGGTATTAGCTTGCTTCACACCACATTGACTTTGAAGATACACAATGATGAAATGTGTGTGTCCTCATACTGGTTCTGTTTTACTTTTTTTGTAAGCTTGACAAATTTACCGTCAAGAAAATACCTATTTAGCTGGAAATCAAAGTTTGAATGTTTTAAAGCTTAGTGCACTTTCAACTTAAAGAATTATTATATTGCCCAAAAATGTAGAACGTAGAACAATGAAGCAGAGAAACTTCTAATGAGAACTATTCACTCCTGAACCACCTCATAATTATTTTTGTTTCTCTAAAGAGTTTTTACATCAAAATTCCTTGTGATCAATATTACAAGTTCCATCCGTTTAACAAGGCCAGTTATCAAGGGATCATATTAGATGAAATTAATACTCCCTTCTCTGTCAAGTGTGCAGAATGGTGGAGTGACTGCTCCAAGTCATTCAGCATTTCAACAGCAATGCCAAAAATGTTGGTGAGGATGTGGAGAAAAGGGAATCCTCAGGCACTAGTGGGAATGTAAATTGGCATAGCCAGTATGGAAAACAGCATGAAGATTCCTCAAAACATTAAGACTAGAACTACCATATGATCCAGCAATTCCACTTCTGAGTATTTATCCAAAGGAAACCAATCACTATGTGCCCCCACCACATTCATTGCAGCATTATTCACAATAGCCAGGACATGGAAACAACCTAAGTGTCCACTGGCAGATGAATGGATAAAGAAAATATGATACACACACACACACACACACACACACACACACACACAGGAATGTTATTCAGACATAAAAAAGGAAGTAAATCCTGCCATTTGTGATTAACATGGATGAACGTTGAGGGCATTATGCTGGATGAAATAAGTCAGAGAGAGAAAGGCAAATACTATATGATCTCACTTATATGTGGAATCCAAAAAAAGCTGAACTCACAGGCACAGAGAACAGATTGTTGGTTGCCAGAAGCAGGGGATGGAGGGTGGGCAAAATGAGTGAAGGTGGTCTAAACTTCCACTTATAAGATAAATAAGCCTTGGGGATATAAGCATGGAGACTATAGCTAACAAAACTAAATTGTATATTTGAAAGCTGCTAAGAGAGGAGATCTTAAAAGTTCTCATCACAAGAAAAAAAACTACGTGTGGTGATGGATATTAACTAAATTTATTGTGGTAATCATTTCAAAGTATATACATAGGTCAAATTATTATGTCATACACCTAAAACAATGTTATATGTTAACTATATCTCAATAAAAATAAAACAGTTCTGTGTAAAATAAAATTAAAAATACCAAAATAAGTTCTATTTATAATCATTTGAGGCCGCCTGGTAACACCAGTGAAGTCAGAATTATGAAAAGTGAAGGTATTAAACGGACATAGCTTGCAAATTTGAATAAATATCTGTAGGTATTTTGAAATATTTGTCTCTGTGCATTTCTTTTTTAAACATACACTATTCCTGATACTTTCTCCCACTTCCTTTTTGCCTCTTTACTCATTGTGAATACAAAAATGTTATCTCCCACATATATATTTTTTTCTGTTTTGAAACCACTTCTACCAAACATAATAATTATACCTGGAGAGACACCATGGCCCTCCAAGAACAGAAGTTTGATGGAAATGTAATCTCTTCCTAGGATTCAGAAGAAACTATATACTTTTTTTTTTTTTTTTTGCGGTACGTGGGCCTCTCACTGTTGTGGCCTCTCCCGCTGTGGAGCACAGGCTCCGGACGCGCAGGCTCAGCGGCCATGGCTCACGGGCCCAGCCGCTCCGCGGCATGTGGGATGTTCCCGGACCGGGGCACGAACCCGTGTCCCCTGCATCGGCAGGCGGACTCCCAACCACTGCGCCACCAGGGAAGCCCCAGAAACTATATACTTTTATGGCTGGAACCTGCTACAGTAAAAGGCATCGTACCATTTTTCCTTCTCTTACAGAAATCCTTTCAGAACATGTCATTCATCCTTGTATTCTGGAACTGCCTAGCACAAAGGAGCTATTTAATAAATGTTGATTGAATATATGATTGAATAACCATAACTTAGCCTCTCAGCATTAGAGTCTAATTCATGTTGGGGAATCAGAGCAATGTTGACTTTAATAATATGCTCAAATAATTCCTTACATTTAGAGTAAAAACAAACAAAAAAACCTCACCTATTAAAAGTGGAGATAATTCTGAAAAATGATACATTTGGTACTTCAAAAATTGGATAGCATCAGAATATACTGACCAAGACCACAGTAACTCCAAGGCACATGAAAATGTGTTAAATATTAATGTATTCAAAGGAAATTTCCAGGAAAACTTGCCTGTTCAAACTCCTCCATGTCTACTTCTCCATCTCCATTCAAGTCAAACATCTTGAAGGCAATTTCAAAATTTCTCTGAGGAGCTGCAGGTTAGGAAGGAAGGAAGGACAGGAGGGAGGTAGGAAGAAAAAAGAAAAATATTTAGAAGGTATTGACCAAAAATAATCATTCCTTTAAGAAAAAAAGATAGTTAAACATTAAAATGTAATATCAAGTCACAGAATGCCACCATATGTATCTTAATCAGCCTTTTAGCAATAGTCCTTAAAACCAAAAGAGAATTTTACCATGGCCAGTAAAGATAGCACTTGTCTATCTTTGTGTTTCAACACTCTCTTTTTAAATACTTCAGCTTTGCTTTCTTAGAAACCATCCTCTTAACTGAATAATATTAACGTTGTTCTGTTACTTAAATATAGTGTTATTTATCTGGGCATGAAAGTCTATTTGGGGTGAGATATACTGCTGCAAAGTAAGAAGCTAAAACTCTAAGTCTTTGTCTTGCCTTTTTAAAACAAGCTAGCTTTCTACTTTGTTTTTTCTAGTCTCTCCACTGTAAGTACAACCAGGAGTTCAGTGGATATCATTCTGCCAACAGGTTATTATCTACACCGCTCTACTCAATGTCACTATAGCTCTGTGGTAAGGCAGAAAAGCACAATGTCAGCTACCCAGCCCCCTATTTTAACCATGTCAGCTGGGTACACAAATTACTAAGCAAAGTACACTTAAATGTTTAAAAAACAAAATGAAAAGTGCAAAGCTTGAGAAGACAGTATATTTTTTTCCCCTTAAGTGAATGATGAAAGTGTTTCAAGACTTCTTTAATGTTCCTAGGTTAATCAAAATAAAATTAATATATTTGTGCATTAGGATAAAATATAA
The DNA here is from genome assembly GCF_937001465.1 of Orcinus orca. NCBI lineage: Eukaryota > Metazoa > Chordata > Mammalia > Artiodactyla > Delphinidae > Orcinus > Orcinus orca. The sequence continues at coordinate 30,538,833 of NC_064572.1, forward strand.
ATAGAACAGCCCTCCTTCCTTACCAATGCTAAACGTTCTACTAAAGAAAATAGCGACTTCCCTGGCAGTCCAGTGGTTAGGACTCGGCACTGTCACTGCAGGGGCCTGGGTTTGATCCCTGGTTGGGGAACTAAGATGCCACAGGCCATGTCGCGTGGCCAAAAAAAAAAAGAAGAAAACTAAGTCGTTTACCTCCTTCCTTTGGTGCTTCAAATTTATACAGCTATGGAGAATAAACCAAAATAAAATTTCCTATATATCCTAATACTACTGAATTAAATTTTCAGTTAATTATCACTTTTAGTAAAAAAAATAACAATTAAAGATTATATGTAGACAAAAGAGTAAAAAAGGGCTTAGTGTATTATGCATTGTTACAGATAGTCCATATTCCCATCATGCTCATGAATTTGTCAGTATCAACACTTTCTAGGCTTAAATTCCATTTTCAGCTAGCTAGCCAACTAAGTGGGTAAGTTCCTGGTTTTTAGTTGCCTGGGTGAATCATGTGCTTGTCAGTTTCCAATTGCCTGTTTCACTTGATAATGGCTTCCAACAGGTTTGCTCTTCTTAGGCCACCAGTATGATTGCTGAGAAGGATGCAGTGGGGGGGATTAGATTTTCGTATATTTATTGTCACTTCTCAAATTATTCCTACCTGTCTGGATGCTATCGTTTATTGAAGAGTTACTATGTACCAAGCATTGGGCTGAATAATTCTAAGCTGTTATCTGATTTTGTATTCTCAATACTGAAAATATTATTTCTTTCTTAATTTTTTCAACAGAGTAGGAAATTGGGGCTCAAAGTCACTAAATGACTAGCTCAAAATCACACAGCTAATAGGCAGCAGAACTGGTAAGTGAATATAGGTCAACACTGACTCCAAAGCCCATAATTTTTTCACTATGTTCCACAGCCTCCAATATGAAGACAGTGGTACTTAAAATAATAAACCAATACTCTTTATCCTGGTATGTTTTGACTTAGAAACAAAACAACCAAACATGACTCACTGGTTACATCAGTCTCTGCAATAGCTCAGAGTTTCAAGTGGTCCATCTAAAGGATTTACCTGATATCAAAGAAACGTTGTATGTGAGGAGCTCAGTAGTTTAAGCTTGGTTGCACTCATAGGCATAGACAACATCAGATTCTCTGATAGACTTGTCACATATTTTTTAAAATTCTAAATATGAATTTCTTTAAACATGAGTGCCTCCCTGTTCTCCCCTATTGTCTCAAACTTGGCCCACTGCACTCACATACATTATTTGCCTAATGCTTACAGATTCTTGAAATCGTAAGAACTGCAGACAATATGAGGTCACTGAAAGTTTTAAGTGGAGGAGTGCCACAATCACACAGGCATTCAGAAAGAACTTCTCTGGCTACAGTGTGAAGGATGAGTTGGAAAACAAGAAGCAGCCTCAGAGAAGATCATAAAAGCTCTTGTAAATGGTGCAAATGTGAACTGAGGTGATGGCGGTGGTCATGGAGAGAAGGAAACGTATCTGAAATAACTTGAGGCAGAAAGTATATAACTTAATGATTAATTAGCTGTGATGAGTTAAGAGTAAAAAAGGCAGACAGCATGACTGGCTTAGGCTACCAGGTAGCCTGTATATCACTAATCAAGAGATAAAAGGAATGGAAAAGGTTTGAGAAAAAAAATGAATTCAGATAGGACCTGCTGAATTCAAGGAGTCCATAGCATAATATTCAGATGAAAATGTTCAGGAGATAGGTGGAAATATGGGTCTAAAGCTTAGAAGAGAGAGGTTAAAGCTGGGAATCATTAGCATGAATATGTTAGCCGCAAAGACCTGAAATGAAGTTGTCCATGGAGAACTGAAGGTTGAGGAGAAGGGTAAAGAAAGGGTAGAATGAGCTGGAAACCAATACTTAAGGTGAAAGGAAAAAGAAAGGAAGCAGTGACAGAGGAGGCGGTATCACAACATCAAGGGAAATGTGGTCCAAATGAATAGAAATAGGGAAAGATCTGGCCAGAAGCAGTCGAAGTGCTGCTACTCCTGAATTAAAGCAGCATTCTCATTCCCTATCTCCACTGATTACAGAGGGGACACAGAGTTCTCAAAATTTTAGCTTTATCATGATCTGTTATTCCTACTGTCCTGTGAGTTCTGTGATGGCATATGCCCAGTCATTTATATGACTGAATGAGTTATTATAGCAAATCATACTTATATGTTCTCCTACAACTAAGGTTAAATTCACTTTACCAAACAAAGCACATCCTATACTGCTTGAGGTTTCTTTATCTTTTTATCCTGGCTTACTCCCAGGATATCTGCTTTATGTGGAGCGACTCAGAGTGTTTATTAAAGAATATGTGCTGACACTCTCAGGCTGAGTTCCTGTGCCCTGGTCACTGATATGGCAAGTCAGGGCAGCAGCTGTGCACACTCTCATTTAGGCCTTAGCAGTCTATCAGGCAAGGTCCTTCAAGGAGTAGTTCTCTCAGTCTATTCAATTTTCGTCTGCTGATCACGTCAAAGCACTTAAGTAAAAAACCAGCTTGCTTTAAGTGAAACATGCTACACAGGAATATGCTGCTAGGCAATTTTCTCATACTCTCCTGTCTCCCTTTAAATGTAGGCTTTGGGGTAATTTTTAAATCTAGCTGCTCTGGAAAGCTAAAGGTGTCTTGAGTTTACATTAATTCACAACCTATTTCCATAGAAAGGTATAGAGAGAGGAATTCTTTTGAATTCCAGGCTGCTTGTAGAGTGACAGTGAAGCTCTGCTCTGCCCGCTCCTTGTGTTAATGGCTTAATCTACTTTCTGCGCATCAATTTCTAAAACAATTATACATTGGAACTGATCAAAACAATGGAATTCTATACAAAGTTCATCACTATACATCCTTTACTCATAATTCCGTGATAGTCTTTGCTATAAGTAAATGGATATACATTAGATCTGTTCTAGTTAAGAATAAAACATTTTTACATTATTCTATCACTGACAATAATGACAACAGCAATAACAACTCTTGACTTGCTCAAAGCACAGTAGATTTTTCTACGTTGTTTTAGTAATAAGAAAAAAAAAATGTTTTTCTATGTGTGGTAAGTCAAATAGTCAGATAGCAACAACACTACCTGTCTCAAGATTTTCATGACTTTCACTTATTTTTCTTTAATAGAAATGCAAATGACTTGGGCTCTAATTCTGGCTTTTCCACAACATAATGAGTCACTATGCCTTAAATTCTCTTTTGGTAGTACTGACGGAATGAACAACAACAACAAAAATGGACAGGTTATAACATAAACAAGTTTCTTATTTTTTTTGTTTTTTAAATAAATAAATTTATTTATTTATTTATTTTTGGCTGTGTTGGGTCTTCGTTTCTGTGCGAGGGCTTTCTCTAGTTGCGGCAAGCAGGGGCCACTCTTCATCGCGGTGCGCGGGCCTCTCGTTTTGGAGCACAGGCTCCAGACGCGCAGGCTCAGTAGTTGTGGCTCATGGGCCCAGTTACTCTGCGGCATGTGGGATCTTCCCAGACCAGGGTTCAAACCCATGTACCCTGCACTGGCAGGCAGATTCTCAACCACTGCACCATCAGGGAAGCCCAGTTTCTTATTTTCTGTTGGTTTGATTCTCCTACCACAAAATTCCCACCTCTACCATTCCTGTTTTAAAATGATGCCTAGGACAAATGAGGTAATTAATATGCAATATCAGAGAACTCTGTGTTAGAAAAAAAATTCATATAATATGACACACCTCTCTTCAATGATGAACCTGCCTACTGAATTTATAAGGATGATCACACAGCCTCTGATTATTTCTGAGAGGGAGGTCACCACTTCTGCGGTGTAACCATTGTTGGCCATATTAATTGAACTTTTTTCCTCATGCAGAGCCCAGATCTAATTCTTTGTAGCTCTTACAAATTGTCCTAATTTAATTTTCTAGAGAAATAAAAAAATATAACCGCTTCTTCATATATGCTGGCCCTCTGAATACATAAAAGCATAGTGTCATGTCTTTACTAAAGGTTTCTCAGAACTTGTTTCCAGAACTTCAACATCCTAATAGCCCCCTCTGGGGTACTTGAGAGGGCCAATGCCTCCCATAAATGCAGTATTCTAAATATAGTTAATTCTGGAATGACTTATCCTTTCTAATAACAATAGGACTTCTTCTTTGCAGACTAATATATTAACATTTTTCTTATATAAGGGCTTAGTGTCTTGTTTTCTCACATTAGGCTTGGGAAAAGGAGAAGAAAAACCTGCAAGATTAGGTTTCAAAAAAACTGCCCCTCTCTCAGTTCTTCTGAATTCTTCAAGGTATGATGCCTAGGTGCAGCCTGGAAGAATCTTTCTGCCCTTTTTACACAGAGTGGAGAAAAAAAGTTCCTATGGTATGATGCATTGTAGTTGTACTATAGCATTTCCTTGGGATGATTTAGCTTCTAAAGAAGGGTGCTACATTAAATGAAAATGTCCTAAGAATTTTTTAAAAACATACTTAAGCAACAGCAGATCAATTTTCTTTTCAATGACCTAATTGCCTTCTAAGTCTGATTTGACTTCTGTTAATAAAGTATTTTACAGTTACTTTGATAATCTATTAGTCTCTTCAGCATTTTCTAATATTAGGTTTCATGATAAGAGCCAGTCTAACATTATACCTAGTAAAAGGACTGCAGATATTTGAAAAACAGAAGACTTACAGAATGATAAAACCTAAGGACAAAGTCAAGGAATATTTCCTTTTATAAAGCTATGTATCTTATTTAATTTTTATACACAGTTAACTTTGTAAAAAGGTGTATTTATGTGAAGCAAGGCATAGCATAAACAATATCAGTGGCTCAAAAATTTAACAATTACACTTTCTGCATCAACTCAGAAGTCCCACAGTCAGGCTTGCCCTCATCATTGTCTTGTAGAATTATCTACTGACCAAAATATCCACTATTAATCATGCCATCTGAAGTCAATGGTGATGATGAGAATAACTATGGCATTTTGCTCTGAAATCAGGCAAATGATTATTCTTGAAATGCAAGATCTGAAATGACAAATAAAAAAAAATCCACATCTACTATAATTGGTTATAGAAGACACTGTGTTATGATATACAGTTAAACCAAGGTTTTCGCTGTTGGTTGTGCTAGAATTACAATTTAAAACACTGTAGGGACTTCCCTGGTGGTCCAGTGGCTAAGACTCCATGCTCCCAATGCAGGGGGCCGGGGTTCGATCCCTGGTTGGGGAACTAGATCCCACGTGCTGCAACCAAGAGTTCGCATGCCACAACTAAAGATTCTGTATGCTGCAACTAAAAGATCCCACATGCCACAACGAAGATCCCGTGTACTGCAACTAAGACCTGGCACAGCCAAATAAATAAATAAATATTTTTTAAAAAACACGGTAATAACTTTTTGACTATACTAACAAATTTTAATTAATAACCATTTAGTGATTGAATATGCCCAAACATGGGTAAGTTATTTAGACTGTTTCCTGAATATGTTTTCTGTGGCTGTGCAGCTGTATGCTCCCATTAAATTGAAATACAGGGGGCCCAAACTATATAAAATAGTAAACATTCTACCACTTAAAATACCTAGTTTTTCCCATCATGTGCAATTTGAAATGATAAAATGATATGACATTTTTATTGCTAACTTTTAGAATATAATATCCAGAAATTTTCCTTAGTGGGGAAAAAAGAAAGACAATAAAGTGATCTGAAATAGCTGAAGTTCATGGTGTGTAAATGTAACAATCTAGCTTTTCTTCTTGGGCTTGCTCTTTTAAGACAGGAAAAAAAACCCCTCCCCTAGTGAAATGACAAACGCCATGGATAAAGAAAAAGAGACCCCAACTATACAGGAAGAAAAAAAAAGTTATCATAAAGAAGAAAATATTGGGTTGTATCATAATTCTCAACAACATGAACACCACAGAGCAAGTTCTATAGAATCTTGAGGGAAAACAAATTTTATTTATTCATTTATTTGTTTATAAAATTTATTTATTTGGCTGCACCAGATCTTAGTTGCAGCACATGGGATCTTTATTTGTGGCACCAGGGAATTGTTTTCCCGGGAAAACAATTTTCATTTAAGAATTACATACAAGTCAACTCATCATTTACCTATATTAGCAACAGAAGACAGTCTCAGACAGGCAAGGACTTTGAAACTATATAATCCACAGATTCTTCCTAACAAAATTCCACAAAAAACAGTAACAAAAGTCTTAAGCAAGGATTGGTAAACTATGATCTGCTGGCTAGCCATTTGATTATGTATTGTCCATGGCTGCTTTTGAGGTACAAGGGCAGAAATGAGTAGCTGTGACAGAGACCTTATGGCCAGCAAGCCTAAAATAATTATCTTGTCCTTTAAGTTTGCCAACCCCTGGTTGAGGAAATTCTTCAGCCAGCAATGACAAAAAAATCTATCAAAATAAAGAAATAAAGACGGGGAAGGTGAGATCAATTCAGAAATGAGCAGTAAATTAAGTGAGCAATAAAATCAGTAGAACAGAGTTAAGCTTAAATAATGGTTATTGATAAAATAATCATGGCATGTCGACTTATTAAATGTTTATTATGTATCAGGCACTTTATATGAATTATTTAATCCTCCCAACCACTCTGTGACATTGTACTATTATACCCATCCTCTGTTAAAAAAGAGGAAACTGGGACTCCCCTGGAGGTCCAGTGGGTAAGACTCCACGCTCTCAGTGCAGGAGACCTGGGTTTGAACCCTGGTCAGGGAACTAGATCCTGCATGCGTGCTGCAACTAAGAAGTCTGCATGCCGCAACTAAAGATCCCACCTGCCGCAACTAAGCCTAAATAAACAAATATTTTTTTTAAAAAATAGAGACTATTCTTAAAAAAAAAAGAGGAAACTAAGGTATTGGGTGTCCAGAGTCAAAGAGCCAGGATTCAAATGCAGACAGTCTACTAGAGTATGCACCACTCTTAGCCATTATATGAGAATGGCTATAGAATAATGAAGTGTAAGATTATTAAAAATGTAAAAACTGTGTGGAGAGAAGAAAGTGAAAGGAAGATAAACTTCTTGACTTCCAATAGAAGACATCAAAACAAATAGATGATTCTGTCCTACATAAAAAAGCTACATACTGGGACTTCCCTGGTGGTCCAGTGGGTAAGACTCCATGCTCCCAATGCAGGGGGCCCGGAACTATCAGAGAACTGGTGGGGGAACTAGATCCACATGCCACAACTAAAAGATCCTGCATGCCAAAACTAAAAGATCCTGCATGCCGCAACGAAGATCTTGCATGCGGCAAACAAGACCCAGTGCAGCTAAAAAAAAAAAAAAAAAAAAAAAAGCCACGTCTCCCCGCAACCCCCACATATACATACACATATACACATTTAAATTAACTCAGATTACCACGAATAGGAGAGCATTAAAATTACTTGGGAGAAAAACCCAATGAATAAAGCAAAAGCTTAACAGAAAAAAAAAAATGGAAAGAAAGCACAGAAAACAAGACATAAGGTGATAGATGTAAGAACAAATAAATCACAACAAAGTTAAATGAACTAAACTCCTCTATTAGAACACATGCTCTCAGACTGGGTCTGTTATTTATAAGAAATATACTGAAAACAAAATAACATAGAAAGATAAAAAATAAGAGGAAATACAAGAAAACAAAACAGTAAGAAAGCAGAGGTGGTAATATTAATGAGACAGAAATTAACTAAGAGCAGAAGGATTAAGAACAAACACCATTTTTATATTACTCATAACTACCATCCATAATGAAAATCTATTATATATTTTTATGTACAGGACAACATCACAGCAAAATATATAACAAAATATTAGTTAGATGTAAAGAATAAATTACAAAAATTACTGTAATATCTAAGCCTTTGACATATTTTGTAGAAAACTTAATGAGGTTATGGACACTTTATATAATACAAACCACAAGTTCAATTTAACAGATATATATTGAACACTGCTTTCTGGTAAACAGAGACTGCATATATTTTTTAAATCTTCAAGGGAAATTTAGAAAGACATTAGATATTAGTCGACATACACACACACACACACACACACACAACACACACACACAACAAACACAAGTAAAAGAAGAAATTGCAAATGTAGAATTTTTACAACTATAATGCAATAAAACTAGGTCACAGGAATAAAGCCACTTTGATCATCAGGCTAGATGCTGAAAAAGCATTTTGACAAAATTTTAGGTCTTCCTAATCTTTTTCCTGAGAAATAGAGGGAGGAGGAACTTATTCAATATGGAAAAGAATATTTATCTGACACCAAGATTCACAATATACTTAACTGAAAAATGCCAAGGACATTTATTTTAATATAATAAACAAAGTGGGGATGCTCACTATTACGGATATTATTTTGAAAAAGCAAATATATAATGAGATAAAATAAGGCACACGTTAGAAAAAACAATTATCATTATTTGAAGATTATATAAATATAAATGTCTTCCTAAAAACTCCAAGAAAATGAACGAAAAACTTTCAGAACTACTAATAACAGTAACGTGAAGTTATAAGATAAATATATAATAGATATATTTATATCTGGGATAGGTGGAGTATATAAATATGACTGGAAAGTCCTGTTTCTAAGCCTCTTGGGGGTTGTGGGGGGAGAACTCATGAAACCAATGATTGGTTGGAACAATTCTGGAAGTTGAAGAATGTTGACTTCTTTTGATTTTACCTGCTTTTAGTTATTGACTAAATGGTGTGTGTATAGGGAGGGGCAAATAATGGGAAGACAAGAGAACGACTTTTAGGGGGATAATACTCATTTACACATAGAACTTAACATGTATTTTTTTCCTTGTGGTTTTACTGAGATATAATTGGCATTCAGCACTGTACAAGTTGAAAGCATTATAGCATAATGATCTGACTTACATATATCATGAAATGATTACCACAAAAGTTTAGTGAATATCCATCATCTCATATAGATATAAAATAAAGAAAAAGAAAAAATATTTTTTCCGGGCTTCCCTGTTGGCGCAGTGGTTGAGAGTCCGCCTGTTGATGCAGGGGACACGGGTTCGTGCCCGGGTCCGGGAAGATCCCACATGCCGCGGAGCGGCTGGGCCCGTGAGCCATGGCCGCTGAGCCTGCGCGTCCGGAGCCTGTGCTCCGCAACGGGAGAGGCCACAACAGTGAGAGGCCCGCGTACCGCAAAATAAATAAATAAATAAATATTTTTTTTTCCTTGTGATGAGAACTCTTAGGATTTACTCTCTTAGCAATTTTCATAAAAAACATATAGCCGTGTTAATTATATTAATCATGTTGAATATCACATCCCTAGTACTTATCTTATAACTGGAAGTTTGTACCTTTTGACTACCTTCATCCAATTCCCCCTTCCTGCCACACCCAGCCTCTTGTAACCACAGATCTGACCTATTTCATGTGGTCTTTCTGAGTTCATTTGTTTGTTTGGGATTCTTGTTTGTTTGTTTGTTTTTGAAGTATAATTGACTTACAACATTATGTTAGCTCCTGTTACACAACACAATAATTCAATATTTCTGTACATTACAAAATGATCATCATAATAAGTCTAGTTACCATCCATCACCATACAAAGATATTACAATATTATTGACTATATTCCCCATGGTGTACATTTTATTCCCATGACTCATTTATTTTATAACTGGAAGTGTGTACCTTTTAATCTCCCTCACCTATTTCACTCAACCCACAACCCCTCCCCTCTGACAACCACCTGATGTTCTCTGTATCTATGACTCTGTTTCTGTTTTGCTATGTTTATTTATTTTGTTTTTTATGTTTATTTATTTTTATGTTTATTTATTTTGTTTTCCTTGAGAGGGATGGTGGTGGCGAGAGCACATAGGATCTTGAAGGCCACTGTAATGACTTTGGCTTTTACTTCGAGATTAAAATCCAAGAGAGAATGGAAGCCTTGGGGGATTTTGAGCAGAGGGATGATGTGATTTTATGGCGGGATTCTGGATTATTTCAAAGTAGAGCTGATAGAATCTGCTGACAGATGAAATGCAAATATTCAGGCTATTTTAAAAAACACACACGTACTCGACACACACACACACACACACTTTTTCTTTTCCCAAAATGGAATCGCGCAATATGTATGTTCTGACTCATCAGTATATCGTGAACAGTTTTCTATGCTAATAAATCTCTGCATTACATATATGAAGTGCTGTATTAAATTTCATTGCATAGATTTTATTGTAATTTGTTCAGCCAGCTGTTTGATATTTGAGTTCTTCCCAATTTATTTTTTGACCATCAATATCATTATACATGTGATCATTTTATTAGTCTAAACTTGTAGAATTGCAATTCCTGGGCCAAAGTGTAAGCACTTAATGAAAGTGTTTGGGAAACACTGCCAAGATTCTAAAAAAGCATGTTAATATTTTATACTTTCACCAACAGTATACTGTCAATTAAATTTAAGTGTCATTCCAATAGTTAATTCTGATGCACAAAGAGCTTTGGGTACACTATGGATTTGGTAGTCAAATGAGAGGAGGAACAACTAATCGCCCCTTCAAAAGAGGTAAACAATACTAATCTTTATCCTAGTTTCTTGGAGTCCTTTAGACCTTTGAGAGTGATCTCAGTTTGGAAAGACTTCATCACCCCATGTAGTTTTGAGGACTAAGCCCAAGTCTAAGCTAGTTTAACTGTAGGGCAGATCAGGTGGTAAAGCTGCCTGAGATGCAAGGTAGAGCCACGATGCCTACACTTTGTATAGTTCCTAGACAAACCCATAACCTTTGATTTACAGGTCTATAGTCAGCCACAGGGTAGCCAGGACCCCATGAATATGGGGTAGGAGGAAGGGAATTAAGTTGCTATTCCTAGCAGCACTAATTGGAAGGATTTGGTTGGAAGACCCATGTTTCTACTTTAACAGATTTTGACCATAAGGAAAAAACACTGAGAAATTTAACATATATTCTTAGAACAGACTTAAAATTCATATTGACTTAGTCTTGCTTTTATTTGAAAATCCTAAGACAATGAAAGAAACCACAAAAGACGTTACTATGAGCTTACCACCAGCAATAGCTACAGAGAGCTCTTTATTCTTTATTGTGTCTCCGTGTGATTTATTTATTTAATGTCAACTGGCAAGGTTTTCTAAATAATATGAAACGCTACCTGTCAAAAACCTGAGTTTAAAAACTTCATAAGATTGTGAAATGTTTCTGAATTCCTTCAACAAGGTTTTAGCTGTATAGACACTTATTCCTTCGAACTACTGCTCTTCTTCCATTTACATCTTTTCTAGAAAATACATTTCAGCCCTGATTCTAAAATATTTTATATCTATATATAAAATTTATATGCTTATATATCTATCTATATATCTCTAAATAAAATTTTACACCTGAAGAAAAGAAATAGCTAATGTTCATAGTTCACAGTACATAACCTGTCTTTGAGTTATACCTCAGCCTTACTTACTGGATGACCTTCAGAGAGCTGCCAGAAACAGTCCTTCATTTAAATTGCTCTTCCTTAACACTGTTATTTGACAGTTGTGCTACAGGAAGAGTATTCAATGTCAGAGATGTCAAAAAGCTTTGATTCCCCAAGAGTTCCTGGGAGATAAATTCTAAAAGGCATGCCAGTGTTTTAGCCTTGTATTAAGGTCACGTTCTTTCGAAATATATTTTCTTCAAATGCATGTTACTATTTTTATGCCCAAGTTACATATGCCTGTGTGATAGATTCCCCACCCCTATCTTCAGAGATCTAAAAAAAAAAAAATCATCTGCTTGACATTCATTTCATTCTATGTGGTTTCATTCCACTCCATGTGCTTAATAACAGCCACACTTATGCCAAGATACAACTTAATGAATACATGCTTACAATTAGCTGCTTTAAAAAAGAGACTGGATATTTGATACTTAATTTATGCTCATTTTGAAGGACCCTCTTTACATGTGACTTAGTTTGGTGTTCACCCAAAAAACTATTTTACTTTTCAGTTTAGTGTCCAAATAGAAAAAAATTTTCTATTCTAATTAATTTTCTAGCTTTCATCATGTATATATAGATAGAGAATAGCTATAATTTTAAAAGTTTTCAATACTAGGCAGGATGCTAAGGGTACTTGGAGCAATATAAAATTTTAGTATGTATACTAAAGTAACTACTCAGAAAAATTCTTAGATACTTAGCCAACAAATATACATGGAGTACTTATTATGTGCCAGATACTGGGCTGGATGCCTTCTCCAGAAGGGATAGTGATTAGGTAAACCATTCCATGACAACCACTATTTCTTTCCCTGGTTTCCTTTTTACACCTTCAAATTCTTCAGCATAACAAATAAGCATTTTCTAAAGCTATTCCAGGAACAGGTAAGCAACACATCATTAAGCCTAAGCATAACCAAATACTATTAAGTTGTGGGTTTTTGGGAAAAGTCAGACATATAGAATGGACAGATACATTTGATTCCAGTCCAGCTTCTAAGAGGCAAACAATGCAAAAAAGTGGGACTCATAGACCACAGCAAAGATTTTTACACATCATCAATTACTGAGGGCTGAATTCCTACAGAGCCACCCCAATCATAAACAAAACAAGGCATGGTAGAGGCTGAGGAGGATAGGACAGATGTTAGGTGAGTTATAAGAAGGGAAGTTTCTATAATCTGTTCTTGGGAAATGAAGGGAAGACTCTGGCAGGAAGGTAAACTGAGGTCCATTTGACACTGTAATGTATGGAGATGGATGGGTGGCTGGGTCCCCTTTCTACCTAGAAGAGACCCAAAGAAGCCACATCCCAAATATCCTTTCATTCAAATATTTTTGGAATGACTAGTATTAGTAAGATACAGCGTTAGGTACTTTGGAGATACAAAGCCATATGGCATAGTTCCTACTTCAAGATATTATTTAGTGATAACACAGATACTGTCTAAACTTGCATCAATTAGAAATTCCTTCGAATTAACAAATACCTCTGGAGCTGTTATGAGGTACCATAATTCATTCACAGTTCAATGTAAAAAAGTTTTTAAAATTCTGATGTTTAAAACAAGTAAAATCTTAGCTGAGATATGCTATAATAATAATAATATTATAATAAATAATAGATAATGTTATAGGTTAGGGTACTTTCTAGAAGGCAGAGAATTTAGCCTATTTGGAGTTTTACTCTTCTTGCTTCAGGAATTTTCTCCCATTGATAAATGAGACCTAAGAAAGAGGGAAGCCTTCCCCGTTAGGTCTTCCTTTCCAAGAACCTAAGGAGCAGAGAAGGAAAACCAAGGGCAGACCTCCTCCTCTTCTCTGTTCTAGAGCTCCTATATGAATCTCATATATCACAGAGAAGGGGCTCCCTGGAAAAGTGGCAGAAAGCTTTACAGGCCAATATAAGCCATTCAAGAGAAGACAAAATGTATGCAGACATAATAATAATTTTAGTGGCAGCATCAGCTCATAGAGCGTACAGAAAACACTCTTAATTACCTCACTCAATACTCTTTTGTTGGGACTTCCCTGGTGACACAGTGGTTAAGAATCTGCCTGCCAACGCAGGGGACACAGGTTTGAAGCCCTGGTCCGGGAAGATCCCACATGCCACGGAGCAACTAAGCCCATGCGCCACAACTACTGAGCCTGTGCTCTTGAGCCCGGGAGCCACAACTACTGAGCCCGTGTGCCACAACTAATGAAGCCCACATGCCTAAAGCCCATGCTCTGCAACAAGAGAAGCCACCCCAATGAGAAGACCACGCACTGTAACAAAGAGTAGCCCCTGCTCGCCACAACTAGAGAAAGCCTGTGTGCAGCAACAAAGACCCAACACAGCTAAAAATAAATTAAGATAAATAAATTTAAAAAAATACTCTTTTGTTTTTAGAAAATAGGCCCATCTTGACTACTTGTATTGAAAGGGTAGAGCTACAGAAATCATGTGGTCTCAACCCGATTTCCATAAGATTTTAGGTCAATATTAGAATTCTATTAGAATTATTACAATATTACAATTAAAAAAATGAAAATGGATCAATTCAAATAAAACTATTCATAAAAAGCATGAAAAGGCTAACAAGAACTGATTTTCTAATGGGTGTAAAATTATAAAATCTTCCTCAAGATACAGTCAAAATACATTTAGACCTTATTTTTGTATAAGCCACAATTTTGCTTCTTTAGTCTCTGTTCTCCCCTTCGCCTTGTGAACCCTCAGAACAAATCTCAAGCAACTGTTCCCAAAGGATAAACTTCCTTTTGCAGATGAAATAGTTTGATCTTCTAGTATAGTCACAAGGAGATTTGAGAGAGTTAAACACAAACACCACTTTATTTCTTGTTAATGTGAACAAAATTCTTGTGTGGTTGTTGATACAAAGATGTAAATGCTTCAACTTTCTGTAACAACGGGCTCTACTGAAATGACACATTCAAATAAATCTCTGGCTCAAAATGAATTTAACTTAATAAACATTTAATATATTTAAATGCATTATTTTATTGTTTTGATAGAAGCTACATTATTATAAAACCAATGAGTTAACCATAAGAACAGGTTATGCTAGCAAAAGAAGTTAATGGTAAACAACACAGTGAAATATAATACTTTTGGCCTTACGGCATGCAAATGAGTCTTTCTGAAGTTCTAAGCACTTTTTATAGGGTAAAATACCACTGAATAAGATTAACTCTTTTCTGCTTTGTCTTACCCTTCATAATATCAATTAGGCAATGGCAGATAATCCTAGACACAAAAATTACACAGAAAATAGCTAAACCAAATTTTCTCTATAACTTCCTCAACTCTGATGTGTCAATAAAACAGATTTGTAACTGCCTTAGATCTGTTAACAGATCTCAGTATGTTGCCTTGCCCATATTTTTTTTAATTTTTAAAATTTTTTTAAATTTTTTAACATCTTTATTAGAATATAATTGCTTTACAATGGTGTATCAGTTTCTGCTTTATAACAAAGTGAATCAGTTATACATATACATATGTCCCCATATCTCTTCCGTATTGCATCTCCCTCCCTCCCACCCTCGCTATACCACCCCTCTAAGTGGTCACAAAGCACCGAGCTGATCTCCCTGTGCTATGTGGCTGCTTCCCACTAGCTATCTATTTTACATTTGGTAGTGTATATATGTCCATGCCACTCTCTCACTTTGACCCAGCTTACCCTTCCCCTTCCCCGTATCCTCAAGTCCATTCTCTAGTAGGTCTGCATCTTTATTCCCGTCTTGCCCCTAGGTGCTTCTGACCATTTTCTTTCTTTCTTTTCTTTTTTTAAATTCCATATATATATGTGTTAGCATACAGTATTTGTTTTTCTCTTTCTGACTTACTTCACTCTATATGACAGTCTCTAGGTCCATCCACCTCACTACAAATAACTCAGTTTCATTCCTTTTTATGGCTGAGTAATATTGCACTGTATATATGTGCCACATCTTCTTTATCCATTCATCTGTTGATGGACACTTAGGTTGCTTCCATGTCCTGGCTATTGTAAATAGAGCTGCAATGAATATTTTGGTACATGACTCTTTTTGAATTATGGTTTTCTCAGGGTATATGCCCGGTAGTGGGATTGCTGGGTCTTATGGTAGTTCTAATTTTAGTTTTTTAAGGAACCTCCATACTGTTCTCCATAGTGGCTGTATCAAGTTACATTCCCACCAACAGTCCTTGCCCATATTTTTCAACAGACTCACTCAACCTGAAAAACTTATTTTCATCTATAACTTCTATAACATTTTCATTAGCCAGAATGGCACAGAATGGTACCGCTATCTCCAAGCCACATACACTTTGTGATCAGCTCTTGACTTCAATATGGCAAGAGGAATAAAATATTATAAACTTTCACTTGAATGCTGCTGTAATTTCCCAAAAGGTTTGTATATTTGTGAGAAAGATGCATCACAATGAGGATGTAGTTTGTCAGTAAATCGAATTCTCCTACAGTGAAAGCCCACTTAATTAAATTTCTCTACTAATTCCTTCAAATATAAAGAGGGAATCAAAATCAGAACACATTGACCTATGCCTGATTTTCATTAGGTCTGTTCCTAGGTACTGAACATGCCGTAGCATTTTTTGCTTTTGATTTTTCTGGTGGCTTTTCAAAGATTAATAGTAAATAGTAAGAATGAATGCTTAATAATCAACTTTTTGATCATTTTATTACTGTCTCCTCAAGCTATCTAGAACTGTTTTTATGTTATTAGCCCACAGGGTCAATAACTTTAGTTAGAAAATGTGTGAAGACAAAGAACAAAAAATAAATATTTCATAACTGTCAGTGGCAAAGATCCTGATTCCAAGTTATATTATCATAACCTAGTGAATCTTAGCATTAGCTATTGAATGCTCCAAATCAATAAATAATATATAGCATTCAAGATAAACCTTGACAACCTTTCTCTGTACCTAGTTATGGAGAAAAATCTCTGACTTCAACTATAAGATTTAAGACCATCGCTAATGTTGTAGTTGGTTAGTGCAGAGAACTAAGCCATGCTTCTGTGTTCTCATTCAATTCCTATTAACCTACTTTAAGGATCAAAGGCTCTTTGGAAATTATTTAATAATAATTATTATTAACAGTCTCTTTATCTTGCCTAGAATGAATCTGAATTTATTTTATTAATGAGTAGTTATTTAGTAAATACTTAATATTCTACTTAATACAGATGCTATGGCTCACGTTGACAACTCTTCAAGTTAATCCTTCAAACCTGATCAGAGAGATAGGGTATGAAGCAACAGAATTTATGGATTAGGGTAAGAGGGGGATACAAATATGTGAATTCTGAATTATAAGAAAACTTGTAGTTATTAGAAAGTATATATACTTCTTATAAGAAAGCTTATTTAGAAGTAGATTAATTTAAAAACATGTTTCCCTCACTCCACTGGTGATGCAGACTGAGGACATCAATGGCTAAAAGAACGGCTCTCAATTCAGGATATAAACAGCAAAGTCAAGTCTCATGTTTGATAAACTTCCTTTTGGAGAAAACTGAAAAAAAATTCTTGCTTTGTTACTTTGCCACAATGCTTTTTATACAGTAGATATGTTTGTGATGAATATCATTACAAATTTGTAGCGAATATCATTACAAACCTATGATCACTGTCAGGCAGTTACATTCTAGGTAGGAAGATGGACAATAAAGAAGATAAATCAATTATCCACTTCTGGGTAGTTATCCAAAGAACACAAAAATACTAATTTGCAAAAATATAGGCATCCCTATGTTCAATGTAGCATTATTTACAAAGCCATGCCAATGGAAACAACCTAAGTGTCCATCAATGGATGACTGGATAAAGAAGATGTGGTATACATATAAATATAATGGAACATTATTCAGCCATAAAAAAGGATGAAATCTTGCCACTTGTCAAACCTGGATGGACCTTGAGGGTATTATGCTAAGTGAAGCTAAGTCAGATGGAGAAAGACAAATACCATATGATTTCCTTCACACATGGAATCTAAAAAAACAAATGCAGAAACAAAATAAAGCAGAAACAAACTCATAGAGAACACATTAGTGGTTACTAGAGGGGAAGGGGGTTAAAGGGTAGGCAAAATGGGTGAAGGGGGTTAACTGTATGGTGATGGATGGTAACTAGACTTGTGATGGTGATCACTTTGTAGTGTATGCAAAATGTTGTATTATAATGTTGTACACCTGAAACTTACATAATTTTTTTAAAAAAGAAATCAATTATATAGACTATTAAATAGTGACAAGTGCCAAGGAGTAAAAAGAAAGCAAAAAAGGGATTTAGGAGATGTGTATGCATAAGTGTGTATGTATGACACAATAAAAGGTATTTAAAATTTTAGGCTGGCCAAAGAAGGCCCCCATTATCCAAAGCACATACAAAGAAGAGTGAGAAATTTATGCCACTGCTTATTGTAAGCAAAGATATTGCTGCCAAATTGGTTGTTATTCTGGGTGTGTCCAAAAAATTCTTGTTTAGCTAAAAAAATGAAACTTCTAAAAAGTTTAAGAAGAATTAACTCTATTTAATGCAGGAAATTACACTGCATAACATGCATTTTTAGCAAAGCAGCTTTCCTTTTTTTTTCCTTTTTAAAAATATTTATTTGTTTGGCTGCACCGGGTCTTAGTTGAGGCACATGGGATCTTTGTTGCCGTGTGCAGGATATTTAGTTGTGGCGTGTGAACTCTTAGTTGCGGCATGTGGGACCTAGTTCCCTGACCAGGGATCAAACTCGGGCCCCATGCAATGGGAGCATGGAGTCTTAGTCCCTGGACCACCAGGGAAGTCCCAGTAAAGCAGCTTTCTTAATTTTATTTTTAGGAGACGAATCATGAATCGAAAGAGAGAAAACAAATAATTTACTATATAAGGTTGTCGAATTTTATTTTAGACAACATGGTAGAGTTTCTAAAGTACTGAGAGGTTCCAAGTGTCAATCCATTTGGGCAGAGTGTTTATATTCTTCAAAATGATGACAATTTCTTGAACATCATTGAGTCTATTAGTTTTGAAAAAAACCCCAGCTAATTAGAAATACAACAGTCTTGCATTATCTGGGCTATGCTGTTCACGTTGCTGTGGCTGGTTTTCCACTGGAAATCTCAAGAACGGTCCATGTTGTCCACCAGAGTAACAGATGAATAAATATACTAATGCACTTCCCCTAGTCCCAAGCCACTCCCTAGCAAAGCTTTTCGTGTTTAAAGAACTGCATTCCTTCTTGCAGGACAACCTGGGAACAATTTAGTGTATTTAGATGTAATGATTCCTTGTTATCCACAAAGAAGTTGATCCACTGAGTGCCTCATTTCTTATCGTCCTAGCAGCAATTAGAATGTGGGAAATAACTTGACTCAATGTAATTTCTGTGGCATATTTTCCTCCATGTCTTGTTAAATAAAGTAAACAATGCAGTGTACAACATTCAGATTGCAAAGATGCATGAACTGCCCATTATCTACAGGAGAGTTTTATGACCAGCCTTTCCACAGCCCAGCCTTAGAGAAAGAAGAGGCACTATGGTAAGCTATGGCTTATCACTGCTGAAAATGTGACCACAGCAGTAAAGCCAAGTGACAGGAGCCCATATGATGGGATGGCCTGGGTTCAAACCCTGAATCATCTACTTACTGTGGGACTTGAGGAAAGTTCTTTAATCTTGTGTATGCCTCAATTTCAAAATGAAGATAATAAACTACAAACATTATTGGGTTGATATGAGGAAAATATATGTGTAATTGAAGTCCTCAAAGGAGAGGATGAGGAAGCAAAGTATTTGATGAAATAACAGTTGAAATTTTTCCAAATTTGATGAAAATTATTAAACCCACAGACCCCAAAACTCAAAGAATCCCAAGACAAGAAACATAAAGAACACTATTTCGAGGTACATAATAATACAGAAACCAAACAACCCTGCTAAAAACCACATCTGTGGTTCTCAACCAGGGATTATTCCTCCCCATTCCTACTCCCCCGGGGACATTTGACAATTTCTGAAGACACTTTTGTTTGTCACAACTGGGAGGGGAAGAGTGTGTGTGACTGGCATCTAACGGGTAGAGGCCAGGAACGCTGCTAAACATCCTATAATGCACAGGACAGCCCTCACAACAATGAATTATCCTGCCTAAAACATCAGTAGTGCTAAGGTTGAGAAATACTAAAAGCAAATAATCATCAAAAGGCTTAAAACTAGTGATAAAGAGAAAATCTTAAAATCATATCATAATTTCCTCATTCCTGACAAATATAGAAAGTATATGATATTGTAATATTAAGCATTTTTTGGTAAATTACTCACCATGGTGAGCCAGGAGCTGAGCACCAGTAAGTAAAGGCGCCCAGACCTGTAGAGCTACTTGGAGGGGTTTCCAGAACTCACAGGTCAATGTGACCTTTTTTTTTTTTTTAACCTAAATTTACGGAGCTACACAGTGTGCAAAGTATTCTGAAGATTCTGCTGTGGTTCTCCTGACACTTAATCACAGGCAAAAAGTGATGGGACCAGAATTTGAACTGAAGTCTGTTTTGAAAACACACCAAAATAATAACTAATAAAACACAATTTAAGATCAAAAAAGCGCTCTTAGTTTACTATCTTGGATCTTCATAACAAGTCAATGCACATCTACGTTGCTAGAGCAGTGGTCCACTACAAATTTATTCAGATACTTTGGTAGCCCAAGACAGCTGTGGTAAGGCCTATTAGTCTATATTTCTTCATTTTTCTGTCAATTGGAGGGAAGAAGAGTGAAGAGTAGTCATAGCTATGGCAGGAACCGTGTACGTCATTTATTGAAAACTGTTTATAGTTTTTAAAAAAATTTTTATTGGAGTATAGTTGATTTACAATGTTGTGTTAATTTTGCTGCACAGCAAAGTGAATCAGTTACACATATGGATATATCCACTCTTTTCTAAATTCTTTTCTCATATAGGTCATTACAGAGTACTGAGAAGAGTTCCCTATGCTATACAGTAGGTCCTTATTAGTTATCTATTTTATATATAATAGTGTGTATATGTCAATCCCAATCTCCCAATTTATCCCTCCCCACCCCTTCTCCCCTGGTAACCATAAGTTTGGAAAACTGTTTATAGTTTTATCTTTATAGATGCCTAGCCTGGAGAAGGGAAGGAAGATATGGTTATTTTTGTTTGATATGTTCCCCCATGGAAAAAAAATTGAAAATCACTTCTTTGAAATATATAAATCAGATCTCTTTGGATCAATTTAGGTAGATTTTAATAGAATGTACACAGAGAGCTAGAGACATACTTTTTTTTTTCTGAATGGTTAAAAAAAGTCACACTAAAGGAAAATAATACTAAGAACACTCATAGTAGCATACTAATCAACAAAATTGTTTAGCTTAGAAAAATTAGAAATTCATCAGTGCTCTAAATGAGTCAAATTTGAGTTCTGTGTTTTAAGAAGTTATCTTCCAAGGTTGAAAAGTTAATATTGAACACAATTAGAACAACCGAGCCAATCTTCTTCTTTAGTAGAGGAAATACTAGATCAATATGTGTTTTACTGAGGAAGTATAAACATTAATTAGGGCTAGAGGAGTAGGCAATATATAATTTATCTTGAGCTTCAAACAGTTAAAAGTAGATGTGACTTCACAGTTTTGTTCTTTTTTTTTCTTTTAACTTTACCTTTTAACTTTATTTTCCTTCCTCTTTCTCAGGTGGTTCTATATACAAGTTACAGAGAACTCGAAATGAGTTCATTAACTTTGCAAACATGCCTTGTTTCCCCCTCCAATCGACTTAACTCTTTTTACAGTCCTATATATTCCCTATAAATGAATAATAAGAAAAGTTTATACTTACTAGAAAGAACAGTCGTAAGGAAAATGTAGTCTGAAAAGGATATGAGTCCACATTCTCCAAGGGTGTAAAATATACTGCCTTCGTCAGCAAATTTTTCTCGTTCCTGGGCAATTTTCTATTGAATGTATGGGTTCCACCAAAAGATAAAAAGAAGATATAACAGAATGAGAATATAAATAGTTAGAGATGAATCACCATTTATCTGACAGTTTTATGCTATTTATCATAAGCACTTCTCTGATGGCCATTCCAAATTAATGGATCCTTTACAGTTTTTAAAATGATTAAAATTATAAGAAAAAAGATGATTTTGTTTGTTTGTTTCAACACTGGTTTAATGTGAACAATGGAATAAAATTTTCAATTTTATGAACTTCCATTTAACATATAACAGGCCCACTTCAGGGCTGGTTTTACCTCTTAGTTTGAAAAACAATCTACCTTTTTCTATAGAGGTATTTAAGGTAGAGAAAAAAAAGAAAAACTAAAATAAAATCAGTTCTAAATGCCCAAGAGAAACTATACAACTAGTAATGAGAAATGAAGAGGTAAGCAACTATTGTAAACACCCACACAAATGCTCAGAAAACTAATTTCTGAAATGCTAATTTTAACTTTTACCTTATGAACCCCAAGAACCTTAGTTTGGGAATGTAGAACAGTTTACAAAGTAAACAGCATCTCTGAAATATAATGTCAAGTCAGACACACACCAAACTTTAGGCATGAGTTAATTTAATTACATTTACTGTGACCTTGATGGAGGCTCCTAAATTTCAGCTATTTGAAGAAACTCTCCCAAAACTTAGCTTTTACTCTAAGTATGTATTTATTTTCTTTAATCTATAAAGCTCACAAAGAGAGTTAATTCTCAGGTTCAGTAATGGTCTATCTGGGAAGCAGTCTCTTCCTGGGTGTTTAAGGAAACTTACCCTGTTTTCTGATTTGCTACCAAACCATAAACTTAGTGGTGACATTGAAGATACTTTCAAAAACTGAAAAGGATCCACCAAAGAGTTAGACTTAAAACACATTTCCATAAGTTCTGGACCAACCAAAGAAATTTCAGGAATTATTCTGGGTACCAAAAAAAGAAATAGGAGGTTTTAAAAACCCAAACCAACAAAGCACAATCAAAGTAATAATATCATGCAAGCACAAAATAAGAAGCAGCACTGCAAGCATAACCTTGGGAGGAGTATCATGAAAATTAAACCAGCAAGCACCACCACACCACCATCCAGGTACACAACTATCCAATAGGTTACCTCTGTCTAGTGAAGGTCCCATCATACACCACAAAGGAAAGAAAACTGGTTAACCAATTGAAGACACAAGTACCAAATGAATCATCATGATCTTCTTAGTAAACCCACTCAAAACAGCCTCTACTGGATATCTGCTTGTAATAGGAAACAGTAACCATGGACAGGCAAAAATCCATAGTTGAACGCCTGCAAAGTGTAAGAGGTTTTGATGGCAGTTTCTACTTAGGAAAGTGCTTCTGACTCATTTGTGATGGGCAGAAAGCCTGGTCCGGCCTGACAGAATTTAGAGATTACGTCTTTGAGCCAAAACCAAAACTGAGCCCCCAGTCCAGTATGTTCAATTAAGGTTAGATCTCATATCACACTTGATCATCTACCAATAGATTAAACACAAATTTCAGACAAAAGAAGGCTATTGGATGAAAAGAGCAGCAAAGCTGTTCATTGGGAAGTTAATATTTTAATTTCTCAAAAGAAAAAAATGTACATTTTTAACATTATCCAAGATACTGCAAAAGTAAAGCATGTGAATAAGAAAAAATACACAAAATGAGAACAGGCTGTCAAAGGCATACCATTACTAGCCAGAATAAATTTGTATAGAAGCTGAGTAACCCATGTTAATTATGTAATAATCTTACGGAGAGACTGCTATAAGCAAATAAAATAAATAATATATTGCGATCCAGAAGTCGAGAAACAGACAAAAGTCTAAGGACAAACTGAAATGAGGCAGATAAGCCAAAAAAGCATATCTAACATTATTTTTCTAAGAACCATCTGGACTATGCTGCTGCTCAGAAGATAAAAAGAAAAATCCAAGTTTGTCCACAACTTTTTATTTTGATATACTTTCAAACTCATAAAAGTGGAAAGATCCGTATAAGGAACTCTCATATGCTTTTTACTCAGAATCACCAACAGTTTATGTTATCACTCTATTTGCTTTTCATTTTATGTAGATACATATTTTCTTTTACACCATATTGAAAGTTGGAGACATATGCCCCTTTACACTTAAATACTTCAGTATATATTTTCTATGAACAAAGACATTCTCTTACATATTACAGTACATATTTCATAAAACCAGGATATTTAATACTGATACATACTATTATCTAATCCACAGTCTATTATCAAATGTAGTGAATTGTCCCAATAATTTCCTTTCCTTTATCTTCCCCCCAGTCCAGGATGTAGTCCACAATCATAAATGGCATTTAGTTGTCATGTCTTTTTAATCTCCATTAATCTAAAACAGCTTTCTTTGCCCATCTTTATTTTTTCCTTTGGAGGTTTATGCCCATCTTTACTTTTTCCTTTGGAGGCTTATTATTATTTTTGATTGTGGTAAAATTCATATGACATAAAATTCACCATTTTAACCGTTTAACCATAAAATGTGTGGGCCTTTTGGGTTTGGCTTCACGTATCATATTTTGTAGGTTCATCCATGTTGTAGCATCAATCAGTGCTTCATTCCTTTTTATCGCCAAATAATATTCTATTGTATATATACCACAAATTGTTTATCCATTCATCCACTGAAGGATATTTGGATTGCTTCCACCTTTTGGCTATTGTGAATAGTGCTACCATGTACATTCATGTACAAGTATTTGTTTCACTATCCGCTTTCAGTTGTTTTGGGTATACACCTGGGAGTGGAACTGCTGAGTCGTATCATACCCCTATGTTTAAGTTTCTGAGGAACAGCCAAACTGTTTTCCACAGTGGCTACACTATTTTGCATTAATACCAGCAATGTAAAAGGGTTCCAATTTCTCCACATCCTCAATTTTCTTTTTCTTTCTTTTTTTTTTAAAATTATATCCATCCTAGTGAGTGTGAAATGGTATGTTATTAAGGTTTGACTTACATTTCCCTGGTGCCTAATGATGTTGAACATCTTTTCATGTGTCTGTTGGCCATCTATATTATCTTCTTTGGAGAAATCTCTACTCAAATCATTTGCCCATTTTTGAGTTGGGTTATTTGTCTTTCTGTTGTTGAGTTTTGTAAGTTTCATTATATCAATATATTCTATACACTAAACATATCAGATATAGGGTTTGCAAATATGTTCTCTCATTCTGTTCATTGCCTTTTCACTCTCCTGATAATGCCCTTTGGTGTACAGAAATTTTAAATATTGATGAAGTTCTATTTGTCTATTTTTTTCTCTTATTACTTGTGCTTTTGATGTCGTATCTAAGACTCTATCACCAAATCCAAGATCATGAAGATTCACCCCTGTTTCTCTAAAAGTTTTGTAGTTTCAGCTTTTATATTTAGCTCATTGATCTACTTTGGGTTAATTTTTGTATTAATGTGAGGTAGGGGTCCAACTTCACTATTTTGCATGTGATATCCAGTTGACCCCCTACCATTTGTTGAAAAGATTATTCTTTCACCACTGAATGGTCTTGGCACCCTTGATCAAAATAAATTGACCATATATACGTGGGTTTATTTCTGGACTCTCAATTTCATTCCATTGATCCTTGTGTCTATTCTTATGCCAGTACCACGCTGCTTACATTTTTATAATTTTTAAAAACTGTGGTAAAATGTACATAACATAAAATTTACCACGGAACCATTTTAAAGCGTAAAATTTGGTGGTATCAAGTACAATCACAATGTTATGTAACCATCACCACTACATAGTTCCAGAACATTTTCATAACCCCATTTGGAAGGAAACCCCTTATCCATTAAGCAGTCACATCCCACTGCCCCCTCCCTCTAGCCCCTGGAAATCACTAATTTGCTTTCCATCTTTATGGATTCATATTTTTGGATAGTTCATATAAATGGAACCATACCTAGTTATTTTCTTAGTGGCCATTCTGCAGATTACAATTAACATCTTAAATTTACAGCAACCTAGTTTGAATAAATACCAACTTAGCTTCAATAGTATTAAAAAACTCTGTTCTTGTAGAGTTCCATTTCCCTTTATGTTATTTTTGCACATTACATTTTTATACAGTGTGCCCATTAACATAGATTGATAATTACTGTTTCATGCATTTGTCTTTCAAATTACAGAGGGATAGATAGGAGTTATAAACCACAAATAAAATAATGCTGGCTTTTATATTTACCTATGTTGTTACTGGTACTGGTGTTATTTCTCAATATAGCTTCAAGTTACTATCTAGTGTCCTTTCTTTTCAGCCTTAAGTATTACTTTTAGCATTTTTTGTAGGGCAGATCTACTAGCAACAAACTCCTCCACTTTTGTTTATCTGGGAATGGCTTAATATCTATCTCCTTCACTTCTGAAGGATAATTTTGCAGGTATAGAATTCTTGGTTGACAATTTTATTTTTCTTTCAGCACTTTAAATATGTCATCCCACTGCCTTCTGGCCTTCATGGTATCTGATGAGAAACTGGTTGTTAATCCTATTGTGTATAGTTTGTGTGTGGAAAGTTGCTTCTCTCTTCCTGTTTTCAAGATTCACAGTCTTTAGCTTTTGACAGTTTGATTATAATGTATCTCAGTGTGGGTCTCTTTGAGTTTATCCTATTGGAGTTATTTAGCTTCCTGGATGGGTAGATTCATATATTTCATTAAAGTTGGAAAGTTTTGAGCCATTATCTCTTCAAATATTCTTTCTGTCCCCTTTTCTCTCTCCTTGCCTTCTGAGATTCCTATTGTACATATGTGGCACACTTGGTAGTGTCACATAGGTCTCATAAGCTCTGTTCATTTTCTTTTTTTGTTTCTCAGACTGGAAAATATTAATTGACCTATCTTTAAGTTCACTAATCATTTTTCCTGTGTATTCAAATCTGCTGTTGAACCCCTTCACTAAAGTTTTCCTTTCAGCTATAGGAAATTTTCAGTTCCAGAATTTCTATTTGATACCTTTTTATAATTTCTATCTATTTTTTCCTATTAGTTCATACATCATTCTCCTTGTTTCCTTTAAGTTCATTGCCTGTAGTTTCTTTTAGCTCTTTGAGTATATTTAGGACA
Source organism: Orcinus orca (assembly GCF_937001465.1). Classification (NCBI taxonomy): domain Eukaryota; kingdom Metazoa; phylum Chordata; class Mammalia; order Artiodactyla; family Delphinidae; genus Orcinus; species Orcinus orca. The sequence goes on from NC_064572.1 coordinate 30,565,523, forward strand.
GTTGATTTTAAGTCTGTCTGTAATAAGTTGCAATATCTGAGCTTTCTCAAGGGTAGTTCCTATTCCTTTTTTTTCCCTGGGCCATACTTTGTTTCTTTACAAGCATAATGTTTTTGAAAACCGGACATTTTGTATATTACAATGTGGTAATTCTGGAAATAGGATTCTCTCACCTCCTCAGGGTTTGTTGTTGCTGCTTGCATGGGTTGTAGTCATTTCTTTAATAATTTTTGTAAATTCTTTTGTAAATACTTTGTCCAGCATGGTCACTCAAGTCTCTGTTTCATACCTTAGTAGTCAGCTAGTGATTTGACAGAGATTTCCTTAAGTTCCTGGATCCAAAGGGTGGGGAAAAAAAAAACCTCTCAAGATCCTTGCAGACTGGCTCTGTGTTGGCATTCTTTCAATGCTTAGTCACTATTTATAATTCTGCCCTTGCCTTCATTTCTTGCTTGCTTGGAAGCTAAACATCAGCCAGAAGTGAAAGGTTAGGGTCTGTTGGGGTTTCCTCTAAGTATTCATTTGGCCCTGGGTGTGCACATGGCCTTCCAGGTTCACCAGTATATGGTAGAGCATTTCAAAGTCCTTGTTCTCTCACCTATCTCCTGCTGCAGCCTCTTCTTTCCCAGCTGTTTTGGTTTGTCTGCTGCTTGTCTTCAGCTGCTGTGGCTAGTATATTTACCTTTATGCTTTTAACAAATGCCACCTGGGAGGTCACCCCAGCCTTAAGAAAGCTCCAAGGTAGGCAAAACAAACACAAACCCCCAAGCTGATTCCTCATTGGCCAGACAGATCAAGGCCCACATTCACATTCTCTGAAAACAAGGTCTGCCCTGCCCCCTCTGGCACCAGGGAGCTATACCAAGAACGCACAATCTTTATGGCTGCCACTGTGTTGCGGGGTGGGGGGTGGTCATCAGAGAAGTTAAAACACCACAACATTCTCTTACCAAATTTCAGCAGCTTCTTTCTTCTTTAAGCATTCCCCTAGTTGCTTAAAGTCTGATTAGTTAGATTCCACAGATCTGAAAAAGCTGATTGACAGTTTTCACTACCTTAATTATTGTCTTAGTGGACGTGTGTAGTTTTGGCGTTACCTACTCTGCCAATTTTGGTCTCTTTCTACTTTTTGACCTGGAACAATTTGAAAAGTACAGGTGAATTATGTTGTAAAATATCCCTCAATTCGAATTAGGCTGCTGTTTCCTCATGATTACGTTCATATCTATTATATCTATTATAAACTATGAATTCATAATGATATCTCTAATTCCATTCTAATACCACAGAGCACAATTTAGTCTTGTCCTTTACACACGTGTTACTCCCTTCTGCAACAGAGAGAAATCTGGTTCCCATTATCCGCAATATATTTACTCATTTGCTCAAGCTTAGAATACAAGGAAGATAGTTTCACAATTGCTAATTATCCCTGCAAAAAACGAATGTATCATCTAGAGTTCAATATCTGTTACAGTTTTAAGTAAAATCTACTTATGGTGAAATGCACAAATCCAATATACGATTCAATGAGTTTTATAAATACATATCTGAGTAACCCAGATATATATTTGGGTTATAGAACATTTCTGCCATCCCTGATGTTTCCTTTATGCCCCTCCACAGTTAATTCCCACCATATTTTTGCACCACAGATTAGTTTTGCTTTTTCTAGAACTTCCTATAAATGGTATCACCAGTATATACTCTTTGATGTCCAGCTTCTATGGTTCAGCATAATGTTGGGGAGATTCATCCACACTCTATTTATCAGTAACTCATTCATTTTTATTGCAGAGCAGTATAATACCAATAAAATTAAAAATATTAAAAATAAATAATTTATGCAAATTATTTTGCATATAATTGTGCATATAATAATGCACACAAGGAATATCACAATTTATTCATTCCTTTAATGATTAAACAGGCACTTTCCAGTTTTTGGCTATTTTGAGTTTCCTCAAAGTTGTACTTCTTTTACTTGCACCATCAGTGTATTAGAGTTCTAGTTGCTCCACATCATTGTCAACATTTATGTGGCCAGTTTCTTTAATTTAGCCATTTTAGTGGTATCTTATTGTGGGTTTTTTGAGCATTTCCCTGATGACCAAGTGTTTTAAGCACTTAGTTTATTGACAATTAATATATCTTTCTCTGGGAAGTATCTGTTCAAGTCTTTTGCCCATTTTTAATAGTTTATTGACAATTAATATATCCTTCTCTGGGAAGTATCTGTTCAAGTCTTTTGCCCATTTTTAATTGGGTTGTTTGTCTTTTTATTATTGATCATTATATGTTCTGGATGTGAGACTCTTTTCAATGTGTTAGCCAGACTCCAAAATAACCCCAATGTTTCTTGCCTCCTTGTGTATTCATGTCCTTGTGTAGACCTAGTCTCTTCCCACACTGAATCAGGGTTGGTCTGTATAACTAATAGAATACAGCAAAAGTGATATTTCTGTTTGCAGGGCTATCTATGAGACCTCTGCTGTACTGAATACAATTACAGGGACCAGGAGAGGCCAAAAGAAGGTCAAATTGCTGTACATAAGAAAAAGTTGAAGAAGACATCTGGGAGAAAAAATATAGAAGGAAAAGGGACCCTGGAAATGTGAGCCAAAAAGAGGAAGGAGACGTGACCAGAGAGTAATAGAAAGTATCGAAGTTGGGAAAACAGAGAAAAGAAAGCATATGAGCACATATGTGCACACATGTGTTTGAGAGAAAGGACAGAGAATACATGTTTTGCAGTAGCTCTTTAAAAGCAAGAAAGGGACTTCCCTGGTGCTGCAGTGGTTGAGAGTCTGCCTGCCAATGCAGGGGACACAGGTTTGATCCCTGGTCCAGGAGGATCCCACATGCCATGGAGCAGCTAGGCCTGTGCGCCACAGCTACTGAAGCCCCCGTGCCTGGGGCCCATTGCTCCACAACAAGAGAAGCCACTACAATAAGAAGGTCCCACTCGCCACAACTAGAAAGGGCCTGTGCGCAGCGGCGAAGTTCAGTTGGGTCTTCGCACTTGGTGAAGACCCAACGCAGCCAAAAATAAATAAATTAATAAATTAATTTTTAAAATAAATAAATAAAATAAAAACCAGAAAGAAAGATGTTTAAAGAGGACTTTTAAATTAGCCATGCTTTGTGATGTGCCCTGTGCAATACAGTCTTCTAATTCTTTAGTAAAGGTCTACATTGTTCTTCCATGCTTCAGGAGTTGGGGTGGGGGTAGAAGGAGACAGGGAGAGAAGTTACATTATGTTTTCTGAGGCATCCACTTGTCAAAGAGTAGTTCAGGTACATTTAGGATTACACAACTATCTATCAATATTAACTCTAAGAATTTATAAGTGTGTTTTCAAGTATCTAAAACTCCAAAGATAACTTATAAAATTCATGACATATATTAATCACAAACACCTAAACTGTCATAAAACCATCATATTTGATCCCTCAAATTATTTAAAGTTAGGAGGAGAATTGAATAAATATGTCAAGATTTGGAAAGAAGTGGGAATTACCAGAAACCAATTTTTAGACTATTTTGTGTTGCATGACAGTTTGTTAGCTGATATTCTTAAATCAAAGGCCTGATTCTACCATAAATGATATCCTCAAGTCAAACAGCCAAGGCACAAGGAGAATCTGTGAAAATAGATATATTGGAGTTTAATAATGAATAAATTTTTAAAAGCACCGAAGTACGGTGAAAATGGAAAATCAAGATTCAAAGGAGAGTGGAAGGAAGGTTTTTGGTTATTTTTTCTTATTCCTAAAGTCTTATCAGTGTTTAATTTTGCAAATTGAGAATGTCAAGTAAATCGTTCCTTCACTTAATCTTTTGGATAAAGTTTAATCTTTGACTAAATTTTAAGTCACTTTTGTCCTAAGCAAATACCATTTATATACTTCAGGGGTGATATGGAGTCACAGTGCAAGGAAAACATAATCTTCCTTAGCAGATTGGTAGTAATGTTCATTTTCTCTCACTGTCTCAGAGGTGGTTATTTATATTTTTTGTTCCTAATGAACATTTATATTAATATGCATTTTTACTAGTGAAATCTATCACAAGGATTTGTATTTAATTCAATATAAATAATAAATTCAATATAAATAAACATAAGACAAACTAAAAGGAAGAATTCTATATAAAAGTCAAAAGAAATAGAATATATTTCAATTCTATTGTAAGACCATATAATGTGAGATTAAGTAATATATTAACATATCATTCAGTAAAAAAATTTATAGAAACTTACATTAAAGCTCCTGAGGTAAAATTCTAGCAACTACTTCAGTGTATATGCTGAAAATTAAACAGAACTGGGTATTTTAAAAAGAAGCTATAATTGCAGATACCTTACAGAGCATTATACTATTTTATGCATCTTAGAAGCTACATATCAGACATTACTCTAATCACTTGAAACTCTGAAGTTAAGGCTGTGAAAGTGGAATGCAGGTAAACTGCTCACAATAGAATTTCTATTCAATTTACTGACAAATGTTCCTCCTGTTTTGGAGAACAAGACTATGTAAAATATTTCAAAGCAGTGTGCTCACTGACTTAAAATGAAATTTAACTGTTTTACTATTCATTTACATGACCTAGTCTTAGATCTTATATGTTTTAAAACTTAAAACATGGCTACAGACTCAACATCACTAAAACATTCAAATTACTGACCTTAAGTACAGGCAAATAAATTAATAACCTCATAAGAATCCTGGTATTGATCTCAACTGCAACATATCCTGAATCTTTTAATTTTTTAGATAAGCAGAAAGACTTAAGAGTAAACTTACAGCAGATCAGCAAAGTAACTACTACACTTCTCAGGTAGTCTAAAACCTCAATTGTTTTACCAGGATGGCTTTGTGCTGAAGCATTCACACTCTGGTTTCTGACCAACCACAAAAACTTATAAAACATCTGGCTAAAGTTGCAGGTACCATCAGGAGCCCTGGGACTGGGAATTCCAGACATGATTCCAAGTTGTTAATACTCACAGTGCTCAAACAGTGAATCCTGTTATAATAGGATTGAACAAAATAGGGCCAATAATTTTGTCTTCTAGGACTCGACTGGATAAAGCCAAAGAGAAAAATCATATCTAGGAGTTTAACCTCATTATTTATTCTAGTTAAGATCCACTTTTCAAGTTCTATAGTTTGAAGTAAACTTTTTTCTATCGAGTAGAAGTAGATGCACTATGCCAGCAAAATAGATGCTAACACATCATCTAGAACCTCCAAACATCTCTGGTATATAGAAAATGTGATAAAGAACGCAGCTTTACTATTTAAATTAAGATGTCATCCTTTATGAAACTGAAATAATTGGACTGTTTTAATATTAACATTTCTCTATATTGCTGAAATACATTTCGAAGCCTATCTAAATCCCTCAAGAAGTACTTGTGTTGTATTTCAAAAACAAATTATTGATAATAATATGCTTCTCCCAAAAGATGCAATTTCAGCATATAATTTCCAAATTACAAATAGTATTTCTACCTAAGGTTGGGGTGAGGGCAGGGAGAACAGGTGTTAGAAAGAGAAAATTCAGCAATTTCCCCATGCAATTAATGCTCACTCTTCATTATTTAGTTGGTGTACAGATAGATGCCAAAGCCTTTTGTAAGATATCAATCTTAAATAATCACACTATTCTCAATCAAACAGAAAATGTTGCACAGTTAAAATATGAGTTATTTTTCTTCCCCCATCCCATACCTGAACTTGCAGAAGATAGAATTTGGGGATATGTCAGATAAAAATTAAACTGAGATGTTTCTAATTTACAGTACTTTATGATTTCTACTTCTGACTCAGAGTTTCCAAACTTTTTAAAGGTATTATTGCATTTGAGGCAACAAACACAAATTACTGTGCAACAAACTGTGGAAGGTGAATGCTTAAGATTCTGGAAACTTCACTCTGCCAGAAAGCCATTCTCTTTTCAGTCCCCATTCTAACCACTTTAGCTCTGAGAAAAACTCCAAACACCTAGAATGCAAATGTTTTCCTATTTCATTAACTAGATGGGTAAAGAGAATATGGATACAAATGAAGATGCTTAAAAAAAACAGTGGCAGAAGATTTGATTAAAGCAATGATAAAAATTCAAAAGTCTACTGGAACAGGATTAACTTCAAAGAAATGATATAACTTTATTGAAATGATTTATTTCAGTCCTCAGTATCTGATGAGGTGTTCTCAAAACCCTAGATGGGAAAAATCATCAACTCTATTAGTTTCTACCACATTATGCCTGCAAACTTGCTTCAAGGCAGCTCTGGGTGGGAGAATCTATATTTTGTCATTATTGATTATCTGCTACCCAAATCTAAGAATTTAATTTTGAATATTGGCCACTCAAGTCAATCAGTGCTGAGAAGAACTGTCCTGAGCTCAGCAGCAGTCTTGGTTTCAGTCACATGGGTTAGAAAAGGCTTCCCTATCACTTCATGGGAAAACAACCTCACATACAAATTTTGAAAAATAAGTCAATATAGTATTTCACCTTCTCCCATTTGGAAAAAGTTATTACAAGAAAAAATGCACCATAAGAACAAAAATAAAAGAGTTTCATTCTGAGGATCACTGTTCACACCCTTGATTTACACTGTTCTAGTAACTATCATCTCCCAGGAAATCCTTTAGAAGAAGAACTTTTCAATCATTTTGAAATCAAACATTTTTAGGTATTCCTTGAATACCACCAACCATTAAAGACATATCAAGAATTTTAAAATTATAGTTTGCACGTTCTATGCCAGGAACTGTGCTAAACACTTGCATTACCTCTTTAAGTTCTCACTGCAATTCTATGAGATAGGTGATACTACTGTCTGCACTTAACAGATGAGAAAACTGAGGGTTAGAGAAGTTAAATAAGAAGCCCAAGGTGACAGTGCTATAAAGTGGCAGGACAGGTCATGGTCTGACTCCAGAACCCATGCATGAACTATTATATGTTGTACTGTATCAAATGCACAGAAATACATCAGGTGTCTATACTGTTTGCAATTTCTAAAATTTAATGCAGATTGAATATTTTTGGAGCAAAACATAGTTTATTATTGTAAAATATTAATCTTGAGGCTTAACTTGTATTAGCTCATTTATCTTGAAGTTGAAAATCTAGTTAATGATGTAGGTGCACATCATATTTTTATGCCCTGATTTGTTCAAATGTATATTTTAATCATTTTCAAAATGAGTATCATTAAAAGAATGTAATGATTCTCTATAATCTTTTTAATTAATAGATGTTACATTGATCTATAATTGGAGAAGCTTTTTATTTATATATAAAACTTCTAAAAAATGCACCATGGCAAAGCCAAATATGCAAACCAAGAACTATCCTCACACTTTCTCTGCAACCAAAGGTCATCAATACATATCAGTTGAGAACCCATTTTTACCAGAACAGAAGAAATAAAATGTTTTGAGTGGTTTTCATAGAAATCTATTTGTGTAACTTTGAAACATGCTAGAGTGTTTGTGCTAAAATAATTTTAAAACGGAAGTTAGTTTGGAACGAAGTCCTCTCATATCAAAGTGAATTTCAAATCTTGTTTCATGATGGAAAAGCTAAACATAAAGGTGTTGGAAATGTAATGGTTAGTCATGTTTATGCTTTCAAATCAACAATGATAAATCAAATGGGTTCACAGATGGTCCCAAATTCAAACACAACAGAATCTAAAATAAAAATGTATTTAAAGACATCTTAATAGAAGTCTTAATATTTGGGACAACCAAGTAAACTATACCCTCCTTGGGAGCACTTAACGATTATATTATTGTTCCTCTGTTCAAGATGAAAAATCAAGCACATGGTTTAAATCAACAGACTTTAGTAGTGGTGGAACTCAGAGACTGGAAAGAGACATTATGGATACTCCTCACAGCAATATAATAAGTACTGACACCATTCATAAGCTGCATCTGAAGAACAGCACTCATACTATGCTACCAGAAAAACAAAATGATTCCAGCCTCTCCACAGGCAATAGGAACTTAGCATGCAAAGGACAAATTCCTGTAAGGAAGCAAGCAAGAAAGTCCTCTTGTATAAAGTAACTGCTCATTGACCTTTGGAAGCTTAAACAATTTATACTAGTGTCACCAAAATGAGTGATATTTATAGAACCCAGTATAAACAATTCCTCCACTACCTATTCTAAGAAAAAGAGTTTATTATTTTTTAATATAAAATATAATTATTTTATATATAATATAAAAAGCTTATTAATAAGATATCCTTAAGAATATAATAAAACTTGATTCTGAATCCTTGATCAAGAAAGGATACTACCTTCAATAGTCAAAGTTTAAAGAAGACTGATGCTCTTTGTCAACTACAGAGGTTGACTACTCAATGCTGCAGGTTCTGGAGACTTTCAAGTTCTTACCAATTCCTACCTCTCTTCTCTTCTCCTCATTGTCTAGTAAGGACACCTAAGTGAGACAAGTCATTTTAAATCTCTAAGCCTTAAACCACACAATTATCAAAGGAGAGGAAGAATTTTTAGCTGCCTCCTACAAACTGTCCTGCCATAAACAGAGAACTGGAAGTGGCTGTCCTCAATCACAGGTGTTAACACCTCATTTGATTTACACTCCTTAGCACTCTGCATGATGGTTGTGCCACAGCTATTCTAAAACAAAATCTCCAGGATTAGAAACATTGATAATGGGATTATCAATAAATTATTCTGATACAGTAATTTAAATATTTGTTGGTTTGTTTCAGAATGCAATTAAAGGCAAAGGTGGTAAAATAATCTACTGCACCAATAACAGGATGATTGGTTTGGGGGTTTGGTAAGGAGACTACTAAAAATATAAACCATTTTAAGAACAAGGAAGCACAAGAAAAATGTATAAAAATAAACAGCACCTTGTGACCTTCATTAATTAAACAATTATTTTAAACCAAAGGATGTTCTAATTAAGCTTAGTTTATATTTTTATTAAGAAATGCAAGAGTAATGTTTTTTAATGAATATATTTTGAATACATTTTAATAGTTTATAAACTATAATTAAGTCTAAGCCTTCAAAGATCAATTTGAAAAGTACTTCTTAGGAGTGTCCTTGAAATTCTCCTTTGTCAGCCTACAATCTATATATTCTTTTTTATGATTTTCTCCATATATTTGCTGCTTTTCCATTTAAAGTTGTTGATTAGCTCAAAAAAGCAAAATGAAGTCTTTCTAAATGTTCCACCTGTTTCCCCTTAAGTCATTTTATTGAGCAAAGTACAACTAAGCAACTGCTTATCTGTATTTATTATTTAAGAAATTTCAAAAGAAAAAAAAAAACTACTAATTTTTCACTTGAAGTTACTGTTGTCTCACCATCCCTGCTACAGTTCAACTAGGAACATGGCATCCCTACTAAGACTATTTAAATGACCCAAGTAACTGAGTATCCATTATACAATGATTAAAACAGTTTCTTGACCTTTGGTGTGACACATAATGTTAAAACTTCCTTTTAAGTTATGCTAGGTACTACATTCTCAAGGACTTGTGCAGTGTTTGAATTGTCATATTAAAGATTTGTTAATTTAAAGTGACAGGAACTGAATCATTCTGAAGGGAGCAGGGAAAGGACATGAACATGCACTGAACCTTTGTCCCTGAAGCGTTACTATGGGTTTTGAAACATTAATTAATTTAAGGCACATGCTGCTGAGTCAGTACCTGCCAGAAATCCTGATCAGAAGATGAGAAAAAGAAAAAAAAAATAACATTGTTTGATTATATGAACAAAAACTCCCAAATCAAATATATTTATATCACAAACTATTATAACATATAAAGGACCAAATGTGATTTGGAATAAAATCACTGAACACCCGAAACAGGAAATGAGGAATACATAAAAATATTTTATATATTATCTGCTAGGTACAGTAAAACAAAACAAAACAAAAACCCAAATAACTCAATTCTTAACCTCGCTGAAATAAAACATACAGTTACAGAAAAACTTCACATTACTATAAAAAGAAAACACATGAATAATTACCTATTTCTTAAAGAAAAGGGAAAGCAAACACTTAACTTTTTTCCATGGGTAGTGAAACCATTTCTTTAATTAAGGTTTCCTTTAAGGGTATGTCACTATCATTTCATGATATACTATTTTTTTAACTTCATGGCAAATTCATTGCTTTACCACCTATATTTAACACATAGGCAACCAAACTCAGATGAGTTTAGAGGATTAATAACTACTCTAAGGAAGAGTTCAGAATGACTACTTAGAAACAGGTCTCTTGCAAAATTATGTTGCACTAAATAAAGTACTATTCATGTTAGTAACAAAAAGCCAGCCATCATGAAGGCTGGCACTGTTGAAGCAGTTTAAGTTAGCTAATTCAGCTGGGTACCACTCCAAAGTACCTTCATATACCAAATGGTTTTAAAGATTTTTTTTCAACAAATAAACTTCACTGGCTGTGAAATAAAATTTGACCTGAACTTATCATACTTCTCAAACCAACCTTAGTAGCATGATAAAAGTTCTTGATTGAAAAATATATGCTATCGACAATTTACAAGCCCAAGGCTAGGACTGATGTGACATAGACCCAAAGGATTTTACAGTACTGTGATGAGATGAATCACTGTGAACACAGAACAGCTCAGATATGAGAAATCAAACCAGAGGTCTCTCTTCAGTTCATAGACTAGCCATTTAATCCCGGCCAATTGCTCATTACAGAGATAGCACAAGGAGATTTTTATAGCTGATTTAACTGGAAAGGAAAGAACAACGGAGAGAGCAATTATGAAGAGCACATGCTTTTCTATAGCATTTCATACAAACCGAGAAAGAAGATAACATACATGATAGCAGCTAACTCCTTTCATAAATTGAGTAAAGGGCTGAAAGTCATGCAAAATAGCTATAATTTGTAGAGCCAGATACTTTGCTTATTGTCCTGATTTTATAGTTACAGAAGATAATTGACACTCAGACGTTAAGTGGTCTCTTGCCCAAGGTTATCCATCAAGTATGTGGCAGTGTCCATATCTGAATACAGGATTGTCTATATCCAAAACCACATTCTCTCATCCTGTGCTATTACACACTAACAAGTACAGCAATCCATAATTTTGTATTTTTCACATTCGTTGCAGAATACTTACATCTACTAACTGTTTACATGTAGCTTGTCAAATACTTAGATGCTCAAATTGGAAATCCCTTGTAAAATATTTCAGACACCAAAACCAGATTTTCTGAGGACTGCAGTGTGTTAAAGAGAACTAAAATTGTTAATTTGTAAGAAGAGAGAAAAATGAGAAAATGGTTTTAAAATAATTTAAAGAACTTTGGATGGGAAAGAAGGAAGACAAAAAAATCTGAGACTAAAAATAAAACAGGAAATTACAACAGGTGTCAAAGGATTTTCTGAAATGCTGAATCTGTACTTGATTTCATTTTGGTAATGTAATTACATTTTAAACTTTTGCTTGTCTAAAGACTAACTATAATGAGTAGCTCTATTCAAATTATTCTACATTTAACACACAACCGATCAGTATTTGAAAGAGTAAATAGTTTAGTTTGTAACAGAAATACTATTTTCTCTGCTATCTTGACTACAATGAGCCAGGATCCAGTTCTCGAAATACAGATGACACTTTTCACCTTAAGAGTGATGCCTTCGATTTAAAAAAAAAAAAGAAAAAACGACAGCATTTTCAAAATGCAAGTGGTGTTCATGGCATATGAGAAAACAATGGTGCAATAACAGTGAAGTTGAAATTCTAATTTCTAAATTCAGGCATTATAATTTGTATATCTCTTGTTTTCTTCCTTTAAAATGAAACACTATGTGGTTTCTCAGGTTAATATTGGCTTCTAGCTGTACTTCATCAAAGCAGAAAAAATTAACTTCAATACTCTTACCAAAAACAACGTGAAATAGCAAGTTCTTTCTCGCACAAATAGCATTAAGTTAGTAAAATAAAAGAAATATTTGATGAGAAATTTCTATTTACAAATAGATCATACAGACAAATAGCTTAGCTATATGAAAGATGATATAGCATAGTCCTTAAGATGGTGAACTCTAGAGCCAGACTACCAATTTGGAATCTTGGCTCCACCACTTACTAACTGTATGATCTTAGGTCAAAAAAAAAAAAAAAAAGTTACTTAACTTTTATATACTTTAGTATCTTATTTGTAAAATAATGAAAATAGTAAGCTATCTAAAAGAGTGGCTGTGTGGCTTAGAGTAATTATGTATAAACACTTAGAACACTGTTTGGCATATTATAAACACTCAAAAAACTTCAACTATGCTTCTTTTTCATATTATTATGATTAGTAGTAGTAATAGTTCCCTCAAGAGACAAATAGTCAAGCATTTTTCATTTAGATTTTACTTTCAACTGGAAAAATAAACCACTGACAACCAATGAGTGGATATGTTAATGGGGTTTTTTAAAAGGGCTCAATTATCACCCCTAAAATAATATATAATTATGAAAATATTTGTGGAGAACTTCAGCACTCGAAGAACTGAAATACTTTATCCTCTTAGAATCTGTTACACTTTTTAGGGCAAATGGAAACATGGATCAAAAAGACATGGAGCAAAAATAAAAAAATTCTGCCTATACATTCACATTTATCAATAGAAAGACCTGAATAAATACATCAATTCACCAAGAATTTAGAATTGACTGGTTTCAAGTCTCTGGAAACCAAAAGAAAGAGTGAGAGAGATGTGCCCAATTAACAATGCAGAATTCATAAGAACATCAATCCTGCTATAAAAATTTGAGCAAAATTAAAGCAATTCAAATAAATGTGAAGATTCACCAAACTCTATCCTATAAGAATTTCAGCAACACCCCCCCAATTTACCTTTGTTTGATCTGCAATACAATTTACTCTTAGAAGACAGGAAATCCCTCACATAACTTACTATACATGTCAAGGAGTAATAGTAATACTAGACCTTATTCCAGACTCATATTTTATCTGTGATATGAAGTAAATAATCACAACTCAAATAAAGCATTAAAAGTATTACATTACAGGAAAAAAAAAATGTGTCCACACTCCCCTTGGGGAACCACGACTTTCCCTTAAAGGGAATGGAATTTTAAACTTCATTTACCAATATTTTTAAAAGAACTTTTACCTAGTAAGCAATTAAAAGCATTTTGTTATATTAAAGCTTTGCTTTTTAACTACAGCTCCATCTTTTCTTCTGCATATCTTTTCTATTATAAACACTGTAATTGGTATTTCCTTTTCTAGACTTTGACCATACTTTTATCTCTTTCACCTCAATGTGGCCATTTCATCTTAATTTGATTTAAATTGTTTTCCTGTTCCATGTAAACAAACATTCTTGTAAGTATCATAAAGGAGATGGGAGTAAAACACATGTTAATTCTTTCTCCCAAATTAGGAGAGATCCTAAGAGGACGGTAATTACAAATAATGAAAAAATTCATTCCAGAGGCAGGACTTCTGAAATGTTCAGGGAGAGGTTAGGGAAAAAGGCAACTTCATAGAAAAGAAAGAATAAAAAAATCTATTTTCCAAAAAAAGAAATACATGGTGGAATGATAATGATAGACAATTAGTTTCAATGGGCAATTCACTGTTACTTAAAAGAAGAGTATGAACTTTAAAGTTTTTAGAAGAGAGAAGAGGACTACATCAAAGCTCTCGAATACTGGTATTCTTTGCTTAGAAACAATTTTACCCAGACCATGCAGTTTTCTACTGTAACTTAAAAAAAAAAAGGTAGGGTTTGAGATGGAGAAAGTTGTCTATTATAGGCGATAGGAACAGAAAATACAAACCATAATTTCTATATTTGGTATGCTGAGGAAAAAAAGGAGAAGTAAGAGAAACAGGATAATGAAGGGTATAAACCACTTAAGATAAACCACACCAATACTGGACAGCAATTAACTGATTAAATGAACAAATATTTGACGATTATGTAAAATACAGGCTCCACTTAGAAATGGTGCTTTGTTTTATAGACCAATTATTGGATGATAAAGAATTAAACTCAGGAAAAAATATAGTTTTCATTAAAGAAATAATCCAAAATTCATGAAATAACTGCATTAACAAATCATAAGGAGAACGCATGGACAATGTAGGGAGAGAGTGCATTTCTAAAAAATCTGTGATATATTACCCTAAAACAAAAGCCAGACCATATTTTGTATTATCATCTATATACTAGTGCTAACACTCTATTTATAATAATTTTCAAATATCCTCTAATAGAAAATCTGAACTCTTTCAAGCTTTGAAGTTTTTAAACTTTTAAACATAGTCTGAATATTTTTACAAATATCATTTAACTATAAAATATATTCTTAAAACCAAAGGTCACTGACTATAGCTTCTTTATATTGAAATACGCCTGTGTTAGTAGATGGTAGATAGTGAAATGCATAAATGATGCAAGTGCCAATAACAAGGTACTGCAAGACTCTTCTACAAAGGAAATTGCTAAGCATCCTTAAAGGATTAGCATACATTAACATAAGGCAGTGATAAGCTCTGGAAAAAGATCTTCCCCCAAATTCAACAGCTGCTTAATCAAATTCAGTTTCACAGACTATCAGTTGAAACAGGAATGTTTCATTTACTTCTTGAGAATTTTCTAGTCAAAAAAAATAGGAGAAAAGATGACAAGTATCAAAGTAAGAAATAACTGTTCAATTATTTGTCAATATCAGTTGGGCCATTCTTTTCTACTTTGTATCTGGAGTTTGTATGAAATTCAAGTACAAATGAGAAAACACCCCAGGAAGATGATACTACTTCTACATTTGTTCTTGCTTTCAATGACAAAAGCATTAAAGTGCAATTCAACTAGAAGGCAATAAAATAAGCTAGTGTTTCTTACTGGTCAAATGATGGACTTAATTAAATGGTGTGCCTAATGTTAAAACAATGGGGGAATAAGAGGATGAGAATAAATATTTCTCTAAGCAATTTATAACTAGTTCATCTTCCAAGTTGAAAAAAAAGAGAGCGAGAGAGAAAGAAAATTATCCATTAAAAAAATCAAAGTAAGTTTGAAAGGAAATTCCTCGAGGGTGTTAACTTTCTACTAATTTCTAATCATCATGCATGAAATTTACTATAATTGCCATGTACATCTGTTTTTTCAACAGGATATTATCTTAGGAGTTATATACTCTGGAAACTGCTACTCAAGAATTGAGATTTTCTGATTGGGAAAACAAAAGAGTCATGAAGATCCAAAGGAAAATAAGATCGACAGTTGAATAAGCATTGATTCTTATAATCATCGAGTGAAGAACTTGATGCATGGCAAAAATCCCTGGAAAAACTAGTAAACTGATTAAACACTGAATGAAATTTGTGCTCTTCATTATATAAGATTTAAGAACAGTATAGAAACTACTTTCTTAGACTTCATATGAAATAAAAGGCAATTCATAAAGATATAAACTAGAGGTGAACTAAGTTTAAGAATCCTATTTAGGAAACATAACCTTCACTCCAAAACAAAACCTTAATAATATATTTGATAGAAATTAATACAGGACTTAAATGAAGAACCTGGCAAAGGAATTAAACATGCATATTACAACATGGATGAAAGGGAAATCTGTGCACTCTGCTAGGGGAACAAGCTATCTGGCTCAGGGTCACTGGCTCAGTTTTATACCTCCTTATATAAGTATCCCATTCCTCTATTTGCTTTCAGAACCCGTTCCCCTGGATGAAGTCAACTTTCATATGCCTGACTTTCATGTAGGTCATACTTTCAAAGATTATACATTAATATCCTTAAATCTTGCCTTTCCTACTCTGATTTCAGAATTTTATGCTTCAGTGCATAAACACTTGCAACTATAATCTGCTAAGATTGCCTTCCAAACATAGAAGCACTGCCATTTCTGTTTCCATAGCAAGATGGGTACACAAATACTTTAATGTTTTACTGCATTTTACTCTTGCTATTTCATAAAAATGAGTGGAAATCAAAAAAAATGCAAATGGCACAAATGATAAGAAATGTAGAGCTCATAAATTTAATACAATTGAAACAAACGTGGAGCTCATCAGGCATGCCAAAAGTTGCAAATTTTTAGGATCAAGTGGACAGGTACTGGCCAAAACAGGAAAAAATTAAACAGCACATATGAAACATGAATTACCATTAGGACTTTTATATTCGGGAGCTCTCTAGGAATGGAAATTCCCCTTTTAACATGTAAAGTTGCTGTTTAACTTGCACATATTCAACTTCTTTACATGTTTCCAGGTTTATGAGAGAGGACTGAATTCTCATGCTACTCTGGATTCCTTCAGTAGCCAAAAAAAAAAAAAGTGATCTGTAAAATTGATTTTGCAATAAGATATTAGTGGCATAATGAGTCATACCTCCAAGAAATATGTGATTAACTGATTTTTTTCCAAGTCATCAAACATTTATTGATTACCTCTTATGTGCCAGGCATGCTCTGGACTCTGAGTGACATAAAGACAGATAAGACAGGGACCTAACCTGCCAAAGACTCTGAAATCAGACCCTGACATCAATGTCTGCAGCAACCCCTCACATGGATAAGGTATTTTATCATACATAAAGCAGAGACACCAAGGATCAGAGAGAAGATTGTTCTGCCCCAAAGCAGAGCCAGGACTCTAAACCTGGGTCTCCTAACATCTAAATTCCCTTTCTTTTTGTTCATGCTTTCTTTTAGAATATGTGACTTTAAAAAGAGGATACCCACAGATGGAGGCACGGTGCCACCTGAATAGAAAAGGTAATTTTTAGGCTGGAAGCCTTGGCCGAGATCTCGCAGCTCTTAAGGCAGCCATTCATTCCTTCTACTTGTGCAAAAGACCTTAGCACTTATATCTTCACCTTACCAGTACATGTAGTTTTACATAAGCATGCAGGATTGACACATTCCTGCAAGATCAGTTTCTACTAACCCTGACTTCTACCCACCTAGACCCTTGTTTGTAATCCTGCCTTTTCCAGCCACTTCATCATTTTCCTTCTGATTTCCTTCTCTTTAAGCTTTGTAGAGCCATCCCTGACTCACTCTTCTTCCTTCTGCGCTTTCTTCCTCCTCTTTAAAATTGACCTTTTACTTTTCTTTCTGACCCTGTGTAATATTTTCTTTTTCTTTTTGGAGAATTCAGCCTGAAAGGGGTAAACATGTTTAACTGACTGTTTTGAGATAATAAAATTAAAAGTTTTATTTTCTATACTAAATGATTTATTATATGATTTATTCAGGCATAAAATAAAGAACTGAAAGTAAGTATAATGCAAATTTATATGCAATTTGGGGTGCTCTTCATAATTGTTATAAAGCTGTAAGGACTTCTGTAATTTTCTAGTTAGGATTATTGCTATATACTATCAAAGCCTAAGGAAGGTCAAATCAGATAGGTGTTTTTATAAGAAATGTAAATGTAATATTGGGGGGCTTGTTAACCTTTATAATGGCTATTGAATTAAAATTCAAATGTCAACATACACTGAATTAGCCCTTAATATATACAGCGGGTCACCCATCAGTATTACCCTATACGGAAAAACACAGAAGAGCCTTCTGCTTGATTTTTTTCTGTAGAAGCATCTGAAGGCACTTACAGGCCTCCCAATCTAAACAACTAACTTTTTTGATAAGACAAACAGGTATTCAGAAATTTCTCACAAATAATTCTAGAGGAACTTAAAAATCTTCTTAGTAAACAACAGGATATATACGTTGTATCATAGTTCACTCACCTTTCCATCAAAGCGTTTTATTGTATATTGATCCAGACCCAAGTCTGTAAAAGAGAAAAAAACAATACTTAGTCACTGATTATAACTCAGGTAAAACATATGAAATGACAGCTCTGTTTTGTTTCCAATCATTCAATTAAATGTACTAGATGGTTTAGCCACAACATTATTCAAAGTCCATAGAAATGAAAATTTTGTCCCACAAAGTGTCAGTGCTAAAAGATACCAACCTTTTATTTTATATATGAGAATATGAAGCTCTGAGATAAAGAGGGTAAAAGTTCATGAGCAAACCTATTCAACAGTAGAGCCAAACTAGAACCCTGGACTCTTCCCAAGGTGATGCTCTTTTCCATTACATCAAAATGATATATATTACCTCTAAACAAGGTGAGGGATATTAGTTTAATCTGAATGCATAATAATTTTTTGTATAAAGTTAAAGAGAGAAGACTTTAATATCAGAAGACATTTTGCAACACACCTAAACAGATAAATAGACCATCTCAATATTACTTTTTAAAGGTGGGTTAAGGGATTTCCCTGGTGATCCAGCGGCTAAGACTCCATGCCCCCAATGCAGGGGGAAAGGGTTTGATCCCTAGTCAGGGAACTAGATCCCACATTCCACAACTAAAGATCCTGCATGCTGCAAGTAAAGATCCCACATGCCGCAACGAAGATCCTGCGTGCTACAACTAAGACCTGGCACAGCCAGATAAATAATAAATTAATTAAATAAATAAATAATAAATAAATAAAAAATAAAGGTGGGTTAAATAATAAATTTAACCTTGGGAATCCCTAGCATTGTGAAATCCTAAGCACTATGAAAGATAAAAGCAAGTATATTAAGTGCTCCTGAGGGCTGGGATTTTCTGTCTTTGCTGACTGCTTTATCCCAGTACTTGGAACAGTGGTTGATCAATAAATACCTAAAAAAAAATTGAATGAGTAAGATACAATCCCTGCCTTGAAGAGTCACAATTTACTAAGAAAGACATATACATATAGTAATATTACAAGGAAGGATACAATGAGTTCAATAAGAGGGTGGTGTGGGAGTTTTTAAAGTGGAGAAATCAGTTCCCAATTACACTTATTTTTCTTGCATAATTACTCAGTTCTTTTCTTTCAGTTCTCATTTTATTCATGCCAGTTCAGACCCTTACCTCATTATGCCCAGAGTACTACAAAGATAGGATTATCACTGCTCCCAAAGGAAGCTTTTTGCATTTCTGCTTCCACACATTTGGTTACACACGCTCCTTATCTAAAATATGCTTCACCTTCTAGAAGCCTGCCCTGAACAAAATGAACCACTGACTGAAAAAGAAAGAGGTAAGTCAGCAAAAAGGAAAATTTAAAAACAAATCTAATTTGAAACCTCACAGATACTCAAAAAGATACCAGTCATAAAGGTAGAACATGCTTCTATGATAAGAGGACAGAAAACAAGAAAGAGTTGTAGACAATTAAAACTATGATTGCCTATCTCCCCCCTATTTCTTAATATACTGTCAAAAGATTAGGAAAAGGTTATCTCAGGATCACTGCCAAAAAGACAACAGGATGGAAAACAGAAGAGAGAATTATAGAGAAACAGAGACTCAATACAAGATCTTATGTCATACAAGACCTTTTCTCATTCAGAAATAGGTAAGAAATAATCCAAAAAGTATTACCAGAAAATTTCTCAGAGCTGAAGAGTGACACAAATTAAAAGAACTTATTTAAGCAAAATGAACAAAACCTACTTGTAATCCAGTTGTATGCTTGTAAAATTTTAGAATACCAAGAAAAAGAAAATCCTCAGAATTCCCAGAAAAAACCTTCCTAGTCCTTTAAAAAGGAATGAGAATTAGTCTAGGATCAGATATCTCATGAGTAAAACCTGGTACATCAACTAAGGGAAATATATGCTTACTAATTAGAGCAACACTGTCCAACAGAAATATAATGTGAGCAATAAATGTAAGCCACGTGTATAATTAAACATTTTCTAGGGGCTTCCCTGGTGGCACAGTTGTTGAGAATCTGCCTGACAATGCAGGGGACACGGGTTTGATCCCTGGTCCGGGAAGATCCCACATGCCACGGAGCAACTAAGTCTGTGCGCCACAACTACTGAGCCTGCGAAGCCACAACTACTGAGCCCACATGCCACAACTACTGAAGCCCACGTGCCTAGAGCCCATGCTCCACAATGAGAAGCCACCACAATGAGAAGCCCGTTCACTGCAACGAAGAGTAGCCCCCGCTTGGCGCAACTAGAGAAAGCCCATGCTCAGCAATGAAGACCTAACACAGCCAAAAATAAATAAATAAAGTAAATAAATTTATTAAAAAAAAAATTCTAACAGCCACCTTTAAGAAAGCAAATAGAACGTATAACTGATTCACTTTGTTATAAAGCAGAAACTGACACGATTGTAAAGCAATTATACTCTAATAAAAATGTTAAAAAGAAAGCAAATAGAAACAGGTAAAATTAACTTTAATAATATATTTTATTTAAATGAATATATCCAAAATAGCATCATTTCAACATGTAATCAATAAAAAACTTACTGAAATATTTCATATTACTTTTTACAATAAGTTTTCAAAATCTGGTGTCTATTTTACAATTATAGCACATCTCAGTTCAGACTAGCTACATTACAAGTTATTATCGTAATATCCAAAAGAACTCAAAAGTTAAAAAATATTAAAGTGATTGCTTCTGTGACATAACTGGGAGGGTGGAGAAATTGGAACAGATCTGTGTTTTTCATTAAGTGCTCTTCACTATAGTTTGGAAAATATTTTACCATGTGCATCTGCCAAATAAAGGAGGGGCATGTAAGGACAGCCTGGCATGTAGTGAGAATTCCTTCATTTAAAAGCAAATACAGGGACTTCCCTGGTGGTTCAGTGGTTAAGACGCCATGCACCCAATGCAGGAGGCCAAGGTTCAATTCTTGGTTGGGGAACTAAGATACCACATACCGCAACTAAGCCTGCGCGCTGCAACTACTGAGCTCGTGTACTCTAGAGCCCGCGTGCCACAAGGAAGACCCAGAGCAGCCTAAATAAATAAATAGAAGCAAATACAGACATAAAGTAGGCCAAGAGATTCATAATTTCAAGTTGGAAGAAATGATTATTTCATCTTATTACATTTAGATTTCTTTACCTGTCAAATGAAGCAGATGGTTGGATTAGATCAATTCTTAACATTGGTTGGGGATGGAGTGTGGAAAGTGTGGATGGATTAAAGAATTCATGCTATCCTTACTCACTACTCCTCTTGAGATTCTAATAGGCCAAATTATTGGGGGAGGGAGAGTATGGAGAAAGAAAGGAAAAAACACAGCATGTGTACTTTGAAAATATAATCAAATGACTATCCTTCCATTTCTCCACCCTCATTCTTTGGGTCCCAGCTTAGAAACACTGGATGTTATGCCGTTTTTCCTAGGGTGCTTTCTATGAATCTCAGACTTCTCTTCAAAGAACTCTCACAGTCATTTAATGCTAACACTATCTCCCCCTTTTCATTAATGAGAAAGCTGACGCTCAAAAGGATTAAACGATTGTTTCTGATTTTAAGTCTAACAATCTTTTTAAATGGTGGCAGTTGCCTGTCTTTTTGAATCCATGACAAAAATAATGTAAACATGCAGAAATACTCTAAGAATAGTCTCAGTTTAAGCTTCAGAGTGAATATCTAAAAGGAGGCTTATTTTAAAGATGATAGCTACTCATTTTGCCAAAAGACAAAAGTGAAACAATCAAATATGTCATTTTGATATCTATAAATTAGAGCTTAGGTAAATGGAAGCTCTATACAATTTTACTTAAGAAGTCCCAGCTATCTCTCAAAAATTTAGAGATTCATTTTTTCAGTTTAATACTAGAATTTATCCTAAAAATTGTACCCAAAGAATATTCTAAAATTTTATTAAAATAATTATATTTTCAGCTTATGTAAGTCAGCAAAAGTACAGTTCAAGTTCATCAGGTATGAGATAATTTTTTTTTAATAGAACTGCTGAAAACCAAAGACAAAGAAAAAAATCTTTGAAGCAGCCAGTTTAAAGTGCTGAAAGAAAAGAACTTCAACCCAGAATTCTTTATTTAGTGAAAATATTCTTCAAGAATGAAGACAAAGGGCTTCCCTGGTGGCGCAGTGGTTGAGAGTCTGCCTGCCGATGCAGGGGACACAGGTTCGTGCCCAGGTCCGAGAAGATCCCACATGCCGCGGAGCGGCTGGGCCCGTAAGCCATGGCCGCTGAGCCTCCGTGTCCGGGAGAGGCCACACAGTGAGAGGCCCGCGTACCACAAAAAAAAAAAAAAAAAAAAAAAAAAAGTATGAAGACAAAATAAAAATGTTCTCAGATGAAGGAAAACGTAGAGGATTCATCACCATCAGAACTGCTCTAACAGATGTTCTATCCTTCAAGGCAGAAGAAAATGATACCAGAAAAAAGTATGGAACTTAAGGAATAAATAAAGAGCAACAGAAGTAGCTAATATCTAGATATATATATAACAGACTAGTTTGATGGTTGAAATAAAAACTTAAAACAATGTCTGGCAGAGTTTTCAACATATGTAGATGTAATACATATGACACTACACCATAAACTGGGGAGAAATCTTTATAGTGGTTAGATATCTATATTCCACTTGAAGTGGTAAAATTATAAATTCTCAGCAAACTGTGAAAAGTTAACTATGTATATTATAATCCCAATAGCAACCATTAAATTAAAGATACACAAAGAAGTATCGTCAAACCCCCTGCCAAAATCAATTAAAATGAAATATTAAAAAATCTTCAAATAATCTGAAAAGAAGGCAGGGAAGGGGTAAAAGAGGAACATAAAAAAGGGAAAACAAATAATAAAATTTGTTAAATTTAGGTAGACCTAAATTTAAACATATCAACAGTTACATTAAATATAAATCATCTAAACACATTAATAAAAGGTAGAAACTGTCATATTGGATAAAAAACATGATCCAACTATATGTTGTCCATAAGAAACCCATTTTAAATACAATGATATAGGTATGGTTACAAGTAACACGATGGAAAAAGATATATCATGAAAAATGAATCAAAAGAAAGACTGAGTGGCTACATAAATATCAGACTATGTGGACTTTAGAGCAAAAAATATATATATATTAGCAAGGATAAAGAGGGTCAATTACATAATGATAAGAGGGTCAATTCACCATGAAGCTAGAATAATCCTAAATGTGTATTCACCTAATAAGAGTTTCAAAATATTTGAAGCAAAAACTGATACAATGGAAAAGATAAATAGACAAATCCACAAATAAAGTCAGAGATCGACATCCTTCTCTCAATAATTGATAATTGACAGAGAAAGGAAACAGATAATCAGTAAGGATATGGAAGACAGAAAGATGGGCTGCCTGGGACTTGCCTGGGAAAAAGTGGGAAGGCAGGATTACAAACGGGTATGAAAACATTCTAGAGGGTGATGAATACGTTCATTATATTGATTGTGCTTATGGTTTCACTAGCATATACATGAGATTAGTATATCAAAACTCATCAAACACTTTAAATAATGCTGATATTCTATGTTAATTATACCTTAATAAATCAGTAAAAAGAAAGAGACAGTACAAACAACCAAGGAGAAGAATGGTACGTTTGAGAATATTGACAGCTTCTGTATATTAAAAATTATCAGAAACAAAATAAAAAGATGGGCCACAGACTAGGAATAAATATCTGCTATATGGCAGACTCCAATAGAGGATACACATAATACTTTTACTAATCAAAAAGAAATCAGGGCTTCCCTGGTGGCACAGTGGTTGAGAGTCCGCCTGCCGATGCAGGGGATGTGGGTTCGTGCCCCGGTCCAGGAAGATCCCACATGCCACGGAGCAGCTAGCCCGTAAGCCATGGCCTCTGAGCCTGCGCGTCCAGAGCCTGTGCTCCGCAACGGGAGAGGCCACAACAGTGAGAGGCCCGCATACCACAAAAAAAAAAAAAAAAAAAAAGAAATCAAATAGAAAAGTGAGTAGAGAAGATAAATAGGCAATTCATACACATGGCAATGTGAACAGCCAATAAACATTTGGAGATAAGCCTTACTAGTTACTAATGAAATGCAAAACAAAACCAGATACAATAATTTCCATCAGATTGCTAAAAATTTAAGTCTGATAATACCATGTTTCGGCAGGAATGCAAAGGAGGAAACTCATACATTCCTGGAGAAAATATAAATTATTTTATCCACTCTGGGAATCAATTTGGCAATGTTTAGCAAATTTGAAGAGGGTATATCCTACAGGCCAGCAAGTCCAACTTCCAGGTATACATGTTGAAAATAACTTTTTGTAAATATGCACCAGGAGACATACAGAAGAATGTTCACTTCAGTATGGTTTACAACAGAAAAAACACTGGCATATTAGATTTTTGTTCTCAAATCTTCACTTCCTCCTCCTTGACCTCTGTGGAAAATCCCTTAACTTTGGGCTCAGCCATGTAATTTGCTTTGGCCAATGGGATACTGGCAATTATGACATGACTCAATCCTTAAAATGGACTTCTGACATTGGCTTGCTTTCTTGCACCTCTGCCAACAGTATGAGAGGATAATATCCCAGATAGCCCTTTGGTTTAAAAAGGATGAGAAACATATAGAACAAACTAACAAATCTGACAAAACCATCAAGCAGAGATGACCTAGACCAGATTAGCCAGCCCCTAGCCTATCTAAGCAAGGCCAGCTGAGATCAACAGAGCACACCCTTTGTGACCTGCAGATGCATGAGGTAAATAAATGCTTGTGTTTTATGCCACTGACATTTTATATGGCTGTTTGTTATACAGCAATAGCTGACTGACAAAATTGGAAGTGTTCATCTACATGGACATGGGTAAATTAAATACTGGCATATTTATACAAGTTTAAACAACTGATATACACAACTATATAGCAGTGAAAATAAGAGAACAACAGCTACCTGTGTCAACAAAAACACACATATAAACATAATATTTAACATATAAAAAAAGCATGGGAAACATAGCAGCTTGAAAAGGCTAACTTATGCTACAGTAACAACTTTAAAATCTCAGTGGCTTACAACAAGGAAGGTTTTATATAGTGCTCATGCTACCTATCTATCATACTGACTACAGCTCTGCTTCACATGGTATTGAATCTGGGATCCAGGCTGACAGGGCAGCAACCTCTATTTGGAACATAGCAGAGGTAAAAGAGAACACAGCAAATCACAAACTGACTATTAAAGCTCTTGCTTGAACATAGTGTATATAGTTTCTGCTCACATTTCACTGGTCAGAGGAAATCACATGGTTAGGTCCAAACTCAGTGCTAGGAGATGAATACAATCATTCCCTGGGGAAGGACAATGGATATACGTGAATGTTATAGTCTTCATCAAGAATGATAAACACCAGGGACTTCCCTGGTGGCACAGTGGTTAAGAATCCACCTGCCAATGCAGGGGACATGGGTTCAAGTCCAGGAAGATCCCACATGCCAGGGAGCAAGTAAGCCTGTGCACCACAGCTACTGAGCCTGCGCTCTAGAGCCCACAAGCCACAACTAGTGAAGCCCCCGTGCCACAACTACTGAAGCCCATGTGCCTAGAGCCCGTGCTCCGCAACAAGAGAAGCCTGAGCACCACAATGAAAAGTAGTGCCTGCTCACTGCAACTAGAGAAAGCCTGCACAGATCAACGAAGACCCAATGCAGCCAAATATAAAAATAAATAAATAAATAAGAATGATAAACACCAAATTAAGGACAGAGGTATCAGGAACCAGGGGCAGAGACCCTTATTTCTTACTATAAGAAACCCTTGTTTCTTATTATTCCACAAGAAGTCAGCAAATATTTTTTTGTAAAAGGCCAGATAGTAAATATTTTAGGCTTTGTGGGCCACTTATAGTCTCTATTGGAACTCCTCAACTCTACTATCATAGTACAAAAGCTGCCATGGACAATACATAATGAATGAGTTCCAATAAAACTCTTTTTATGGACACTGAAATTTGAGTTTCATGTAATTTTCAGGCAGCACAAAATATTCCTCATGTGATTTATTTTTTTTAATGTAAAAAATATTCTCTGCTCATGGGCCATGCAGAAACAGGGAAGTTCACTGTAGCTGACCAACACCTCCTCTATACTCAGCATCACTGCAGGAAATTAAAATAAAGGATACATGCACCCCAATGTTCACTGCAGCACTATTTACAATAGCCAAGTCACGGAAACAACCTAAATATCCAACGACAGATGAGTGGATAAAGAAGATGTGGTACATATATACAATGGAATACTACTCAGCCATAAAAAGGAACAAAATTGGGTCATCTGTAGAGATGTGGGTGGACCTAGAGTCTGTCATACAGATTGAAGTAAGCCAGAAAGAGAAAAACAAATATCGTGTATTAACATATATATGTGGAATAAAATGGTATAGATGAACCTATTTGTAGGGCAGGATTAGAGACGCAGACGTACAGAACGGACATGTAGACACGGGGGGGAAGGGGAGGGTGGGACGAATTGGGATATTAGGTTTGACATAAATACACTACCATGTTTAAAATACACAGCTAGTGGGAACCTGCTGTATAGCACAGGGAGTGCAGCTCGGCGCTCTGTGACAACCTAGATGGGTGGGGTGGGGGGGGTGGTTGGAGGGAGGTCCAAAAGGGAGGGGATATAGGTATACATATAGGTGATTCATGTCACTGTACAGCAGAAAGTAACACAACATTGTAAAGTAATTTTACTCCAATAAAAATTTTTTTTAATAAAATAAAAGTAGAAGACAAGGTTCTTGTATGGAAGGAACTTACCTTGTTGGGGCAAAAACATTAGAACAAAATTGTTTCAAAAATACATTCATTGTATATACTTTCATGTGTTTCTTGTTACTTAATAGTGCCCTTTCATTTCAGCTTAAAGAAGTCCCTTTCACATTTCTTGTAAGGCCAGTCTAGTGATAAAAAATTCCTTTAGCTTTTGCTTGTCTGGAAAACTCTCTCTCCTTCAATTCTGAACGGCAACTTTGCTGGGTAAAGTATTCTTGGCTGGCATTTTTTTCTTTCAGTACTTTGAACATACCATGCCACTCCCTCTGGCTTACAAAGTTTCTGCTGAAAAATCTGCTGATAGTCTTATAAGGGTTCCCTTGTATGTAACAAGTTGTTTGTCTCTTCTTGCTTGCAAGGAGTCTCTCCTTGCCTTTAACTTTTAACACTTTAATTATGTGTCTTGGTGTGGGTCTCTTTGGGTTCATCTTTTTTAGAATTTCCTGGGCACCTGGATCTAAACGTGTTTCCTTCCCCAGGTTAGAGGAGTTTTCAGACATTATTTCTTCAAGTAAGTTTTCTACCCCTTTCTCTTTTCTCCTTCTGGAACCCCCATAATGTGACTGTTGGTCTGTTGATGTTTTCCCATAAGTCCCTTAAGCTGTCTTGACTCTTTTTCTTTTTTTCTTTTTGCTGCTCTGACTGGATAAGTTCCACTGTCCTCAAGTTCACTGATCCTTTCTTTCACTTCATCTAGTCTGCTATTGAACCTCTCTACTGTATTTTTCAGTTCAGTTATTGTTTTTTCATTCTGTGGCTTCTATTTGGTACTTTCATGTATTTTCTATCTCTCTGTTGAAATTCTCACTTTATTCATGCATTGTTCCTGTGAGCTTGCTAAGCATTTTTATGACCATTATTTTGAACTCTTTATCAAGTAAGTCACTTATCTCAATTTTATTAAGGTCTTTTTTTGAGGTTTTATCTTGTTCTTTTGTTCGGAACATATTCCTCTATTTCTTCACTTTTTGTAACTGAGTTGGTTTCTAGGCATTAGATAAAACAGCCACCTCTCCCAGTCTTGAAGGAGTGGCCTCGTGGGGAAGCTGAACCTTATCATTCAACCCCGCCCTAGCTCTTGGTTGTCCCTCAAGCCTCTGTGATTGTCCAAGTAGCCTACTTTATTCTTGGAGGCTCCCAGTAGTTGAGGCTCCTACTTTGCTCTTAGAGGCTCCCAGTAGTGCCAAGAGCCATCAGTGTCCCAACGGGGAGGATCTCAGTCAGCACCTAGATTCAGGCTGACTAGAAGCCAGACCCTCAGGCAGCAGTTTTTAAAGTATGCAAATAAACTTCTTTCAGGAGAAGGCTGGGAGATGAGTGTTTGTTTGATTCCTCTACACTGAGCCCTGGGGTGATAGCCAGTTAAGAACTGTTACTTTGTTTGCTACCACCTATGGAATCCATGAACACAAGCCCCACTGGTCACCAGAGCCAAGCTATCAAGGGATGTGTCCTCTGGGTGGCAGCCACAAAAGCTGGGGAGCCAGACATGTACACAAGCTCCTTTTTCATAGATACCAGCAACCTGGGTCAGGGCAGAGGGAGGGCACAAAAATGATGCTCACTGGCCTCCCCAGTCTCTGGAGAGGACTGTAGTCAGACCATAGATATGTGTTTAATTAGAAGCCTGCCCCTCAGGCCACAGCTATAAAGATAAGTTAATAAGCCTCTTTTACAGAACAACTGGGGTATATTTCATGCTGGTTATCTGTGCTGTGCCCTGGGAATGGGATAACCAGTTAAGAATTGTTTCTCCATTTGTTACAGTCCTACGGGACCCCAGAACGTAAGCCCCAGTGGCCACCAGAGCCAAGTGATCAAGGGATGTGTCCTGGGCGCCAGCTGCAAAAGTCAGTACGCCAGACATGTACACAAATTCCCTTCTGGGAGATACCAGTGACCTCAAGCAAGGCAGAAAGATACACAAAGATGGCTCCCACTGGCCTCTGCAGTCTTCGGAGAGTATTTCAGCAGACATTCAGATGTGTTTTAAACCAGAAGCCTGCCCCTTAGGCCAAAGGCTCAAGGCAAGCAAATGGGCCTCTTTCACAGAAACACTGGAGGTGTGTTTCAGTCTGCTGTCTCTGTGCTGTGCCCTGATGGTGGTAGCCAGTTAAGAATGGTTTCTCTGTTTGTTACAGAGCCCACCAGCCTGTCTTTGGAGAATATTTCAGTAGGCCCCTAGATATGTGTTAAATTAGATGTCTGCCCCTCAGGCCAATGCTTTAAGATAAGCAAATAGGTCTCTTTCACAGAAAGACTGGGCACTTTCACTCAGCTGCCTTTGCACTGGGCCCTGTGGGGCAGCCGGGCATGAGCACTCTATGCTCCCCAGCCTTGTGGGTCTTGTAGATGCAAGCCTCTTTGGCTTTCAAACCTAGATGCTCTGGGGGCTCATCTCTCAGGTGTAGGTCTCAAAAGCTGGCATGCCAGATTGAGGTTCAAACCTCCTGCTCCTCAGGTAGAAGCTCAGGTCTGTGAGTTCTCTCCTGACCACTGGTTACTGTAACAGGGGTAGAGTTTATGGTGAAATTGTGTCTCGGCCTCTTCTATCTGTTTGGTTTTGGGTTTTTTCTCATTTGCCTGATGTGTAGGAGTTGTAGATTTGGTGTGTCTGTGGGAGGAGGGGAGCTCAGGATCCTCCTACAACACCACCTTGAACCAAAACCACTGTATATAATCGAGTGTAAAATTATGTGTCTCAAACTAAAAGTGCTCTAGTAAGAGTATCACTAAGGGCATGACTCATCCTAGAGAGAATATGGAGTCCAGGACAAGTAAATCACAGTATGATCTGTGTTTCCCCTTTTCACATCCTTTTCGTCTTCCATGAGACAAAATCAGATCAAGATGAATAGGTCAGCCAGTGGGATATGGTGGAAAGGAAACAGAGATCCTCTTTGCTCTGACGAAAGCTCAAGTATGCTTTGCTCTGACAAAAGCTTAAGTTTTTCTATATAGTACTTTAAAAGCTCTCCCCATGCTGCTGCTTCTCCAAGTCATTGGCTAGCTATGCAAAACTGGTTACTACAAGCAGCACGACCCAGAGCTTGAAGCAACTGCCTTATCCACTATATCCAGAGACTTTGATGATACTAAGATTGCACAGAAAGGGAGATGAGATGTATTCCAGTCATACACTATATATATTTTTTCCTTTAATGTCCTTCTTACTTACCTATGGCTACTCTAAATTCTTTTGGTATTCAGTACAAAATTATTCTTAATCAGCTTGTTACTGAAAGTCATCAGCACTCCACTCATTTAAAAACTGCTTAATTTTAGGGCTTTGTGATTATTTTTTAACTGTTCTAAAACCAAAACTTACAAGTTTAGATCTGTTAGGTATCCTGGGATACGGTATGTGTGAAAGACATGACAAAACAAAGTTGAAATATGAGCTACTGGCTAGAGTCCAGCCATCTGATGATAGAAAATCAAATTACAATTTGAATTACAGCCTCACTCTTTTCTTTATTTCAACTCACATGGGAATAATACATATTTTTACTTCTGCTACATCAACATTTGTGGAAATCTGTGTTCATGAGCAAACAAAAATGAAGCCAAATTTTCCATTAAATCTCATTTTAATATACTACAATTTTCCCTCATGATTATTATCTTAAAAGAAAAGCAATCATTCATTATTCTGGCTTTTTATGAAAACCAGAAATGTGCTTGGTATATTAGACATTTAGTAACTATTCTGTCCATGTGACAGGTCTTTCAATAATTAAAAAAACAAAATTACAAAGTTAAATGCCAAAATGTGTGTAAGCAATTAGAGTATATAATGATTTCCACAGGAAAAAAAAAAAAACTTCCTTAAATGTCCAGATAATCTTTAGTAAACTACCTAAAGTGTTGCTTCATTTTCACTGTCACACTGGAAGCAAAGTACAGTTTTATTTAAAGTTACTGTTACATATTAGATTTCATCTGGTTTTAGAAATAATTTGACAAGTACAAAATATTTTACCATCATAAAACCCAGGAATATATCTTGCAATCCTTTTTTCTGTCTTACACACAAGTCTTCTTTAATCCTTCCTTCCACATGTCACAAAACAAGGTGCTAAAACTAATTCAAAAGGCTCAAAATCTAAAATTCAATGCAATTAATGGAAACTTTATATACCTTCTTTCTGATTATAAAAGATTGTATACTCTATAAAGGAAGAAATTTTTGTCTGTTTTATTCATTCCTGCATGCCCTGCACATAAAATAGTGTCTAACCCATAGCAGAGCTAATTGATCAATACTTGTTGAATGAATGCATGTGAAGTTTATTAGAAAATAAAGGAACAAGGAATAGTCAAAGAAGAATAAAATAATTCCTCAAAATTTCAACATTCAGAGAGTTAATATTTTGGTATATTCTCTTTCAGCTGCTTTCTACATATTTTCTACATGGTGGAAATACAAAGTATAGAGGAACATATTAAATAACACCATGGACATACAATCAGTAAAATCCAAAATGTGGGAAATTCTAGAATATAAATGACTTACATTCTTTCACAAATAAATGATGTACAGTTTGAGTGTCAAAAGTAGAGAGCCAGTGCAGGAGGACCAGAAAAAGTGAAACAGGAAAGGAAGGAAAGCCAGTTCAAGGGTGTGTCATTGAGCTGATTACTGCTGTAGAAAACTAGGGCTCAATACTCCTTAGCCCACCCAAGAAACCATGTAGTTTGTATCCTCAGAATTGACCATCCAAGACAGTGGAGAGGAGAGTATTTATGCACCAAGTCTCAACAAAGAGTAAAGTCCTTTATACCTCTGTATGTGTGCACGTGCCAACACGGTTGAGCAGGCTCCCGAAGGGGACCCATGCTATAGCAGCAGAGATGCTCTATAGCAGAAACAAGAGACACATAGTGTATGTAGCTGAGGGTTTTTCCTGTTAGGCTGTATCTCTATCCTGATAAATGCTGCAGCAACAATCTAAGCAAAAGGTAAAAGGTGGGCTGAGAGATGTGAAACAAGGCATAAAACTGGTCTTGCTTAATGGCAAGGAAAAAATGGCAAGAAGAAAAAGAGAGAGAAAAACCCATAAAGAAAGACTGAGGAGATATCAAACATAGTGTGTGGCCATTTTTGGAGGTTGATTTGAATAAATCAACTGTAAACAATATATTTCAGATAGGGAAATTTGAACGATGCCTAGATATTTGCTATTAAGAAATTACTGTAATATTTTAAAATTATTGTTATTACTGGTACTACTGTTTTTTTTTTTAAAGTACTTATCTTTTGGAGACACATACAGAGGTGTCTTTAAAATTGCTTTAAATTGGCTTTAAAACAATCTGGGGTGAGGAGAGGAACTAAAAAGGTTATAGATGAAATAAGATTGGCCACGTGTTCATAGCTGTTGAATCTAAGTGACAGGTACATATGGGTTCATTATACTACTCTCTGTACTTTCTATGTTTGAAAATTTCCCTAAGAAAAAAATTTAAATATACGGCAAATTTCCTGCACCTTTGAAGATTTCATTTTTCCTAGAGATATATGAATGTTAATAAACATGGGCAGGGGCTTCCCTGGTGGTGCAGTGGTTGAGAATCTGCCTGCCAATGCAGGGGACACGGGTTCGAGCCCTGGTCTGGGAAGATCCCACATGCCGCGGAGCAACTGGGCCCGTGAGCCACAACTACTGAGCCTGCGCCTCTGGAGCCTGTGCTCCGCAGCAAGAGAGGCCGCGACAGTGAGAGGCCTGCGCACCGCGATGAAGAGTGGCCCCCGCTTGCCACAAGTAGAGAAAGCCCTCGCACAGAAACGAAGACCCAACACAGCCAAAGATAAATAAATAAAAAAATAAAAATAAACATGGGCAAAACATTATAAATTCCTTGGTTAGAAAACACCAAAACTGTTTCTGGTTCCCCAAGCTCACATTGTTATTTCACATGTCTGTATTTCTGACCACACGGTTTACTCACTCTGAGTGATGCCCACACAATTTACTCACTCTGAGTGATGCCTCTGCCCGCTCGTGTATACAATGATAATAATATAATAATATAACTATTATTATTCACTTTTCGAAACCCATCTCAAATGCCACCCCCTTTAGGATGCCTTCCTTATAATGCATAGTTTCTTTTTCATAGCCTACTACTGTAACATATATGATTGATTCTCACTAATTGTGAGAGTTATGTTCTATAAAGTTGCCATGAACAAAGAATCAGTGAATACTGACCTATTACTCCTAGGGGAAATACAGGGTTAGGTTCCTATGATCCTCTGGTCACAAGTTTTTTTTTAAACCAATCAATACATAACCTTATTTTATGTGTTTTTTTTTAGAGACACCTTTTTTCCTCTCCGCTCCTTCCATACATATTTGATATATCTATATATATATTTGATTCATTCTTTCTCTCTATATATCCTTGATTAATTAACAATGAACTCACGGCCAACTCAAGCCTGAAGAAAGCTTATCTCACACACATATTTTCTCCTTAAAGCACATTATAGCCTTCTTATGTTTAAGAACACTAGACAGCACATCGATACTACATGGAGCAGGGGGAAGAGGGACAGCAATCACCAAGATAAAGCACAAAAATTCTAAAAACATGGCACTAAATAAACAAAGCAAAGGACACATATGAAAGCTGAAACAAAAAGGCAGAGCATTACTTTGTTTGACCTCAGCTGGGAACATGTACACGGGGTGACTCAAGCTTTTTGCTGCACTGCACATAACCACAGATGACTGCAAAAGTACCATTAAGTACTGATTATGGGGTTACAAGTAAGTTTTAGTGAGCATGCAAATTTGCAAATACAAAATTTGCAAATAATGAGAACTGACTATATATTCTTTATTCCCTTTTTAAATTGAGGTGAAATTCAAATAACATAAAATAACCATTTTAAAGTGTCCAGTTCAGTGGCATTTAGTACACTCATAGTGTTGCATAACTACCACCTCTACCTAGTTCCAAAATATTTTCATCACTCTAAAACAAAAATAAAAACAAAAAAACCCACCTTGTATCCATTAAGCAGTCAGTCCTCATTCCCCCAACCCAGCTGCTGGCAACCAACAATGTGCTTTCTGTCTCTATGGATTTATCTAGATATTTCATACAAATGAAATCATATACCAATATAAAATAAAAATAAAAAAAAAGAAATCATATGATATGTGGCCTTTTGTGCCTAGTTCAGGGTTCATCCACATTTGAATAATATTCCACTGTACGTATGTATCACAATTTGTTTATCCATTCATCTGTTAAAGGACATTTAGGATGTTTCTACTTTTTGGGTATTGTGAATAGTGCTACTATGAACATTCATATACAAGGACTTGTTTGAATACCTGTTTTCAATTCTTTTGGGTTTATACTAGTAGTGCAATTGTTGGGTCATATGGTAACTTTTTACTTACATTTCTGAGAAATTGTTTTTCATAGTGGCTGCACCATTTTACATTCTCACCAGCAACATATGAGGGCTTCAATTTCTCCACATCTTTACCAACACTTGTTTGCTTTTAAATTAGAGCCAACCTGTGAGATGGTATATCCTGGTTCTGATTTGGATTTCTCTCATGACTAATGACATTAAGTATCTTTTCATCTGCTTACTGGCTATTTGTATATCTTATTTGGAGAAATGTTTATTCAAGTCCTTTGCCCATTTGTTAATTTCTTGTTAAGTTGTTAGAGTTCTTTTTCACTTCTGGCAGTTTGTGTATTACTAGGAATTTGTTTCATCTAGGTAATCCAATTTGTTGGAATATAATTATTCACAGTATTCTCTTATAATCCTTTTTATTTCTGTAAAGTAGGTAGTAATGTCCCCACTTTCATTTCTGACTTTAGTTATTGGCTTCTTTTCTCTTTTTTTCTTAGTCAGTCTACCTAAATGTTTCTCAATTTTGTTGATCTTTTCAGAGAACCAACTTTGTTTCATTGATTCTATTGTTTTCTATTCTCCATTTCATTTATCTCTGCATTAACTTTCATTATTTCCTTATTTCAGCTATCTTCGGGTTTTGTTTGCTCTTTTTTTTTTTTAGTTCCATAAGGTGTAAAGTTAGGAAAGTGATTTGAGAACTTTCTTCTTTTTATTTTATTTTATTTACTTTTAAATTTATTTATTATTTTATTTATTTATTTTTGGCTGTGTTGGGTCTTTGTTGCGGTGCGTGGGCTTCTCATTGTGGAGCACAGGCTCTAGGTGTGTGGGCTTCAGTAGTTGTGGCACGGGGGCTCAGTAGTTGTGGCTTGCGGGCTCTAGAGCACAGGCTCAGCAGTTGTGGCACACGGGCTTAGTTGCTCTGTGGCATGTGGGATCTTCCCGGACCAGGGTTCGAACCCATGTCCCCTGCATTGGCAGGTGGATTCTTAACCACTGCGCCACCAGGGAAGCCCTATTCTTGGTGTTTACAGCTATAAGTTTCCCTCTGACCACTGCTTTTGCAGCATCACATCAGTTTTGTTAAGTTCTGTTTTCTTTTTCATTCATCTCAAAGTATTTTTTAATTTCTCTTGTGATTTCTTCTTTGAGCCATTGGTTGTTTAAGAATGTATTATTTTATTTTCACATATTCATAAATTTTCTATTTTTCCTTCTGTTATTGATGGATAGTTTCATTCTGTTGTGATCAGAAAAGATATTTTGTATGAGTTTAATCTTTTAAAATTTATTAAGATTTGTTTTGTAGCCTAACATATGGTCTATCTGTCTATTCTGGAAAATATTTGATGTGTGCTTGAGAAGAAATGTATTCTAACGCTCGAGTAGAGTGTTCTATGCATGTCTATTAGGTTTAGTTGGTTTACAGTGTTAAGTCTTCTATTTCTTTAAAGACCTTCTGTCTAAATGTTCTGTTCATTGCTGAAAAAGGGTTATGAAGTCTCCAACCATTATTGTAGAACTATTTCTCCCTTCAATTCTGTCAGCCTTTCACATATTTTGGGGTCTTTCATTTGGTGGGTATATATATTTAGCATTGTTATAACTACTTAATGAACTGACCCTTTTATCAATACACAATGTCCTTCTTTGTCTCTTGCAACAATTTCTTACTTAAAGTCTATTTTGTCTGATAT
The DNA here is from genome assembly GCF_937001465.1 of Orcinus orca. Classification (NCBI taxonomy): domain Eukaryota; kingdom Metazoa; phylum Chordata; class Mammalia; order Artiodactyla; family Delphinidae; genus Orcinus; species Orcinus orca. The sequence goes on from NC_064572.1 coordinate 30,601,314, forward strand.
AAGTATAGTCACCTCAACTCTCTTTTGGTTACTATTTGTACCCTTCATTTCCAACCTATTTGTACTCTTTCATTTTCAACCTATTTGTGTCTTGGATCTAAAGTGAGTTTCCTGTAGACAATATAGAATTAGATCATATTTTCTTCTCCTGTCAATCTCTGTCTTTTAACTGGTGAGTATACTTTTATATTTAAAGTGATTAAGGATAAGAAAGCACTTGCTTCTTCTATCTTGTTATCTGTTTTCTTTATGTCATATCTTTTTTTGTCCCTCGATTCCTCCAATCTTGCCTTCTTTTGTGTTTGATTGATTTTTTTCTAGTGTACTATTTCTATTCCCTCCTCAATTCCTTTTCTGTATATTTTTTAGTTATTTTCTTAGTGGTTAACCTGAGGAGTACAATTAACATTTTAAATTGAAAATAATCTAGTTTGAATCAACATTAACATATTTAAATTGTTGTTTTACAAATTTGTCTTTTAAACCATACAGGAAAAAAAAGATTGTTAAAAACCAAAAACAAAACAATACTGATATCTCCCTATGTAGTTACCTTTACTGGTCTTTATCATTTTAAAGTTTTCTTTGTATGACTTTGGTTACTATCCAGTATACTTTCATTTCACCCTAAAGGATTTCATTTAGCATTTCTTACAGGGAATGTCTACTAGCAACAAACTTCCTCCACTTCTGATTATCTAGAAATGTCTTCATTTCTCCTTCTGGGACTCCTAATATGCATATGTTGGTACACTTGATATTGTCCCACAAGTATCTTAGGCTCTATTCATTTTTATTCATTCTTCTTGCTCTGCTCCTCAGACTGGACATCAATTGACATATCTCCAAGTTTCTGGTCCTTTTATCTTTCTGCTCAAATCTGTGTTGAACTCTTTCAGTAAATTTTTCATTTCATCTACTTTCCTTTTCAGCTCAATAATTTCTACTCGATTCTTTTTGACAGTTTCTATTTCTTTATGGGTATTCTCTATTTATTAATACATAATACTCCCTATTTCCTACAGTTCTTTGTCTATGGTTTCCTTTAGCTCTATGAACATATTTAAGATAGTTGATGTAAAGTCTTTGTCTAGTAAGTGCAATGCCTGGGTTTCCTCAGGAATGGTTTCTGTCAATTTCTTTCTTTTTTTTTCCTATTAATGGGTCATACATTCCTGATTATTGTTGATACGCCATGCAATTTTTTAAACTGAAAATTAGATACTTTGAATATTGCTATGTGGTAATTCTGGAAATCATATTCTCCCTTCTTCCCAGAGTTTGACATGGTAACCTGCTGAGGACCACAGTCATCACTTTGTTTAGCGATTTTTCCAAACTATTTTTGCAAAGATTATATTCCTCATTACGTGTCATCATTGAAGTTTCTGCTCTATTATCTAAGCAGCCATCAAGTGACCTCAGAGATTTCCTTAAATGTTGGAGGCAAAAAGAATGAAAAAAAAAAACAAAACAGAACCCAGCTCTCCTAGTGTTTGTAGATTGGCTCTGAGCTAGGGCCTTCTTTTGATGTTTAGCTAGATTCTCCTACAACTCCACCTTAACTTTCACCTCCTTCTTGCATGGAGCACAACTATACAAGCCCACTCAAGTCTTTTCCAAGTATGTGTCTGGCCTGAGCATCACTCTGGATTCCCCAGGCAGTAGCCCTTCAAAGCTCTTATTCCCTGAAATGTCTTTATCCTCAGCCTCCTCCTTCTGAGGCTTTTCAGTCTGTCTGCTGTTGGTCCCATCTGCCCTCTCTTGGCCCAATGGCTACAGGTATATGCCTTTAAATTTTTTCAGTAGATGACACCTGGAAAGGTACTTTAGCTTGAGGTGGGTGAAACAAAAGGCAAGCCTTTGTGCTGGTAGCTCAGGAAACTACCAGATGAGTCAAAATGCACAACCACTTTTTTTGGAGAAGTAGTCTATATTGCCTCCCAGCGATCTCCCCATCACTAGTAAGCCAAACTAGGAATGCAGGTTGCCATCCTCATGGCTGCTGCTAAGCTGGGAAACAGGGCATGGTAGGCAGGTAAGCAAAAGGCCACAACACTTTCTTTCCAAAATTTAACAGCTTCTTTCTTCATTAAGCAGTACCCTGGTTGCTATAACTTTTTTATTAGATTCCAGTGATCCAAAAAAAGTTGATTCCATCCATTTTGGGCAGCATAATGATTGCTTCAGTGAAAGAATTGATTCTTGAAGCTCGCTACTCTGTCATTTTTTCCACCATGTCTCCCATATACATTTGTAAGTAATTACCTTTAACTTATAATATTAAGCCCTTTATTTTCCTCACAACTTGTTTGTTCGGCCATTTCCTCTAAATGAGACTCTTTCCTCTATTCTTTGTTTGTCTAACTTTTATTCAAACTTAGATGTATTCTCTAGAACCATTCTCTAAACTTCCAGACTGAGTTAAGTGTCCATTCTTTACACTGCCATAGCACCTGTTCTTTAACAAATCACCACATTCCTGAAATTACCTGTTACTGTCTCTGTCTATCCCACCAAAGAGTAACTTGACAGCAGTCACATATGTAATCCATTGCCTTCAGGAACAGTCTAATTACAAGCAATGACTCTCAGCCAGAGGTGTGTATAATCTCCTTAGCGCTTTAGATTATACGCTCCTCTTTTCTACTCCTAAAGCCTAGCATAATGCCTAATATTCAGTAGCTACACAGTGAATATAATTATTACATGGACTTATACAGTTTAGGCTATACATAGAGAAACAAAGAAGCATATCAAGAAATAAATATCACAATCTTATTTTTCACTTCAGCAACTTACGTTCTGGTTGTTTTTCATTGGGTGTTATGGATCGCACAAAGTCTTGTGGTGTCATAAACACTTCAGATTCACCATGCTCACTGATTACTTTCAAGGTAGCAAAATATCGGAAGATTTTGTCTGGTGTGGAATATGCGCGAATCCTATTCTCATATTCCATCACCTAAAATTGGAAATTCAGAGAGTGTTACTGTATTAAGCATCTCATTTTCATGTATATTCTCTTATTTGGGGGGCAATTTTATATCATTTTTTTCTCTAACTGGATTTTTTATATTAGAAATTACTTGCGTCTCAAAAACTTGTGATATATGATTCATACTCCAGTTGAGGCAATGCTTGTATAAGTTTTCTTCAGAATTTTGAATATTTTCTAATTTCTTAAATCATTGAAAGCTAGCAAAATTGAAAAATGTCATAAAAGAATTCAAAAGGTCTCAGTAAGAGAGTATAATACCATATATATGGGAGCCTATCATTTTTTAAACACCTACCAAGTTTTTAAAAAGGGACTGATTTTACAGTTTTTACTTCCATGCAATTTCTTGAATTCAAAAACAAAACAGACGTGGGACTTCACAGGTCTGAATAGCTAACAGTCCTTCAAACAGAAAGTACATTACACAATATCACAAAAAAATAAAATTACATATCATGGAAACTCAATTATTAACAGGTCTGAAGCAATAAGACTTTTACTTTTGATTAAAAAATTAGACTTCCAGGGACTTCCCTGGTGGCGCAATGGATAAGACTGCGATCCCAATGCAGGGGGTGCAGGTTTGATCCCTGGTCAGGGAACTAGATCCCACATGCATGCCGCAACTAAGAGTTCGCGTGCCACAACTAAGGAGTCCGTGTGCCACAACTAAGGAGTCCATGTGCCACAATTAAGGAGCGGGCAAGCTGCAACTAAGAAGCCCACCTGCCACAACTAAGGAGCCCACCTGCTGCAACTAAGGAGCCAGTGAGCTGCAACTAAGTAGGCTGCCTGCCACAACTAAGATGCAGTGTGACCAAATTAATTAATTAATTAATTGATTAATTTTAAAATGTAGACTTCCAGAGAACATTTAAATATAGCATATTTAGAAAAGAGTGGACTTGGGAAGAACACAAACAAATATTTGAATAGGAACAAAATTATATATGGCATACATTTAATTAAAAGATTATAATGTTAATATAAAAGCCTGTTTCCTTATCCAGCACCCAAGCCCCCATTCTGTACACGAAACATACAAAATACTGTATCTTCTGCATAATATTCTTCTACAGCCTACACAGTACCTTGGTGAAAAGATGTCTCTCATACTTGAATTTTATATGTTGAGTTAACCAACATTAAATAGTATCTTATAAATAACTGGTTAGAAAATGTGTCAAGGCAATACGATCTAAAAATCCAGTGAAAAAATAAAAAAATAAAAATAAAAATCCAGTGAATTCAATGTCTATAAAGCAATTCACTATACTTAAAAGAACATTATTAATGTTTTAATTTAACTTATTAACGCAGCTATTAGTGTAACTGTCATTTCTGGCTAGATGGTCACTTTGAGGTCATTGATGGCAGCTGCTTAAAAATGGTCTCAATTCCACTACGAGATATGCTTTCAACCACTAAGAAAGGAATGCTAATTTGTAACTATACATGACAGGAACCTTTCTAATGCTGATTTGCATTAAAGTCTGAATACTTATTTCAGAAAATTTTTCAATAGATTTGGCATGTGGCAAACACACTAAGCAGTCCCATGGCACAGCAGTCGCCAACCTTTTTGGCACGAGGGACAGCTTTTGTGGAAGACACAAAAAGCTTGGGGGGGGGGATGGTTCAGGCGGTAATGAGAGCAATGGGGGGGGATGGTTCAGACGGTAATGCAAACAGCAAGGAGTGGCAGATGAAACTTCACTCACTCGCCTGCTGCTCACCTCCTGCTGTGAGGCCCAGTTCCTAACAGGCCACGGACTAGTACCAGTCTGTGGCCCTTGGGTTGGGGATCCCTCCCTTAGCAGCCTTTCAACCCCTTAGCAGCCTTAAGACTTAGCTATGAGTCTTAAATCAAAGGCATTTTATATTTAACTACAACTATCTGCTGGATCATACCAGCTATAGAACAAAAAATAATCAGTTTACAATATTTAGGGTATGGGCTACAGCTACTGCCAAAGATGGCTTTGTAAACTAAAAAGTCAATCATATATAAGATAAAGATAGAAAAATAACAACTTAAAAGTCAATGATTTACAGACTGAAAATCAGATCCTTGATTGTTACCAAAAAAATATGCTGCTGAATATTATTAATTAGTTTTAGTTTGAAATAATAGGTTGAGGAGATAGACCTTCTCCATTCCTGCACTGGTAGAGTTTAGTATAGACATACTGTATAGTATATTTTTGCTTTTTTTCACTTAGCAATGTATCTTAAAGACCATATCACACAATTTGATATGCAGCTGCCTCCTTTTAAGTAGTCATGTTAAAGGAACACTAACAACTATTATATAAAGGGTTTAAAATATAGCATCCAAGATAACAAAGGCTTGGAAGCTAAGATATATAGAAAACTGTTGAAGAATTTTGGAACGTTTAACCTGGTGAAAAGATTTACTAAGGAAATTATAATAGTTACATTCAATCATCTACTTAAAACATTCTTGAGTTTCATGATGTTAAGAGAGCTGTCTTCACTAAAACAGCCACACTTACTTGTATCAAAATTCAGCATTATATTTCCTATATGAAAGGCACAAGTGTAGCCAAATAGAAGCTGCAACCAACTACTCTGAGAAATGGCAGGGTGGATAGGCTGGGTGGATAGGTCAGGTGGCTGGCACTTCCCAGATCCATGCCTTCAGCCAGCCAGCCAAAGCCCCCTCCCCACACCCCCACCCTGTGCCTAGTGACCCTACCCTAATGCCGCACAACCCAGCTGGGCTCACACTATCTGCGCTGGGCATTTTACTGCATCCAAGACCCTTGCTCCTACCCACAGCTGTAGCTCCAGAGACAAGGGTCCTGATCTACCCCCACTCTGAGTCTGCTTGGATGGAGCCTCTCCCAACCCCCATTTTTCATCAGTTTCCCCTGATGGCTTAGGGGGCTCATGTGAAGGGAAGTCAGCACTGAGATGCAGCCTCTGTTTCTGGAGCCTCCTGTAAAGCTCAGAAGATCCTGGAAACGGCCCAGACCAACTTGGATAAAAGAACCCCCAATCCATCCCCAAAATTTGTGCCTGGGAGAAATAGGTCCCTCTCAGCTCTACAGTTCACAGCCCTGACAACTACAACCCCTGGAACAAAAGTAAAGAACCAACGTCAAGATGAAAGCAGCCAACATGTGGCTTCCAAGGTCAGTTCTACTCAGGGCCATTCCAGCCTGCAAGAAAGGGAGAAAGGGCATTGAAGAACCTTGTGGGAGATATTGTGTGCCAGGTCTAGAAGTGGCTAACATCACTTCTATTCAGTGGAAAACTAGCAAACTAGTAATATCCATTAAAAAAGGTAAAGTAAAAAAACAGGGCTCAGGATCACCTTTAGAAATCTGAAATGGCATGATGTTAACTGACCTAGGGTACACCATGAGCAAAATTTTGTAACCAAAACATGTTATGTTAGAAGAATGCAATGGAAAGAGCAAGGGTTTTAGAGTTACACAGACTTATATTTGATTCCTTCTATTATAAGTAACCAGCTATACTACTTTAGACAAGTTACTTAGTTGCTTCAAGCATTAAGTATATATGTAAGTATGTATGCATACATGTATATGTGTGTATATACACACATATATGCACAAACATACACACATTTACATGTGTGCATATGTACGTACATATACTATGCCTGGAAGACAGAAAATGCTCAATAAATGTTACTTTCCTTCTGTTTTTCATTTGTTCTGCTATGTGTGTAATAAGTAAACTTACTTGGGTTTTCTAGTCACCTAAGTTCTTAAGGATTTTGTTTGGTATATAGAGCATATTTTATGTCTTTTATTATGCATGTTCACCTATCAATCAATTTAAAAGTATTTACAATTGTACTGAACCAAATAATTTGGCTTCTTAATATGAAGATGCCATTCCAAATCCAAAATAGCGACATCAGAAGCTCCTGAACTCCCCATCTCCCATGGATGCACCAAATGTACAGCTATACATGGAGTATTTCCCTCTGAAAGAAATCCAGAAACTAGCTGAACAATGCCTATACATTGGGTTAACGAGAAAGTACCAACATCAAAACTGGTAGGAAAGACTGAGACACACTCTTGCCATAAATCCCACCTCTGGCACAGTGCCATACAAATGGGAGAGAACTCTCAAACTCCAGCTTCTCCCTGAGCAGTAAAGGGTTTGGATGCTGCATCTAGCACCCCAACTTGTAAGACTCCCACTTGAAGGATGGGCCCCCAAAACAACTACTATGAAAGCCAATGGGACTTGCATCCATGAGACCCACAAGACTACAGAAAACAAAGAAACAGTTTTTAACAGGCTCTGGAGAACTCAGAGTATCTGTTGCCCCAGGGATCAGTGCAGAGGAAGAAGGCAAAAAACACCTACCTCCCAGTCTTCCCTTGAAAAAGGTCTATTTGCATATATTAAAAGCTGCTGCCGGAAGGTCAGGCTTCTAATTTAGCACACATCTAAGGGCTGGCTGACATCCTCCATGGGGACTGGGGAAGAGAGTGGATGCCTCATCCAACTTCTCCATCTAGCCTACTCCAAATTGCTAGAATCTCCCTGGAAGGAGCTTATACACACGTCTGCACCTCAGCATTATTAGCTGTCATCTGAGGTATAAGTCCCTGAATCACCTGGCTCTGCAAGTCAACAGGGCTTGCATTCTTGAGTCCCACAGGACTGTAGCAAGAAAAGCAGATTGTAATGGGTGCAGGAGCACAACCCTATGGCTATACACTTGGGCCAAGCTCAGGGAAAGCAGGCAAAAACCCCCATCTCCCAGTTTCGCCCTGGGAAGGGCTTAACTAGTTAGTTTCCCAGATGTTTCCTGAAAAGCCAGCTTCCAATCAACATGCATCTAAGTGCTGACTGTGATCCTTTGCTTTGGGACACTGACAAGTCTTGGCACACTCTCAACTACAGGGAGGCACCAAAAACAAAGAAGGCAACTTGGACAATCAAAAAGGTTTTAGAGACAATCAAGAGCTTGGGCCAGGCTGATTGGCAAGGTTCATCTCATACATGAGACCATTCTGCCAAGACAGGGAGAGATGGCTGTTTCAGCTAAGGACTAGAAACCAACACAGAAAGTCTAGGAATATAAGGAAACAGACAAATATGTTCCCCAAAAAGAACAAGTTAAAACTCCAGAAACAGACCTTAATGAAACAAAGGTAAGTGATTTCCATGATCTAGAGTTCAAAATAACACTTATAAAAGGATGCTCACCAAGGTCAGAAGAACAATGCATGAACAATAAAAAGAATTAAAACACAGAGACAGGGACTTCCTTGGTGGTACAGTGGTTAAGAATCTGCCTGCCAATGCAGGGGACACAGGTTCGATCCCCGGTCTGTGCAGATCCCACATACCACGGAGCAACTAAGCCCATGCACCACAACTACTGAGCCTGCGCTCTAGAGACTGCAAGCCACAACTACTGAGCACGTGTGCCACAACGACTGAAGCCTGAGCGCCTAGAGCCCATGCTCCGCAACAAGAGAAGCCATCACAGTGAGAAGCCCGCGCACCACAACGAAGAGTAGCTCCCACTCACCGCAACTAGAGAAAGCCCACATGCAGCAACAAAGACCCAATGCAGCCAAAAATAATAAATGAATAAATAAATAAATAACTTTATTAAAAAACAAACAAAAAACCCCCACAGAGATAGAAATGTACCAAACAGAAATCACAGAACTAAAGAATGCAATAAATGAACTGAATAATTCAATAGAAGGGTTCAACAGCAGACTAGATCACATAGAAGAAAGAATAAGTGAACTCAAAGACAAACAGTGGAACTCATACAGAGGAGCCAAAAGAATAGAGAATGAAAGAGAATAAAGATATCTTAAGGGACATATGGAATACCATCAAGTGAACCAAAATACACATTAAAGGGGTCGTAGAAGTAGAAAGAACAAGAAAAAGGGGGCAGAGTGGGAGAGGGTTGGATTGGGAATTGGGGATTAGCAGATGCAAACTGGTATATATAGAATGGATAAACCACAAGGCCCTACTGCATAGCACAGGGAACTATATTCAATATCCTGTGATAAACCATAATGGAAAAGAATTTGAAAAAGAATGTATATATATATGTATAAATGAGTCACTTTGCTATACAGCAGTAATTAACATAACATTGTAATTCAACTATACTTCAATTAAAAAATGAATTAAAAATAAAAATTACAAAAAAAGAAAAAGGGGGCAGAAAACTTATTCAATGAAATACTGATGAAAACGTCCCCAATCTGGGGAAAGAAACAGACATCCAGATCCAGGAAGCCTACAGAGTTCTAAACAAGATGAATCCAAAAAAAAACACACACTGTCAAAGTTAAAGGCAAGGAGAGAATCATAAAAGCAAGAGAAAAGCAACTTGTTATATTCAAAGGAACCTCCCATAATACTATCAGCAAATTTTTTCAGCAGAAACTTTGCAGCCAGAAGGGAAGGGGATGATATATTCAAAGTGCTGAAAGAAGAAAACTGACAACCATGAAAACTCTACCTGGCAAAGTTGTGATTCAGCATTGAAAAAGAAATAAAGACTTTTCCAGATAAGCAAAAGCTGAGGGAGCTGCATCAGCACTAGACCAATCTTACAAGAAATGTTAAAGAGCTAATTAATTCCTCAAGCAGAAACAAAAATGTAATAATTATTAACAGGAAAACATGTCAAGATATAAAACTCACTGGTAAAGGTAAATATATTCAGAATGCTCTAATTTTTAATAGTAGTGGGTAAATCACTTCTAACTCTAATATGAAAGGTAAAAGGAAAAGGTATTAAAATAATTACAATAATTTTAAAATGGACATAAAATATAAAAAATATAAATTGTGATATGAAAAACATAAAAAAAGGGGGGGAGTATATAAAGTTTTTGTATATGTTGGAAGTTATCAGCTTAAAATACACTGTTATAAATATAAGGTGTTTTATGTAAACTCCATGGTACACACAAAGCAAAAGCCTATACTGGAAACACGAAAGACGAAAAGAAATCTAAGCATATCATTGCAAAAAATCATCAAATCACCAAGGAAGAGAATAACAGAGGAATAAAAGGACAGAGGAATTATAAAACACCAAGAAAACAAATAACAAAATAGCAATCATAAGTGCATATTCATCAACAATTACCTTAAATGTAAATGGACTAAACTCTAAAATCAAAGACACAGAGTGGCTAAATGAATTAAAAAAACATCCAACTATATGCTGCCTACAAGAGACTCACTTCAGCTTTAAGGACACACCCAGACTGGAGGGAAATAATGGAAAAAGATATTCCATGAAAACACAGCCAACAGAAATCAGGGGTAGCTAAATTTGTATCAGGAAAAATAAAGTTTAAGCCAAAGACTGTAACAAGAGACAAAAAACAGAACAATATAATTATACAAGATCAATTCATAAGGAGGATAAAACATTTGTAAACAGTTTTATACCCAACATGAGAGATCCTAAATTTATAAAGCAAATATTAATAGAACTAAAGGGAGAAAAAGACAGCAATATAATAATAGAAGGGAACTTTGATACCCCATTTTGAACAACTGATCATCTGAATATAAAATAAATGAGGAAACATTGGACTTGAACTACATATTAGACCAGATGAACTCAAAGACATTTACAGAAAATTCCATTCAAAAGCAGCAGAATACACATTATTCTCAAGTGCACATGGGACCCTCTCCAGCAGGGATCACATGTTAGGTCACAAAACAAGGCTTTATAAATTTAAGACTGAAATCATATCAAGTATCTTTTTTGACCATAATGGTATGCAGCTAAAGTTCAACTACAAAAAGAAGAAAACTAGAAAATTCAAAAATATGTGCAGATTAAACAACACATTCCTGAAAAACCAATGGGTCAAGGAAGAAATGAAAACAGAAATCAGAAAATATCTTAAGAGGAATGAAAGTGGAAACACAAAATATCAAAACATGGGATGCAGCAAAAGCAGTTCTAAAAGGAAATTCATAGCAATAAATGCCTACATTAAGAAAGAAGATTTTGGATTGGAAGAATCAATATTGTCAAAATGCCTATACTACCCAAGGCAATGTACAGATTCAATGCAATCCCTATCAAATTACCAATGGCATTTTTCACAGAAATAGTACAAAAAATTTTTACATTTATATGGAGACACAAAAGACCTGTGTCTGTGTGGAGACACAAAAGACAGAGCTGGAGGAATCAGGCTCCCTGACTTCAGGCTATACTACAAAGCTACAGTACTCAAAACAGTGTGGTACTGGCACAAAAACAGAAATATAGATCAATGGAATAGGATAGAAAACCCAGAAATAAACCCACGCACCTATGGTCAATTAATCTATGACAAAGGAGGCAAGAATATACAATGGAGAAAAAACAGTCTCTTCAATAAGTGGTGCTGGGAAAACGGGACAGCTACATGTAAAAGAATGAAATTAAAACATTCTATAACACCATACACGAAAATAAACTTAAAATGGATTAAAGAGCTAAATGTAACACTGGACACTATAAAACTCTTAGAGGAAAACATAGGCAGAACACTCTTTGACATAAATTGCAGCAATATCTTTTTGGATCCACCTCCTAGAGTAATAAAAACAAAAATAAACAAATGGGACCTAGTTAAACTTAAAAGCTTCTGCACAACAAACGAAACCATAAACAAAACAAAAAGAAAACCCACAGAATGGAAGAAAATATTTGCAAACAAAGTGACCAATCGGAGATTAATCTCCAAAATATACAAAGAGTTCATTCAGCTCTGTCAAGAAAACAAACAGGGAATTCCCTGGTGGTCCAGTGGCCATGACTCCACACTTTCACTGCCAAGGGCACAGGTTCAATCCCTGATCAGGGAACTAAGATCCTGCAAGCCGCATGGCACGGGGAAAAAAAAAAATCGAAAAATGGGTGGAAGATCTAAATAGACATTTCTCCAAAGAAGACATACAGATGGCCAAAAAGCACATGAAAAGATGCTCAACGTCACTAATTATCAGAGAACCTCAAATCAAAACTACAATGAGGACCTCATACCAGTCAGAATGGCCATCATCAAAAAGTCCACAAACAATGAGTGCTGGAGAGGGTGTGGAGAAAAGGGAACCCTACTACGCTGTTGGTGGGAATATAAATTAGTACAGCCACGATGGAGAACAGTATGGAAGTTCCTTAAAAAACTAAAAATAGAGCTACCATATGATCCAGTAATCCCACTCCTGGGCATATATCTGGAGAAAACCATGGTTTGAAAGAATACATGCACCCCAATGTTCACTGCAGCACTGTTTACAATAGCCAAGTCATGAAAGCAACCTAAATGTCCGTCGACAGATGAATCGATAAAGAATATGTGGCACATATACACAAGGGAATATTACTCAGCCATGAAAAAGAATGAAATAATGCCACTGGCAGCAACGTGGATGGACATGGAGATTATCATACTAAGTGAAGTAAGTCAGACAGAGAAAGACAAATATCATTGATATCGTTTATATGTGGAATCTAAAAAAAATGACACAAATGAACTTATTTACAAAACAGATTCATAGACTTAGAGAACAAACTTACGGTTACCAGCAGGGAAGGGTTGGGGGGAGGGAGACACTGGTTTGGAATTGACATGTACACACTGCTATATTTAAAATAGATAACCAACAGGGACCTACTGTATAGCACAGGGAACTCTTCTCAATATTCTGTACTAACCTAAATGGGAAAAGAATTTGAAAAAGCATAGATACTTGTATATGTATAACTGAATCACTTCGCTGTACACCTGAAAGTAACACAACATTGTTAATCAACTATACTCCAATATAAAATAAAAATTTTTTTAAAAAGATAAGAGATAACAAGTGTTGGTGAGGGTATGGAGAAAAGGGAACACTTTTGCACTGTTGGTGGGAACATAAATTGATTCAGTCACTATGGAAAACAGTACAGAGGTTCCTCAAGAAATTAAAAATAGAACTACCAGGCTTCCCTGGTGGGGCAGTGGTTGAGAATCCACCTGCCAATGCAGGAGACACGGGTTCGAGCCCTGGTCCAAGAAGATTCCACATTCTGCGGAGCAACTAAGCCCATGTGCCACAACTACTGAGCCTGTGCTCTAGAGCCCGTGAGCCACAAATACTGAAGCCCGCACACCTAGAGCCCGTGCTCTGCAACAAGAGAAGCCACCGCAATGAGAAGCCCACGCACCGCAATGAAGACCCAACACAGCCAAAAATAAATAAAATAAATACATTTATAAATTTAAAAAAAAATAGAACCATATGACCCAATAATCCAGCTTCTGGGTATATATCCAAAGGAAATGAAATCAGCATCTCAAAGAGATATCTGTACTCCATGTTCATTGCAGCACTGTTCACAATTGCCAAGGTACGGTAACAACCTATGTGTCCATCATGCAATCTCAAGGGACTCCAAAGACCCAAAATAATTTTGAAAAAGAAGAACAAATTTGGAGGACTCCAACTTCCTGATTTCAAAACTTATTACAGTCATAAGAAAAATGTGGTACTGGCACAAAGACAATCATATAGAGCAGACAAATAGAAAAGAAAGCCCAGAAATAAACCCTCAGACACATCATCAAATGATTTTGACAAGGGTGCCACAACCGTTCAATGGAGAAAGGACAGCCTTTTCAACAAATGATGTTGGGAAAATTGGATATCCACATGCAAAAAAAATGAAGTTGGGGGCTTCCCTAGTTGTCCAGTGGTTAAGACTCAGCGCTTCCACTGCAGGCGTGTGGGTTCAATCCCTGGTCAGGGAAATTCCACGTGCCACAAAGTGTGGCCAAAAAAAATTTTTTTTCTTAATTAAACAAAATTCTTAAAAACGGGATATGGCTTCCCTGGTGGCGCAGTGGTTAACAATCTGCCTGCCAATGCAGGGGACATAGGTTCGAGCCCTGGTCCGCTAAGATCTCACATACCGTGGAGCAACTAAGCCCATGTGTCACAACCCGTGAGCCTATGCTCTAGAGCCCGCGAGCCACGACTACTCAGCCCACGTGCCACGACTACTGAAGCCTGCACACCTAGAGCCCGTGCTCTGCAACAAGAGAAGTCACCCCAGTGAGAAGCCCGCGCACCGCAACGAAGAGTAGCCCCCACTTGCCACAACTAGAGAAAGCCTGCGCACAGCAATGAAGATCCAATGCAGCCAAAATAAATAAATAAAAATTAAAAAAAAAAAACAGGATAGAAAAGGAGTACGTTTTTAAATAGGTTCTTGGGGAGACAAAATGACACATGGAATGGTTACCCATTCACTGAGACTTTAGTGAAAGAAATAAGAACTATTTCAGATATAGATTAGAAAGGTTTTATAACTACTAATTAAGTAAATTACACTGATAGCTTTCATTTTTTCTGTGAAGCATAAGATATAGTCATCTGCTAAGCAGAAAGCGGGAGCAGAAAATGGAAGATTCAAAAATAAACATTTACTTGGGTCATTTTTGCCCAACACTGTAAAATGTAAAGTTTGACTATAAGTGAAGCTGATTGTGCAAGATAAATTTGAACTTTCCTCAAATTCATTCAGGGCAAAAGATTAAATAAATGTATCATTTTGGAAAAAATGGCATGATAGATAATTAAGTTGTGATACATAACTTTTGTTCAAATTCAGTTTAATCAGAAGTGGATTTGGGAAATGAGAAGACATATTTAACAGCTTCATCCAAATAAACAGAAGATCCAAATTTCTCTTGCTTGCAGTTATACAGCCCCCCCAACACACACAAAGTAACTCAAATTATCTTGTTGCATTGATTAGCTATATTTTAGCAAGTAAAGGTAATTCCCTGAATTTCAATGCTAACATGCAAAATGTCTAAGAAATTCAACCTTTTGACTTTTCATCACTGGTCTGCTGAATTCAAATGCCCAATATCATAGGCATTATTACAGAGGAGCTAAACTTTTCTCAGGTAAAACTGTATAACAGCATATTGTGTTAAAGATATAAAATGCTGGAATTATGTTGAGTTTATGCTGTCCTCAAAATTAGTTGATTTTTTGGAAATATTTGTATATTTCCAAAGAGATTTTATTCTGCCTTTACAATTTGGCATCATGACAAATCAGTATATCACAGACTCAACTTCACATATATGAAAACATTCAGAACCAGAAAGATCTAAAAAGCAATAATCACCTTAGGTGGTTGAATTGAAAGAACAAAGAAAATACATGTTAATCCTGATTACCAATCCTAGGTCCTTTTCACTATCCCAATTAACTTCACATTCAAAGAGTACATTTGCCTTAGAACATGATGGAAAATAGCAAAGAGGTGAATAACTTCAAAGTGAATATAAGCCATCTGAAATATATGATAAAAGACTCAACAGCATTATTCTAAAATAGAATTAACTATAGTTCTAATAATTTATAAGACTGTGTTCCATACTTTTCTGTCTCTGAATCCAGAACGTTTCTTCTTTTTCTCTTCTGGATAAGGCTCAAGACAAATACCTGAAGCCTTTTTTTCGTGGTTACGATCTTCCCCTTCATCTTTACTCTTCCCTTTATCACCAAGTTCACTCTTTAGGTTGTTTACAGATGGTGGGGATTGTGCAAGGGCCCTGGATATTAAAAAAAAAAAAAAATCTATCAATCAAGAAGGTCCATCATATTAAACAAATAAAGATTTTCAGATAAAGCTAAGCAGGAGCAACAGCAATGAAATTCGTGAAAAGTTCGACATGAACAGGTTCCTCAAAAAATTAAAAGTAGAACTAACATATGATCCAGCAATCCCACTTCCGGTTATACATCCGAAAGAACTGAAAGCAGGGTCATTCAGAGATTTTTGCACACTCATGTTAATAGCAGCATTATTCACAATAGCTAAAACATGGAAGCAACCCAAATGTATATTGATAGATAAATGGATAAAGGGAATATGGTATATCTGTATAACATAATAATATTCAGCCTTAAATATAAAGGATATGACACGAAAAGCACAGGCAACAAATCAAAAACAGGCAGGATTACATGACACTAAAAACCTTCAGCAGAGCAATAATCAACAAAATGAAAAGACCATCTACACAATGGAAGAAAATATTTGCAAACCATATATTTAATAAAGGGTTAATATTTAAAATGTATAAAAGGAACTCTTACAACACAATAGCAACAAAATAAATAACCTGATTAAAGGTGCTCAACATCAATAATCATCAGGGAAATGCAAATCAAAACCACCACGAGATATCACCTCACACCTGGTAGGATGGCTTTGCTCAAAAACAAACAAACAAATCACAAAACAAAAACCCAAAAGATAACAAGTGTAGGCAAGCATGTGGAGAAAAGGGATGCCTGGTACACTGTAGGTGGGAAAGTAAATTGATACAGCCACTATGGAAAACAGTATGGAGGATACTCAAAAAACTAGCAATAGAATATGTTAGTTTTCTAACTAGAATATGATTAAGCAATCCCACTTCTGGTTACACATCACAAGGAACTGAAATCAGGATCTCAAAGAGATATACACTCTCATGTTCAGTGCAGTATTATTCACAGTAGCGAAGATATGGGAGAAACCTAAATTTCTATCAATCAATACAGAATTTGCAAACAAAGCGACTGACACGGGATTAATCTCCAAAACATAAAAACAAACAACCCGGGACTTCCTGGAGGTCCAGTGGTTAAGACTCTGTGCTTCCATCACAGGGGGCAGGCACGGGTTTGATCCCCGGTCAGGGAACTGAGATCCCACATGCCACGTGGTGGGGAGAAAAAAAAAAAAGTATCTCTTTAAGAAAAAAAACAAAACAGCTCAAGCAAAAAATGGGCAGAAGATCTAAAGAGATATTTCTCCAAAGAAAACATCCAGATGGGCAACAGGCACATGAAAAGATGTTCAACATCACTAATTATTAAAGAAATGCATATCAAAACTACAATGAGGTATCCAAATCTACAATGAAGTATCACCTCACATCGGTCAGAATGGCCATCATAAAAAACCTACAAAAAATAAATACTGGAGAAGGTGTGGAGGAAAGGGAACCCTCCTACACTGTTGGTGGGAATGTAAATTGGTACAGTCACTATGGAGAACAGTATGAAGATTCCTTAAAAAACTAAAAATAGAGCTACCATATGATCCAGCAATCCCACTCCTGGGCATGTATCTGGAGAAAACCATAATTCGAAAGGATACATGCACCCCAAAGTTCACTGCAGCACTGTTTACAATAGCCAAGACATGGAAGCAACCTAAATGTCCATCGACAGAGGAATGGATAAAGAAGATGTGGTACATATATATAATGAAATATTACTCCGCCATGAAAAAGAATGAAATAATGCCATTTGCAGCAACAAGGATGGACCTACAGATTGTCATACTGAGTGAAGTAAGTCAGACAAAGACAAATATCATATGATATCACTTATATGTGGAATCTAAAAAAAAGGGTACAAATGAACCTATTTACAAAACAGAAGTTGAGTCACAGATGTAGGAAACAAACTTATGGTTACCAAGGGGGAAAGTGGGGAAAGGCATAAATTGGGAGACAGGGACTGACATATACACACTACTACATATAAAATAGATAACTAATAAGAACCTACTGTATAAAACTGAAGTATAGTTGATGTACAGTAAGTTACAGGTATACAATACAGTGATTCACAATTTTTAAAGATTATACTGCAGGATGGTGAATTTTATGTTATACATATTTTTTACCACCACAACAACAAAAAATGCACTGAAAGAAGAAATGTGAGACCAAAAGAATCACAAACAGGTATTTAGATAAAAACTTGCACTTGAAAGAAAATTCTACATGAAGACAAATCATCTGATGGGCTTCCCATGTTCATTCTATTATGAACACCAAGAAAAAAACTGAATGTTCAGTAAAGGCTCCTTGGGCTAACTAGAGATTGAAATTGATAATCTATTCTATAAAGATTTTCCCTACTTACTCAGCCAAGGTAATGACTCTATTCCTTCAAATTCCTACACTATTTAGTGACTGAACCTTAACATGTAATTTAGGCTGGTTTTACAAGACCTTCACTGTGCTAACCACCCTCTGGTATAATGAAAAGGACTAAAGGCATTACTAAGACTCTATTGGCAAAATTTGTAGAGGCCCTCCAAATACCTTGACCAAAGCATTGTCACTGGTCCTTCTAAATCTCAGATCCACCCCTTTTGGAACTCATAAACTCTCACCCTTTGAAACAGTCATAGGATGCCCAATGCACTTGTCTCCTTCTTCTGACCCACAACTGATAAAAGAAGAGATACTCTAATATTCCAAAGACCTAACTGCTTCTATTAAAAATAATCATGCTTTGGTAAAGCAATCTTTTCACAGTGCACTGTTCGGAGATGAAGACCTTAAGCATCACACCTTGCACCTGGAGATTCTGTCTGTTGGAAAAGACACCTCCAGAAGAACTCTCTTCAAGCTTGCTGGAGAGGCCTCTATCGGGTACTGCTAACCAACCTTTGTGCTGCCAAACTCCAAGGAAGAGACTATTAGATTCACGTCAGAAACCTAAAGAAAGCGCCAAACCCTGACTGGACCTGCACATCATCTGGTGACCTGAAACCAAAGATTTCCTGAAATTGAAGGAGACAACTTCTGATGAGACAGCTATCCCAAGATATCTGAACAAGGCCTGTTGGAAATGTGTTGCCGAAACCTTTAATGATGACAATGTTTCAGATGATTTCCAATGTCTATGATCTTGGTAACAGTGAACTTCAGATAAAACGTGCATGAGAGTTCTCCCTCTTACACCTCCTTGTTACTCAAATGTGACCTCAACAGTTTTCCAATCTATGCACTTCCTCTCCAACATGAGACATTAGACCCAGGAAAGTTCCTCCCTGGCACTGAAATATGAAAACTCACTGATAGTAGAAAACCTGATTCTTGATCAGCAATGCTTTCAGATAAGGATCTTGGTCAAAAGGGGGAAATGTAAAAAATTAATCAACAGAAGCCTCAATTACAGTCAGCGGGAGCTCTCACACTCTGTGATGATAGCAGAGCCCAACAGGAAGAAGAAAGACACCTCTTCTTTCCTGACAAGGACTCAGCCAATAAAAAGCCATGGACTCTTTGCTTATTATGCCCCTCCCAACTTCTTTTTCACCCTATAAAAGACAGACAGACCTTGAAGCAGAATATTTCCTATTTGTTGCTTTGACATGATAGCCTAATTCCCTGAAACATCTTATTTCATAGACAAATATTATCAATGCCAAATGATTTAGCAAAGAAATTTTGACACAAAGTCAAGCCAGAAATCAATCCCTTTTAGATAACGGAGACAACTGGAAGAATAAAAGTACATGCAGGAACAGGATGCTCAGATAACACTCACCTCTTCCACAAGAGACCAGTACTTGCAGTTACTGCAGATGCTCCAAGAAAAGCCACCATCATCAGCCGTCGCCTGATCTGGGTGGGCTGTGATGCTCCATGGTACCATCGAGAACCCACTGCCAGCTCTGCCAATGCAGAAAGAGAGTTAAGACGAAACATCCTGTGAACAAAAAGTAGAAATGTTATTCCTAGCTGGTGGCAGTGACAGTGATGATGATGATAATAACAGTATTAACATCACCAACAAATACTAAGTACTTAATGGCAGACAGTATTCTAAACACTTGGCAATACTATGCATTATTCCATTTAATCCTCAGAACAATCTGATGAGAAATGTACTACTACTTATAAACCTTACATATCAGTCAAGGTATAATTAGAAGAAACCACATGGTAATTTGAACAGGGAAAATTTAATATAAAGCATTATTAATTACAACAGGCAATTAAGTACTAAGGGGTAAAGAGACATTAGATACAGGGAGCAGTCACTACTTAAAGGGCTGTTGCAGAGCAACAAAAAAGGAATAAATCTGTAAACAGGCCACTCCCAACAGGATTGAGGTCTGGAAACTCTGGTGAGGATACAGCCATGGATGTCAGAGAAATTTACTAAAGTGCTACACCAAAAGAACTCACTGTAAAGCCATCTACAGGTGACTGAAGGAGAAACAGACATTTCTTCTTGATTACATGACTTTTTGTAGTGGCAGTTCATTCAAATCACACAAAGTATCCATACTTCTCCCCTTTGATTTTCTCAAAGCATAGTTTATTTCTTCCTGATTTAAATTACCTTGCACTTTGTATGTATATTCACATATTCACGTATTTGTTCATACATAACTTTGCCTCCCCCCAACCCCCAACATACACAATTGGTTCTGAGGCCAAAATTATTCTTTTCCTCTTTGAAAACACACAGTCTAACACAGAGCCTGTTACATTACAGCTGCTTAAAATATTTAACTATTTTACTTTAACATGAAAAATGTCAAGTTGCAAATTATACAGGTACTGGCTCTGAACATTTAAGTACATTTCTCAACCCCAATACACTAAGAAAACTATGTCTTTCATTGTTTGGGTTCAGGTCAAGTTAGACTATTTAGCTGTCTCCTAACATCACCGAGGCGGTTACTGATTCTTCTCTGGGACCTATACCTATAATCTCTTAAGTAAACCTTTCTCTTAGCCTCCTTCATTCAACCTAGGTCCAATGCCAAAGTTGGAGCTAAATCTTGCCCTTAAAGATAAAGTGGGAAATAATTAATTTTTTCTCCTATATGCTATGACCTAAGCTTCAGCACCGCAATTCTTACCTCCCTTCCAATCCTAGAAATCACCTCATTTTATTGCACATACTCTAGCAAATTCCAGCACCAAGGAGATTGTCTTTTATGTTTTCTTACATCCGTCAACTTCTGATTCATTTTTAAATTAACATTTTCCAAACCCCCAAGTGCATTCATACATAGCATTGCTTTTATCTGTAACAAAGACAAGCACAACTAAAACATTCATATCTGGAGAAAACATTATTCAACATTGACAACAGAAAGAAAAGAGCATTCGAAAGTTCTCAATGTGAAAGACAAATAACATAACCAGTGCAAAAGCTGGACTAGGCAAGGGGTATAAGGCTGGAAGATAAGTTTACAACATCTGATCAGATTTGGAGAATATATAAATGATCAAATAGGAAAGCCATGATCACTTGAGAAGATCCTTTGAATGCTGGACTGAGAATTTTGATCACATATATAACAAACAGGGAGCCACTGAAGTCCTTAAGAGGAAAATAACATGATGCAAACATTTTTAAAAGAATTCCAACCTATCTAATAGCAGTGAATAGAATAAACTACAAAGAACCATAGGCAGAGAGAGCTAACAGGGAAGTAATGAGTACAGTCAGAGGCAGCTAATAACCAAAAGTATTGTGATGAGCACCTAGATCAGGATGGTTAAGTATAGAAACCAAAAATAAAATAAAATAACATTTTCCAAAGAGAAACAAAACTATCAGATATCAGTGTTTGACATACATCAATATCTAACTGCATTGGAATTCCCTGGTGGTCCAGTGGTTAGGACTCTGCACTCTCACTGCTGAGCGCCCGGGTTCAATCCCTGGTTGGGGAACTGAGATCCTGCAAGTCGTGTGGTGTGGCAAAAAAAAAATCTAACTGCATAGGAGATGAGGAAGACAAAAAGGGAAAAGAAATTAAAATAATGACAACACTAAGGAATATGGTAGAAAGTGAAATGGAATAGGAATCCAATGACCCAAGATCTAGTCTCAATTCTACTACTAAACAGTTATGCACAAAGGAAGTTCATCTCTCCTCCTCAGAGAAGAGTATACCCATTGATGAGAGAACTGCCTACAGGAGCTTTAGGGTTTCTTTTATTTCTTTAATGTTCTCATACCTCTGGTGAAAAAAGGTATGGCAAAATTTAATCTATTTCAATTCGGGGGGAGGGACTAAGACCATATGATATATTCAAGATTTATTAGCTTTGGGAATCCATATCCGTATGCTATGGCTCCAAAGAATTTTAAACTTTGGAGGTTCTGAGTTATACTAACATTCCACTTACATCTGATGTTGTAATTCAAATGTTACTGTCTACATCTCATTTCACCACTGGTTTTAATCTCATTCCCCAAAGTACACATCAATATATATCTAGTCATCTTCTCTAGTGTAATTTCCAATAGATGCCAAGTAAACTGAGGAAAAAAATTATCCCACTGAGAACAGGCTCTATTATAATTTAATTCTCAGCTTTGTACTGAAGAAATAGTGTAACTAGTCGAATGTGTTAATTTTTGATGCGAGACCGTTTAAACAGATTTAAGGAGATCAGCTTTCCAACTGAGTCTGGAAAACTGAATAGGCCAACTGGCAGCAGTTATGCAGTAATGAAGATTAACATGCACATTTATGACATGGATTAAACTAAATCAAAACCAGTGCATTTTTCTCTTTCCTAACAGTCCCTATCCTTCTCCCAAAAAAAGGCATGCCTCTAAAAAATAGCTTTCATTGCAACTGAAAAAAGATGAAGACGTATTTCTAATCAAGAAATGTCAAGAGAAGCAAGTAAAAGATAATCTTGTTACCAAAGAAAAGCATTATCTACCCAACAAGAAACAGAACAAGTTGTTTTTTTAAAAAAAGCAAAAAACCTGTAACAGTATATCACTGCTGTTTCTATATCTATTATTTTTAAACTATCATGCTTAATGTATTGCTTTTGGTAACTTTCAAAGGGCCACAGAACCAGAAAATCACTTAATTCAACATCGTTATTTTACAGGTGAAGCAACTAAGATCTAGATAAGTTATGTAGTTTACTTATAGACAATTAGTACAAAAACCTACAATAGATCCCAAAATTCTTGATTCCCAAATAAATAACGTAAGGGGGGGAAACCTCTTCAAAACTGTTCCCAGAAAAATAAATATAATAGCCGCACTTCAAAAGGAGATCAAGTGTCCAATTACAGAAAGATACACAATGTTATAATGACAGAATACAATGTAATATAAATATTAAAAATGATAACCATTAAAAAGTATTAAAATATTATTTCACAAAATAACAGAAAGTTGGGCTAAATATATAAAAAGACAGTTGAAAAACAAGTAAACATGTCTCTGTAATCTATGAAAAGATACTTAATATCACACATAATAAGACAATGCAAATTAAAACTATATTGACAAACTGTTTTTCACTCATTAAGCTGGCAAAATCCAAAAGTTTTAAAACATACTAGTTGGCAATGCTGTAGAAATGGCACTGCTGAGGAATGTGTAAATTGGTACAATCTACAGAGGGCAATTTGGTAATATCCATCAAAATCACCTATATAAACTGCATATATTGACCTAGCAATTCCACTTCTGATATAATACGCTATTGATATACTTGCACACCTTTGAAACTACACACACAAACATTCATTGCAACATGGTTTGTAACAAACAGCAAAAGACTAAAAACCACCCCAGTGATCACCAAGAGAGAACTGGTTACACTACGATAAATATCAATATATACAAGGCAATATCACATAGCAATAAAAAGAAAATGAAAAAACTATGTATAGATTTGGAAAGATTTTCAAGACATACTGTTATCTTAATAAAGCAAGGTGTGGGACAACATATATAGTATGATACCTTTCGTGTAAAAAGGGGAAACAAGAATGTGTATTTGTATGTTCTTATTAATTAATTCTGGAAGGACACACAAAACAGTAATAGCAATAGTGCCGGTGGGGGTGGGAGGTGGGTGAGATATGAGACAGGGAGATTTTTTTTTAACATCTTTATTGGACTATAATTACTTTACAATGGTGTGTTAGCTTCTGCTTTATAACAAAGTGAATCAGCTATATATATACATATATCCCCATATCTCCTCCCTCTTGAGTCTCCCTCCCACCCTCCCTATCCCGCCCCTCTAGGTGGTCACAAAGCACGGAGCTGATCTCCCTGTGCTATGCGGCTGCTTCCCACTAGCTATCTATTTTACATTTGGTAGTATATACAAGTCCATGCCACTCTCCCACTTCATCCCAGCTTACCCTTCCCTCTCCCCATGTCCTCAAGTCCATTCTCTACATCTGCATCTTTATTCCTGTCCTGCCCCTAGGTTCTTCATAACCACTTTTTTTTTTTAAGATTCCATATATATGTGTTAGCATACAGTATTTGTTTTTCTCTTTCTGACTTACTTCACTCTGTATGACAGTCTCTAGATTCATCCACGTCTCTACAAATGACCCAATTTCGTTCCTTTTTATGGCTGAGTAATATTCCATTGTATATATGTACCAAATCTTCTTTATCGATTCGTCTGTCGATGGGCATTTAGGTTGCTTCCATGACCTATTGTAAATAGTGCTGCAATGAATGTTGGAGTGCATGTGTCTTTTTGAGTTTTCTCTGGGAGTGCATGTGTCTTTTTGAGTTTTCTCTGGGTATATGCCCAGTAGTGGGATTGCTGGATCATATGGTAATTCTATTTTTAGTTTTTCAAGGAACCTCCATACTGTGCTCCATAGTGGCTGTATCAATTTACATTCCCACCAACAGTGCAAGAGGGTTCCCTTTTCTCCACACCCTCTCCAGCATTTGTTGTTTGTAGATTTTCTGATGATGCCCATTCTAACTGGTATGAGGTGATACCACATTGTAGTTTTGATTTGCATTTCTCTAATAATTAGTGATGTTGAACAGCTTTTCATGTGCTTCTTGGCCATCTGTATGTCTTCTTTGGAGAAATGTCTATTTAGGTCTTCTCCCCATTTTTGGATTGGGTTGTCTGTGTTTTTAATATTGAGCTGCATGAGCTGTTTATATATTTTGAAGATTAATCCTTTGTCCATTGATTTGTTTGCAAATATTTTCTCCCATTCTGGGGGTTGCCTTTTCGTCTTGTTTGTAGTTTCCTTTGCTTTGCAAAGGCTTTTAAGTTTCATTAGGTCCCATTTGTTTATTTTTGGTTTTATTTCCGTTACTCTAGGAGGTGGAACAAAAGAGATCTTTCTGTGATTAAGTCAGTGTTCTGCCTATGTTTTCCTCTAAGAATTTTATAGTGTCCAGTCTTACATTTAGGTCTCTAATCCATTTTGAGTTTATTTTTGTGTATGGTGTTAGGGAGTGTTCTAATTTCATTCTTTTACATGTAGCTGTCCAGTTTTCCCAGCACCACTTATTGATAAGGCTGTCTTTTCTTCATTGTATATTCTTGCCTCCTTTAACAAAGATAAGGTGACCATATGTGTGTGGGCTTATCTCTGGGCTTTCTATCCTGTTCCATTGATCTAATCTTTCTGTTTTTGTGCCAGTACCATACTGTCTTGATCACTGTAGCTTTGTAGTATAGTCTGAAGTCAGGGAGCCTGATTCCTCCAGCTCTGTTGTTCTTTCTCAAGATTGCCCTGGCTATTCAGGGTCTTTTGTTTCCATACAAATTGTGAAATTTTTTGTTCTAGTTCTGTGAAAAATGCCATTGATCGTTTGATAGGGATTGCACTGTATCTGTAGATTGCTTTGGGTAGTATAGTCATTTTCACAATGTTTATTCTTCCAGTCCAAGAATATGGTATATCTCTCCATCTGTTTGTATCATCCTTAATTTCTTTCATCAGTGTCTTATAGCTTTCTGCATATAGGTGTTTTGTCTCCTTAGGTAGGTTTATTCTTAGGTATTTTATTCTTTTTGTTGCAATGGTAATGGGAGTGTTTCCTTAATTTCCATTTCAGATTTTTCATCATTAGTGTATAGGAGTACAAGAGATTTCTGTGCACTAATTTTATATGCTGCTACTTTACCAAATTCATTGATTAGCTCTAGTAGTTTTCTGGTAGCGTCTTTAGGATTCTCTATGTATAGTATCATGTCATGTGTAAACAGTGACAGTTTTACTTCTTTTCTGATTTGTATTCCGTTTATTTCTTTTTCTTCTCTGATTGCTGTGGCTAAAACTTCCAAAACTATGTTGAATAATAGTGGTGAGAGTGTGCAACCTTGTCTTGTTCCTGATCTTAGTGGAAATGGTTTCAGTTTTTCACAATTGAGGATGATGTTGGCTGTGTGTTTGTCATATATGGCATTCATTATATTGAGGTAAGTTCCCCCTATGCCTACTTTTTGGAAGGTTTTTATCATAATTGGGTGTTGAATATTGTCAAAAGTTTTTTCAAGATAGATTTTTATGAAATACTATTTCAGTTTTAAAACTATGCTTATGTATTTTTCCAGATAACAGACAGTATTTCATGCAAGCATCTTGAGTGAAGTTTAAAGACAGAATACAAGGTAATATGTGCATGCCAATTAAAATAATGTAAGATATGTGTACCTTTTTAATTTATAAAAAAATTTAGATGATGCAAATAAAATTTAAAGATTACTCCAGGGGTAGAGTTTTACTCAAACTTTTTCATTTAAAGAAAAATAAAGGCAGACCCAGGTTGATGTTTCATCCTCCTCAGCCAAGAGCTGTAACTTGCCAGCCCTATTAGTGGGCTCAGGCCCAATAATGTCTCAGAAATCAACCCATATCATGGTAAATTTCCCTAGTAAGATAAGCGTTACTTAAATTCATATCCTGATACTCTGATTACTGGCACATCCTGATTCAATTACCAAACTATTAGAATTCCAGACCTTATCCTGAGCCTGACTTATCTGCTTGCACTTTCTATGTTATTACGCCTCTGGTATTTATGATCTCTGGCAACAGCACATTCATAGAACAACTGCTTGGCTCTTCCACTCCTGACACTGGCCTACATAAACCTCTTTTGTACTATTTCTGACTGTTACCCAGCACTATTGTTAAAAGCAACATCTGTTAATACTGAGGCCAAAATAAATTTCTGAGATCTACCTAAATTTGGCTCTCAACAAAACTCAGACCTCAGTTAACTAAAACTTCAAGGTTTCAAAGTGTTTAGTCTACATGAACTAAGATTCTGAGAAAACAAGGACTGAGTGTCCTTTATATCTGTATTTCTAGACTCTGATACAGCACCTGTCACAGCTAGTATACATAGCTGATCGGTCAGTGCACTCCATGAACCTGGAAAATTTTTGCTCTCTGAGAACCACATTATAAAATCAGCACTATCTGGAGTGCCCACAAGAATTCCCTCTAGTCATTCCAGTGGCAGCTGGATACTAACCATAAATTTGGATTCAGTAGGCCATCAGAGCCTCAGCCATTAAGTATCTTAATTATACACTTAACTCTTTTATTCTATTTCCATGCTCACTAAGTAATTTGTACTTCCTACTTACATTGCCTTCAAAGAGAGAACATGTTGATCAGAAGATGGGAGTTTCTAGTTCTTATGGTAAATTAATAAATTGGCAATCTGCAATCTGGTTTATAATTTTAATCTCCCATGATATTACACAGTCTAAAGAAGCTTCTCTGAATCCAACCAATTCCAAGGCACTGATATGATCCAGTTTAAGGACTTCCAAGGTTCAAAGCCAAGGTCTTGGACTATGGTGACATCTTGTCCCTCTGCCTCGCCATTTCAATCAAACTTACACCCCAGTGAGAATTTCTCAAAAGCTTTGTATGGCCAGAGTCATTGAATCTAGGGATCCACACTCACTCTTCCTTCTGCCCGGGGTGTAATCAAGTTAGGGGAAGAGAATAAATGAAGAGTCTAAATAAAGGAAAATCATGGGAATATTGTTTTGCTGGACATGATACAGATTTTTGTGTGGAATAAGCAAGACTACTTGCATTTTTGTTACAATAATAATACAGGAATACACTTTTATTGTTGAAAATGTTGTTGTAGAGAAATACATAAGAAACTATGTATTCTTTTTCATACATCTGAAATTCCACCACTCTCCCTAAAAGAAAGAAGAGGGAAAATAAGATGCATATTTGTATATCCCATCAAAGGATATACAGACATACTTCTTTAACTACTACAGAGTATTTCATTCTATGACTGTTCCACTATGACTGTTTAACTATTCGCCAATTAATACAGTAAGTTGTTTCCATACTTTGCCATTACAAATATAGCTCAGGGACTTTTTTCCCTATGCATTTATTTTTATTCAAGTATATCTGTGGGACAGATATCTAAAAATGAAACTGTTAGGTTAGAAGAGTGTGATCGTTTTTAAGTTTTTAAAAAATTTTATTGAAGTATAGTTGATTTACAATGTATTAATTACTTCTGTACAGCAAAGTGACTCAGAGATATATATATATATTCTTTTTCATATTCTTTCCCACCATGATTTGTCACAGGATATTGAATATAGTTCCCTGTGTTATACAATAGGACCTTGTTGTTTATCCATCCTATATATAATAGTTTGCCTCTGCTAATCCCAAACTCCCAATCCTTCCCTCCCCTACCCCCATTTTTGACTTTGATAGATACTGCCAAATTACCCTTCAATACTGACATTCCAATTTACACACCACCAGCAGTGTATGAGGGTATTCCTTTCCCTGTACTTGCTATTCTCAATCTTTTCCATTTATATGAGAGATAAATAATCTAAGTAAATGAGTTTGATAATATTTGATTAGTAAATGAATTTGATAATATTTGTTTACTTTTCAAGAGTTCACCTTTGGTGTTCTGAGGACCATTCGAATATTAGGCTGTATTTATTTTCTTTTGTTCTAGTAATATTCCCAGTCCTCAGGCTTCATCTTTCCTTATTTGCAAAAAAAATAAAAGGCGGGGGGGGCATTTGTTTCACCTAGATTATTTTAGATATAAAACAGTATGTTTACGCTAGATGTAATATTAACACTATTTCATTCAATGTTATTTTTGAGTAGAATGTTATTTTTATTAAACAACAAAAAGGCTATAACTTCCTTAATCTGAACCATTTCAATACTCTTCTTATTCAATCTGACTGAGCTCCACCAGATCTGACTGGGAAGATTTTTTCCATCTAATGTTTTGCTTTCTAATGGCTAGTTATACTTTCAAAATACTTGAATTGATTATCCATTCATCACATTACTGAAAAGAATTATTTAATCTAAACAGTAACAAAGTTCTCAAAAATACCCCTCAAGTGTTTCATCTTCACACAAGCTAAAATTTACACTTCACACATACTAAAAATTACAGTGTGCCCAATTCAACTTCAGTACAGGGACATAGCTACTTCAGTGTTTCACAACAAAGACGGATGCACTTTTTCATATGTACTTTTTTGTAATTTATTTTACGAAAGCTACAACCTAGAACAACTTACTAAATACACACTAGGCAGTAGTGCAAACATCAACAAGTGTATTTATTTCACTGATATTTGTAATACTTCTTCTCTGCAAAGGGTGTGTGTTATCCCCAAAGTACATGCAATCTATGAAAGCAATAGTTGCAATGAACATAGGAGAATAAATAACAAGGAAAAAATGAGCATCTCCTATTGCTATATTTAAGATTTATGGACTTCTGAGAGCAGAATTAGCTTCAGATTAGCCAGTCAAGTTGTTCCTTGGGCAAACTATAAGGATTATTGTAGTTAATATTTTCATAATTCATTTCATATTCATAGTTTATATACCCACAGAGCTCAACAAACTGGGCTTATATGTCTTCATGAAAGCACAAACATGAGGACTGTAACTAATACAATACACAAAGCCTAATACAATACTTTGGGCATTAGATAGATTTAAATAGAAATATAATATTTTGAATAATGCCTAATAATTATAAAAATATTGACTATATAATAGGCTATTGGACTGGAAGTGAGGATAGTCAAGTTTCTGGCTTGCTTTTATTATTGTTTCTAAATGTCTTAACATGACAAACTATTTCTGTATTACTCCTCTGGCCAGCCCCTCTTTATTTTTAAAATTTATTTATTTATTTATTTATTTTTGGCTGCATTGGGTCTTCATTGCTGCGCATGGGCTTTCTCTAGTTGCAGTGAGTGGGGGCCACTCTTCTGTTGCGGTGCGCAAGCTTTTCACTGTGGTGGCTTCCTTGTTGTGGAGCACAGGCTCTAGGCACGCGAGGTCCAGTAGTTGTGGCACGTGGGCTCAGTAGTTGCGGCACATGGGCTTAGTTGCTCCATGGCATGTGGGATCTTCCCAGACCAGGGCTCGAACTCGTGTCCCCTGCATTGGCAGGCAGATTCCCAACCATAGCGCCACCAGGGAAGCCCGAGGCCCTCTTTAGATGCAAATGAAATCCCACGTCTTCCATAAAAGCTATGTAAAATAATCACCACTCTTGATTTCTTCCTCTGATTTCCTGTAGAATTAACATTCTGTACCATTATTATGGTACCTTGTTTATTAAATCATTTTCATGTATACCTGCCAACTTACCAAAGAGACTGCAAATCTAAAGATATGAAGTATATTTTAGGCTTCTTAGTATCCTAAGTGCCAGTTAATAAATCTGAAGTTATTACTAACAGTAATAACAGATATTAATGTTCAATTACACTAGAGTTCATATAGAAAACTTAGGGCCTCTTTCTACCTCTACTACCACCCTGTTATGTGACCAGTAAAAACCTTATCTTCTCTAATAATGCAGGGAGATGCACGGCACAGGTGGTTATTCCTAAATCTTTTCTGGCTTTAAGAGTTCATTTCAGAAAAACAAAATGTAAAGGTGTTTTGTACTTTTTGGAAGAAAGTCATCCTGAATGGTTATTAATGACATAACATCCTACATTAGCCTCACTGGCTTAAGAAAATTTCATATAATCCAAAATGTCCAATTGTCATTATTTCATTTAAGTCATTAGCTATTTAATTGAGCAAGGTACTGTGAGGGTACTGCAAGAGGCACAAAGATGAACAAGACATAATGTGCCCAAGAACACCTTATAATTTGGTAGTGGACATAAAACAACTATTCAAATAACCATAATGCAAAGCAGGAAAAAAGGTAAGAGCTATAAGAATACAGTAACATAGAGTCAAAGAAAGGAAATATTACATTAGGTGGGTAAGTGGAAAGGGCATAAGAAAGGATCCAAGGAAGATTTACTTAGGGTAGGAAAAAGCTAAGCATTCTTTACAAAAGACTTTGAATGCATTATCTTAGAAGCCTTTGTTATTTTACCTGAGGAATGGGATAAGGTACCAGAAATATAATCTTTACCGCACAACTACGACACTTCTAAAAATGCAATAATATATTAGATTTCAATTATGCCAAATAATTTTTAAAACATCTCTATACATTTCTTTTAGATGAAATGAATCAGACTGAAAGTTCTGCAATGACACCAGGATGACTGCCAAAATACAGTAAAGATTAATGTTCACGTCTAGAAAAGATGCATTTTCATACCTCAAAGTGACATTACTGACGGCATAAATAAGGAAAGCTCACACTTCAGCTCACTCTGTTCTGAGAAGTGAGTATTTTTCAACAGCAGAGAAAGAGCTATTTTAATGATCTGGGGAATGTAAAGTTAATTTTAAGTCACAGAAGTCTCTAACAGGAAAAAAAAAAAAAAACAGTTAACTGTAGGCACAAGAATCTTCTCACAGAAATGTTAGGTTTGACACAGAACTTTTGTACATATTCTTGCTAAATGAAGATGCTATGGAAAAGCAGGTCAATATCCCATAGTACTCAACTTCCTGAAACTCTGTGAAACATTCTTTCATCCAGCTAAGCACCTCTGAAGTTCACTTTTTCAAAATACATACACACCCGGATGCACACACATATCATAGAGCCTTTTTTTTTTAAACATCTTCATTGGAGTATATTTACTTTACAATGTTGTGTTTCTGCTGTATAACAAAGTGAATCAGTTATATGTATACATATATCCACATATCCCCTCCCTCCCACCCTCCCTATCCCACCTCTCTATGTGGTCACAAAGCACTGAGCTGATCTCCCTGTGCTCTGCAGCTGCTTCCCACTAGCTATTTTACATTTGGTAGTGTATATATGTCAGTGCTGCTCTTTTACTTCATCCCAGCTTACCCTTCCACTTCCCCGTGTCCTCAAGGCCATTCTCTATATCTGCGCCTTTATTCCTGTCCTGCCCCTAGGTTCATCAGAACCACTTTTTTTTTGGGGTTCCATTTATATGTGTTAGTATTTGTTTTTCTATTTCTGCCTTACTTCACTCTGTATGTTAGACTCTAGGTCCATCTATTTCACTACAAATAACTCAATTTCATTTCTTTTTATGGCCAAGTAATATTCCATTGTATACATGTGCCATATCTTCTTTATCCATTCATCTGTTGATAGACATTTAGGTTGCTTCCATGTCCTGGCTATTGTAAATAGAGCTGCAATGAACATTGTGGTACATGTCTCTTTTTGAATTGTGGTTTTCTCAGGGTATATGCCCAGTAGTGGGATTGCTGGGTCATATAGTAGCTCTGTTTTTAGTTTTTTAAGGAACCTCTATACTGTTCTCCATAGTGGCTGTATCAGTTTACATTCCCACCAACATTGCAAGAGGGTACCCTTTTCTCCACATCCTCTCCAGCATTTATTGTTTGCAGATTTTTTGATGATGGCCATTCTGTGGCCATGAGTTTGGGAGTGTTCCGCCCTCTGCTATATTTTGGAGGAGTTCGAGAAGGATAAGTGTGCGGTGATACCTCATTGTGGTTTTGATTTGCATTTCTTTAATGATTAATGATGTTAGCATCCTTTCATGTATTTGTTGGCAATCTGTATATCTTCTTTGGAGAAATGTCTATTCAGATCTTCCTCCCACTTTTGGATTGGGTTGTTTTTTTGATATTGAGCAAAATGAGCTGCTTGTATATTTTAGAGATTAATCCTTTGTCAGTTGCTTTGTTTGCAAATATTTTCTCGCATCCTGAGGGTGTCTTTTTGTGTTGTCTATGGTTTCCTTTGCTGTGCAGAAGTTTTTAAGTTTCATTAGGTCCCATTTATTCTGGTTTTATTTCCATTTCTCTAGGAGGTGGGTCAAAAAGGATCTTGCTGTGATTTATGTCAGAGTGTTCTGCCTATGTTTTCCTCTAAGAGGTTTATAGTGTCTGGCCCTACATTTAGGTCTTTAATCTATTTTGAGTTTATTTTTGTGTATGGTGTTAGGGAGTGTTCTAATTTCATTCTTTTACATGTAGCTGTCCAGTTTTCCCAGCACCACTTATTGAAGAGGCTGTCTTTTCTCCATTGTATATTCTTGGCTCCTTTGTCAAAGATAAGGTGACCATATGTGCATGGGTTTATCTCTGGGCTTTCTATCCTGTTCCATTGATCTATATTTCTGTTTCTGTGCCAGTACCATACTGTCTTGATTACTGTAGCTTTGTAGTATAGTCTGAAGTCAGGGAGCCTGATTCCTCCAGCTCCGTTTTTCTTTCTCAAGATTGTTTTGGCTACTTGGGGTCTTTTGTGTTTCCATACAATTGTAAAATTTTTTTGTTCTAGTTCTATGAAGAATGTCATTGGTAGCTTGATAGAGATTGCACTGAATCTGTAGATCACTTTGGGTAGTATAGTCATTTTCACAATGTTGATTCTTCCAATCCAAGGACACGGTATATCTCTCCATCTGTTTGTATCATCTTTAATTTCTTTCATCAGTGTCTTATAGTTTTCTGCATAAAGGTCTTTTGTCTCCTTAGATAGGTTTATTCCTAGGTATTTTATTCTTTTTGTTGTAATGTTAAATGGGAGTGTATCCTTAATTTCTCTTTCAGACTTTTCATCATTAGTGTATAGGAATGCAAGAGATTTCTATGCATTAATTTTGTACCCTGCTATTTTACCAAATTCATTGATTAGCTCTAGTAGTTTTCTGCTAGCAACTGTAGGATTCTCTATATATAGTATCATGTCATCTGCAAACAGTGACAGATTTACTTCTTCTTTTCCGATTTGGATTCCTTTTATTTCTTTCTCTTCAATGACTGCTGTGGCTAAAACTTCCACAACTATGTTGAATAATAGTAGTGGGAGTGGGCAACCTTGTCTTATTCCTGATCTTAGTCAAAATGGTTTCAGTTTTTCACCATGGAGAATGATACTGGCTATGGGTTGGTCATATATGGCCTTAATTATGTTGAGGTAAGTTTCCTCTATGCCTACTCTCTGGAGGGTTTTTATCATTAATGGGTGTCTGAAAGCTTTTTCTGCATCTATTGAGTTGATCACATGGTTTTTATCCTTCAGTTTGTTAATATGGTGTATCACATTGATTGATTTGTGTATATTGAAGAATCCTTGCATTCCTGGGATAAACCCCACTTGATCATGGTGTATGATACCTTTGATGCGCTGCTGGATTCTGTTTGCTAGTTTTTTGTTTGTTTGTTTTTGCGGTACACGGGCCTCTCACTGTTGTGGCCTCTCCCGTTGCAGAGCACAGGCTCCGGACGCGCAGGCTCAGCGGCCATGGCTCACGGGCCCAGCCGCTCCATGGCATGTGGGATCTTCCCGGATCGGGGCACGAATCCCTGTCTCCTGCATTGGCAGGCAGACTCTCAACCACTGTGCCACCAGGGAAGCCCTGTTTGCTAGTATTTTGTTGAGGATTTTTGCATCTACATTCATCAGTAATATTGGCCAGTAGTTTTCTTTTTTTGTGACATCTTGGTTTTGGTATCAGGGTGATGGTAGCCTTGTAGAATGAGTTTGGGAGTGTTCTGCCCTCTGCTATATTTTGGAAGAGTTTGAGAAGGATAGGTGTTAGCTCTTCTCTAAATGTTTGATAGAATTCACCTGTGAAGCCATCTCCATAGAGCCTTTTTATTGCAATAATAAAACCTGAAACTCATGTCTGATGAAGGAAGAATGGAAGAGTAGCAGTTTCCCTTCCTTGAACAACTGCACAGAAGAATAAATCAACCTAAGAAAGTCTATTTAAACCAAAAGCAAACAAACCATCCAGGAAACTACACAAGTAATGATAACCAATATAAATTTTCTAAGACCACTAGGATGTGCTAATGTGTTGAGGTAAGTAAGCTTTTTTCAATATTTAAAATTTCCATAAAACTACATCTCCAGGGCTTCCCTGGTGGCGCAGTGGTTAAGAATCCGCCTGCCAATGCAGGGGACACAGGTTCAAGCCCTGGTCTGGGAAGATCCCACATGCTGCGGAGCAGCTAAGCCCATACGCCACAACTACTGAGTCTGTGCTCTAGAGCCCGTGTGCCACATCTACTGAAGCCCATGTGCCTAGAGCCTGTGCTCCGCAACAAGAGAAGCCATCGCAATGAGAAGCCCATGCACTGCAATGAAGAGTAGCCCCTGCTCACCGCAACTAGAGAAAGCCCGTGCACAGCAACAAAAGACCCAACACAGCCTAAATAAATAAATAAATAATAAAATAAATAAATTTATAAAAAAAAAAACTACACCTCCAACTTTCGATTCAACCTTTGGAAATTAGGTAGCCATGGAGTTTTCATGGTTAATAAATACTTTTAATGTACTTAAGAACCATTAGAAAACTACAGGGTGAAAAAACAATCAGCTATCAATAAGGACAGTTTAAGAACTGCTCCAAAAGAAAATAGTGCCAAGAAAGTACTAACTGCACAAAGCAAAGGTCAGGGTGTGTAGAATTGAAGAGGAAGAAGAGCAGTCTAGAAGAAGCACTGTGGAAAACCATTTTTTACTCGCCACCTCGCCTAAACATCTTTGGTTTATCCAAAATTAAGATACATTTCAATTTCAAGCCCTAACTATGCCTCAAAAATTTTATGGTCACTTTGCCATATTTTTGGCAACACCAGCAGTCACAAAATCTTAGTATATAACATAAAATTTCATTTAAAATGTTTCTGTTTAAACAATTCTTATTATAGGATAATCCAGTAATATGCTGCTAACCAATATTTGATTATTCATTTGGAATATTCTAAATGTTAACTCCCACAGAATACAAAACTTAATCTTTATCATCAAATCAAAGTAGAAAGTGTTAGGTTAGGGTTTGCTATGATGTATATGATTTCAAGAC
Source organism: Orcinus orca (assembly GCF_937001465.1). Taxonomy (NCBI): domain Eukaryota; kingdom Metazoa; phylum Chordata; class Mammalia; order Artiodactyla; family Delphinidae; genus Orcinus; species Orcinus orca. Next base: position 30,637,221 of record NC_064572.1, read on the forward strand.
AACAAACAGGCGTAGCTGAAGACATTACAGACGTCTCATTCCTATCTCCCAATATTTTCTCCAAAAGAAATGCAGAACAAGAAAGGGAAAATAACTACATGAAAACCATGCATAAGGGCAGAAGTATATGGGAAATCTCTACCTTCTCCTCAGTTTTGCTGTAAACATAAAATAACTCTTAAAAAAAGTAAACTCTTTTACAAAATTCATGTGGAATCTCAAGGGACCACAAATAGCCTAAACAATCTCGAAAAAAAGATGAACAAGGTGGAGGACTCTCACTTCCTGATTTCAAAACTTACTACAAAGCTACAGCAATCAAAGCAGTGTGGTATGACATAAAGACAGACATATACCAATGACATAAAATATAGAGAGCTCAGAAGTAAATCTTCACATATATGGTCAATTGATTTTCAGCAAGGGTGTCAAGACCATTAACAAAGAGAAGACCTCTTTTCAACAAATGGTGTGGAGAAAACTGCATGTCCACATGCAAAAGAATTAAGCTGGACCCTTAGCTTACACCCTATGCAAAAATTAACTCAAAATTGACCACAGACGTAAGCATAAGATCTAAAACTATAAAACTCTTAGAAGAAAACACAGGGGAAAATCTTTATAACACTGAATTTGGCAATGGCTTCTTGGACTGAACATCAAAAGCACAGGTAACAAAAGAAAGAATAAACTGACTTCATCAAAATAAAAACTTCTGTGCATGAAATTACAGTATCAAGAGAATGAAAACACAACCCACAGGAGAAAATATTTGCAAAGCATATGTCTATTAAGGATTAATATCCAGACTATATAAAGAACTCCTACATCTGAACAACAAAAAACAAATAATCCAATTTAAAAATGGGCAAAGGACTTGAATAGACATTTCTCCAAAGAAGACACACAAATGGCCAATAAGTACATGAAAAGATACTCAACATCATTAATCATTAGGGAAATGCAAATCAAAACCACAGCGATATACCACTTCACACCCATTAGAATGGCTATTGTCAAAACTAAAAATGCACTTCTCAAACCTTTAAGGTTTTCAAGCTAGAACTCAAATATGTAATGTACTGACATGATAACAACACATCATGGGAATAATATCTTCATCATATGTAGTCCTAAAGTTCTTAATTGTTAATTTCTAGAAGAGCTTAAAATAATTAAACAAAAAATTCAAGGCCACAAAAAAAAAAATTTTCAACGCCCTGGAACACAATATATTAGACTTGAATAACACAACTACACATTATTACCTTACAGAACTTCAATCTTTGTGGATTGAAGGATTGTGCAGGATAAGAAAAAATGCATCAGAAGGAATATTTTAAAAACCAGAAAGGATATATTTTTATCACCATGATCAACAACTTAATGTAATGGACACATATATAATAGAACACTGAACAGCTGTATATTACACACTCCTTTCAAATACACACAAAAATTATAGAAATTAACCACATGAAATGTAATGACATCAGAGTTTCACATTTAGAAGTCAAGTGACAGTGGGAGTGGGAAGTTACAGATGAAGGATTGGCCAAATGTTGATAAATAATGAAGCTGGGAAATGGGTACATGGGGATTTTGTATTGTATATTAAGACATTTTTCATAATTTCATATATGTTTCAAATTTTTCACAACAAAAAGTATTTAAAAAGTGATTATAGAGGTTCTGGCTCCAGTTAAGATGAAATGAGCACACTCCTTCCTGTCTGTCCCACTGAATGCAACTGAAAGCCCTGGATGGAATATCTATAGCCCTGGATGGAATATCTATCTAAGGACTCTGAAAAGTAAATGTCAGCAGGCAGAATGGAAAAGGAAATAGATCTCAAGGTAGCGCTGAAATGGAAGTGAGCTTCCAAATTTCTTCCTCTGGTCTCTCCATGCCAGAATTCAAACTTAGCCTGACACTAAACATGTGCACTGGATGCAGACATAAAGATCTCCAAGAAGAGCCATTTATTTCTGGTTTGATGAGTGGGAAAAGGGACTTACATGAGTAAGAGAGAGTGGGAGAAATTCCCTGCATTTGCATGTGTGTGTGTGTGTGTGTGTGTGTGTGTGTGTGTGTGTGTTGTGTGTCTTTTTTTGTTTTCTCCCATCCCAGCAACAAAGCACTCCTACAGAGGAACCAGCAGCTGGGAAGTCATGTAAAATCAGAAGAAGGGAAAAATTCTTTTCTAACCAGAGGAACTGTGCTCCAAGAGCACTGGGGCAGCTCTTCTATTTTTCTATCCTCTGTTCACTAGACCCAGGAGGCTGATGTAGTTGAATTATATGACAGGGTAGGGAAAGGAAAATTTCAGGTTTGAATCACGAGAAGCAGGGTCCTTGGGAGCAAGTAAGTGTTGGGGATATCACAAAGAAGGGGAGCTCAATAAAGTGAAACCATAAGGTTCAGTATGATCTCCTGAGCTCACCTCCAAGGTACACATGTAGATCTTACCCTAAACAGCATAGCAAAGGATCTATGAACTAAAATATGGGGTAGACCACCACCAAGGTTCAAGACTGGCCACTGTGTGGGGCACAAAAGGGTCAAATATGGATAGTACTGAAAAGGCTAAGAAAACTGAACTGACATTGGAACTACAACCCATAAAAGGTGGGTTGAAATTTGCAGCCTGAACCTAACTAGGCCAATTGCCTGCTAAAGAAAAAAAACAACATTCTTTACAGGATTTAAGTAAGATCTGTAGTGTCAAAACATGATATTCTAGGAGAATTATTTGCTCACAGACCCACTCCAAAAAACTATATAAAGTTCTTCAGATGGAAAAAAAAAATACTGGAGGGAAACTTGGAAATTCGGGAATGAAGGAAGAGCAACAGAAATTGGCTTTCATCGTTTCTGGAAAGTTTGCTGTAACTCTTACCTTTGTTCCTTCGTGTGTAATATGTCATTTTTCCTCTGAGTACTTGTTATTTGGTGCATGCTAGACTGGTAGCAATGGGTTCTCTGTTGTCCTGGGATAGCCACAATTTTCAACAGTGACCTTGTGTCACTGGGTCTTGTGCATGGAGCTTTCTCAGTGGCCCTGTCTCTCCTCAGATGTAGACTTCTGAAGATCTCAGCTTCTGGCAGTTTCCTGCCCCTCCCCCAGAGGTTGAGGATTTCTTTTTCTTTTCCTCTTCTCTAGAGTTAACGGATTTTCACCTGTGCTCTGAGGTGACAGGGTTGCCTTACACACTGGTAAAATTAAAAGTCCAACAACACCACATATTGGCAAAGATGTGAAGCAATGGGAACTCTCACACTTGATGTTGGAAATGTAAACTGATTCGATCACTTTAGAAAAGTTTGACATTATCTTGATAAATTGTAGACATGAATACCTTTAACCCTGCAATCTTACTGTAGAAAAATTCAAACATACTCTGAGATATGAACAGGAATGTTCATAGCAACACCGCTTGTAATAACCAAAACTAGCAACAACCCAAATGTCTATCAACAGTTAAATGGATAAACATGTCCTAATTCCTAATGTGGATAATGAATAAACAGGGATCCACGTTATAGTCATTAATGAGTAGCTCTATTTTTTTACACATTTCACTTCAAAATAAAATATATTTTTTAAAAAAGGAGTTACTAAATTAATTTTGGAAAATTTACATCCTCCCCCCAAATGCTTTACAAATAACACACTGTAAGTCTCATAAATATAATGTTCAGTGGAGAAGCATATCATAAAAGAATATACATGGTTAGATTTCATCTATATAAAGTTCAAAACAAAGTGTTTAGTGATACACATAACCATGATTATAACCAAAATTCTGGAAGATAATTTATCTCCTGAAGAGATAAATTGTTTTATCAATTATGCTCAGAGACTGAGATTGTCTTTGCCAATGACTTATTTAACACAGGTTAATTGCGGGAATTATATAATAATATGTCACAAGCCAACAGCATACAGGATAATGTCTCTTAATAAGCCAATAAAGAAATATACTCTAAAGCAATGGTAGATTGCTTTGGGTGGTTGATTCAAATGATTACACTATTGTTCCAGGCAAAGGGGGGATGAAAGAAATAAAGCCCAAATTGAGTTGAGGTGTACCTTTTCTATAAGTTGGTTTTCCGAACAGTCAGCTTAGCCAACCAAGAGCTGCCAGAACAAACTGAAGTCCCTTGTTGCTAGAGCTGGATGCTAGTGGAATGAAGGCACCAGTGCTGGCTGACAAGATGATCTCCTTCACAAGACCGCTGCACTGTTTTCATCACTGCTGGCAAAGAGTAACCTTGCCACAGCAGGTCTCTGGAGAGTTATTTTAGATCAGCAAAGAGTAGCCTTGCCCAGACTGAACACTCTCAGTAAGTCCTCACAAGTTCTTGGTATTTAAAGTTTAAATGTTCATTACAACATAGTCACTCCTCCATATGTTCACATCAACAAGCACTTAGTAGCACAACAACTTTGATGATATCATCTTGACACAGACTCCCCAATGTAAACAAATTCACCCTTAGATCAAAACAACTTCACTTAAGCCATAAACAAGTAGGTATGAAATCATAACAAACCAACACACAACAAGCTGTGTGATCAAAGAAGGGCACATCGGGGACTTCTGGGGTGATGTAAATGTTCTTTTTGGCCTGATATGGCTCACTTTTTAAAATTATTCTTTAAAGTGTACATATCTGTTTCATGTAGTCTTCTTTATGTGCTATATGCCATATCTATATGTGATATATACAATATAAAATTCTTTTTTAACGGTACTCAACCATTCAAAAGCTGATATTAGGTTGAGTTAATCTAACCATACAAGAGAACAAATCTAAATGGCCTATGTAAACCTACAACCATATCCTCATTTGTAATTTGCTAACTGTCTAATTCATTCATTGCTAAGTCTGTTTGCTTTGCTCATAAAGCTGTAACATGGGAATGTATAGCAAAAGCAGCGCTTGACTAAACCTAACTTTACAAAAAGCTGAGACTAACCCCAGGAAGAGCACATTTTTTAAAAATAAGGGAAACACAAAATTTTGATCAACAATAATGTATTATATGTACCATAGAACAAAGAATACTTTATGCACTTCCCTATTAAATTAAAAAGCTCTAAATCCTACTGTGATATAGAAATATGTGAACATAAAATGAAGGAATCAATATTTAATAAGAATGTCACCTTACATTTGCAGAGAACTTTATATTTTAAAATGCTCCAACAAATACTCTCATTTGCACTAAACTCAATTTCCAGACATGGAAAACGAGGTACCTGTATTAAAATGTAATAACAATTCCATGTCAGAACTCAACTGTGAGGCCATGACATGTTTCTCAGAGTCTCATTCAACAGCAAAGAATCTGTAAGAATAATATACATTTCTGCCAAAGGAAGTCTCTACATAAATAACAATTTCAGCGGAATTTTTTAGTGTTCACAACAACAGACATCTTTATTGATACTCTTTTATAACAATCTGTCTATATTTACGTTCTCTCTAGAAACAAACCTCCTAGGCTGACAGCAATATTAGATATTTCACAGGATGTTTTCCTGCCTTTTTTACCTTTACTCCAATTTCTATTTACCCAGGTGCTTCTTTTTTGTTAAAACTTTCGCTTATTTACTTGAAGATGTTTTAAACCTTAGGATTTAATTAAAGCAAAATTAGAACATCACAAATTAAAGTTCTACTAAACATGTAGATAAGTTTGTATTGTTGTATATTGTTTTGTTCTGCTTTGTTTAATAAACTGAGGCCCAGAAAGTTAAGTGTCTTACTCAAGGTAATCTAGTTAACTTGACCTCTTACTGGCCATTAATTTTGAAGTCAGCCAGACCTGTGTTTCTGACTTTGGCAACTTTGTACTTCCACAGAACAGGGATACTTACTGCAAAGAACTATGAGGAGGATTAAATGAGAAAATTCTTGTAAAAAGCTGAGCACAGTAGCAAATTATGAATAAATGTTTGTTTGGAAGGTAATATAAGAGAATGCTGCTAACGGTGATAAATCAAATAAAAACTGTATAGTGTAACATAAATTTCACTAAAATGTTACATAAACAGATAACGCCCAAATATTTTCCTTTTAATGCAAACATTTAATTAAAACGCAGAGTAAGGGCTTCCCTGGTGGCGCAGTGGTTGAGAGTCCACCTGCCGATGCAGGGGACACGGGTTCGTGCCCCGGTCTGGGAAGATCCCACATGCCGCGGAGCGCTGAGCCTGCGCGTCCGGAGCCTGTGCTCCGCAATGGGAGAGGCCACAACAGTGAGAGGCCCGCGCATACCGCAAAAAAAAAAAAACGCAGAGTAAGACTCCAATCATAAACTTATCTATAATCTATCCTTGCTATCTAATCAAGGAAATGGACATTTTTGTTTCTTTTTCTAATCTAAATACCATTTCAAATACATGGAATCACTTTGCCATTTCTAAGAAACCTTGTATTTTGACTCAAAACTATCTACTCCAACAAGAAAAAAACAAACAACCCAATTCAAAAATGGGCAAAGGATTTGAATAGACATGTCTCCAAGGAAGATATACAAATGGTCAATAAGTACATGAAAAGATGCTCAACATTATTAGTCATTAGGGAAATGCAAATCAAAACCACAATTAGATACCACTTTACACCCATGAGGATGGCTATTATCAAAAAAACAAACAAGAAGCAGAAAATAACAAGTGCTGGAGAAAATGTGAAGAAACTGGACCCTTGTACACGGCTGGTAGGAATGTAAAAGAGTACAGCTGCTATGGAAAACAGTTAAACATAGAATTACCATGTGATCCAGCAATTCCAACCTTAAGTATATATCCACAAGAATTAAAAGCAGAGATTCAGGGACTTCCTGGTGGTCCAGTGCTTAAGAATCCGCCTTCCAATGCAGATGACCGGGTTTGGTCCCTGGTCAGGGAACTAAGATCCCACATGCTGCAGGGCAACTAAGCCCATGCACCGCAACTACTGAGCCAGCGCACTCCAGAGCCTGCACACCACAACTAGAGAGCCTGCGTGCAGCAAGTACTGAGCCCGTGAGCTCTGAGGCCCGTACACCACAACTAGAGAGAAGCCTGCGTGCGCCACAATGAAGAGTTCGCATGCTGCAACAAAAAGATCCTGCATGCCGCAACGAAGACCCGACACAGCCAAATAAATAAATAAATGCAGAGATTCAAACAGATACTTGTATACCAGTGTTCATAGCAACATTATTCACAATAGCGAAAGGTGGAAATAGCCCATAAGTCCAACAACAGAAAAACAGATTAAAAAAATATTCTGTGTACATACAATCGATCATTTGGCCTTAAAAAGAAATGAAATTCTGATACATACTACAACATAGTAGTCAGATTCTATTTTTAGCTTTGGGTCCTTTAAATTCCCCTGTACCCCTTATGGCAGCATGTAGTGCAGCTGCAAACGCCTCCAGATCATCATCCACTCTATCCTGCCTGTAGGTAAGTTACCCACAACAAACTTCATAAATGCACTTTATGGAGTTGCCTGCTTTGTTTTTTGGTCTCAAAGTTCCTTCTCAGTTCAGAAAATATTATTCAGTATCTCTGCTTCCCAACATGGGTCAACAGTAGGCTATTAGTAGTTAAGTTTGGGGGGAATCAAGAGCTATATGTGGATTTTTGACTGCCTGGCGGGGGCGGGGGGGTGTCAGTGCCCCTAACCTCCACCTTGCTCAAGGGTCAAACATAATTACCAACCTACAAAGAGGGAACCAAGAAACTATACACCCAGACCTCACTCTCCTCCCATCCGCTGCCACTGGCCAAACACTACTGGATACCAGAGCGAATGGAGCTAGTAGCATGTAGTCCATAAAGGTCAGCTTCTTGGAGCACAAGCAGGATGGAGAAGGGTAAAGAGTGAATACAGGGACTTCCCTGGCGGTCCAGTGATTAAGACTACACGCTTCCACTGCAGGGGGAATGGGTTCGATCCCTGGTCAGGGAACTAAGATCCCCACATGCCGCAGCAGCCAAAAACAAAAGAAGTGTGAATATAGAGGGGGCAAATGAAGACTATCGGGCACAATATGACATACTGCTTTCCTTCACATTTCTATTTTATTATACAAAAGGAGGAGTTATAATCAACATATTTTTCAGTACAAAGAAGTTGTTCCTGTTGCCACAAAAAGTAGGGAAGTGAATAGGTTAAAAAGAGAAAGGTTTTTTGTTGTTATTTAAAAAGAAAAGGAACGTACACATTTTTGACAAGAGGATTCAGTACACAGTCTGCCACAATACCCTTACAAACACAGAGATAAAATATGAAGAAAGAAAAAGGAACAATATACCAGAATATTAGAGCTAAAAGAGACCTTAGAAATTTTCAAATTTTCAGTACAAAAGGAAACTGGCCAGAGAGGATGATTCTTCAAGAAACGTCATCAAAATCATAAAGCTACTTAGCAGCAAAGTTGGAAACAGAAACTAGGTCTACAACTCCCATAACTCCTTGTCTAATTCTCTTCTCATCATACTTATACTATAGAAATAAAGCTGGAAATGCTTCATATTGGGAAAATTAACTAGCAAACAAGTTAAAAAACAATAACCACCACGAAGACTCATAGGTTAGCATGCTTCTTATGGTAGTAGAACCCTAGGTTTCCCACAATAACAATATTCTGCCCTCTACCCTCTTAACCGAAAAATGACACTTTGTGAATCTTAATACAGTACACATAGTACCTAGAAGTTGAACAGAGACTTAACCTGAGCTTAAAGAAAATATGCAGTCAGGAAAGAAATTATCAATGAGTTGAGAGCCATTTTCCTATAGAGCATGAAATTAGAACCTCTGGGTTAAATAAGTAATGGGAGTAATCTAAAGCTTTGACAATTGAATTGCTCCTTCAAAAGCTAGGCTATATATGAAGAATGCATACTCCATTGGTCAGGATGAACACAAAAATCACTTCCTAAAAAGGACACTAATTACATACTTAGTTAAAAAAAAAAAGAGTAAAAATGGAGTATCTGGAAGACAAAACCCATAACATCAATTATAAAGAGAAACTAATGAAGAAAAAAAGGAGAGAGAAACTAAGTGTTAAGGATTAAATTATTTATAAAAGTAAAAGCAAATTAAAAATGGCTTCTTTTGGGACATCCCTGGTGGCGCAGTGGTTAAAATCTGCCTGCGAATGCAGGTGACACAAGATCGATCCCAGGCCCAGGGAGATCCCACATGCTGTGGAGCAACTAAGCCCATGTGCCACAACTACTGAGCCTGCACTCTAGAGCCCGTGTGCCACAACTACTGAAGCCCGTGCACCCTAGTGCCCGCCTGTTACAACTACTGAGCCCGCATGCTGCAACTACTGAAGCCTGTGCGCCTAGAGCCTGTGCTCCGCAACAAGAGAAGCCACCGAAATGAGAAGCCCACGCGCTGCAATGAAGGGCAGCCCCAACTCATTGCAACTAGAGAAAGCCCGCGCACAGCAACGAAGACCCAAAGCCAAAAAACAAAAAAAGGCTTCTTTTCCAGAAAAGAGAGCTATTAACGGGGCTTCCCTGGTGGTGCAGTGGTTAAGAATCCGCCTGCCAATGCATGGGACATGGGTTCGAGCCCTGGTCCAGGAGGATCCCACATGCCACGGAGCAACTAAGCCCGTGTGCCACAACTACTAAGCCTGCACTCTAGAGCCTGTGAGCCACAACTACTGAAGCCCGCACGCCTAGAGCCTATGTTCCGCGACAAGAGAAGCCACTGCAATGAGAAGCCCACGCGCCACAACGAAGAGCAGCCCTCATCGCCACAACTAGAGAAAGCCTGCACGCAGCAACAAAGACCCAACTCAGCCCTAAATAAATAAATAAAATTTTTTAAAAAGAAAGATATTAACATCAAACCTTTATAGTTCATTTAAAAACTTTCAGACACTCAGAAAATTTCAAAGAATACTATTATGAACACCACATGTACATTACCTAGATTGAACAATTAACATTTCACCTATTTGCTTCGTCTATCTATATCTATCAGGCTATTTTTAAGGCAGACAACTTCAAAGTTACAGACATTAAAACACTTTAAATATTTCAATAATGTTTTCCTACATAACTACAATACCATTATCACACTTATTCAAATTAATTGCAATTTCCTAATATCTTCTAATAGTAGTACGTATTCAAACTTCCACAAAATATATAGCTGATTTTTCAAACTAGGATCCACACAAAAATCATGTATTATCTTTGGTTTTGTTTCTCCAATCTCTCTAATCTAGGACAGTTCCTTCATATATCAACCTTTTTCTCCCCTGACCACCCTAATCTTATTTTATTAGCTATACATAACATAAAATTTATCCACACCCAGTAGAATGACTATTATATGTTTGTTTGTTTATTCATTATATGAAAGTGGAATCCTTAGGAAAAAAACAAAAAAAGAAAGTGGAATCCTCGTGCACTGCTAATGGGAATGCAAGATGCAGCCACTACAAAAAACAGTATGGCAATTCCTCAAAAAATTAAACATAGAATTACCATATGATCCAGCATTCCACTCTGGGGTATATACCCAAAAGAACTGAAAGCAGGGACTTGAACAGGTATTTGTACACCCATGCTTATAGCAGCACTATTCACAGTAGCCAAATGGTGAAAGCAACACAAGTGTCCATCAACATGAATGGATAAACAAAATGTGGTTTATAAACACAATGGAATATTACTCAGCCATAAAAAGGAAGGAAATCCTGACACATGCTCCAACATGTATGAATCTTGATGACATTATGCTAAGTGAAATAAATCAGTCACAAAAAGATAAACACTGTATGATTCTGCTTAGAGGAGGCACCTAGAGTAGTCAAAATCAGAGACAGAAAGTAGAATTGTGGTTGCCAGGGACTGGAAGGAGGGGTATTGGAGAGTTATTTAATGGATGCAGCAATTCACTTCTACATGATGAAAATAGCTCTTGAGATGGATGATAGTGATGGTTTCACAAGAATCTGAATGTATTTAATACCACTGAAGTGTACACTTAAAAAATGGTTAAGATGGGGCTTCCCTGGTGGCGCAGTAGTTGGGAGTCCACCTGCCAATGCAGGGGACGCGGGTTCGTGCCCCGGTCTGCGAGGATCCCACATGCCGCGGAGCGGCTGGGCCCGTGGGCCATGGCCGCTGGGCCTGCACGTCCAGAGCCTGTGCTCCGCAATGGGAGAGGCCACAACAGTGAGAGGCCCGCGTACCGCAAAAAAAAAAAAAAAAAAAAGGTTAAGATGGTAAATTTTATATTATGTGTATTATACCACAATTTTTAAAACTGAAGAAAAAGGAAGGAAATTCTGATACATCCTACAACATGCATGAACCTTAAAGACTTACATTAAGTGAAACAAGCCAATCACAAAAAGACAAATACTATACGATTCCACATATATGACAAACCTACAGTAGTGAAATTCAAAGAAACAGAAAGTAGTATGGTGATGCCAGAGACTGAGGGGAGAAGGAAGTAGAGAGTTATTGTTTAATGGGTATAGTTTTCTGTTTGGGAAGAAGAAAAAATTCCAGAAATGAACGGTGGTGATAATTGTACAACAATGCAAATACACTTTATGCCTGCCAATTGTATACTTTTAAATGTTTTTTTTAAATGGTAATTTTTTTAAAAGTGGTAAAATATACATGAAATTTACCATTTTAACCACTTTAAAGCTTATATTAAGTATATTCACCACACTGTGCAATCACAGCACAACCCTAATTTTTTAACAGAACAGGACATCTATATTGCATTTCTCAAATTCTGTATTTAATTGCTTCCTTGTAGAATGGTTTAAATATTTCTCTAGCCCCTTTACTTCCTGTAAACTGGAAGTTACATCTTGACTTAAGTTTTCTTCTCCCATGTCTAATCTGCCATTAATAACATCAAGTGTATCTTTCATCTCACACTGTAGTTTCTATCTCTGGAGGTTCAGTTGGGTCTTTTTCATATCTTCCGTGTTTCTATTTAAACATTCAATCTTTCTTCTAGTTTCCTGACCATACAGAATACAGTTTTTAAAAACTGTTTTACCATCCCTCTCCACTAATTCTATCACCTGTGTCCTTCTGTTTCAGTTTTCATTGTTTTTCTTGTCATTATGAGTCATATTTTCCTGCTCCTTTGCATGCCTAGTAATTTCTGATTGGATGCGAGACACTGAATTTTACCTTTTTGGGTGCTGGATATTTTTGTATTCCTGAATCTATTCTTGAGCTTAGTTCTAGGACATGAATACGTTACTTGGAAACAGTTTGACTGTTTCAGGTCTTGCTTTTAAGTTTTTTGGCTGGGTCAGAGCAGTGTTTAGTTTAAGACTAATTTACCCCACTGTGGTTTGGCTTTCTGTAGCTTGTTACCAACAGTTAACCTTGATCCAAGAATATTAAATGCAAAATTCCAGAAATAAACAATCCATAAGTTTTCAACTATGTGCTATTCTCAGTAGCCTGATGAAATCTCACACTGTCCCACTCCATGCCCCGTCCCCTGTCCCACCTGCCCCCACTATGAATCGTCCCTTTGTCCATCATATTCATGCTTAATGTGCTACTCACCAGTTAGTATATACAGGCTTTGGTACTCCCCAGTTTCAGGCATCCACTGGGGGTCTTCGAATGTATCACCCACAGATAAGGGGAGACTACTGTACTCCACCTGGTGACCTGTTAAAATATATTCCACTCTGGCTGGTAGGAAAAAACACTATCCCTGCCTTTGTTCGCTCTTTTCAGGTAGTTCTTTTCCTAGCCTCGGGTAGTTTCCTCACATGTAGTCACTGATCAATTCTCAGCTGAATACATGAGGGTTCTCCCTCCTTCTGGCTCTCTCATCTCTAGCATTCTGCCCAGCAAACTCCAGCTGTCTTGGCCTCCCCAGACTCTCTCAATTCAGGAAGACCACTGTGCTCTGCCTGGGTTCGCCCTCCCTACTCTGCAGCTGGGAAATGCTCTCCAGGCAGCAAGCCAGAACAATCACAGAGCTCACCTCGTTTGTTTCCCATCTCTCAGGGATCACTGTCCTTTGCTGCGCAATGTCCAAAATCCAGGAAACAACTGTTTTGTATATTTTGTCTCCCCTTTTAGCGGCTCCAGGTGGGAGGGTAAATATGGTCCCTGTTACTCCTTCTTCACAGGAAATGGAAGTTAAGATCAATTTTTCTGTCCCTTTTATTCCTCATTGTCTTTGTAAATTATTTTAAAGCAACTCTCAGACATGGTATCATTTCACTGCTATATAGTTTAGTATGCCTCTCCAAAAATATCGACTTTCTTTTTAGATAAACATGTCACTGTTATACTTAACAAATTTAACAATAATTCCCTGGTATCATCTAATGTCCAGTCCATATTCCAATTTCCCCAACTTTTCAAAAAATTCTTTTGCTTGTAAACAACTGGTTGTTCAAATTCTCTTTAATGCTAGCATCTAATGAACACTACTCTGTGAGGGATACTATGCTAAATGTTTGATATCCATTACCTTATTTAATCTCAATAACCCTGAGCTAAGTATTATTATCACTTCTATTTTACTGAGAAGGACACCAAAACTCAACACTTTTAAGAAATTTGCCAGTGGATGGCAGGGGAGAGTTTCTCTGATCTCAAGGCCATTGCTCTTAACCATTATGCTTCATTACCATCTCAGGAATTATGAGGATAGAAAGTCAGATGATATCAATGCTTAAGTTGATAATCAAATTCTGAAACAACTTAATTTAAATGTTATCACAGATCAAAGACCCAAGAAAATTAGCAATGCTTCTTTATTTGAAATACATTACAATAGAATCTACTTGATCATTTTTAAAAATACAATTTCCAAATCTAAAAGTAAGTTTTATTTGAACAAGGAACATGATTGAAATACAAATTAACTATCATCTGAAACTAGCAAATGTAGATATAAGTGTATTTATAATAATCCACAACAATTCTGTCAAATAGAATGTGTTGGGATGATAGAAATGTTTCATATCTGCACTGTTCAACACAGTAACCACTAAAACAACCCAATCAAAAAATGTGAGGAAGACCTAAATAGACATTTCTCCAAAGAAGACATACAGATGGCCAAGAGGCACATGAAAAGATGCTCAACATCGCTAATTATTAAAGAAATGCAAATCAAAACTATAATGAGGTATCACCACACACCTGTCAGAATGGCCATCATCAAAAAATCTACAAACAATAAATGGTGGAGAGGGTGTGGAGAAAAGGGAACCCTCTTGCACTGTTGGTGGGAATGTAAATGGATACAGCCACTATGGAGCACAGTATGGAGGTTCCTTGAAAAACTAAAAATAGAATTACCATATGATCCAGCAATCCCACTACTGGGCATATACCCAGAGAAAACCATAACTCAAAAAGACACATGCACCCCAATGTTCACTGCAGCACTATTTACAATAGCCAGGTCATTGTAGCAACCTAAATGCCCATCGACAGACAAATGGGTAAAGAAGATTTGGTACATATATACAATGGAATATTACTCAGCCATAAAAAGGAACGAAATTGGGTCATTTGTAGAGATGTGGATGGACCTAGAGACCGTCATACAGAGTAAGTCAGAAAGAGAAAAACAAATATTGTATAGTAACACATATATGTGGAATCTACAAGAATGGTACAGATGAACCTGTTTGCAAGGCAGAAATAGAGACACAGACATAGAGAACAAACGTATGGACACCAAGGTGGGGATGGGGCGGTGGGATGAATTGGGAGATTGGGATTGACACATATACACTAACTAATATGTATAAAATAGATAACTAATGAGAACCTGTTGTATAGCACAGGGAACTCTACTTCACTTCACTATACAGTAGAAACTAACACAACATTGTAAAACAACTATACCCCAATTACCTAAAGTCACCATAAATTCTGATCTGAACTTCCAAGGTGCTCAATGCTTAGCTTCCCTTGCATAGTGAAGGAACAGGCTATCTTCCACTTACTGAGCTTTACTGAGCTCAGAGTTTGTGTAAAATTCACTCAATACATTCCCCCAGCCTGACAGTTATACTTGGAGGAGGCAATTTTTACTTTTTATGTTTTTTTAATTGAAGTATAGTTAATTTACAGTGTTGTGTTAGTCTCAAGTATACAGCAAAGTGATTCAGTGATACACACATAAATGTGTGTGTGTGTCTATATGTGTGTGTGTATATATATATATATATATATATATATTCTTTTTCAGATTCTTTTCCACTTTAGGTTATTACAAGATATTGAGTATAGTTTCCTGTGCTATATAGCATGTCCTTGTTGTTTACCTATTTTATATATTGTAGTATATATATGTTAATTCCAAACGCCTAATTTATCTCTCCCCTGCCCCAGCCCCACTAACCCCTTTGATAACCATAAGTTTGTTTTCTATGTCTGTGAGTCTGTTTCTGTTTTGTAAATAAGTTCATTTGTATCATTTTTCAGATTCTACATATAAGTGATATCATATGTTTGTCTTTCTCTGTCTGACTTACTTCACTTAATATGATAGTCTCTAGGTCCATCCATGTTGCTACAAATGGCATTATTTCATTCTTTTTTATGGCTGAGTAATATTCTGTTGTATATGTGTACGACATCTTCTTTACCCATTC
This sequence comes from Orcinus orca, assembly GCF_937001465.1. Lineage (NCBI taxonomy): Eukaryota > Metazoa > Chordata > Mammalia > Artiodactyla > Delphinidae > Orcinus > Orcinus orca. The sequence goes on from NC_064572.1 coordinate 30,652,882, forward strand.
ATCTGTCAATGAACATTTAGGTTGTTTCCATATCTTGGCTATTGTAAATGGTGCTGCTGTCAACACTGGGGTGCATGTATCTTTTCCAATTAGAGTTTTCATCTTTTCCAGATACATGGCCAGGAGTGGGTTGCAAGATCATATGGTAACTCTATTTTTAGTTTTTTAAGGAACCTCCACACTGTTCTCCATAGTGGCTGCACCAGTTTACACTCCCACCAACAGTGTAGGAGGGTTCATTTTTTTCTACACACCCTCTCCAGCATTTATTATTTGTAGATTTTTTGATGATGGACATTCTGACTGGTGTGAGGTGATACCTCATTGTAGCTTTCATTTGCATTTCTTTAATACTTAGCGATATTGAGCAGCTTTTCATGTGCCTGTTGGCCATCTGGATGTTTTCTTTGGAAAAATGTCTATTTAGGTCTTCTGTCCATTTTTTTGACTGGGTTGTATTCTTTATATATATCAAGCTGTGTGCGCTTAAGCAATCTTTAAAAACTTAGGCAGTCTGCTAATAATTATGTAGTTTAAACAAAGTTTTCTCATTTATTGCTATATCTGCAGTATAGAATTTTAAAACCTGCTAAAATCAAGACAAACTGAATAAAGAACCATCTTGCTAATTCTGCAGACACCTATATATTTTAAACTCTCTGGGGCTAAGCATTCTGAAATTGGGAAAATAAACTCTTCTAGACATTTTTTGTCATTGTTATTATTAACAATTACATTTAATGAGAATCTACTACATCCTAGGCACTTGGCATATGTTAATTAATCCTTACAAGACCCTTATGAGATAGGTATTATCATCTCCATTTGTAAATGAAATAATCTCAAGTTCAGAAAGATTAAGTAACTTGCTCAACATCAAGAAGTGATGGAGTTGGGTTTTAGAATATAGACCTGCCTGTCTAAACTAAAGCCCGTTAGCCAATTGTTAGCCACCAATGTTAGCAATTAAAGTTCATTCAAATGTCCACTGAATCAAGCTACTAACATCTTTTAAATGAAAACAAGAGTAAACAATATGTTGCTTCTATTATATTTTTTCTTAAAATATAATGAATTGTCAGAATAATCCATAAAGATATAAAACCAGACATTAATGTTAACTGTAGATTTAAAGTTAACACCCAGTGACAACAATTAGCGACAATTATCTTTTATATTTTATACAATGCTCAAAATGAAGTCGTTTCTATGCAGATTTTTGAACACGGAATAATTAAAAGAATCAGCATGTAATCATATTTACTATATACACTTAAATATTTAAAACTTTTATTTACTGTTTATAAACTACAGTTTATATAATCAAGTTCACCCACAGTACAAAAAATACTTACCAATAATCAATTTTAACAAGCTGGCCAAATATACAATATATTTAAAGTTAGAAAACCTGAATACTCCAGAGCATGTGTACTTATACATGTAATAACAACACAAATAGGCGCAAAGAGTTTAAATTTCAAGTTTTATAAATTAATAAAATAATACACATTAAAAAAGGAAAAATCAACATGTAAATTTTAAAATACAATTAATTTATACTGGGAAAGGAAAGAAATTAATTTTTTTAAATATATGTAAAATTATTTTAGTGAACATCTGCTGTTTTTGTCTGCCCAGCAATCTTTCTGCCTTCTCCAGGAAATGATACCTCAATTTTCCTTTAGGAACTGTATGTCACCTACCCTTAATTCATGTGGTTTGAAAATGTATCCCCCTCCACCCCACTCCAGGGTGGGAATAAGATCCAATCCTGGCCACACAAAGCATTCCATCTGTCTGGGCACAGAGATTGCCTCTAAGATGGGTAATGACCCAAGTCAGGCCAAGGAGACTCCCACACAGTAGTTTGGTGTTATCATAGAGAAAGGGAAATCTCTCTTCTGGAGTTTCTGAGGTTGTAGGATGTAAGCCTAATACTATTAGTACCATTTTTCCCAGGGACTCTGACTCCAGACTCTACTTTTCCACACTGATTCCCAAAAATGCAAGGGGAACTAGTGGTTACCTGGTGGCAGGGAAAGGATAAATTAGGATTTCAACTTTGTGTCATACTTTCTACAATGTTTTTATTTTTCAAAAATAAGCACATATTACTTTTATAATAGGAAATATAAAACATTTAAAAATACTACCCCTGTGTTTTCTTCTCAAATATGCTGAGATATCAATATTTCATGTCTTAAAAGCATTAATAATTTTCTCATAATTTACCAAAGTGAGTAAACATCTACTTAAAAAGAATCAGCTTTTTCCCTTGGCACGAAATCAAGCTATTTTCATTTTGAGTGGGCGGAAAAAAGCTGTGAGTAAACTTTTTTTAAAAATTGGCTCTCTTTTAAAGGAAATAGTAAAAAACTCTACTCCTTACGGAAAAAAAAATGGTAAACATTCAGCAATTGCTGCAGCCATTGTAAAAATTGCTCAAGAGGGAAAACTAAAGATTGAAAGTGGCCAAATTAGGTATAATAACTTTATCACTTTTGTCCTATAATTCTGAATAATATAAAATCTTAAGTGTCTGTTAAATCTTTCAGTTATAATTATTTTACATAATATTGCATTATGGGAGAAATTACATACCATTGTTAAATACAGGAAAGTCACTCTCAAAATGCACCCCTTGGAAATGTTAAAAAGTCTACTGAATATAGTAAATGTTCTATAGATTATAAATGAAGATAGCAATACACTCTTTTGTTCTCTTGCTCTTATTAGTTTCTATCACTCTTTCCTTTTCTCCCCAGGCACAAAACCAACTCCTGAATCTTTCCTTTTTGTTAGCATTACTTTGTGTCTTATAATCCGCAGTAAGGACACTTAGAGCAGCTGGAGGCCAGAGCCACCTTCTCACAAACAAGTGGCAGTGGGTTCTAAAAATTTTTTAGAATAAGGCAATATTTAACAAGCTCAATACCTTACCCAACGCTAGGAAGATAACGGGTGGTCGAACTGGCCAACACCTGTCTCAAGATGCTGACATTTTATTAATTTGTCATACAGTTTAATGAAACCTAAGCTCTCCTACAGCTATCAACCCCAAACTGTTTCACTCCTTTCTACTGCTAGATCACTTGCACATGTAACTCAAAGGAATACTTTAACATAAACAAAGGTATACCCAAGAAACTGCCCCCAAACCGATAGACACATCTATTGATACTTATAAAACAGAAATAAAATAGGACTTTCCAGGTACCACAAGGAAAATAAAGTATTTTACTCTAGTCCCTTAACTATAATATGGTTATCTACTTATATTTACAAATATCTACAATACTTTTTAGGCATCTGAAAGAGAAGATAAAGAAACCATAAACCATAACACAACAGAGATCGCAACCTAAAGAACAGTTCGTTTTAAACTCTTTTCCCAACAGTCACACTGAGTCAATAACGCCCGGCTCATTCTCAAAGCATCGTATTGTGGGCCAGGACAGTATGGTGAGAAGGAAACTCGACAGAGAATGAAAACTGGTTACGGCACTGGGAAAGAGAAAAACTGAACAGTCCAAGAAGCCTGCACTTTGTTATGTTCCTTCAGGTCCCAGTGATTTTTCCACTTCTTTCTTCGTTTCAAAGATTAACACTTCCCCCATAAGAGATCTAACTGTAAACTCCGCACCCACTTCCAACCACATCCACAAATCCCAAGGATGTGTCCCTGGTCACCCGTGAGAAGAGGGACGTCGACGCTCAAGTGAACCCTGAGGTTGGGAACTCGGTAGAAGTTCTCCTGGCACAGGGAGAAGGGACTGGGTGAGGTGAAGGAAAGCTGAGGAAGGGAAGCAGGCAGGATTAAGGACTGCTCTCAAACCCCTAAACTGAGCACATCAGGGAGAGACAGCTATCCCGCTCGACCAGAGAAGTCGCCTGACCCCAGAGCAGACAAACAGCCGGAAACAGCCGGCTCCGGAGGTCAAGTCCCTAAAGCTGTTTCGCATCCCCTTCCCTTTCGTCTTTCCTAAAAGGCTGTCTCCTCATACCCTTCAGAGTCCAGGACTTACCCGTCCACGCTGGAGCTCCAGCTGCTTCTCCGTCAAAGCCGCCCACCTCTGAAAACCATAGAGACGAAGAAACAGGCGAGACCAGCCTCCAGCTCCACCGCCCATCCTCACGTGACGCTCCTAGCCGCTGAGCCTGTCGGGATCGTGGTGAAATGCGTGTGGGAGGGGCACGGAGGAAAAGGAGTGGGGAGAGCCCAGGGAGGCAACCGGCCCCGCCCCGGCCTCGGGCCCCGCCCCGGCCTCGGGCCCCGCCCCGGCCTCGGGCCCCGCCCCCTCAGTGTTTAGGCGGGAAGGTGAGAGAGTACTCAGAAGCTCTCTGGCCGTTTCTCTGGCGTTCGTCTCTCCCCGCCCCCGACACACAAGGGGTACAGGAGTCTTTTAAAGAGATTTATTGTGCCTGCTGCCACCTTGTTGGTACCCTTTTACGTGTTGGCTAAGCAGAAAGGAGTCAGTGAAAAGGAAATTGGACCACAGTAAGTTGGGAATTGTTCTTTTCGAACTGCATCTATGAGATTTAGGCGTCTGACAAAATTTGCCTATTTCTTGACCTTGAAGTTTTTTCCAATTTAGAAACCGCCTCACCGCTTCCTCTACTGTGAGGTTTCTCAAATGTTCTCTTTGCAAACTAATGTTATTGGAGAGTTTAGTCAGTAAGCTGTTAGGAGCATGTTTTTCTCTGATGTTGTTATCCGAACTGAGGCTCCAGAGGGGTCTTCTCTTCTGCTGTGGAAATAGAATGACAATATTTTGATAATGATATGACAGAACTTTTAAATAAAAATTTCTTCAAGAATTTACTTAGAGCTGTAGAAAAGCTGCAACCATGGAAACAAAAGGAGGCAGACAGAACTATCACTGGGTTAAGTTGTGAAGTAAGCAGAACAACTATTCTCCATTTCTTCTCAAAGGACCGTCCCTCCCCACTACCCTAAGAACGACAAATTATTGTGTTCATGGCACTGCTGCTAGCACTTTACAGGCAACCCAATGTTTCTTTACAACCACCCTGTCGGTGGAAACTTTTTTTCCATTGCAGGTAGGGAAGCAGGTGAAGACCCTTAAGTGACTCAAAAAATGCTGGAGCTGGTAAAGACCTAATCGAAAGGTCACCAAGGACATCTTAAGCAGTTTTCTTCAATCTGCTGTCCTCTGAATCTACTTGCCACAGGAGTTAGGAATCTGCTGATTTGCTTCTCAGCTATCAAAATGTGCCTTTTCTGTGTTACTTTCCATTTAGAACCTGTTCTCTGCTAAATGATAAATCTGATAAAGACATCCTTCCAGGTTTACTAGCAGGCACTTAGCACGGTATCCTTCTCAGGCAGCATGTCCATTCACGCTAATGATGGGAATTTCAAGTTGTGTCATAGATTACTCTCCAGAACTCTGGGGGCTCCTGGAATCTTAACTCGTAGCTCAGTCAAGTGTGTCTCAGAATAAGAAAAAGAAAGTTATCAATAATATTTATATATATATAAGTTATAAATGTTGAACAAAGATCAATTTTTAATACTTGGTGAAATTCAATACTGATTTCGGTCAAAATTTGTCTGTATAAAACTAAATAACCAGTTCAGCTAATTATTAAGTAACCTGTAAAAACATAAATCGCTGGTCTCAAACTCTTTGGTCTCAGGACCCCTTTACACTATTAAAAATTATTAAGGACCCCAAACAACTTTTGTTTATGTATGTATAACTATCAATACTTATCGTGTTTTAGAAATTAGAACTGGAAATTTTTATTTTTTATTTTTTTTCGGTACGCTGGCCTCTCACTGCTATGGCCTCTCCCGTTGCGGAGCACAGGCTCCGGACGCGCAGGCTCAGCGGCCATGGCTCACGGGCCCAGCCGCTCCGCGGCATGTGGGATCTTCCCGGACCGGGGCACGAACCCGTGTCCCCTGCATCGGCAGGCGGAATCTCAACCACTGCGCCACCATTGAAGCCCAATTTTTAATTTTTTTAGTCATTAAAAATAAGCCCATTATATGTTAACATAAACAACATATTTGTTAATAATAGCTATATATTTTCAAAAATATAAGTGAAGCATGGTTTTACATTCTTGTTAATTTCTTAATGTCTAGCTTATAGAAGACAGATGATTCTCATATTTTTCTTCATTAATATGCTTCAATATCACTCATCACGTAGCCTCTGGGAAACTCCACTGTACACTCAGAGAATGAAAATGATAAAGGCAAATAACAGCTTCTTATTATTAGGAAAAAAGTCTTGACCTTATAGATCACCAGAAAGGATTTCAGGGAACCCCTGGAGTCCATGGACCATATTTTGAGAACCTCTGTTTTAAACCATACAAATGTTAGTTACTTTTTTTTTTTAAACCATTTGTCATCAAGTGGAACATTTAGTGGAAAGAGGAACAAGACAGAGATAATTTACAGAATAAACCAATCTTGTAAACGGGAGTATTCTTTCTTCATTTATCAGGAGCATAGAGTAAGTTAGCAGAATTAAGGTTCATAACTGAACACAACTACATTCTGCATTAGAAATCAGTCCACCAATCCAATACTGTCTTTCAGCTTGCTATGCAAGGAGGTTCCTGTCACATGAATATATAATATCACTAAAGTGGGTTTATATCCCCTGCACAAACTAATATTAAGACTCAAATAAAATTTGAAGTTAAAATTATTTTCTTAAGCATATATTGAATGTCTACTATATGCAAGGCTCATAATAGGTGCTGAGCTTATAAAAATTTATAAGCACAGTTCCTGCCCTCAGGCAACTTATGTATATATAATGAGACTTACACCCTGGAATAAATGTATTTTCTGCCACGTTCAGTAGTTCCCAAATCAGCTTTATGATCAACTGTCTCAGAATTATCTGGGGAGATTTTAAAGATACATATTCTTAGAGTAAGAGATATGATGTTTAAGTGCACCAGGGTGATGCTCAGGAATTTGGATTTTTAAAAAGTGACCCGAGTATTCCCATATAATGATGGGTTTGGGAATGAATACAAAGTACATGCAACAGAGAAATGGACTTGGTCTTTGTCCCTAGTACTGTCACACATAAAATGTGATCTCTTTATTTCATCTTCAATATTTCAAAAGTATATCATTGTTCAAAGACCCGTGTTATCAACAGAGTACATATTTAATTTCAGTTAAAATAGAAATTGATGTACTTATTTCAAACATTTTATAGTTCATCTGCCTTTATCACATAAAAATAATGTGAGATGTTACCACAGCAGTTTGCAGCACAAGAAGCAAAACATCTTTTGCAACAAGAATCTGATGACAAAAAGTGTTATTTTATAGAGCTTTGATTCAATTTCTTTAATTTCTTTAAAATGAATTCAGTGAGATGTCCCATGTTTCATTACACTTATCTTCAGGATTCCACAGATTAGCTTATAGTATTTCAAAACCTATGCAATCTTCCATCATAAATTTCTTTTGAGAATATATTATATTCAAGCAACTATTGAGAGACTTATGATCCATAGTTGCTATTGCAATCTGTGTTCTTTGCTAATATTGTAGCCAGAATCATATTCAAGTAAATATGAAAAAATTTAAAAATAAGCTTAATGTTTCCTGTCTTCATAACACAAAGGAAAAAAAGGAAATAACTAAATCAGCCGTAAATATGATGATTTATAAAAATTGATGTATATTCATCTCGATCTTATGATTGAAAATAACTTCAAAATTAAAGACTCCCTACACAGATCTTGATTTCTAAATAACTTTCCCCATGACAAGGAATCAAAGCTTCTTGAAGAAATAGCTGATTTCAGGGCTAGAGCAGGAAGGTACAAGATGATCTGGAATATCTTGTTGGGCCAGAAATAAGAAAGTGCTCAGAAAATAAAATGGGGGCATGCCAACAGCAACCAGCTTGAAGGACCTCTCACTGGGGAAATCTGGGGTAACTAGAGTATGAAAATAAGAACAGTAATGAATTATGATCTATTGAATAAAATAAGAATTCATTCATATATTCTAATGAGAGAGAGAAAGAGAGGGAGATGGGGGAAAAGGAAAGCTGTTCTCTAAAGAAAATGCCCACTGATAAATACAGAGAGAGTGGTGGAGTTGGAAAATCACCATTTTGCAACTATCATAGAAAAGATTGGTTTGGAAAACATCATCAATGGATTCTAAATCTAGGGGGAAATTTTGATAAGCAGTATACTTTCAGATCTTCAAAGTATCTCTCCACAGATTGTATATTTGTTAAAAGGGGGAAAAAGTAACTATACAGTGGAGAAACTAGGCAACACTTTGATCAGTGACCATATGCCTCCTGATGTGATACCCTGAGAAAGATATAATATCACTTGAATCTAATCGTGAGGAAACATCAACCAAACCCATATTGAAGAACATTCTATTAAATAACTGTCGTGAGGGGGACTTCCATGGTGGTCCAGTGGTAAAGAATCCGCCTTCCAATGCAGGGGACGCGGGTTCTATCCCTGGTCGTGGAGCTAAGATCCCACATGCCACGGGGAAACTAAGCCCGCACGCCACAACTTTGGAGCTCGCATGTCTCAATGAGAGAGCCAGTGTGCTGCAAACTACAGAGCCCATGCGCCCTGGAGCCCACAGGCCACAACTAGAGAGAGAAAACCCTCTGCAGGCCACAACTAGAGAGAAGCCTGCGCACCACAACAAAAGATCCCACATGCTGCAACTAAGACCCGACACAGCCAAGAAAATAAATAAATTAAATAAATAAATAACTGTCATGAAAGACCCCCCCCCCTCCAAAATGCTGAGGAACTGTTACATATAAAAGGGACTAAAGAGACTTGGCAAAGTCGATACGTGATCTAAACTGGAACTTGTACCACAGCAGGGGAAATACTATAAAAGATTTATTGAAACAGTTGACACAATTGGAATATGGACCATAGATTAGAAAAAAGTAGCTCCCACATTTGATAACTATGTGGTGATTATATAAAGTAATATATATATTTATAGTAAATACACACCGAGGTATGAAGAGGTAAGGAGGCATAATACATGCAATCTATTCTCAAATTGTTCAGAAAAAGTAAATGAAAATATCTAGAGAGAATGCAAATGCAGCAAAATGTTAAAAGTTGGTGAACTTGAATAAATAATATTCAGGAGTTCTCTCTCCTATTCTTGCAATCTTTCTGTAAGTTTAAATTGTTTTTAAAAAGAAAAAAGTTAAGGGCTCTCCAATTTCTCTCTCTTAGACTTCATTCCAAAATGGGCTAGAACATTCATCATGAACCTTTTAATTTATTTAGTTTTTTTATTTCCACTATTATTGCTAGTCAGGTGGTAATTATCTTTTATAATTTTAGTTGATTATATACTACCAGTAAGAAGGAAAGCAACTGACATTACAAAAGGCAAAAACAATTCCTTTTTTAATTAAATAGTATATTTTTATTGAACCCAACATATCCAAAATATCACTTCAACATGTAATCAACATAAAATATTATTAATGAGATATCTTACAGTCTTTTCTTTTTTGATAACATGTCTTTGAAATCAGTGTGTATTTTATACTTATTTTATACTCACATTTTGATTTGGATTTTTTTTTTTTTTTTTTTTTTTTGGGCCGCACTGCATGGCTTGTGAGAATCTTAGTTCCCCAGCCAGGGATTGAACCCCGGGCCATGGCAGTGAAAGAGCTGAGTCCTAACTGTTAGCACTGTTAACACTGACTGAAACCGCCCACCCTGGCCAGGCAAGATAGTAGCCACTTGCATGCATTATCTTAGAACAGGGGATCCTGGTAAGGAATGTGGAACTAACAAGTTATCACCAACTGGAAGAATTCGGGAAAGGTCAAAAGGAGAGAGGGGACACCAGTCCATGCACCCTACCAACCTCCCAGTATCCTTCTTGCTGGAATCCATGTTGGCTGAGCAATGTGCACACCACCAGGAAGGACCCTGAGTCAGAAGGATTGGCCAAGGACTTCTCTGGTGGTTCAGTGGCTAAGACTCTGCACTCCCAATGCAGGAGGTCTGGGTTCAATCCCTGGTCAGGGAACTAGATCCCACATGCCACAACTGAAGATCCCACATGCCACAACTAAATATCTCACGTGCCACAGCTAAGACTTGGTGCAGCCAAATAAATATTAGAAGAAAAAAAAAAAGAATGATTGGCTAGAGACAACCCTGAAACTAACTCCATCACCATAAAACCTGAGACTGTGAGCCATGTGGCAGAGCAGTTCTGGGTTCCCTTACCCTCCTGCTCTCCACCCGGGTGCCCCTTCCCAATAAAGTCTCTTGCTTTGTCAGCATGTGTGTCTCCTCAGACAATTCATTTCCAAGTGTTAGAAAAGAGCCCATTCTCGGGCCCTGGAAGGGGTCCCCTTTCCTGCAACATAACCTGGAATGCCAGGGAATTCCCCATGGATTTTTTATTTTAATTGAAGTGTAGTTGACTAACAATGTTGTGTTAGTTTCAGGTATACAGCAAAGTGATTCAGTTATACATATATATCTATATATATATATATTCTTTTTTCAATTATAGGTTATTATAAGATATTGAGTATAGTTCCCTGTGCTATATGGTAGGTCCTTCTTGTTTATCTATTTTATATATAGTAGTGTGTATATATTAATCCCAAACTCCTAATTTATCCCTTCCCCCCAAGTACATCTCAGTTTGGACTGGCCACATTTCAAGAGCTCAGTAGCCACATATGGCTAAATGACAGCATTTGACAGCACAGGGCTAGGGAAAAAGATGCAGTCAAGGGGACTTTCTAAACACAATAGTAAATACAGTCACAGATTATGTTCAGGATCACTCAACTGGTGGAGTTTGGACTGGAGCCTCCAGTTACCGTCCAACCCCAGACCTGTTCATTCTGCCACACGTAAGAGACTTTGCCCACTTCAGTGGCCTCATGGCTGGCTGGCCTCAAACAACCAAACTTAATATATCCAAAACAAAATTCATCCTCTTACCACAAATACCTCCTCCTGCTCTCCCATTTTCTATTTCAGTTGATGGCACCATTATCTACCTGTTCACTCAAGTCATCTTCATTACATCTTTGAGCAAAAGAGCACCTTATCTAGAAGATAATTTAAAATCCAAATGCTTATCAAAAAATGCACCCTCCACTCCACCCCAACTAACTGAGCTAGTTCAGGCCACTTTCCTCTCTCACATGGGTCTCAAGAACTTTTTTTTCCCCCAGTTTTATTGAGATATAATTGACATACATCACTGTATAAGTTTAAGGTGTACAGCATAAGGTTTGATATAGATACAATAAAAAGCTGAAAAAGAAAAATTTCCTTAAAAATATGAACCCCTTCACAAATTTTCATGGCATCCTTGTGTGGAGGCCATGCTAATCTGTATCACTCCATTTTAATGTTCTGCCCAAACCCGCACTGGTTGGCTGGTTCCCTTACTACTTCATAAGGCCCTTCATGGCTCTCCATCCCCTACTTAACAAAGGCCATGATCTTTTTTATGTAGCACAGAATTTCCTCCAGGGTCTGATCTTTCCTTATCTCTTTAACAATGCTCAGTTGTTTACCTTTCCTAGTCCTTGAACAAGTTCAAGTTCTCTCACCTCCTCTGAGCCTGCTATTCTTTTGTAAAAATAGCCATCCTAATCTCTCAAAAAGTTGAAATGAAACAAAAAAGTTGCCCTGAGGTTTAAAAGAAATATACTTTAAACAATACACAATCAAGGGCTTACTGTACCCATCACTCCTTTTTATCTATATCTATCTACCTAGATATTTATTGAATACTTACTAAGTGCTAGGCACTTTGCGGGACACAAGACAGAGGGAATACAGAAAAATAGATTGAATAACGTGATCTTTACCTTCCCCAAGCTCATTACAATATAGTTTCTCAACCACTACCTTTAAGGACTAGATAATCTCTAATGTTAAGAGCAAATCAGGGGGTCCCCAGAAGTTCAGACCGGGCTGCCCCCCCAGGCACCACCACATCCCAGCACCTCTCAAAAAATTCCTAAGCCCAGTTGCAGGAAAATTTTATATTTGCAACTAAAATTTGATTCTAGATGTTTTAAGAAATTAACTAATTGAGATAATTGTTTAGATGAATCAAGGTTAAACAAAGGAGAAAACACAAAGTTGGTACACTTATTCCAGTTTCCTTAAATTATTTTAGAAAATTAATTTTTCAACTTCCTATAGGCATCATCAAAAGTTTCCTCTAAAATAATTGGTAAACTGGGGGTGGGGTGGGGTGGGGTGTCCTATTTTTTAGTTTTAGTCTGTCCCATAATTCTTAATTACTTTCTAATTACAAACATATGCATGCCCTTAAATTCAAACAATTGAGAAGTGTGTGAGACAAAAAAATATAAGTCCTTCTCTATACTCTGATGTTACCCACAAAGATAAAACCGCTGTTAAGTTTTTCCATGCTTCTATCAATGTGTCTATCTGTGTGTGTAGACAGTTTTTTTAAAAATGAGAATCATTTTGCACAATTTGTTAATTTCTTATTTAACAAGCAAGTCTTTTTAAATTTAATTTTTAGTTTATCAAAGCTATGCATATATAGTTTTTTATAAGTAGTATAAAAATCAAATAATTTGACTACTAAAAATCGTTTCTAGGGCTTCTCTGGTGGCGCAGTGGTTGAGAGTCCGCCTGCCGATGCAGGGGACGCGGGTTCGTGCCCCGGTCCGGGAGGATCCCACATGCCGCGGAGCATCTGGGCCCGTGAGCCATGGCCGCTGAGCCTGCGCGTCCGGAGCCTGTGCTCCGCAACGGGAGAGGCCACAACGGTGAGAGGCCCGCGTACCGAAAAAAAAAAAAAAAAAAAAAAAATCGTTTCTAATCATTTATAACACATTCACATGGTTTAAAATTTAAAAAGTACAGTGGTATATGCTATGAAAAATCTCTCTTCCACCTCAGTCCCTGAGACACCCAAATCTACTCATGGCAACAAATGACATTAATTTTTATACATCCTTCATGCGTGTACAAATATATACACACCCACATACCCTTTGAAGACCTTTTTATATATAAAGGGCTTCCTCAGTTTTTTATATAGCTATGTGGTATTACATTGTATAGACATGCCTTTATTTAATCAGTCACCTGATTTGTTTAGTCAGACCTTTAGAGTGTTTCTAATTCTTCCTCTAAAAATAATCTGCTAAGAGTAACCTCAAATATACATTATTTTGCTGATATGTGGGTAATCTATGGAATAAATTCCTAAAAGTGGAGTTGTGGGTCAAATTTTTCACAGGTTAGGTTTTCTGGGAAGCAGATTCTGGGACAGAAATTTAGAGTTCAAGGTGTTTGTTTATTAAGGAGTGCCCTTGGGTTCAACATCTGCGGAAGGGAGAAGGAGGAAGTGGGATTGAGCAGAAGGAGAAGTTGAGCTTTGAAGGTGCCCCATGCAGCCTCAGCCAAACCCCACAGGGGAGCTGTGGAGCTGAAATGACCTACCAGAATTGGCCCACATTGGGTGGAAAAGGCTTTTATACCCCTTCCTCCATCAGTGGGCTGCCCCAAGAAGGCACTGACTTTAGATGGGGCAACTCTTTGCAGCCGAGGCAAAACTTGCAAGGGCTGACAGTTGAAGATTGTCAGCTGACAGATCTTCCGGCAGCTGGGACAAGACCTTCCTTGAAAGGGGATATCTGGGAGGCTCATCTCCATGTCCAACCGAAAAGGGTATGTGACTTTGGTAGATTTTGCCAAATTGCCATACCAATTTATACTTCCACCAGCAACATATGAGAATGGCTGTTTACCCATATCCTCCCCAACACAGAATTTTATCAAACTTCTGGATCTTTGCCAATCTGATTAGGTGAAACATGATGTCTTGGTATAGGTCTAATTTTCTTTTCTTTTATTCTGAGGGAAGTTCAACTTCTTTTTGTCCTTTTTTTTTCTTTCCTTTGAACTATCTGTTTATATCCTTTGCATATTTTCCTACTGGGATAATTTTTTTTTTTAAGTAATTTGTAGGAACTCTTAGTGTTAAAGAAATTAGCCATACTCTCGCCACATACCCTCCCAATATAACCATATGTCAATAATATTTGATTAAATTAACATTTTGTGTTTCCATCATTATGACCTTTCCTTTCTTATATCATTTCTGGTTTGTTTGGGTTTTTTTTTAAGATGTTGGGAGTAGGAGTTTATTAATTAATTTATTTATTTTTGCTGTGTTGGGTCTTCGTTTCTGTGCGAGGGCTTTCTCTAGTTGTGGCAAGCGGGGGCCACTCTTCATCGCGGTGCACGGACCTCTCACTATCACGGCCTCTCTTGTTGCGGAGGACAGGCTCCAGACGCGCAGGCTCAGTAGTTGTGGCTCACGGGCCTAGTTGCTCCACGGCATGTGGGATCTTCCCAGACCAGGGCTCGAACCCGTGTCCCCTGCATTAGCAGACAGATTCTCAACCACTGCGCCACCAGGGAAGCCCCATTTCTGTTTTTCCTATAGTTAATACTTTACTCATTTCTTAACTTTGCTTAGTTTTGTATGTGTCTATCACTAATTCCTCTTTCATCCCTTCCACGATGTACCACTGTAGTGTGTGCTACCAACATCTCTTGCCTGAATTATTGGGATAATTGCTTCTTTATTAGGCAATTACTAGGCAATCCAATTGCCTCCTTATTATAGTAAGTCCCCTACATACGAGCCTTCAAGTTGTGGACTTTCAAAGATGTGAACATGCGAACGTTTATTCAAGAGGTTGGATAGAATTGAATCCAGCAAGGAACTGGAACCTGTGCCGTCAACGTCAGGCGTGAGGGATATTGCAGCTTGCCCTCTGTCTCCTGTTGCTGATGATCCCTCAGCTCTACCATCTCCCACCTCCTCTCCCTCCTCCAGTCAGTAACTCTTCTTGCCTGTTCACTTGATGCCAGCCCCTGTATGCCAGCTGTTATACTGTACTGCTGTACTTTTCAATGCACTGTACTGTAAGATTAAAAATGTTTTCTTTATTTTTTGTGCTTGTTTTTTTATGTATTATTTGTGTGAAAAGTATTATAAACCTATTACCGTACAGTACTACATAGCTGATTGTGTTTGTTGGGTACCTAGGCTAACTTTGTTGGACTTATGAACAAATTAGACTTGTGAACTCGCTCTTGGAACAGAACTCATTCGTATGTAGGGGACTTACTGTATCTCCCTGTTTCCACCCTTATCTGCCTATAGTCTATTCTCCCAAAGCAGCCAGAGTGATCCTTTTAAAATGTAAGCCAATCATTTCACTCCTACAATGGCTCTCCATTTCCCTCAGAGAAAAGCCATTTTCTTCAGTGATCTGCAAGGCCATGCATGACACATCCCCCACCACGTACCTCTCTGACCTCATTTTCTACTACTGCTCTGGCATCTCTCCCCCTCATGTTTCTTCACCTCCACTGGCAGTTCCCTCTGCCTAGAAGGTTCTTCTGCCAGATAGCCACATGACTAATTCCCTATTTCCAATCCTTTCCAGTACAATTCTTGGGTCTTACCTGAAGCGGCACTTTACAGTGAGGTTTATTCTCACCATCGTATTTTAAATTGTCATATACACGCTACCCCCCTCCCCACCTAGAGCAATTTTAATCTTCCTTACCCTGCTTTACTTTTTCTTTTTTAATAACATTTACTGCCTTCTAATATAGAATTTATTCTTTATTATGTTTATTATCTTACTCCCTGTGCTAGAATGAAAGCTCCATGAGGATAGTGTTTGTGGGTCAAGGTGAATATTCAATAAATATTTATTGTGAATTAATATCTTTTTTCTTTATATGTTCCAACTCATCAGAAAAGCTATTTTTGTGCGTCTTGGAACCCCCTGTCTTTACCTTTTGTTTTGTTGGCCTCCTGTACATCTGTTATTCATGAACTTGCTTCATTTTCAATTTGAGAATCCCCTTCACCTCTCTGCTGTGGTAGATCTCCTAGTACCTAGACCCTTGTCTTCTTTATTGCTTTTCTCCCTCTTTTTCATGAGCATTTCCTTTTTCTTAGTTTATTCTTTCTTTTTGGTGGTAGCTTTCTAAGAAAGAACGCAAAGCTTCTGAGATTTTATATGTCAGGAATTGTCTTTCATCTGGCTGTAAGCTTAATTGATAGCATGACTAGGTATAGAACTCTAAATTAGAAACAATTTTCCTTGAAGATTTTTGAGACATTATACCACTCTCTTCTAGCTTCCAGTGTTGGTCCCAAGAAGTGAGATGAAACTTTAGTTCTTGATCTTTCATATGTTTTTTCTCTCTGAAAGTTCTTGGGTCTCCTTTTTTCCCCAGTGCATGATATGTCATGTTGTGGGCCTTTTTCTTATTTAATCTGCTGGCCACTCAGTAGGTCCTTTATCAGGAGACTTGAGTCCTTTAGTTCTAATAAACTTTGATTTGTTTCTTTGATAATTCCTCCTGTCTGTTTTCTCTATTCTCTCTAGAACTTCTTCAGGTGTGGGATCTCTTTTCAAAAAACACTCAGCAGATTGGTGTCTAGATTCTATTTATTAGACATAATTTGCACAATAGTACAGAAAGAGAACTGAAAGAAACAACATAATCCAGGATTTAATAACACATTAAATCCTCATCAAGAGACAGAATCAGTAGGCTATCACTTTCTAAGAATAGCTGAGCTAAAGGTGTCTCTTGCGCCAAACAGGAAGTCATCTCCCCTTTCAAGTCTCTCCAGATATCCTAAAACCTAGAATAGTACCTAGCACATTGTGGGAAATTGGTAAATATTAATTGAATGAATAGATGTCCTTCACAAGTATTTGCACTTAAGTACATTCATTAGATAATAGAAAATAAACACTGCACACATACACCAAGCAGCATTATCTCTGGAGAGTCCCTAATTTTTATCCCTTAAAACATTTAAAATAATGAAGATCTAATATTTACATTTTTTATCACATTTACTTCTCTATCAACCTGGAGTCACAATTCACATTCACTCTGGAGTAAAGGGAGATATTTTGCTACAATACAAAAGTATCATTTTTGGTATTTCAAAATTTCAATATCATTTTGATGTTTGACATTGTCAAAAATTGAGTATACAGGTTTTTTTTTAATTTTGTTGTTGGCTGCACTGGGTCTTTGTTGCTGTGCACGGGCTTCCTCTAGTTGCGGTAAGCCGGGGCTACACTTCGTCGCCGTGCGTGGGCTTCTCATTGTGGTGGCTTTTCTTCTTTGCAGAACATGGGCTCTAGGCATGCGGGCTTTAGTAGTTGCAGCATGCAGGCTCAGTAGTTGCGGCACCCGGGCCCCAGAGTGCGCAGGCTTCACTAATTGTGGCGCGCGGGCTCAGTAGCTGTGGCTTGAGGGCTCTAGAGCACAGGTTGAGTAGTTGTGGCGTTGGGCTTAGTTGCTCCGTGGCATGTAGGATCTTCCCAGACCAGGGATCAAACCCGTGTCCCCTGCATTGGCAGGCATATTCTTAACCACTGGACCGCCAGGGAAGTCCTAAAGTTTTTTTATTAAGTGCTGGATATTTTCCAAGTTGAGGGGCTTAGAAATAAGCCAAGAAACTATGATACTGTTCCTTTTTCCCCAAATCAAACTTCCTTTCATTTTTCTTCATGGATATCATATGATTTTGTCACATGATGAGGAAAAAAGCCAAGTGACTATGACTTTATTTTTTCTTTTAGGAAATCAAGACAAATACCCTCAAGGAATCCACAGCTTTCCCAGCATGGTATAGAATGGTATTTGAGACACAAGGTAGGTGAATTAGGTCCAGTATCAGTTGGCTTTGAGGATGCCCAGGGTTTGCCGTTTCCATTTTTGTTTGCTTTGCACTATAAAATATGAATAAACCGTGAACTATGATTGACCTCTCTTTCTTTTACTTTCTGTTTTTACTTCTGCTGATATGCCTTACTCAATGGCATGTAGAAATACAGGTCCTTAATATCTCATAGCCACCCTTAAGAGCTAAGAACAAGTGGGAGGGTAGAACTTGATTCTCAATGGAGAAGAATTCTGCTTTACATAATCACACCACCCCAAAACTAGAAAATAGTGCTTAAATGATGGATAGATACACCTTCTAAGATCAAACCCAGGAGATATTCTGATTGCGAATAAAGACCTTAAAACCATTCAGTAATTTACATGTATATTTGCATTAACATTATTTTTACGTTAAAGTATGTATTCTAATATTAAGCCATCTATTTGTCTATATAGTTTTCCAAGAAATTGTTTATTATACTTGCTATAAACAGTTGTGAGTTTCACCCAGGGGGCTAAATTCTTATGTAACGTGTGTCAATTTGAATCCTTGGAGAAGCAGGCAGCAAGATGAAATCTGATGTATAAGGGATTCATTGGGGAGAATGCTTATGAAAGACAAAGGGGAAAGGAGAAGGGGCATATAGGGAGAGTGAGGCAGGTCTAACACCTGTAACAGGAGAGAGGGAAGGAAGGATTGTGTGGGAAGAGCCTCAAACCATAGAGCAATTCTGAGAAAATCTCACCCAGGCCAATGGGAAGTCCCTGAGCTGAAGTTGCCAGTTAAAGGAATCCCGCTTTGTGTAGGAATGGACTGGTTCTTACACCCTGCTGTGCTCATTGGCTGGGAGTAGCCTAGAGGAGGTATGGCCTGACCCAAAAGCATGAGAGCCAAAAGTGTATCAATTGTCAATCAGCTAGGCTCCCTGCAGCAGAATCTCTTAAAGGGAGATCTGGGTGTGGTACCTCAGTGGCTACCACAGTAAACCTCTTGTTCTGCACAAATCCATTTCTTCATGTATGTTTGGGAAGTAGATTTGCCATGGTTCCTGTGGGCTTATTTTCCTAAGGGGAAACCTAGAAAAGGAAGATTAGTGGGACAAGCTACAGTCTCCCACAACAGCAGTTAATCTCAGGTCACAACTAGTGTTCATCATTTCCCTCCTTCACTATCCGTTCTAAGTTTCTCTTGCTCCCAGCTATTACCTCCACGGGTCATTAGCATGAATCAGGTAAGTGTAGTATATTCAACAGAGTATATGTCCCAATTTTAGGAATGTACTTTCCAGTAATATGTTCATGAGGTAGACAATGTGAAAAGTTCCTTCAAGAACTATCCAAGGACCCCATCTTACATGTGTGTTTAAAAATTTGGATCATGCCCTCTTAATTTCTTTTTTTTTTAATTAATTAATTAATTTATTTGTTTTCGGCTGCCTTGGGTCTTCGTTGCTGCATGCAGGCTTTCTCTAGTTGTGGTGAGTAGGGGCTACTCTTCATTGTGGTGCGTGGGCTTCTCATTGTGGAGACTTCTCTTATTGCGAAGCACGGGCTCTAGGCATGTGGGCTTCAGTAGTTGTGGTGTGTGGGCTCAGTAGTTGTGGCTCACAGGCTTACTTGCTCTGCAGCATGTGGGATCTTCCTGGACCAGGGATCAAACCTGTGTCCCTTGCATTGGTTGGCAGATTTTTAACCACTGCACCACCAGGGAAGTCCTGGATCATGCCCTCTTAATTTCTAAACAATTGTGGTGTCTATATTAGTGAGGAAAATAAAGTAGATAGTGAAACACGGGGAATATGAAGAGACCACTGTTTTATTGGAAACCCTTTTTGATTGATTACTAGATATTTATTCTTTTTCAATGGTTCTAATATTATATAATATATTTCACTATTAGAAAATTAAATTTGCTCTACACAGGTAGATTGTACAGTATTTGGTTGAAGGGAAACAAGTGACATGCCATACCTTTGTAGAAGGGTTATATTCTTTTATATTTTTATTACTAATTCTCTTTAATAATTCTGTGTATTTATAGTACTGAAGTCCCTTAGGCCACTTTCTTTAATTCTCTGGGTCTCAATTCCTCAGCCATAATCTATTATGGTATTTGTCACTACATCATGCAAATTAAATAAGAATAGTATTTATTATAATTAAGTTTTAAAACATCTGTGAGGACTAATTGTTAATACCAGTTAAGTGCCTGGAATATTTTGGCTCAAAACAAATATACTATAGTCATTTTCTTTTTTAGGCAACTTAACAATTATCCTTGCAACATGTTTTTGGTCAGTCTTCATAAATGGCAGAAATTACTTAGAGGAAGATGAAAGCCACAGCTTTTGACTAGCAGTATAAGACATTTTCTTTGTACTTTTGTGCAAATAATTTAAAAATTAAAAGTAATTGGAATTTCTCACGCATATCACATGGGTATATTAGAATCATTAACATTTAGAACCATTAAAATCTATGCAAGATAAATTGTTCAGTATTTCAAAAGTAACCAAGTACCTGAGAAAGGGAAGTTCTTTTTTATAGGAGAATTCTAGCTAATACTTACAGGAGAAATCATAGAATTTTAAATTATGCAGCTCCTAATGAAATAATGGACCTAGGCCATGATAACCAATAGATGCTAAAACCATTAAGAGGAAGGTTGAGTGGAGAACTTTATGATGGATCCATCTACCTGAAAACACTTGAATCTACTGGTCAAAATGAACATCATTAAAAGTAAGACAGCCTTGGTATCCTGGTTGGGATCCTGGAACAGGAAAAGTGCATTCAGTAAAAAACTGAAGAAATCTCAATACTACTGAACTGAGCTTGGAATCTGTTGGCCCACCACACAGCAAAACCAACCTACTGACATCAGGTTGTGGTGAAGGAAATTATGGCATTGTTTGCAGGATGCCAAGCAAGGAGAAGGGGCAGCTAATGCTCAAAAGACCGGAACCCCCAAATGGCTTTCAAGGAAGTGTTTTTAAAGGCAATATATGAGGTGAGGATTGCAGCTCATGGACTTTCTTCTGACTGGTTGGTGGTGAAATAACATGGTGATATTTTGGGAATCTTAATAATCATCCCTGGGATTTCCCTGGTGGTGCAGTGGTTAAGAGTCCACCTGCCAATGCAGGGGATACAGGCTCGAGCCCTGGCCCAGGAAGATCCCACATGCCGTGGAGCAACTAAGCCCGTGCACCACAACTACTGAGCCTGAGCTCTAGAGCCAGCAAGCCACAACTACTGAGCCCACGTGCTGTAACTACTGAAGCCCATGCACCTAGAGCATGTGCCCCACAACAAGAGAAGCCACAACAATGAGGAGCCCGCGCACCGCAACAAAGAGTAGCCCCTGCTCACCGCAACTAGAGAAAGCCCATGCACAGCAATGAAGACCCAACGCAGCCCCAAAAAATCAATCAATCAATAAATTTTTTTAAAAAAGAAAAAAGAATCCATCTGACAATGCAGGGGACACGGGTTCAAGCCCTGGTCCAGGAAGATCCCACATGTCGCGGAGCAGCAAAGCCTGTGCGCCACAACTACTGAGCCTGCGCTCTAGAGCCTGTGAGCCATAACTACTGAGCCTGCATGCCACAACTACTGAAGCCTCCACGCCTAGAGCCCATGCTCTGCAACAAGAGAAGCCACTGCAATGAGAAGCCTGCGCACCGCAATGAAGAGTAGCCCCCACTCGCCACAACTAGAGAAAGCCCACATGCAGCAATGAAGACCCAACACAGCCAAAAATAAATAAAATAAAATAAAAATAAATTTTTAAAAAAACTTAATTTCTTTCTAAGCTAAAGCATTTAGTCAGCAATACTAACCATTTATTGTTGTGAATCCAACCCTTGCTTGTCCTATTTCTCCACAAGCACGTTAAATATTTCTCTTCCAAGGGACTACTTCTTGACCAGAGGCTAGAAAACCACCCCTTTTTTCCCCTTGCTTACCATCATTATGCCCTAGGTAGGAAGAGTTTCTCAATGAGCAGTAATGAACACAACTCCACAGCCTAGATAAGGCTTTATTTCTGAGTAGCAGTTAAAGTACAGCCACATCCCTTGGGAAGCTGCCTCCATGTCTCCTGAATTAGTTTAGGGATGGGAAATCAGAGCTCAAAATACTTGCTCTAGCTAAGTCACATTAAAAAAATAGTACTTTGCTGTGTTTTAATTTTTTAATTTAAAAAGTGATATATGCACATTAACATTTTTTAAACAGTACTGCAAGGTACAAAATAAAAATAAAGATATTTCCATTTCTTGATTTATCAACTTTCAACAATATATATTGGTTGCTAATTATGAAAGATACAAAATTTAGCACTCTTAAATTACTTCTCGCTTTTCCTTATTTTCTCTCCCTTCAGTTTTAGTTGTTTTTTTCCAGTAGTTGGCTTTATAACTTTGTTTATTTATTTATTTATTTATTTATAAATATCTTTATTGGAGTATAATTGCTTTACAATGTTGTGTTACTTTCTGCTGTGCAGCAAAGTGAATCAGCTATATGCATACATATATCCCCATATCCCCTCTCTCTGGAGCCTCCCTCCCACCCTCCCTATCCCACCCATCTGGGTTGTCACAAAGCATTGAGCTGATCTCCCTGTGCTATGCGGCAGCTTCCCCTTGCCATCCATTTTACATTTGGTAGTGTATATATGTCAGTGCTACTCTCTCACTTTTTCCCATCTTCCCCTTCCCACACCCCCATGTCCTCAAGTCCGTTTTCTACATCTGTGTCTTTATTCCTGCCCTGCCACTAGGTTCACCAGTACTGTTTTTCTAGATTCCATAAATGTGCGTTAGCATACGGTATTTGCTTTTCTCTTTCTGACTTACTTCACTCTGTATGACAGACTCTAGGTCCATTCACCTCATTACAAATAACTCAATTTCATTCCTTTTTATGACTGAGTAATATTCCATTGTATATATGTGCCACATCTTCTTTATCCATTCATCTGTTGATGGACATTTAGGTTGCTTTCATGTCCTGGCTATTGTAAATAGTGCTGCAATGAACATTGGGGTGCATGTATCTTTTTGAATTATGGTTTTCTCAGGGTATATGCCCAGTAGTGGGATTGCTGGGTCATATTGTAGTTCTATTTTTAGTTTTTTAAGGAACCTCCATACTTTTCTCCATAGGGGCTGTATCAATTTACATTCCCACCAACAGTGCAGCAGGGCTACCTTTTCTCCACACCCTCTTCAGTATTTATTGTTTGTAGAGTTTTTGTTGATGGACATTCTTACTGGTGTGAGGTGATACCTCATTGTGATTTTGATTTGCATTTCTCTAATGATTAGTGATGTTGAGCATCTTTTCATGTATTTGTTGGCAATCTTATGTCTACTTTGGAGAAATGTCTATTTAGGTCTTCTGCCCATTTTTGGATTGGGTTGTTTGTTTTTTTGATATTTACCAACATGAACTGCTTGTATATTTTGGAGATTAATCCTTTGTCAGTTGCTTCGTTTGCAAATATTTTCTCCCATTTTGAGGGTTATCTTTTCATCTTCTTTATGGTTTCCTTTGCTCTGCAAAATCTTTTAAGTTTCCTTAGGTCCCATTTGTTTATTTTTTATTTTATTTCCATTACTCTAGGAGGTTGGTCAAAAAAGATCTTGCTGTGATGTATGTCATAGAGTGTTCTGCCTATGTTTTCCTCTAAGAGTTTTATAGTTTCTGGCCTAAAATTTAGGTCTTTAATCCATTTTGAGTTTATTTTTGTGTATGGTGCTAGGAAGTGTTCTAATTTCATTCTTTTACATGTAGCTGTCCAGTTTTCCCAGCACCACTTATTGAAGAGGCTGTCTTTCTCCATTGTGTATTCTTGCCTCCTTTTTCAAAGATAAGGTGACCATATGTGTGTGGGTTTATCTCTGGGATTTCTATCTATAACTTTAAATTAGTTCTTTCTTTCTTAATCTCTCAATTCTGGTTTGAAAAATATTTCATTTCACCAGGCTAATGTTTTGTGGGATTGCCATCAATGTCTAGAACAAGACAGGTGCATTATCTAGTGCATTTAAAATACAGCCAATAATTCTATGGAGTTGAAAACTATCAGCATTCTTTAACTAATGGAGCATTTAGTATCAAACTAATAAAAAATTAGCAATAGAAATTATAGAATTTCTAGATTTTGAGAAAAAAATATTTTACAACCCTTGTTATAAACTCAGACTCTATGAAATATGAAATCTCATTTATATGAAAATGAATTTTAAAAATTTACCCCAGAATTTATCACCATTTTTATATCTCCTCAACAATTCACTTTTATTAGAGGAGGTAGAATTATTGTAATTCAGCTAGATTAAGTCCCTCTTTATAAATAAATAGTTCTAATTAAATTTTCAAAATAAGAACTTACAGTAATAGTATCAACAACTTTAATTTTGAATAGTACATAGTACTGCTTATCCGATATCAGGGTGCATTTGCTAAGCTCTTTGTCATGTGATAACCATAAAAAGTACCAATTTAGATCCTATGGGATAACATCTAAATTAAGATGAAGCAATAGAAATACAAGTGATTATCTAAGAAGGATCCCCAACCACTTCTTGTTCTTTTATCTACAGGAAAAAAATTCTCCCACAAGAGAGAGTTAGGGGAAGATTAGCCCAAAAGAAAATGAAAACCCTGAACTTTCTACACAGATAAAGATGCAAAATAGATGTACTGTGTGCTATCAATCATTACACCTTTGCAATAGGTCAAAAGGCTGTTCTAAGTAAAATAAGATAAAAAGAGAAAAGCAAAAGTGGGAAATGATCCTCAGTCAATGTTTATATACTGGTTAAATCAGAAACAATATTCCAGAAAGAAATTACTTTTACCTGGTGTGGAGTACTTTATAGTATAAATTCTTATTTTGCTGAGAATTGTATTTAGGATGAAGGAGAATAATAGTTGTATCTATCTCAAATTTTGCAAATAGTTACAGTCCTAATACTATATCCTGAAAATTTCAGATCTCCTTTGTTTCCCTGTAAAAGCATATTTTGCAGTGCAAGCATGAAAATGCCACCAACTGTTAGTTTTCTAAAAATAAAGTTCAGTCTTTAATCCTGCAAAGATTTTATACATTAGTACTAACTGGAGACTGAAGTATCCACCTGAATTCTGTCAAGAATGTTGGTAGGCCAAGGGGAAAGGCACTCTGAGTTGGCATTTGAAGCAGAGCTAGGTTGTTATCTCTGCTAGTTTTTAACCTCTCTGAGCCTCAGTTTCCTCCTCTGATAGTGAGGATATAATATTATCTGCCATCCTACTTCTCTGGGGAATTTTGAGGATCAGAATGAGATAATGTATCTGAAAATGCATTATCATCTATAAAACAGTATATGAGTATTTATTATTACCTCAATAGATATTCATGGAGAACCTAATATAAGAATAACATATTAAGTAATATGAAAGCAGAGGAAAAGAAATGGATCTTGTCCTCAAGAAGAAAGAGACACCCTGCAACAATAACAACTAGGAGGAGGGAGAAGGGAAGAAGAGAAAGGGAAGGGGAGGAGGTGGAGGACAAAGGAGAAAGAGACATGACCAACATATTTTATTGTTTTGCTCAGAGCCATATTTGATAGTGTCTTTTGGTCTTCAATACAGGGGTCCTAGAAAAGTAAAAAGGTTTTGCCATAACTTCTCAATGTTCTTCCCTCTACTTTCATGGTGATCATAGTTAATATTTTATTTTATTGTATTTATTATTTTTTAACTAATTTTTATTGGAGTATGGTTGCCTTACAATGTTCTGTTAGCCTCCACTGCACAACAAAATGAATCAGCCATACACATACAGATATCCCCTCCCTTTTGGACTTCCCTCCCATTTAGGTTACCACAGTGCAAAGTTAATATTTTAAAGAAAGGTTAAATGTGTGAATTATTTTATTTAATCCTCACAAAACCCCTCAAGGCAGGTATTATTAATCTTCTTTTATGAATTAGGGAATCAAAGCTCAACATGTTTAAAGTTATTGGTCCAAAGGCCCACACCCGGATCTTCTGACTCCAGGTCCAGTGCTTTGAATTTCCATTTACTGAAGCAATTTCTTCTAACATCTGGTCTTCCAGAAAAATATTATTCCTAATCCTACCTGAAAATTGACAGTTGTGTAATAGCCCAAACTGAAAACAAGCCAAATGTTCACCACTGCATGAATGGACAACCACAAAAGACCCTGAATAGCAAAGCCATCTTGAGAAAGTAAAACAAAGTTGGAGGCATCATGCTTCCTGATTTCAAACTATATTACAAAGCTATAGTAATCAAAACAGTATGATATTGGCATAAAAACAGACACAAAGATCTTTGGAACAGAATAGAGAGCCCAGAAATAAACCAGAAATAAACACATATATGGTCAATTAATTTATGAAAGAGGAGCCAAGAATACACAATGGGGAAAGGACTGTCTCTTCAATAAATAGTGCTGGGAAAATTGGACAGCCACACACTGGATCACTAGCTTATACCACAAAAATTAACTCAAAATGGATTAGAGACTTGAATGTAAGACGTGAAACCATAAAAATCCTAGAAGAAAACAGGCAATAAGCCCCTTGACAGTAGTCTAGGTGATTGTTTGTACGGATTTGACATGAAAAGCAAAGGTAACAAAAGTAAAAATAAACAAGTGATACTACATCAAACAAAAAACTTCTGCATGGCAAAGGAAACCATCAGCAAAACGAAAAGGCAACGTACTGAATGGGAGAAAATATTTGCAAATTGTTTATCTAAAGGGTCAATATCCAAAATATATAAAGAACTCATACAACTCAATAGCAAAAAAAAAAGAACAATCTAATTTTAAAATGGTTAGAGGATCTGAACAGACTTTTTTCCAAAGAAGACATACAAATGACCAACAGACACATGAAAGGATGCCCAGCATCACTAATTATTATGGAAATTCAAATCAAAACCACAGTGAGGTATCACCTCATACCTATTAGAATGGCTGTTATTAAAAAGATGAATAACAAGTGTTGGCAGAGATATAGAGAAGTGAGAAGCCTTGTGCACTGTTACCAATAATGTGAAACCACTGTGAAAAACCACTGTGAAAAACAGTATGGAGGTTCCTCAAAAAATTAAAAATAGAACTACCATACAATCCAGCAATTCCACTTCTGGGTATTCTTTAAGAAAGTAAAAGCACTAATTTGAAAAGATATTTGCAACCCCATGTTCATTGCCGCATTATATACAATAGCTAAGATGTGGAAACAACCTAAATGTTCATCAATGGATGAATGGATAAACAAAATATGGCAATTATGTTATTCAGCCATAGAAAAGTGAAATCTTGCCATTTGCAACAACATGGATAGACCTTGAGGGCATTTTGCTAAGTGAAATAAGTCAGACAGAGAAAGACAAATACCACATGATCTCATAGACTCAGAGAACAGTTGGAGGGTGCCAGAGGCAGCAGGTGGGAGGAATGAAATGGGTGAAAGGAGTCAAAAGGTACAAACTTCCAGTTATAAAATAAGTGAGTCATGGGGATGTAATGTACAGCATTGTGACTATAGTTAATATGGTATTATATATTTGAAAGTTGCTAACAGAGTAAATCTTAAAAGTCCTCATCACAGAAGAAAACTCTGTAACTATGTATGGTGATGGATGTTAACTAAACTTATTGTGGTGCCAGTTTTACATGTTCAAATATCAAATCATTTTGTTGTACACCTGAAACTAATATAATGTTGCATGTCAATTATACCTCAAGTTTTAAAAATACATGAATGGGGCTTCCCTGGTGGCGCAGTGGTTGAGAATCTGCCTGCCAATGCAGGGGACACGGGTTTGAGCCCTGGTCTGGGAGGATCCCACATGCCGCGGAGCAACTAGCCCCATGAGCCACAATTACTGAGCCTGCACGTCTGGAGCCTGTGCTCCACAACGGGAGAGGCCGCGATAGTGAGAGGCCCACACACCGCGATGATGAGTGGCCCCCACTTGCCGCAACTAGAGAAAGCCCTCGCACAGAAACGAAGAGCTGACACAGCCATAAATAAATAAATAAAATTAAAAAAAAAAAAAAATACATGAATGGACAAATTGAGGTATAGCCATACAAGGAAAATAATTTAGCAATAATAAAGAACCATTGATTTGCACAACAACATAGTTGAATCTCAGAATAATTATACAGAGTGAAAAAAAGCAGATAAAAAGAATATATACGGTTTGATCCATTTATATAAAATTCTAGAAAATGCAAACTACTGTATAGTGACAAAGTAGATTCGTGATTGCTTGGGGATGTGAGTAGAGAGGGAGGGCAGGATTACAAAGAGGTACAAAGAAATTTTTGGAGTGGATGGAAATGTTGTTATTTTAACTGTGGTGATGAATACATGTATCTAAACTGATCAAATTGTACACTTTAAACATGATCAGTTTAGTGTATCAATAAATATATCAAGCTGGAGGAGGGAGACAATTAAAGAAAAATTTATTGTTTTAATTTCCTATAGAATGATCTGTGATTCTTCCGAAGAGCAGCCTACGTTGTCCATAATTCAAGAGTTCATTTAATTAGGTCAGTTTAATAATTTCTCAATTTGACTTGTAAGTGGTTTTTACAACACTGACACCTTTATTTTAAAATCTGGACACTGTACAAAAAGCTGAGGAGAGTGTTATGATTCTTTCTCAGTAGGTAGCCTACCTGTCTCCAATGTCTTTGCAGAATTTCTAAAAGGAATAAACTTTTCTCATTGTACCTAGCATTTTCTTAAGCTTTGGAGTTGCAAGAAATGGAGAATTACTCGTAGGCTATTTTAAAGAAAGGAAGTCTATTGTAAAGCTACACTTAGACTAAAACTGGAACTGGATTTCAAACTGGAAAGTCAGCAGGATCTGAGGCAACTCTAGGAATTAGCTGTCCTTTCAGTCTTTCTTGCGGGCAGCATGCTCTCTCTCTTTCTCTTTTTCTTTCTACATGTCTACTCTATTGTCTTCCCTCTACCCATTGTTTTATTCTCTCTTTTTATCTTGCTGTACCTAAAATATCTTCCATTTGCCCTTCTGGATCCACTCTTCAGCCTTCTGCACAGTGCTCTCTTTCCTGGAAGCCTGGCCCTTACAGATTATGTCAACAGAATGAGGTCAGTGTATTTATTCTCCTGGCTCCCTCTTTGCAAGGTTACTTTAGGCAGACTGTATCCCTCAACCAGACCACCGCTCCTCTCAAGATGACTCACTCTACACAACTCTCCCCTTCCAACCACTTCTTTCATTTGCCCCTTCAGGTCTAGGGGTGGTAATAGCTCCCTTGCTACTTAGATTGGGTTCCTCCACTATCTCTGTGGTTCCCCTACACCCTGCCCACACATTTGTCATTAGTTCCTTTGTAGATAAACTCTCCTCACCTTATCCTCATTTGCACGTCATGTTTTTTGTTAGGATCCTGAGTTACATACTTGTTTCTCTTTTGTTTTTGTTTTTGATCTTACACCTTCTCCTTCAGTTCACCATGTTCCACCATGGCTCTAGTTCTACCATTTCCTGACATTCTCTGTATTTTCTAATTCCAATATTTGAGTGAGAAAATCTGAGGCAATTGACTCAATTTGTTTTGTTTTGTTTTGCTTTTCATGCCAGGCTGTGTGGGAAGACACAGGCTAGAGTAAAGACTGGCAGCTCTAGGACAGATGCTTGTCCCTGGGCCACACACCTGGGGAAGGGAAGTATGAAAGAGAAAAGTAACAAAGCACAGATTGCTCTGTCATCAGGAACCATGAGTGAGATGATTTAGAAAGTACTTTGAGTATGGCAAGTACAATAATTGAAATGAAAAAAATTAAGGATGAATAAAATCTTCTTGTTATTCTTAACCATGCTAACATTTGGTAATATACTAATATCCATTCTCCTATGGCCTTATTACATTAAGCTTGCTTGTTCTCATCATTTATGATGATGACCTTGAGGAATCCAAGACTTGAGGTTGATTGAAATCACAGTCTCAATAAGATAGCATAGGCAGCTGAAGTATCAGAAGTAATACAAGCTTTAAAGACAAATAAGCTTGGATCAAACCCCTAAAGCTGCTACTTATTTGCTTTATTACTCTAACCTCCCATTTCCTCATCTGTAAATTAAGTATACTTATATCTACCTTATAGAGTTGTTATGCAGATTAATGAGAGCATATCTAAAGCATAAAACATAGTACTAGATACCCAGTAAATGGTAGTTATTATGATCTCATATGCTTGTTTTAATTATTCACAGCAAAAGTTTTTGGCTTAATTTAGAAAAAAATTTTAAAGGGAGGGGAGAAGAAAAAAGAAAGCAGTTTATTACTCCTTTCCCTGTCTTGCCCTACTTAGCTGCAGGTACCTAAGATCTTCTAACTTGGTGAGTTCAGTCACACTGAATTTCAGAGTCAATCCACATCATGCCTAATAATATATTGGAAATACCATTTCCACCAGCAGATGAGTCTGAAATCAATCTTGCTTTGAAAACATATCCTATATACCTACTGTATGCCTTTTCCTCAACTCTCATTGTTTTGACAGTCTGCAGAATTTTTAATTTGATTGCTGATTTGCATTATTTCTTCCCGTAGGATCAGTATCCTAACTTGAACCTGGCCTGGCTGTCTGGGGCTCAGAAAAAAAATCTGCATAGTGTAGTGCTTGGCAGTCCCTTCTCCCTGGAGCTGACCCAAACTCTGTATCCCTAGCTGATGGCTAGGGACCTTCTACAAACTGGAAAGATCCTAGTAACCCTACTTCTATCCTTATGTGACCAGAACCAGTTTGGCAAATAGGTTTCATATAAGGTAAGAGCACTTTACTGGTAGTCACTGCCTGGAGCACTGTGTTGGGTAGTAGAGGGCTCTTTCTGGTGGGAGAGAGAACCATAACTGACAAAGAAAGTCTGCCTTGGGGGCCAGGTTGGGGGATGTAAAAGAGAAGGGTTGGTGGTGCCACACATCAGCCAGCCTTGGCTCAGAGATTCCTACTGCTTGATCCCCATACTAGGTTAGAGTCCTTATGCATTAATGCCAGCCATTAAACCTCAAGTTTTCCACATGCTTTTGAACACTGTGATTTGGACTGTGGTTACCCTCATGGTCATGGCCATTCTAGCCATTAGGTGGCTGTGACTGACAGTCATTGTTCTTCTCAAGGCAGAAGAGCCCACTCTACATAACCTCTCCCTTTAGACCTAGGGTGGTTGTAAGGTTTCTCACTGTTAGAAACCCTGTGTTACTTCACTATCATTTGCGGTTCCCCTGCATTCCACCTATCCCTTTATAAATGGTCTCTCCTCAAGTTATCCTATTTTGAGTGTGCCATTTTTTTCCTGTTGGTACCCTAATTAGCACGAGTACTTACTATGTACCAGGCACTGAAGATATAACAGTAAACATAGTGATTAAAATTCACACTTTCTGGAAATTACATTCTAGCCAGTTTCAAAATGCCTTATAGTCAGGCCTGCATAAGTTATAGCCTTGCCTGTCTGAAATTCATATGCCTGGCTTGTTATGAGTCATGATTAAGGAAGTGCACACATGTGCCTGCAAGTATATTTTTGTGTAAACCCCTATAATTAGGACCTTAGGAAACTCTAAGGGTAGGAACTCTCAGACTTCCTCAGATCTCTCATGTGTTGCCTTCATTTATTAAACAAATATTTATTAAGAGCCCAAGTTCTCAATACATGTAAGTTGCCTGTTACTATGTTCTAGGTATGCTGCAAGCTGAGAGATGGATGGTGGGTAGGGAAAAGGAAGGTACAAAGATGCATAGGATAGGTTGTGTGAGAAATAGACTCATAAACAATCATTGCACAATGTAAAAAGACTATAGTAGGGGTTTGTGAGAGGTGCTGTAAGAGTGTAGAGGAGAGAATGACAATTCATTTGGGAAATTGGGAAAGTCTTCTCAGAGGTAATGTTGATGTATGGTCTGAACTTGGATGGATGAGTAATACTCTGCCAGAAAGAGGAAAAGGGAAGGATGTTTAGGGAGAGGAAAGGAGTTTTGAAAGGTATTGAAGGTGTGTCAGGAAATGACAAATAGTTTGCTTTGCAATGTAGACTAGGGGGGATGGTGGCAAGGAATGGTGGCAAGGAATGAGACTGGTAAAGGAATGCAGGGTCCAGATTTTGAAGGGGAATTGTGTATGAAGAATTTGGAATTTATTCTAGTAAGTAGTGAGAAACTCTTTAATTTTAAACAAAGGAGTGAAACAATCAGATTTATGTTTTAGAAAGAAAATTGGGGGAGTTGGGTATATGGAAAAAGATTAAAAACACATAGACAGGGCTTCCCTGGTGGCACAGTGGTTAAGAATCCACCTGCCAATGCAAGGGACATGGGTCGAGCCCTGGTCTGGGAAGATCCCACATGCCACAGAGCAACTAAGCCCGTGTGCCACAACTGCTGAGCCTGCGCTCTAGACCCCTTGAGCCACAACTACTGAAGCCCGCGTGCCTAGAGCCCGTGCTCTGCAACAAGAGAAGCCACCACAATGAGACGCCCACGCACTGCAACGAAGAGTAGCCCCCGCTCTCCACAACTAGAGAAAGCCTGTGCAACAACGAAGACCAAACACAACCAAAAAATAAATGAAATAATTTTTTTTTAAAAACCACATAGACATAGACTTTTATTGCAACAGTGTAAGAGAGAAATGTTGAAGGCCTAAACTAAAACAATGACGATGGGAATGGAGAGATGAGGGGTGGTGAATTTCACTGATACTTGGAAGGTAGAATCAAAAGGTTCCAATGACTTATTAGATGTGGACGAAGATGGAAAGGGAGGAGACCAAGATGATGCAAATGTATGGAAGAGCAGTCACTAATCTGATAAAACTAATTTATTAAAAAGAGAAATTGAAATCTGTCTTGCCAAACGAGAAGCCAATAAGAAGCAAGCTGATTATGTGGCAGAAGCTGAAAAAGTTCAGGAATTGGAGGTATCGGATATATCAGAAGCTGAGAGGTGAGCTGAAAACAGGTGAGTAGGTTGATAATTCTAATGTACAATGAGCGTTAGACCCACAGATCTTCTCTGTCCCCTTGGCAGAGTCAACAAGCATCCCTTGTCCACTCTAGCAATATCTTCTTGAACTAGAAAGGTCTTGAGGTCAGAGATATGAGGCAAGGTAGAGGGCCCAGATGAGACATAAAAAGAGGATTAAGTGAGTCTCCCAAATCCTGAGATTGCCCCCTTCCCACTCAACTCCTGGAACATTAGTACCCAGTCAGAGAGTCCCCAGGCAGATGCCTCTGAGCAACCTCTCCCCCTATGGAAATGCCCGCTAGGCAACAAGCCTCTCTCTTACACTGTAAACTTACAATCAGTTCTTTGAGTCCCTCTTAAATATGAATGGACACTCAAGAATCAACAGAAAAGTGAAGAAACTCTGTTAACAAGAAAGCCAGAAACAGACACAGAGAAAAGTGTCTTGGAGTAAACAGAGCATAGGGAGCTGAAGAAAATATTTTTAAAAATTATTTTCCTCAGATAAAAGAAGATATTTCATTCATGAAACCATTTAAAGAACAATAAATAACTGGTAAATTAGACATATGATATAATTAAAGATTAAAGGAATTTCCTAGAAGGTAACACAAGAAATCAGAGGTGAAGCATAGGAGAGAAGAGATAAGAAAATGAAAAAAATCAATCCAGGGACTGTGAGAGAAAAGAGAAGGTGGAATGGAAGAAAGGATCAAATAAACAATATAACAAAATCATCAAAACTATCCATCAAGTGTAACAATAATGACATTTCAGACTTCAAGGACTCAAAAAAATTTATCTCCTTTATACTTCTCTCAGGAGGCTACTGGAGGATACCCAAATGCAAAACTAACCGCCCCCCTCCAAAAAAAAAGGGAAGAAAAGAGATCCAGGAAACAGAAATTCAATACAGAAGGAAGGTGTAGAGAATCCAAAGGAAAGCTGTAAACTTGAATCTCAGGATGACAGTTAGTAGGCCTAGAGACAGCACCACATCCGAATTAGAGCAGGGCAGAGGTTTCTAGAAGAAATTACTCTAGGAGGAGAAAAACAACAACAACAACCAGATATAGTGAGCATATTGAAAGGATGAAAATGTCAGTTTACCATTTTGGTCTTTCTCCCAGAAACATATAACCCCAGTCTAATCATGAGAAGAATATCAGACAAATCCCAATTCAGAGACATTCTATACAAAATACTTGAGCAGTACTCCTCAAAACTGTCAAGGTCATCAAAAACAGGGGAGTCTGAAAAACTGTCAGATGTAAGTCCAAGAGGAACCTAAGGAAACATGAGTGCAAAGCAGAATGATACCCTGAAACAGAAAAAGGACAGTAGGTAAAAACAGGAAATCTGAATAAATTATGAACTTTAGTTAACCTATCAACATTCGTTCATAAATTGTAACAATAATTAATTAATTGTAACAGTAGTATACCATACTAATGTAAGATGTTAATAATAAGAGAAACTGGATATAGTTTAGGAGACCCCCTGTACTATCTTTACAATTTTTCTGTAAATCTAAAGCCATTCTAAGTTTGTTTGTTTTTTAAAGAGCTAATTGGGAGAAGTGGGAGGCAATCATTAACTTCAGGAAACCCAAGAAATTATATAAGGAAATGCTCTCATAGTATATCTCATGGCTTAGCAATTAATAATATTTATTTAATCCTAATAATGTAAACACTAATTATCGACTTCATGAGACATCATAATTAAATTGAGTTAAGAAAGAGGAGAAGTAAATGTGTGGGTGTAGGTATAAGATTTTCAAATCCTCATCTTCCATAGAAAGAAGTTAGTAAATAACGTCTAAATTAGAAAACTCAAGAAATAATAGCATAAATATATTATTTAGAAATATGGATGGAGGTAAGTGCCAGTAGAAATAGTTTTTAAAAGTTGAAAATGGCTGCCTCTGGGTAGCTAGTTGCAGGGAAAGTGTTGGGAGAGGAGAGGCAGTGCTCTATCATTTTTTGCTATAATCATTTTAGTGTTACTGACCTTTAAACCTATGTTATATATTATAATAATTTGATAAAAATAAAAGTTTTTAAAAGAATGGAAAATATCTAGACTAAAATAGGGAGAGAATGATATTTCCTTGATGCTAATAGTCTAATAGTTAAACCGATGGTAGTTAATAAAAGGGAGCAAATGAGATGTCTTTAAAAAAAAATGGGTATTAAATTGCCCTCGGAGAGACCACAGAAATAATATGTAGATAGATACATATCTGAAAGATACAGAACACTCGATGTACTGACTAACTGTACTAATATGGTTAAAGAACGATTCAATTAGAATGTGGATCAGTCAGCCACAGAAGTCTAGAAAATAAAGGCTCTCAGAGACCAACAATGGCAGTGCCTGTCTAAAGCCTGGCCAAGTGAAAAGGTGCCCTGTAGCAAGTGCTCTATTCTGGAGATGATGCATAAACATTTGAAATATTTAGCAAACTTCTTTTTCTCTGATTCCATGCTCACCCAGCAACCCTCTAATTATAATTTGCCTTCCCGTGTAAACTTCCTAAATGATGAGAAAGGATTACAAGGGTTAGTTTTCTTGACAATTATACTTTTCATTGTGAGATAAATAATCCGTGTTCTTATTTTACGTTAGTTTCTATGAACTAGGTTAATATCAGACAGCCCTCTGAGTGTCTTGACACCATTGTGTGGCTGACATATGAGGCCTCTGAGCCTTTGAAACTGAGGGCTAGGTCCTAGCCTGTGAATTCACTCAGGTGGTGACCTTGGCAATACCCTGACTTCTCTATGTACGACCATCTCCTTTGAACTTCCTCACTTATGCATGAAGGGGTATTTTAATAATGTGACACAAGATACACATATCATCTTTTGAGAATCAGTGCCTACATACACCCACACAGACTGAGATTTTGAACCCCATTGCTACTGGCAGTGATGTTAAAGGACAATTCACTGTCCACTACATCTGGACAGGATAATACCACTAGTCAGGTTGCAATTTCTTCTAAAGCTCACTATCATAGAGGTAGATTCATGACAGAGAAAGGAATCAAGTTTGCTGTTACCTTCTTGCATTATAGTTCAGGCCTTGCCCTTAAAAGGGTAATATATGAAGCATTAGCTTGGAAGCTTGTTAGAAATGCAGACTCTCAAGCCCATCCCAGTCTTACAGAATTAGAATTTGCATTATAACAAGATCTCTAGGTGATTCAAACGTACTGAATCCACCCCCATCCCAGGTGTAAAGTTTGAGAAGCACTGATCTGGGGCCTGTTTTTCAAGCTGCGGTTGCAGCCCATTAGTGGGTCATGAAATCAATTTAGTGGTTCTGCCACCAGCATTTTTTAAATGAAATAGAAAATATCAGAGTGGATTGCATGTACAAGAGTAAGTATTATTTTGTGAAACTCTTTTTTTTCAGTTTTTTTTAAAAAATTATTGAAACATAGTTGATTTACAGTGTTGTGTTAGTTTATTTTGTGAAACTCTTGTTTTAGTTAATACATTTTTAATATATTTATTTATTTTTGCCTGCGTTGGGTCTTCCTTGCTGTGCGTGAGCCATCTCTAGTTGTCGGAAGTCCCTAGTTATAAATATTTTTATATTCACTAAATCCTGATGTAATGTATGGGTCCTGGTCAAAAACGTTTGAAAGTCTCTGGTTTAGGGCACTGTTTCTCAAAATGTTGTCTACATGGAAATTCCCAAAAGTATTTTAAAATTTTAGGCCCACACTGAGGAAGGAACAGGAATTTGAATTTTAAACAAATACTCCAGGTGATTCTGATTGTGATGAACACTAAATCAGAGAACCCCTAGTCTGGCAGTGATTCTCAGTCTTTAGCATGCATTAGAATCACCTGGAGGGCTTGTTAAAACACAGGTGGCTGGGCCTTACTTTCTGAATTTCTAATTAAGTAACTCTGGGGTGTGGCCAGAGGATTTCAATTCTAACAGATTCCCAGGTGATGCTGCCGGTGGTCTAGCCACAAGTCCAGAAACATCAAAATGCAACTGAGAAGGACTTAGAATCAGGATATTTGCTTTAAGCTGAATTATTTCTCTAATTTATGGCTAAACCCATCAACTCAACAAACACTCCCATTAATTTTTTTATACATCATCCCAGTATCATCATATAGCAAATGGCCCTTTATAAATGTTTCAAGAAGGTTCTCTATTGAATACATAGAGCTTTTTACAATTCTAAGAATCATGACTCTATCCAGCCAAGAAATATATACCTTTTGCCAGTTTCTCCTTTCTCTGAAGTGTACCTTCTATAGGCATCAGATTTGCACTCAGACAGGACTGTGATTAAAGTTCAGAATTTGTGAACTTTTTTATTTACAGATTCTTTTATATCAGTACTAACCAATGCATGGTCCTTGGATAGGCAGATCCCCTCTCACCTAAAAATGATCATCAGAAATGCAAATTTTTCTATACCACCCCAGACCTACTGAATCAGATTCTCTGAGGTGGGGACTAATAATCTGCTTTAACAAACTCTCTAGGTTGTTCTTGTGTACCATAAAGTGGGAGAAGTACTGCTCTAGGTTTCTTACAGTTGCTAAAGTGTAATATCCCTGTATCACCATACTTAGATTCAACTATGCTACTGGGGCACCTAGCAGCAATATCAACTTTGAGGGTGTGACCCTCGATTTTCAGACACCACAGGCAACACAGGGTATACAGCCTGTAGCCATTAGTCAAAATTTTCCTATATTTATTGGAAATGTTCGTGTGTATACACTTCAAGAGGTTACCAAAGCAAGTTACACATTTATATCTCCTGAAGCTCATCATCAGAAATTCTTTTTCTCCTTTCCTGATACAGTGATTTTTTTTTTTAAACCTTCCAATACATACATGGAAGTTAAGTACCATGGAAATATGTTAAACTGAAGGTTATGGGTGGTAGATTTTATAACAGAAGAAAAGTTTTAAAATTCAGAGGTTGAATAGAAACCTAAATTGGATGTATGTAGGCTGTTTAAGCATATGGAAATGTAAATCGCGGGCCAAAACCTGTCCTAGCAACTCATGATCAACTCCTAATGAAGTAAGCTCATTCCATTTGGTGCAGTACAATAGAGTTGCCATTGCCAGAGAATCTTCATTTTTTAAAAATTCCCTGAAAATTGATTACTTCCCTATCACATTACTAGTATAAATCCCCCCAATAGAGACTGAAGCTGCTACTTTAGCACAACATACCTAATAACCCCATGAAGCTAACAATGTCCAAGATTGCTGGAGATTGTGTGTGTGTGTGTGTGTGTGTGTGTGTGTGTGTGTGTGTGTTTACTACTTTTCAATACAAAGTGAGAATAGTTTTTTTAAACATAACTTTTAGCTCCTTTTTTTTAATTTTAAACAGGAGCAATTAGTCTTAGCAATATTCTTTCTAGTAATTAGTTACCAAAATATATATTGATGTGCTTTGCTTTCTGCTTCACATATGTACCCAATCTGCTGCAATCCCTAACTTTGTACAGTGTACACTCAGCAGCTGCAAATTACTTCCATTTCAACTACCTGCCAGGGTATTGTATCAGCATTAGAGATTTGTTTATTACTGGTGACAGATACATTGCAAAGGCCCAGAGTAGTTACAGAAAGTACAAAAGTCTTAAAAGTACTGTAAGCCCCTCTGAGCCAGATGGTTTAGCTATGTAATCTCTAGTTGTAAATTAGGAGAATGAGTTGTGTAATAGTTAAGAGCATGGGTTTTGGAGTCAGACAGGTCTGGGTTTCAAATCAAAGCTTGAGTATTAACAAGCTGTGTTACTTAAGCAGGTTACATAAATTCTCAGAGCTTCATTGTTCTCATCTGGAAAATAGGAATAATAGTAAATAAGGTTGTTGTGAGGATTAAATAAGATAATGCATGTCAAGCACTACCAGTGCCTGGCATAAAATAAGTGCTCAGTGATTGTTAGTTGTTATTAGTAGTAGTAGTAACTGTAATTATTTCTCAGGCCACAATGATTTATTCATGGTGAGTACCAAATGATTATATATCTCAAAAATGTAAATCCATCTGCCCCTAGATATAGAATTACTTTATTCTCTTCATGTTGACTCTCCTTTTTTCCTTTGATTGTATTTTTCTTCTTGTGAGCTAACTCATGCTTCATAATAACTATATAATTTTATGGTAGTACCTATATCAAATATCAGGTTACAGGGAACTTCATGCTGTGGATGAGGCTTGCTCTCTTGGAACCCGTTAGCTTTGAATCTGTTCTTGGCAGGAAGAGTGTTCTTTCTTTATACCCTGTGCTGTTTTCCTACTGATGTTGATTTTAATTCAAAATATTTCTCTTTTGCCTTTGGGTGTTGGGTGGGTGCACTATTGCATCAGATATGATTGTGGTGCTTCTGTGGGTGAGATGAGCCTGCATTTGTTCTTAGTTTTAAATATGTGTCAGCAACTACTTCAATAGTATGATTACGTCCAACTTCCTAGGAGGGATCTGGCAGTCCTAGTCTCGGACCACAGAAGTGGGTTTTTAACCAGCTGCTATGCTGCAACTTGGAGCTTAAAAATGGAGGAAATGGCATGAACAGTCCAGAGGAAAGTATCTGCTTACCTTTAAATATTCAGGGATCCCCTTTCATCTGCATAGTAACCAGATTTTGGAATTGGTTATGAGCCGAAGATGAAGCTACATGGCTGGACTCCGGGTGGGATTTAGTATATCGGCAGTAAAAGAACTTCACAAAATATCCCCAAAACAAACATCTGAAGAGTCATAAATTAGAATAATTCCTAATTAAAGTTGATAGTATCTCTAAATCTTTTCTTATGGTAATTCCCTGGCAGTCCAGTGGTTAGGACTCGGAGCTTTCACTGTGCCGCGGCTCAGGTTCAATCCCTGGTCAGGGAACTAAGATCCCTCAATCCACTGGGCACGGCCAGATAAAAGAAAATAAATCTTTTCTTATGTAGAACCTAATGAATTGTAGGCACTTACCTCCTTTCATTCAATATACAAAAGATTGAAAATTACACTGTGCAGATGTAGAGCTTATTATGACTCATTGAAAGCACGATAGGTCAGGAATGTTTATATTTGCCTAATACAACAACTCAAGCTTCAACACAAGCTTTTGCAAAGTAAATCAAGGAGGGGAAAGATTGGTGTATATTTTTTGCAACTGTTTTTTAAAAATTGAACTTCATTTGAGAATCTCAGGATGACTAATTTATATGTGCTACCTTATTAATGAAACTACTACTTGAATGAAAGTATGAATTCGATTTCTGTATCCTTAGTACCTGGCACAGTACTTACCCTATTAAATGCTGGTTTGATGAATTGTTGATTGAATGAGTGAATGAGAAAGAGAAAGAGAAAAGGAGAAAAAGAAAGAAAAAGAATGAAAGGAAAGAAGACAGATGGATGAATGGATGAATGGATGTGGGATCATTTATCCCTCTTTTGAAGGTGGATAAATGATGAATTAAAGTGATCCATTGATGAAAGTCAGACTGGCAATAAGACAAATATACCCAAGTGTTCTAGACTAAAAATATTCACTCCCTGTCCCCCCCACAGTGCGTATGTCTTATCCTTTAGGTAGTCCTCAAACCTAGCTATTATATTACATATTATATTAAAATCACATACAGTACTTTTTAAAAGACATCGATGCCTAATCCCCACCCTCCACCCCCATCCCAGTATTTTTAAAAGGTGATTCTAATGTGTAGTTAAAGCTGAGAATCACTGCATTAGAAAATTATAATTGTTCTTCAAGATTTATTAAAAAAAGTGAACAGATACATTTGCCAAAACTTTTTTTTTAAGATTTTTTTGATGTGGACAATTTTTAAAGTCTTTATTGAATTTGTTACAATATTGCTTCTGCTTTGTGTTTTGGTTTTTTGGCCCAAGGCATGTGGGATCTTAGCTCCCTGACCAGGGATCAAACACGCACCCCCTGCATTGGAAGGGGAAGTCTTAACCACCGGACTGCCAGGGAAGTCCCCAAAACTTGTTTTTGCTTTCCTTCCAAAGCTTTTAAAATTCGGGGTTAAGTGTTTGCTATATCAAAAATAGTCTTAGTCTGTTTGGTCTGCTATAACAGCATACCATAGACTGGGTGGCTTAAACAACAAAACTTTATTTTTCACAGTTTTGGAGACTGAGAAGACCAAGATCAAGGCACCAGCAGGTTAGGTGTCTGCTAAGAGCCACTTCCTGATTCACCAATGGCCATGTTTTTGCTGTGTCCTCACAAGGCAGAAGGGGCAAGGGAGCTCTCTGGGGTCTCTTTATAAAGACACTAATCCCGTTCATGAGAGCTCCACCCTCACAACCTAATCACCTCCCAAAGGCTTCACTTTGAAATACCATCATATTGGGGATTAGGGCTTGGAGGGGGGCGGCGGTGGGAACAGAAACATTCAGTCTATAGCAGGTAAACACTAACAAGACACAAAACAGAACAAGATATTTTTGTTCTGACCGTGTACATTAACCTATTAACCTGAAAAAGGAAGTTTGCTCACTGCTACTGTAGTCAACTGTAAAAAAATTTTTTGTTTGAAATTAAATATACACCACAAGATTGGTTTGCCCAGTGTCATTGTAACGGCAGGTTAGGTAATCCAGAAGTTAAAGCTCAAGGGTGCTACAGAACACCCTGGGGTGTGTCTAGGTAATGCAATATTCTATTAATTCCAAGGCAGAAAAGCCTGTACTCTTCTAACTTGCTTGTAAATCTCATGACTCATCTCAGCTTAGTTTCTTTTAAGGATAGGCTCTTACTATGGTGTCCACAGACAAGTAAAAGAAAATAATTGTATGAAAGCCAAATTGCATTTTCTTTTATCTCAACTACTGCAATAAAATTTCCGGCCAGAGGCCAATTTCAGACTCATGTTTTAGAGTTGTTAATGATGTCTGAAAATATAAGATCCCTGAGGGCAGGAATATTTTGTTTGTTTTTTTGTTTACTGCTCATCCCAGTAAGATAGACTACTATGCACATAGTAGATACTTGATGAATATTTTGTTGAATGAATAGGTATTGTAATTAAGGTGTTGAATGGTGATACCCAATTCCCAAACACTGAAAAACTCTGGGAACTCTTTAAGAACTTCATTTTTGTCACTATTATTATGAGAGTCTACAATGAATGTTACAATGGATATCTGTTATTTTAGTCCTTTCAGCATCACTTCCTCCTCCTTCAGATGATGAAACTCCTCTTTCCCATTGGGAACCAGCTCAATGTAGACTCCTTCTCGTCACAGGCCGTAGGGAGTGTACAGTGACCAAGACCTATCCCATCAGAAAATGATTACATCCCTTATTCGCTCCCTCTCACTCCCCTCCACATTTTAGTTCCTAATCCAAGTCAAGACACTCAGCCTGCCCTATGACTTTCTGCTGGAGCTAATAGGGAAGATTGTCTCTATCTGTTAGAGTTGATTGTAGATACAGTTTTGGAGTCTGGAGCCAGCGACAGTCGTCTTTCCCACTTTGGGACTAGAACCTGTATGTAGTAGTGAACCTGTAAGTAGTAGTAAGCCAATTAGAGGCAAGCAGAATTG
Organism: Orcinus orca; assembly: GCF_937001465.1. Classification (NCBI taxonomy): domain Eukaryota; kingdom Metazoa; phylum Chordata; class Mammalia; order Artiodactyla; family Delphinidae; genus Orcinus; species Orcinus orca. The sequence continues at coordinate 30,695,289 of NC_064572.1, forward strand.
AAAGATGGAGAGAGTGAGAGCACTTGTTTTCTCATCAACAAAACCTCATACATACTATTTTTAAAGTAGAAATATCCTTCTTGTTTTTTCTGATTATGAAAGTAATAAATGCTCATTGCAAAAAAATCAGAAAATATGAAGAAAATTAAACTTATATTGAGTTCAACATCCACGAACTATCTTTTTGATATTCTTCCCATGCATATATACAAGTGCTATTTTTTCCTTATTTTAAACAAAAGTGAGATCCTGTTTTTTATAAGCTCCTTTCATCAATTTATGTATCATAAATATCTCTCCATGTCAATAAAGACATATTTAATCATTATTTTTAAAACTATGTAATACTCCATTGTGTAAATTAATTATAATTTACTTAACCACCCCTGTTGTTGCAGACAGCTCTTAAAAGCTTTTGGTTGTTTTCTGAAAAAGCACTAAATCTTACATTGATTGATTCCTCATCACTCTGTCCTTATTCTAAATTTTCCTGGCATAATTCAAACCGTTGCAGATTATTGTAGGTGAGGTGGAAGCAGATTTTTTGAGCTGTAGAAAGCATAGAAAGTAGTACTTTTGTAAACATGAGGTCTTTCTTACCAAATTTTAAGCTTATTAATTTCATAGAAATGAAGAGAAAGCACAATTGAGCAGAACCCTGTGGGGCCTTCCCAGGACAGACCGCTCCCCCAGAACACTTTCAGCTTTAGCTCCTCTGCTTTAACTCCGCTCTGAAGTACCTGGATAATAGTAGCTGATGCACATTTCCTGAGTTTTTTTACAGATGCTAAACCCCCCACCAAATGGAAGAAATTAACTACTTGATGAGCACGTGGCCTAGGGATTGATAATGTTAACCCCTGTGTCAACGCCCTGTTATCTCACCATCAACCAAACAGAGGACTGTGCATGAGCTGATCACATACCCTGGGACCACCCCCCACCACCACACACACACCTTACATCGCCTTTAAAAAGGTTTTCCTGAAACCCATCTGGGAGTTGGGGTATTTTGAGCACTAGCTGACCTGGATTCCTTGCTTGGTGCCCTGCTATAAACATAGCTCTTTTCTTCACCACAGCCCAGGGTCAATAGATTGACCTTACTGCGTTCGGGCAAGAGGAGCCAAATTTGGTTCCATAACATAAGCATTATGTCCCTAGTGTTTAATCAAGAGATGCCTCTTGACTAGTTTCCAAATTCATTAAAAATTCATTACGGGACTTCCCTGGTGGCGCAGTGGTTAAGAATCCGCCTGCCAATGAAGGGGACATGGGTTCAATCCCTGGTCCGGGAAGATCCCACATGCCGCGGAACAACTAAGCCCGTGTGCCACAACTACTGAGCCTGCGCTCTACAACCCACGGGACACAGCTACAGAGCCCGTGTGCAGCAACAACTGAAGCCTGCGCGGCTAGAGCCCGTGCTCCGCAACAAGAGAAGCCACCTCAGTGAGAAGCTCACCCACCGCAACGAAGAGTAGCCCCTGCTCGCCGCAACTAGAGAAAGTCAGCGTGCAGCAATGAAGACCCAAGGCAGCCAAAGATAAATAAAATTGGAAAAAAAAAAAAGGTTATCTTAAAAAAAAATTTTTTTTTAATTTTTTTTTAAAAATTATTTTTTAAGGTTATCTTAAAAAAAAAATAGTGTTTTCATCATACCTGTGGCGTACTATTTTGCTGCTGACTGTACCACTCTCTGATGACTACCAAATCTCTAATTATAAGGGTGTGGTTATTCAATAGGATGTGTAAAACCAGTTCCACAGCAGACACCATTTATGCTTTAAGATAACAAAGCAAGGCTTAGTAACCGGAAATCAAGTAATTACAGAGATCTAGAAAAATGTATAAATAAATATTCAGTGTAAAGAAACTTGATAAATCAAAAGCAGAAGATATATGTTTCATAAGTAAGGGCTTTTGAAAGCAAGATGAGAAAATGAAACCATATCTCAAAGACTTTTAAAATGACAAAAGGCAACATATAAATTAATAAGTCTTGGACACTCTTGATATTCTTTTCCAATGTACCCAGCTTCTTTTGAAATGGGAGCCAATTATAACAGAAGCCAATAATATAATGAAATATCTTTGATAGAGCCATTTTGAAAAAGAGATGTAGGGCACATGAAGCTGCTTTTTGTGAGTGCCCGCTCATGCCTTATGCTTTCCTTTTACAAAAAACAGCTCCGTTGCTATGGGGCAAGTCCAGTTTCCTGGTTATTTTTGGAGAACTAATGCATTTGTCATATAATTAAGAAACTTAAACATTGTTAGGAACAACTGTGGATAAGACTCTAAAGCATCACCATAGACTCCTAGGAAAATACTTCAAAGTGACTGTTTCTATTACCTTTCATCTGAGTTATATATTAAAGAAAAGATGACATAGTGGAGCTCTGTAGAGACCTATCCAAAAGCATGAAAGCTAAGTAAGTAGTTCATGTTAGGACAATGGAATTTAATTTTCAATTTTTTCCCCCAGCTTTATGGACATATAATTGACAATTTAAAAATTGTATATATTTAAGTATACAACTTGATGTTTTGATATACATACACATCATGAAATAATCATCATAATCAAGATACTTAACATATCCATCACCTCACCTAATTACCTTTTGTGTGTGTATGTGTGTGTTGACAGCACTTAAGATCTACACTCAGCAAATTTCAAGTATACAATATATAATACAGTATTGTTAACTATAGTTATATTGTACACTAGATCTTGCATAACTGGTACTTTGTATCCCTTGACCAACATGTCCCCATTTCTTCCCCCTACTCTCAGCCCCTATCAGCCATCACTCTTTGTTTCTTTGAGTTTGAATATTTTAGATTTCACATATAAGTGAGATCATGCAGTATTTGTCTTTCTGCATCTTGCTTATTTCACATAGGATGATGTCCTTGAGGTTCATCCATGTTGTTACAAGTGGCAAGGTTTCCTTCTTTTTAAAGGCTGAATAATATTTCATTGTATATATATACACCACATTTTCTTTATCCATTCATCATCAATGGATGCTTAGGTTGTTTCCATATCTTGGCTATTGTGAGTAATACTGAAATGAACTTGGGAGTGCAATTTTTACTTTTTTAAGTACCAAGAAATATGTACCATAATTAAGAGTCTTATAGAGATTCTTAACATCTCTCAATTTCTACATGGTATCTAAGAATTTTATTATTTTAGAAAAAAAATAAAATTGAGAAAGAAAATCTTTCCTTTGTTAACTTCTAGGAGGCTATTAGTGATTCATAGGCAAATTAACGTATGTGGAAATAACTTGAATTAGGACAATGAGTACAAGTAGCTCTATTGTTAAATTGTTCACAATGCTTAGGCTTAAGTTTCAGGAGCATTGTGAAAGGTTTATTGCAAGATATAAAATATACTCAAAGACATGTAAATTTATACTTTCAATCACTTTGAGTTTCTTATTTTTTTTATTTATTTGCTTCAAAGAGAAATATTTCTTCTTGCAAATCATAAGAGAGTTTCCCAGGGAGAACTTTGCATAGATGTTTTTGTCACTTTTAAGTCCTAAAAAATCTTCTTCCATCAAACTTCTGAGACATAGAGGTATTGTTTCAGACAATACTGTAGAATTCAATAGCATGAGTTAACTTTATAGACTTCTTTCCTTGTGGTTAACCTAATAAGTAATTGTTAATATAATTAGTAATATCGGGGAAATAACATTGTTCTAGCAAAGAAAAAAAGACTGTTGTTACTATCAAAGTCTTTGTAATAGGTACAATGATTCTGAAAGTTGATGTGGGAGAATAAGAATGCAAATAATAGAAGAGAAAAAAAATTTTAGGACTAAGCCAACTGAATATAATAATATACCCAAACTACTATATTAAAACAGGGAAGTACACATTAAAAAAATAGCCTAGTGCAGAAATAGTCCCATTACGTATAGGAACTTACTGTGCAATACAGAAAATTTCATAAATCAGTAGAGAAAAAGGACCATTTTGGAATGGTTATCAATTTAGAAAAAATAGCTTAGATCAGCTTCTCATACTATACATCCAAATAAATTCCAGATGAATTAAAGAGTAGGTATAAAATTATGGTTAAGCAATAAAAAACCAGAAAAAAATAGAATGGAATGTGTAATAAGCCTCTGGAAGGTGATTATTTTTATACTTAGCAGCAATTTTTTTAAAAATCAAAGGAAAATATGAACAGATTTTCAGATTTTTCTTTAAGTAACCAAAATGAATAAGTAATAACAGAATGGGGAAAATATCTGCAAAAACTACTAAATCTAAAAGGCTATTATCTTTCTTATATAAAGAGCTCATGTAAATTGATAAAAGTACACTAGGCCTCAAAGAAATGGAGAGCAAAAAGACATATTAGTGATCAAAAATGTAGAAAAAAATATTGTTTCACTAGTAATCAAAGAAATGCAAACTCAAACAATATTAAAGTATCCATTTTCACTTAGGAACTTATAAATATTTTAAACAATCATATCAAATAAGCAAGGGTGCAATGAACAGTACTTTCATACATAACTAAAGTCTTTTTTTTTTTTTCTTGTCTGCACCACACGGCTTGCAGGATCTTATTCCCCAACCAGGCATAGAACCCATGCCCCCTGCAGTAGAAGCCTGGAGTCTTAACAACTGGACTGCCAGGGAATTTCTGACTAAAGTTTTGATAAACCCATAAGTCATCAAAATGTTCCTATCCTTTGACCCAGTAATTTCACATCCCCATACACATAAATATGTCTGGCAAAACAAGACTAATGCTCAAACCAAGTGATTCTGCTAAATAGGGAGTTTTACCGAGCTATGGAAAACAACTTATGAAAATATTTTAAATAAAAAAATATTAAAGCTTTGAACAAAAAGCCAGTAGGGGAGAATGGGAAATGGAGAATGAATATATTTAACGAAGGGAAAAAAGAACATTTGTGGAAATATTTAGAAACAGTGAAGTGGAAAGATTTGGGGAAAATTGGGGATCAAAGACGCATTTTTTTCATAGTCTCCTTTGTCATTTTCAAGTTTTTGTTGTTTTAATTACCATGTTTGCAATTAATATAGATATTTTTATTCCCGCTTCTCTTGAGAAATGAATCACCAAATGCTGCGCTTTTTCATTGTTGTCCATATAGATTTTGTGTGTATATATATCTATATATATACTGTATGTGTGTGTATATATATACATATATATATGTATATATATAGTAAAACTAAACTGTATTGTTTTTCTAGCTGGTTCACAGGAATACTTAGACAATTTCTTAAGTATCCTTACTGTTTCTTTCTTACGAGGCCTAACAACATAATATAAAATTCTGGATATAGGAAATTCTCACAGATATGCAGTCACCACTCACGGCATTGACTCATCCCCATTTTCTCTTCATCCCTTGCAATATCAGATATACAAATAAGCAGTTCAAAGCTGTTAATCTCCCTTGTTAACAGTTTGTAATTTGTTCTAGGTTTAATTCTATTAAGGCATTGATTGAATATAGATGCTAATCTCTTTCAGCAATTCCTAGTTTGGTCAGTAATTAAGGCCTTTCTTTCCTTATGTGGAATTCCTTGTGTGTCTGTCTCCTACCACAATTTCCTCAGTCCTCCACCCTCCCTTGCCCCAACAGGGAAGACCTCCTGTAAAACCATACTGTATGTAAATATGTTGGTTCATCCCCTATCATTGCCTTCAGAGCTGGTACCACTAAATTCTCAATTACAGATTTAACCAGCTCTGGGGACAGGGAAGGACTGAGGAGCCCTCATTTGTAGCATTTGCCAATTTTTGTATTGTAAATACTCACACCATGGCCAATTTAAAGCTACTGACATAATATCACTGAACACAGAGTTGAGAAGAGATGCACAGTAGCACACCATTATACAGTATTTCTGTCATATAGACACACAAACATAAATAACCTCAAGAGCATAGATAATAGTAAAATGTAGTAAAATAATTAGGAAGTAATGAATTTCAATATTTTTACCTTTGTGTTTAATATAATTTTCTAGCTGTAAGTGTATATACTTAAGTTTAAAACATGGCTATGTTTAACACCTGGCTTGCAATAATATCCTGAAAATAGCAATTGGCTCTTGCTAGCTAGAACAACTTAGCTCTAACGTACCAATGCTTTTAACCTTGCCCCAGATTCTAGAACCAAGCCCTAGTTTAGTAACTCAAATGAGTTTAGTAACTCAAATGAGTTTAGTAACTCAAATGAGTCTTCTATCAGAACAACTCATCTCAAATACTTGGAAACTAGATTCAGATTAGATTACTGGTGTGCACTGAACATTCCCATTTGTTTCCTATTGTTCTAGACCATAAGGATGCAAAGTAGGTTAAGACCCCTCCCACAATTTTCCCTGTGTCAATAAACAGCCACTCCGTTTTCAAGTTTTTCAGGACTAAACTCTGTGTCATCTTTGACTCCTCTCTTTCTCTTCCCTCTTATTTCAAGTCCATTAGCACATCCTGATGGCTCTACCTTCAGAATATACCATATTCCCATCACTTCTCACCCCTCTACCACACCTGGATTATTGGAATAGTATCCTAAATGGTCTCGCTTCCATCTTGCCTCCTTGTGGTCTAGTCTCAAAACAATAGTCAGACTGATTCTTTTTAACTGGTAAGTCACGTTGTGCCCTTCCTCTGCTCAGTAATCCCCTATAGTTTCTCATTTCACACAAAGTAAAAGCCAGAGTCCTCACAACGATCTTCAGGACCCAAAATAATTGGTGTGTCTCTCTCTTTACTTCTCTGACATCATTTCCTATTCTTCCCCCTTCCTCACTCTGCTCCAAATATGATGGCCTCCTTACTTTTCCTTAGATGTGCTGGGCAGGATCCTGCTTCAAACAAGGTCTTTGCATTTGCTGTATTCTCTGCTTCGAACACTCTTCCTTAGCTGCATGACTCTCTTCTTCCCTCTTGTCTTGTCCAAGTCTTTGCTTTTATGCCCTCTTCTCAGCGAGGCCTTCTCTACCACCCTATTTAAAATTGCAACCCCACTTCCCACTCCCAGAATTGGCCACTTAAATTTTCTCCATAGACTCATTTCTATTGATATACCATATATTTTACTTATTTGTTTGTTTATTTTCTGCTTCCCCCCTTAACTAAGATATGAGCTGCACAAGGCCAGTGAACTTTGTTCTGTTCACTGCTGATTCCCCAGTGTCTAAAATAGTGGCTGGCATACACTGGTGCTTAATATATATTTATTGAATGAATAAATGAAGATCTGTCCTCAAGTAGTTTTACAGGTTTTCTTTCTGTATTTTTTGTAACCAAAGTAACTGGATTTCCTACCTTAGTAACTGGATTTCCTGCCTTCACCAGTTTCCTAGTGATTAATCCTCAACACTTGTTACCAGGCACCTACAGTTCTGACCAGCCTGCAAGGATCTCTGTCAGTTACCAGCCTATTTTGGGTCTTCCTTGGCTGAGTTTTTTTTTTTTTTTTTTTGGTACTTATGTTCCTCTATTCCTTTAAATTTGCCTTTCGGTTTCAGACCTGTCTTTGAATTAATATGATTTTCTGACTCAGTCTGAGAATTTTTTCCTTCACTGTCTGAGTTTTGGATTTGCTAGTATGCTAATGTGACAAAGAGATTGTATAACAAAATACATTATCATCACAATCTTTAAAAATTAAAATGGGCATTGTAAGGATAATACTTCTTTTAGCAATTAGGTAGGTTATTACTTGTTATCTATCAACCCTCCTATTATCTACATGAGATAGGTGAATCCCTATAAAATTCTTATGTTTGACACACACAAACCTAAATAGAGTAGCTGCCAACAATGGTTAGATTTTAAGATCCCTCACTACCTACACACTTTTTTCAGGCACTTACAAAAATCCTGGAATAACTAGGATCAACTGAGTAGTATCCTCATTTGTTAGCTGGTATTTGCTAGCTAGACAAGATAGCTATGGACAACTCTAAATTAGTAAGCGGTCTCCCTCGAGTTAAGATGATTAGGGGTGATAATGTGAATCAGAATTTTTAACTGCCAACAATCACAAGTTTTGTGGAATAATTTTGTTTTCTTAAAGCATATTCTCTATAGCCTATTTTATTTTTGCAAAGATTCTGCAAAGAATGGCAGTATAAATAGTACTCTTTTCTAAGTAGAATTGATATGTCTCAAACTCAGGGAGCATTGGTACCTAAAAATACCAGTAGATATAATAAAAAGGACATTTCTCTTTATGTGGCAAAAGTCTAAAGAGATCAAAAATCTTTTTCTTTTAATATTTATTTATTTATTTGGCTCCACTGGGTCTTAGTTGTGGCATGTGGGATCTTTTAGTTGCAGCATGCAAACTCTTAGTTGCAGCATTTGGCATCTAGTTCCCTGACCAGGAATCAAACCCAGGCCCCCTGTACTGGGAGCATGGAGTCTTACCCACTGGACCACCAGGGAAGTCCCTCAAAAATCTTTTATAGCGCTGACACAATTTCCATCACTGTATTTCTTTGAGGAAACTGGGGGAAAGAGGAACAAATAATTTATCATGTTTTTACAGGTAAAGAAACTGAGGCATCAAGTTAGACAATTTCTTGCCTGAGACCATAATGGTACATCCATTGCAGGAATAAGATTGCTGCATCCTCTTAGTTGTTAGCTTACAGGGTGGTTTTTCCAGATCATTCTGCACTGCTAATATAACTGAGATTCTGAGTAATAATAGAAGATGGTCAGGGCAAAGTAATGGTAATGAGCCAGAGCTAGAAATGAAAATAGAGTCCAAGTCTTCTAACTCTCTGCCCACTGATCCTGCTGTTAAGCTGCAGGACTAAATTACTGGACTTCATCAAAAAGTGGCAGTGTAATGCTATTAGAGATTAACCAGTGTCAGTTCAGTTAACTTTTCATTATAAGTGGACAGAATAATTCATATTTTAAAAATCTCTAAAGGAAAAAAATCTCAAATTGAAATTCTTTTTGGACGTTGTCATATTTCTTCTGTTATTTAAGTGTTTACTTGTGTAATGTGAAAAAGGACCTTGGTTGACTGAGGCTCATTAGGAACCAGAAAAAAAGACATTACAAGTTAAAAATAATTATCTCTTTGCTTAAAGATAGTGTGAATCAGCAAGCTAGAGAGCTCAGGTTTTCAATGGGTTGGCTAGTCCATTGTGTCAGTCTGAGAATAGGCCAGAGGAGGAGAAGAAAATATAGAAGAGAAAGGGAGGAGGTCATCTTTTGTCTTACATTTAGGAAATCTATTGCTTAACTTGGTAGATTCAGATGAATGAGACCAGTCATAATTCAGAAATCAAGAAACTTTTCACTAGACCCCAGATAACAAAAGCAATCTTGAGAAAGAAGAACAGAGCTAGAGGTATCATGCGCCCTGATTTCAGACTGTACTACAAAGCTACAGTAATCAAAACAGTATGGTGCTGGCATAAAAGCAGACACATAAATCAGAGGAACAGAATAGACAGCCCAAAAATAAACCCAGGCACATAGGGTCTATTAATCTGTGGCAAAGAAGGCAAAAATATACAATGGGGAAACACACAGTCTCTTCAATAAGTGGTGCCGGGAAAACTGTACAGCTACATGATAGAATGAAATTAGAACATTTTCTTGTATGATATACAAAAATAAACTCAAAATGGGCTTTCCTGGTGGCACAGTGGTTAAGAATCTGCCTGCCAATGCAGGGGACATGGGTTCAAGCCCTGGTCCAGGAAAATCCCACATGCCATGGAGCAGCTAAGCCCGTGCACCACAAATACTGAGCCCACGTGCCACAACCATTGAAGCCCGTGTGCCTAAAGCCTGTGCTCAGCAACAAGGGAAGCCACTGCAATAAGAAGCCCATGCACTGCAATGAAGACCCAACACAGGCAAAAATAAGTAAGTAAATAAATAAATTTATAAAAAAATAAAATAAAATAAACTCAAAATGGATTAAAGACCTAAATGTAAAACAGGAAACCATAAAACTCCTAGAAGAAAACCTAGGCAGAATAGTCTTTGACATAAATCATAGCAACATTTTTTGGATCTGTCTCCTAAGGCAAAAGCAAAAGTAAACAAATGGTACCTAATTAAACTTAAAAGCTTTTGCACAGCAAAGGAAACCATTGATAGAACCTACAGAATGTGAGAAAATATTTGCAAATGATGTGACTGAAAAGGGGTTAATATCCAAAATATGTAAACAGCTCATATAACTCTATATCAAAAAAACAAACAAACTATTTAAAAAATGGGCAGAAGACCTGAATAGACATTTTTCCAAAGAAGACATACAGATAGGCAACAGGCACATGAAAAGGTGCTCAACATTGCTAATTATTAGAGAAATGCAAATCAAAACCACAATGAGGTATCACCTCATTCCTGTCAGAATGGCTGTCATTAAAAAGATCACAAATGGGACTTCCTGGTGGCACAGTGGTTGAGAATTCACCTGCTGATGCAGGGGACACAGGTTCGATCCCTGGTCCAGGAAGATCCCACATGCTGAGGAACAACTAAGCCCGTGTGTAAAAACTACTGAGTCTGCGCTCTAGGGCCTGCGTGCCACAACTACTGAGCCTGTGCACCTAGACCGCATGCTCCACAACAAGAGAAGCCACTGCAACGAGAAGCCTGTGCACCACAACAAAGAGTAGCCCCCACTCGCTGCAACTAGAGAAAGCCCGCGCGCAGCAACAAAGACCTAATCCAGCCAAAAATAAATAAATTAAAAAAAAAAGAAAAACACAAGTAACAAATGTTGGTGAAGATATGGAGAAAATGGAACCCTTGTGGAGAAAATGGGAATGTAAATTGGTGGAAAATAGTATGGAGGTTCCTCAAAAAACTAAAATAGAACTACCATATGATCCAGCAATTCCACTCCTGGGAATATATCCAAAGAAAACAAAAACACTAATTCGAAAAGATACATGCACCCCAATGTTCATAGCAGCATTATTTACAATAGCCCAGATACAGTGGTGACCTAAGTTCCATCAACAGAAGAATGGATAAAGAAGATGTGGAATATACATACAATGGAATACTTCTTAGCCGTAAAAAGAATGAAATTTTGCCTTTTGCAACAACATGGTTGGACCTAGAGGGTATTATGTTTAGTGAAATAAGTCAGAGAAAGACAAATACTGTATGTTATTACTTATATGTGTAATCTAGAAAATAAAACAAATGAATGAATATAACAAAACAGAAACAGACTCACAGATATAGAGAACAAGCTAGTGGTTGCCAGTGGGGAGAGAGAAGGGGAAGGGGCAAGATAGGGGTAGGGGATTATGAGGTACAAACTACTATGGATGATATAAATAAGCTGCAAGGATATATTGTATAGAACAGGGAACATAGCCAATATTTTATAATAACCTTAAACTTTAACTTTTATAATAACTCTAGAATGTCATATATCTAATATTGAAACTAATATTGTAAATCAACTACACCTCAATAACAAAACAGAACACTTCACCGAATGAAAAATGTTCTAAGAGATGCACTATAGTGAGCTGAGTTCTCATTATATAAGCTGACACGTGGTACTCTTCTCATGTATTTTCAAGGGCATGGACATTTTGCCCTGCTGGAAGAGATATAAATCTCATGTAGACGTGCTCAGTGGTGAAACTCCTCATATAAATCAGAACTGCAGAAAGGTAGGGGACAAATGAACAAAGACTTTATTATCTTCCATAATTCTTTTCCTAGTTTTTGACAACAATTTAGTAGATGAAGAAACATTAGTTTCCCGGGGTATCTCTCATATATACAGGGCATATACATGTCATTAAACTTGTGTTGGTTTTTCTGCCGTATAAAAAAAGAAGGAAAGAAAAGAGATATATCTTTAACATAAAATTTCTGGTTTTGATTAAACTGATATTTTTAAAGGTGCCACATAGCTTTATGTACATTATTATTATTTTTAACCTTTACAACAACTCAGAGAGGAGAATGTTGTTTTACAGATAAGGAAGCTGATGTTAAGTATTTTGCCCAAGGTCACACAGATTACATAGTAGTTAGACCTGGGTTTAGAATCTAGATCTCCAAAATCACTTTTTTTTTTTTTTTTTGCGGTACGTGGGCCTCTCACTGTTGTGGCTTCTCCCGTTGCGGAGCACAGGCTCCGGACGCACAGGCTCATCGGCCATGGCTCACGGGCCCAGCTGCTCCACGACATGTGGGATCTTCCCGGACCCGGGCATGAACCCGTGTCCCCTGCATTGGCAGGCGGACTCTCAACCACTGCGCCACCAGGGAAGCCCCAAAATCACTCCTAATACCCTTTCTACTATGTCACAGAAGGCCATGGCAATACTTTAATTTTTACCTTTAAGGCAATTTCTAGGTAAACTTTAGGCTACTTAATGGCTTTTTGAGAAATAGATTCAAGAATATTTGTTTTTCATCCCTATTTTTCTTGTTGTATATTTCTTCAGCAAAGTGTAGACATTAGATATCAGATTGTGGGTATTTTTGTTGCAATATGGTAGAAATGCATTTCCTCAAAAGTGCTGGGCACTATATGCCTGTTTGTTTTGGGTTTACCAAGGGTACTGTAAGTCGAACTTGACGGTTGCAGGCAGAGTCCTGAAGTGAGAACTGTGAGTTGACTTGCTATAAATAAAGGATTTCCTATACTTTCTAAAACAAGGTAGAGGACCCTAGTGGATAAACTGAGCTACAAACTTTTTTTTTTTTCACACACACACACACTGTATTTTATTTTTACAAGAGAGAAATAGACTGACACCAGGCATTGTAAATGGATGACCACAACAAAAGCAACAATGATTGCAATTACCAAACATGAAACACACTCATACTATGTCCTAATATTGACATTCAGTCCAGTAATCTTCCACTGTAACATGAGCTACAAACTTTTGATATTACTGCAGGCTAACATATCAGAGAGCCTTTAAATTTTAGAGGAAAGGGCAAGCAAGTATTATTTTCAATTTACTTACTTCCTAGAAAGGTTATAATTATTGAGCATTTTCTGACTACCACCAATTCACAAGTTGTCACGTGAAACATAGATTCTAACTCAACCCCTACCCAGTGAAATGTTGTCTCAGTGATTTGGTGATAAAATTGCCAAAATCATTAATTATTAATTCCTATGGGACTACACCTAGAGAACTTGAGGTGAAGCCTCTGCCTTCTCTAACCAATCAATAAACCCAATAAATATTTGAATGTTCTCCATTATACACCAACTTCAGTGTTAGGCACTGTAGTGCCTTCTCCATAGCAAAAGCTCATTATCATTCAATAATGATTGAGTGAAGGAAACAGAAGAAAATCAAAGGCATGGCATTTGCCCCGAAGGTGCTGACTATGTAGTACACTAAAACATAAAAAGGAAAGTAATGTAGCAAAGAAATTATTTTAAAAACATCAAATCTCTTTTTTATTTTTATCATGATGCTACTCTCTGTGGGCTCAGAGTGATTACTTTGGAGCTAATAGTCTAAGTTTCTATAGGATTTACTCTGAGACCACGTCCTGAACTATTCCATACCAGGAGAGGTAGTATAGTGGAATAAGTTAAGTGTGTGGACTCTGGTGTCAGATATCCTAGATCTTGGCCTCACTACTTACCAGCCAGGGGATCTTTAGCAAGTTACTTCTCAATGTCACAATTTTCTCATCTGAAAAATGGGGGCTAGTATAGTATTTTCCTCATAGGGATATTGTGAAGATTAAACAAGAAGTTATAATGTAGTGTTTATGTAGAACACAGCCCAAAACCTTGCAAATATCTAGTACTCAATATTGTCGCTAACAATATTTCTTTCTTTCAGGTTAAAAAATACTCTAAAATCTAGACTTAATTAACCTTCTTATCACCTTGCCAAAGGGCCTGCTTCCACATGCTGCCTGCCAGATGGTCCACTTACCAATGAGAAACCCATGTGCTTACCTGTGATAAATTAGACCACTGAAGCTCAATGCTTTGAAGTAAAGAAGAGGGTTGGCATAACTGAAAATATACAACTACACAAATTATAGGAAAGCAATTTTCTGTATAGGGGCATGGTATAGTGAGACAAAAATAAGCATGAGTCATCTCAATTTGATTCAGCTCTGCACAGAGTGTTTAGCCTCTTCGAATGATTTCTTAGTTAGGTGCCTTTGGGAAATTACTTAAACTCTTTGGGCTATTATTTTTCTCATCTGCAAGGTTGGGGAAATGATAGCTAATTCACTGAGTTTTTTGTGAAGACAGTGACTACACAGAGTAGGGGCTCAGTGAATTGAGGGCGGTGGCCAGTACTGTGAACGTTAGTTCTCTTCTGTTTTTCTGTAGCTATCTTGGGAAAAGAGTAGCAACAGCAAGGGTGGCAGGCAGGGCAGCCGCTCGGCAACATTATGATGGATGTGATTTATCCAAGTCTGTCATAACTGGTCGGTCAGTGTACGAGGGGGCCAGTGGGGGTAGAAATCCAGTCTGGGCTCCATTCTCCAAGATGTGCAAGGGGCCTCTTTTGCTAATTTGTACAAAGATGCTCTATTCTCCACCCCTTTTCTTCCTCTCCCGTTGCGGAGCACAGGCTCCGGACACGCAGGCTCAGCGGCCATTGCTCACGGGCCCAGCTGCTCCGCAGCATGTGGGATCTTCCCGGACCGGGGCACAAACCCGTGTCCCCTGCATCGGCAGGTGGACTCTCAACCACTGCGCCACCAAGGAAGCCCTCTCCACCCCTTTTCTAAACCACTTCCTGACTTTCAGTTTTTTCCCACCCTCCCCAGGTGCTCAGTAGCCTCATAGGATCACAACCCGTCACTGCTGTTACTCTTCTGAGAGACGAGTACTAATTATGTAAACGATTTCCAGCTAAGGAAGACCTTCCTTTCGTTATACCGTCCATTGGTATCTTAATAAAGTATTTTTCCAGTGTTTCAACCCAAAGGAGCAAACAGTGTGAGGGTTTGAGGTATAAAGGTAAAATGAATGTAGAGAAGCAGTTTGAAAACAGAGGGGACTTTTCAGCACAGCACACAGTAGCTGTCCATCTGGAGATGGTATTGAATATGGACCAGGAAGTAGAAACTGTGTACATTTAATGAACAACCTTGCCTGTCCCATATCAGCCAGTCCAATTAAAGAGTCAACAAGAACTTTGGACCCTATACCAATACCAACTTCTGAAAGAAGAGAATGTGGGAGGGGAAGATTTTGTGGTGTAGTGAAAAGAGAACTGCCTTGAGATTTAGGAAACCTGGCTCACGTTTCCGCCTTCACCTCCAAACAGCTTTTGGCATTGGGAAAGTCAGTTGCGTGCTTAGAATTCAATGACTTCACTGTGGACTAAGAGACTGAATTAGAAAACGCTTTTTCAGGTCTAACCGTCTGTGTTGCTTTTTTTCCCACTGCAAACTGATTAGCCTGGCAGTGGGCAGGTGGGGGAAGCAATGCTAAATTGTAGCTTAAAGAGTACTATACTGAACTTAAATCAATGTAGTATAATGCTGGCTTCCAGAGAGGCAGATTATGTTAATGGTTAAGAGTGTAGGAGCTGGAGTCCTTCATTCCTGGGTTTTGGTACTGAACTTGGACAAATCACTTAACCTCAATTTCCTCATCTGTTGTTCCTCATCCTAATTAGTATTAGGAATACTAATACCTATGTCATAATGTTAGAGAGAGGATTAAATAAGCGAATACATATAAAAGCACTCAGCACAGTGCCTGATACCTAGTTAAGTCCTCAGCAGTTGGTGATGGCATGTTTCATCCTAACTCTGCTACTAAATTAATTCTTGATTGGCTAAGTCACTCACTTCTCTGAGTCTCCTTAAAAGAAAAATGTTTTTTTTGGTCCAGTCAGAGTATAGGACTAGATTATTTCTAAGGTGTTTTCTATTTCCATCTTTCAATCTCTATTTTTTATGTTTGTAATAGAAAATTTTGTTTTAGAAATTTGGCCAGTCTTGAATTAAGTAGCTCAATTATCCCTCCTATGTGCACAGAATAGTTTCCCAGAAAGATCACTAAGTCTGAACTACTCCCATTGTATGTGGGAGGATCATTGCTTGCTACCAGGATATGAGTTGTACAATTTTAATCCTCATACCAGTGGCTGCTGTACCTCCACTCCCAGTAACATGAGAACCTACACCTTTAGATTTCTGGGTCACCGGCCACACGAGAGTCCTAGGAGTCATCATTATTGTCACATTGCTAAAATGCAGCAGCCACTTGGAGCCCCCAAGACATTTGTCTCAGCAGGCAAATAATCACATTCACTCATAGGTCATAATTTGATTGTGTGAATATACTGCATGTCACTGATTACTAGCATCATGTTTCTTTTTGGCAAGGAGCTCAGCACTGTAGTCAAGCCCAATGACTTGATCATAACAATCCTTAAATCCCATATTTGTGGGTCTGTTTCCTGGATCATTCCTGGTGCCAATTCTGTATCAATCAGGAGAAAAAAACCATACCAGTTCCATGAACAGAGACAATTTAGTATAAATAATTGTTAACTAGATATAAAGATGTTAACAAGGGTAAAAAGAAAACTTGAATAAATCATTAGGTAGCAACTGCAGGAAGCAGCTACAATCCCTAGGGCTGAGAAAACAAAGGAAAATGGTTAGAATTATTAAAACTTAGAGAAGAGGTTCTTATTAACAATTCTTTATATTAAATTGTCTCTTTTCAAGTAACTGGTGTGGTTTCTGTCTCCTGAATGTACATACTGTGACTGATACAGTGGTTGTACCAATTTACAACTCTCATCAGCAACAATGGAGGTTGAGATTGCACCATAGCCTTACCAGAACTTGATATTTTTCATCTTTTTCATTTTAACTATTTTGGTGGGCTTGAAGTACTATTGCATTGTGGGTTTTAATTTGCATTTCCCCCATGGGGAATGAAGTCAACCACCTTTTCATTCGTTTACTGGTTATTTTGATCTCCTCTTTTGTGAATTATCTGTTCAAGTCTTTTGCCCATTTTTCTGTTGAGTTGCTGCCTTTTTCTTATTGATTTGTGAGAGCTCTTTATATATTTTGAACATGAGTTCTTTGTTGGATATATCACCCCAGCTCTCTCTCAATATGCCCAGTTAGACTTACTAGTTCAGATGTGCTTCTCTAGATTAAATGTTCCTAGGGACTGAATTACTATGTTGTTCTTATTGTAGTACCTCAACAAATATAAGAGTAGTGGAGTGGAAGTACTATAACTTTCTTTGGGACTTCCCTGGTGGCACAGTGGTTAAGAATCTGCCTGCCAATGCAGGGAACACAGGTTCAAGCCTTGGTCCAGGAAGATCCCACATGCTGCAGAGCAACTAAGCCCATGAGCCACAACTACTGAGCCTGCGTTCTAGAGCCCACGAACCACAACTACTTGAGCCTGCGTATCACAACTACTGAAGCCTGCACACCTAGAGCCTGTGCTCCACGACAGAGAAGCCACCTTGATGAGAAGCCTGTGCACTGCAATGAAGAGTAGCTCCTGCTCGCTGCAACTAGAGAAAGCCTGCACGCAGCAATGAAGACCCAACGCAGCCATAAATAAATAAATAAATTTATATTAAAAAAACTTTCTTTATTGTGAGAAGACAAGAATATGTATTTCATTCATGTGTTTATTCATTCATTCTACAAATCTCCTTTTTTTTTTTTTTTTTTTTGTGATACGTGGGCCTCTCACTATTGTGGCCTCTCTCGTTGCAGAGCAACAGGCTCCGGACGCACAGGCTCAGCGGCCATGGCTCACAGGCCCAGCCGCTCCACGGCATGTGGGATCTTCCCGGACCGGGGCACGAACCCATGTCCCCTGCATCGGCAGGCGGACCCTCAACCACTGCGCCACCAGGGAAGATCTCTTTAAATACACAGATCTCTTTAAATACATGTTTATTGAGGATGAATTGTGTGCAGGGAATTATGCTGTATATATAAGTTTGCTTCTTTCTGAAGTATTAGAACTCAGCTTGGGAACTTTACACATATTGTCATTGTAATAAAATAAGAATCTTACATTAGATTTAAAAAACTTTTTCAGGAGCCCAGAACATTTTTGAAGACCAAACAACTCATTGCCACTATCTGAGGCCAGTGAATGTCAGTCACCTGAAAAATTCCTGTGCAAATATTAAAAAGGCCTTCTAGAATTTATTGACGTTTTTATTCATTTACTCAAATCAAATATTTGTTAAGCACATATTATGGAAGCACATTAAATGGAAACTAATTTCTTAGATCTTCTTTTCTTCTGCATACTCATCCTTGGTGGTGTCATGCGGCTTCAATTACCAACTATCTATATGCTGATGACCCCCACATCTATTTCTATAGCATAGATGTACTTCATGAGTCTTAGATTCAAAAAACCAAATGTCTGATGAATATTTTTCCTGGGATGTCTCAAGGCACCTGGCATACATTTTCAAAACTGAACTCATCATCTTCCCCTAGCAAATCTTTTCTTTCTGTGTTTCCTCTTTCAGTGTATGGCATGAGCATCTACCCAGTTGCCCAAGTGAGGCACCTAGAAGTCTCCCTTGACACTTGACTCTCCTTCCTTCCCACCCACTAATATCCTACTAATTAACAATACTTTTCAATTCAACTTCTTATACAGTCTCTCTCAAATTAATCTGTTTTTTCCTATGGACAATACTATAAAACATGTCACCAGTATTTCTTGCTTAGATCTCCTAATTTGTCTCCCTGCCTTTAGTCTTTCTAGTCTCCAACTATTCTCTAATGTCTCCCATTTCTATAATCCTTCAAGACTTATCTATGCTCTTTGGGTTAAATCAAAATTCCTTAATAGTGTTTATAAAATCCTATGTAACCTGCTCCTGTTGCCTTTCCCATCTCACGACTCTTTGGCATTTACTCCTACTCATCTTTCAGGTCTCACCAAATATTACTTTTCCTGAGATGCCTTCCCAGATCCTCAAAAATGGGTTAGATGCCCTCTTACAATACTCTCCTGCTTCCCTTATCTCTTATCATTAAACACTAAGTTCTGTGAGACCAGAGCCTTTATTTTGTTAGCTGTGGCAACTCAACCAACAAATCACATTATTTATGGAAATAATGAATGAATTTCTTGAAACTCAGGGAAAGCCACTACTGAAGTTACAGAAGAAACTCTTTTATTATATTAAAAATATTATATATTAATTTATTATTGCCTGCCGATGCAGGGGACACGGGTTCATGGCCCGGTCTGGGAAGATCCCACATGCCGCGGAGCGGCTGGGCCCGTGAGCCATGGCCGCTGAGCCTGTGCATCTGGAGCCTGTGCTCCGCAATGGGAGAGGCCACAACAGTGAGAGGCCCGCGTACAGCAAAAAAAAAAAAAAAAAAAGAAATATTTCAGATACTTTAATACACAGAGACATCTGGGCATAATGTAGTTACAACTAACACACTTGGAATCTGTATAAGCCAAAGTTTGTCTTATTTATTCAGATGCTTTTAGTGAGCTATTATTTGTGATGAGCATGTGTGAAAAATTTATCTGCCAAGATAGAACAAAGATCGAGAGTTACCATCCTAAAAGATTCATTCCAGAAATGACTAACTAGGGTTTTACTTTTCAAAATTGCCCTATATGTAAAATTTAATTTAAAAGTTCATTCATTTCCCAGGATTATTTCTGAGAGAACGACCCATGTTGGCAAACAGGAAGATTTTGTGTATGTTTATATTTTTTCACCTTCTAAAATACAAAATTGATAAGAAAGCAGAAAAGTCCATTTTAAAAGAACCATCAAATCTTTACAATCTTTCTCAAATCCTCTTAAGTGGGTTCTACATCATGGGAATTAATAAAAATGGCATTTCCCAATTAATTTGGGATTCTGAGTTTGGATCCTTTCACGTGCTCTCCTGGGTTTATAATCTAGAGGTATTTGTGAAATTTTCTTCTTGACAATAATTGTGTTTTGGGTTTTTTGGGGGTTTTTTTTGCGGTACGCGGGCCTCTCACCGCTGTGGCCTCTCCCGTTAAGGAGCACAGGCTCCGGACGCCGTAGGCTCAGCGGCTATGTCTCACGGGCCTAGCCGCTCCGCAGCACGTGGGATCTTCGCGGAAGGGGGCACAAACCCGTGTCCCCTGCATCGGCAGGCGGACTCTCAACCACTGCGCCACCAGGGAAGCCCAATAATTGTGTTTTTCATTGAATAGGTAATAGGTCTAATTGCTTCAGGGCCTTAAAGTAGTAGCATCTATAAATGCTATAAACCTTGCTTAAATTTTAACAAGTTATTGAACGTGTTATTCCCTCTGATGCTGGATAAGCCAAAGGACCCTGTTTCAAACTAATATATATATATACATATTAGCAAAGCAAGGCATGAAGATAGGAATGCAATGTCCTCTTAAAATGCTCTGAGACTGGGCTTCCCTGGTGGCGCAGTGGTTGAGAGTCCGCCTGCCGATGCAGGGGACACGGGTTCATGCCCCGGTCTGGGAAGATCCTACATGCCGCGGAGAAGCTGGGCCCATGAGCCACGGCTGCTGAGCCTGCGTGTCCGGAGCCTGTGCTCCGCAACGGGAGAGGCCACAGCGGTGAGGGGCCCGCGTACCGAAGAAAAAAAAAAAAAGCTCTGAGATTAAATTTTGTTTATACTCTAGGCAGTAAAACAGAAATTATTTAAGTAGAACTGAACCCTACCACACATTGATAGCAAAAACTACAATTTCTTCATATGTCTTCCTAGTAATGTTGTTGGGTGTGGTGGTTATTACATTAGTAGTATGTTTCAAATTGATGCTCTGAGATAACTCAAGCGATCTTTCAGGAATTCTGAGTGATATATAAATGTTATGGGAAGAATTGATCCCATTTCAAGGTTAGGATGGATAAATGAGCATTTTAGAAAAAGAAATACATGATGCAGAAAATGTGAATTTTGGAAAATTTCTCCTAGCATATTGCCTGGCATATAATAGGCATTCAATATATTTTTCTTGATTGACTGATTGAATAAATGAATAAATAAATTATACTCATTCAGATCTTGTCCCCTACTCTTATCCCATCTCTCAATTAATAGTAATTATTTTCTTAGTCTCCACCCAAATTTGAGATAATTTGGCTCCCAAGTTTTGGGAGCTGGAATGATTTTAAAGTGCCTAATTAAGAACAATTTGTTAATGATTATTATCTCTTCCCCTTTTCACTCTAAGCTGTCTTTACACTTTCCAAGTCTCATGCTGCTTTTTATTCCTTAGGCTAGTTTTTATTAAAGAAAAGAGAACAAAACTGTTTCTCTCTGCCTTTTAATAAACATGACTCTTTCTGTCATCCTTTCCTTGATCCTTTCCAAATCAGCCGTGGTTGCCATAAGTGATGGCTGAGAGACAAGATGCCAAGTGCAATGGTTAAATTTAAAGAGCAGCATTCGCACCTGTTGTTAACTGGCAATGACCAGTCTCACACCCACAGTTTCCTCCACCCTCTGCCTCCCACCAAGTGCAACCCATAGCCCAGAATTTGTGTTCATGTATAAAAGTACTGATGAAGATTATATACATTACATAGAAATGGAGAATGAATACAGCATTTGACACTAAATTAGTTCAATTTCAGAGGAGCTGAACTTCGGGCAACACCCAGCATAATATAAAGATGTATCTGACCTTGAAATAAGCAGGTGGAAGTGACTAGGTATTTGATGAATTTCTGAAGACTATTAATGGACTGTCTCACCTGAGAATAATTTTCTTAGACCTGCCATACTTTGTGAAATTATTTTGCCTTTTAGCATTGGAGAGTCCTCTAAATGTAAATGTTTTGTAAAAGAGGCAATCCAAGAAGTACTTATCTAAAAAGTCAGCTTAAATTAATTTGCCAGATTGGCAACTCTAACCTGGAAGAGCTGTGTAGGAGAAAGATAGTAACATAAATAATTCTGATAGAAAATACACATAAAAAGTGAGAGAAGAAGGGGACTGTGGCCCAGCGAGGCAGATTAGTCTCATCAAGTAGGTTGGATACTCAAGGGAGTGGCAGCCTCATTGTCAGACCAGGTCACATCAAGTACCAAAGTACTGTGATAGAAAGTCAAACAACAAATTCTGAGAGTTTAATTTTACCTGAGCATTTCCTCTCAGAGGAAGCCAAGCTGGTCTTCAGGAGAATAGAACAGGTGACTTATGGGTACAGTAGGAGCAAAGAGTTGGAGGTTGGAAGGTCAGGGCATGTTCAGGGTATGGGTAGTAAATACCTGGAGAGTGCTGAGAGAGGGGAGCCCTTTACCAATTTGGAATTTTGTTGTAATTCAGCCTTGTCAGAGAATGTTCTTAGGATTTTGGGGGGCACTTTTGAATACTCTGGAATGGATAGTGTTGGGTTCCATAAAAATGTGTGCTGAATTCCTATGCACTTAGGAGGTGTGGTTTATTCAAGTTCAGAATCAGTGTCTTGCCCCTTTGGATCATTTCAGATAGGGGCAAAAGACTTCCTGACTCCAAAGGTCTACTGAATAGCAAAGGCTATAGGAGGCCACAGGCCAATCCAACACAAAAAGGACAGTGTGAGGGACTTCCCTGGTGGTGCAGTGGTTAAGAATCCGGCTGCCAATGCAGCCAACACGGGTTCGAGACCTGGTCTGGGAAAATCCCACATGCCGTGGGGCAACTAAGCCCGTGTGCCACAACCGCTGAGCATGCATTTTAGAGCCCGTGAGCCACAACTACTGAAGCCTGCACACCTAGAGCCCGTGCTCCGCAACAAGAGAAGCCACTGCAATGAGAAGCCCAAGCTCCACAAGGAACAGTAGCCGCCGCTCTCTGCAGCTAGAAAAAGCCCACGTGCAGCAATGAAGACCCAACGCAGCCAAAAATAAATAAATAAATAAAAATTTAAAAATCGATTAAAAAGGACAGTGTGAAAGTTAGCTGCCAACCTCTCAGATCCTGAGAAATATGAACAAAGACAGTCCTACTTGAGCAAGCCCTGCCCTTCTCAACTCAGTGTTTTCCCAGTGTTGCGTGCTTGACAGACATAAATAAATAAATAAATAAACTTGCAGACTGGATGTTTCGGACCTAAAAGAATGTTAGATTAGGGTCACTAAGTTATAAATGAATATGGAGTCAGTCATCCTTTGGAGGCCGGGGCATGAGTATTTGAGTCCTAGAGATGGGTAGGTATAAAAAATAGGAATAATGACATCTGGAAAAATAGTGAAGCCAAATCACCAGAAAACAGGTCTAAGCTGTGGTTTATGATAATTATTTAAAGGCTAAAACCCCTTTCTTCTCCCTCTCCTTCACATACTTTTTTTGATCTTTAAGAATTGCTGATCTCACTTGAATAATAACTCATATCATCAGTAAACCATGAAACATAGCCCCCAGATCTCTAAGCAGATCCCTTTCATGTTTTCTTGTTCACGTCAGTAAGCTGTGTGCATCACCTACCCTGGCTATTCTGGAATGCTTAGACAAATACTCCATTGAGTTGAGTCATACTTTGGAGCTGACTTTAGTGTACATTTTAGTAGGGAATCTAGTTAGAGTTTCACGCTCCAGAAAATCTGTTCTGATTAGTTTTAGCTAAAAGAAAAGATCAACCTGTTTTAAGGATTGGCACAGAAAACAATTCTGCAGTCATGTAGGTTTCACTGAACATATTTTTGTAATAATAAAAATAACATGCAGATGGGAA
Organism: Orcinus orca; assembly: GCF_937001465.1. Classification (NCBI taxonomy): domain Eukaryota; kingdom Metazoa; phylum Chordata; class Mammalia; order Artiodactyla; family Delphinidae; genus Orcinus; species Orcinus orca. Next base: position 30,718,995 of record NC_064572.1, read on the forward strand.
AAAGTTAAACCATTCAAAAGGATAGCTACCCCTTAAAATTTCCCAGAGGTAACTTTTTTTTTTTGGTTTATTCTTCCAGAAACCACTTTTGGTGTGTGTGTGTGTGCGTGTGTGTGTGTGTGTGTGTGTATCTGTCTAGAGGATGACTTTCTATTGAGTTATCTACATTTTCTCCTTATTTGGCCTAGCCAACCAGCTGGTATGAGATATGTCCTTTGCAGCTGTGGAAAGGTTTTCTCTGTGAAGAGATAATTGACATTTGTTTTTTTAAATTTATTTATTATTATTTTTTTGCAGTATGCGGGCCTCTCACTGTTGTGGCCTCTCCCGTTGCGGAGCACAGGCTCCAGACGCGCAGGCTCAGTGGCCATGGCTCACGGGCCCAGCCGCTCCGCGGCATGTGGGATCTTCCCGGACCGGGGCACGAACCCGTGTCCCCTGCATTGGCAGGCGGACTCTCAACTACTGCGCCACCAGGGAAGCTCTGACATTTGTTTAGATTAATTTCTATCCCTGTATTATTAGAACTCAGTTTAGTCAGTGGATCCTCAAAATATGCAGCCTACCTGTGGTTAATCAATGGTTTCATCTTGGTAGATAAAAAATGACACATTTTGGTAAATAAAGAGGAAGCTTTTGGTAATCCCTCCAGTTTCAGATTTATGCACTTGAAAAACAAAAAAACTGTCGTGGTTCTTTTGCAAATCCACAGAACTAAATCTCAGTAATGCAGGATGCATGTCTCATTTTCATATTTCGATAAATAGGGGAAAGGCAATTCCAGTAGAACTTTTCAAAGTGTAAGATGGAGTGGAGGGCACAATTCTGATTCATAGCCAGATTTGCGAAGACAAAGTAAAAACAAAACTAAAACCCGTGGTAATACTAGTAAGAAGGTGTAAAGGGGCAAGAGAGAAGGGGAAATGGCAGAGCATGGGTAAATACATAAAATGCACATGGGATAAATATAGATGAGTGGAAAATGATTGTAAGTGAAGTTACCCCAGGAATGTCACAGATTTCCAACTAGGGGGATTAGTGTGTGCAGCTGTTGAATGGGGGCCTTATCTCATTCCTGAGCTCTCATGTTCCACTGTTGAGCAATAAATGCCTTTTGGGTGAGTGGTTTGAGTGTCTCACCTGGAGAAGCCAATCATCTTACAGTTCTGGGGTGGGTGGAAGGATTAAACAAACTAAAAGCTTCACTTCATTATTTAGCTATTCTTGGCCAAAAAAGTAACATTTCAGTCAAACTTTAAAGAATATTATTAGAATAAGTGATACAATAAAATTGTGTGCGTGTTGTTTTGTTTTAAATTTATCACCTTAGGGTACACTAGAAAGATGTTTCCCAAAATTTAGGATAATACTTTTATTTGCTTACCAAACTGTTTTGCTGCTCCAGATTTTATTTTATTTATTTTTATTTATTTATTTGCTTTTTTGCGGTAAGCGGACCTCTCACTGCTGTGGCCCCTCCCGATGCGGAGCACGGGCTCCGGACGCCCAGGCCCGGCGGCCATGGCCCACGGGCCCAGCCGCTCCGTCGCACGCGGGATCCTCCCGGACCGGGGCACGAACCCACGTCCCCTGCACTGGCAGGCGGACTCCCAACCACTGCGCCACTAGGGAAGCCCCTGCTCCAGATTTTAAAAGGAGGTGTGAGAATTAACTAGCTCATAACAATAAACAGCAAAGAAATCCTCTTCTGAGGAAATTCAGGAACCTCAAATCTTTCTTTCACTCTTCAATGAGCTATCATTATGAGCTTGTCTCTGTGGAAGGATTTTTCAAGAGAAAGGGTTATTCCAAAGTGTATTCTAATGGCTAATTTAGCTAAATTATGAAAATTAATTAAGGTAACCTTTACGTGATTTTTATTACATTATCAGCATGCTCTGTTTCTATAGTTTAATAAGTTGCACATAAGGTCAAAAGTCGTAAGAAAATAGAGTGTTGCTTCTGGAGAGTGTAAGAATATCAGTATAAAGGTGCTGTAAAAGTGAACTGAGTATCTGAAATGTATACAGTTCTGTTGATTCACTTTGATAACATGTACTCATTCTGGGACTTTGGTATAATCATTCTAGCCCTCCTGTACTATGCTACATATCACAGTCATTGGATCACTCCATGACGGGATAATTTCAGCATATCCAAATACCATTATTTATGAATGATAACTCTGGGCGTGTCGTTGGGAGTTCCAACGTACATAGCTAATGATTACTAATTTGGTGTCTATTTTGCCAACTTAAAACACGAAGCACAGAGCTTTGTACAAATATCCATTTCCCCAGTTACCCTTATCTTAGCTGTATCTTTGGTGAGGATTAGCCGAATCGAATATGCCATCTCTATTGGTGCTATTCTGAGGGGCTCGGGTGCCAATTACCGGTTCCCTAGAATTTGCCCGTAATTGACTATGTCCCACAATAGGTAACTCTGGAAGTGACAGGCAGTCTCTAGTGTGGTTCTCCCGCCTGTCGATTGGGCCTTGCAAGAAGCCCCGCCTCATCAACTCAGTCAAGGGCGACAGTTGGACCGGCGCCGGTGAGTGGCGGGTCTTAGCTCCGCCCCGGCCGTCCGCTGCGCTGCCTGGGTCGGCGCCGTTTCCAGTTGAGAGATGGCGGCCGCCGCAGGTAGATCGCTCCTGCTGCTCCTCTCCTCCCGAGGCGGCGGAGGCGCCGGCGGCTGCGGAGCGCTGACTGCAGGCTGCTTCCCCGCGCTGGGCGTCAGCCGCCACCGGCAGCAGCAGCACCACCGGACGGTAAGCGAGCGCGCCCGGCGGCTCCGGGGAGGGCGGGGCGGCGCTGCCGTGTGGGATCAGCAGGCGGGCAGGCCGCCGGGGCAGCGGGCGAGTTACCTCAACTCGCGGCCGCTCCAGAGGTTGCCGGGCACCGAGGAGCCGCCGTGCCCTTCAGGCGCCTGCGGCGGCAACCAGGAAAAAAGGCAGGGCGGAGGAAGCCGAGAGGAGGAGGGGCGACGGCAGGGATGTTCCCGCAGGACCGGGGACACCAGGGCGGGGAAGGGACGGGACTTGAACCTCTCTCTGACCCGCCCCCGATCTCGGTCCCTCCCTCCTTTTTACTTAACTGCTCTGCCCTATTGCTCCCGAACTGAGCCTCGTTCAAGTTGTCCCCTTTCCCTCCTCCTCCAGGCGGGTTGGGGTGTCCTGAGTTGCCGCGGCTGCCTTGTGTATGTGTCAGGAGAGTGGCAGTGCCATACTGCTGGGAACTGTCCCCCGGAGGGCAACCCAGGACCCCAGCGGGGCCGCTCCCTAGTTCTCTTCTCGACCCTCTGGGAACGGGCAAGACAGAAAATCAAACTTTATCCCCCTGTGTGACTTCCTGCGTGTGGGCATGGGGAACAGCACCCTTGCGATGGATGCTGCATTGCTTCAGGAGGCAAGCTCCAACCTCTTAGTTCCTTAAAGGTCCTCGGTGGTGCTTTTGGAGGGCTGCTTTATAAGCTTGTTCACGCGTGCCTGAAGAAGGAAGGTGGGCAGCAGGCAGAGGGGAAGAGAATATGACAAGTTGTTCACAGCGGCAGGGATTTGGTGGTTGTATTAGCCAGTTATTGCTGGCTTTCATTGGCTGGCAACGCACGGGAGTTTCTATTTGAACAGCCTTGGGGTGTGTGTGTGTGTGTGTGTGTGTGTGTGTGTGTGTGTGTGTGTGTGTGTGTGTGTGTGTGTGTGTGTGTGTGTGTGTCTTTTTCAGTTGCAAGAGATCAACTTGGCATGGGGTTCTTGACCTAACAAGTCAGCAGGTTCTCTTCCCTTGGACTTTCTAGACCCATGCCGTTGGTCTCTGGCCAACTCCAAGAGAAAGTGTAGGTTTTATTTCCTAGGGCTAAGTTGTATAGTGTGGTAATAAGAGAATCACTGCAGACAGCCTGATAGCAGAAAGTAGTACCTTCAGCTCTCAACAAATACACCCACCTGTCTTGTTCTGATCACATAGCTCTTGAGGGAAAATTGAACTGGAGCTTTTCAGAGGATACCCCAAGACTGATGACATTGTAAAATTAAGTGTCTGAAAGAGCAGTGAAAAGAACTAATGCTCTTTAAATGCAAGATGGTATTGTTATTATTAGTCATAGGTATGGACCTATCCTCGTTCTTATGAGAAAACTGTACTTCTTCATTTTGGCATACTGACATATTGCTTTGCTGAAGCTTTTGGGTGAGAGCCGAGCTTTCCACAGTTCAGTTTAGATTTGCATGTTTCATAGCCTCCAGTTATGTGTTTTGTTCTCTTAAAAACATAAGGCAATCCAAAAATCTGATTGCATTCCCCTCCCCCTCAAACTATTTAAAGACTTACCAAGTTGTCTTTATCTCTGTATTTTGATAATACATCTTCTGACTTTGCAGTTTGTTTTTAAGACTATTTGGGTGTGGTATTCATTTAGCATTTTGAAATTTGTGCCTTGTATATTTTCCACTGTGTGAATCTTTCAGTCTGTGAGTGCCTTCCTTGTGCGGGTACTTCATGAAAGTGTTTTTCTGTGCTATTCTGGGGTGGATAAAAGTGATGTGCTGAATTTGAGGTGAAAGCACAACTAAAATGAAGTGTTATTTCTGAAGGGCAGAAGTGTTATATGCATGGTGACTTGCAAATGAACTTAGAATTGTAAGATTTTGAAAAAAGTTGTGCCTGATTATTTAAAATATGTAAACAGTTTTTTTCTTTTTCTACGATTGCTCCGAAGCTATCATGTATTTAGCTCTCTCCATCTGTTATTCTATGATTCCTCGCAAGACTCAATTTGAAAGGTATCTCTTAGAGATTTAACTGTTGACATTTTATGCTTGAAATTAAGACCCAGAAAGGGAGAGACTTGGCCAGGATTACACGATGAATATACAACAGTTTTAGGACTCCCACCCACTCCAGATATTCTGACCCCCTTATTGTGTTCTTTTTATTATAAAGTACAATTTCTCCTTCACATCTTTCTCCTCGCTTATAAAACTTACTATTGTTTGTTATGAAAGTACTGGTATTTCAAAACCCCGTGAGTGAGAATTCTATGTTAGTTTGAGACATATGTATTAGGCAATATAGGAACAAACCACTGGCTCTTACAAAGGTCCCTGAGAGACACTAAGGTTGAATCTTGCAGAGGTGACATCCTGTGTATGTGCAGCAGATGGCACTCTGTGTCGGACTAGATCACAAGTCCTGCTTTTGCCACTTTTGTTCTGCTGTAGTAGGTATGGTAAATTAGAGCCAGGGGGACATAACCAATTATAGTACTGGTTAATTTTTTGCTTGAGAGGTATGTTTTTTGGAATTCATTTTTTCCAAGTTTGAAGAACAAGTCCAGAGCAATACAGTTCAGCTAATATAGGTAAATGTGATTGCAAAGTAATAAAACATAGCTTGTACCGCCCCCCCCCCCCAATTAAAACATCATTCAACTGAGTAAATAGGAGAAAAGGTGCAGGGGCTTATTCAGTATTTGTAGCACCATCTAGTGTAATTTTTCCTTTCCTATGTGAAGAGCCTGTTATTGCTTCCCAGCTTGTGACTGTAACTGAGTCTGATGTAAAATATCTGTTGCATGCTTTTCTGTGTGGTTAGTGAAGGTGGCAATTTTCAAGGATGATTCTTTGAGGGGAACAGCCTTTCATTGTGAACTGTGTAATTTCTTTGCTAAATCAAACTGTCTCATCTCTGATTATGACAGCCTGACTGTTGGCATTTCCTAGTGGTCAATGGCTATGCTGAATTGCTAAATCTCTTACTTAAGTCTGTCATTATACTGTTATAGATTGTGGCTGTCCCTTTTTACTTTACACATTGTAGTTCTTTGGCAGTGATGTCATTTCAGTTTAACCTGAAAGTTTTTTTTTTTTACTTTTCTTTTAACCTGAAAGTTTTAACAGAGGTTACATTGCCTGACACAGAAGTAAGTCCCAGTTCTTTAATTGGGCTCCTCATGATCTGGCTAAGTCTTACTTTGCCAGATCCACCCAGCACAAATACTCCACTGTACTTAAGCCAGTGTCTCCTATACCCATATTAAATGTCTGTGCAGTTTTTGCAGGGGAATTTCAGTCTTAACCACTCCACTAACCGCTAAGGTTCATTTTAGGTGAGAGACTGTGACCTTTGACTCCTCTTTGAATCTAACTTCCTCACTTTACAGATGAGAAAACGGACCTAATGGGAACTGAGGGAAGTGACTTTTCTGTTATGTTTGTGGTTAATGACATCTGGGATAAAAATTCTTTTAAATGGAGGTGGATTCAAGGAGAAATCCTAGTCTGAATCTTCACATGTGTGTTTCCTAGCTCTTAATCCCTTTCCATTGTTCTATTCTGTCTTCTCTGAATGCTGATAGGACTTATTATTTTCAGGACACAGATTGACACTGGCTTGTTCTCTAAATGTTTCATTTGTGGGTACCTTATCTTACTGGGCAGCGATTGTGTATCTTGTTACCTTTTTGTCTCTCATAGACTCCAGAGCAGTACTAGGTACGTAGATAACACTCAGACAAGCATTAATTGAATACGCACCCTTTTGTCTGCTTGCCAGTGAAAAGGTGTGCTCTACTCCCCACCCCCCCCCACCCCCCCGCCTCCCGGTTTGACTTTTTTAATGACCTGTTGCTTAGGTAACCACATTTGGGTTACTGCTTTAAGTTTGGTATTGCCAGTGCTGTCTTTGGTTGTACATTACACTTCTTTATGGTGGACTGATGCAGAGTTGGTAACATTGGATTAGCTCTACAGTGGTACACACTTTCTATCCAAAGAAGCAAAAGTATGATAAATACCCAGATTATTAGGAATATATGTTTGAATCAGAGTCTAGATTTATTGTTGTTTTAGTTGACGATAATATTTAGATTTGGAAGGTTGTGGATAAATATGCTTAGAGCAGATTTATTATGGAAACTTTATCTTAAAATCTTGCTTATTTTGAACCCCATAAAATAGTCGAATGAGTAAATTTGGATTTAGTCAACAAATTCTGATTATTTGAACTTTTCTGAGTCTCAAGGGGCTCTATTTTATGCTTTATGGAACTCTAAGAGGGAATCTAAATAGAAATGCAGCATCAAGAATGGTGTATGTTGGACTTCCCTGGTGGTGCAGTGGTTAAGAATCCACCTGCCAATGCAGCGGACATGGGTTCGAGCCCTGGTACAGGAATATCCCACATGCTGTGCAGCAACTAAGCCCATGCGCCACAACTACTGAGCCTGCTCTCTAGACCCTGCATGCCACAACTACTAAGCCTGTGTGCCATGACTACTGAAGCCGGTGCGCCTAGAGCCCGTGCTCCACAACAAGAGAAGCCACTGCACTGAGGAGCCCACGCACCACAACAAAGAGTAGCCCCTGCTCGCCGCCACAACTAGAGAAAGCCGGCGCGCAGCAATGAAGACCCAATGCAGCCAAAAAATTAGTTAATTAATTAATTAAAAAAAAAAGAATGGTGTATGTTGAAGACAATAAATTGAATGCGAATTTTGGTTTTGGGGCTGCCTACTGTTTGAAAGGGAAATCAAGGAGTGGTCATGGTCTTCTATAGTAGCACTTCGTTGATACCATAGTCTGAATAACTACTAAGATGTTGCTTTTATTTCTTTTTATATTCTAGCTTTGTGCTCTGTGGGTTTTCTTAAAAAAATTACTGTTTGTTTTCCTGTGATTAAGGACAACATTACCTTTTAAGATCTCAAGATAACCACTCAATATAGGGGAATCCTCTATTCTTTATTTGACTGATTAATACAATACTGGAACAATGTGTTATTAGGAAAACTAAGATGTTACCATGGAAGACATGTACTTAAAAGAGTCCTAGAATTTAGAGCTCGACAAGACAAGGTTAAGTAAATAAAAGTTCAGGAACAGTAAAGTGGCTTTTTCCTTGGTAGCCCAGCAAGTTACTGCAGAGCTGAAAATGGCTCACACATCTGCTGGTTTTCCCATTAAGTTCTTTTTCTATGAAATTACAAAATTCTGTGTTTCATTCTAAAAATGATTAAGCTGAGACTGGTTGTTAGAAGTGAATTGGGGGAAGTGACGCACGGCCCTGTCTGGGAGGCTGCCCTGCCCCCGCTTCCTTTCACCCTGTCGCTGCCCGCAGGTGGTTGTGGCCGCAGTGCCCAGAGGGAGGTGGCGGCAGCGGTGGCTGCGAATGATGCCTGGGAAGCTCCTATGCGGGGACATTATGGAGTTGGAGGCGCCTTTGGAGACAGCCAGAGGAAGGAGAGGCAAAAGAGCTCTGTGGATGTCGGAATTTCGGATAAGGGATTATGGACGTGTACTTCCCTTATAGGGTTGTTAGGAAGATTTAAACTAGATAAGCTGAAAACTTATTACACAATGCTGGAGCGATAGAAGGAAGTCAAGGCACCATTATGACCCAGATGAGAAATCAGAAACAAGAGGAAATGGTGTTGCAGGTGACCTGGATGCTCCCAAACCCAAAAAAAGCTAAAATGAAAGAGAAGCTAAATGGTGACACCAAGGAAGGATGTCATAGACTTTCAGATGAATTTTCTAAATCTCACAAGTCAAGAAGAAAAGATCTGTCAAATGGAGATACTGATGAATATGAAAAAAAAAGTGAGTGTCATCCTTAGATAGTTCTACTCAGAAATCAAGTGATAATAAACTAGAAGAGACCCTAATACGTGAACAGAAAGAAGGAGCCTTCTCCAATTTCCCTATTTCTGAAGAGACTATAAAGCTTCTGAAAGGTCTAGGGGTAACATATCTCTTTCCTATTCAAATTAAGACTTTTGGTCCTGTATATGAAGGAAAAGATTTAATTGCTCAAGCACAGACAGGAACAGGAAAGACATTCTCTTTTGCCATCCCCTTGATTGAAAGACTCCAAAGAAATCAAGAGACAATTAAAAAAAGCCACTCACCAAAGGTACTTGTTTTGGCTCCTACAAGGGAACTGGCAAACCAAGTAGCCAAAGACTTCAAAGATATAACTAGGAAACTCAGTGTGGTGTGTTTTTATGGTGGAACATCATATCAAAACCAAATGAATCATTTTCGAATTGGTATTGACATCTTGGTTGGGACCCCTGCTCGTATCAAAGATCATCTGCAGAGCGGCCGATTAGATCTTTCTAAACTGCACCACGTTGTGCTGGATGAAGCGGATCAAATGTTAGATTTAGGTTTTGCGGAACAAGTTGAAGATATTATCCACAAATCCTACAAAACTGATTCTGAAGACAATCCTCAGACTTTACATTTTTCTGCAACTTGCCCACAGTGGGTATACAAAGTTGCAAAAAAATACATGAAATCCAGATACGAACAGGTTGACCTTGTTGGGAAAATGACTCAAAAGGCTGCAACTACTGTGGAACATCTGACCATCCAGTGCCATTAGTCTCAGAGGCCAGCAGTTATTGGAGATGTCCTTCAAGTCTACAGTGGGTCTGAAGGGAGGGCTATTATCTTCTGTGAGACCAAAAAGAATGTAACTGATATGGCCATGAATCCACATATAAAACAGAATGCCCAGTGTTTACATGGCGACGTTGCACAGTCACAAAGAGAAATTACACTGAAAGGCTTCAGAGAGGGTAGTTTTGGTGGCAGCCAATGTTGCTGCCCGTGGTTTGGACATTCCTGAGGTTGACCTGGTTATTCAGAGTTTACCTCCACAGGATGTTGAGTCCTATATTCATCTCTCTGGATGCACAGATAGAGCTGGTTGGACAGGGATTTGCATATGTTTTTATCAACCAAGAGAAAGAGGTCAACTAAGATATGTGGAACAAAAAACAGGAATTACTTTTAAACGTGTAGGTGTTCCTTCTACAATGGATTTAATTAAATCTAAAAGCATGGATGCCATCAAGTCTCTGGCTTGCATTTCTTATGCTGCTGTTGATTTTTTCTGACCATCAGCTCAGAGACTGATAGAAGAGAAAGGGGCAGTGGATGCATTGGCTGCAGCATTAGCCCACATCTCTGGCGCATCAAGTTTTGAACCACGTTCTTTGATCACCTCTGATAAGGGGGTTGTGACCATGATTCTGGAAGCCCAGAAGAAATACAGGATGTTAGCTGTGCTTGGAAAGAACTTAACAGAAAGTTGAGTAGTAATGCTGTGTCCCAAATTACCAGAATATGCCTCCTAAAAGAAAATATGGGCATTTGCTTTGATATTCCCACAACTGAGAATGGTTACAGGCAGAGTGGCATGATTCAGACTGGGTACTCTCAGTGCCAGCCAAGTTGCCTGAAATTGAAGAATATTATGATGGAAACACATCTTCTAATTCCAGACAGAGGAGTGGCTGGTCAAGTGGCTGGTCAGGTGGTCGATATGGTGGCCGGTCAGGTAGACAGAGTCGACAGGGGAGTCGGTCAGGAAGTCGACAAGATGGTAGAAGACGAAGTGAGAACAGAAATTGATCGAGAAGTGGGGGCCACAAACAGAGTTTTGACTGAGATAGTTAATCTACCAGTGTGAGCTTGCCTGTTTCTGCCTAATCGTGTACATTATCCACCAAAAATTAGGTCATCATAGTTGAGGTCTGTGTCTGCTGTTTGCAAAGAAGTTGGTTGTATTTTTTTTAAGTATTTTGCAAGAATGGTTGTAAACAAATCTACTTATCCAGTTATACCTTTGAACAAAAAAACCTCCTTTAAAAAAAAAACAAACGTGGGCTTCCCTGGTGGCGCAGTGGTTGAGAGTCCGCCTGCCAATGCAGGGGACACAGGTTCGTGCCCCGGTCTGGGAAGATCCCACATGCCGTGGAGCGGCTGGGCCCATGAGCCATGGCCGCTGAGCCTGTGCATCCGGAGCCTGTGCTCCGCAACGGGAGAGGCCACAACAGTGAGAGGCCCGCGTACCACAAAAAAAAAAAAAAAAAAAAGTGAATTGGGGTCAGATTCTTCCAGTAAGACCCTAAAGTCAAACTGAATCTTGAATAGTTACTTCCTGATTTAGATCAAGCTTGAGGACATCTGATAAAAAATTGACCTCTGCAGCTGAACACAGAAGGGAAACAATCTGTTTATTTATTTCACTGCACTTTGCTTGCATTGAGACAGCCTGTGTAAAAATGAAAGTTGACTTCAAGCAAAGTAATTTTAATAAGTTTAGTGAATTCTTGACTCATAAACCGTGTACAGGCTTGATTTTTTTTAATTCATAAAAGCATAACTTGGTAAATTATATCATTGACTGGGTCTAATAGCATACTAAAGCTGAACTTTTTCTAATACAGTTCTGGAATAATTGGATAGTATGACATTGCATTTTGACATCTCTCTTAAAAATAAGAGGCTTTTCCAAAAGTTCTTTAATGATATTAATAATATTTATTAATCCAAAAGAGTGAGGTCTTTACCTTTTATGCTTCGTTACTAAAGTTTTCAGTTTTTACATTTTTAAAATTTATTGTCCACTTTATTTTGGGGAGAGCACTTGTAATAATCACCAGAAAATTGTTGAGCAGAGCCCATTGGGTGTATGATACTATCCAGAGGACAGTCTCAAATGTACAGTCCTGAGCCGTACTACCTTATAGGTTTCAAGATTTTTTTTTTTTTTTTTTTTTTGCGGTACGCGGGCCTCTCACTGTTGTGGCCTCTCCCGTTGCGGAGCACAGGCTCCGGATGCGCAGGCTCAGCGGCCATGGCTCACGGGACCAGCCGCTCCGCGGCATGTGGGATCTTCCTGGACCGGGGCACGAACCTGCGTCCCCTGCATCGGCAGGCGGACTCTCAACCACTGCGCCACCAGGGAAGCCCAGGTTTCAAGATTTTTTAAATTCTTTTTTTGCCTTCTCAGACAGGCCCACTTTGTATAATACTTCTTACTTACCTATAGTAAATGGTGTTACAGGATGTTTAAGAGTATTAATGTATGCTTTAAACTTTAGAGGAAGTTAATGCAACTGATAGTTTATAAAATAACAGGAGAGCAAATAGGTCAGCTGAACTACCTAACCTGTAAAGATAGAGGAGTAGATACGGAAGAAAGCATCTAAGAGCTAAAGGCACTGTGTTTCCATGTTTAATTCTCACCATAACCCTATAAGAGGTATTATTGTGCTAGTTTGATATATTGTGCTAGTTTGAGGAAATTGAGGACGGGATAGGTTCATTTCTTCTTACGTGTCATAAACTGTTTTAATGATAGGGATGCAAAGATGGACAAATGTTTTGGAGCTGGGATTTAAGCCTACGTCTGGCTAGAATTAAAGCTGTACCATGCTGGTTGTCAGTGTGGGTCTTCCTTCCTTTTCAGCACCTGCTCCTTCAGTTTTGTTACTTTCTCAAGCATCTGCTGCAGTTTTTTCCAAGACACCTCACCATCCCTCCCACTGACTACATTTCTTAAATCTCTTTCTCCACCCTCTCCCCCCCCCCCAGGTATTAACTGATAAGAGTCTAAGGTATTACGCCTACCCCCCACCCCCCTCCAAATCTTTGAAATTTAGTTTAAGATTCTAAAAAGTCCCACCCAGTAAACCTGGTAATTACTGAGCATTGCTTCTATATCAAGCACTTTTATAACATTTTGTAGTATACTCCACAACAACCCTTCAGGCAAAATACCATCCCCATTGTACAGATGAGAAAATAAAGACCTAGAAAGGTTAATACCTAGAGTCATTCAGAATATATCTGTGGAACTCCTACTCTGTGAGACACTGTGCTGGTAAGGAGAGATGTTTCTGTTGTGGTTCTAAGAGTTCACAGTCTGGCCAGGAGACAAGACTATAAACAAGACTGTAACTGGCTGTGCTTTTTTTTTTTTCCCTATGGAGGTCAGTGGGAGCACTTAGACTTACCCGAGGATGTTGGGGAAGGTTTCACTGGTGAGGCCTTGCTTGAGCTGAAATATGAGGAAATATAATGTGTGGGGGACTGAAAAGGTTGGTTCATATTCCAGGCAGCACTAGTATCTAACATGACAATATGAGGGAGTATGATGTATTTGAGAAACAGCCTGTAATTTGTTACAACTGGATATGAGCAAGAATAGCTGAAGATTATTAGGCTGGACAGTAGCAGTGATACCAATAATAATTAATATTTATGAAGTGCACCATGTGCCAAGCACTGTACACAGTCTCACTTAATTCTTGTGACACCCTGTGAGTAGGTATTGTTATTATCCTCATTTTACAGATAGTGAAACTGAGTTGCATCAGATTGGTTAAGTGATTTGCCCAGACAGTTAGTGACACATAGCTAGTAAATGACTTGCCTAGGATAACACAGCTAGCGAATGGCATACCCAGCATATAAAACCAAGTAGTCTGGCTACAGAGCCTGTCTCTTCACCACTTGCTGTGGTGAGGGATCAGATTGTGAAAGGACTTGTGAAGGAGCTGACATTTTATGATGTAGTTCAGTGGTTTTTTAAAAAACTCAACCCACAGTAGAAATACCTTTTATGTTATGATTGAGCACATGCATGTGTGCATAAAACTAGGAAAAGTCTCATGAAACAATATTTTTACTATGTATGCATAGTTTCTGTTCTCTTTTCTTAAGGAAATTCTGGTTGGGACTCATTTAAATTGATTCTACAATTTAAGCCACAGTTTGGAAAATTACTACTTGTCCGTAGGTGAGCATTGGAAGAATTTCAAGTAAGGGAATCACATGGTTATGTTTGTGCTTTTAGGTAGGTCACACTGGCAGCAGTGTGAAGGCTTAATTGGAGAGGATGGGACTGGAAAGACAGACACCAGTAAGGAACATCTTAATGGACCAGGCAAAAGATGTCTGAACTAGGACAGCAGCCTTGACGATGGAGAAAAGAGAATAGAGAGAAGGGAGATATAGGAAGTAGAGTTGATAGTCCACAACTAATCATCAAGTTCTATCACTCATCTACTAAGTACTAGGTAGAAAGACAGTTCAATTCAAGACCTGTGTTACTGTGTTACTCAGGTACTGAAATTTTATTTCTTGACTTTTTTTGTGTGTTCCTTTTTATCATCGTGTGAAACATGCTTCTTTGTTGTCTTTTCTACACCTCTGTTTTTTTTGTTTTGTTTTGTTTTGTTTTGTTTTTTTGTTTTTTTGCGGTACGTGGGCCTCTCACTGTTGTGGCATCTCCCGTTGCGGAGCACAGGCTCCGGACGCGCATGGCTCACGGGACCAGCCGCTCCGCGGCATGTGGGATCTTCCCGGACCGGGGCATGAACCCGTGTCCCCTGCATCGGCAGGTGGACTCTCAACCACTGTGCCACCAGGGAAGCCCCTGCTTTTGTATTTTAAAAAAACTGGTTTAATTATTTTTAAATGATTTAAAAATTTATATATAAAATCAGACATCCACCTTATCCCCTTATTTCTGCCTCCCCCTGCCCCCACCTCATACTATCAGAATCTGGAAGATTTGCATAGCAGTATGAAAAAGTTCACATAGCATGATGAGCACTCAGCAAATCTTTGCTGAAAGAATGTGTCCTGTGTATTATACTCTCCCAAAGCAGAAACTCTTAACATTATGTTCATTAACTAGAGGAATACTTTTGAGTAATTTTCTTGAACTCTGTCCTCTCTAACTTTCCATTTTTGTAATATTTGACTCCATTTAGGGAATAGTAAGCATTGTATGTGTGATGATCTTACTTTTTAAAAAACAAACAAAATAAACAACATAACTAGCCATTCCTAAGCATGAAATCTTAGTAAAATTTTAGCAGTTTTTCTTCCCATATTATAAATGTAGATATACAAGATTCCTACCGCTTCTGCCACTCTAGTTTCTCAAGAGCATTATTATATATATATAAAATTGAGAACAAGTTATTTGGAGTGATTCTCTAACATTTTAATTGACTGGACCTTACTGGATTGCTGTTTTTAGAGAGCACATATTCTTTGGTCTTCTAGGTATTATAATACAAAGGTAAGTATTTACTTGATAATTATAACAGTTTTTTAGAGACATTACAGTATCTGCTCTACCAGAGGAGATTGTATTTGAGATGTAGTTGATGAACCTTTTGAAATCTTATGGGAGCAAAGAATAGCTGTACCATCACAGAATCTTTTAATAGTTTTCTGAGAGTTAAATAAATGAAAAGATGGAAGTGGTGAGAGAGAGAGAGAGAGAGAGAGAGAGAGAGAGAGAGTGTGTGTGTGTGTGTGTGTGTGTGTGTATGTTTTGCAGTCACCAAAATAAAGAGTAAGTAATTGAAGAGAATTAGGTGCCATGTGGTATAATAGTTAGGGGTCTGGGTTCTGCTCCTTTCTCTTCCATTAACTTGCTGTTTGACCTTGGACAAGTGATGTAACCTCTTTGATCCTATTATTTTTGTTGCTTAAATAAGGATGCTTGATTAGGTGAGCCTAAAGGGCTTCTTTAATTCTAAGTTATGTATCATTTTTATATAACACTTGACAGGTAACTTTTATGTTGTTTCATTGGGTAGCTTGTATAAAATCATAAACAGACGGACATATATTTGCTTATTCTCACAAGGGCCAAGGACTTGAAGTGAAGAAAAAGAGCCTTCCAATTCCTTTTCAGGACAGTTTGCATAATTACTTTCTGACATCTTGGTGAACAATTTACCCTGCATTCCTCATAATTCATCAGGCCTTTATTCCCATCTTTCTTTTTTTTCTTCTTTTATCAGTTCAAACTGCTGAGGGAGTTGGGGGAGAGGTAGAGATGTGGTGGGGAATTCAGAGAGTTGGAGAGAGAGGAGGAGGAAAAAAGCAGTTAATGCTGGAGTGTTTGAGGGGAGACAGGACTGTGCTAATAATTTAATTCTGAGTTGTGGCCTGCCAGCTTGAAACAGAAAATGTTTCTTTGTATTTACACTACAGAAATCCCCAGTGGGAAAATCTTAAGTGATTAATTGCTGGTAGCAGTCTGTTCTCCCAAACTCTGTGAACTGAGTCTAATATAGTGTCATGAATGTAGACATTCAGTCAGTGTTGGACAAATGAGAGTCCAACACTGAGTTAAAAAATCCTAGGGACCATTGTCTAAATCCTTCAACCTGGTGAATAATGCAGGTGTGTATCATCTTGTTCTCTGCCTAGATTCTGCAGTAATGGGAATCATAGAACTATGAAGAAGGAATTACTTTTCTTTGATTCAGGCAGCAGCTAGTAATCTTAAAAGAGTGCACAGATTGTGCTGAAACAAGCATGGCTGTATAAAACGCTAAGTAAAAATAGTAACGGAAAAAGATTGTAGTGCTGTTACGCTATAGGTAATTTAAGAAATTGACACAATGACAACTACCTGGTAGGTATTTGGAGCAAGTGAGGGAGAAGAGAGAAGAGTGAAGGACTGGGCACTGCCGAAGAGAGAAAGGAACTATTTAAACAAGGTGCTGCCAACTCTAGATTCCCTACAGATATATATTTCCAAAGATGACAGATTTTTGGAGGTGTTTATTTTGGAGCTAATCTTCTGTTTTTCCATTCTACCCCTACTGTATCCTGTATCTTGTACTGCCAGAATTCTGCTAGCTGCTGTGAAGCAGGGCTGTGGCAAGTGGCCAAGTGTGATTAAAAACCTCTTTTTCATTTTAAAACAGAGTATAGATATCAGAATACTTTAAAGAAGTATTTAAAGATAGATTGAATGGAGTGGAAAAAATAGTAAAAACCTAATAAGAAAATTGAAAGTTTTTGATTTGGTTTTGATGGAATAACATTTCTTTTGTAAACAGAATACCAGCTTATGTCTATCTCTGTCAGTTTCTCTTTCTTACCTCGCTTTCCCTGATCTTTGAGTGCTGGGGATAGAAGCTGCTGAGCAGACAGGAAAAATGAGTTTTCTGACCAGAAAGAGGTAGTAGTGATTTTTTGTTTGTTTGTTTGTTTTTGAGGGGATCCCAAGGGTATATGCTGTGTGAGTGTCTCATCTATATGCATGTTAATAATTGGGTTTTGTTTCTTTATTTTGTTCTCATTTTAACCCCAAAGAAAATGAAATTTATTTTTTCCATTTCTAGCTCTGACTTAAGCTTCAAAACAAAATGTTGTTCATGCACAGTTGAGATGATAGAACAGAATTGTAGTATACCATATTACAGAATTTTGGAATATTCATTTATTAAAAGGAGAATTGAACTCCAGTCAGTACTTTCTTTAATTTTAATATCTCAGACTGCATTAGTTGATTCAGAATCAACTACTAATAGAGTTCATAGCTTGGCCAAGTGCCACAAAGTCTGGTGAGCTTTAGATACATAATGGCTCTCTTTTCAATGATTGCTAGAGCTTTTGGCAGTAAAAGGGGGAAAATGAAAGGGAGCTATGTGTAATAGCTTTCTTGCCTGAAACGAGTATTCTTGGTAAGATTAAAAGTAGAGACAAGCTGAGGCTCTGAGTAACGGATCCGAGGTCACATCACAGCCAGCATCAGACAGTAGCAGCCCTAATAGAAGAAAAGACAGAAAGTAACTACTGAGGAGCAGGCTCTCAGAGAAGCTCACTTGGAAAGGCCATACCAACGTAGAGGGTTGTTGTTTTTTGGGGGTGGGGATGGGGAAGGTGGATGTCCTTCATAAGGAAATTATGTTGTGTTCAGTCAAACATATAAGGGGAAAGTATTCTTTTTAAATTATGAAGTATGTAATATCTATAAAAACAAGTAGAATAATGTATTTCCTTTAGCTTGAGAAATTAAACAATACAGCTATAATTGCTACCCCAAGTTTCCTTCCTTAATCCTATTTCCTCTCCTGTTTTCCCAAAAGTAACATTCTCTCCAGTTCGGTGTTTCCTGTGCATGTGTTTATGCCATATATATCTCATACAATATTGTAAACATGTTTTAAACCTTATTTAGAAGATATTATACTGTATAATATCCTTATGCAATTTGTTCTTTTTTGCTTAATACTTTAATTATGTAGTTGATACCTGTGGTTCTGATTCATTCATTTTTAACTATGTGGTATTTCTTTCTCTATTGCACATATTTAACTATTCTCCTGTTGACTGAAAGCCTTTTTAGCTGAATATTTTAGGGGGACAGGAAAGAGAAATATGTTATGTCATTTTAAAAGTTAGATTAAGAATGTTGTTTTGACTTTCAAAAAAGCCAGTTTCCTCCTTTGGTGTGGAATGTCCTCATTTATCGTTTTCCTGGGAAAACCCTTTATACTTCCTGAGAGAAGGCGGAGAAGAGTAATGTTTCATTACACAGATGAACGTGTCTTGTACAAAATGCAGAACAGCATCTGCTATATTACAGTGAGCTCATGAGGGACTGAGCTGCAGCAAAAGCTTGGTTAGTTCTATTAAAATTCTCAGATTTTTCAAGCGCAGAGAAGCTGTGAATGAAAACTTGTTGGTATTTATTCATTGTTTCTTTTCTGTGTTTGGAATAATTTGCAATTTGGAACTACCTGCTTTATTTTGTAAAAGGATATGTCACTTATATGGTTAAAAACACAACTGTTCTTGGATTGTGTCATGGTTTTGATGGAGTGAAGGAAAAACAAGGTGTGGGTCTGAGGGGAAGTACTTCTTTTTGAGGAAGGTGGTGTGAAATAAGTATTTGTTTTAGTAATAAATCATATATATATATATATATATATATGGCAGTGTATATTCTTTCTTTGTAGTCATTGATTTAAAAGATCTCTGATAAATATTTTTTCTTCCCAGTTTCATGCTGTCTTTTATTTGCAATATCTTTGATATGGTTTGAACAATTTTGCAGAATACACAGTACAGAACTTCATTCAGGTTTCCCTCCAAATGATTTGCCATAATGCATTAACCAGAAATGCTGATGCAGTGAGGGAAACACTAATAAATTGGATGCTTTCCAGGGACTGTAGCGAAGGCAAAGCAAACACAAGCCAAAACTAAGAAGAAAACATTAGTTAGGCACCCAAGATGTAGTCTGGTCAGATATGCTATTAACAGTGAATATCCCATTCTAATTAAATTAATTGAGGCCTGGGCAATTTGAATCACCAGACTGTCTATTAAAAAAGTGACCCAACTTTAAGCATATTAGAATTAAGGGCTAGTGCAAGAATAGTCTTTCGGCTATAATTTATTTAGAATGAAAACTTAAATTATTTGCTTTTTCTTACTGGATGGATTCTGATGCCTCAAGAATGATTAAACTCAACTGTCTGTTTTTTCCATTGTGGTTCTGATGGAAAGGGTGCTGAATGGACCTGCAAGTAAAAGAAGAGTTTTTTGTTTGTTTTGTTTTGGTAGGAATAATTAGATGGAAAGAGGAGAGGGTATCGCTAATTAAGAATGATTTTTGTGGGCTTCCCTGGTGGCGCAGTGGTTGAGAGTCCGCCTGCCGATGCAGGGGACATGGGTTCGTGCCCCGGTCCGGGAGGATCCCACATGCCGCGGAGCGGCTGGGCCCGTGAGCCATGGCCGCTGAGCCTGCACGTCCAGAGCCTGTGCTCCGCAACGGGAGAGGCCACAACAGTGAGAGGCCCGCGTATCACAAAAAAAAAAAAAAAAAAAGAATGATTTTTGTTTTTTCACTATTGCTATTTTTCTTGCAAATCACACTAATTTTTTTTTTTATATCTTTATTGGAGTATAATTGCTTTACAATGGTGTGTTGGTTTCTGCTTTATAACAAAGTGAATCAGTTATACATATACATATGTTCCCATATCTCTTCCCTCTTGCGTCTCCCTCCCTCCCACCCTCCCTATCCCACCCCTCCAGGCAGTCACAAAGCACCGAGCTGGAGCTGATCTCCCTGTGCTATGCGGCTGCTTCTCACTAGCTATCTGCCTTACGTTTGGTAGTGTATATATGTCCATGCCACTCTCTCACTTTGTCACAGCTTACCCTTCCCCCTCCCCATATCCTTAAGTCCATTCTCTAGTAGGTCTGTGTCTTTATTCCTGTCTTACCCCTAGGTTCTTCATGACATTTTTTTTTCCTTAAATTCCATATGTATGTGTTAGCATACGGTATTTGGCTTTCTCTTTCTGACTTGCTTCACTCTGTATGACAGACTCTAGGTCTATCCACCTCATTACAAATAGCTCAATTTCATTTCTTTTCATGGCTGAGTAATAATATTCCATTGTATATATGTGCCACATCTTCTTTATCCATTCATCCGATGATGGACACTTAGGTTGTTTCCATCTCCTGGCTATTGTAAATAGAGCTGCAATGAACATTTTGGTACATGACTCTTTTTGAATTATGGTTTTCTCAGGGTATATGCCCAGTAGTGGGATTGCTGTGTCATATGGTAGTTCTATTTGTAGTTTTTTAAGGAACCTCCATACTGTTCTCCATAGTGGCTGTACCAATGCACATTCCCACCAGCAGTACAGGAGTGGAGTGTTCCCTTTTCTCCACACCCTCTCCAGCATTTATTGTTTGTAGATTTTTTGATGATGGCCATTCTGACCGGTGTGAGATGATATCTCATTGTAGTTTTGATTTGCATTTCTCTAATGATTAATGATGTTGAGCATTCTTTCATGTGTTTGTTGGCAATCTGTATATCTTCTTTGGAGAAATGTCTGTTTAGGTCTTCTGCCCATTTTTGGATTGGGTTGTTTGTTTTTTTGTTATTGAGCTGCATGTGCTGCTTGCAAATTTTGGAGATTAATCCTTTGTCAGTTGCTTCATTTGCAAATATTTTCTCCCATTCTGAGGATTGTGTTTTGGTCTTGTTTATGGTTTCTTTTGCTGTGCAAAAGCTTTTAAGTTTCATTAGGTCCCATTTGTTTATTTTTGTTTTTATTTCCATTTCTCTAGGAGGTGGGTCAAAAAGGATCTTGCTGTGATTTATGTCATAGAGTGTTCTGCCTATGTTTTCCTCTAAGAGTTTGATAGCTTCTGGCCTTACATTTAGTTCTTTAATCCATTTTGAGCTTATTTTTGTGTATGGTGTTAGGGAGTGATCTAATCTCATACTTTTACATGTACCTGTCCAGTTTTCTCAGCACCACTTATTGAAGAGGCTGTCCTTTCTCCACTGTACATTCCTGCCTCCTTTATCAAAGATTAGGTGACCATATGTGCGAATCACACTAATTTTTTTCCACAAATTATTTCACCCATAAATAGTGTAGGTATGGAGAGAGGAGATAGGTATGTAAACAGGCTTTTAAAAATTGCTGTTCTTGTTTTTTAATGATCTCTGACTAATTGGCCAAGAGTCAAGCATGTTAAAACAGGACTCCTGGGCTTCCCTGGTGGCGCAGTGGTTGAGAGTTCGCCTGCCGATGCAGGGGACAGGAGTTCGTGCCCTGGTCCGGGAAGATCCCACATGCCGCGGAGCGGCTGGACCCGTCAGCCATGGCCGCTGAGCCTGCCCGTCCGGAGCCTGTGCTCCGCAACGGGAGAGGCCATAACAGTGAGAGGCCCGCATGCTGCAAAAAAAAAAAAAAAAAAAAACAGGTCTCCTAAACCAGAGAGTTGTATAGCTAGGCAAGTGAATTGGATTTTTTTATTTTAACTGTACCAAGATTTCTAAGTTTTGTAAACTTGTTTCTGAAATTAATGAAAGTTGCTGAACGAACCTGGGTAGCCTGAGACTTCTATTGCCAGGGACCCCTTAAGTTTTTTAAAATATTTCTTATTTCTTCATAGTTTATCAGGGTTCTATCTGTTTTTCAAATGCTGTAAGGGTAGAGGTGGGGTGAAAAAAAATTCCCCTTAATACTATTTCTAGAAGTATTGATTTATGAGTTGTTGCTTCAAATTCTCTGTTTTTATTTCTCTATGAGCCTACTATGTGGTTTTCTAGGATTTAATACTTTCTTTCCTTGAAGAAAAAAAGTATTATTTCAGAGTTTCTCATAACCAGTCTGGATTTATTCTAGGTTATAACTCATATTCTTTTAAAAGTGCCCTCTTGTCCTAAGGGTCACTTGTAATAACCAGCAGCTAAGAATGGCTTAAACAAGAGATTTTCAGACATTCTTTGAGAGATTTTCAGACTTTCTTTTCTTTTTTGGCATTATATGCTGAGGTACCCATGTCAGCAGGCTCAGGAAGGCCTTTACCTTTGACATTGACTTTACTTTTTTCTATTCTTTTAGGTCTTTCACTACCATTCCTACAGTGGTTGGCAAGATATCGTTTCCACCTCACTCTCCATGTACCATGCCAGTGACATCTTAGCTGCTAGAGTGTGGAGCTGGACTGTGGGAGTCAAGTAAGTGCCTTTTTTACTATTTGGCATGGTTTTTGCTTACTTTGCAAAGCCATGGAGAGGAACTCGAACTCCTTAAGATTAGTTTTTAAAAAGGCACTTGCTTGATCCTTGTGGGCCGTCTCTTTGCTCCAGCCTGCTATTGAATACCTGGTAGCTGACATGATGCTGCATTTAGCAAGGTGACTTATCACAGAATGGAACATTTTTACTAAGGTAGACCCTAAGGGAGGATAGATCTGATCTTGGCTTGATTAGACCATTTATAGCGATGAGCAACCCCTGTCCCATCCCAGAATGAATCAGAGCTTCTACATTAGCACAAACAGTTAGTTAGTCTGGCCTCCTGGAAATTTAACAGGTTATGGATGACCAAGCGTCTGCTGGTCTAAACCACTTGAGTTACGTGGAAACTGAGCAGCTCTCCCAGGGAAGCCAATGACCTTGGCAATTTTCTGAATTTATTTAGCTTACTATAAGGAAGAAGTGACTGTTGGTGTTAATGAGGTTTGGGTTTCTGTATTTACTGCTAAAGTTGCTAAAACCTGGTATTTTACTTTTGCAGGTCACCTTGTAAATTTTGCCTATGTAAATTAACACCCCCCCCCCCCCCCCCCCCGTTATGTCATTAACAACCATGTAAGGGAGAGTGTTTTCCTGCTCTGTCTTAGGTATTGGTGATGTGACCTGTTCACGCAGGGGAAATTTGAACATTCTCAGGTATGTGAAGATCCTGATTCATAAGCATTTTCACCCTGCAAGCAAAACACAGTTTATTTCAGTGTGCACTCATGTTGTAGTTTTACAAAATCAATCTTGCCAATTGATTTTCTTGCCCTTGATATTACAGAATAGGGATTGGCAAACTACAGCCGAGACAACTGCTTGTTTTTGTAAATAAAGTATTATTGGAAGAGATACATTTGTCATTTACATGTTGTCTATGACTGCTTTTGCACTACAGCAAGAGTTGAGTTGCAACAGAGCCCATGTGACCCACAAAGCCTAAAATACCTGACTCTTAAAGAAAACGTTTGATTTCTGCTATAAAAGAACCAAACTTCAAGTTGTATTTAGATATAAACTTGGTAGAACCACAGTTGAATTCATTAGGTAGCAGATTAGGGATAGAACTAAAGCTAGAAGCTAGGTCTCCTGCCTCGTTGCCCAGGGTTCCTTCTACTAGGCCGTATACCATGTTAGGGCTACTTGTTTTCCCTACTAGCTGTAAGGCACAGTCTTTTTCCTTTATTTTCCATGAAGTAAAAGCAAAGACTCAATGATTTAAACCACAAAGAAATGATATATTGGAAAATTGACCTTACTTGGAGTTTAGATACTTTTATCATTTGACGATAACTGGGGAATTGCTTCTTAATGAATCACTAAGTGCTTGTAGTGTATACTCAAAAAAGGTTAGGTTAGTTGGAATAAAAAGAAGTTTTATAGCTAGGAGCAAAACTAAAATTGGCGCAGATAGAATGCTTCCTTCATGTAACTATGTGTCTAAGCTCACAGATAGCAGGATTGTATGTATGCGTGTGTGTATGTATGTCTGTATGGGTGTCTTTCAGCTCTCAGAGTGCACTTGGATTGCATTCTGAGAAGAGTTTAGCAGGTGTATTACAATCTGCAGATTACGTTACAGAGTTTTAAATGGAGTTTTAAAAATAAATTTTATTTTAAAACAGTTTTGGATTTACAGGAAAATGTACACAGAATTCCCATATATACCCTATCCCCATTTCCCCTATTATTAACATCTTACATTAGTACGGTACATTTGTTATAATTAATGAACCTATATATACATATTTTTGTAATGAACCAATATTGATACATTATTATTAACTAAAGTCCATGCTTTATTCAGATTCCCTTAGTCTTTGCATAATATTCTTTTTCTGTTCCAGGATTAAATGAATTTTTATTAGTGTGTTCACTGGTGTAGAAGTCATTTATATGACCACCTGAAGGTTAAACTAGTTTTGAAGTCTCTTTCAATTTCCAGGGGTGTGATTAAATGAGTACAGGCTTAACTACTGCAGAGTTCTGACTTGTAACATTTATATTCTGTAACTTGTCAGGAAGGTGGTTACTTTACCTTATTGGTAATAATGGCTTTTCAGTTGTTGATCCTAAATTTTTAGCATCATCAATTCCAGAAAGGATAAGACAGACTTGGTTACTTCTGTTATTGTCACATGCAGAATTGCTGGTGAAAATATTCAAAAGTAAATTGCTTTCTTTGGAAGCAGTGTGGGTCAACTGTCCTATTTAAGTATGTTTATCCTTCTGAAAGTAGTTTTTGAAGTCAGCACCTTCTGATGAATCATTAATCATTCAAATTTCTCTGTAAAGACCTTAAACTATTTTCTTCCTTAAGTTTATTAGTTATTTACCAAAGTTAAACACATGGATGTTCTGTGACTTAGCATTTCCACTTCTAGATCTATATACAACAAAATTGTGTGCATATCGGCACCAGAAGAGATGGACAAAATGTTCATAGCGGGCCTAATTGTAGTAGTCCAAACTGGAATTTTCCTAATGCCTATCAACAGTAGAATGGGTAGATAAGTTTCTGGCATAATCACACAATGAATGTTAAACATTGGTCACAGTGAACAAGGAACAGCTATATATAATAATATGTGAATCTCACAAATATAATATTGAGCAAAAGAACCCAGACACTAAAGAGTGTCCATTTACATAAATTTCAAAAACAGGTAAAACTATCTGTGGTGTCAGGAGATTGAATACGCTTGTGGGAGATGGAGAAAGTGTTCGGATTGGGATATGAAGGGGCTTCATGAGGTGCTAGTAATGTTCTGTTTCTTGTTTTGAGTGCTGGTTACGTGGGTGTGTTCACTTTGTGAAAATTCACCAAGCTTATATATTTTTCTGTATTTATGTTATTCTTCAAAGAAAAAAGTGTACAAAAGTAATAGCAACTCTGAAAAACACACACAGAAAATTCACTGCTAACATTTGAGGGTTATATGGAGAAAAAAACTGAACAAATTAACCTTATATCCTAGAATATATGGTGTCTGAATTATAGGGTTATCAAAGTGTCATTGTGTTACTGGAGCTGTTATAGTCCTCTTTGTATAATGAGATGAATAAAGTAGGTGTTAATGGCTGCTCTTTATTGTAACAAGGTTTGGGGAATGCCTCAGAAAAGACATCTTTTCTATTTAGTCTGTATTAGAAAGAGAAACCAAGTCACAATGTCCATCAATTCTTTTTTTTAAAATTTTTAAATTAAATTTAATTTATTTTTTATACAGCAGGTTCTTATTAGTTATCTATTTTACACATATTAGTATATACATGTCAATCCCAAGCTCCCAATTCACCCCACCCCCACCACTTTCCCCCCTTGGTGTCCATATGTTTGTTCTCTACATCTGTGTCTCTATTCCTGCCTTGCAGAGCAGTTCATCTGTACCATTTTTCTAGGTTCCACATATAAGCGTTAATATAGGATATTTGTTTTTTTCTTTCTGACATACTTCACTCTGTATAACAGTCTCTAGATCCATCCATGTCTCTGCAAATGACCCAATTTTGTTCCATTTTGTGGCTGAGTAATATTCCACTGTATGTATGTACCACTTCTTCTTTATCCATTCATCTGTTGATGGTCATTTAGGTTGCTTCCATGACCTAACTATTGTAAATAGTGCTGCAGTGCACATTGGGGTGCATGTGTCTTTTTGAATTATGGTTTTCTCTGGGTATATGCCCAGTAGTAGGATTGCTGGGTCATATGGTAGTTCTGTTTTTAGCTTTTTAAGGAACCTCCGTACTGTTCTCCATACTGGCTGTATCAATTTACATTCCCACCAACAGTACAAGAGGGTTCCCTTTTCTCCACACCCTCTCCAGCATTTGTTGTTTGTAGATTCTCTGGTGATGCCTGTTCTCACCGGTGTGAGGTGACACCTCATTGTAGTTTTGATTTGCATTTCTCTAATAATTAGTGATGTTGAGCAGCTTTTCACGTCCTTCTTGGCCATCTGTATGTCTTTGGAGAAATGTCTATTTAGGTCTTCTGTCCATTTTTTGATTGGGTTTTTTGTTTTATTAGTATTGAGCTGCATGTGCTGTTTATATATTTTGGAGATTAATCCTTTGTTGATTCGTTTGGAAATATTTTTTCCCATTCTGAGGGTTGTCTTTTCATCTTGTTTATGGTTTCCTTTGCTGTGCAAAAGCTTTGAAGTTTCATTAGGTCCCATTTGTTTATTTTTGATTTTATTTCCATTACTCTAGGAGGTGGATGAAAAAAGATCTTGCTGTGATTTATGTCATAGAGTGTTCTGCCTGTGCTTTCCTCTAAGAATTTCATAGTGTCCGGTCTTACATTTAGCTCTCTAATCTATTTTGAGTTTAATTTTGTGTATGGTGTTAGCGAGTGTTCTAATTTCATTCTTTTACATGTAGCTGTCCAGTTTTCCCAGCACCACTTATTGAAGAGACTGTCTTTTCTCCATTGTATATCCTTGCCTCCTTTGTCATAGATTAGTTGACCATAGGTGCGTGGGTTTGTCTCTGGGCTTTCTATCCTGTTCCATTGATCTGTATTTCTGTTTTTGTGCCAGTACCATATTGTCTTGATTACTGTAGCTTTGCAGTAGAGTCTGAAGTCAGGGAGTCTGATTCCTCCAGCTCTGTTTTTTCCCCCCAAGACTGCTTTGGCTATTCGGGGTCGTTTTTGTCTCCATACAAATTTTAAGATTTTTTCTTTTAGTTCTGTAAAAAATGCCACTGGTAGTTTGCTAGGGATTGCATTGAATCTGTAGATTGCTTTGGATAGTATAGTCATTTTCACATTATCGATTCTTCCAATCCAAGAACATGGTATATCTCTCCGTCTGTGTCATCTTTGATTTCTTTCATCAGTGTCTTATAGTTTTCTGAGTACAAGTCTTTTACCTTAGGTAGGTTTATTCCTAGGTATTTTATTCCTTTTTTTGCAATGGTAAATGGGACTGTGTCCTTAATTTCTCTTTCTGATATTTCATTGTTAGTGTATAGGAATACAGGAGATTTGTGTGCATTAATTTTGTATCCTACAGCTTTACCAAATTCATTGATTAGCTCTAGTAGTTTTCTGGTGGCATCTGTAGGATTCTCTATGTATGGTATCATGTCATCTGCAAACAGTGACAGTTTTACTTCTTCTTTACCAGTTTGTATTCTTTTTATTTCTTATTCTTCTCCGATTGCTGTGGCTAGGACTTCTAAAACTATGTTGAATAATAGTGGCGAAAGTGGACATCCTTGTGTTGTTCTTGATCTTAGAGGAAATGCTTTCAGTTTTTCATCTTTGAGAATGATGTTTGCTGTGGGTTTGTCTTATATGGCCTTTATTATGTTGAGGTAGTTTCCCTCTATTCCCACTTTCTGGAGAGTTTTTATCATAAATGGGTGTTGAATTTTGTCAAAAATATTTCTGCATCTATTGAGATGATCATATGGTTTTTATTCTTCAGTTTGTTAATATGGTGTATCAGATTGATTGATTTGCATATATTGAAGAATTCTTGCATCCCTGGGATAAATCCCACTTGATCATGGTGTAGGATCCTTTTAATGTGTTGTTGGATTTTGTTTGCTAGTATTTTGCTGAGGATTTTTGCATCTGTATTCATCAGTGATATTGGCCTGTAGTTTTCTCTTTTTGTGACATCTTTGTCTGGTTTTGGTATCAGGGTGATGGTGGCCTCATAGAATGTGTTTGGGAATGTTCCTGTTTCTGCAATATTTTGGAAGAGTTTGAGAAAGATAGGTGTTAGCTCTTCTCTAAATGTTTGATAGAATTCACCTGTAAAGCCATCTGGTCCTGGACTTTTGTTTGTTGGAAGATTTTTAATCACAGTTTCAATTTCATTACTTGTGATTGGTCTGTTCATATTTTCTATTTCTTCCTGGTTCAGTTTTGGAAGTTTATACCTTTCTAAGAATTTGTCCATTTCTTCCGGGTTGTCCATTTTATTGTCATAGAGTTGCTTGTAGTAGTCTCTTACGATGTTTTGGATTTCTGTGGTGTCGTAACTTCTCCTTTTTCATTTCTAATTTTATTGAGTTGAGGCTTTTCCCTCTTTTTCTTGATGAGTCTGGCTAAAGGTTTATCAATTTTGTTTTTCTTTTCAAAGAACCAGCTTTTAGTTTTATTGATCTTTGCTATTGTTTTCTTTGTTTCTATTTCATTTATTTCTGGTCTGATCTTTATGATTTCTTTCCTTCTACTAACTTTGGGTTTTGTTTGTTCTTCTTTCTCTAGTTCCTTTAGGTGTAAATTTAGATTGTTTATTTGAGATTTTTCTTGTTTCTTGAGGTAGGATTGTATTGCTATAAACTTCCCTCTCAGAACTGTTTTTGCTGCATCTCATAGGTTTTGGATCATCATGGTTTTGTAGTAATTTGTCTCTAGGTATTTTTTGATTTCCTCTTTGATTTCTTCAGTGATCTCTTGATTATTTAATAATGTATTGTTTATCCTCCATATGTTTGTGGTTTTTACGTTTTTTTCCCTGTAAATGATTTCTAATCTCATAGTGTTGTGGTTGGAAAAGATGCTTGATATGATTTCAGTTTTCTTAAATTTACCGAGGCTTTGTTTGTGACCCAAGATGTGATCTGTCCTGGAGAATGTTCTGTGTGCACTTGAGAAGAAAGTGTAAGCTGCTGTTTTTGGATGGAATGTCCTATAAATATCAATTAAATCTATCTGGTCTATTGTGTCACTTAAGGCTTGTGTTTCCTTATTAATTTTCTGTCTGGATGATCTGTCCATTGGTGTAAGTAGGGTGCTTAAGTCCCCCCTATTATTGTGTTATTGTCGGTTCCCTCTTTTATAGCTGTTAGAAGTTGCCTTATGTATTGAGATGCTCCTATGTTGGGTGCATATATATTTATAATTGCTGTATCTTCTTCTTGGATTGATCCCTTGATTATTATGTAGTCCTTGTCTTTTGTAACATTCTTTATTTTAAAGTCTATTTTTTCTGATATGAGTATTGCTGCTCCAGCTTTCTTTTCATTTCCATTGGCATGGAATGTCTTTTTCCATTCCCTCACCTTCAGTCTGTATGTGTCCCTGGGTCTGAAATGGGTCTCTTGTAGACAGCATATATATGGTTCTTGTTTGCGTATCCATTCAGCAAGCCTGTGTCTTTTGGTTGGAGCATTTAATCCATTCACATTTAAGGTAATTATCGATATGTATGTTCCTATGACCATCTTCTTAATTGTTTTGGGTTTGTTTTTGTAGGTCCTTTTCTTCTCTGTGTTTCCCACTTAGAGAAGTTCCTTTAGCATTTGTTGCAAAGCTGGTTTGGTGGTGCTGAATTCTCTTAGCTTTTGCTTATCTGTAAAGCTTTTGATTTCTCTGTCAAATCTGAGTAAGATCCATGCCAGATAGAGTAATCTTTGTTGTAGATTCTTCCCATTCTTCGCTTTAAATACATCGTGCCACTCCCTTCTGACTTGTAGAGTTTCTGCTGAGAAATCAGCTGTTAACCTTTTGGAAATTCCCTTGTATGTTATTTGTTGTTTTTCCCTTGTTGCTTTCAGTCGTTTTTCTTTGTCTTTAATTTTTGTCAATTTGATTCCTATGTGTCTTGGTGTGTTTCTCCTTGGGTTTATCCTGCTGGGGACTCTCTATGCTTCCTAGACTTGGGTGGCTATTTCGTTTCCCATGTTAGGGAAGTTTTCGACTATAATCTCTTCAGATATTTTCTCAGGTCCTTCCTCTCTCTCTTCTTCTGGGACCTGTGTAATGCAGATGTTGTTGCGTTTAATGTTGTCCCAGAGGTCTCTTAAGCTGTCTTCATTTCTTTTCATTCTTTTTTCTTTATTCTGTTCCATGGCAGTGAATTCCACCGTTCTGTCTTCCAGGTCAGTTATCCGTTCTTCTGCCTCAGTTATTCTGCTATTGATTCCTTTTAGTGTATTTTTCATTTCAGTTATTGTATTGTTCATCTCTGTTTGTTTGTTCTTTAATTCTTCTAGGTCTTTGTTAAACATTTCTTGAATCTTCTCGATCTTTGCCTCCATTCTTGTTTTGAGGTCCTGGATCATCTTCACTATCATTATTCTGAATTCTTTTTCTGGAAGGTTGCCTATCTCTACTTCATTCAGTTGTTTTTCTGGGGTGAATGTGGTTTTCGTTCCATAGGCTGCAGAATTGTAGTTCTTGTTTCTGCTGTCTGCCCTTTGGTGGATGAGGCTTGTCCTTGCAGTCTTTATTATGGAAAAGACTTATAAGCAAAGTAGTTGTGACTTGGGTGTATTGGTGTGTTTATATATGCTGGAATTTCTCCTTCCCTCTGATTGTCGTTAGATCAGTGAGTGAGCTTTCAAACCTAACCAGAATGTAGAGTCCTTTTTCCAAGTGGCACCCCTTTTCGTGACTTTACTGTTTTTTTCTTATTGGTACCTTTGGTTCTTCCAGGTACTTGAATTACAATTATTTTTTGGCTCTTCCCTTTTCCTTTGCACCCCTTTCTTACTCTTAAGAAAATTGTGGTTGAAATACACATAACACAAAATTTACCTTCTTAACTGTTTCTTAAGTGTGCAGTTCAGTACTGCATGCCTCATTTTATTGTACCTTGCTTTATTGTGCTTCACAGATATTGCATGTTTTACAAATTGAAGGTCTGGGCAACCCTGCGTTGAGCAAGTCTATCAGCACCATTTTTCTGAGCATTTGCTCACTTCATGTCTCTGTGTCACTTTTTGGTAATTCTTGCAATATTTCAAACTTTTTCATTATTATATTTGTTATGGTGATCTGTGATCAGTGATCTTTGATGTTACTACTATGACTGGCTGAAGGCTCAGATGATGGTTAGCATTTTTTAGCAATAAAGTATATTTAAAGCAAGGTATGTCCATTTTTTTTAGCGATAAAGCTATTGCACACTTAACACTACAGTAAACAGAACTTTCAGATGCACTTGGAAACCAGAAAATTCATGTGACTCACTTTATTGCAATATTTGCTTTATTGTGATGGTCTGGAACTAAACCTGTAATATCTATATCTGTGTCCCACCCTTTTATTTGGTAACTAAATCTTAGTTGGAGTCTACCTTTCTCATCTCACTTATCTTGTACTTTGTGTTCCCATTGTCACCATCCTTACTTGCATGTAAACTCTTATCGTGTGTCTGGACTTTTGTCTAAATAGCATCTCAACTTTCAATGTTTCCTCTGCAGTCAGTCAGCATTTCCTCCCACAAAACTTTTGGTTGACACCACCTTTAGGATTTAGTACAAATTCCTTAGTCTGATATTCAGGACCTCCTAAAATTGGGTTCCAGTCTGTCTTTCCACCTTTAATAATAATTTTTTTTTTTTTTTTTAAGAAGAGGTTGGGGTTAGGAGTTTAGTAAGTTATTTATTTATTTTTGCTGTGTTGGGTCTTCGTTTCTGTGCGAGGGCTTTCTCTAGTTGTGGCAAGCGGGGGCCAGTCTTCATCGCGTTGCGCGGGCCTCTCACTATCGCGGCCTCTCTTGTTGCAGAGCACAGGCTCCAGACGCGCAGGCTCAGTAGTCGTGGCTCACAGGCCCAGTTGCTCCGTGGCATGTGGGATCCTCTCATACCAGGGCTCAAACCCGTGTCCCCTGCATTAGCAGGCAGATTCTCAACCACTGCGCCACCAGGGAAGCCCAATTATGTTGTTTTGATAACCAGTGATTGCTTATTAACTTCCAGGTTGTGTGAAGCACCATACATGCATGGTTTTATTTAATTTATTCCTATAAAGTAGGTACTGTAATTACCACTGTTGAGGAAATAGAGGTGGAGGGTTCTAAATAACATGCCCAAGCTAGTACAAGTTATAGTTGTAACTTCTGTCTCCTGAATGCCTTGAGTAGACCTATCCCTAACCACCAAGTACGTTTCCACCTTCATCCTAGCTCTTTCACTTTGCAGATCCACAGCTTGGAAGGCCCTTGCTTGTTCCTTTCTTCTCTCTCTCAGAGTCTCATTCTATTCACCCTTCAATGCCTAGCTCAAGTTCCATCTGTTCAGTGATTTTTTTTTTTTTTCCCTCCCTGCCTCCTGGCAGTTTATAGAATACTCACTAGCCTGACCACATATTGTTTTACTTTTATTGCCTTGAATCTGTATTTTTTAATATATGAATGATTTAGTTTAGTCTTTAGATTTTTAGCCTCCTTAAGGTTGAGGGCTTGGATTATAGGGTTTTTTTGTTTTGTTTTGTTTTTTTGCGGTACGCAGGCCTCTCACTGTTGTGGCCTCTCCCGTTGCGGAGCACAGGCTCCGGATGCGCAGGCTCAGCGGCCACGGCTCACAGGCCCAGCCGCTCCGCAGCATGTGGGATCTTCCCGGACCGGGGCACGAACCCGTGTCCCCTGCATCGGCAGGCGGACTCTCAACCACTGCACCACCAGGGAAGCCCCAGCAGGCAGGTTCTTAACCACTGTGCAACCAGGGAAGCTCCCACACATTTTTTATGGAGTTCATCTTGCCTCTGATAAAAGAATCATTGATCTTTATATACAACATAAAAGTATGTAACTATATTTTGCTGCATTTGCTTAGCCTTTTACCAAATATTAAACTTGTCATGAACATTTAATGACAGCATAATATTCCAAAGAGTGGCTGTACATTGCTTTTTTTTTTTTGCGGTACGCGGGCCTCTCACTGTTGCGGCCTGTCCCATTGTGGAGCACAGGCTCCGGATGCGCAGGCTCAGCAGCCATGGCTCACGGGCCCAGCCGCTCCGCAGCATGTGGGATATTCCCGGACTGGGGCATGAACCCGTGTTCCCTGCATTGGCAGGCGGACTCTCAACCACTGCGCCACCAGGGAAGCCCCACATTGCTTGTTTTTATAATACAATTTTCAAAATAGATTTTGTTGGTGGCACATTTGAGAATTTTATTGTTATTATTTTTTAACATCTTTATTGCAGTATAATTGCTTTACAGTGGTGTTAGGTTCTGCTTTATAACAAAGTGAATCAGCTATACATATACATATATCCCAATATTTCCTCCCTCTTACATCTCCCTCCCACCCTCCCTATCCCACCCCTATAGGTGGTCACAAAGCACCAAGCTGATCTCCCTGTGCTATGCGGCTGCTTCCCACTAGCTATCTATTTTACATTTGGTACTATATGGACTGGCTGAATGGATACAAAAACAAGACCCATATATATGCTGTCTACAAGAGACCCACTTCAGACCTAGGGACGTATACAGACTGAAAGTGAGGGGATGGAAAAAGATATTCCATGCAAATGGAAATCAAAAGAAAGCTGGAGTAGCAGTTCTCATATCAGACAAAATAGACTTTAGAATAAAGACTATTACAGGAGACAAAGGAGGACACAGCATAATGATCAAGGGATCAATCCAAGAAGATGATATAACAATTGTAAATATTTATGCACCCAACATAGGAGCACCTCAGTACAGAAGGCAAATGCTAACAAACGTAAAAAAGGAAATCGACAGTAACACAATCATGGTAGGAGACTCTTAACACCCCACTTTCACCAATGGACAGATAATCTAAAATGAAAATAAATAAGGAAACACAAGCTTTAAATGGTACATTAAACAAGATGGACTTAAGTGATATTTATAGGACATTCCATCCAAAAACAACAGAATACACTTTTTTCTCAAGTGCTCATGGAACATTCTCCAGGATAGATCATATCTTGGGTCACAAATCAAGCCTTGGTAAATTTAAGAAAATTGAAATTGTATCAAGTATCTTTTCCAACCACAATGCTATGAGACTAGATATCAATTACAGGAAAATATCTGTAAAAAATACAAACACATGGAGGCTAAACAATACGCTACTAAATAACCAAGAGATCACTAAAGAAATCAGAGGAAATTAAAAAATACCGAGAAACAAATGACAATGAAAACACGACGACCCAAAACCTATGGGATGCAGCAAAAGCAGTTCTAAGAAGAAAGTTTATAACAATACAATCCTACCTCAAGAAACAAGAAACATCTCAAACAACCTAACCTTACACCTAAAGCAATTAGAGAAAGAAGAACAAAAAAACCCCAAGGTTAGCAGAAGGAAAGAAATCATAAAGATAAAATCAGAAATAAATGAAGGAAATGATAGCAAAGGTCAATTAAACTAAACACTCGTTCTTTGAGAAGGTAAACAAAATTCATAAACCATTAGCCAGACTGATCAAGAAAAAAAGGGAGAAGACTCAAATCAACAGAATTAGAAATGCAAAAGGAGAAGTAACTGACACTGCATAAACACAAGGATCATCAGAGATTACTACAAGCAACTATATGCCAGTAAAATGGACAACCTGGAAGAAATGGACAAATTCTTAGAAAAGTACAACCTTCTGGGACTGAACCCGGAAAAAATAGAAAATATAAACAGACCAATCACAAGCGCTGAAATTGAGACTGTGATTAAAAATCTTCCAACAAACAAAAGCCCAGGACCAGATGGCTTCACAGGCGAATGCTATCAAACATTTAGAGAAGACCTAACACCTATCCTTCTCAAACTCTTCCTAAAATATAGTAGAGGGAGGAACACTCCCAAACTCATTCTACGAGGCCACCATCACCCTGATACCAAAACCAGACAAGGATGTCACAAAAAAAGAAAACTACAGGCCAATATCACTGATGAACATAGATGCAAAAATCTTCAACAAAGTACTAGCAAACAGAATCCAACAGCACATTAAAAAGATCATACGCATGATCAAGTGGGGATTATTCCAGAAATGCAAGGATTCTTCAATATACGCAAATCAATCAATGTGATATACCATATTAATAAATTGAAGGAGAAAAACCATATGATCATCTCAATAGATGCAGAAAAATCTTTCGACAAAATTCAGCACCGATTTATGCTAGAAACCCTCCAGAAAGTAGGCATAGAAGGAACTTACCTCAACATAATAAAGGCCGTATATGACAAAACCACAGCCAACATCATTCTTGATGGTGAAAAACTGAAACCATTTCCTCTAAGACCAGGAATAAGACAAGGTTGTCCACTCTCACCACTATTATTCAGCATAGTTTTGGAAGTTTTAGCCACAGCAATCAGAGAAGAAAAAGAAATAAAACAAATCCAAACTGGAAAAGAAGAAGTAAAGCTGTCACTGTTTGCAGATGACATGATATTATACATAGAGAATCCTAAAGTTGCTACCAGAAAACTACTAGAGCTAATCAATGAATTTGGTAAAGTAGCAGGATACAAAATTAATGCACAGAAATCTCTTGCATTCCTATACACTAATGATGAAAAATCTGAAAAAGAGATTAAGGAAACACCCCCATTGCCCTTGCAACAAAAAGAATAAAATACCTAGGAATAAAGCTGCCTATGGAGACAAAAGACCTGTATGCAGAAACTATAAGACACTGAGAATTTTAAAGAATAAACATTCTTTCCCCTTGAAAAAAGTTTCAGGAAAATTGAAAACAATAACAACAAAAACACCCCTGTGATGATCCTTCTGTTGTGTGTTACTGTGTGAACAGAATTGGTTACTGTTCTGACCACATTCTTATACACTCAAAAGTAACAGCCACAAATTACAATAAAGTTATTTAAAGCATCTTTAAAAGTCCATGTATTTGAGATGCTGTCTTCTGAAACCTTTCGCTATTTTAGTAAAGACTGTTAGGTTCCTCTATGGCTGTTGGAAAGCTTATCCTTCTGTCTGTAGATTTGGTAATCAAGAACGTTAAGAAATAAACTCAAAGTGCGGATGGAGAGAACCTACCTCAACATAATAAAGGCCATTTATGACAAACCCACAGCCAGCGTCATACTCAATGGTGAAAAACTGAAAGCCTCCCCACTAAATTCAGGAACAAGACAAGGATGCCCACTCTCACTGCTTCTATTTAACATAGTGTTGGAAGTCCGGGCACAACAGTCAGACAAGAGAAAGAAATAAAAGGTATCCAGTGGGCTTCCCTGGTGGCGCAGTGGTTGGGAGTCCGCCTGCCGATGCAGGGGACACGGGTTTGTGCCCCGGTCCGGGAAGATCCCACATGCCACAGAGCGGCTGGGCCCGTGAGCCATGGCTGCTGGGCCTGTGCGTCCGGAGCCTGTGCTCCACAACGGGAGAGGCCACAACAGAGAGAGGCCCGTGTACCGCAAAAAAAAAAAAAAAGGTATCCAAATTGAGAGCAAGAGGTAAAACTGTCACTATTTGCAGATGACGTGATACTCAATATAGAGAACCCGAAAATTTCCGCACAGAAACTATTAGAACTAATAAATGATTTCAGCAAAGTAGCAGGAAAGAGAAAGTGAAAAAACCATCCCATTTAAAATTGCATCAAGCGAAACAAAACAAAACAAAAAACTTAGGAATAAACTTAACCAAGGAGATGAAAGGCCTATATGCTGAAAACTGTAAAGCATTGATAAAGGAATTGAAGATGATTCAAAGAAATGGAAAGATATCCAATGCTCTTGGATTGGAAGAATTAACATTGTTAAAATGGCCATGCTATCCAAAGCAATCTACAGATTTAACGCAATGTCTATCAAATTTCCCATGACATTTTTCACAGAACTAGAACAAATAATCCTAACATTTATATGGAACCACAAAAGACCCAGAATTGCTAAAGCAATCCTGAGAAAAAAGAACAAACCTGGAGGTATAACCCTTCCAGACTTCAGACTATACTACAGAGCTACAGTAATCAGAACAATGTGGTATTGACACAAAAACAGGCACAAAGATCAATGGAATAGAATAGAGATCCCAGAAATAAACCCACACATCTATGGTCAATTAATCTATAACAAAGGGGGCAAGAATATATGATGGAGAAAAGACAGTTTCTTCAGCAAGTGGTGTTGGGAAAGCTGGACAGCTGTATGTAAAACAGTGAAATTAGAACATTGCCTCACACAGTATACTTCGTAAATAAACTCAAAATGGTTTAAAGACCTAAATGTAAGACATGACACCATAAAACTGCTAGAAGAGAACATAGGCAAAACATTCTTTACCATAAATCATGGCAATATTTTCTTAGATCAGCCTCCAAGGCAAAAGAAATAAAAGCAAAAATAAACAAATGGGACCTAATTAAACTTAAAAGCTTTTGCACAGCAAAGGAAACCATCAGTAAAAGGAAAAGACAGCCTATGGAATGGGAGAAAATGTTTGCAAGTGATGCGACCAACAAGGGGTTAATATCCAAAATATACAAACAGCTCATACAACTCAAAAGAGACAAACAACCCAATCAAAAAATGGACAGAAGATCTGAATAGACATTTTCCAAAGAAGACGTACAGATGGCCAACAGGCACATGAAAAGATCCTCAACATTGCTAATTAGAGAAATGC
Organism: Orcinus orca; assembly: GCF_937001465.1. Lineage (NCBI taxonomy): Eukaryota > Metazoa > Chordata > Mammalia > Artiodactyla > Delphinidae > Orcinus > Orcinus orca. The sequence goes on from NC_064572.1 coordinate 30,756,510, forward strand.
AAAGCAAAACCACACATACCAGTCAGGATGGCTATCATCAAAAAATCTACAAATAATAAATGCTGGAGAAGATGTGGAGAAAAGGGAACGCTCAAACACTGTTGGTGGGAATGTAAATTGGTGCAGCCACTGTGGAAAACAGTATGGAGGCTCCTTACAAAACTGAAAATAGAACTACCATATGATCCAGCAATCCCACTCCTGGGCATATAAACAGAAAAAATGAAAACCATTTCAAAAGATATATGCACCCCAGTGTTCATAGCTGCACTGTTTACAATAGCCAAGACATGGAAGCAACCTAAGGATCCACTGACAGATGAACCAATAATGATGTGATACACACACATACACACACACACACACACACACACACACACACACACACACACACCACATCAATGTAATATTACTCTGCCATAGAAAAGAATGAAATAATGCCATTTGCAGCAACATGGGTGGATCTAGGGATTATCAGACTAAGGAAGTAAGTCAGACAGAGAAAGACAAATATATGATATCACTTAGATGAGGAATCTAAAAATATGATACAAAGGAACTTATTTACAAAACAGAAATAGACTCACAGACATAGAAAACAAATTTATAGTTACCAAATGGGAGGGGCAGGAAGGGACAAATTAGGAGTATGGGATTAACAGATACAAACTACTTTACATAAAATAGATAAGCAACAAGGATTTACTGTATAGCACAGGGAATTATACTCAATATCATGTAATAACCTATAATGGAATATAATCTACAAAAAAAATCACTCTGCTGTACACCTGAAACTGACACAATATTGTAAATTGACTATATTTTTAAAAAAAAGAATATTAAGAAACAATCATATAGGGACTTCCCTGGTGGTGCAGTGGCTAGGACTCTGCGCTCCCAATGCAGGGAGCTGGAGTTCGATCCCTGGTCAGGGAACTGGATCCCACATGCATGCCACAACTGGGAGTTTGCATGCCACAACTAAGGAGCCCACGTGCTGCAGCTAAGGCACTTGCCTGCTACAACTAAGACCCAGTGCAACCAAATAAATTAAAAAAAAAAAAAAGAAATAATCATCATATAAACTCTTCTTTTAGAATTGCTATCTGGTGTTTTTATAGCTTGGGATTCTTTCATGTAGGTGTGTACTTGTACTAAAAAAAAATTAGTTCCCTCTGTTATACATTTGTTTCCAGTTTTTTTGCTATTATTTGCATTGCTATAGTAGATAACTTGGTGCAATCATCATTGCTCCTGTATGAGATTATAGAATGTGTTCCTAAAAGCAGAAGGTATGAGAATTACTGTCTGCTTACATCTTTGCCCCTGTAAAGTGTTACCAACTTTCGATAACAACACCAAACTGTCTAAATATACATTGGTACCTCAGTGTATATTTAATTTGCATCAAGTGACTGAAGTTGAACATCTATTTTTTTTTAAAGATTTTTTTTTAAAGACCTAGACCACTTTTAAAGTCTTTATTGAATTTGTTACAATATTGCTTCTGTCTTACATTTTGGTGTTTTGGCTGTGAGGCATGTGGGATCTTAGCTCCCTGACCAGAGATTGAACCTGCATCCCCTGCATTGGAAGGCAAAGTCTTAACCACTGGACTGCCAGGGAAGTTCCTGAACATCTATTTAAAGAACTGTATGTTTTTGTTTTTTTTTCTGTGTACCACGTATCTTATTTCTTAAGTCTTATAGTGATGTTGGTCTTTTTCTTTGTGATTTAACAGGAGCTCTTTGGTGAAAAAATGATACCTCAATGTATATTTAATTTGCATTAACTGAGTGAAGTTGAACATTATTTAAAGAACTGGGTTCTTTTTGTTTGTTTCTCTGTGCACCAGATCTCCAATTTATTAACTATTATAGTTATATTGGTCTTTTTCTTTGTAATTTAATAGGAGCTCCTTTTTTTTTTTTTTTTAACATTTAAATCCCTTAAGTCTGAATCTACACATTCAACTTCTAGGCACATTTTAAGGGCTGTATTATGTATGACAGTAGGGAGCTACCTGTAGTTGCTGAGTGAATAAAATATTAGTCCTTAAAATATCTGAAGACAATTATGTGCATGGAGGTTAGATTAGATTCATTCCTTCTCCTTGTGGAGAAGCAAATTTCAGCTAAACACATGCAAGAATTTTCTTTGATTATGTCAGCTTTAACATTGAATGGGTATCCTTGGGACTAGATGGATTCTTTATTAGATCAGTTACTGGAAAGGAGATACTGACCCTTGTTCCTATTCATTGCGCAAAATAGGCACTTAGTGTTGAATAAATGAATGTTTGGATGATCAGGAAGGTTAGATTAGCTGCCTTCTAAAAACGCTTCTTTTAAATTTCCATATTGTTTTTATTTTAAAGATACTAATTTCAATGTCTACATATATTTTTATATAACTATGAATGTATTTCTTTTCTCCTTTCTTGCCTAATTTCCTTTCTCTCTTTTTGTTCCATTTGCTGTAAGGTAACCATGAGTATTTATCCTTCCTTATTTTTCTCCATACTTGAATCTTTATCCTATCTCTTTCTTGTCTACCTACCTATCCATACATACACACTCTCCTACATGCATATATGTAGTGTTTTTCATTTAACTTTGTTTTATAAAATTGGATCATATTATGCCTTCTTTTCTGTATCTTGTTTTTCTCGCTCAGTAATAATTAGTAGAACTTCCTCTAAGTCAACTAGTTTAGCTCTAAGTCATTCATTTAATGGGTATATAAAATATGGCATTATATATGAGATTACTCCCTGGTGCAGCTGGTACCATTGTTTATTTAGTTAATTCCTTGCCCATGAACATTTACTTTGTTTCCCATTTTTGTTGCTGTGAACATTGTAGTATTCATCTTTTGTGGCACATTTATTCTTTTTTTAAAAAATAAATTTATTTATTTACTTATTTATTTATTTTTGACTGCGTTGGGTCTTCGTTGCTGCACACGGGCTTTCTCTAGTTGTGGCAAATGGGGGTTACACTTCGTTGTGGTGCACGGGCTTCTCATTGTGGTGGCTTCTCTTGTTGTGGAGCACAGGCTCTAGGTGCGTGAGCTTCAGTAGTTGTGGCTCACGGGCTCAGTAGTTGTGGCTCATAGGCTCTAGAGTGCAGGCTCAGTAGTTGTGACACACGGGCTTTGTTGCTCTGTGGCATGTGGAAACTTCCTGGACCAGGGCTCGAACCCGTGCTTGAACCCATGTGCCCTGCATTGGCAGGTGGATTCTTAACCACTGTGCCACCAGGGAAGTCCCACATTCAGGACTTCCCACTCCTCAGCAATCAGGAGTGGGATTGCTGGTTTAAAAGATGTATACATATGATATGTGTATATTTAGTAATATTTAATGATTACTGTCAGGTTGTTTTCTAAAACCAACTACATAAGAGAGTCTTTCTAAGGTCCCTGCTGATTCATGGAAGACCATAAAATATAATTATGTAGCCTTTTAATAGTTGTTAGTTACAGGATTTGCTGGATTCTTAAAAGACTTTATCTGAAGAGTTATCCTTATAAAACCGATTATCTTTCTGTGTTCTGGGTGGCTGTGTTGCTTTAATACAAAGTAAAATTCCCTACTCAGAGCTCTACTTCATGTACTTAGTACCAGTATAATAGTCTAATAGACTAGAGAGTAAATGGAATTGAGACAGTTTTTTTTTTTTTTTAAACATCTTTATTGGAGCATAATTGCTTTACAATGGTATGTTAGTTTCAGCTTCACAACAAAATGAATCAGTTATATATATACATATGTTCCCATATCTCTTCCTGCTTGCGTCACCCTCCCTCCCACCCTCCCTATCCCACCCCTCCAGGCGGTCACAAAGCACCGAGCTGATCTCCCTGTGCTATGCAGCTGCTTCCCACTAGCTATCTACCTTACGTTTGGTAGTGTATACATGTCCATGCCTCTTTATTGCTTTGTCACCGTTTACCCTTCCCCCTCCCCATAGCCTCAAGTCCATTCTCTAGTAAGTCTGTGTCTTTATTCCTGTTTCACCCCTAGGTTTTTCATGACATTTTTTTTTTCTTAAATTCCATATATATGTGTTAGCATACGGTATTTGTCTCTCTCTTTCTGACTTACTTCACTCTGTATGACAGACTCTAGGTCTATCCACCTCATTACAAATAGCTCAATTTCGTCTCTTTTTATGGCTGAGTAATATTCCATTGTATATATGTGCCGCATCTTCTTTATCCATTCATCCGATGATGGACACTTAGGTTGTTTCCATCTCTGGGCTATTGTAAATAGAGCTGCAATGAACATTTTGGTACATGACTCTTTTTGAATTATGGTTTTCTCAGGGTATATGCCCAGTAGTGGGATTGCTGGGTCATATGGTAGTTCTATTTGTAGCTTTTTAAGGAACCTCCATACTGTTCTCCACAGTGGCTGTATCAATTTACATTCCCACCAACAGTGTAAGAGGGTTCCCTTTTCTCCACACCCTCTCCAGCATTTATTGTTTCTAGATTTTTTGATGATGGCCATTCTGACTGGTGTGAGATGATATCTCATTGTAGTTTTGATTTGCATTTCTCTAATGATTAGTGATGTTGAGCATTCTTTCATGTGTTTGTTGGCACTCTGTATATCTTCTTTGGAGAAATGTCTATTTAGGTCTTCTGCCCATTTTTGGATTGGGTTGTTTGTTCTTTTGTTATTAAGCTGCATGAGCTGCTTATAAATTTTGGAGATTAATCCTTTGTCAGTTGCTTCATTTGCAAATATTTTCTCCCATTCTGAGGGTTGTCTTTTGGTCTTCTTTATGGTTTCCTTTGCTGCGCAAAAGCTTTTAAGTTTCATTAGGTCCCATTTGTTTACTTTTGTTTTTATTTCCATTTCTCTAGGAGGTGGGTCAAAAAGGACCTTGCTGTGATTTATGTCATAGAGTGTTCTGCCTATGTTTTCCTCTAAGAGTTTGATAGTTTCTGGCCTTACATTTAGGTCTTTAATCCATTTTGAGCTTATTTTTGTGTATGGTGTTAGGGAGTGATCTAATCTCATACTTTCACATGTAGCTGTCCAGTTTTCCCAGCACCACTTATTGAATAGGCTGTCCTTTCTCCACTGTACATTTCTGCCTCCTTTGTCAAAGATAAGGTGACCATATGTGCGTGGGTTTATCTCTGGGCTTTCTATCCTGTTCCATTGATCTATATTTCTGTTTTTGTGCCAGTACCATACTGTCTTGATTACTGTAGCTTTGTAGTATAGTCTGAAGTCAGGGAGCCTGATTCCTCCAGCTCCATTTTTCGTTCTCAAGATTGCTTTGGCTATTCGGGGTCTTTTGTGTTTCCATACAAATTGTGAGATTTTTTGTTCTAGTTCTGTGAAAAATGCCAGTGGTAGTTTCATAGGGATTGCATTGAATCTGTAGATTGCTTTGGGTAGTAGAGTCATTTTCACAATGTTGATTCTTCCAATCCAAGAACATGGTATATCTCTCCATCTATTTGTATCATTTTTAATTTCTTTCATCAGTGTCTTATAATTTTCTGCATACAGGTCTTTTGTCTCCTTAGGTAGGTTTATTCCTAGGTATTTTATTCTTTTTGTTGCAATGGTAAATGGGAGTGTTTTCTTGATTTCACTTTCAGATTTTTCATCCTTAGTGTATAGGAATGCCAGAGATTTCTGTGCATTAATTTTGTATCCTGCTACTTTACCAAATTCATTGATTAGCTCTAGTAGTTTTCTGGTAGCATCTTTAGGATTCTGTATGTATAGTATCATGTCATCTGCAAACAGTGACAGCTTTACTTCTTCTTTTCCGATTTGGATTCCTTTTATTTCCTTTTCTTCTCTGATTGCTGTGGCTAAAACTTCCAAAACTATGTTGAATAAGAGTGGTGAGAGTGGGCAACCTTGTCTTGTTCCTGATCTTAATGGAAATGCTTTCATTTTTTCACCATTGAGGACGATGTTGGCTGTGGGTTTGTCATATATGGCCTTTATTATGTTGAGGCAAGTTCCCTCTATGCCTACTTTCCAGAGGGTTTTTATCATAAATGGGTGTTGAATTTTGTCAAAAGCTTTCTCTGCATCTATTGAGATGATCATATGGTTTTTCTCCTTCAATTTGTTAATATGGTATATCACGTTGATTGATTTGCGTATATTGAAGAATCCTTGCATTCCTGGAATAAACCCCACTTGATCATGGTGTATGATCCGTTTAATGTGCTGTTGGATTCTGTTTGCTAGTATTTTGTTGAGGATCTTTGCATCTATGTTCATCAGTGATATTGGCCTGTAGTTTTCTTTCTTTGTGACATCCTTGTCTGGTATTGGTATCAGGGTGATGGTGGCCTCGTAGAATGAGTTGGGGAGTGTTCCTCCCTCTGCTATATTTTGGAAGAGTCTGAGGAGGATAGGTGATAGCTCTTCTCTAAATGTTTGATAGAATTCGCCTGTGAAGCCATCTGGTCCTGGGCTTTTGCTTGTTGGAAGATTTTTAATCACAGTTTCAATTTCAGTGCTTGTGATTGGTCTGTTCATATTTTCTATTTCTTCCTGATTCAGTCTTGGCAGGTTGTGCCTTTCTAAGAATTTGTCCATTTCTTCCAGGTTGTCCATTTTATTGGCATAGAGTTGCTTGTAGTAATCTCTCATGATCTTTTGTATTTCTGCAGTGTCAGTTGTTACTTCTCCTTTTTCATTTCTAATTCTATTGATTTGAGTCTTCTCCCTTTTTTTCTTGATGAGTCTGGCTAATGGTTTATCAATTTTGTTTATCCTTTCAAAGAACCAGCTTTTAGTTTTATTGATCTTTGCTATCGTTTCCTTCATTTCTTTTTCATTTATTTCTGATCTGATTTTTATGATTTCTTTCCTCCTGCTAACTTTGGGGTTTTTTTGTTCTTCTTTCTCTAATTGCTTTAGGTGCAAGGTTCGGTTGTTTATTCTAGATGTTTCCTGTTTCTTAAGGTAAGATTGTATTGCTATAAACTTCCCTCTTAGAACTGCTTTTGCTGCATCCCATAGATTTTGAGTCGTCGTGTCTCCATTGTCATTTGTTTCTAGGTATTTTTTGATTTCCCCTTTGATTTCTTCAGTGATCACTTCGTTATTAAGTAGTGTATTGTTTAGCCTCCATGTGTTTGTATTTTTTACAGATCTTCTCCTGTGATTGATATCGAGTCTCATAGCGTTGTGGTCGGAAAAGATACTTGATACAATTTCAATTTTCTTAAATTTACCAAGGCTTGATTTGTGACCCAAGATATGATCTATCCTGGAGAATGTTCCATGAGCACTTGAGAAAAATGTGTATTCTGTTGTTTTTGGATGGAATGTCCTATAAATATCAATTAACTCCATCTCATTTAATGTATCATTTAAAGCTTGTGTTTCCTTATTTATTTTCATTTTGGATGATCTGTCCATTGGTGAAAGTGGGGTGTTAAAGTCCCCTACTATGAATGTGTTACTGTCGATTTCCCCTTTTATGGTTGTCAGTATTTGCCTTATGTATTGAGGTGCGCCTATGTTGGGTGCATAAATATTTACAATTGTTATATCTTCCTCTTGGATCGATCCCTTGATCATTATGTAGTGTCCTTCTTTGTCTCTTCTAATAGTCTTTGTTTTAAAGTCTATTTTGTCTGATATGAGAATTGCTACTCCAGCTTTCTTTTGGTTTCCATTTGCATGAAATACCTTTTTCCATCCCCTTACTTTCAGTCTGTATGTGTCTCTAGGTCTGAAGTGGGTCTCTTGTAGACAGCAAATATATGGGTCTTGTATTTGTATCCATTCAGCCAATCTGTGTCTTTTGGTGGGAGCATTTAGTCCATTTACATTTAAGGTAATTATCGATATGTGTGTTCCCATTCCCATTTTCTTAATTGTTTGGGGTTTGTTATTGTAGGTCTTTTCCTTCTTTTGTGTTTCTTGCCTAGAGAAGTTCCTTTAGCAGTTGTTGTAGAGCTGGTTTGGTGGTGCTGAACTCTCTCAGCTTTTGCTTGTCTGTAAAGGTTTTAATTTCTCCATCAAATCTGAATGAGATCCTTGCTGGGTAGAGTAATCTTGGTTGCAGGTTTTTCTCCTTCAACACTTTAAATATGTCCTGCCACTCCCTTCTGGCTTGCAGAGTTTCTGCTGAAAGATCAGCTGTTAACCTTATGGGGATTCCTTTGTGTGTTATTTGTTGTTTTTCCCTTGCTGCTTTTAATATGTTTTCTTTGTATTTAATTTTTGACAGTTTGATTAATATGTGTCTTGGCATATTTCTCCTTGGATTTATCCTGTATGGGACTCTCTGTGCTTCCTGGACTTGATTAACTATTTCCTTTCCCATATTAGGGAAGTTTTCAACTATAATCTCTTCAAATATTTTCTCAGTCCCTTTCTTTTTCTCTTCTTCTTCTGGAACCCCTATAATTCGAATGTTGGTACGTTTAATGTTGTCCCAGAGGTCTCTGAGACTGTCCTCAGTTCTTTTCATTCTTTTTTCTTTATTCTGCTCTGCAGTAGTTATTTCCACTATTTTATCTTCCAGGTCACTTATCCGTTCTTCTGCCTCAGTTATTCTGCTATTGATCCCATCTAGAGTACTTTTAATTTCATTTATTGTGTTGTTCATCATTGCTTGTTTCATCTTTAGTTCTTCTAGGTCCTTGTTAACTGATTCTTGCATTTTGTCCATTCTATTGTCCATTCTATCTCCAAGATTTCGGATCAACCTTACTATCATTATTCTGAATTCTTTTTCAGGTAGACTGCCTATTTCCTCTTCATTTGTTAGGTCTGATGGGTTTTTATCTTGCTCCTTCATCTGCGGTGTGTTTTTCTGTCTTTTCATTTTGCTTATCTTACTGTGTTTGGGGTCTCCTTTTTTGCAGGCTGAAGGTTCGTAGTTCCTGTTGTTTTTTGTGTCTGTCCCCAGTGGCTAAGGTTGGTTCAGTGGGTTGTGTAGGCTTCCTGGTGGAGGGTACTAGTGCCTGTGTTCTGGTGGATGAGGCTAGATCTTGTCTTTCTGGTGGGCAGGTCCACGTCTGGTGGTGTGTTTTGGGGTGTCTGTAGACTTATTATGATTTTGGGCCGCCTCTCTGCTAATGGGTGGGATTGTGTTCCTGTCTTGCTAGTTGTTTGGCATAGGATGTCCAGCACTGTAGCTTGCTGGTCGTTGAGTGAAGCTGGGTGCTGGCGTTGAGATGGAGATCTCTCGGAGATTTTTGCTGTTTGATATTATGTGCAGCTGGGAGGTCTCTTGTGGATCAGTGTCCTGAAGTTGGCTCTCCCACCTCAGAGGCACAGCACTGACTCCTGGCTGCAGCACCAAGCGCCTTTCATCCACAGGGCTCCTTAATTTGGGATGATTCGTTGTCTATTCAGGTATTCCACAGATGCAGGGTATATCAAGTTGATTGTGGAGCTTTAATCCGCTGCTTCTGAGGCTGCTGGGAGAGATTTCCCTTTCTCTTCTTTGTTCTCACAGTTCCCAGGGGCTCAGCTTTGGATTTAGACCCGCCTGTGCGTGTAGGTCGCCGGAGGGCGTCTGTTCTTTGCTCAGACAGGACGGGGTTAAAGGAGCCGCTGATTCGGAGGCTCTGGCTCACTCAGGCCCGGGGGGTAGGGAGGGGCACGGAGTGTGGGGCGGGCCTGCGGCGGCAGAGGCCGGCGAGACGTTGCAGCCTGAGGCGCGCCTGTGCGTTCTCCCGGGGGAGTTGTCCCTGGATCCCGGGACCCTGGCAGTGGCGGGCTGCACAGGCTCCCCGGAAGGGCGTGTGGCTAGTGACCTGTGTTCGCACACAGGCCTCCCGGTGGCGGCAGCAGCGGCCCTAGCGTCTCATGTCTGTCTCTGGGCTCCGCACTTTTAGCCGCGGCTCGCGCCCGTCCCTGGAGCTCTCTCAAGCAGCGTTCTTAATCCCCTCTCCTCGTGCACCAGGAAACAAAGAGGGACGTAAAAGTCTCTTGCCTCTTCTGCAGTTCCAGACTTCTCCCCGGACTCTCTCCCGGCCAGCCGCGGTGCACTAACGCCCTGCAGGCTGTGTTCACGCCGCCAACCTCAGTCCTCTCCCGGCGCTCCGACAAAAGCCGGAGCCTCAGCTCCCAGTCCCGCCCGCCCCGGCGGGCGAGCAGACAAGCCTCTCGGCTGGCGAGTTCCGGTCGGCCCGATCCTCTGCGCTGGAATCTGTCCGCTTTGCCCTCCGCACCCCTGTTGCTGTGCTCTCCTCCGCGGCTCCCAAGCTCCCCCACTCCGCCTCCCAAAGTCTCCACCCGCGAAGGGGCTTCCTAGTGTGTGGACACTTTTCCTCCTTCACAGCTCTCTCCCGCTGGTGCAGGACCCGTCCCTGTCCTTTTGTCTCTGTTTAGTTTTTTCTTTTGCCCTACCCAGGTACGTGGGGGGTTTCTTGCCTTTTGGGAGGTCTGAGGTCTTCTGCCAGCGTTCAGTAGATGCTCTGTAGGAGTTGTTCCACGCGTAGATGTATTTCTGGTGTATCTGTGGGGAGGAACGTGATCTCCGCGTCTTACTCTTCCGCCATCTTCCCGGAAGTCCTCGAGACAGTTTTTAAAATCTGACTTTGGGGATGAGGTTGGGAAATAAAGGCCATTTTGGTAATTGATTTTTATCTTTAAATTGGGTATTCGCTTGGTTACAGGAGGATTAATTAAAGAATCTCTTTCTCTGGTAATCTCGCAGCTTGAACAGATAAATATAGAGCACCAATGTTCAGAAGGGGAATGCTGTAGAAAATGTGTGGGTAGCTGTTGTAGTTTTACACAGCTGATAACATCTAGAATAAAGAATAGATGAAAATGCTCATTGAGGTTTAGTGTTCTTGAAACATCATCAGATATACCATTCCCCAAGCCTGGCATTCAGAGCCATTCATATTATTGCCTATCTTGCATATCTAAGATATTTTCCACCCAGCTCAACACACTTTTTCTTAATTCCATATTTCATGTTTGCCACACTCATTCCCAGTGCTATTCATTTGTTCTCATCCTTTAGAAGTCATATATCTCCCCTTCTACACCCCTGTAGAAAGATGGATTACAGTCCATCGTTTCAGTACTCAAGTGCCAGCTCCTTCATGAAGCCTCTGACATCTCCAATCCACACTGATCCTTTTTAGCTCTTAACTCCTATAGCACTGATATTTTGAATTTCTTCAAACTGGTTCCCAAGTACTATGCATTTATGTAGCAGTAAAGAGGTTTTTTTTGTTTTGTTTTGTTATTTAGTTTTTATTGAATGCCTCTTGTATGTGCAGCACTATTCTAAATACTAGATATATGGGGATGAACAAGCTAGACGATGTCCCTGTCCTCATGGAGTTTATATTCTTGTGGGGAGAGGCAGCCAATAAATAAAATAATTAATAAGAAAATAGCAGACAGTAAGAATCTGATGAAAACATTTATGAAGAATGAATCTGATACCTTAGTTGCAAATGGCAGAACCCCCTCTAGTTATTTAAAACAAAAAATTTTTTTTTCCCATTTTAAAAAAATGAAGTATAGTTGATTTACAGTGCTTCAGGTGTATAGCAAAGTGATTCAGCTATGTACATATTCTTTTTCAGATTCTTTTTCATTATAGGTTATTACAAGATATTGAATATAGTTCCCTGTGGTATATAGTAAGTCCTTGCTCTTTATTTTATATATAGTAGCTTGTATCTGTTAATCCCAAGTCCCTAAATTTATTCCCCCCTTTCCCCTTGGGTAACCATAAGTTTCTATGTCTGTGAGTCTATTTCTATTTTGTAAATAAGTTCCTTTGTATCATATTTTTAGATTCCACATCTAAGTGATAACATACAATATTTGTCTTTCTTTGTCTGACTTACTTCACTTAGTATGATAATCTCTAGGTCTACCCACGTTGCTGCAAATGGCATTATTTCATTCTTTTCTATGGCAGAGTAATATTCCATTGATTGTGTGTGTGTGTGTGTGTGTGTGTATGTGTGTGTGTGTGTACACTACATCTTCTTTATCCATTCATCTGTTGATGGATGCTACTTAGCTAGGAACATTGCCCAATTTATACCACTGGTGACTCCACCGCTTTTGCCACTGAGAACAGGTATTTGAATTTGCACTGTCTATGCTGAGTATGAGATGCACCTGCCAGGACCTTTGCCATTTCTGTGTCTGAAAGAAAGCTGATATTTCTATGAAATGTTCTTCAGAATGGATTCCAAAACATGGTGTCTCCATTATATCATATTTGTGATTGGAATGTCTTGTGGATGTGTTTGATGGACAGAACATAGGTCATATACCTGCTTCCTGTTTGCAAGAGAGGCTGGGAAAGTGAATTTCTGACTTCTGACGTGGAGAGGCAGGACTCATGAGATGAGAAATTCTCCAAACATGGATGCTGATTAAAGGTGCTAGGTAGTTAAAAACCACAGGGAATCTGATACAGTAGAGAGGGTTGCAGGTTTAATTTATATTTGAGTACAGTGAAGGTCTTTCTGGGGTCAAGGTACTTAACCTGAGACCTAAATGACAAGAAGAAATCCATGTAATGATAAGGGTGAAGAATATTTCAGTAGAGGGAACAATGAAAAGGCCCTGGTTTGGGATCAGGATGAGGGGCTGGGGCACAAGATAGTGAATGAGGTTGGCCTATTAGAGGAACAGAAGGATGGCTGATATTGCTGGAGTGTGTTGAGTGCGAGGGATTATAGTGTGAGATTATGGAGAGATAGTTTTGTTTTAATGGAAGTTTGAAGGTGCTCATCTTACTTCCTTTTTCTTCCCCTGAGATGTCCTGTTGAGAGTAGGGATGTAATTGTAGATGTGGAGAAAAGAAAGACATTTCTGTGTTATTAAACCCCATGACCTGTTGGATATCATGGAGTGACTGAAATTATTTATATACTGTTTAGGAGGAGAACACCATGAGGTTTCAAGCAAAGATAAGAAATACTAGAAAGGCTATGTGCCAGTAAGTATTGGGATTAAGCCTTCTGTTTTCATTCCAGTGCCCCAACCCGGTGGGCCTTGAAAGAAATTGCTTCTTTATCCCTCTTCCCTTGATGTACAGGAACAGTGTTTTGTGGTTACAGTTACTTGTAATGCACTAACTCTAGTGACTGCTTCAGATTAGCAAAAGTCTCCAACCCCAAATAGCACTGACAGATCTTTCCTATTAAAGAATTGCATTATATAATGAAGTGATAGAAAACTGCTTTTTAGACTCCTTTTTAAAAAGAAATCAACTACAAGCCACAAGAAATATATTTTACATCAAAATTCAGTACACACACATATACACATACACAGACAAGTTAACAATCATTCTATGAAATAATACTTATGCTTACTATGCACAATGCACTCAGATATTTTTTGTATTACACTTATTTTTTTTAAATTGATTCTCCCTCTACTAAACTGATTTTATGACAGTTTAATAGGTCATATCTGGCAGTTTCAAAACTACTAGCTTAGGCTAATCACAGCTCACATGGGAGACAAGGGTCAAATTCAGAAACCATACTGCTACTGCACAATGGGGAAAAGGTGAAATCGTTATTGAGGCATCAGCCATTACAGCAATTAACATTGCCCACAGTGAACTTTCACATGCATTATCTTGTATGATCTTACAAAAGTAGTATTGGAAAAATCCAAGGGATATGCACACAAGGAAAAGAGATTTTATCTTCTCATTTTGAAGCTATGTTAAATCTTTCTGCATATTTAGGATAAGTACGTCATACTCAGAAACTGTACCTGGATGCATTCTCTGGAAAGCACCTGCAGGGTATGGCCAGCAGACATTATTAGAAATGACAATTAGAAGAATACATTTTAAAAGAAGGCAGAAAAGATATAGTTAGAGCAGAATGTCTAAAGACATTTTTCTGACCTCAGAAAACAGCTATGGGGCTTCCCTGGTGGCGCAGTGGTTAAGAGTCCGCCTGCTGATGCAGGGGACACGGGTTCGTGCCCTGGTCCGGGAAGATCCCACATGCCGCGGAGCGGCTGGGCCCGTGGGCCATGGCCGCTGAGCCTGCGCGTCCGGAGCCTGTGCTTAGCAACGGGAGAGGCCACAACAGTGAGAGGCCCGCATACCGCAAAAAAACAAAAACAAAAACAAAAAAAACAGCTATGATTTTTTTTTTCTGGTATGTTTGGTTGTATTTATTTCTCTTCAGAGTATTTAAAAGGAAAAAAAAATCATTTGTCTGCATCCAAAAATGTTAATAATTAAAGATGTACAGAGAACAAGCCTGTGAGAAAACAAAAGTTACTACCTCATTTAGGCTTAAGAGTCTTTTATTCTAGTCTGGTATTCTTGTCAGTGAGCACCCATGGAATGGATATTGGGAGGCTCAATGAGGTAGTAACTTTTAATGCTGTCCTTAACTTCAGTGTCACATGATAGGAATCTCTCTCTCTTTTTTTTTAAATGACAGCTTTATTGAGATATAATTTACATACCATAGTTTTCACCTTTTGTATACAGTTCAGTGGTTTTAAGTATATTCACAGAGTTCTGCACTATCCAATCCCAGAACATTTTCATCACCACAGAAAGAAATCGTGTACTTATTCGCAGTCACTGACCGTTCCCTCCTATATCCATCCCCTGGTAATCACTAATTTAACTTTCCTTTATCTATGGATTTTCCTAATATGAACATTTCACTTAAATGAAATCACACAATGCATGGGCTTTTGTAACTGATTTCTTTCACTTAACATAATGTTTTTAAAGTTCATCCATGTTATAGCATACTTCAATAATTCATTCTTTTTAGTGCATAATATAATCCATAATATTTCATTGTGTGGATATACATATTTTATTTATCCATTCATCAGTTAAATGATGTTTGGGTTGTTTCCATTTTTGACTAGTGCAAGTAATGCTGCTATGACCATTCCTGTACAGGTTTTTTTGTCGATGTATGTTTTCGTTTATGTTCGGTATATACCTGGGAGTAGAATTGCAGGGTCATAGGATAATTTTATGTTTAATTTTTTGAGGAACTGCCAAACTATTTGCTAAAGAGGCTGTACCATTTTACAATCCCAACAGCAATTTATGAAGGTTCTAACTTCTCTGCATCTTTACCAACACTCATTATTGACTTTTTTATTTTAGCCATGCTAGTGGGTGTGAAGTGGTACCTCTTTGTGGTTTTGATTTGCATTTCCCTAATACCTAATGATGTTGAACATACTTTCATGTGCTTATTAACCATTTGTATGTCTTCTTTGGAGAAATGCCTATTCAATCCTTAGCACAATTTTACTTTGGGTTGTTTGTCTTTCTCTTGTTGAGTTGTAATAGTAAGAATGCCTTTTAAAGCTTTTCTTCATTATGAATCTATCATCCATTCATTTTTCAAACTGACAACTCAGAGAATCTTTTCTCAAAGAAGGCAGTCATGTGTCCTTTTCAGTGTCTTTCAGTTTTTCAAAGTGTTGGTCATAAAGAGAGTAAGTCATGTTTTTTAAAAAGTAAAATGGAGATTGTTGATGTACAGACAGATAAATGGAAGAAATTATAAAGCACTATAAATTTTGATCAAGTGTTATAGGATCTGGTGAATTGAATTAAATCCCATTAATTCCTGTGGGAATCTGATTGAGCAAGGAAGGCATGACTGCTAAATGTGTCAAACAAATGCTGTTGGTTTCTGGCACACTCCTTCAGCACATTCCCTCACCAGGAATATAAGAAACATTTGTACCTAGTATTGCAAGGTTTTGTGTGTAACATTTAGATTATGTTTGTTTTACTCTCCCTCAAAATGAATTTGGGTATTCAAAGAATTCATAACTGGTTTAACTGGACCGTGAGAACGATTTACATAGTTATCATATGTACCATCTTTTGTAGTAGCAAATGGAGGCTATTAAGTGTATTCTCAGCTTGATTAAATTACAGGAGAGAGCATCCATGAGACCAGAAATGTCCTTTTGATTTATTTTTCTCTACATTTAGTGGGTTTAATGAGTGTAATCTTTCAGTAAGAGCTCTTATGCCTGATTAGTATTAAATGGGAAAAAATAAACAAATAGAATATCTGTAAGGAGTACTGAAAGAAAGGTAGAGAGAGTTCACACAGGCTTTGGTGCTAGACTGGGTTTCAGAATCTACCATTTTCTCCTTGGTTGACCTTGGACAAGCCACCTTAGTCTCACTAAACATTGGTCTTCTCATCTATAAAATGGGCTGGATAAAATCTATCTGGTAAGGTTGTCGAGGCAACGTATGAAAAGCATATAAGCTAGTGCTCAGTTGATGATACCTGCTATATAATATGTTTCGATTTAGATGGTCTTAGTCTTATTTAGCTCAATCTTTTTTTTTTTTTTTTCCGGTATGCGGGCCTCTCACGGTTGTGGCCTCTCCTGTTGCGGAGCACAGGCTCCGGACGCGCAGGCTCAGCGGCCATGGCTCACGGGCCCAGCCGCTCCGCAGCATGTGGGATCTTCCCGGACCGGGGCACGAACCCGTGTCCCCTGCATCGGCAGGCGGACTCTCAACCACTGCACCACCAGGGAAGCCCTGCTATTTATATTTAATGATGTTAAAACAAATGACAATGAAAGCATAATTTCTTACCTCTTATTCACATTTCAGATAAAGAACCTCTTTTGACTTGACGGATAGTATGAGGATAGTGAAGAGTCTGTAGGAGCGCATAGAGTTATCCCAGAAAAAAATAAACTACATGGTAGTCAGAACTTACATATGAAATTGTCTGAGGTACAGATAACTTACATGTGAAATTATCCGAGAAATCTTAGAAAATGAGAGAAATACCGGAAAATTGAAGATGGTTCTTCTGAGAAAGAGAAGAAAGTAGATATGCAGACCAAAGAGAGATTAGTGACACAGGCAGGATTCTAGAATAGATGATTAAAAATGGATTTAAAAAATTGTAAATATATTAGGGACTTCCCTGGTGGTCCAGTGATTAGGAGTCCGTGCTTCCACTGCAGGGGGCACGGGTTCAATGCCTGGTCAGGGAACTAAGATCCCACATGCCGCATGGTGTGGCCAAAAAAAAAAAAAAATTGTAAATATTTCTTAAAGAAGGAAGTAATAGTTGCAGAGTACCCTAATGTTCTTTCTAAATAGAGTTGTGAAACTAGTAGTTGAGTGAAATGCTTTGTCTATGCTGTCCATTGTGGTAGTAACTAGCCACAGGTTACTTGAAATTTGCCTAGCTCAAATTGAGATGTGCTGTAAGTGTAAAATACACATCAGATTATTTAGATGTTGAAATGTTAATATTTTGGATATATTGTGTTAAAATATTTTATTAAAATTAATTTTACCTGTTTTCTTTCTTTTGTTAATGTAGCTTCTAGACTATTTAAAATTGTATACGTGGCTCACATATTTCTCTTGGAAATATATTGGATAGCACTGTGCTTTAGACATAGTAATAGTTACTAAGTTATTTTTGAAAAATTTAAAGTTAAGGTATTGGATATTGAACCAAAGTTATAATAATTTCTTTGTAAACAAGATGGGAAAAATGAGGACTTTACATTCTTATAATTAAGTGGACTTATAAGTAGTTAAACCCAAAGAATTCTGATAAAAAGAATGCATATGTCTAATGGTGGGATGTTCTAGTTGTACTGACCATGATACGAACAGACAGTGGGAACATGGTAGCAATAGGCAGACACTATACTTTTCATCTTCTGTTCAGCATTTTAAAATTTACTTATTTTTTCAAATTAAACTTTTAACTTTGAGATAATTATAGGTTCACATGCAATTGTAAGAAATACTGCAGAGAGATCCAGCGTGCCCTTTACCCATTTCCCCCCAGTGGTAACATTTTGCAAAAGTGTAGTACTATATCCCAACCAGGATATTAACATCAGTACAATCCCAAGATTTTATTAGATTTTCTGTTTTACTTCTACTCATTTGTGTGTCTGTGCGTTAGTTCTATGGAATTTTATTATGTGTGTAGGCTTCTGTATCTGCCACCACAGTCAAGATACAGAACAGTTCCGTCACCACAAGGATCCTTCCTCTTGTCCTTTTAAAATCCTACCTATCTTTTTGCTCCCCACTCCCTAACCCCTGGCAATGACTCATCTGTTATCCATTTCTATAGGTTTGTCATTTCAGGAATGTTGTATAAATGGGCTTATGAGGTATGTAACCTTTAGAAATGGGCTTTTTTTCACTCAGCATGTATCAATACTTCATTCCTTTTTTTCTTTATTGTGGTAAAATATACATAACATAGTATTTATTTTAACCATTTGTAAGTGTACAATTCAGAAACATTAAATACATCATCACTATACGTAAAACTTTTTCATCATCCCTCCAAATACTCTAAAAATTAAACAATAGCTTTCCCTTCCCCCAGCCCCTTGTAATCTCTACTCTTCTTTCTGTTCCTATGAATTTGCCTATTCTAGGTACCTCATATAAGTGTAGTCATACAATAATTTTCCTTCTGTGTCTGGCTTATTTCATTAAGCATAATGTTCTCAGGGTCCATCCATGTTGTAGCATGTATCAGGATTTCAGTCCTTTTTTAATAGCTGAAAAGTATTTTTGCATTCAACATTTTTATTAACATGGATGAACTATTGATGACTTGCTTTGCAAATCCATATAGCTGGCAATAAGTTATATAGCTAATGTGTCATTTTTTCAAAATAGAGATTGAAAATAGTTATTAGACTAAAAGGATGGACTAAATGATCAAGATGTGTTGAACATCAGTAAGTGTAAAAATCCATGTATGATTCAAAAAATAAGTGTAATTGTAGCTAGATGTGATGTGGTTTAACAGCAAATAACATGAAAAATACCTGGGGGGGTTTCATTTGACAGAATGTTCATTGTGAGTCCACAGTGTGATTTGAGCTCTGTTAATAGAAGTAAAGTGTCCAGAATAAGGACTATGATTGTTGCAGAGTATTGTGTTCATTTCTGGGTACCTTATTTTATGGGTGCACATTAACAGCACACATACTCAAGAGAGAAACCAGCATGATCTGACAGGAAGGTAATAGCCACTCAGTATTAGAATAAAGGCTGTTGTGAAATGCCTTTGGGAGGTAATCAGGTCCTTTTTTGTTCAAGCAGAGGCTGGCTGAACACTGGCCAGGGACATTGTAGTGTATTTTAGTATCTCTAGCTGGGAGTGGAGGAGGTGCTCCATTATACATACAACCTATATGGATCCTCAACCTTGAGATTTTGTAGTTATAGAACATTATAAGATCCTGGGGTTTAAACTTTTAATAATTGTTGTCTCCGGGGGATGAGTTGCAGGAGACTGTCACTTTCCATGTTATGTATTTCTGTATTTAATTTCAGTTTTTACAATTATTATGTATTATACCATTTTTTAAAAAAGCAAGGAAAGCCATAAATGTTCTTGTTTTGCAAATCAGCACAATTTAATACTTTAATTTTTAAAGTTTCAAATATAACAGTAAATTAGTATAAGCATTTTTAGTGTTTAAAACCCTTTATGTGTATTGAGAGGTGTGTGTACACATGGAGGTTGGGTACATGATTTTTTTTATGCCTTTGGGAGAGTACTTTGCTTAATGCTTGCCTTTGTTCCTTTTAGTAGTTCTCTGGATGGTGACAGTGAAAGTTGGTTGGGCTTTGGCAGATCATTCTGCATGCTCAGATTTACCTCTAACCTCAGGTCTGGATTATTAGGTAACTAAATAGTAAGATTCTGACTAATTTCTGTGATTCATTTTCTGCCCCACTGACTGCTGCCTAGTACCCCTGTACTTGCAACGGCTGATAGTTCTAAAAGGAAGTGAGAGGGGAAAAAATTGTTACATTCTCTTAGGAAAATGTTTCTTTCTAACCCAGACATCCTTTGTTTTCTCTCAGATGGTTCTGTTTTATCCCCTGGAGACCGAGTGTTGGCCCTTTATTCTTGTTGGGAAAGAAGGATTATGACCAACATTTGCCTCCTGGAGGTGTTAGGAGAAATGTTGCTAAGCTGCCTTAGTAAATAGGTTGTAAACAAAAACTCTGAGCTACACCTCCTCCCCCTCATTATTATCTTAGTAAATTTTAGCTTTGTTTTTAATTTTATTTTTGGCTGTGTTGGGTCTTTGTTGCTGCGCCCGGGCTTTCTCTAGTTGTGACGAGCAGAGGCTACTCTTTGTTGCAGTGTGCAGGCTTCTCATTGTGGCGGCTTCTTTTGTTGCAGAGCACAGGTTCTAATTGTGTGAGCTTCAGTAGTTGTGGCTCAAGGGTTGGCTTCTCATTGTGGTGGCTTTTCTTGTTGCGGAGCACAGGTTCTAATTGTGTGAGCTTCAGTAGTTGTGGCTCAAGGGTTCTAGAGCGCAGGCTTAGTAGTTGTGGCGCACGGGCTTAGTTGCTCCACGGCATGTGGGATCTTCCCGGACCAGGGCTTGAACCCATGTGCCCTGCATTGGCAAGTGGATTCTTAACCACTGCGCCACCAGGGAAGCCCCTTAGCGTTGGATTTTAATGATTTAAATGCTACAGTTCTCTCATGTATTTTAAAATCCGTAACATTTGTCAGGGAAGAGATTTATTACCATACTCCTTTGCCTTAGCTTAACAGTACCCTTTTGATGATTTTTAGGCCAAGAATTTAGCAGTTAAGTGGTGGATGATCTTGGACATTGTTGCTTGATGTCAGCATGAAGTTGTTTGGTGTTAGAAACTGTAGTACAAGAAGAAATGGTTCTGTTAGCATTTGATCAAAGTGCTTTCACAGATTGGTTGCTTTCAATGTTTATGAAAAGTTTCTATAAGAACTTATTTATAATTCACTACAGTATTATGTAAAGCTTCTTAGTCTTGTTAGTGAAGCATACAGGGCATGTGACTTGTGGCTTAAACTCTAAATGGCCACAGACATTTTTCTTGAAAATAACTTGTTTTTTCCAAACTTCAGGAATTCTTCAGTTAGTACCATAATAGTGAAAAGTCCAAATGAAAAGTCCAACTTTCCACTCATGATTTGAATCTCAGAGATGTTAAGGAGTAACTGTGTCTTGGAAGTAAGAAAACAAATAAAGAAGGGTGATCACAAATGTAATAGTAGGAGCTTTCTGTTAGAGCTGGATAGGAACAAAAGTGGTAAAACAGATGAGCAGAAACCTCAATTCAAGAAAAATGCTTAAGAAAAAATTGACTTTTTTGTACCTTCCATGTAAAAGACCCACATTGCTAGGCCATGGCCCCAGACCTCAAACAGCACATAACCTAATTGTAAGAAGTTTTATAACTTAAAGCTTAAAAGGAGGGGATAAGGGAAGCAACCCTGTATGAACTCCACAAGAGGAAAGTTGTCAGTGTTTCCCCCTTGTCTGCTTCTTAACTTTTTATCTGATTTTCAAGAGTGGACAATTCCGGGCTTCCCTGGTGGTGCAGTTGTTGAGAGTCCGCCTGCCGATGCAGGGGACACGGGTTCGTGCCCCAGTCCAGGAAGATCCCACGTGCCGCGGAGCGGCTGGGCCCGTGAGCCATGGCGGCTGAGCCTGCGTGTCCGGAGCCTGTGCTCCGCAACGGGAGAGGCCACAACAGTGAGAGGCCCGCGTACCGCAGAAAAAGAAAGAAAAAAAAAAAGAGTGGACAATTCCTTTATATAGGCTTCAGGTGCAGCAAGCTGTTGATTACATGCTAACAATTCTTTGTCTAATACTTGTAAGTTGGCGTAGGAGTAGGGATAAGCCGTGGTATAGATGGGGTAGGTACGACTGTAGGTATAGTTGCTGCTTTAGTAGTCATGAGGACTTGCAGGCTTCTGGGAGTTAGTGCAGCTGGAGAAATCCTGTAATAATTTAAAAGAATGAGAAAACTTAGACTAGAACTGGGGACAGAGTTATAGTCTGTTATATAAAACCACTGGAAAGCTTTCTAACTCTCTTAATGGAATAAAGCTTAGAATTATAGTCATCAAAAAGTTTTTCTGAGCAAGATAAAGGGGGGGAAGGAGTAAAGTTTTATGAGTATGTTCCCTGGAGGCACTGAGAAATTCCTCCCACTCATCCCTCCCGTACTTATATGTTCACCAAATCAAAAATAACCTCATAGAGTGGGGAATAGCACCAGTCATATATAGTAATAAAGTAGTGTGTACCCTATGTGCCAGATTTAGCTTTCAGACTGAGCAAATGTTAGAAAAGCCTCTACTTTTTCTTCTGGTTTGTGCTGTTTGTTTTAGGTAAAATGGGACAAAAAGACAAAGCCTTTCTAGAAAGTTTATCCTAAGCAAGGAAATGTGGATTTTTGTCTTGAATAAAGAGATGTTGAGTACTGATAACCATAGTGTTGACATTCTAGCTTCATATTTCAGTAGTTCAGGGTTATAAATAACAGAACGTGAGGCAATGTTATGTGAAACTTGTAATTTCTTATCTGTGGAAATTCTGTATTTGGTACACAGTTTTTAATGGTCACCCTTCTGCTTCAACTCTTCTGCCTGTTGCCTGGAGAATAAAGCTTACAATTCGTGAGCTTTGGTATTGAAAGTCCTTCATGGTTTGAACCCAGTCTAACTTTACAGGTTCTTCTTTTTTCTTCTCTCCCTTTAGCAACGTAGGCTTTTGCTGTGCTAGATTCCTGAGACGTGCCTTGTGGTTCTGTCTTTGTTCATGGCCTCTTTTTATGTCAGCTGTCCTCCTGACCCTTTCTATTGGTCAAAATGCTGTTGGTCCTTCAAGGCCCCAGCTCTTTATTCAAGGCCCCAGTAATTTGTACTATTATTTGAATACCCACTCATTATTATATTCAGCTAGAGACAAAAGTATATTTGGATATGTATTAGAAGGCAAGTAATATGTGCACTTAGTATAAATACCTAGGCTTAAATGTTGTGCCACAGGGATATGCTGCTCATAGTAGAGGCACAGGAAATTGTTTGAATTACTAAAGTCCGAACTGTAAATTGGAGTGTCTAGGAGTAACTTTCCTTAAAATTTTTTTGACTACTAGTGACTAGTTGCCAAAAAAGAAAAGGCTGGAATGATGAGTATACATTGAAGTCCATATTAAGATTTGAGATAGACCATTCCCTTTTATACACTTTAAAAATAACATTTGAGATTATGTTTAGCATAATTTGAATATTGTAAAATTACATTGTGTCAAATAGGGTTTTTAAAAATCTGAAGTGCTGGGAATTGGAAAGATGATAAAGTCAGACTAGATATATATATATGCCTGTTTTCTTTGACTTCTAGCTAAAAAGTGTTAATTTCAGTTCTAGACAAATTTAGCATTTTAATAGCCTTCCTTGCAGCAGTCCTTCAGGCTGCTCTGTTTATGAGATAGAGGAAAAAATTTCATTTTAAAGAAAGCCAACTTCTTATGCTCCTGTAGTCTGACTTTTTGCTGGAGTAGGGCTGGGGGCAGGGGGCGGCTGTGGTTATTCAGCCTCTTTCTCCTTAAAGCAGGCTTAATATATGAAGTTAACCAGTGAAGAAAATTAAGACTTTTAATGGTACTCTGCCTTGAACCTGTCAGTCAGTGTTTTTTTCACCTTGCTGTATTTTAATTAACAATAGCTGGAAAAGTGTATTCTCTCTCATCATGATTTTTTCCCTTCTAGTGTGAAGCTTTTTATTCTCTTACCTCAAAATAGGAAGCTCCATAGTTCATGGCTGATCGTGACAGTGAAATGTCAAACTATCCTATTAGGAATGATTTTCCCAAAATAAAACTTCTTATTTATCAGTCTTCTTGGAATTTCTTGAACAACCAAGCTTCAGAAGTGTGATTTTTAGTTCTGCATTACTTTCTGACTTCTGACTCCTTTCTGTATGTATATCCTAGGTGTTATTTGTTTTCTTGATTTCTGACTTTGACTCCAGTGAGGTCATAAAAGCTGGTATAATTCAAACCAAAAGGTACTGTGAGTCATTTGCTCCTTTGCCCAGATAGCCAGTGTATTGCTCTTAGGTGTGGTCATATCTCTTAATGAACTATCTGTCAGGACAGATACTTAAATCCAGTTGTGGCGGTGGGGAGATGAGAGCGTGGTTCTGAGAGAGAAGGGTTTCTAAGTCTGATAGGCACAGACTTACTGGGTGTGTAAAACGTTTCTAGCTGTGTTTGGCATAATGTGGGCTGATCCAGCATATTTCAGTAATTGTTAATAAAATATTAATGCATGTATTCATATATTTAATTATAAACACAATTAACTATCTTTTTTCCCCCCTCAGATACAACAGTTCATGAGTTTAATAATTGAACTCTTGAGAGAGCAGCATTTAACTGGCCATGACTGAATATAGGTTTCAATTCACATAGGCAAATTATGTCAAAAATATGCCCCTGTAATTTATAGACATTCACTGCAAAAGATAAACATAGAAACAGTCTTCTTTTGAAAGTGGAAGGTATTTTCATACCAGGTAGAATGAAAGACATCTGTACTGCGAGAAGAGTGTCCATGTTCCCTGCGGTCAGTGGTCACTTGACATTTCCTGTGCCATGCTTCCAAGTTGACTGTAGCTTGTGGATTATTTATATCTAAAACTTCTGTTTGATTAGTGTTCTTGATTCCACTTGTTTCTGTTTTTTCTGTGTAGTCTGTCCGTCTATGTCAACATGGAGGTTTCTTGAGACTTGCAGTTCTATTTAATTTATACTCTGTTGCATTACCATTTTTCCTTAGAGCTTTTCAGCATTTTTAGATACATTTCAGCCACTTTTTAGACTTCTAGGCCTTTGATTAAGTAAATAGTGCTCAGAAATGAATACAACTCTTATAGTCACAACCTACTGGTCACCACTGGTCAGTGTTTTTATTTATAAATTAAGAGCCATCATTTTCATGTGTACATTGAGTGCTTGCCTATTCATTGACTAAAGTCACTGTGTGAAAACTGTAGCTAGTAGGGTTCATGTAGGACACACTGGAAGATAGGCAGACATATGTCTTGCCCAACAACTTTCACACATATGGGTATGACTGATAAGGAAGAGCCATTAATTATAAAAGGAATCTGTTGGCCATGGGCAGGAGTATGGCTAATTTTCAGGGAATGATTTTCCCCATTGGAGGAGATAGAAAGCACCAGAGAACCTGAGTTAGGAAAGGTCTTTCTCCTGAAGACAGAGTTAGAATGGCTGCTTGCTCTTTGGACAACCCTGAGCTGATTTTTAGGGGGTGCAAAGCTGTAAATACTACTAGGAATTCTATGCAAGGCAGGAAGTCAGGGAAAGGGGGGAAACAAGTACTTGATATTTGGCTTTGGTATCAAATGTATATGTGTGTGTGAGTGGCGGGGGTGGGGGTGTGGGGGCAAGAGAGAGTGTGAGCGTGAGAGTCAGCCACTCGGTCACCACATTATGTTTCACGGCCTTGCCTGCTGATCGGCTATCTAGAGAAGGGTTTCTCGATCCCCTTTAACATAAACATCATTATGAGGGGGAGATGGTCAACTTATCCATAATTCATTCCTTTAGTCATTCAGCAAATATTTGTACTTAGTACCTTCTGTATATCAGGCACTGTTCTATCATTGGAAGCTTTTCTTTTTTTATACTTGTTCATTTAAGGTGCTATATAAGCACTTATATTTGAGGTGCTATATAAGCACCTATAAGCATATTTCTACTTCCAGAAGCTTGCAGTGTAAGCTTTATGATGTAAATTAGTTTATTATGAACTTAGAGGCAAATGAAAGAAACTTTAACAAAAAAGATGGATTTTGCATTATCAACTAGAAGAGCTCTTATTGGAAGAGTAGCTGTGAAGAAACTGTGAAAGGTGAGTATATGCATGGTAGAGTTTGAGACAACTAATTGTACTTGAAAATAACCCTTGTTCTATATAGTAGCTTTACGTCTACTTGAAGTTCTCTTGGTCCATGATGGCAGCTGATTCTGAGATGCTGAGCAAGATACCATTCTATAGTATAATTAAGCTCTGGGGATCTTTCCAGTAATCCAGCCATTTGTTTTTTGTAAATTATGCTGTAACTCATCTTCACATATTTTTTGTTTTGTTTTGTTCTATTATTTGAAAATTATTTTAACCCAATTCCTTTTAAACCCACCCTTAATATAGGAAGTATTTTCTATATATTTTATAAATTTTGTCTTTGTATTATGTAATAACTGTCTTTTGGCTTCATTTTTCCTATCCTAGATCTAAAGCAGGGTTTTTTTGTTTGTTTTTGTTTTTGGATGGTTAATGTTAGCCGTAATATGATGTTCCTACTTAGTGACAGACTGAGTGCAGACTTGATCAATGGACTGATTTCATTTTGTCAACTAGCTCCTTAAAACCAGAAGAGTTTGGTGAGGAGGAGAAAATACTAGAATTTTTGGGTGACAGGTCACAGCTTTGAGACAGAACATAAAACTGCAAGGCTGGTGGTTGTTCAAAGTCACAGGCCCCCTCTCCTTTCTTAAAAACATCTGGTTCATACCAGATTTCTTTGAGCTGCAGGGCAGATTTCCTTCTGCCCAGACCTGTTCCTGTGAGTTTTTTTGGAGAGTATGCAAGAATGTTCACATAGACCTCTGAGTCAGCAGATAGTCCCC
The DNA here is from genome assembly GCF_937001465.1 of Orcinus orca. Taxonomy (NCBI): domain Eukaryota; kingdom Metazoa; phylum Chordata; class Mammalia; order Artiodactyla; family Delphinidae; genus Orcinus; species Orcinus orca. The sequence goes on from NC_064572.1 coordinate 30,783,020, forward strand.
GTATCACCAGTTGCGATTTCATATTTTCTTTCAGCCACTGAGCGTTTGGTTTAAGAGTTTTCTCTCCTTAAAGCGACCTGCCCCTCTTCTTTTGGATTTGTGTAATAAGATCTGCAAATAAGTATTTCATATTAATATTATAAATTGTTTATGTGGTTAGTTTATGTGAGTTAAAGATATATATAAAATTGAAGAGCTTATGGACAACTTAGAACAGTTTAATTCAGTTTTTTATTTTTTATTTTTTGTGGTACGCGGGCCTCTCACCGCTGCGGCCTCTCCCGTTGCAGAGCACAGGCTCCGTCCGGACGCGCAGGCTCAGCGGCCATGGCTCACGGGCCCGGCCGCTCCGCGGCATGTGGGATCTTCACGGACCGGGGCACGAACCCGTGTCCCCTGCATCGGCAGGCGGACTCTCAACCACTGCGCCACCAGGGAAGCCCCTAATTCAGTTTTTTAAGCAAGCAGGTTTATATCTAAAGGCTCAAATTCTGTCTACCTAAAGGTATACTTAGTTTTTCTTCCAATGGAGCAAATAGTATTTAATATTTTATACATAAACAACTACCATAGTATGTTACTTTTTGTCACAAGGACTTAGCAAACACAGATATTTTGTAAAACAGAGTATCCTCACAGTACAACTTTTTCAGTGAGAGCCTTTTTGCTTATTTTAAAGTTTTTTTTTACTGTACCATGTACCATAATATTTTACATAGCCAGAATTTCTCACCATAGTCTCAGTATCTTCCTGTGAAAGTTGGTAGTCACACTTGGCTGAGGAGCTGTTAAATATTTTTTAACTGTGTTACAATATACATATTAAAAAATTTACCATTTTAACCATATTTAAGTGTACAGTTCAGTGACATTAAATACACTGACATTGTTGTGAACCGTCACCACAATCCATCTACAGTACTTCTTCATCATTCCATACGAGTAGCTATTTTTTTTTTACATCTTTATTGGACTATAATTGCTTTACAATGGTGTGTTAGTTTCTGCTTTATAACAAAGTGAATCAGTTATACATATACATATGTTCCTATATCTCTTCCCTCTTGTGTCTCCCTCCCTCCCACCCTCCCTATCCCACCCCTCTAGGTGGTCACAAATCTCTCTGTGCTATGCGGCTGCTTCCCACTAGCTATCTGTTTTGCGTTTGGTAGTGTATATATGTCCATGCCACTCTCTCACTTTGTCACAGCTTACCCTTCCCCCTCCCCATATCCTCAAGTCCATTCTGTAGTAGGTCTGTGTCTTTATTCCTGTCTTACCCCTAGGTTCTTCATGACCTTTTTCTTTTTCTTAGATTCCATATATATGTGTTAGCATACGGTATTTGTTTTTCTCTTTCTGACTTGCTTCACTCTGTATGACAGACTCTAGGTCCATCCACCTCACTACAAATAACTCAAATTCGTTTCTTTTTATGGCTGAGTAATAATATTCCATTGTATATATGTGCCACATCTTCTTTATCCATTCATCCGATGATGGACACTTAGGTTGTTTCCATCTCCTGGCTATTGTAAATAGAGCTGCAGTGAACATTTTGGTTCATGACTCTTTTTGAATTATGGTTTTCTCAGGGTATATGCCCAGTAGTGGGATTGCTGGGTCATATGGTAGTTCTATATGTAGTTTTGTAAGGAACCTCCATACTGTTCTCCATAGTGGCTGTACCAATGCACATTCCCACCAGCAGTGCAAGAGTGTTCCTTTTTCTCCACACCCTCTCCAGCATTTATTGTTTGTAGATTTTTTGATGATGGCCATTCTGACCGGTGTTAGATGATATCTCATTGTAGTTTTGATTTGCATTTCTCTAATGATTAATGATGTTGAGCATTCTTTCATGTGTTTGTTGGCAATCTGTATATCTTCTTTGGAGAAATGTCTGTTTAGGTCTTCTGCCCATTTTTGGATTGGGTTGTTTGTTTTTTTGTTATTGAACTGCATGAGCTGCTTGTAAATTTTGGAGATTAATCCTATGTCAGTTGCTTCATTTGCAAATATTTTCTCCCATTCTGAGGATTGTCTTTTGGTCTTGTTTATGGTTTCTTTTGCTGTGCAAAAGCTTTTAAGTTTCATTAGGTCCCATGTGTTCATTTTTGTTTGTATTTCCATTTCTCTAGGAGGTGGGTCAAAAAGGATCTTGCTGTGATTTATGTCATAGAGTGTTCTGCCTATGTTTTCCTCTATGAGTTTGATAGTTTCTGGCCTAAAATTTAGGTCTTTAATCCATTTTGAGCTTATTTTTGTGTATGGTGTTAGGGAGTGTTCTAATCTCATAATTTTACATGTACCTGTCCAGTTTTCGCAAAACCACTTATTGAAGAGGCTGTCCTTTCTCCACTGTACATTCCTGCCTCCTTTATCAAAGATAAGGTGACCATATGTGCGTGGGTTTATCTCTGGGCTTTCTATCCTGTTCCATTGATGTATATTACTGTCTTGATTACTGTAGCTTTGTAGTATAGTCTGAAGTCAGGGAGCCTGATTCCTCCAGCTCTGTTTTTCTTTCTCAAGATTGCTTTGGCTATTCAGGGTCTTTTGTGTTTCCATACAAATTGTGAAATTTGTTGTTCTAGTTCTGTGAAAAATGCCAGTGGTAGTTTGATAGGGATTGCATTGAAACTATAGATTGCTTTGGGTAGTAGAGTCATTTTCACAATGTTGATTCTTCCAATCCAAGGACATGGTATATCTCTCCATCTATTTGTATCATCTTTAATTTCTTCATCAGTGTCTTATAATTTTCTGCATACAGGTCTTTTGTCTCCTTGGGTAGGTTTATTCCTAGATATTTTATTCTTCTTGTTGCAATGGTAAATGGGAGTGTTTTCTTGATGTCACTTTCAGATTTTTCATCATTAGTATATAGGAATGCCAGAGATTTCTGTGCATTAATTTTGTATCCTGCTACTTTACCAAATTCATTGGTTAGCTCTAGTAGTTTTCTGGTAGCATCTTTAGGATTCTCTATGTATAGTATCATGTCATCTGCAAACAGTGACAGCTTTACGTCTTCTTTTCCAACGTGAATTCCTTTTATTTCCTTTTCTTCTGATTGCTATGGCTAAAACTTCCAAAACTATGTTGAATAATAGTGGTGAGAGTGGGCAACCTTGTCTTGTTCCTGATCTTAGTGGAAATGCTTTCATTTTTTCACCATTGAGGACGATGTTGGCTGTGCGTTTGTCATATATGGCCTTTATTATGTTGAGGCAAGTTCCCTCTATGCCTACTTTCCAGAGGGTTTTTATCATAAATGGGTGTTGAATTTTGTCGAAAGCTTTCTCTGCATCTATTGAGATGACCATATGGTTTTTCTCCTTCAATTTGTTAATATGGTGTATCACATTGATTGATTTGCTTATATTGAAGAATCCTTGCATTCCTGGAATAAACCCACTTGATCATGGTGTATGATCCCTTTAATGTGCTGTTGGATTCTGTTTGCTAGTATTTTGTTGAGGATTTTTGCATCTATGTTCATCAGTGATATTGGCCTGTAGTTTTCTTTCTTTGTGACATCCTTGTCTGGTATTGGTACCAGGGTGATGGTGGCTTCATAGAATGAGTTTGGGAGTGTTCCTCCCTTTGCTATATTTTGGAAGAGTTTGAGAAGGATAGGTGTTAGCTCTTCTCTAAATGTTTGATAGCATTCGCCTGTGAAGCCATCTGGTCCTGGGCTTTTGTTTGTTGGAAGATTTTTAATCACAGTTTCAATTTCAGTGCTTGTGATTGGTCTGTTCATATTTTCTATTTCTTCCTGATTCAGTTTTGGCAGGTTGTGCATTTCTAAGAATTTGTCCGTTTCTTCCAGGTTGTCCATTTTATTGTCATAGAGTTGCTTGTAGTAATCTCTCATGATCCTTTGTATTTCTGCAGTGTCAGTTGTTACTTCTCCTTTTTCATTTCTAATTCTATTGATTTGAGTCTTCTCCCTTTTTTTCTTGATGAGTCTGGCTAATGTTTTATCAATTTTGTTTATCTTCTCACAGAACCAGCTTTTAGTTTTATTGATGTTTGCTATCGTTTCCTTCATTACTTTTTCATTTATTTCTGATCCGATCTTTATGATTTCTTTCCTTCTGCTAACTTTGGGGTTTTTTTGTTCTTCTTGCTCTAATAGCTTTAGGTGCAAGGTTCGGTTGTTTATTCTAGATGTTTCCTGTTTCTTAAGGTAGGATTGTATTGCTATGAACTTCCCTCTTCGAACTGCTTTTGCTGCATCCCCTAGGTTTTGGGTGGTCGTTGTCTCCATTGTCATTCGTTTCTAGGTTATTTTTGATTTCCTCTTTGATTTCTTCAGTGATCACTGCATTATTAAGTATTGTATTGCTTAGCCTTCATGTGTTTGTATTTTTTACAGATCTTTTCCTGTAATTGATATCTAGTCTCATAGCGTTGTGGTCGGAAAAGATACTTGATACAATTTCAATTTTCTTAAAATTACCAAGGCTTGATTTGTGACCCAAGATATGATCTATCCTGGAGAATGTTCCATGAGCACTTGAGAAAAATGTGTATTCTATTGTTTTTGGATGGAATGTTCTATAAATATCAATTAAGTCCACTTCTCTAGGCAACAGTGAGAGGCCCGTGTACAGCTAAAAAAATAAATAAATAAAAAGAAGAAGCCTCCATAAAATATTTGAATGTGGCCAGATTTTAAAGGAAAAATACTTAAAAGGAAAAAATACTTGATCAGAAGCTCTAAGTCATAGCACATACCTGAGAATCCAAAAGATTTTCTGTGGTTGTAAAAAAAAAAAAACCTTTGTACAGTAGATTTTTAGTTAACTTTAAGTATCAAAGAGGCATAAATGTCACCTGCTGTCTATATAAATATTACCTCCTTTTTAAATTGGATAAATCTGGCTCTAGAGAGATATATCATTTGAATTTTTTTTTTTTTTTTTTTTTTTTGTGGTACACGGGCCTTTCACTGTTGTGGCCTCTCCCGTTGCGGAGCACAGGCTCCAGACGCGCAGGCTCAGCAGCCATGGCTCACGGACCCAGGCGCTCCACGGCATGTGGGATCTTCCCGGACCGGGGCACGAACCTGTGTCCCCTTCATCGGCAGGCAGACTCTCAACCACTGCGCCACCAGGGAAGCCCTGAATTGTATTTTTTGAAGCTCTGTCCGAAGCAGTAAGTCTAAGGTCCATTATTTTTAGGTCTCCTATTCCTTCTAGGATATGTAATAAGATTCAGTGCTTGAAATATCTGAAATTGCTTCCAAACAGAGATTATACTAGCTGCTTTGTGTTTGGAGATTTTATGCTATTTTTATAATTGTAATGTCAGGAGCCATCTGAAATTAATGCAGATTTGTTACAATTGCTACCATGTAAAGTAAGCCAGGATATAGGAGAAAGAATTTATTTGGTTCTTCTAATGCCAACTCTGAGATATCAAGACTTGTCAGTACTTAGGGGGATCGGGCGGGGCCTGATTTATTATCTCTCACTTAGGAGTTTGGTAAACACTTCATGGTAGGTTGTGAAGCATGAAGTTACTTTATTTGAAATTTGGAAATAAAAGGGGAATTCTGAACCCAACAATGAAACTGTTTAGGCCTTTTCAGCCTAAATCTGGAGATGTGACCAAAGCAGCTAAAAATATAAACTAAAAAAAAAAGGAAAAGTTTAGGAGGAGATGCAGGACAAAGTGTTATGGAGTAATAGTTTGCACTTATTTTTGTTTGAACTTAGGTTGCCTCCTATTTGCTGCATTTAGTCCAGCGGTCCCCAGCCTTTTTGGCACCAGGGACTGGTTTCGTGGAAGACAGTTTTTCCACAGACGGGGGCGGGATGGGGGCGGTATTGTTCAGGCAGTAATGCAATTGATGGTTCTGGCGGTAATACAAGCCATGGGGAGCCATGGGGAGCAGCAGATGAAGCTTCATTCGCTCGCCTGCCAGTCACCTCCTGCTGTGCAGCCCAGTCCCTAACAGGCCACAGACTTGTGCTGGTCCACAGCCCAGGGGTTGGGGACCCCGATTTAGTCTGTGTACATGGCCGAGGTCTTGTTTCCTCATCTTGCATAGTACTCCTCTGTAGATGTGGGTTTCCTAAGCTGCCATTGTGGTCTTAAATCTATGGTTGGTTGCTTTGAGATATTTCAGAGATTGCAGAGTGCCCAGACAAATAGTTAAGAATACTCCTTGAACCAGTAATTTTTAAAAAGAAAAAAAAAAAAAAAAAGAACCAAAAAAATGAGGAGCATTACATTTAAAAAATATTCCAAGTTTTGCTTTGGTTTTCATTTTCTTCTTTTAAAAATCTGTTAAAGAGAGTATAGTGCTTATTACTATAGAGATAACAGGGACTGTTCTTGTTACAGATAATTTTGTTGCTTTGGAACTTTTGGTGCAATTGCAAAGACTTTATAACTAACTCAGTATTATGACTGCTATTGTTACTATGAAAATGATTATGGAAACACATCAAAACATAGTCTATTACAGGACTGTTCAGTAGAAATATAATGCAGACATATATGTAATTTAAAACTTTTTAGTAGCCGCATTAGAAAAGGTAAAAAGAAACAGGTGAAAAAAATTGAGTTATTTTACATTTTTTGGTACTAAGTCCTCAAAATCTTACCACACGTCTCAATTATCACGTGACTAATGGCTGTCGTAACATACAGTGTAGGTCTATTGTTTTATTCTCTTTATCCCATCACATATATTACCAAGGAATGATAGCAAGTGTTAACTGTTTCCTGTCCAGTGACCTGTACAAAGGGTGAATGTTAAGAAGGAGATATAAGGAGTCTGGGTAGTTCATTCCCTGAGGATGTTAAGTTCATTGTTTTAGATAGACTTTAAAAGAAATTCATCCTGGTCCATGTTTGTTATAGTCTCAAGAAATAATTGTAATTTGAAACCTGTCCTTTCTTTGATAATGATAGCACATCAAAGAAACAGAGGTAAACTTTCCATCTGGAAAATAGCACCCTAAAAGCACTGGCCTTGGATAAAGAAGGAGTGGCATATATACACAATGGAATATTACTCAACCATAAAAAATAATGAAATTTTGCCATTTGGAGCAACATGGATGGACCTGGAGGGTATTCTGCTTAGAAAAATAAGTCAGACAGAGAAAAACAAATATTGTATGTTTTCACTTGTATATGGTATCTAAAAATTAAAACAAACAAACAAATATAACAAAACAGAAACAGACAGATACAGAGAGCAAACCAGTGGTTACCAGAGGGAAGAAGGATGGGGGAGGGGTAAAATAGGTGAAGGAGAGTAAGAGGTAAAAACTATTAGTTATTAAAATAAATAAATTACAAAGATGTAATGGACAGAACAGGGAATATAGTCAATATTTTATAATAACTTTGTATGGAGTATGATCTATAAAAATATCAAATTACTATATTGTATACCTGAAACTAATATAAGCGTGTGAGTCAACTATACTCCAGTTTTTTAAAAAAAGCACTGGCTTCTCTACACATTAAATGGCTTTAAAACAAGAATGGAGACATGGGTAGAGATTTTAAATGGGTGATTTGTTTTTCTTCAACATGACTCATAGGAGAGTTTCTCCTAAAGTATTAACCCTATGGGTATGGATTAAGTAGAGTTTCAGGTTATTTATAGAATCCCAAGAAGAGAATTTTATTAGCTATAATTCACAAAATAAGTAAGTACAACACATTAGATTAATTAAATTCATTTTTTCCTGCCTTTTTTAAAAAAAAAACTAGTACAAGGGCTTCACTTTGTAGGACTACTTTGTATGTCTTGGTGATAGGTAGGGTTTGTGAGTTAGGTTTCTAAAGGGAAATAGGTTAAGGGTAGAATGGCCATATAATTTGTTGTCTAAACCTCAGCACCTTTAGGGTGAAAGAAGGTGCTGTTAAAACTTATGTCAGCACAGAAGGTGTTAAACCAGGGCTGTCCCAGGCAGACTAGGACACATGGTCACCTGAGTTAAAGGGCGCTGTTTTAGCTTTGCTACCTTTTCTTTAGGTAATCCTGGTAGGCTGTGGAAAGTGAATTCATGGAAGTTTTCACCATTAATGTCCTGATCTGTGGGTGGGGTCTCCTTCATCTAAGGATTTAGATAACTTTTTATTCAGGGAACACTGAAATTGAGAAGTTGAATGAGAAGGAAAAGATAGAGAATTTTAATTTAACAGACTGGCAGTGTCTCCCATCCCTGCAAGAAAGTTTTGCAGGCATGAAACCATTGTGACAGAAAAATGTTTCCTTTAATTGTGTAAAGTTATTGTCTTTAAGTTCCAAATTAACTTCATAAAACAAGTACAAAAAACTGAGCACGTTCCTCCTAAGAAAATTTTGTTGTAAGACATTGATTACATATTTGACTTTTATTGTTCAGTGCCCTTATTTAGGCTTTTTGTTAACCATCTTTGAGGGAGATGTCATAGTATTTATGTGGATGGTCATCTAACTGCATGATGGCCTTTTATATTATGTATAAAAGTATATGATCTATGATTTATATATTTATATGTATTATGTATAAAAGTTATATGATATATGGTGTCGTAAATCTCAGATATATATCTCTCTGGAGGAGAGCTTGATTTTTTTCAGACTTTTAAAGTTTATATATAATAAAATTGGCTTTCTTGGGTATACATTTATATGAATTTTACACACATGGAGATTTTTTTTTTTTTGCTTTTTATTTTTTATTATTTTTTTTTACATCTTTATTGGAGTATAATTGCTTTACAATGGTGTGTTAGTTTCTGCTTTATAACAAAGTGAATCAGTTATACATATACATATGTTCCCATATCTCTTCTCTCTTGCGTCTCCCTCCCTCCCACCCTCCCTATCCCACCCCTCCAGGCGGTCACAAAGCACGGAGCTGATCACCCTGTGCTATGCGGTTGCTTCCCACTAGCTATCCACCTTACGTTTGGTAGTGTATATAACACATGGAGATTTGTGTAACCACCTCAGCAGTCAGAGTGCAAAACAGTTTCATCACCTCTAAAATTCTCTTGTGCTCTCTGTTATACTCAAACCCTCCTCTCATCCCTAATCCCTGGCAACCTTTGATCTGTGTTCTGTTCCTATACTTTTGCCTTTTGCAGATTTTCATATAAATGGAATAAAATAGTTTGTAACATTTGGAGATTGGCTTCTTTTACTCAGCATAATGCCTTTGAGATTCATCCATGTTGTTCCAGTGGTTCCAACAACATATTCCATGTTGTTCCAATGGTTTGTTCTTTTTTATTGCTGAATAGTATTCAATTGTATGGATGTACCACAGTTTGTCTTCCATTTCTGTGTACCATATCTTTTTCTCCTCTGATGACATGGATGTTGTGCTTTTTGGTATTGTCCCACAGATTCCTGAGGCTCTGACCTCCTTTGAGAACATTGCCATTCATCCCTCAGTGTCATTCATTCAGCAAGCAGTTTTTGAACATTATCTATTCATCTGTTGATCATCATACAGCTATTTCCATTTTTTTTCTTAATAAAAATGTGGCTGTGAACATTATTGTACAAGTCTCCTTCGGTACATGTGCCAGGCTATCTCTGTGGTTTGCCTGTGATTAGGATTGCTGGGATATAGGGTTTACATATTTTTCTTTACAGATGCTGCCCAAAGTGGTCGTAGCAATTTACTTTTTCACCAGCAGCGTTTAAGAGTTTACATTGTTCCATATCCTTTCAACACTTGTTATTGTCAGGCTTTTTATTTTTTGCCTATATGATGTATATGAAATGGAATCTTAAAAGTCTTTTAAATCATTTTCCTGATTACGAGTGAGGTAGAGTATTTTAAAAATATTTGTTAGCTATTCATGTTTTTCCTACTGTGAGTTGCCCATTTATACCTTTAATCCATTTTTTATTTAAAATCAGCTCTCAGGATCAATTTTAAATGCTTTCTGTATAATTACACTGTTTTAAATGTCATTACATCAGAAAAACCCTTTTAATGGCCTCTGATATGAAATCAGTGGTCCTTAGTTTGTCTTTTCAGATCTTCTGCTTCAGAGATCATTGCTTGGAGCTTCCAGGTTGGTGAACATGTGGACATGCAGGGAAAATGATCTGCCTGGAGAGGCCCTCCTGCCCACACACCTTGCCCTGTGCATCTGTTCCATCTGGCTGTTCCTAAGTTTCTGACTCTCTCTCCAGGTAGATAGTGTCAGAATTAAGTTGAATTCTCGGACACCCTGCTGGTGTTTAAGAATTGCTTGTTGGTGGTGTGGGAAAACCCTCCATGCACATATGTTGGAATTGAGTCCTGGAGCCCAAAATAGTTGTTATGTGTCAGGAAAGGGAAGATGGCACAGGAGAACAATCCCAGATGAGGTTTGGAGCATCTGTGAACCATCAGAGTCAGCCAGCCAGCTCCTCAGAAACCATAACACAGTTTTCATGAAAGAGAGAAAAATTAAAGTGAATAGACTATACCTTGAAGAGTTTCAAAATTTAAATTTGACTTTAAATGGTTTTTAAATACATTTCATATAAACTATGGCCACAGGAGCATAGATCGTCTATCAGATGCAAATCTTCAATAACAACCTCTGTGTCAAAACCTCTGTGTTTCAACTTTAAACACACATCTAGTTAAAAAAAGCAAAACAAAACGTTGCTCATTTCTGCCTTCTGAAAATTTGCACACTGTTTTATTATATATTTTATGGACTGTGTTCTCTGTATAAATTCAAATTGGTGATGCATTTCAGCAGCTGAAACATATTTAGTGTTTTAAAACCAAATCAACATTTACTTCATCTGTGGACCTCAGGTCTAGATGAGCAGCCATTTTAAACTTGTGATATGTGATATCAGTGTTGCCGTACATTGTTAGCAAAATATTGTGCCAGTGACAACATATTTGTACACTATTTAGCACACGAGTATTTCGTTTTGGAATATAATTTTGGAACTATTGTGTTTCTGGCTTCTAGCTAAGTCGTCTTTTAAAACCATTTGAGGTGGTTGTTTTATTTCTTAGGGGTATGTTTATATGTGAGATTAGAGATGTTGTGCTTTAGTAATAATTAATACACATTAAGTAAAGAAAATAATTCCTCTCTGAATGTGGAAAGTGCACATTAGCAATAGCAGTTCAGTATTACACTTGACGTTTGGCAGCTGTGTTCATCTGCCTGTTCATGACACAGGGAGACTTGTCCTTTGACAGATTATTTTGCTGGATGTCTAGTGTTTCCTTCCCAAATGGAGAAGCTTGAGTCACATGAGTCTGGCCTTGATCTTATTGGAGGTCAGTTTATATATAGTTTGTAGAGCTGCCAAGTAGAAACCAAAGATTACATGAAGTTAATCCCTTGAAATGCCTCATAGGACAAACTTTTTTGCTTCTGTGCTCTGTTGCGCATGATTCTCAGGTAGTAAAGAAGCCTGGGAGAAAGAACAGGGAGGTTTTTTGTTGTTTGCAGTTTGGAGGTTTGTCCTGCCCCAAGGAAGGCAGTGCATTTTAGGAAAAATAACAGTGAATTTAGCCTATTTATTGCTCCACTTCTGGCTTTATCTTTTATTTCATATGTTTAGGTGATTGCTCAGACTTTCCTCATTTATTAAATGGAGGTGTCCCGTGCCCTGAGTAACCCTGAGAGATGTGAGGATAGGCATATTTGAAGCTCTACTTTTACTGCCGTTGTGGGATAGCATGCGCCACATGAAATGCTACTAAACAAGCCAAAAGAATGCAGCAGGTATTGGCAAACAGATTGTATTGCTGTTGAAGCTGATTATCCCAACTGTCAATACTTATGCTTCCAGAAGTTTCCAAATTATGATTACCTTTTGATTGAGCCATTTGTGTGTAGTACCTGTAGCAGGTACTGTAATAAGATTCCAAAGAATTAAAAGGTGATGCAATTCATAAGGCTTGCATTAGAATGTTTCTATTCTTGAGAAGCACTTTCACTTTTCTTTTGTCGTTCATTGAAATAACTAAAACAGGGATTTTTTTTTTCCTCACTGGACATTCTACTTTCTTTTTTTTTTAACATTTTATATTTGAGTATAGCCAATTAACAATGTTGTGATAGTTTCAGGTGCACAGCAAAGCGACTCAGCCATACATATGCATAAAACAGGAATTTTTATACCTATTTGTATGACATAGTATTGGCAGAAATAATTATTTCCATATGTATGTCATTTTATAATAGAAAAAATCTTTTTCATACATTATCTCAGGGGAAACTCACAGAGGTTAAATGATTTACTGAGGACATAACACTATTTAGTGACAGATTCAGATTTGAATACAGAGCTTCTTGGTCTCTGTCCTATCAAAATGTGTCTTGATGGGGAGAATAATCCACAGTAAATATAGAATGTGCTTTTTGTTAGAGTACCAAGAAGATACAGGCATAAAGTTGGGAAAACATTCCTTTCGTTCTTTAATACTGTATCAGCAAATGTGTAGCAAGCATTCTGGTGGTGGGATAAGATCTGATAGCAATCTTAGGTCTTTTATTTTGCGTTTTTCCTGCTGTATGGTCACAGTAAGCATCATTCAGTTGCAGAATTGGAGACCTGTTAAATCCACTGGTTTGTAGGCCTGTGGTGTATGTTCCTTGTAGCTGAATTATGGCTTCTGTGAGACTATAAGCTTGGAATTTATGGTAATAGAAGCTTTAAATATCCCAAACATTGCCATAGGGGTGGAAGGAGCTCTTTTCTTAAGGGACCAGGATCAAATATCTATTTTGAAGTTGAAATGAATCAACAGGCAGTTTCTAAGGAACACTGTTTCCAAGTTCAGAGAAACTGCAGCTTTGCCACTATGTGTAAATCTGGTGATTTATGTGTGTTACGTGGATATAAAACACAGTCTTTCCTATTGAGAGGCTCTAATATTAAGCAAGAAGGTTTAGTGTTCTTTGAGATGATTTTTCCTTTTTTTTTAGAAATTATCTCAAACCTGATAGATTGTAGGATTTGTGGTTTTTTTTTTTTTGGACTGGATACCACTTAGTCTTAGACCCCTTAAATTTGTATTGTTTACAGAGCTCTCTAATGAGTTAATTTTCCTCTCACAATTTAAAATGACCCATGAGCATGATTATTCTCCCTAAAATAAGTAATAGCCAAACATGAATATATGGTGTAAAACTGTTAAATAGTCAATTCTAACAGCAACAATATTGTTTAACGTTCATCGTGCATTTACTAAGCACTAGGTACCAAGAACTTTCTGTATTTGCTAATGCTTTAGATAAAAATTATAAGTAAACATGAAGTAGCTTATTGTCACAATTCAACATTCATGGAAATGGCTTACGAAGTAGATGGTATTCATTTTAACAGATGAGGAATCTGAGGCTCAAGAGAGGTGTGATACTACACATGGTTGTTAAAATTTATTGGTTACAATTTATTGACCACTTATTCAGTGCCTGGCACTGTACTACATACTTTACTTGCATCATTTTATGTAATCCTAAAAACCTCACCATGAGGGAAGTACTATTTTCAAACACTTTTTCCACAAAAGGAAACTGAGGTTTAGAGTGGTTAAGTAACTTGCCCCAGATTACCTAACTAGTAGTAAGTACTGGAGTAGGAAGTCACCACTAGCTTATGAGACACTTTTTGTTTGTTTGTTTTGTTTTTTGCGGTACGCGGGCCTCTCACTGTTGCGGCCTCTCCCGTTGCGGAGCACAGGCTCCGGACGCGCAGGCTCAGCTGCCGTGGCTCACGGGCCCAGCCGCTCCGCGGCATGTGGGACCTTCCCGGACCAGGGCACGAACCCGCGTCCCCTGCATAGGCAGGCGGACTCTCAACCACTGCGCCACCAGGGAAGCCCTATGAGACACTTTTCAAATAGAAAAAGGCACCCCCTGTGGTGAACCAGTAAAATAACTGAAACTTCTTCTGGGCTGCCACACTACTCTAGTCAGCAGCTTAGGGCCTGGGTTAGGTGCCACCTCTTCTAGAAAATGGAGCTTCCCTTCCAGGGTGGATGGCTTGGTGCGCTGAACATGGGCAGAATTTCATCCCCATTTTGCTTTCTTGATCAGGTGCCTTTGTTATATGCATAAACTTTATCACCCTACACAGTGGTCTCAAAGCCAGGATTTCAATCTATTGGGTTGGCCAAATAGTTCGTTCGGGTTTTTCCGTTAAATGTTATGGAACGAACTTTTTGGCCAACCTAACGTGTCTATCTGACTCCAGAGCCTGTAGTCTGTTTAATAGCATACTGCCAATTAATTGCAAAGTTACCTTCAAACCAGTTTTTCTGACCATAAACACTTTACTCTTTCTGTTGTATACCATGCAGGTTGGCTGACTTACAAATGACACTGGAGTTCCCATACTATGCTATGCCCATTGCCCAGTTTCACAGGCATTGTTTGTTGGTGTGATGGTAAAGACTTCTGAGGGTTTAGCAGGGAAGAGCTAAAGAGTTATAACCCACATGTCTCATAACAAAGTGTAACTTATACTGAATTCCTGGCTTCACCACCTGCTTAACTGTATGACCTTGACCATGTTAGGGAAGAAATATAGTATAATGGTTAAGAGCACAGACTCTGGACTCTGACTACCTGGGATCAGATTCTAGCTGTTACTTAACTATGTGAACTTGGGAAATTTACTTTATGTCTTTAAGCCTTGTCTATAATTTTAGAGGTGGAGTGGGGAAAAATAGTTCCCATCCCAATGAGTTGTGAGAATTACTGTATGAGTTAAATATATAAAGTACTTAGAACAATGCCTGACACATAAATATAATAAGTACTATTTAAGTGTTAGTTTATATTTTGTTGTTATTGTTATTAGTATTACATCATTATGAGTTTGTGTCTATAAGTCAAAGCAGTTTGATTTGCTAAAACATCAATGATCATCTAAATATGGTCTCTTGGGGGAATTCCCTGGCGGTCCAGTGGTTAGGACTCTGTGCTTCCACTGCAGGGGGCATGGGTTCGATTCCTGGTCAGGGAACTAAGATCCTGCATGCTGCGTGGCGTGGCCAAAAAAACCCCAAAAACAAAACAAAAATACATATGGTCTCTTGGGACTTTTCCCTGCCAAACAGGAGTTTTCAAAGATTGTGTCAAAGTACTTGCTTTAGGGATACTAGCCCAATTCCTAAAAGAGGTTTGCATAGCCATATAGTATTCTCCATTCATTTTTTTCTGGAATAAATAATGTTTGTGCTGTGTTGTGCTTTAAGAATTGCAGTTTTAGTAGATTGCTCTAGGTTATAGCCACTAACAATTACTCATACATAAAAAATTTCTTTTGCATCATTAGCCAGTTTGGGGAGCCTTTCTGAAGAAACTTCATAATTCAGTGGAGGTTTTTAGAGGTTATAATAGCATTATCATCATTTGCTGTATTCATTGTCGGTATACTTAGCTGTTTTTTTTTTTTTTTTTTTTTTTTTTTTGGCGGTACGCGGGCCCCTCACTGTTTTGGCCTCTCCCGTTGCGGAGCACAGGCTCTGGATGCGCAGGCTCAGCGGCCATGGCTCACGGGCCCAGCCGCTCCGCGGCATGTGGGATCTTCCCAGACCGGGGCACGAACCCGTGTGCCCTGCATCGGCAGGCAGACTCTCAACCACTGCACCACCAGGGAAGCCCTAGCTGTTTGTTTTTTGTTTGGTTGTTTTTGGTTTTGTTTTTTGGCAGTGCCGTGTGGCATGTGAGAGCCTAGCTCGCTTATCAGGGGTTGAACCTGCACCCCCTGTATTGGAAGCACGGAGTCTTAACCACTGGACTGCCAGGGAAGTCCCCCTTACCTGTTTTTAATGGTACTTTTGCTGTATTCAAAGAATAGCTCAACCATAGACACTCCCTGGTTGACATTACTTTGGCACACCCAGCATAATACCTGAGAAGGTTTTGCCATGCATTTTGTTTGCTGACCTTCGCCGTCTGCCTTTTCTCCCCTCTCCACTCTCCGTCCTTATTTCAGCATGTGCCCTGAGAAATTTTGATCTCAGAATCCATAAATTCAAGCTTAAGATTTTTCTTTTTTTCAGTACGCGGGCCTCTCACTGTTGTGGCCTCTCCCGTTGCAGAGCACAGGCTCCGGACGCACAGGCTCAGTGGCCATGGCTCACGGGCCCAGCCGCTTCACAGCATGTGGGATCTTCCCGGACCGGGGCACGAACCCGTGTCCCCTGCATCGGCGGGCGGACTCTCAACCACTGCGCCACCAGGGAAGCCCCAAGCTTAGGATTTTTACTTGAGGAATTACATTCAGTATTAAAGCACAGAGTATGTGAAAAAGCTAATTAACATTTCAAAAAGCAATAAATGATACAAATTGCCAGTAAGTGGTTTTATCAGTCAAAATCTCACTAGGAAGACAAACCATCTCAGCGATTCTCAGGTATTTACAACACAAGGAATTTTATGCAGGAAAATTGTAACACAGGTAATGAAGGAGCTGAGAACCAAATAAGAGATGGTGAAATAATCTAGAGATTAGCAACAAGAAGTCACTACTAGGAGGGACCTTCAAGATGGTGGAGGAGTAAGACGTGGAGATCACTTTCCTCCCCACAAATACATCAAAAATTCATCTACATATGGAACAACTCCTACAGAACACCTACTGAATGCTGGCAGGAGACCTCAGACTTCCCAAAAGGCAAGAAACTCCCCACGTACCTGGGTAGGGAAAAAGAAGAGAAAAACAGACAAAAGAATAGGGATGGGACCTGCACCTCTGGGAGGAAGCTGTGAAGGAGGAAAAGTGTCCACACACTAGGAAGCCCCTTCACTGGCAGAGACGGGGTGGGCGGGGAGGGGCAGCTTCAGAGCCACGGAGGAGAGCACAGCAACAGGGGTGCAGAGGGCAAAGTGGAGAGATTCCCACACAAAGGATCGGTGCCAACAGGCACTCACCAGCCCGAGAGGCTTGTCTGCTCACCCGCCAGGGTGCGTGGGAGCTGGGAGCTGAGGCTCGGGCTTCGGAGGTCAGATACCAGGGAGAGGACTGGGGTTGGCTGCGTGAACACAGCCTGAAGGGGGCTAGTGTGCCACAGCTACCCGGGAGGGAGTCCAGGAAAAAGTCTGGAACTGCCTAAGAGGCAAGGGACCATTGTTTCAGGGTGCACGAGGAGAGGGGAATCAGAGCACCGCCTAAACGAGCTCCAGAGATGGCTGCGAGCCGTGGCTATCAGTGCAGACACCAGAGATGGGCATGAGACACTAAGGCTGCTGCTGCAGCCACCAAGAAGCCTGTGTGCAAGCACAGGTCACTATCCACACCTCCCCTCCCGGGAGCCTGTGCAGCCCGCCACTGGCAGGGTCCCGTGATCCAGGGACAATTTCCCCTGAGAGAACACACGGTGCGCCTTAGGCTGTTGCAACGTCATGTTGGCCTCTGCGGCCGCAGGCTCGCCCCATGCTCGGTACCCCTCCCTCTCCCCGGCCTGAGTGAGCCAGAGCCCCCTAATCAGCTGCTACTTTAACCCCGTCCTGTCTGGGCGAGGAACAGATGCCCTCAGGCGACCTACACACAGAGGCGGGGCTAAATCCAAAGCTGAACCCCAGGAGGTGTTCGAACAAAGAAGAGAAAGGGAAATTTCTCCCAGCAGCCTCAGCAGCAGTGGATTAAATCTCCAAAATCAACTTGATGTACCTTGCATCTGTGGAACCTGAATAGATAATGAATCATCCCAAAATTGAGGCAGTGGACTTTGGGAGCAACTGTGGACTTGGTGTTTGCTTTCTGCATCTAATTTGTTTCTGGTTTTATGTTTATTTTAGTTTAGTATTTAGAGCTTATTATCATTGGTAGATTGTTTATTGATGAGGTTGCTCTCTTCCTTTTTATATATATATAAATATGTTTTTTCCTTTTTGTCTTTTTTTGAGTGTGTATGTATATGCTTCTTTGTGTGATTCTTTCCGTATAACTTTGCTTTTACCATTTGTCCTAGGGTTCTTTCTGTCCTTTTTTTTTTTTTGTATAGTTTTTTATCAGTTGTTATCATTGGTAGATTTGTTTTTTGGTTTGGTTGCTCTCTTCTTTCTTTTGTTTTTTTTTTATTTATTAAAAATTTTCTTTATTTTTAATAATATTTTCTTCCATTTTTTAAAATAACTTTATTTTATATTTTTCTTTCTTTCTTTCTTTTTCTTCTCCCTTTTCTTCTGAGCCGAGTGGCTGACAGGGTCTTGGTGCTCTGGCTGGGTGTCAGACCTGTGCCTCTGAGGTGGGAGAGCTGAGTTCAGGACATTGGTCCACCAGAGACCTCCTGGCTCCATGTAATATCAAACGGTGAAAGCTCTCCTAGAGATCTCCATCTCAATGCTAAGACCTAGCTCCACTAGCTAAGACCAGCAAGCTACAGTGCTGGACACCCAGTGCCAATCAACTAGCAAGACAGGAACACAAACCCACCCATTAGCAGAGAAGCAACCTAAAATCATAATAAGTTCACAGACACCCCAAAACACACCACTGGATGTGGTCCTGCCCACCAGAAAGACAAGATCCAGCCTCATCCACCAGAACACAGGCACCAGTCCCCTCCACTAGGAAGCCTACACAACCCACTGACCCAACCTTACCCACTAGGGGCAGACACCAAAAACAATGGAAACTACAAACCTGCAGCCTGCGAAAAGGAGATGCCAAACACAGTAAATTAAGCAAAATGAGAAGACAGAGAAATACACAGCAGATGAAGGGGCAAGGTAAAAACCCACTAGACCAAACAAATGAAGAGGAAATAGGCAGCCTACCTGAAAAAGAATTCAGAATAATGATAGTAAAGATGATCCCAAATCTTGGAAATAGAATGGAGAAAATACAAGAAACGTTTAACAAGGACCTAGAAGAACTAAAGAGCAAACAAACAATGATGAACAACACAAAAAATGAAATGAAAAATTCTCTAGAAGGAATCAATAGCAGAAAAACTGAGGCAGAAGAACGGATAACTGACCTGGGAGATAAAATAGTGGAAATAGCTACCACAGAGCACAATAAAGAAAAAAGAATGAAAAGAATTGAGAACAGTCTCAGAGACCTCTGGGACAACATCAAATGCACCAACATTCAAATTATAGGGGTCCCAGAAGAAGAAGAGAAAAAAAAGGGACTGAGAAAATATTTGAAGAGATTATAGTGGAAAACTTCCCTAATATCGGAAAGGAAATATTCAGTCAAGTCCAGGAAGTGCAGAGTCCCATACACAGGATAAAGCGAAGTAGAAACACGCCAAGACACATATTAATCAAACTATCAAAAATTAAATACAAAGAAAACATATTAAAAGCAGCAAGGGAAAAACAACAAATAACATACAAGGGAATCTCCATAAGGTTAACAGCTGATCTTACAGCAGAAACTCTGCAAGCCAGAAGGGAGTGGCAGACATAATTAAAGTGATGAAAGGGAAAAACCTACAACCAAGATTACTCTACCAGCAAGGATGTCATTCAGATTCGACAGAGAAATTAAAACCTTTACAGGCAAGCAAAAGCTAAGAGAATTCAGCACCACCAAACCAGCATTACAACAAATGCTAAAGGAACTTCTCTAGGCAGGAAACACAAGAGAAGGAAAAGACCTACAATAAAAAACCCCAAACAATTAAGGAAATGGTAATAGGATCACACTTATCAATAATTACCTTAAATGTAAATGGATTAAATGCTCCAACCAAAAGACACAGACTGGCTGAATGGATACAAAAACAAGACCCATATATTTGTTGTCTACAAGAGACCCACTTGAGACCTAGGGACACATACAGACTGAAGGTGAGGGGATGGAAAAAGATATTCCATGCAAATGAAATCAAAAGAAAACTGCCAGAGCAATTCTCATATCAGACAAAATAGACTTTAAAATAAAGACTATTACAAGAGACAAAGAAGGACACTACATAATGATCAACGGATCAATCTAAGAAGAAGATATAACAATTGTAAATATTTATGCACCCAACATAAGAGCACCTCAATACATGGGGCAAATGCTAACAACCATAAAAGGGGAAATCGACAGTATCACAATCATAGTAGGGGGCTTTAACACCCCACTTTAATCAATGGACGTATCATCCAAAATGAAAATAGATAAGGAAACACAAGCTTTAAATGACACACTAAACAAGATGGACTTAATTGATATTTATAGGACATTCCATCCAAAAACAACAGAATACACATTTTTCTCAAGTGCTCAAGGAACATTCTCCAGGATAGATCATATCTTGGGTCACAAACAAGCCTTGGTATTTTAAGAAAATTGAAATCGTATCAAGTATCTTTTTTGACAACAATGCTATGAGACTAGATATCAATTACAGGAAAAAATCTGTAAAAAATACAAACACATGCAAGCTAAACAATACACTACTAAATAACCAAGAGATCACTGAAGAAATCAAAAAATACCTACAAACAAATGCAGCAAAGGCAGTTTTAAGAGGGAAGTTTATAGCAATACAATCCTTCCTCAAGAAACAAGAAACGTCTCAAGTAACCTAACCTTACACCTAAAGCAATTAGAGAAAGAAGAACAAAAAACCCCCAAAGTTAGCAGAAGGAAAGAAATCATAAAGATCAGGTCAGAAATAAATGAAAAAAAAATGAAGGAAACGATAGCAAAGATCAATAAAACTAAAATCTGGTTCTTTGAGAAGATAAACAAAATTGATAAACCATTAGCCAGACTCATCAAGAATAAAAGGGAGAAGACTCAAATCAATAGAATTAGAAATGAAAAAGAAGTAACAACTGACACTGCAGAAATACAAAGGTTCATGAGAGTTTACTACAAGAAACTATATGTCAATAAAATAGGCAACCTGGAAGAAATGGACAAATTCTTAGAAGAGCACCGCCTTCTGAGACTGAACCAGGAAGATATAGAAAATATAAACAGACCAATCACAAGCCCTAAAATTGAAACTGTGATTAAAAATCTTCCAACAAACAAAAGCCCAGGACCAGCTGGCTTCACAGGTGAATTCTATCAAACATTTAGAGAAGAGCTAACACCTATCTTTCTCAAACTCTTCCAAAGTATAGCAGAGGGAGGAACACTCCCAAGCTCATTCTATGAGGCTACCATCACCCTGGTACCAAAACCACACAAAGATGTCACAAAAAAAGAAAACTACAGGCCAATATCACTGATGAATGTAAATGCCAAAATCCTCAACAAAATACTAGTAAACAGAATCCAACAGCATATTAAAGGGATCATACACCATGATCAAGTGGGGTTTATCCCAGGATTGCAAGCATTCTTCAATATACGCAAATCAATCAATGTGTTACACCATATTAACAAACTGAAGGAGAAAAGCCTATGATCATCTCAGTAGATGCAGAAAAAGCTTTTGACAGAATTCAACATCCATTTATGATAAAAACCCTCCAGAAAGTAGGCATAGAGGGAACTTACCTCAACATAGTAAAGGTTGTATATGACAAACTACAGCCAGGGTCATTCTCAATGATGAAAAACTGAAACCATTTCCACTAAGATCAGGAACAAGACAAGGTTGCCCACTCTCACCACTATTATTCAACATAGTTTTGGAAGTTTTAGCCACAGCAATCAGAGAAGAAAAATAAAAGGAATACAAATCAGACAAGCAGAAGTAAATCTGTCACTGTTTGCAGATGACATGATACTATATGTAGAGAATCCTACAGATGCTACCAGAAAACTACTAGAGCTAATCAATAAATTTGGTAAAGTAGCAAGATACAAAGTCAATGCACAGAAATCTCTTGCATTCCTATACAGTAATGAGGAACAATCTGAAAGAGAAATTAAGGAAACACTCCCATTTGCTGTTGCAACAAAAAGAGTAAAATACCTAGGAATAAACCTACCTAAGGAGACAAAAGACCTGTATGCAGAAAACTATAAGACACTGATGAAAGAAATTAAAGATGATACAAACAGATGGAGAGATATACCATGTTCTTGGATTGGAAGAATCAACATTGTGAAAATGACTATACTACCCAAAGAAATCTAAAGATCCAATGCAATCTCTGTCAAACTACCAATAGGATTTTTCACAGAACTAGAACAAAAAAATTTCACAATTTGTACGGAAGCACAAAAGACCCCGAATGGCCAAAGCAATCTTGAGAAAGAACAACAGAACTGGAAGAATCAGGCTCCCTGACTTCAGGCTATATTACAAAGCTACACTAATCAAGATAGTATGGTACTGGCACAAGAACAGAAATATAGATCAGTGGAACAAGATAGAAAGCCCAGAGATAAACCCACGCACATATGGTCACCTTATCTTTCACAAAGGAGGCAAGAATATACAATGGAGAAAAGACAGCCGCTTCAATAAGTGGTGCTGGGAAAACTGGACAGCTACATGTAAAAGAATGAAATTAGAACACTCCCTAACACCATACACAAAAATAAACTCAAAATGGATTAAAAACATAAATGTAAGGCCAGACACTATAAAACTCTTAGAGGAAAACATAAGCAGAACACCCTATGACATAAATCACAGCTAGATCCTTTTTGACCAACCTCCTAGAGAAATGGAAATACAAACAAAAATGAACACATGGGACCTAATGAAACTTCAAAGTTTTTGCACAGCAAAGGAAACCATAAACAAGATGAAAAGACAACATTCAGAATGGGGGAAAATATTTGCAAATGAAGCAACTGAGAAAGGATTCATCTCCAAAATATACAAGCAGCTCATGCAGCTCAATATCAAAAAAACAAACAACCCAATCCCAAAATGGGCAGAAGACCTAAACAGACATTTCTACAAAGAAGATATTCAGATTGCCAGCAAACACATGAAAGGATGCTCAATATCACTAATCATCAGAGAAATGCAAATCAAAACTATAATGAGGTATCACCTCACACCAGTCAGAATGGTCATCATCAAAAAATCTACAAACAATAAATGCTGGAGAGGGTGTGGAGATAAAGGAATCCTCTTTCACTGTTGGTGGTAATGTAAATTGATACAGCCACTATGGAGAACAGTATGGAGGTTCCTCAAAAAACTAAATATAGAACTACCATGTGACTCAGCAATTCCACACTGGGCATATACCCTGAGAAAACCATAATTCAAAAAGAGTCATGTACCACAATGTTCCCTGCAGCTCTATTTACAATAGCCAGGACATGGAAGCAGCCTAAGTGTCCATTGACAGAGAAATGGATAAAGAAGGTGTGACACATATATACAATGGAATATTAGCCATAAAAAGAAACGAAATTGAGTTATTTGAGTGAGGTGGATGGACCTAGATAGAGTCTGTCATACAGAGTGAAGTAAGTCAGAAAGAGAAAAACAAATACCATATTCTAACACATATATATGGAATCAAAAAAAAAAAAAGTGTTCTGAAGAACCTAGGGGCAGGACAGGAATAAAGATGCAGACGTAGGGAATGGACTTGAGGACACGGGAAGGGGGAAGGGTAAGCTGGGACGAAGTGAGAGTGTAGCATTGACATATATACACTGCCAAGTGTAAAATAGATAGCTAGTGGGAAGCAGCTGCATGGCACAGGGAGATCAGCTCTGTTCTTTGTGACCACCTAGAGGGGTTGGATAGGGAGGGTGGGGGGGAGACGCAAGAGGGAGGAGATATGGGGATATATGTATATGTATAGCTTATTCACTTTTTTATACAGCCGAAACTATCACACCATTGTAAATCAATTATACTCCAATAAAGATGTTAGAAAGAAAAAGGTCACTACTACCACCACCACCCCTTCCATCTGAAGAAACTCAGGGAGGTACAACATTATTGCACAGAGTACAAACATCATTTCAGGAAAAAAAAAGAAAGAATATTTAATTTGGTTAGGTAGAGAGAAGTACAATGTGATTCAACTCTCTATTTCTCTTTCCCCTGCTCCCCAGAAGCACAGAAAGCCCTGTAAAAATTGCTATTTTTGAAGAGGAAGCTTCTCACTTTTTCTAGTAGGTGCCAGCCTGCATGTCAATGCTAAAGGGTAAAAGTATTTTTAAAAAGCCATAAAAATTGTAATCACATCACCTCGTTTTATGGGTTTTTAAAAAATCTCTAAAAAGAGGGAAGGAACTTAATGCGTAGCCAAAGTAGTGTGAGGAGTGATACCGATCACATATAAGCCAGTGTTTTTCCCTACTGAAGAAGTGCATACCCCCACCCCATGAGAATGTTCTTTGAAGTAACCTTTATGCTGTATCATGACCAAAGGTATGGTCTATTATTTGATTCTCAAAGAGATGGTTTATAAAATCTCTGCCACTCAGAGGAAGTGAAATATAGTTATTAAAGTAATACATTCCTATTTTCTGCAAGCATGAATAGGTAACTTTTAGCTTCTGGAAATGATTATCTAACTCCAACTTGCCCGTGGGTGGATTAGCATCCTTGATGAGTGTTGGTCAAGAAAGAAGCCAATGACTTTGCTGAATGTGCCAGTTTTTTGGCTTTCTCTAAAAGAAGAAATCACAAACCATAAGGTTAATTAAACTGATTTTCATGGCTCTGTTTAATCTATTTCCTTGGCTTTGAGAACTTCATTTTTTTCAACTCTTCCGTTTCTTTAATATTACTTACAATTTCTGTTGAAAGAATTTTAAGACAGATTTTAGAAGTAATGTGAGAGAGGACAATGATAAAACATTTAGAAATAGAAGTTTGAAAAATGCAATGTTATTTAATAGGATGAGCTTCAAAGTTAAAAAGCTCAAATTCTATTTGTAATTCTGCCTCTATTCAGTTGTATTGTTAATGTTATATTCCTTAACCTTTCCATGTCTGTTCCCCGAGTCTGCATGTAGGATAATAGTATTTCTATTCATTGCAGAAACTTTGCATGAGGTTTGAATGAGGTCTATAAAATTTGCTTTAAAATAAAATCCCCTCAGTACAAAAATACAGTAATACTCTTTGTTATGGACTGAATGTTTGTGTCCTCCCAAAATTCGTACGTTGGAGCTCTGACCTCTAATGTGACTGTATTTGGAGTCAGGGCCTGTGGGGAGGCGATAAAAATTAAATGAAGTCATAAGGGTCGGGCCTCAGTCCAGCAGGGCTGGCACCCTTGTAAGAAGTGGAAGGAACGCTAGAACTCACAGCATGAGGATGGCTGTCTACAGGAAGAAAGTTACCACCAGAAACCAATCCCATCAGACCTTTATCTGGGACTTCTAGCCTCCAGAACTGTGAAAAATAAGCCTTTTGTTTAAGCCACCCAGTCTGTGGTATTTTTATTATGGCAGCCCATGTAGATTAAGGTACCCTTGACATTACATTATCTTTAAATCCTACAGAACTTTTAAATCTTCATTCAAGAAATGGCTCACTGAAAAACCTGGTTTTACCACTTAAAAGTCACACTTTAAGAGAAAGGAATACTACTAACACAACATTGTAAATCAACTATCCTTCAATAAAATATATTTTAAAAGAGAAAGAAAGGAATATTTAATGAGTACTTACTTAGCACCAGACATTGTTTTAGGTGCATTTTAAAAAATGTATTTAATAATTTAACCCTCAGAAGAACTGTAGGTGGTAGATATTTTTGTCCCTATTTTACAGATAAGGCAACTAAGACTTACCCAAGGTTGTATAGTTAGTTAAGTGATAGGAATGAGATTCAGAGTCCCTCTGAAGCTTTTAAATTACACTCTAATTCCTTCTGTGTTTCTACTACTGTACTGCACTCAGTAGAATGCCAGGCAGAGTGCAAAGACCAGAAACTTAGTGAAGTGACTTACGATCTCAGAGCTAATTAGAGAAGTGAAGATCAATATTGCTCACATTTTGCACTCCATTTTTAAGCCTGTGTAAGTGCTAACCATTAGTCATGAGAAATATCAGGATGTTGAACAAAATGAGTTGCATATGGAACCAATCTTAAACCATAAAATGAGCCTGAAATTTAGAATCTTTCTACTTTTTGTCTCTCAAAGAATGGAAGTAACAGTTGATAAGAAAGATGGATAGTAGTGACATATGATGTACTGACCTGTCTTCATCCTAGAAAACAGATTCTAAGGTACAAAGAAGATGAAGTTATGGCTAGATACCTTTTCTCACTTTCAAATGATGGTACTTTTTGGTATTTTATGATAACCACTGCCATATCTTCATGGGTACCTGTCACTCTGAAAACTCTTTGTCAAGTGTGAAGGTTGACTTTTCCCAAATTCCATTTTTGATTAGTAGAATGAGCTATATAGGTATTGATCTGAAAAGTTCACTTCTTTTTACTCTTTAATTGACTTTGGATTTGAATTCCCAACTCCACGACTTTTGAGCTGTATAATTAATCTTGGGCAAGATACTTAATACCTCTGAGCTCCCACCCCCAACCCATTGGGGGTAATAGAATCACATTCAAAGGGCCATTGTGAAGATTAAGAATGCTTGGGACTTCCCTGGGGGTCCAGTGGTTAAGAATCCGTCTTGCAATGCAGTGGACATCGGTTCGATCCCTGGTCAGGGAACTAAGATCCCACATGCCACCCGGCAACTAAGCCCACATGGCACAGCTAATAAGCCTGGGTGCCACAGCTAGAGAGAAGCCTGCGCACTGCAACGAAGAGCCCTCATGCCACAACGAAAGATCCTGCGTGTCACAACTAAGACCCGATGCAGCCAAAAAATAAATAAAAATTTTTAATAAAAGAATGCTTGTGAAACAATTACCACAAGGTGGGCATATATTATGGCCTCAGAAATGTTAGCTGATCTCATTGTGAACTATGGTATTGACCATGCCTCTGAAGATGGGAAAATAACATCAATTTTAGAGGGTTATAAAATGGTACTTTGTACCTTCTGAATATTTCTAAAACCTTGATTCAGGAGATGAACTTCCAGTACTTATTTATTTTGTCAGATACTCAGGATACCTAAATTAAAAACACTGTGGATAAATAAAATACAGTTGACTCTTGAACAAGTTGGGGTTAGGGCCGCTGATCCTCTATGCAGTGGAAAATCCCTGTATAACTTAGTAGTTAGTTAGCCTTCCATGTACGCAGTTCCTCTTTATCTGTGGTTCTGCATCCTCGGATTCAACTAATCTTGGATAGGGTAGTACTGTAGTATTTACTGCTGAAAAAATTCCACGTGTAAGTGGACCTGTGCAGTTCAAACTCATGTTGTTTAAGGGTTAACTGTAGTTCTTAATGGATATTGGGATAGATAGAACTAAAAATATGTTCCTAATGACAATATATATGATTTAAAAAATATTGATATAGGTGGTAGGACAGGAACATGGATAAAAAAAGCTACATACCTTAAGTTCCATGAGAAGACTGTGTCATAGTGAGTGAGTACTTACCTGTTAATAAAAGGAGACAAGTCAAAAGAAGTAAACAAGTATTAATAGATCTCTGTGCCTGAAATGACTGGTGAGGAATGAAAGCAGTTCATGTTGCCAGTTCTGAATTGAAGAAAAATGTTTTAATTATAGTAGTAGGATCTTTGTAATTAAATAATGCACATGTATCAGTTCTAAAATACTACTGAGCATCTCTATAGACAAGAACAGTGCTAGGTTACTGGGAATACAATTTAAAGTAAGATAGAGTTTCTACCCTCAAGCAGACACAGACAGTAATAGAAAAAGTCCCTAAGTATATTAGATTTTATTGCTGCAGTAAGAAATTACCGTAAACTTAGTGGCTTAAAAGAGCATAAGTTTATTAGCTTCAGTTCTGTAGGTCAGAAATCTTATGTGGATCTCACTGGGTTAAAATCAGGGTGTCAGCAGGGCTGTGTTCCTTTCTGGACACTTTACAGGAGAATTCATTTCCTTGCCTTTTCTAGTTTCTAGAAGCCACCCATGTTCTTTGGCTCATAATCCTTTCCTCCATCTTCAAAACCAGCAGCAATGGGGGTCCAGTTCTTTTCACACTGCCATCTCTTTGGGTCTCTGTAGCTGGGAATGGTGTTCTGATTATAAGGACTCATGTGATTAGATTGGGCCCACCTGGATAATCCTGGATGATTATTTATTTTTAACATCTTTATTGGAGTGTAATTGCTTTACAATGGTGTGTTAGTTTCTGCTTTATAACAAAGTGAATTAGCTATACATATCATATATCCCCATATCTCCTCCCTCTTGTGTCTCCCTCCCACCCTCCCTATCCCACCCCTCTAGGTGGTCACAAAGCACTGAGCTGATCTCCCTGTGCTAGGCAGCTGCTTCCCACTAGCTATCTATTTTACATTTGGTAGTCTATATATGTCAATGTTACTCTCTGACTTCATCCCAGCTTACCCTTCCCTGTCCATGTGTCCTCAAGTCCATTCTCTATGTCTGTGTCTTTATTCCTGTCCTGCCCCTAGGTTCATCGGAACCAATTTTTCAAATAGTTTAGCAAAAACCAGTAGATGTGAAAGTGTTACTCAAGAGATTGTTCCTTGTGGGGGGGGGGGAACTCTTCTAAAGCACCTGGCCTTGATTCTGTGGCTTCTGTTCCTTTTTAAATCAATTGTTTTGAGGTATAATTTACTATGCAATGAACTAAGCCTAAGTGTACAATTACTGAGTTTTGACAAGCATATAAATCTATGTAACCACCACCACAGTCACATAGAATATTTCCATTGCTCCAGAAGTTCCTTGTGCCTCTTTGCAGTTAATTTCTTTCTGCTTCTGGCCACAGAACGGCAGTTAACCTGCTTCTGACATTACAGATTAGTTATAGATTCTGTATTAAAAAGTATTATTTTTTTGAAATTCGGATTATTTTATGGTTTTTAAAACTATTTTAATGGATTACGTTGGTTTAGAACTTCAGGGGTTTCCAAATTAAAACAGTTTTCCTTCTGCTGTTTATGCTGGTCCTCTCAGCACTGAGGTTTCCTAGGAAAGATATTACCTGCAATTTACAGATAAGAAAACTGAGACACAGTTATAGAGACCCAGAGTTAGTATAGGACAGTGTGAATTCTTGCTTGTTGAAAAAGGAGCTCAGTTGGAAGTTTTATGAAGAGAATGAAAATATCTATTTTGATTTGACTGTGTCTGTGCATTTTTGTTTCAAATCAGTTCTTTTTACCTCTTTTGTCTCTAGCACATTAAGTTCTGATTTTTTTTGGTTAAGTTATTTTATTTATTTTTGGCTGCATTGGGTCTTCGTTGCTGCATGTGGGCTTTCTCTAGTTCAGGCAAGCGGGGGCTACTCTTTGTTGCGGTGCTCAGGCTTCTCATTTGTGGTGGCTTCTCGTTGCGGAGCACAGGCTCTAGGCGTGCGGGCTTCAGTAGTTGCAGCACGCAGGCTCAGTAGTTGTGGCTCGCAGGCTCTAGAGCGCAAGCTCAGTAGCTGTGGCACATGGGCTCAGTTGCTTGGCAGCATGTGGGATCTTCCCGGACCAGGGCTCAAACCTGTGTCCCCTGCATTGGCAGGTGGATTCTTAACCACTGCTCCTCCAGGAAAGTCCCAGTTCTGATAAATTTATAAAGAATGAAAATAAGGGTTTAGGATTTGTGCTGAGTCTCTCCCCCTCCCCCACTTTATAAGTGACTTTGATCAAATCACCAAGTTTCTGAAGTTTAGTTTTCTTATCTGCAAAATGAAAATTAAAATTCAGAGTTGTCATAGGAATTAAAACAAAGTGTATGAATGGACAGAAGTCTGTTTAATTTTGGGAGAGATTGTACTGGTTGTTTTGTCGTCTTCTTGTTAGGTTCTTTTAATTTAGGCACATGCTAGATGATCAGATCAACTTAAAAAAACAACCTCTAAGGGAACATAGAGAATGCTAAGACTCTTAAAATGACATGTACTATCTGTTGGAGTGAAAATTTTCTAAGAGGAAAGAAGAAGATTGGAAATAAAGAGTAGTCAATTTTTGATCCTGAGAAGAAAACAAGAAAAAAAATGACTTATAATTTTCTTTTTTAAAATTGCATTTATTTCTGCTCAAAATAAAATTACCATAGAATCTTTCATACATCCTATCTCTGGAATCCTAGAATCCTCTTAAATGAAACTACTTGACTCTGATGTCATTTTGGTATTATAAAAATTCACCCCTCTTGCCCAGGTTGCAAGATAGACATGTTCTCTTTAAAAATCTGCTTTATAGGGACTTCACCGGTGGTGCAGTGGTTAAGAATCTGCCAGCCAGTGCAGGGGACACGGGTTCCATCCCTGGTCTAGGAAGATCCCACATGCCGTGGAGCAACTAAGCCTATGCACCACAACTACTGAGCCTGCGCTTTAGAGCCACGAGCGGCAACTACTGAAGCCCGCACGCCTAGAGCCTGGGCTCTGCAACAAGAGAAGCCACCACAAAGAGCAGCCTGCGCACCACAATGAAGAGTAGCCCCCGCTTGCCACAACTAGAGAAAGCCCGTGCGCAGCAACAAAGACCCAACACAGCCAAAAATAAATAATTAATTAATTTTAAAAAACAAACAAAAAAATAGGTTTTAAAAAAAATCTGCTTTATAGTCAGTAATAATAGGTTCTGAAGAATTTCTCTACTCGGGATTCTGGTAATTCATTTCTTGATTTAAAAACCTTTCAATAGGACTTCCCTGGTGGCGCAGTGGTTGAGAGTCCGCCTGCTGATGCAGGGGACACGGGTTCGTGCCCCGTTCCGGGAAGATCCCACATGCAGCGGAGCGGCTGGGCCCGTGAGCCATGGCCGCTGAGCCTGCGCCATCCAGAGCCTGTGCTCCGCAAGGGGAGAGGACACAACAGTGAGAGGCCCGCGTACTGGAAAAAAAAAAAAAAAAAAAATATATATATATATATATATATACTCCAATTTAGCTCTATTTCCTCCTCCCCTTCTGTGCTATTGTTATTATATATATTATAGCTATGTATGTTAAAAACCTAATAGTGTAATAATAATTATATAATTTTATGCTTTTTAAAGAAGCAGAGAGAAGAATGGAAGCAAGTTTTTTTTATAGAGTTTCTTATACTAAATCTTATTATTTATCATTTGTTATCTTCCTTTCTGTGAATTCAAGTAACTTTTTGTTGTCATTTCCTTACTCCAATACAACTTTGCTTCTTCTTACTTATATTATGCTGTTATTATCAAATATATTACATTCCTAAATGTTGCAGGCTCAATAATACAACTATATACATATTGTTTTATATATTCAATAATTGCTTTTTAAATAGTTGAGAGGTGAAGAAATATTATATCTTTGATTTTTTAAAGTGGATTTGAATTACTTTGGGGGTCATATGCTTTCAACCTGAATAGTTTCCTTTACTATTTCTTGTAAGGCAGGTCTGCTAGCAATGAATTCTCAGCAATGAATTCTTTCAGTGTTTGTTTATCTGGGAATGTCTTTATCTGTCTTCATTTTGAAAGATGGTTTATGGTTTTACTGAATATAAGATTCTATTTTTTTGGGGGGGAGGCTGCAGCAAATGGTATGTTGGATATTAGTTCCCCAACCAGGGATTGAACCCATGCCCCCCG
This sequence comes from Orcinus orca, assembly GCF_937001465.1. Taxonomy (NCBI): domain Eukaryota; kingdom Metazoa; phylum Chordata; class Mammalia; order Artiodactyla; family Delphinidae; genus Orcinus; species Orcinus orca. The sequence continues at coordinate 30,814,465 of NC_064572.1, forward strand.
CAGTGGAAGCGCAGAGTCTCAACCACTGGACCACCAAGGAAGTCCCCTGAATATAAGATTCTTGGTTGACGTATTTTTTGGGTTTCAGCACTTTGAATATGTCATCACACTGCCTTTTAGCCTTCATTATTTTTGATGAAAAATCTGGTGTAATCTTTTTGGGATTTCCTTGTGAGTGAGAAGTTGTTCTCTTGCTGCTTTCAAGATATTTACTATGATATGTCTTATATATGTATGATGTCTCTTCGTGCTTTCCTACTTGGAATTTGTTGAGCTTCTTGGAAATGTAGATTGTTTTAATCAAATTTGGTAAGTTTTTAGCCATTATTTCTTTGAATATTTTTTCTCTTCCTTTCTCTACTTCTGTGAAAAAAGTTTTCTTCTCTCTGCTCACCATGTATATGTTACAGTGCTTTATGGTTTTCCACTTTTCTCTGAGACTGTTCATATGTGTTCTTTCTTTTTTTCTCTATGTTCTTCAGATTGTACAATGTCTATCCATCTATTTTCAAGTTTGCTGATTTTTCTGCTAATTGATATTTACCGTTCAGTCCCTGGAATGCATTTTTCTTCTTGGTTATTGTACTTTTCAACTCCTGAATTTCCATTATTTAAAATAATTTCTATATCTTAATGATATTGTCTATTTGACAAGAAATTATCAGGGCTTCCTTTACTTTTTTAAAGCATTTTTTCCTTTAATTCTTTAGACATATTTATAATAGTTGTTTTAAAGTCTTTGCCTGCTAAGTCCAACATCTGAACTCTTTCAAAGGCAATTTCTGTTGCTTGCTCTTTTTTCTTATGTAGGGACCATACTTTTCTGTTTCTTTGCATGTTTCATAACTTTTTACCAAAAACTGGACATTTTATTTTATTTTATTTTTTAAACTAATTTTTATTGGAGTATAGTTGATTTACAGTGTTGTGTTAGTTTCTGCTGAACAGCAAAATGAATCATTTATACATATTCATATATCCACTCTTTTTTAGATTCTTTTTCTGTATAGGTCATTACAGAGTATTGAGTAGAGTTCCCTGTGCTATATAGTAGGTCCTTATTAGTTATCTATTTTATATATAGTAAAAACTGGATATTTTAGATAACATATTGTAGCAACTGAGGATATGATTCCACCCCCAATTCCCACACATTCACCAAATTGGATGTTGTTGTTTACTTGTTAATTTGTTTAGTGGCTTGGCTGGACCATTTTAGTGAAGTCTATTTTCTCTATAGTGTGTAGCTACTGATCAGGAGTCACAGTCTTTGGCATGCACAGAATCATCCTAGGATGATGGTGGTTTTAGCAGGGCTGTCTTTGGTTGTCTCTTTCTCTGTTCTCTTTGTTTAGCTGTCTGTCTCTATAGGTATCACACCCATCTGTTAGCTTCCACTAATTGCTCATTATCATTATAATTAGCTCATTATCAGTACTGCCTGTAACATAAATTCTTCCACAGGCTGATGCAATTAATATTGGGCCTCATTGCAGGTGTAATTTTGCAGCCAGTCTTTGAGGTTTTTTTCTCAGGAGGACTCTTTTTAGCTGCTTCTTTCCCTGGTTCTCCCTAGTAAAATTCTAGCTGTTGTAGCTTGTTACTCTCAAAGATTTACCAGTCTCTTAATTGCTTACCACCAAAATCTCTATTATCTTCTGTAGTGCCCTCACTATTAACTTTCCCACACTGTGTTCCAAATAAAGTCATTTCCCTTGGGGAACACTTTGGAGCTTTCTCTCTTTTTCTGTCCTGCCTTTACCCCTGGGCTAAACCTCTGCCACTGCCTGGAGTAGGAAGTGAGCTAGTGGCCCCTTCTCTTGGAATGACACTGCTGCTTGGTCTTCTGGGTGTCTTCTGTTGCAGAAACTTTAACAGTATGAGCAAGCTGGGGCAAGGGCATTTGGGATCCCAGTGTTCCTGGCTTGCCTGCTGTGGTAGAACTTCTGTCCCACAAGTGGGGGCTGGCTGGAAGAAGTGAGGACCAGACCTCTAAGCTGCTCTTGTCTCTTACAGAGCTTCTGCAACAAAGAGGTGGAAGTAAGAGAAATGCAGGTGGACTGCCCCTCCTAGCAGATATCATAATCCTCAATTGGGATTTGGGTGTAGAGGAAGGCCTACATTCTTGGTTGCTCTCATTTGAAATAGCAGCTGTGGCTTGATAGTATCTAAATTTCCTTACAACTTATTTACAAATTTAGAAAACAGTATCTATTTGTAAGCTGCATAATATTGCTCTAATAATGTCTTTAACACTCATACAAAAGTGTAGTAATATCAGGATAGCTTAAAATAGCAGAAGTTGCAGTAATTTTTTTACATAGGGTTTTTATATGTTATATATGTTACAAGCTAGTGAAGAACATGCAGCACACACATGAGAGGATATATTATTTACTGTTTTCTATTATGCCTAAACAGTTGAAAATACTGAAAATGTATAACCATTTGTCCTTGGGCCTTATTGGATGTTGAATGCAGTGAAGTATTTTTTGGATCTAGGGTATCTGTGATTAGCTCATGACAGCATTAAGCAATGAGGTTGCCTTTTATTGCTGTTACTTGTTATCAAATAGAAAAATGCCTTTAGGCATTAGGTAGCAGAAGGTGAAATACTTAGTTTCATTAGTTCCAGAGACTTGATGCAATATAGTTACACACCTCACAGCTGAATGACAAATCTTTGCTACTCTTAAACTCTTTGGGAAGGTTATTTTGGGTCTGATATTTTGGGTCCGAAGGTTATAGATGGGTCTGATATAATCACAAGGGTCCTTATAATAGGGAAACAGGAGATGAAAGTTAGTGGTAGATGTGATGTGAGGAAGGAGTCATGAGCCACGGAATGGAGGAGGCCTCTAGAAGTGGAAAAGGGTAAGGAAACAGATTCTTGTCTCAGAGCCTCTAGAAGAAATTAGCCTTACTGAAACCTTGACTTTATTTAGCCCAGTGAGACTTATTTCGAATTTCTGACCTCCAGAACTGTAAGAGAATAAATGTGTTATTTTAAAACACTAATTTTGTGGTAATTTATTACAGAAAGAATAAGAAACGAATAAAACAAGGAAGACCTGACTTACCGTAACTGTGTGGTAAAGGTAGTCTAGTGCTAATAAAATATTTGTATTTTCTGAGTACTTTGATTTTTGTTTCAGGAAAAACTTGTCTGACTTTTAAAGTTTTAGGCATCTTCATAGTTTTATATCCTAGCAGTTAGACTGCACTAGGATTATCTGATGTCACCTTTCTTCTGTTTCTAAAAGTGAAATGAGAAGTAGATCAGAGCAGAAAGGTTTAATTAAATTCACACAAATAATCCCATAAGTTAGTATTATACATTACCAAATTAATGCTTTCCTTTTTGTTCTGTATTACTAATATGATTGCTTACATTGTTGCCTCAAAACCAAGACTTAAAATCAACTATTAAAGGCAAATAAGTTCTGTCATCACAGGCTTATCTGAGACTTCTGTTCTGAGCAAATACAGGCTTCTTTCAGAAGTAAATGGATTTTAAAAGCACAATGAAAGGAATGTTCCATTTAAATGGTTAGCTAATAAGTGTCACAAATACAGTATTTTTTTTGAAAACATTTAATGTTTTTTGATTAACATTTAATGCAGTTATAAAATTTACTGCATAATTCTCAAATTGTGTCATTGGGAAGCTGTATGAAAACTGCCATATATTAAGTAATTATCACATGAAAGATGTTCAACACTGAGAAGAAAATTTGTAAAATGACATGCTTTTTTTTTTTCCTTTTTTTCTTTTCTCTTCTTTTTTTTTGCTTATTTATAGGTAAATCCTCACTGAGACTACCTAGTATAAGAAACAGGGAAAGGATGATTTTTTATTTTTAAGCTGTTTGGAACCTAAGTCATAATTTGTAACTAGAGCATGGGGGTCTTTTTGCCAAGACTGCCCTGAATGACTAGGTTGCCCAGGCTAAGTCTGTTGGCTGGTTTGATTTTTATTATTTAAAACTCTGTTGTTGTTTAGCAAGTGATATTTATTCACTACAAATAAATTAGAACATGCAATTGTGTGAAAATAAGACCTAGTGATACATTCACTTTTAACAGTTTGGTATAGAACCTTCCTGACTTTTCCTGTATATGTTATTTCTAAGCTGTTTTTATCACATAGCATTACATTGAATATCTTTTCATGTGACACTGACATGAGAATTTTAATACGCGGCAGTTTTTCATAAAGCTTAAGTTCAGAATCTAGAATCAGACTTTGATTCTGGACTTTTCAACTTAACACATGAGTTGGAAAATAAACCTCATTTGTAAAATGGAGATAAATTATAGGATTGTTGTAAAGATTAAATGAGATCATATGAAGCATTTAACACAAAATCTGATATACAGTATCATTTAATAAATGGTCACTATCTTTATTCAGGTGTTCTGTTACATGAACATACTATTGGTAATGTAACAATTCCTTATTGTTAGAAAACTTTTTCTAATGTTTCACAGTTAAAAAAAAATGCAACATTTAAGCAACCTCTAAAATGCCAAGAAGCCTTACGAGGTGTGGGATTGGAGGATTGAATTTTGGGACGGCTCATGATCAAGAGTAACATCCATATACTCTTTTTTAGTCTTTAATAGAATGATAGCTCAGTCTTATTTTGTAGGCAAATACATGTAAAATAATGTACTGCTATAGTCTGTTTATACTGTATCTCTAATACTGAGTTATTTCACTGTTTATAAGTTCAATTTAGAATGTGGTAGGCGAAAAGAAAAAACTTCCAGTTATGTTTACTTAACTATGTTGTTTAAACAGGACACTGAGGTATACAATAACAATTGGTGCATGAGATGACCTATAGTTGTAATGCTCTCTTTGCCAGTGGTTAGGTGTGTGATTTTTGGACAAGTTACTAATACCACTGGACTATAGTTTCTTCTGAGTAAAATGAAGACAGTGGACTAGATCAGCAATTTTCAAATTTGAGTATTGTGCAGATCCTTTCAAAGGAATATTCAAATTCTTAAACTATATTGTTGTTTTTAATTAGGTACTCAGCTTTAGTGTAGACAAACATGAAGCTAAATAAGAAGTTCCCTCTGCTACATCCATGTAGAGCTACAAAACAAGTGTAGTACAAACAAACTACAAAACCAATGTATTAACATCAGCATGATGAATGATAATGGTTTGCTGAAACTAAAATGCTGCTGCTTCCCATGTGAATATGTTATTCCTTGCTACACTATAGGTTCTTTTGCATTGGGCTACCTAGACTACAGTGCATGAGATGCCAATTTAATTCTCCTGACATGTTGTTTTTATTAAAACTATTATAAATCTTTGGTTTAGTGTATCATGATATCATTTGGCCTTCACTGGCTCAACTGTATTACCTGCCTCTCTACTTTTCTCATTAGCCTAGGATAGTGAGGGAAATTGATGATTTCCTGTGTTGGTAAATACAAATATGGGCACAAATATCCTGGCAACACTTAATTATAAAGTATTCATTCAAATGACCCAAATTTTCAAAGATCATCCATGGTAAATGCAGAAAATTTTAAACGTTTTATAGAGAACTCCTAAATTCTTGAATATACAGCCACAGATTTGGGCTGTGGTCCATATTGAGAACATCAAACTAGATCATTAAGACACTTCTATGATTCTGCGACTAGGAAGCTGTTCCTGTAAGTAATGATGGCAACATATCCACACATTCCAGGGTGTCTTACTCTCTTAGATTAGGAAAATGTATTTATGAAGTAAGGGTATTTTTTTTTTAAAGATTTAATTTTATTTATTTTTGGCTGCATTGGGTCTTCCTTGCTGCGTGGGGCTTTCTCTAGTTGTGGCGAGCAGGGGCTACTCTTCATTGCTGTGCACGGACTTCTCCTTGCAATGGCTTCTCTTGTTGCGGAGCACAGGCTCTAGGCGCACGGGTTTCAGTAGTTGTGGTGCACGGGCATAGTTGCTCCATGGCATGTGAGATCTTCCCGGACCAGGAATCGAACCCGTGCCCCCTGCATTGGCCGGCGGATTCTTATCCACTGCACCACTGGGGAAGTCCCGGGTATTTTTTAAGTAAGCAAAAATTATATTGTCTAATTGCTGGAGGGTGGTGGTTCTCAAGAGGAGGTAATTTTGCCACCCCCCGCCCCTCCAGCCCGTAGATATTTGGAGACATTTTTGGTTGTCAAAAACTGATTGGGGGCAGCATTGATTCTGGCATCAGTGGCTAGAGGCCAAGGATGCTTCTAAACATATTACAATGCACAGGACAGCCCCCTACAACAAAGAATTATCCAGCCCAAAATGTCAGTAGTACTGAAGTTAAGAAACCCTGCTGTAGGCCAAGGGTCCCCAACCCCTGGGCCCCAGATTGGTACCGGTCCTGTTGGGAACCAGGCTGCACAGCAAGAGGTGAGTGGCGGGCGAGTGAGCGAAGCTTCATCTGCCGCTCCCTATTGCTCCCCATCGTTCACATTACCGCCTGAACCATGCTCCCTCCCCCACCCCCCACTGCTGCTGTAGGGCATTATAACCAAAACCAAGGATAGTTTTAGAGATAGAGAACAGCATGATCATATTCATAAAAACTTCATTATTGGAAGTAAAAAACGCCCTGTAGCTTATCCTATAATATCAACCAGGACTACTTAAAATCAAGTATTTGTGAAATAGATACTAACTTTAAGAAAAAAAATTTTTTTCTGTAATGGATCGAGGAACAAAAGAATGCAAGTATGGTGCCACTCGGGTTTTTTTTTTTTGCCCGTGTTGGGTCTTGCTGCACGCGGGCTTTCTCTAGTTGGGGTGAGTGGGGGCTCCTCTTCGTTGCGGTGCGCAGGCTTCTTATTGCGGTGGCTTCTCTTGTTGCAGAGCATGGGCTCTAGGCGCGCAGGCTTCAGTAGCTGTGGCACGCGGGTTCAATAGTTCTGGCTCGTGGGCTCTAGAGTGCAGGCTCAGTAGTTTTGACACACGGGCTTAGTTGCTCTGCGGCACGTGGGATCTTCCTGGACCAGGGCTCGAACCTGTGTCCCCTGCATTGACAGGCGGATTCCTAACCACTGCGCCACAGGGAAAGCCCACTACTCAGGCTTTCTTAAAGCAAATGTGGTTTCTATATGTTAGTTGCAGAAGCTGTTACCTAAGAAAATAAACTTTGATTTCTCATACATTTTCTCTTTAATTTTTGGTATAAGTCTTTATGTTACACAATTGAATTTGAAAGAATAACCTTTCTAATTGTGGTTCAAAATCATATCAAAGCGATGCCTGAAATATGAAAATCTACCTACCTATCCTGTATGAAACCTTGCTGAATGAAAAAAGCATTGTGTTTTAGCACTAGGGTTGCTTTTTCTTTTAATATTTTTTGGTTTAGTTTTACTTCTTATCATAGAAAAATTTCAAAATACACAAGGTGAAGAGAATAATATAATTAATCCATGAACCCCAACGTACCCATTATTCAGCTTCAGCATGTGAACATTTTGCTAATCTTGTTATATCTTTCCCCTCCCCCCACTAGCTCCCTTCCCAGAATTATTTTAAATCAAATTACAGACATCATATTATTCCATCCATAAATACTTTGTAACTAAAGTGAAGTCAGAGAAGGTGTTATCTTGTGGGTACGCTATGGGGGAAGTGGAATTGTGGCAAGTCTTTGGAATGGTGGCTTATTGCAAATAAGTGGATAACCCAAAGCCTTCCATGTAGTAGAAGCTCTATTAAATATTTATTGAATTGAAAAATCTAAGTTATTGTGTGAAGTAATATTACAATTTTAATGTGCCACAAAGGCAATTTACTCATTTTTAAAAATAGTTTTTATGCTGCCTTTAATTTTAGCATTGGCTTTAATCACAGCCTGGCCCCCACTGCTGCTTCTCTCTTTCCTCCTGGCATTTTACTAATCCATATCTTTTTTTTTTTTTTAAAGATTTCAGTTTTATTTATTTATTTATTTATTTAATTTTTTGCGGTACATGGGCCTCTCACTGTTGTGGCCTCTCCCGTTGCGGAGCACAGGCTCTGGACGCGCAGGCTCAACGGCCATGGCTCACGGGCCCAGCTGCTCCGCGGCATGCGGGATCCTCCCGGACCAGGGCACGAACCCACGTCCCCTGCATCGGCAGGCGGACTGTCAACCACTGCGCCACCAGGGAAGCCCTAATCCATATCTTTTCCTTTGGCCCTTTCCCAAGTATATACTCATGACAGTGAACTCTTGGAAATCTGTTACTGCTTTTGTTCTTCCCCTTAAATATTTGCACTTTTAAAAATTCTTAAAGCTAGTGAAATGGGTTTTAAGCAAGAGAGTGACATGAAAAGATTAACATTTTAGAAAGATAATTTTGGTTATGTTATGGAGGATAGATGGGAGGCAGGGACTTGGAGATATAGAAACAGATGGATTTAACAGCTATATAAAAGCTAGAACTCACAGTTTTTGGTGACTGAAGGAAGGAAGGTGGGAGGAAGGAGTTAAGAATGATAGCCAAGTTTATAATTTCAACAACTAAATGATAGTACCATTTTCTGAAAGGAGGAGTACAAGGGAGAGAGCAGATTTGTGGGGAAAATATTCTTCTATGTGATTTCCTAATTTGGTGAGTGCCGCGGGGGAAGAATCTTCTCTTGACTCTCAGTATGGTGTTCTAGTGAAACGAGAATTGTTTTACTTGAGCAGTACTGTGATTTCATTCATGATTTTAAACTAGTTTATGAGAAGAAAATCTGCTGGGCTGTTTGTATTCCCATTTCTTCATGGCATGCAAGTTTTGTGTAGTCATTATCTAGACCAACTCTTGTTACCTGACAGTCACATGCCAGAGGTGGTAGACAAGAGAAATAACAATCAAAGTTGGGTACATGTTATAAGGGAATCCTCCAATCCCCCATCCATTCTTTACTTAGTTGTCTTTTATAACCTAGAGACCACTAGATGTTTGATTTACACTGGTGATAGAAGCCCAAGTCCTGAGGGAAAGTGACCCCAGATTTTCCTTGTTCCATGTACCCCTAAGCTTACTTTCTTAGCATACTGTTCCATTGTAGAATTTTCTTTGCCTGGTGAAGGGTCAGTGTAATATATGTACTAAGAAACTTTCAAAAGTTTCATTTATTCATTAGTTAAGATAGATTTCTTCCTTCTTTCCTCCCTTCTTTCCTCCCTTCTTTCCTCCCTCCCTCCCTTCCTCTCTCCCTCCCTCCCTTTCCTTCCTTCCTTCCTTCCTTCTTTGGAGCAGTTTATTTTTTAACTTCTTTATAAATACTTAAATTCTCACAATTAACAACTCTTGTTTTTAGTAGACACATAAGAAATTTAGTATGTAAATCTTCACTAATTTCTGTATTATCTTCACAAAAGAACATTTTACTCCTCTTTCTTTTCTGCTTCAGGTTATATATATGATCTTTATCCAAAATAGTTGGTACTAAGTCATCAGTAGTTTCATCATTCTCATCATTTGAATCAGGTGTATACCAAGATAGGGCTAATACTAGTACATTAACTGAAGCTGAGTGCATTTGTTTCATGTGAGTTTCTGTGACCAAAGGACACTGAGAACGTCTCAGGGTAAAAGCTGGAGCCACTGTCATCTCGGGGGCTGGGTCTCCCTTGTGGATAATTACTGGCTATTCTAGGGTCCCAAAGCTCCAAGACTAGATGGTTCCACCAAATTGTAGATTTCTGTACCAACTGTAATAAAATACATGTAACTAATAATTCAGAAGTGACAGTTCTCCCAGGTAAGGTTCAGAGGTTTTGGAGGGTTTCATAGTGATCTCAACAGCTTTAAATTCTTGATATTTGTTTCACTGCTGATTGTGTCACTCTTTGGGGAATCAAAATTTTCCACCAAGTGAGTAGTTCATCAATGAAGTTCTGGAAGAAGATCAAGTCCAAAAGGATCTCCAAAAGTAGCTTTATTTGGTCTTCCCATTTTTAAACCTATCATCGGAGAGAAAATAAATAGAATAGAAAGTGACAAAATGATACAAGTCCTTTTTTGAAACTTCGATGATGGCATGCTTTAAACTCCAAAATAGTAAATGTTTAGCTGCTTATTTCTGGGAAGGACCAATTCATACAGTCCTTCAAACTCTGTACTGCATAACTCCAGGGAGTAAAATTCCTATATATGGAATGTAGCAGCCCAGGAATCTGGCTGTCAGCAGGGAGTCTGCCAGCAGAGCCAGTGAGGCTGGGAGTAAAGCAAAAGCCAGCAGCCTCAACACAGCAGAGACCCAACCAGCCCCGCCACCCAAAAGGAGCCTGAGGGGCGGGACAAAATAGATTTTCTTTATGAAACTTAAAGACAGTAAGGAAAATGGTACCCAGTGGAAAACATTTAGAAAAATAACTTTTGAAAAGAAGTGATTTGCTTCTCCTCAAGTCCATCCCTATGTCTCCCCACCTCCATTACTCTTTTTTTTTTTTTTGATAGGTAAGACGTGGATTTATTTAGAGAGATACACATTCCATAGACAGAATGCAGTCCATCTCAAAAGTCAAGAGCAGCCCCAAAATACGGGGTGGTTAGTTTTTATGGGCTGGGTAATTTCATAGACCAACAAGTGGGAGGATTATTCCAACTATTTTGGAGAAGGGGTGGGGATTTCCAGGATATGGGCCGCCGCCCACTTTTTGGCTTTTTATGGTTAGGCTTGGAACTGTTCCGGTGCCTGTGGGTGTGTCATTTAGCATATGCTAATGAATTTCAATGAGTGCCACCTCCATTACTCTTATCATTCTTTAAAACAATAACAAACATCACAAAACCTTGAAGTTAACCTTCCAGCTACCATTGGCCATCAACACCTAATGGTTATTAGAATATTATACTTTTTTCTTTCTCAGCTTTGTGGCAAATTTTAAAGGCTGGGGGAAAGTATAGTAGACAGTGTACTTTAACTTTACTGTTACTATTATCACCAAGATAGCTTTTTGGAATTTTGTGGCTTGATCTGTCCCTGGATTTTAGTATTGGATTTCAGATATGATCTAAATAAATGTGGGTGCTTCCAGTTAAAGATGGTAGATTTTTTTTCCAGCTTTATTGAGAAATAATTGACATACATCACTGTATAAATGTAAGGTGTAGAGCATGATGGTACAGTTTGATTTACATATATTGTGAAATGATTGTCACAGTAGGTTTGGTTAACATCCATCATTTCATATAGATACAGTAAAAAGAAAAGAAGAAAAAAATTCTTTTTGGTGAGAACTCTTAGGATGTATTCTGTTAACAACTTTCTTATAAGTATACCCTTATTCATGGTTTTGCCTTCTGCAGTTTCAGTTACCCATGGTCAATCACGGTCAGAAAATATCAAATGAAAAATTCAAGAAATAAACAATTCATAATTTTTAAATTGTGAGCTGTTCTGAGTAGTGTGCTTGCCATCCTGCTCTGTCCTGTCCAAGATGTGAATCATCCCTTTGTCCAGCATATCTCTCCCATTAGTCATTTAATAGCCATCTAGGTTATCAGATGGACTGTCTTGGTATCATAGTGCTTGTGTTCAAGTAACCCTTATTTTACTTAATAATGTCCCAAAGCACAAGAGTAGTGATGCTGGAAATTTGGATATTCTCTTACTGTGCCTAATTTATAAGTTAAACCTCATCATAGGTACGTATGTATGGGAAAGAGCATAGTATATCTAGGATTCGGTCCTATCCACAGTTTCAGGCATCCACTGGGGGTCTTGGAACATATACCCTGCAGATAAGGGGGGACTACTGTATATCGTTAACTATAGTCAGATGGTTCATTGAACACAGATTTACCTTCACTCTTTCTCAAAACTCCACTAAAATAACAAAGGTTTTTGGTTTTTTAGGCATAAATCCACAATGGGAACAAAAGACAAAGGAAAGGGGAGGGAAATGGAAGGGACTGGAAATTTTAGGTTTAGAAATCTGAAGAGAAGAAGAATGAGTACTTCTTTACTGAATCCTGAAATTAATAATGGTGTAAATTGAAAAGGAACCTGGCTTACCCTGAAACATCTTCCAATACCTTCGTGAAATGGGAATGAGACAACAGGAGAAATTAGTTGAAGGATTCATTGAGAATCTCTTTACATGGTAATTAGTCCCCCAGATTCTCTTCCCCCATCCTGGAAGAAAACTGAAAATTCAATCCCCCCCAAAAAATGAAACAGATTTTCTGGAATGAGGAACCCTGGACACCATGAGGGCAGGGGTAATGTACTGAAAGAGGAGGAATAAGTGGAAATTGACGTATTGAATATTGGTATTTCTAGCCTGCTTCCCTCATTTATCTGAGAACATTGGCAGACAAGCTTTTACCTTCAAAGTAAGAGATTGGTAAGTTTCTCTGGAGAACCTGACATAATCTGAAAGAAAAGACTTAAAGATACTAATCATTTGGGTATCCCCAGGGAAATAGCACAACCAGAGCACTTTTGCAGTGAAGACCACTATTTGCATAAAGTTTCCAATCAGCTTTTTAGCCATCACTCCCCACTCCTAAATATGAGGAATCAGTGAAAGATCACTAGATATTTGAAAAACAATTTTAATATGAGCAAAGCCAAAGCAAATAGGAAACAGCAAGTTAAAGGGAACAGAGCTCATGAAGGAGGAAGGAAAAAAAATTTTAATGTATCACTAATAATCCTCAGAAAAAAGTAATGCATCTAGTATAGGGTGCTCTAAAAAAGGAACTTTCAGAAAACCAAACAGATTTTAGAAATTAAAAACATAACAGAGTATTCCATAAAAGTTTTGAAGTGACCGAGAAACTAGAACTAAAAGAAAGAAATATAATTTAGGAGAGAAGAGTAAGAAAATTAGAGGACCCGTCCAAGAGATTCAGTAACCAAAAGAGGTTTAAGTAATAGGAGTTCCAGAAATAGAGAATAGTAGAAATGGAGGAGAAGAAATCATCAAAGAAGCCATTCCAAGAAACTTTCCATAACTGAAATACAAGTTTCTATATTGAAATAATCCAACAATTGCCAAGCATAGTGAGATCCACATCAAAGGACCTCTTAAATTTCATAGTCATGATTTTAAAAAAGAAAATCCTACAGAATCAAGAGAAAAACAAGTTTTACTGCAAAAGATCAGAAATCAAAGCTCAAGCTTCTCAACAGTGAAATCTACTAAATATTGGAGAAATAACCTCTAAATTTTGAAGGAAATTCGTTTTTTTTTTAAAAAAATAAATTTATTTATTTTTGGCTGCATTGGGTCTTCGTTGCTGCACACGGGCTTTCTCTAGTTGGCGGTGAGCAGGGGCCACTCTTCGTTGTGGTGCACGGGCTTCTCATTGTGGTGGCTTCTCTTTGTTGTGGAGCACGAGCTCTAGGCGCACAGGCTTCAGTAGTTGTGGCACGTGGGCTCAGTAGTTGTGGCTTATGAGCTGCAGAGTGCAGGCTCAGTAGTTCTGGTACATGGGCTTAGTTGCTCCGCGGCATGTGGGATCTTCCTGGGCCAGGGCTCGAACCCAGGCCCCCTGCATTGGCAGGCAGATTCTTTTTTTTTTGATGTTGGGGGTAGGAGTTTATTAAGTAATTTATTTATTTTTGCTGTGTTGGGTCTTCGTTTCTGTGCGAGGGCTTTCTCTAGTTGTGGCAAGCAGGGTCCACTCTTCATCGCGGTGCGCGGGCCTCTCACTATCGCGGCCTCTCTTGTTGCGGAGCACAGGCTCCAGACGCGCAGGCTTAGTAGTTGTGGCTCACAGGCCTAGTTGCTCTGCAGCATGTGGGATCCTCCCAGACCAGGGCTCGAACCCGTGTCCCCTGCATTAGCAGGCAGATTCTCAACCACTGCGCCACCAGGGAAGCCCCAGGCAGATTCTTAACCACTGTGCCTCCAGGGAAGTCCCCAGAATGTTTTTTTTAGTTTGGTGATATTGTGATGCCCATTTAATTGGTCTGACAGGCACTAGAGATAGTAATTCAATGAATAGTTTATTCATTTATTTCTGGATATTTTTGCCACCTTAATTTAATTTTAAGAATTGGAACACTGGAATGGGGTGAAGGGGGATGATACTATGGAGGGAATGTTAGATAGAGAGCTTTTTGCTGTAGAATTTGGGGTCTTGTTATTGGTAATCAGGAAAGATTTGATGGTTTGAATTTGTCAGGCAAGGAGTTTGGGGATAAGAAGTTGTTGAGGCTGAGGCTACTTGGAGCCAGTAGGGACCTCTTTGTTTAGATGTATAAACTGATCATATCCTCAGCCTGGGTTGCCAGCTTTTAAAATTTCTCCCCATGTGTTACTTTTTGCTGCTGACACTTTGCTTTTTGATACAGCCTTTTCAGTTTCTTAGATTTAATAATTTTAAATGAATTGTGGGGTTAAATTCATCTTAAGACCAGCCAGGTTTTAGGTTGTATTCTCAAAGGCAAAATATACACAAAGTATACTGTGTGTGAAACATCATCCATTCATTCCATTTTTTATTAAAACAAGGCTTTGGGAGTTGGGGTGTTTATGTCTGTTTTCAGAAACAGATGGTTGTGTGGTTGTACTAGAAGCAGATGTTTTGTTTTTCTGGGAATTGATTGAGACTTAAGTGTGAAAGCTTAACCTGAGCTAATTCTTAGGGAAGGATGAGAAAGACAAGTTGCTCAGTTCCCAAACATACTTTAGAAAAATAGCTATCTACTTTTCATGTCAGTTCCTTTTTTTTTTTTTTTTCTTCCTTCCTGTGGTTGCTCTGATATAGTTAAAGTCTTTGTGGCTTGGCCAAAGGGCCAGTGATCCTGGAACCCATTTTAGTGAGAGGATCTGTAGATGATCCAAATGGTCAGTTCTAATGAAATGAGGACACTGTGATCTGTGGTCATGCAGAGGCCACAAAAAGGGGAAAGTCCTTTTCACTCTCATCAGAGTGGGGGCTCACTTCCATGAGGGAAACTAGTGGGTATTGCCAGGACTACAGACTCCTCTCTGTAGTCCTTGGATCATGATTCTCCATACTCTGTCCTGGATCTGTTCTTCACCATTGCTGATTCCACAAAATATACCCTAACCACACATCCAGTGGGAGGAACTCAAGAATTGGCAATACAGAAGAATGCATATCCCTTCTCAGTTTACCCAAAAATCTCTGTTGTGAAGTGGTTATAGAGGTGTAGCAGTACTTGAACTGGTCCATTTCCACTTATAGTGTGCCTGGTACATTCTCACCTTCATACCATATGTATTCCTTAGCCCATGCACTCCCAAATGTTCTTTATTCTTTCTCTAAATCCTACTTAATTTTAAAAGTCTAACTGAATTTCTACCTCTTCTGAGGAACCCAGTTTTAACTTTCATTTTCTTATTTAACGTTGCAAGGATGTGTGTCTAGTTTCCCTTACTAGTTTTAAATTTTATTTATTTATTTATTTTTGGCTGTGTTGGGTCTTCATTTCTGTGCGAGGGCTTTCTCTAGTTGCGGCGAGCAGGGACCACTCTTCATCGCGGTGCGTGGGCCTCTCACCGTCACGGCCTCTTTTGTTGTGGAGCGCAAGCTCCAGACGCGCAGGCTCAGTAGTTGCAGCCCATGGGCCCAGCCGCTCTGCGGCATGTGGGATCCTCCCAGACCAGGGCTCGAACCTGTGTCCCCTGCATTGGCAGGCAGACCCTCAAGCACTGCGCCACCAGGGAAGCCCCCTTACTAGTTTTTAAGTCCCTTATATGTAGGACTCATGCTTTATTTGTATATTGGCTGGTAGTTAGCAAAGCCAGGAACAACAGAGGTTATTGTGATTTTAGTGTAGCTGTCTAACCATGAGCCAACTTCCTACAGTAGTATGTCAGGGACTAGCCCATTTATCAAAAGATAAATGATCAAGAATCCAGAGAATTTAGAAAGGTTTGTGACTGGTGGTGTCTCTCACTGGACCCTTCTTCTGCTATTGCAAACCTGAGTAATTTGTAGCCTATAGTTCTACAGGAAAGTGTGAAGGGAATTCCCAGACCAAAAAGAAACAGTAACTCAAGTGGTTTGAATTTTTTGCTGAATGTACTTTAAGCATAATCAATATCCACCCTAAGTACTTCACTGAATAGTTTAAATGAAACCACTGCATTGCTCGTGCTCCACCTTGGCTAGAGAATGTCATTGTGTAGATTGTTTTCAAGTTGGATTTTATTACCTGACAAAGGTATGCCATCTGGGTGCATCTAGTGAAACTTCTAGATATTTGAAGGATTAGATTATGGTTTTTAATTCCCTCCGTTCCTTCACCCCTACCCTCATGTCCAAAACAAGTGTGATGCTATTCATTTTAGAATATTATTTAGGACAAAAGGTATGATAAAAGCAAACTAGTGGCTCCTTGAAGGAGTGTGTTTTGGACTCAGATATGGAATTGCCACATGCCACTACTTTGGGCCTGTCTTTAGCATCTGAGAAACTTTTGCATGTACTGTGTGAACACTCTCTTCTTCCCTAGGAGAGCTTGGTTAGTGGAACAGTGTTGGGATTTCTAGCCCATTTTCTGCTGAGGGAAAAATCTGTCAAGTTAAACACTGCAGGATGAATAGAGGCTTTTGGAGCAGGGGCATGGGGAGAGCTGTAGTATCCAAAGTGTTATCAGAGGAAGGGAGAGAGCAGAGCTCATACCAAGAAAAACACAAGAGTGGAGTGAGGTGGAGAACAAAATGTTAAGTCCCTAAAATCAGATGCATGTGGGAAGGATCTTCTTCATACTTAACTACAAATGTTTAAAAAAAAAAAAAAGCAATACTGTTTTTTTCTTTCTTCTTTTCTTTTTTAAAAAATTCTTTTACTTTGAGTCTTTGGTTTCAAAAGCAGGTTAAATAGAAGCTTATTATGAAGTCTAGAACCATAGGCATTATTGAAATTTACCAGCCCCCAGAAGTCAATATCTAATTACTGTACCTTTTTGGCTGTTCCACATAATTAACCCTGCTGCTTGATCCAAGGGAAGCCAGGGGGAGACCAGGCACTGTTGGATGATGTAGCTCCTTGCTTAAGCCTTCATGTTGTGCTGCAAGGTTGAATAGACCATTTACTTGCATCTGTGAGGGGTTGCATTAAGATACTTACTTCTGCTCCCTCTTGAGAACCAGTGAAAAGAGAATGCCTAATTCAGAGAGAGAGAGAGAGAGAGATTGCTTGCTTTGAATTTGACTAAAAGGAAGTACATAGGCTTTTGTTTTCTTTACTTTTTTTTTTTCAGATCTTCTCAAATTAATACTGTCAAATTTGGGAAAATGTGGCTCTGTTTTCTTAATAGATCTCTTAGAAGCACGTGTCTTATGCAGATAGTAATTGTGGTTTTTAAAAGCTAATGTGTGTAAGTTACTTACTTAAAATCAAGCTGTCTTGTAGCCATGCATAATTTTCTTGAGCATTTCATTGAAGGTAGTTACACTTTTTAACTGGCTACATATAGTTTTAGGAGAGGTTAAAGAATAGATTTAAGTAAGCTGGCTGCCTGCTGGCATGTCTAAGAAGGGCAGAAAGTCCTGCAAAGCAGTTGTTGGCAGGGATTAGATCTCTGGATGCCCTTGTCTGTCAGGAAAAGCCCTCTGTGCACCCAGCAGCTCCCATAAATGTTAATGTTGCACTATGCAGGGAGCCAGTGCTGGGGAAAAGCCTGTCCCTGGGTAGGCGTGGGTGAGTGTGAGAGGGCTGCTGTGTGATCTGCCTCTCTGGCTGAAGTAGATTGCAGAGCGACCTTGCCTTTTCAGGGCACTGGTGTGGGGAATTCGTGCTACCCAGTGAATTTGGGGAGATTCCTAAATGCTGATATATTTTCAGCTCTAAAGTGATAATGCCCTTGTCGGAGTGAGGAGCAAAAAGCACATAGGGGGTTATTTTAAAACATGAATCAACCAATTCCTCGTGTATGTCGTTTATTTGCTTGATAGAGCTGTTCAAGCAGAGTCTTACTGTTGTCAAAGGAGTTGGGATTCCACATAGTTCAGGGATTGCCCTTCTTTTCCATTCCCCAGGGCTCCTCCTTCCTTTAAATATTTAGCATGCAGATGCAGTTTCATGATCCAGCAGGAGAATCTCCCCAATTTCCACAGGGTCAGCGAAGCAAATGATTATAGTGGCAGCTCCACACAAACCTGGCAGTGCTACTGCTAGCAGGTTTCCTGTAACCTTGGTGTCTCTGCAGCAAGGTTAGTGGCTGTGTATTTACTGAAGCTACAACTTTCTTTTTCTCTTCTCTCTCTGCTTCCACACATCTCCCCACCTCCCCTCCTGCTACCACCCCCTACCACTTAGGTTTATAAACTTGCAAATGGTATGCAGGGACTAGATGTGCATTTAAAAAATACATTTTAGAGTTTTTTAAACAGTGTATTACAGAAATATATTTCAATGTCCAAAAACATGCTCTAATTGTTGCAGTTAGTAGCAGATTAAGGAAACAATATAAAATAGACTATATTCTAGGAAGTCACGCTTGTTGAGTAGGCATTTATCCGACAAATTGAAATGAGCTGCTTTTGTGTGTTGGCATATGTTCCAGAGTTGCAATTGTATTCACTTTTTAGTGTTTATGTAATTTTTGTTGGCTCCTTTCATGGAAATAAGGGCTCACTTTATCTCTGACCCTTTTCTTATTACAAGTAAGATCCTACAAGAGCAGCAATATTCACCTTAGTATAATTTGTAAAAAAGAAAAAAAAATTATATGTGTAGCCACTTATTTTAATTTAGTGTTAGTTATCTAATAGTAGAAGTGGTTGAAGGAATCCTTTTGGAAAGGAGATTTTTTTTAATAGAAATTAAAGGGGTGTTGCTCAGCAACTCTTAATTCTTCGATGTTTATCGAATATATACTATGGGAACATATTGAGCACTTTACAGATTCTAAAGAAGAAGAATATGTCCTTGTCTACAAGGTGTTTCTTACCAATTTGAGGAGATGAAAGTTGCCTATGGAACAGTAAGTGAACAAGACTGTTTTAAATAAGGTATTAAGCAATGCAGTAGAAGTTCAAGAATAGAATGATACATAATGGACTGATTTGCCATAGAAATATTTTCATTAGACATGAGATTAGTGTTCAGAGATGTCACCCAGTTTAGTTAATGTAGTTCAGGGTAGCTGTTGGTGGAATTCTGGCTAGGTTTATACACACAGACATACACACACACACATACCTGTTTTATGCTGTATTTGAACACATCAGCCTGGAGTGAGCAGCCATTATTTTTTGCTACCTAAAAACAAGTCACATATAGTAGAAAGAGATGAGTTTTTAGAATCAGATACATCTGATTTCAAATCCTAGCTGTGCTTATTCTTAGCTGTATAACTTCCCTGCACCTCAGTTTTCTCATTGGAAGGATTAGGATAATAGTTACTAATTCACAGATTTGTTGGGATTAAATTATTTTGAAACACAAACATTGTTTCTCCAGTTTTCTCACTGAATTCAGTCCTCCTGGAAACATGCCAACACTGGTAGAAAATGTGAGTTTGAAGCTTTAGGTATTTCCTACAGTACTTGTTCTTATGCAAACCATCAAATTAGTGCTTTCCTACCCTCTCTTATAAATCTATACCTTCTGAACTTCAAACAGCAAAATAGCCAAGAAAATTTCTATAGAGAGAGGGAAAGATTTTTCAGGGACCATATTTTAATCTCAAACTTAAAAGGGTAAACCTTCTCTCAGCTTAATAATGTAATATAAAAAGATTTTAGTATTAAGCCAAACAAAACATAAGTTGAAAGACAAACCTGCTGCCCCCTGCACCTTATAAAATATATTGCTGGACCCAGCTGAGGTCCCACCTCCAAGAAGGCTTCTCTGGTCACCCCTGCCCACAATAATCTTGACTCACTGAAAATTCAGTTTCTCTTGGTTATTTAAATTTCATTGAGTTTCCTCTGATTTGGCACTTAAACATTGTTATAAAACAGTGTATGTGCATTTTATGATTGTATCACATCTTGCTAATTAGATTGTATCCTCTTAGCCATCACAGACCTTGGCTTAATCCTCTCTATTTTCTTCACAGCACCCCAGTGTTGCTCTGTACATAATACATACTGAATTGATACCTTTTTCTTGAGGAAAGTGATAACAATTTTCAGGAAACAAGGACAGAGTCTATTCTGTACTCTAGTCTGTGGAGGGAATTCTGGCTTGTTCATTTAATAGGTATCTAGGCCATTACCTAAACAAGTAGTTGTTGACTTTGAGAATATGACTCCAGCTAGTTAAACAACTCAGTGACTGCTTTCCAATGTAGCACTGAAATTATGGGATTGTAGTGAAACCACATAGGTAGTAGGCTGTATAAATAGTTGCACATACAAACTAGTGATGAGTACATTTCATCTAATACGTTCTCTTTAGAAATGTTACACCACAACATATTGCTAAGGGATAGGTAAAGAAGATGTGTTTAAAAAATCATTTTGTACTTTTGCATTGTCACCTAGTAGCACATCTTGAGTAGTTGACTCAACAGAGTGCTTTGCTTGGTAGTCTATAACATCCCCTGTTTTAAAAGCTGCTGTAACGGACCAGGTGGTTTATTGGAATAAACCTCACATTTGCTAAGTAGGGACTCGAGAGAATAAGCATTGGGTATGTCTGAATTTCTTCCTCTGGCAACAGTCTAGAATGGGGCATGATGTCTTGGAGCCAGTTTTGCTGTTTTCCTGAATCTTTTATGTCTTGTTATCTCTTTCCTTAAGTGGAAGAATAAGACGGTGCTTAGAGTCCTTGAGTCCTGTAACTGGTTCATTTGCGCCTATCTCGAATGATTATTGTGTCTACTCCTTGAGGCTTATAAGGGGTGAGTTTGGGGTATTAGATGAGTAAAAATTAGAGGGCAGGCTTGTAATTTCTCACTTCTTTTCTTTGGGTCCTCCCATTGACTATCTCTAAGTTCACCAATGCTCAGGTACACTCTAGGGACCTTAAAACCTACCACAGTCAAGTGAGCAGAACTGAGACGCTGGATAACTTGACCAGTTCCAAAAATGGGATTGAATGGCTAGAAATTTTGGAAACAGGGTACTTAAGAGTATAAGCTTAGCACAATAGGCAGTAAGATGTTTTAGATTTAAATAATATTATGTAATTCACATTCTATCGTTGGTAGTTGAGTACCAGTTAATACATAACAGTCAAATGGCTGGAATTTGAGTGATTGCTAATGCATATTCATTATATTACGGCATTCCTCAAATGTCTATAGCTTCTGTGATGTATTTAGAACTACATTAGCTTTAGCTTGATATCAAGCAAGTGTTGAAGCTATAAGAATTTATAATGCTAGCTTTATATTATTTTATAGCCTAATCATCTTATTTGAGCTTTCTGTCTCTGATTTTGTTTTATGGGGAAATTACTCCATTTTCATACTACATCCAGATAAAATAAGGTTAAACCATATTTGACACACAGGATTAGCTCTTCCTCTCATCCCTTCATTCAAATGTAAGATTGGGGAAGTTCATCTCCAAGGCTTCTAGCTTTCCCTTTCTGTTCCTATTAACCCCTATTGAGTCCTGTTCTCTCAGAATTCTCCATCAAATTTGCATCCAAGAAAAAGACTATCACTACATTAATCTTTGTGACCCTTCTGGGCTTCTGAAATTAGATTCATATTTCTAATCATGGTACTTAAAGCAATTATCCTCTTTCAAAGGCATTTCGGACTTCATCAAGCCATCTAAGTCACACAATAAAATATGGAGTACTAGAAAAGAAATTTGAAGACCAGCTAGCATGATCAGAGATCCTCAAAAGGATGTCAGTTCTTCTTCTCACCACATGGCCCACCAGCCACTTATGATATATTTACTGGCTTTGGTTCTGGTTTGAACAGTGGCTCAATTCAGGAGACTTTGTGGGAACCTGTTCTGTACCATGCATTGTCACAGACCACTTAAACTGTAGACATATACATCAGAATTCTGAATTCTGTAGATCTTTCTTACCCCTACAGCATTACAGTCCAGCATTTTGGTCTGGTTCTAGTGTATGTCTTTCACGTTGCAAAATTTAGCAAAGGAGAGGGAGGAAAAGCTGTTCCCTGAATCTGTATCAAGTGAATGTTGGCTTTTTTCAATAGAATGAGAAGGGCAGTAACCTTTAGGCTAGTTCCAGACTTGTCTATTTTCAGTACTTTCTGTCCCCCTTCTTCCACCCCCCTTTGGGGTTGGGTGGGGGGGGTAAGATACACAGGAAGTTGTA
The DNA here is from genome assembly GCF_937001465.1 of Orcinus orca. Classification (NCBI taxonomy): domain Eukaryota; kingdom Metazoa; phylum Chordata; class Mammalia; order Artiodactyla; family Delphinidae; genus Orcinus; species Orcinus orca. Next base: position 30,836,647 of record NC_064572.1, read on the forward strand.
TGTGTCATATACTTCCCAGCAGCCTAAACAAACATACGAAGATTGTTACCTGAATGAGATCTAAGGTGAATCATATATACTCCTCTTAGAAACTGTGGTGTTAAAAAGAAAACTCTGCAAGATAATTCTGATGTGTTTTATTTTTGAATTCTATTTTCTTGTAAGTAAATGCAGATGAAAGTATAGTAAGTGGAGTTGAAATACACACCTCCTGTTGGGTTTGGTTTAGTTTGGTTTGGTTCTTTTCAGCTGCGCCGTGCAGCATATGAGATCTTAGTTCCCTGAGCAGGGACTGAAGCTGCACGCCTGCAGTGGACGCACGGAGTCTTAACCACTGGACCTCCAGGGAAGTCCCCATTCCTGTTAAACTGAATCTCTTTTTGCTTTATAAAATAATAACCCTGGGTATTCCTGGGATTCCCTTGTCTTCATTATTTATAAGTTTGTATCTAGGGAAAGCTCTGGCTACACAGTAAGAGCTGCTAGGCATACTATATGGCACTATGCTCAGAAAGCTTTGATTGCAGAAGTAGTTTTGTGAATAATAGCACTTCATTTGAAATGTAATCTCCTAGGATCTCATATCCAGTATATAATTTAAATCATAATAGTGCTTTTCGTTTTGATTATAGAGAAATAAGAAGCAAAGAAATATATTGTGGTCTGACAAAGATAAATCAGGTACTTTAGAGGCATTTCAAAATCGTGAAAGCCTTGCTCTATTGGTATATATTTAGTGGATATTCTTCAGAGTGATTGATTCTCCCTGGAAGGAATAATGTTCATATCGATATACTTTTTGTAAAATATAAATTTATTTATTTTATTTATTTATTTTTGGCTGCATTGGGTCTTTGTTGCTGTGTGCGGGCTTTCTCTAGTTGCGGTGAGAGGGAGCTACTCTTCACTGTGGTGCGTAGGCTTCTCATTGCGGTGGCTTCTCTTTGTTGTGGAGCACGAGCTCTAGGCGCGCAGGCTTCAGTAGTTGTGGCATGCAGGCTTCAGTAGTTGTGGCATGCGGGCTGTAGAGCGCAGGCTTAGTAGTTGTGGCACATGGGCTTAGTTGCCCTGCAGTATGTGGGATCTTCCTGGACCAGGGCTCGAACCCGTGTCCCCTGCATTGGCAGGCATATTCTTAGTCACTCCGCCACCAGGGAAGCCCTCATATGATATACTCTTGATAGTCTTTGTAGATGGGGGAGGGGTTGAAAGTATTTTAAGAGAAATGATCTTATTGTTGGGGGCTAAGAAGTGGTGGGTGCCACTTTTTGTCTTTGTTGCCCTACTTGTTCCCAACAATTTAAAATTAGTGAAGGGTCTTATGTCTTAAGTTTCTTTATATTATTAAATGACTATAATGTTTTCAAGTCAAATTTAAGTCTATAAAACTCAGCTGCTGGCCAGCTGCCTCTTAAAGTTGTGCAAAATGGACAAAAGAGAATTTTCATTTAATGCCATATATGGACTGCAAACTGTAATCATTAGTATTTATTATTTTCACTCCTTTCTGTATTATTACTCTCCTTACCATACTATCTATACACCTAGTCTAGGGGAAAGGGTATCAAAGTTTTTTATGCTAGTCCTTAGATGGATTCTCTTTAGAGAATGTTTTTCTCTTTAAAACAGTGCTGAAAAAGTTATACTCTTTCTCTTTCTCTTTCTTTGAAGTTTCTGCTTAATTATATATCCTATTTAGATATAGGATAAATTACTTTTGTTTGTATCAGGAAGGCTTTCAGCCAATTTGCTTTCCCTTAGTTATTGAAATTCCATGAATCACCAAGTACGACTAATCTGAATAATTACTATTTGAGTGCAGGTATATTACTTGTAAGATGATCTCTGCGTATTTATGTAAGAATATGAAATTCTATTAATTTATTAAAAAATTTTCCCCTTCTGAACATGTTTTCTTCTGTGTGGGAAATTCTTTCTAAATGCTGAAAAGCAACAGACATTTTTAAATGACTTTATCCAGAGGAGATTGCTACCTCAGTTCCCTTTATCAACAGGAACCATATGAATAATAAAGTGTGGGGCCTTTGAAGTCAAGTTTGAATCCTGGCTATTCCGCTTCCTAGCTGTGTGACCTTGGATAAAGTCATTCAGTATCTCCATGTAAATATGGGAATAATGGTAGTACCACCTCAGGAGTTTCTTTTGAAGATTAAATGACATCAATGCATGTAAGGTATAGTGTGTTACATGGTTAGTGCCCAATAGACGCTGGTGGCAATGATGATTATGCTGCTTTTCAAGGTTTACTGCAGTAATCTGAGTAGGAGCAACAGCTATTGAAACCACTCAAAAAGAGAATAACCAGAAAAAGGAAGAACTATCAGAAAATTTTTATAGAAGCTCAGTAGTCTTGGGCCACTTAATATATAGGTAAATAGGCCTGTATCCTTTTGTGGCCATGAGGGTTTAGTTTATTCAGGAGGGGTAGACTGGGTTCATGTTATATATTACTTTGTAACAAATCACCTTGAAATTTAGTGACTTAAAACAACAACAGTTATTATTATCTCTCATGGTTTTGTGGGTTGATTGGGTGCAGCGAGATAGTTCATGCTTGGGGTGTATCATGTGGTTACAGTCAGATGATGATGGGGTCTTCCTCAACATGTCTGGCTGGGCTAGCTGTCAGCTTGTACCTCAGCTGGGGCTGTATTATGGAATATCTATATGTGGCCTCTCTATGTGACCTAGAATTCCTAAGCACATGGTGACTGGCTTTCAAGAGTGAATCTCTTGAAAGAGCCAGGTGGAAGCTTTGTTGCCTTTTATGACTTAGTTTCAGAAGTCATATTGTTACTCCTTCCATGTTCACTGTTCTACCCAGATTCGAAGAATCATAGATCCTTCTTTTGATGGAAAGAATTATTGGCTTCATCATATTGTGAGAAAAACCTGTGGGATAGGATATGTTGTGGTGGCCATCTTTAGTAAACACAATTTTCCAGTCTGCCCTCTATCCATAAGCATTCATTTTCCTCATGCAAAATACATTCAACTCCTCTACCAAGATCCTCAATTCACATTCCATTACAGCAGCAACTCCAAGTCTAGGATCTTATCTATATCAAGTCCAGGTGTGAATGAGGCACCACAGGTACAATTCCCTGCATACAACTCCTTGAGAACCATCCCTTCTTGATTTGAAGGCCTGTGACTAAAGAGATAAGTTATCTGCCCCACATACATTGCAACATATAATGGCAGTACAGGTACTATAGGATAACCATGATAGATGCTCCCATTGAAAAAGAGGGAAAAACAAGCGATACATAGCAGTCATGGATTGATAGCAGTTCTGGAATCCAGCCAAACACATATTGCCAGTTGCTTGATTAGGCTCAATCTTTGTGTCTTTGAAGTTGTTTGCTAAAATTCTTGGCTCTGCCCTCTGGACTGTTGATTCTGCGGAGTCATCCTTTCTTTTGCATTAAAAATTAGTCTCTATTAGTCTCTTTCTTTCTTTTTCTTTTTCTTTTTTTTTTTTTTTTTTGCTCTTGAGTAACCTTATAGAAGTTTGGGAGGTCCAAAGCCTCCCTTCATTTTGTTTTGTTTCTGACCTTTTCTGTCCATGTCGGTACAGTTTCTGCAACCCAACTTCTGTGGGCTTCTTATTAAATCAGTTTATAAATTCACTCCATTAGACAAACCCGCACCAAAATTTTCTTCAAGGTAAGCCCTTCTCAACCTCGAGCTCCCAGTGAGACTGCAGTGGGACAAGACCCTTCAGATTCTCAGAAACCCTGTTGTTTAACGGAGAGTATCTGTGAGGCATACCCTCATTGATAGCCTTTTTGTTTCTGTTTGAAAGGATCTATAAGGCATCACCTTAAGTCTTGTCAAGGTCTTAATGAAGGATCTTAAAGGTTCATTTTCAATTTGATGTTTGCCTAGAACCTACTTCTTTTTTTTTTTTTAACATCTTTATTGGAGTATAATTGCTTTACAATGGTGTGTGAGTTTCTGCTTTATAACAAAGTGAATCAGCTATACATATACATCTATCCCCATATCTCCTCCCTCTTGTGTCTCCCTCCCACCCTCCCTATCCTACCCCTCTAGGTGGTCACAAAGCACCGAGCTGATCTCCCTGTGCTAAGTGGCTGCTTCCCACTAGCTATCTATTTTACATTTGGTAGTATATATAAGTCCATGCCACTCTCTCACTTCGTCCCAGCTTACCCTTCCCCCTCCCCATGTCCTCAGGTCCATTCTCTATGTCTCCGTCTCTATTCCTGTCCTGCCCCTAGGTTCTTCATAATCATATTTTTTTGTTTGTTTAGATTCCATATATATGTGTTAGCATACGGTATTTGTTTTTCTCTTCCTGACTTACTTCACTCCTTATGACAGACCCTAGGTCCATCCACCTCACTCAATTTCGTTTCTTTTTATGGCTAAATAATATTCCATTGTATATATGTGCCACATCTTCTTTATCCATTCATCTGTCGATGGACACTTAGGTTGCTTCCATCTCCTGGCTATTGTAAATAGAGGCACAATGAACATTGTGGTACATGACTCTTTTTGAATTATGGTTTTCTCAGGGTATATGCCCCGTGGTGGGATTGCTGGGTCAGTATGGTAGTTCTATTTGTAGCTTTTTAAGGAACCTCCATACTGTTCTCCATAGTGGCTATATCAGTTTACATTCCCACCAACAGTGCAAGAGGGTTCCCTTTTCTCCACACCCTCTCCAGCGTTTATTGTTTTGTAGATTTTTTGATGATGGCCATTCTGACTGGTGTGAGGTGATACCTCATTGTAGTTTTGATTTGCATTTCTCTAATGATGAGTGATGTTGAACATTCTTTCATGTGTTTGTTGGCAATCTGTATATCTTCTTTGGAGAAATGTCTGTTTAGGTCTACTGCCCATTTTTGGATTGGGTTGTTTTTTTTTTTGATATTGAGCTGCATGAGCTGCTTGTATATTTTGGAGATTAATCCTTTGTTAGTTGCTTCATTTGCAAATATTTTCTCGCATTCTGAGGGTTGTCTTTTCGTCTTGTTTATGGTTTCCTTTGCTGTGCAAAAGCTTTGAAGTTTCATTAGGTCCCATTTGTTTATTTTTGTTTTTATTTACATTAGAACCTATTTCTTAATTTGAGAATAGTTTGCCTACTGTAGAGATAAGTTTTGAAATGAGAAAAAGTTATTTTCAAACCCAGAAAATCCCAGGTTATTTATATATCCTCTAAAATTTTTTTGAAAAGAAAAAAGGTAGATTTTTTTTTAATAGCTTCTCTCTTCCACTTGTATTTTACTATAGATAGCTACAAGAAGGTAGGTAGCACCTTTAAAACTCTGCCTCAAAATCTCCTTAGCTAGAACATTGAGTTCATTAGGTACATTTCCTTTTTTCTATGTTACCGCAGGTTACAATATTGCCAAAATTTCCACCACTACATATATTTCCTCTAGCTTCTGATGAAATTGTCCTCATTTTCCTTTAAGCTCTCAACAGCAGTCTCCTTGAGGCCTATCGTGCCTCCACCTGCCGCCCCATTTCAGAGTCAGCACCATATGTTTTAGGTTTTTGATATAGCAGCACCCCACTTCCAGGAATATTGACTTTGGATTGTCAAATAAAAGTTGTTTCATAATCCATAACTAAAATGAGTAAATTTAAGAAAAATTTCCATTAAAACTGCTTAAAAATTGAAAATGTGTGTCTGTGATCATTGTGATTATGTTTTAAAATAATTTTATCTTTTAGAGATATTGAAATATTAGTGTATAAAATGATATAGCTTCTGGGAACTTGCTTCAAAATAATATATAAGTGGGGGAAATGGAGTGTGGGGCAGATGAAATAAGATCAACCATAAGTTAGCAATTGTTGAATCTGGGTGATGGGTACATGGGAATTCATTGTACAATATATTTGCATAAAATAAAATATAAAGTAAAAATACTTTGGGAGTTCTTCAGAGGAAAATTAAAACTTGAAAAGGTTTTATACTTAAAAGGGTAAGCTTTAGTTTCATGGAAAAGTCACTTATGTGGAATACTCAATTTTCTGATTGTGCCAAGCAAATGAGGTATTATTATATGGTGCTTTTGGTCACTTACAGTTGTGCACTGAAACTTCTGTTCTCAATTTTTTCCTTTTTTTTTTTCTTAATTTTATGATTACTTTATTTATCCACAAAAGCTACCTCATTGTTTACTTTACTGGATCTCGCCTGGCATTGTAACCAAAAAAGTTACTATACCAGGTGATTTTCAAGCTATTCTCCTGCAGTACCTCTAACTACAGAGAGTGAGAAATAGACCCCCTCAGGATCCTAGGGTATCTTTGGCAGGTATGAAGTTTCTTTGAAATTCCATTTTCAAATTCCCATTTGAAGCTTGCATACATTTTTAAATTCTACTATATACTAATTATGTATATCTTTTTTTAAAATAAATAAATTTATTTATTAGGTGCGCAGGCTTCAGTAGTTGTGGCACATGGGCTCAGTAGTTGTGGCTCGCAGGCCCTAGAGTGCAGGCTCAGTAGTTGTGGCACGCGGGCTTAGTTGCTCCACAGCACATAGGATCTTCCCAGACCAGGGCTCGAACCTGTGTCCCCCGCACTGGCAGGCAGATTCTTAACCACTGCGCTACCAGGGAAGCCCTATCTTTTTATGTATAAGGTTTCACTGGTATCCAAAAGTAGAGCATTCCTATGAAACTTTGTAAGCAGAAATGGCATAAAACAAAGAAGCAATTACTTTAGGACAGCTCTTGCTAATGGATGCACAAAGTAAATCTAAGTAAAGCACAGATTCTCACAGACACAATTGAAAGCTCTGGTGGCTTGATGCCAAGATGCTGAGTGTTGTTCCCAGGGAAGGAGGTTGGCAGTGCCGCTCTCATAGCTCGGGTTGTGCACTGCCTGTACCATGGCTCATTGCAAAACAAATACTGAATGCTATTTTTGCCTTTTTTCATAAAAATGAAAATCATCTTCAGATTTCTTTTCGTTAGTGAAACCAGGTACTAATGTAAGTCTTCCATAAAAGTGAAGTAGGTAAAGCAAACTTTCAAAAAGTGGGGGAATATCAAAATACTTTCTATCAGATTCCAAGATAAATAAACTCTAGGGAGTTGTGCCAAGTTTTCCTCTAACACCAAATAACACCTGGGCACACTGTTAACTTATTCATCCCTCAGTTGGATCACAGATCCTGGTGACTGGAGATGCTGGCTTCTGATAAGGTGCCTATGATGTGGTATCTGTTTCTTGGCCCAAGTGAACAGATTGGTTTAAAATAATGCTACTTTGTAACTGTTAGAGCTCATTGATCCACCAGGGTTTTCCACAAAACACCAGGAAAGCCAGGTCCATTCTCTGATTACCTTTGCCCTAAACTACACACATTAACATTTCTTGAATAGAAACATTTAAAACAATTATAGAGATATTGCATCCTATATAAGGCAAGGCCAAAGCCTTACGAGGGAAATTTAAACAATCCTTATTTCCTCTTTGACCAAGAATTGCTTAACAAATAGTTTTTGAATTTCCAGGCAGAAGGACTTTTTTATTTTCTGGTTTTGCTACAAATTTCTAGTTTTATTGCACTATGATTACAGAGTGTTTCCTTTATTTTTGCTACATTTTGGAATTTATTTGTATTTTCATTGTGACTTAATGTGGTCAGTTTTCATAAATGTTCCATGGACATTTGATAGGTACAGAATATACCCACATATCTATATACATACATATTCTAGCTTATTGACTAGATTAACTAGCCTTTTCCCTATTATTTTTGTCTACCTGATCATGTTGGTCTAAGAAGTGAAAGTCTCCTGTTACTAATATATTTCTGTGTGTTTCATCTTGTATCTCTTCTCTCTACTTTATGATAAATAGCTTCTGTGCTATTTGGTGCACAGATGTTCATAATTGTTATATTTTTGTTGTGAATCATAACTCTTAGGGAACTGCCTTAGATATCTTTTTCTAGCTATGTGACCTTGTAAATGTTATGTAACCTCTATGAGCTTCAGTTTGATGGCAAAACAGTGTTAACATAATTAAATAACTTGAGGTTTTGACATTTTTTATGTTATTTTTCCCTAATTACAAAAATAATTCATATTCTTGATACATACAATTTGATTTTTTTTTTTTTTTGGCCACACAATGTAGCTTGCAGGATCTCAGTTCCCCAACCAGGGATTGAACCTGGGCCATGGCAGTGAAAGCCTGATATACTAACCATTAGGCCACTGGGGTACTCTCCCAATTTGATTTTTTTATTTTTAATTGGAGTATAATTGCTTTACAATGTTTTGTTAGTTTCTGGTGTACAATGAAGTGAATCAGCTATAGGTACACATATATCCCCTCCCTCTTGGACCTCCCTCCCCACCTCCATCCCACCCATCTAGGTCATCACAGAGCACTGAGCTGAGCTCCCTGTGCTATACAGCAGGTTTCAATTTGATTTTTATAGAAATGAATAAAGGGGTAAGAAAACTATCCAGTGTGGCATTATTTTTTATTAAACTAAATGCAAGGGGAAAAAAAGCTACCCATTATCCCAGCATCCACAGGTAACCACTGTATTTTTATTGCATCCTCCCAGAACTTTTTTCTATGTGCATTAAAAAAAATTTTTTTTAATTTTAGAAATCTTTTCTTATTAGAGTAATATGTGATATTTGTAAGTAAGTCAGAAAATACAAAAGTGTTATAGAGTAAAAAGCGAGTCGTCTCTCCTAAGAGATAAAACCATTAACAGTTAGATGTAGATTCCAGACTTCTCTATGCATATACAAATGTGTGGATATATTTTAAGCGCAAATACAGGATCATATTATATATTTTAACACTGTATTTAATTTTATAACTTAATTTTTGTACATAAGAGGTCCATGATACATTCTTTTCAAAGATTTGTATGTGGATCAACCTCATTGTTTTTTAACAGCTATATAGTATTTCATTGTATTGCTATATCATAATTTATTTAGATTGTTTCCAAATATTCACTATAATAAACAGTGCTATAGTGAACATTCATTCATTCAGTAAATATTTAATGAGCACCCTCTGTGTGCTAAGCACTGTTTTTGGTTTTGAAAACATGGTGGTAAACAAAACTAAATTTGGAGCCTTCATGAAGTTATTCTCCAGTGAACACTCATATCTATATACTTGTGACAAGTTCAGTATTAAAAATGAAAGCAGAATTGTTGGGGCAAAGAGCACCTGTTAGATACTACTAAATCTCTTTATTCTAAAGAAAAGCCCAACTCATTTCATTGTTTTTAATAATTGTCATTATTAAGATTGAACATTTTTTCTGGTTATTTGGCCATTTGTATTTCTTTTATGAATTGCTTATTTGTATCTTAAGGATTGTAAATAATATATGAAAAGTGTGTCACAAATTACTTTTGAAATATATTAGACATCTAACACTTGGTTGGATCATTATAGTTTCTATTATTTTTTTTATAGTGAATCTGACAAGTAATGCAAAAAGATGGAAAAGCCTCTTTTTCATCTATCAACAAGTAAAAATTTACTTACTGAATGACTTAATGAATCCATATATCTACGCTGTCTAGAAATTATGTCCTCTGAGTTAGTCTCTTCATTTGAAAGCCTGAAAATCACTGAAAATAAAAGCAAACATCCTCTAAGAGAATACTGAAAAAAGAGAAAGTTGTACTTTCCTAAAGAAAATCTTTGAGTTGAATTGTGTTTGGATGATTTTTTTAACCTTGCCAGCAAGCACTAAAACATTTTTTTAACCGAAATATAATTTACATCCAAATAAGCACACAAATTTTAGGTGTTGGATTTTTTAAAAACTGTTTCAGTGAAGGGAGAAACCAAAAAGTTTAGCATATTATCATTAACTTGGGGAGGTGGGGGTAGGCAGAGACCATATCCATGGTGCTTTGAAGACTGCCCTCTAAAAAATTTATAGTACTTCTAGTGTTATAATACAATATCATCTGTTAAGCTAGGTAACTATTACTGTGTGATAGAAATTTAAAATGCTTTAAAAATAGAGGTGGTGAGGGGTTCAAATTGATTAAATAATTTTCTAGATAATTAGTATTAACTCGACACTTCTAGTCCTTTTTGCTGAAAGTATTTTCAAAAGATCTATTCTGTTGATTTTATAGGTATACAGTGTGTTAATATGACTTTTGAATGATTATAATGCCAGGTATAATAACTTCAGGGACATTATTTTGAATATAAATTTATTTTTCATCTTCTAGGATTGTATTATAGAAACTGTAGGATCAAAATGACTTGATAGAATTTTATAGTCAGGACCTTAAAAATCATCTAATCCAGTCCTCACGTCACAGATGGAGAAACCGAAGTTCAGAGAAAGGTGAGGGACTTGAGAGAGGTCGTGGTCTTAGCCAGTAATGGAGCTAACATTAGAACTCTGGCCTTCTGACTCGAGTCATGTGTTCTTCCCACAAGCCCAATTTCCTTTTGAGAGGCTTGGACTGACTCTGACCCACAGATTTCTTAGAAGATTATCTTTGGTAATTCTTTGCCAGCTTGTTTTCTTGAAAATTGCTACAATATTCTAAAAGAAAATAGGAAACATATCTTGTTTCTTGAGGGTTCTAGGTAATTAATTCAAGGTAACCCTCAATTAAGCATGTTTTCCACATTCATGTAAGATTTCCTTTAAGAATACATATGTGGCCTTTGAGGAATTGTGATACCAAGTGTTCAACTGAAAAATGGAAACTTCCACAGTTGAGAGATCAGCCCGTACTATCCTGAAGGCCATAAGGCATTTCCTGATACAAATGGTTCTAGAGGCAGACTCTTAGTGTATTCTGAGGATTTTCCTTGCCTCCTTTGAGACAATCATCTATCCTTTGCTTCAGTAACTTCAGCATTTTCAGTGAGTCTAGCAAGCATAAAAGATAAACAAGACAAAGAAATTTTGTTAACCCCATTTACATTTAAAAATAATTTTATATTTAATTGAACTACAAATCAAGCCTATTTGAGTTTTCTCTAAAAAAGAAAATAAAGGTTAATGAGTGACTCAAAGCTAATAGCTCTGGTCAGGGCTTCTGAATGTCTTAAAAGTTCTTTAGTGAAACTGTCAGGAACCTATAAATGAGGCCGACAAATTTGTAATTTCATCAGAAACTGAGTGAAAAAGGAAAATTATGGTGAAGGCAAATACTTAGCTGCTCTAGGCTGTTGGATAGCCGCTGCTCTCAGAGACAGCCTTGTGCCACTGTATTCAGTATGTATATATCTTCAAAATAGTCAGCCTTTGTTTTTATTTATTTATTTGTTTGTTCGTTTGTTTAGGCTGTGTTGGGTCTTCACAGCTGCACGCAGGCTTTCTCCAGTTGCGGTGAGCTGGGGCAACTCTCTTTTGCGGTGCGTGGGCTTCCCATTGCGGTGGCTTCTCCTGTTGCGGAGCACAGGCTCTAGGCATGCGTGCTTCAGTAGTTGTGGCTCACGGGCTCCAGAGCGCAGGCCCAGTAGCTGTGGCGCACGGGACTAGTTGTTCCGCGGCATGTGGGATCTTCCCCGACCAGGGTTTGAACCCGTGTCCCCTGCATTGGCAGGCGGACTCTTAGCCATTGCACCACCAGGGAAGCCCTCAGCCTTTGTTTTTAAAAGCAAACAGAACGTTGATTTCTTTGCATAATCTTTAAAGATTCACCTTCTGTTTTCTGTTTTATGCCTTTATTTCAACATTAAAATAATATTTGTTTATATATTTCTTCTTATTCTATAAATGCCTATAAAAAGTGAGCTCATAAATCTGTACAATCCTTTACAAAAACATCACCACTCAAACTTATTTTGAAATATTTGTAACTCCCATGTAATTGGGTTGAGTAGCTTTTCACTACAGCTTAATCTACGTGGTTTCATTCCCTGTACAACCTTCAGGTCATGTACTAAAAGAACCAAAAGAATTGTATCTTATTTCATTTGTATTATTCATGACTCATTGTTTCTCTATTTCTCTTATAATAGAATAATACCCTGCCCCATTCTTCTTTGTCTTCTTTATCAGAGAAGATAGAGTTAAAACAGAATATTTTGCAGGAGCAAAATTAGGTGGGTTTTCCCATCTGAATAATCTGTTTTGTTTTATGTTATTGTGGAGGAGAATATAGCTCACAGAGTAGATGGTTATTTTTTTCCTGCTTGTGTGTTTGCTTTAGAAACCATTTCTTCACAAAATCAGCAGCAGTTCTAATTTTTCCTGTATTTTTTCATCCAATTGGCTCTCATTTTCCCCTGCCTTCTGCTTGCCTATTGTAATAAAGACTCAGTGAGCCTAAGGACACTGCAGAACTTTCATTGAATAATGCGGTAGTGGAAAGAATGAAAAAATACTTGCCACAAAGAAACAAAAATCCCAACCTGTGAATCTGGATTGTTCTGTTTGTTCCTGAGTAGCATCCTCTACTATTAATTTATCTATGCACACTGAAAACTCAGGAAAGGGGGCTTGTCTTTGAAGGCTTTTCTTGGAGAATCCCAGTATGTACCGAATTCCTATCCTCCTAGTTTTTTTGTAATCAATAACTTTAAGCTTCCATTTTATATTCTTAGTATTTTATTATGAAAATTTTAAACTTTTGTGAAAGTTGGAAGAATAGCTTAATGAATCCCATGTATCCATTACCTAACGTCATCAGTTATCAACCCTATGGCCGATATTTCATCTTTACCCTCACCTATTTCCTTGCACACACACAAACAGATACTGGATTGTTTTATGCAAATCATTTATCATATCATTTTCAAAAAAATACTTCAGTGTATTTCTCTGACATATAAGGATAACCACAGTACCATCATCACATCTAAAAATATCAACATATTTCCTTCATATCATATTTAACTAGTAATTGTTCAAATTTTCCTAATTGTCCCATACATGTTTTATTAGAGTTGGTTCACTTAAAGCAGAATCCAAACAAGGACCATACATTATATTCTCTTTTAATCTATAGGTTCCTATTCCCTCACCTTTTTTTTAAGCAATGTAAGTGAATATTTATTTAGAATGAGAAAAGAGCTCTAACAATTTGTACATTTCAAAAGCCAACAAATACATATTCCAGAATAATAACAAAATTTTTAATTAATTGACTTCCTGAAACACTTCTATAGTACTTTTTGATGCCTACATATTTTTGTCTTCATACTCTTTGATCACTTCTTCATATGACAACAGTTTTTTAAGGTATTTTTCTATAGAGGGCAAAAACTAATTCAGCCTTTTCTCTAGCATGGTTGATTGAAATTTGTTTTTTATTGTCGAAAGTTTGGGTGCAAAAAAAGAGCAAATTGACACACAGATGCACTTATTGTTTATAGTATTACTACACATAGGAGTACCAAGTAATTCTGTTTTGTGCTATTTCCAACAAAAATGAAAAAAGGTATGGTGCATTATAATTGTATGCGTGTGTTATCAAATATATTTCTGACAAAAGAGAACTTCATTTTGCCTAGGTATGATTGAGAACTAAATCTTCCACTTAAATTTTTTCCCCTTGTCATTTATTTGTTGAGACAAATCAGATCACTTGTGCTGTAGAAATTCCCTATAAACTTTGCTAATCCTTGTGATATCTTTTAACATATTTTCCTCTCACCTGTATTCCTACATATTGTTAATTAAATGTAGAGGTGCAATCACATTCTAGTTCAATTTTTTGGCAAGAATACATCACAGGTGATCCTGTATACTTCCTATTGCATCACATCAGAGGGCACAATGCTTATATATCTCTCCTTTTGTTAAGATATATTAACACTACCCCCAATTTTCAGTTTAACTTTTGTAAGCAGTCTAAAAACCTGATGTTGAAACTTTGCTTTAATATATCAATTTGGAACTTTTAACATCCCAAAACAAATTTATGTTTTTCTTTTGTAATGTTAGACATGTAATGTTTTCTTAAAAAAAAAAAAAAAAGACTCAGGTCAATTCAAGTACCCAGAATAGACCTTTTTTTTTTTTTAACTTCTTTATTGGAGATTAATTGCTTTACAATGGTGTATTAGTTTCTGCTTTATAACAAAGTGAATCAGCTATACATTTACATATAACCCCATATCTCCTCCCTCTTGTGTCTCCCTCCCACCCTCTATACCCCACCCCTCTAGGTGGTCACAAAGCACCGAGCTGATCTCCCTGTGCTATGAGGCTGCTTCCCACTAGCTATCTATTTTACATTTGGTAGTATATATAAGTCCATGCCACTCTCTCACTTCATCCCAGCTTACCTTTCCCCCTCCCCATGTCCTCAAGTCCATTCTCTACGTCTGCATCTTTATTCCTGTCCTGCCTGTAGGTTCTTCAGAAACATTTTTTTTTTTTAGATTCCGTATATATGTGTTAGCGTACAGTACTTCTTTTTCTCTTTCTGACTTACTTCAATCTGTATGACAGACTCTAGGTCCATCCACCTCACTACAAATAACTCAATTTTGTTTCTTTTTATGGCTAAGTAATATTCCATCGTATACATGTGCCACATCTTTATCCATTCATCTGTTGATGGACACTTAGGTTGCTTCCATGTCCTGGCTATTGTAAATAGAGCTGCAGTGAACATTGTGGTACATGACTCTTTTTGAATTGTGCTTTTCTCAGGGTATATGCCCCGTAGTGGGATTGCTGGGTCATATGGTAGTTCTATTTTTAGTTTTTTAAGGAACCTCCATACTGTTCTCCATAGTGGCTGTACCAATGCACATTCCCACCAGCAGTACAGGAGTGTTCCCTTTTCTCCACACCCTCTCCAGCATTTATTGTTTGTAGATTTTTTGATGATGGCCATTCTGACCGGTGTGAGATGATATCTCATTGTAGTTTTGATTTGCATTTCTCTAATGATTAGTGATGTTGAGCATTCTTTCATGTGTTTGCTGGTAATTTGTATATCTTCTTTGGAGAAATGTCTACTTAGGTCTTCTGCCCATGTTTGGATTGGGTTGTTTGTTTTTTTGATATTGAGCGGCATGAACTGCTTGTATATTTTGGAAATTAACTCTTTGTCAGTTGCTTCATTTGCAAATATTTTCTCCCATTCTGAGGGTTGTCTTTTCGTCTTGTTTATGGTTTCCTTTGCTGTGCAAAAGCTTTTAAATGTCATTAGGTCCCAATTGTTTATTTTTGTTCTTATTTCCATTTCTCTAGGAGGTGGGTCAAGAAGAATCTTGCTGTGATGTATGTCAGAGTGTTGTGCCTATGTTTTCCTCTAAGAATTTTATAGTTTCTGGCCTTACATTTAGGTCTTTAATCCATTTTGAGTTTATTTTTGTGTATGGTTTTAGGGAGTGTTCTAATTTCATTCTTTTACATGTAGCTGTCCAGTTTTCCCAGCACCACTTATTGAAGCGGCTGTCTTTTCTCCATTGTATATTCTTGCCTCCTTTATCAAAAATAAGGTGACCAGGGGCTTCCCTGGTGGCACAGTGGTTAAGAATCCACCTGCCAATGCAGGGGACAAGGTTCAAGCCCTGGTCTGGGAAGATCCCACATGCTGCGGAGCAACAAAGCCCATGAGCCACAAGTACTGAGCCTGGGCTCTAGAGCCCATGAGCTGCAACTACTGAGCCTGCATGCCACAACTACTGAAGCACGGACTCCTAGAGCCCGTGCTCCGCAACAAGATAAGCTACCGCAATGAAAAGCCCATGCACCACAATGAAGAGCAGCCCCCAC
The DNA here is from genome assembly GCF_937001465.1 of Orcinus orca. NCBI lineage: Eukaryota > Metazoa > Chordata > Mammalia > Artiodactyla > Delphinidae > Orcinus > Orcinus orca. The sequence goes on from NC_064572.1 coordinate 30,852,374, forward strand.
TCACTGCAACTAGAGGAAGTCCGCACGTAGCAACGAAGACCCAACACAGCCAAAAATAGGATAAATAAATAAATTAATTAAAAAATAAGGTGACCATTTGTGCGTGGGTTTATCTCTGGGCTTTCTATATGTTTCATTGATCTATATTTCTGTTTTTGTGTCAGTACCATACTGTTTTGATTACTGTAGCTTTGTAATATAGTCTGATCAGGGAGCCTGATTCCTCATGCTCCATTTTTCTTTCTCAAGATTGCTTTTGTTATTCGGGGTCTTTTGTGTTTCCATACAAATTGTGAAATTTTTTGTTCTAGTTTTGTGAAAAATACCAGTGTAAGTTTGATAGGGATTGCATTGAATCTGTAGATTGCTTTGGGTAGTATAGTCATTTTCACAATGTTGATTCTTCCAATCCAAGAACATGGTATATCTCTCCATCTGTTTGTATCATCTTTAATTTCTTTCATCAGTGTCTTGTAGTTTTCTGCATACAGGTCTTTTGCCTCCTTAGGTAGATTTATTCCTAGATATTTTATTCTTTTTGTTGCAGTGGTAAATGGGAATGTTTCCTTAATTTCTCTTTCAGATTTTTCATCATTAGTGTATAGGAATGCAAGAGATTTCTGTGCATTAATTTTGTATCCTCTACTTTACCAAATTCATTGATTAGCTCTAGTAGTTTTCTGGTAGCATCTGTAGGATTCTGTATGTATAGTATCATGTCATCTGCAAACAGTGACAGACTTACTTCTTCTTTTCCAATTTGGATTCCTTTTATTTCTTTTTCTCCTCTGATTGCTGTGGCTAAAACTTCCTAAACTGTATTGAATAATAGTGGTGAGAGTGGGTAACCTTGTCTTGTTCCTGATCTCAGTGGAAATGGTTTCAGTTTTTCACCAGTGAGAACGATGTTGGCTGTGGGTTTGTCATATATGGCCTTTATTAAGTTGAGGAATGTTCCCTCTATGCCTACTTTCTGGAAGGTTTTTATCATAAATGGGTGTTGAATTTTGTTAAAAGCTTTTTCTGCATCTATTGAGATGATCATCTGGTTTTTCTCCTTCAGTTTGTTAATATGGTATATCACATTGATTGATTTGTGTATACTGAAGAATGCTTTCATTACTGGGATAAACCCTACTTGATCATGGTGTATGATCCCTTTAATGTGCTGTTGGATTCTGCTTGCTAGTATTTTGTTGAGGATTTCTGCATCTGTATTCATCAGTGATATTGGCCTGTAGTTTTCTTTCTTTGTGACATCTTTGTCTGGTTTTGGTATCAGGGTGATGGTGGCCTCGTAGAATGAGCTTGGGAGTGCTCCTCCCTGTGCTATATTTTGGAAAAGTTTGAGAAGGACAGGTGTTACCTCTTCTCTAAATGTTTGATAGAATTCACTTGTGAAGCTATCTGGTCCTGGGCTTTTGTTTGTTGGAAGATTTTTAATCACAGTCTCAATTTCAGTGCTTGTGATTGGTCTGTTCATATTTTCTGTTTCTTCCTGGTTCAGTCTTGGAAGGTTGTGCTTTTCTGAAAATTTGTCCCTTTCTTCCAGGTTGTCCATTTTATTGGCATAGAGTTGCTTGTAGTAATCTCTCATGATTCTTCGTGTTTCTGCAGTGTCAGTTGTTACTTCTCCTTTTTCATTTCTAATTCTATTGATTTGAGTCTTCTCCCTTTTTTTCTTGATGAGTCTGGCTAATGGTTTATCAATTTTTTTTATCTTCTCAAGGAACCAGCTTTTAGTTTTATTGATCTTTGCTATCATTTCCTTCATTTCTTTTTCATTTATTTCTGATCTGATCTTTATGATTTCTTTCCTTCTGCTAACCTTGTGGGTTTTTTTTGTTCTTCTTTCTCTAATTGCTTTAGGTGCAAGGTTAGCTTGTTTATTCGAGATGTTTCTTGTTTCTTGAGGTATGATTGTATGCTATAAACTTCCCTCTTAGAACTGCCTTTGCTGTATCCCATATGTTTTGGGTCATCGTGTTTTCATTGTCATTTGTTTCTAGGTATTTTTTGATTTCCTCTTTGATTTCTTCAGTGATCTCTTGGTTATTAAGTAGTGTATTGTTTAGCTTCCATGTGTTTGTATGTTTTACAGAGTTTTTCCTGTAATTGATATCTAGTCTCATAGCGTTGTGGTCAGAAAAGATACTTGAGGGCTTCCCTGGTGGCGCAGTGGTTGAGAGTCCACCTGCTGATGCAGAGGACACGGGTTCTTGCCCCAGTCTGGGAAGATCCCACATGCCACAGAGTGGCTAGGCCCGTGAGCCATGGCCACTGAGTGTTCGTGTCTGGAGCCTGTGCTCCAAAATGGGAGAGGCCACAACAGTGAAGGTCCGCGTACCACACACACACAAAAAAACAAAAAACCGAAAAGATATTTGATACAATTTCAATTTTCTTAAATTTACCAAGACTTGATTTGTGACCCAAGATATGTTCTATCCTGGAGAATGTTCCATGAGCACTTGAGAAAAATGTTTATTCTGTTGTTTTTGGATGGACTGTCCTATAAATATCAATTAAGTCCATCTTGTTTAATGTATCATTTAAAGCTTGTGTTTCCTTATTTATTTTCATTATGGATGATCTGTCCATTGGTGAAAGTGGGGTGTTAAAAACCCCTCCTGTGATTGTGTAACTGTCGATTTCCCCTTTTATGGTGGTTAGCATTTGCCTTATGTATTGAGGTCCTCCTATGTTGGGTGCATATATATTTACAATTTTTATATCCTCTACTTGGATTGATCCCTTGATCATTTTGTAGTTTCCTTCTTTGTCTCTGGTGATAGTCTGTCTTTTAATGTCTATTTTGTCTGATATGAGAATTGCTCTGCCAGCTTTTTTTGATTTCCATTTGCATGGAATCTTTTTCCATTCCCTCACTTTAAGTCTTTATGTGTCCGTAGGTCTGAAGTGGGTCTCTTGTAGACAATGTATATATGGGTCTTGTTTTTGTATCCATTCAGCCAGTCTGTGTCTTTTGGTTGGAGCATTTAATCCATTTACATTTAAGGTAATGATTGATATCTGTGTTCCTATGACCATTTTCTTAATTGTTTTGGGTTTGTCATTGTAGGTCTTTCCCTTCTCTTGTGTTTCCTGCCTAGAGAAGTTCCTTTAGCATTTGTTGTAAAGCTGGTTTGGTGGTGCTGAATTCTCTTAGCTTTTGCTTGTCTGTAAAGGTTTTAATTTTTCTGTCAAATCTGAATGACATCCTTGCTGGGTAGAGTAATCTTGGTTGTAGGTTTTTCCCTTTCATCACTTTAAATATGTCCTGCCACTCCCTTCTGGCTTGCCCAGTTTCTGCTGAAAGATCAGCTGTTAACCTTATGGGGATTGCCTTGTATGTTATTTGTTGTTTTTCCCTTGCTGCTTTTAATATTTTTTCTTTGTATTTAATTTTTGATAGTTTGATTAGTATGTGTCTTGGCATGTTTCTCCTTGGATTTATCCTGTATGGGACTCTCTGCACTTCCTGGACTTGACTAACTAATTCTGTTCCCATATTAGGGAAATTTTCAACTATAATCTCTTCAAATGTTTTCTCAGTCCCTTTCTTTTTCTCTTCTTCTTCTGGGACCCCTATAATTTGAATGTTGGTGCATTTAATGTTGTCCCAGAGGTCTCTGAGACTGTCCTCAATTCTTTTCATTCTTTTTTCTTCAGAATAGACTTTCTTAAATGAAAACTATACAATGAAAAAGCTACTTAGTTACACTGAGGAAGATTCTCTTAAGTTTTGTTTTCCTTCTTCATTCCAGAGGTATTTATACATATGATAAATACTTATTGAGAGCCTGCTATGTGCCAGGCGCTGTAAAAGTAACATGGTTCCTGCTTTCATGGAGCTTATAGTCCAGTAAAGGAACAGATATTAATCACATAATCTAGCAATTAAATATAAAGTTATAATTTTTAATTGCTTAGAATAGAGCTATGAAGAACTCTGAGAGCATTTTTTAAGGGGATTGTCCTAGTTTGGTTATCAAGGAAGTAGTGATTGAATGAGATCTGCAAAAATGAATAGTCATTAATCAGCTGAAGGAGTAAACTGGGGTCTTTCTTTAAATGGACTGAATGAGGAAAGACCCCATGCCCAAAGAGGAGAATGTAGAATGTAAGTAAGTGCAAATGTAAGTAAGTGCAAAAGCAGTGTATACTGACTTACAGAGAGTGAGGAGAAGTCTGGTATGAGACATAGGTCAGCAATAGGTCATGAAGGGCTTTACAGCTAATGAAAGAAAAAACTTGAAAAGCAATCACTGATTTCTGTCCAGATTCTATTTACTTATTTAAACATCTAATTACTTTTCCAAATAGAAACAGTCACTTAGATACAATCTAGTCAGTAAGCAAGATGAAATAGGAAACTTTTTGATAATTTTTAGACACACTTATTTTAGTTTACTTGATTATAAATGATTTCTGTAAGAAATACTTAGGAAAAGAATAATATGAATTTTAAAAATAGATATATTTTACAACAACAGATCATCCCTAATGGATATTAGGTTTCTTTTGTCATTATATTTAGAAGTTGGCTTACCTTTTCTCCCACCTGCTATCTCTGAAACTCAGCCAGATCCTCTTGTCTTTAGCTCTGATGCAGAGCTCATGACCAGCCAAATAAAAAAAGGATTCAAGTTAATGTTTGCCCTGAAATTAGATGAATCTACTGTAGAAGTTTTTTGTGAGAAAGGAACAGTTATGGGCATCTGAAATACTAACTTCAGAAGGCTTATAGAATCCCAAGAAAATATTTTACAATTTGACACAAGAACAAAGTTTCCCAAAGAAAAAAGAATTGTTAAATTTTCAGGTGAATTCTTCATATTCATGGGGTAGACAGCTGTTAGATAAAGGAAACAATAAGCCTCTAATAACACACATTTTTAAGTTTATGATTTAGAAGGAAGTATCCTTCTAGTACTTTGAGGAAGAGCTGGGTTCGTTTATTTTGTGGAAAACATTGAAAATTATAAGAAGTGTTGGCATTATCCTTTAAGCAAAGAGAAGTGAATGAAAGTGTTTTGAAGAGGGGATAGTATCATCCCGTCTTTATTTAGGGGGGTGACTGGTACCACTCTGATGAATATATTAGAAGGATGGGGCTATTGCAGGAGTAGTTAACAATAGCAAAAAAAATTTTTTTTTTAGTGTTTTTTGAGTGTCAGTGCTTTTATACATTAGCCCTTTGATACCTCACCTCTGGACTTACAGATGCAGAAACTAAGGTTTGAGGTAGTTAAAAACAAAAACAAAACTTGCTCACAATCACAAAGCTAGTAAATGGGGGAGCTGAGAATCAACTCCATTTGCAACTTCAGGGCCTGTGATCTTAACCTCTGAATTATACCAATGTTGGTTTAAAAAAAAAAAAAAGATTTAAAAGGAGTAAAAAAGGAGCTAAAACGGTGGTGGTGGACTTAATAAGCTATGGAATTGGCTAGGAGTAGGAAGTGAAGATTCTAAGATGGCTGTGAGGCTTAAAGCCTGAGGGAATAACCAGAAGATTGGAGTTAATTAATCAAAATGGGAAACACAGGAGTGGAACAGCTTTGGGTACATATAGTTCAAGAAAATGTAGGTATATTTGACAGAGATACCTAGCGATTGGAAATTTGGATCCGAAAATCAGTACAGAAAGGAGTCAGGTTATTATTTTCATTGTGATAATAACTTGAAGTTCTAAAAAAGATTGTGGTCTCTAGGCATAATGAAGTGTGACAAGAGAAAGGCAAAGAAGAGACCTAAATAAGGAGTATTTTGGGGATAGCTGAAAGAGCAATAGTCAATGAAGGAGACAACTAATCAAAGACACAGTAGGAAAAGAAGTAAATTCAGGAATTCTTATAGCGTGATAAAATTCAAAGAAAAAAATTTCAAGAGGGAGGAGGTAGTCAATAGTGTCAAATGTTGCCAAAAGGTATTAATATATGAGAAATGGGGAAAGGGTAATGGAAAATTTGACAGTGAAAAGACTAGTTTGGGTCGATAGTAGTATCAGTGAAGGTAGAGTTTGTGAGGTGGACGAATGTATATAATACATAAATAGACATGTTTAAGGTTGGGGAAGAGAGCCAGAACTGAAGGAGTAAAGAGATTAACTTTGAAAAGAATACAGATGCTTCATCTCCTGATATAGATTAAGAGAGAAACTAATACAACATTGTAATTCAACTGTATGATAGATAGATAGACGGATAGATGGATAGATAGATGGATAGATAGGAGGTAGATAGAGAGGAAGAAAGAAAGAAAATTGAGAAACTTTTCTATGGAAAAGAAAGAAGTCTTGGGAGTGAATTTCAGAAGGTCTTGACCTTGGTATAGTAGGAGGTGAGGTCATTTACTGAGAGGTATAGGAAGCAATTCTGTAAGGCTCTTTAGGGAAAAAGTCTGAGTGTCTACTAGAAACGTGTGAAAGCATTTACTGAGCAAACTTCATCATCTGGCTAAGGTTGGATAATGTGAATTTGAAACAATATCTGTTAAGACAATTATATTGCCTTTTTTAATAATCCTTGCCTCATCCTATGATAGGAGTTTAAACTCAGATCTTGTACTGCCAGTTTCTTTAAATGAAAATGCATAATTTATAATGTAAGAAAAACAGACTATAAAATAGATGATCAGATTTAAGTACACACTGCCTTTCAGTTTTTTTTGTAATGGTTGTTGTTTTGAGAAAAAGGTTATTGATGTTAAAGGAAACTCACATTGTAGTGTCGATGAGCCAAAATAACATTTGTTGATATCTTGTTGATGTGTTCATATATGTTTTTTGTTGAACTGAATTGGCATTTTTATGAGATAAGCATTTTCTTGTGCCTTTTGTAGTTATTCAGGTAACAACCAGTAGACTTGATCTTCTATAAATACGTTTGATAAGATTTGTACTGTAAGATCAGTGGGACTCATTCAGATCATTTTTACAATTGAATTTCCTTTTCCTGATCAGGCAGCCACCCAATCCTTGTTTGCTTTTCTTTCAACCAGTGCACTTGAATTTCAGAGCAGGAGGAAAGGAATCTTTCAAACTCGGTTTAGTTTGATAGAAAAGGCACACTGTTATAAAAATGCGTAAGTTGTCTTTGAGCTTTTCCTTTTATCTCTGTATTCAGAGACTGAGTAATGAGACTGTTTAAATATTTGAAAAATAAATTTCATATTAACCAACTTATCCTTGAAGATAAATGATAATTTCTCAAGGTAGCATGAATATTTTTTTAAAAGAATTTTACCAAAAGACCTTACTTACTTTTTCAGTCTAATTTTGGTACCTGTAGAATTCTAAATGATGTCTTTTCTTTCATTACAGCTATAACCTAAAACATTCCCCTGTGTCTTCCTTACATTTCAGGAGAAAAACAAATTTCACTCAGCCAAGCCTGTGTTCCTTGTCATTTATATGCTCGATACACTTGAAGGCAATTTCCTATATTTTATATATTTAATATTTTATATATATTAGATATATTTATATATATTTTAGGAAACGATATTATCTCTATTAATTTTGGATGTGTATAGTGATTTTTTTTAAATATGGAAAGTATAATGCTTTTAATTGTAATTTCAGTGTTTCTTATACTTCATTATCGATCTGAGGTGGAGACAGTGGGCAGAGCAAGAGACAAAAGGAAGAAAAGGGACCTCTGATCAGTGACCAGAGAGAACAGAATTCTATAAAGAGATTTAAAGGTTGAATACAGGATGTGAAGCGGCAAAGGAGCTTCAGGGGTGGTCTCTAGTGAATAATCTTTAGTATTCATTATTGAAGATATGCTCTAAAATAGCATTTGAAGTGAGGGGCTGTTTTCTGATAATACCTAACAAAACATATTATTGTTGCAATATGAAGCAAATTTTTGCAAAGCAATATAAAGAGGAAGTGAGCTTTCTCCCCATTACTGCTTTAAATAATATTTTATCAAATACTTAGGTTTTATGTTGTCTGTTTATTAGTGTCCTGTGGGAGATTGGTGGAGCGGGACATCCAGCCCTTGAGTAAACATAAGATCTACAGCTTGACGGTTTAGTCATCTCTGTGGCTTGGAGATTGAAAATGTGCTTTAACTGTCACATCTTATTCCTGGATCACTTTCATCAGTGTCATTTCTAAGCTGTAATAAACATTAAATAGCATGAGGACGCACTGCTGCCAGCACTTGGAACACAGTCTATTTGTTAGTCCAGAAGCCCAGCCCAATGTTCTGGAATTTCATATATTGAGGATGACTCATGTCATCCAAACAGATTCCCAGAAGGAAGCTGAAATGAGGCAAGCTTTTAGCAAGATGAATAGAACCCACTGGAACACAAATTCAAATGATATAGTCAGCCATACACTGCTGGTGAGAGCTGCTGACCAGCTAACTTGGAAATTAACACTTAGGGACAGAGGATCCTTTTATGAGCGAAGGCATCAACCAGCAATGTGATGTAAGACTCAAGAGCTACATGTAAACAACTCTGAAGACTGCAGAAACCCAAACCTTCAATTATAGACAGTGATTTTAAAAAATCAGGCAAAATTTGGGAAAGGATGTAAGAAGGTTTGTTAATGTGAATACCATATCTTTTGATATCTGCACTATGGATAGCATATTTTTGTGATTTTTTTCTGATTGTGAAATAATACATGATTACTGTAAATAATTTGGGAACTATACAGATATAATCACCTAAAATCTGTTTGGCACATGTCCTTCAAGTCAATACATAGATGTTTTTAAAACATAATTCAGCTTCATACTGCACAATGTGTATTATAACTAATAGCATGACCTAGACCCAAAGAATTTTAAGCATTAAAAATCACTTAATCTAACCTTCTAAAATTGGAGGAGATATTTGAACCAGAGTGGCAGAAGATGGAAACGTAAAAGCAATTATATACATATGTGTCAACAAATAAGGGCCAAATCAAATAAAAGAGTACAACAAGGGATTTCAGGGATGCTCAGGTGAAACTGCTAATAGTAACCCTAAACCTAATTGTAAGCATGCTGTGGAAGTCTTTTAGAGTACAGCATTCTGCAACTACATTTAATCCAAGTGATACAACTGATTTGGCACAGCTGCTCGAACAGATCTCCAAACAAATGTTGTTCCTGGCACAGGCTTCTTCTAAGCAGTTCTTTCACACTGCTGATGTTGGATTTTTATCTTCCATTCCCCTATGCATTAAAACCTATCAAGCCTATAATTTATTGCTTTAAAAGATTAACTCATTTTAAAGTATAGTGTGTGAGGAGAAGACTTCAGTTAAAGGTAGCAGAGTGAAGAAAGTTTTACTCTTCCCTTCTCCTTTGAAACTCACTAAAAATAAGAAGACAGGAAAATAGAAAAGAAGTCCATCATTAGAGAAATGAGGCATAAGGCTAAGCCCCAAAATACAAACAATGAAACATAATTTGCTGGGACTTCCCTGGTGGTCCATTAGTTAAGACTGCGCTTCTAATGCAGGGGGCAGGTTTGATTCCTGGTCAGGGAACTAGAGCCCGCATGCCGCAACTAAAAGGGCCCGCATGCCGCAAGGAAGATCCTGCATGCGGCAACAGATATCCTGTGTGCCATAACTAAGACCCGGCGCAGACAGATAGATAGACAGACAAATAAATAAATAATTTAAAAAGGAAAGAAACATACTGTAAATACTATAAAATCTAGACCACATGCAGGAGGATGTCTGAACCCCTCCTTGGAATCCCAAGCAATATACTGATTTCACTAAAAGTAAGTGTTGTAATACTTTAAAGGTCTAACCAGTGAGCCTTTATTGGAGTTGTGACATGTCATTGTTCATAGACTCAAAGAAATTATACGTATGATCTGTAACAGAAAATATAGTAACAATTTTTTAAAACCTCACCAACACAAATGTTAAGAGATATTAGGACAATAGAAGGAGATGAAATATCAGTGGGTAAACCTCAGGAAAGAAGTATAAGAGAAAAGGAAAAGCATTAGAATAATGAAAATCATATTAGAAATTTTAAGAGAGAGTAAATGTAGTCACAGACTACAGAGACATGGCTGAAAGGCTTGAAGAAATTTAATAACGTTAAATAAGAAAATATAAGATAAAAATTATAGAGAAGGGCTTCCCTGGTGGCGCAGTGGTTGAGAGTCCGCCTGCCGATGCAGGGGACACGGGTTCGTGCCCCGGTCCGGGAAGATCCCACATGCCGCGGAGCGGCTGGGCCCGTGAGCCATGGCCGCTGAGCCTGCGCGTCCGGAGCCTGTGCTCCGCAACGGGAGAGGCCGCAACAGGGAGAGGCCCGCATACAGCAAAAAAAAAAAAAAAAAAAAAAAAATTATAGAGAAGATGATAAGGGAAAATAAAGGAGATCTAACATCTATATGGAGTCAGCAAACTTATTCTGTAAAGAGACAGTAAATATTTTAGGCCTCTGTGGTCAGTACAGCTTCTGTTGCAGCCATTCAGTTCTGTCTCTTATAGTGCAAAAGAAGCCATAGATGCTACGTATGGCTTTGTTCCGATAAAAAATTATATACAGAAACAAGTGGTAGGCTGGATCTTGCCTGCTCTGTTTGCCAACCTCTGTTCTTAATGAAAACAACAAATGGAACTGACAAAATATTTAGAACTATAATAGAAGAAAAATTTTCCTGAAATAATCAAAACCTTGAATCAAAACGACTACCCTTTGGCCTGGGAATAATTAATATAGATGAGCTGATATCAAGGCATGTTTTGGCCAAATTACTGAACTTGAAGAATAAAGAAAGAGTTCTGTGGACATCTAGATAGTGGGGTGGGGGACAGAACTTTAGCTTTTTCTTCAACAAGAAACAATGTTAGAAAACAGCAGGGGAATGTCTACCATGTCCTGAGGTTTATCTAGTATTTTTCAACCAGCCAAATACTTTAAGCATGACTACAACACATAAATGTACCCTAGCATGGAAAAGCTCAACAAACATAATACCCATAAGACCTTTTTAAAACAAATTATAGGATTTCCCTGGTAGTGCAGTGGTTAAGAATCCGCCTGCCAATGCAGGGGACGTGGGTTCAAGCACTGGTCCAGGAAGATCCCACATGCTGCAGAGCAACTAAGCCTGTGTGCCACAACTACTGAGCCTGCGCTCTTGAGCCCGCAAGCCACAACTACTGAGCCTGTGTGCCACAACTACTGAAGCCCACGTTCCTAGAGCCAGTGCTCTGCAACAAGAGAAGCCACCTCAATGAGAAGCCTGCGCACCAAAATGAAGAGTAGCCCCCACTCGTTGCAACTAGAGAAAGCCCACTAACAGCAACGAAGACCCAACGCAGCCAAAAATAAATAAATAAATTTATTTTAAAAATTTTAAAAATAAAAAAATTATATCAGAATAAAATACAATATAATCAAAAGATGAATCAAAATATTCAGAAATAAACCATGACGAAATAGTGTAACAGTGAGAAATTGAATTCATTTCATTACAGAACTTATATCCCTCAGTGGAAATTATACTTTTAGAATAGATTATAAATTTATAAACTGTAATATTATAAAAATAATAAAATTAACAAATCAGGTGGGGAAGGGGGATAAAAGCAAGTATAAATGTGCTCCTTTCTTCATCTTTCATAGCATGTAATCAATAAATACTCCTTAAAATTGAACATAGGTAAAAAATTGCTCTGGGCTCTTAATATTTTTCATAATGTTTTTTCTTTAATCTAGAGGGATCTTTTAAGAATGTCATATGATGCAGCACTCATTAGCAATTCTTCAATTTTACATCAGATCCTTTTTCTTCAGATAATTCAATGAAAGCTTTTATGTACTCTAAGAATAACATTTAAGAATGTGTTGGAAGGGTCCAAAAATAAGAATTCATTTGGTTGTATAGTAGAGTTTTTAGTAGTCATTTAAATAAAATGAAATTTCGTCTCGCTTCCTGTACTTCAGTCACTGAAAAGTATTCCATTTGGTGTGTGCTTTCGAGTAGCTAATACAGGATATAATTATAAGGCATAACCTAAGGCATAAACTGGTGAAGTTACTGAGCTTCATTATAAAAAGTCTTCTGAGAAACCAGGCAAACAAGCAAGTCCATATAAGCAGGATGAGGAGTTGGTAGCATAATGTCATAATTTAAATTTAAATTTAAAGTTGAATCTAACAGTTTGATTGATTAACAAAAAGTGTTATGCAGCAAACTTTTTGTCAATCTTTTTTTTTTTTCTATTTCTTTTCATTGCTGTGAATTTATAGTTACTTATTGGAGTTGGTTTCCTTCATACTCCTCCCCTGGCATACACTCTAAAGTCCATTTAATCCAGAAGGATTCAGAAAATAGTGTTTGGTTTGTTCTCTCCTTATAACCTCTATTACTCTGTTGCCTTGTATATATACATTTCAAATAACATGATTATGTAAGTAAGTTTTTACTTTGGAGGGTAGACTCTCCTCAGGTATGTTTGTTTCTTACCTTTCTACCTGGCAGCATTTACACAATACAGTAATAGAACCCTATAGTCTTAGCTAGTTTCGTCTCATCACATACCCTTTCCCTGCAGAGTGCCAATATTATTTGGTTTTATTGACCTTACCACCTTCTTTTTTTAATATATAAATTTATTTATTTATTTATTTATGGCTATGGCTGCATTGGGTCTTCGTTGCTGCATGCGGTCTTTCTCTAGTTGCGGCGAGTGGGGGCTACTCTTTGTTGCGGTGCACGGGCTTCTCATTGCAGTGGCTTCTCTTGTTGCGGAGCATGGGCTCTAGGTGCATGGGCTTCAGTAGTCGTGGCTCATGGGCTCAGTAGTTGTGGCTCACGGGCTCTAGAGTGCAGGCTCAGTAGTTTTGGTGCAGGGGCTTAGTTGCTCCGCGGCATGTGGGATCTTCCCAGACCAGGGTTCAAACCCGTGTCCCCTGCATTGGCAGGAGGATTCTTAACCACTTCCACCAGGGAAGTCCCAGGCTTACCACCTTCTTGATAGTAGCCTGAAGTATGCTGGCTTGCTAATACTTTATGAGGAAACCTAATGTTATTTTATTTTGGATAAGCATTTGAATCTGTTCTTTAGGTGTTGCTTGCGGTGGCCAATGGCCTTGGTATTAGAATTATTATTGTCTTTAACATGACAGTTACTAAGTGGCTACTATAAATTAGTATTAAGAGAAGTACATGACACTGTTTTCAAAGGGCTTGCAATCTATTTGGGAAAAGTATTATAAATGTTAGTAAAAGCTGGAAGTATCTTAGTTTGTATTAATAAAGTGATAGAGGGAGAGTAGTGGAGACTTAGTGAACTTGAGTGACCCAGAGGACTCTGAAATGTTATCCCAAAGGAAATTAATGTTTACTGAGTCATGGTCGCTGAGCCTGCACATCCAGAGCCTGTGCTCTGCAACGGGAGAGGCCACAACAGTGAGAGGCCTGCGTACCGCAAAAAAAAAAAAAAAGATCAGGTCAGGTATGTATGTATGTATTTATTGGCTGTGTCAGGTCTTAGTTGCAGCACACGGGATCTTTTGTTTGTGGCGCACGGGCTTATCTCTAGTTGCAGCACACAGGCTCTTTTGTTGTGGCGCATGGGCTCAGTAGTTGCAGCGCACAGGCTTAGTTGCCCCGTGGCATGCAGGATCTTAGTTCCCTGACCAGGGATCGAACCCGCGTCCCCTGCGTTGCAAAACAGGTTCTTAACCACTGAACCACCAGGAAGTCCCAGAAGTAACTTTTAACTCTTAATGCTCTTACTCCTCCTTTTATAAGAACATTAATTCAATATATAAACAGATGTCAGTTTTGATTGTTGTATTTCTAAAATACTTTCTTCTGCTCCGTATGATAGGAAAAGATTTGAGATATTGAGTGCCATTTGAAAATTTGGTGGGTGAACCTCATAGAGAATGGTTTCTGGATCCTAACCAGCATCTCTAAAAATCAATAGCCAAGAGAGATTTAGGTCAATTTTTATTATTTTGACAAATTGGGGTGAACCAGGATAGGCCTTATAACTTGCATAGTTCAACTGAAAAGCTGCTTTGAGGAAATAGCTTTCAGTGCAAGTCCAACATTTTGGTGAGAAGGGAGAATGGTAATAGAGAAAGAAAAGAGAGGAGAAAACATGTTTGCATGTTTATTTAATGAAAGATGGGCTTTAGGGATTGACACTGCATTTCATATAGAAGCACTAAAGGAGGTATTACTGAGACCCTCCCATTGGAGAGTAGTGAGGGCAGAGGTAAATCTCCTGAACCACTGCCAGTCTGTCACCATTAGACCTCCATTTAGATATTGCAAAGTGTTTTTGACTAACAAAATAGCCCATCATGACTGTAGCAGCTCCTATTTGACTTATTAATAGAGGAATTTATTACCTTCCTTCTCTTCTGCTTAGATTAGCTTTGGGATATTGAAGATCTTAATCTGTCCTAAAATTAAGAGTATTTTTTTAGGCAAGGCTTTCAAGGAAGAACTAAGACACACATGTATGCACGTGCACAAACACACAATGTTAAGGCAAGTTGTTAGTCCTTTCATCACTTGTTGCTACTCCTATTTCCCACTGTTTGCTTCACCCCAACATGTTAAATACTCATCAGGAAGTTTAGATATCAGCACACTAAGTTTAAAATATCAAGGTAAATATAAGAAGCAGTCAGAGAAAAAAGTTTTTTCATTCAGGGAGCTTAGAATAGTATAAGTATTTAGTACTTGCAGTTCTCTTGTCTATAATAACCTACCAGCCTTTGCACTTGTGGATTTTTAGTAAATGCTTTCCTTTTTAACTTTTTATGTAGAAAAATTTTAAATCTACAGAAAAGTTGAAAGAATAGTATAGTGGACATCCAAATTCCTTTTATATAGATTCACTAATTGTTAACATTTTGCCAAATTATGATTTTTTTCCCCTACTGAGCCTTTTGAGACATCATTAACACTTCATCCGTAAAAAAGTGCAGCCTGTGTTCTCCAAGAATAAGAACATTTTTCTGTGTAACCATAATGTAATTATTACTCAAGAAATTTAACATTGAAACAATGCTATTAACTAATAGACAGTGTATTGAAACATATCATAATTAGATGGTATTGTTGACTTAAGGAAACATGTTTTTTCTGCCCATCTCAAAGATAAATACATTTTCCCCCTTGAAAATGTTTGGGGACTTGCCTGGTGGCACAGTGGTTAAGAATCTGCCTGCCCATGCAGGCAACACGGGTTCCAGGAAGATCCCACGTGCTGCAGAGCAACTAAGCCCGTGCGCCACAGCTACTGAAGCCTGTGCACTCTAGAGCCCACGAGCCACAACTGCTGAGCCCACGTGCCACAACTACTGAAGCCTGTGCGCCTAGAGCCTCTGCTCTGCAACAAGAGAAGCCACTGTGATAAGAAGCCCGCGCACTGCAACGAAGAGTAGTCCCTTGTCGCCACAACTAGAGAAAGCCCGCACGCATCAACTAAGACCCAACACAGCCAAAAATAAATAAATTTTTTTAAAAAATTTATTTTATTTATTTTTTTATACAGCAGGCTCTCATTAGTCATCCATTTTATACACATCAGTGTTTACATGTCAATCCCAATCTCCCAATTCATCACACCACCACCCCCACCTCCCGCTGCTTTCCCCTCTTGGTGTCCATACGTTTGTTCTCTACATCTGTGTCTCAATTTCTGCCCTGCAAACAGGTTCATCTGTACCATTATTTTTTCTAGGTTCCACATATATGTGTTAATATACAATTTTGTTTTTCTCTTTCTGACTTACTTCACTCTGTATGACAGTCTCTAGATCCATCCATGTCTCTACAAATCACCCAATTTCGTTCCTTTTTATGGCTGAGTAATATTCCATTGTATATATGTACCACAACTTCTTTATCCATTCGTCTGTCTGTGGGCATTTAGGTTGCTTCCATGTCCTGGATATTGTAAATAGTGCTGCAATGAACATTGGGGTGCATGTGTCTTTTTGAATTATGGTTTTCTCTGGGTATATGCCCAGTAGTGGGATTGCTGGGTCATATGGTAATTCTATTTTTAGTTTTTTAAGAAACCTCCATAGTGTTCTCCATAGTGGCTGTATCAATTTACATTCCCACCAACAGTGCAAGAGGGTTCCCTTTTCTCCACACCCACTCCAGCATTTGTTGTTTGTAGATTTTCTGATGATGCCCATTCTAACTGGTGTGAGGTGATACCTCATTGTAGTTTTGATTTGCATTTCTCTAATAGTGATTTTGAGCAGCTTTTCATGTGCTTCTTGGCCATCTGTATGTCTTCTTTGGAGAAATGTCTATTTAGGTCTTCTGCCCATTTTTAGATTGGGTTGTTTGTTTTTTTAATATTGAGCTGCATGAGCTGTTTATATATTTTGGAGATTAATCCTTTGTCCATTAATTCGTTTGCAAATATTTTCTCACATTCTGGGGGTTGTCTTTTGGTCTTGTTTATGGTTTCCTTTGCTGTGCAAAACCTTTTAAGTTTCATTAGGTCCCATTTGTTTATTTTTTTTTTATTTCTATTACTCTAGGAAGTGGATCAAAAAAGATCTTTCTGTGATTTATGTCAAAGACAGTTCTGCCTATGTTTTCCTCTAAGAGTTTTATAGTGTCTGGTCTTACATTTAGGTCTCTAATCTATTTTGAGTTTATTTTTGTGTATAGTGTTAGGGAGTATTCTAATTTCATTCTTTTACAGGTAGCTGTCCAGTTTTCCCAGCAACACTTATTGAAGAGACTGTCTTTTCTCCATTGTATATCCTTGCCTCCTTTGTCACAGATTAGTTGACCGTAGGTGCATGGGTTTATCTCTGTGCTTTCTATTCTGTTCCATTTATCTATATTTCTGTTCTTGTACCAGTACCATACTGTCTTGATTACTGTAGCTTTGTAATATAGTCTGAAGTCAGGAGTCTGATTCCTCCAGCTCCGTTTTTTTTCCCCAAGACTTCTTTGGCTATTTGGGGTCTTTTATGTCTCCATACAAATTTTAAGATTTTTTGTTCTAGTTCTGTAAAAACTGCCATTGGTAATTTGATAGGGATTGCATTGAATCTGAGATTGCTTTGAGTAGTATAGTCATTTTCACAATATTGATTCTTCCAATCCAAGAACATGGTATATCTCGCCATCTGTTGGTATCATCTTTAATTTCTTTCATCACTGTCTTATAGTTTTCTGCATACAGGTCTTTTGTCTCCCTAGGTAGGTTTATTCCTAGGTATTTTATTCTTTTTTTTGCAGTGGTAAATGGGAGTGTATCCTTAATTTCTCTTTCAGATTTTTCATCATTAGTGTATAGGAAAGCAAGAGATTTCTGTGATTTTGTATCCTGCAACTTTACCAAATTCATTGATTAGCTCTAGTAGTTTTCTGGTGGCATCTTTAGGATTCTCTATGTACAGTATCATGTCATCTGCAAGCAGTGGCAATTTTATTTCTTCTTTTCCAATTTGTATTCCTTTTATTTTTTTTTCATCTCTGATTCCCGTGGCTAGGACTTCCAAAACTATGTTGAATAATAGTGGTGAGGTGGACATCCTTGTCTCTTTCCTGATCTTAGAGGAAATGCTTTCAGTTTTTCACCATTGAGAATGATCTTTTGCTGTCGGTTTGTCATATATGGCCTTTATTATGTTGAGGTATGTTCTCTCTATGCCCACTTTCTGAAGAGTCTTTATCATAAATGGGTATTGAATTTTGTCAGAAGCTTTTTCTGCATCTAATGAGATGATCATATGGTTTTTATTCTTCAATTTGTTAGTATGGTGTATCACATTGATTGATTTCCATATATTGAAGAATCCTTGCATCCCTGGGATAAATCCCACTTGATCATGGTGTATGATCCTTTTAATGTGTTGTTGGATTCTGTTTGCTAGTATTTTGTTGAGGATTTTTGCATCTGTATTCATCAGTGTTATTGGTCTGTAATTTTCTTTCTTTGTAGTGTCTTTGTCTGGTTTTGGTATCAGGGTGATGGTGGCCTCATAGAATGAGTTTGGGAATGCTCCTTCCTCTGCAATTTTTTGGAAGAGTTTGAGAAGGATGGGTGTTAGCTCTTCTCTAAATGTTTGATAGAATTCACCTGTGAAGCCATCTGGTCCTGGGCTTTTGTTTGTTGGAAGGTTTTTAATCACAGTTTCAATTTCATTGCTTGTGATTGGTCTGTTCATATTTTCTGTTTTTTCCTGCTTCAGTCTTGGAAGGTTATACCTTTCTAAGAATTTGTCCATTTCTTCCAGGTTGTCCATTTTAGTGACATAGAGTTGCTTGTAGTAGTCTCTTAGGATGCTTTGTATTTCTGCGACGTCTGTTGTAACTTCTCCTTTTTCATTTCTAATTTTATTGATTTGAGTCCTCTCCCTCTTTTTCTTGATGAGTCTGGCTAATGGTTTATCAATTTTGTTTATCTTCTCAAAGAACCAGCTTTTAGTTTTATTAATCTTTGCTATTGTTTTCTTTGTTTCTATTTCATTTATTTCTGCTCTGATCTTGATGATTTCTTTCTTTCTGCTAACTTTGGGTTTTGTTTGTTCTTCTTTCTCTAGTTCCTTTAGGGGTAAGGTTAGATTATTTATTTGAGATTTTTCTTGTTTCTTGAGGTAGGCTTGTATAGCTATAAACTTCCCTCTTAGAACTGCTTTTGCTGCATCCCATAGGTTTTGGATCGTCGTGTTTTCATTATCATTTGTCTCTAGGTATTTTTTGATTTCTTCCGTGATCTCTTGGTTATTTAGTAACGTATTGTTTACCTCCATGTGTTTGTGTTTTTTACGATTTTTTCCCCTGTAATTGATTTCTAATCTCATAGCACTGTGGTCAGGAAAGATGCTTAATATGATTTCAATTTTCTTAAATTTACTGAGGCTTGATTTATGACCCAAGATGTGATCTATCCTGGAGAATGTTCCATGCACACTTGAGAAGAAAGTGTAATCTGCTGTTTTTGGATGGAATGTCCTATAAATATCAATTAAATCTATCTGGTCTATTGTGTCATTTAAAGCTTTTGTTTCCTTATTAATTTTCTGTCCTGATAATCTGTCCATTGGTGTAAGTGAAGTGTTAAAGTCCCCCACTATTATTGTGTTACTGTCGGTTTCCTCTTTTATAGCTGTTAGCAGTTGTGTTATGTATAGAGGTGCTCCTATGTTGGATGCATATATATTTATAATTGTTATATCTTCTTCTTGGATTGATCCCTTGATCATTATGTAGTGTCTTTTCTTGTCTCTCGTAACATTCTTTATTTTAAAGTCTATTTTATCTGATATGAGTATTGCTTCTCTAGCTTTCTTTTGATTTCCATTTGCATGGAATATCTTTTTCCATCCCCTCACTTTCAGTCGGTGTGTGTCCCTAGGTCTGAAGGGGGTCTCTTGTAGACAGCATATATATGCGTCTTGTTTTTTAATCCATTCAGCGAGCCTGTGTGTTTTGGTTGGAGCATTTAATCCATTCATGTTTAAGGTAATTATTGATATATATGTTCCTATGACCATTTTCTTAATTGTTTTGGGTTTGTTTTTTAGGTCCTTTTCTTCTCTTGTGTTTCCCACTTAGAGAAGTTCCTTTAGCATTTGTTGTAGAGCTGGTTTGGTTGTGCCTAATTCTCTTAGCTTTTGCTTGTCTGTGAAGCTTTTGATTTCTCCATCGAATCTGAATCAGATCCTTGCTGGGTAGAATAATCTTGGTTGTAGGTTCTTCCCTTTCATCACTTTAAGTATATCATGCCACTCCTTCTGGTTTGTAGAGGTTCTGCTGAGAAATCAGCTGTTAACCTTATGGGAGTTCCCTTGTATGTTATTTGTCATTTTTCCCTTGCTGCTTTCAATAATTTTTCTTTGTCTTCAATTTTTGCCAATTTGATTACTATATGTTTCGGCATGTTTCTCCTTGGGTTTATCCTGTATGGGAGTCTCTGCGCTTCCTGGACTTGGGTGGCTCTTTCCTTTCCCATGTTAGGGAAGTTTTCGACTATAATTTCTTCACATATTTTCTCGGGTCCTTTCTCCTCTCTTCTCCTTCTGGGACCCCTATAATGCGAATGTTGTTGCGTTTAATGTTGTCCCAGAGGTCTCTTAGGCTGTCTTCATTTCTTTTCATTCTTTTTTCTTTAGTCTGTTCTGCAGCAGTGAATTCCACCATTCTGTCTTCCTGGTCACTTATCCGTTCTTCTGCCTCAGTTATTCTGCTATTGATTCCTTCCAGTGTATTTTTCATTTCAGTTATTGTATTGTTCATCTCTGTTTTTTGTTCTTTAATTCTTCTAGATCGTTGTTAAACATTTCTTGCATCTTCTTGATCTTTGCCTCCGTTCTTTTTCCAGGTCCTGGATCATCTTCACTATCATTATTCTGAATTCTTTTTCTGGAAGGTTGCCTATCTCCACTTCATTTAGTTGTTTTTCTGGGGTTTTATCTTGTTCCTTCATCTGGTACCTAGCCCTCTGCCTTTTCATCTTGTCTATCTTTCTGTGAATGTGGTTTTTGTTCCACAGGCTGCAGGATTGTAGTTCTTCTTGCTTCTGCTGTCTGCCTTCTGGTGGATGAGGCTATTTAAGAGGCAAGTTTCCTGATGGGAGGGACTTGTGGTGGATAGCGCTGGCTGTTGCTCTGGTGTGCTCTGGTGTACATGACTAACCAATTAGTCATGTAGCAAGTTTCCTGATGGGAGGGACTTGTGGTGGATAGCGCTGGCTGTTGCTCTGGTGTGCTCTGGTGTACATGACTAACCAATTAGTCATGTAGCAAGTTTCCTGATGGGAGGGACTTGTGGTGGATAGCGCTGGCTGTTGCTCTGGTGTGCAGAGCTCAGTAAAACTTTAATCCACTTGTGTGCTGATGGGTGGGGCTGGGTTCCCTCCCTGTTGGTTGTTTGGCCTGAGGGGACCCAACACTGGAGCCTACCTGGGCTCTTTGGTGGACGTAATGGCAGACTCTGGGAGGGCTCATGCCAAGGAGTACTTCCCAGAACTTCTGCTGCCAGTGTCCTTGTCCTCATGGTGAGCCACAGCCACCCCCTGCCTCTGCAGGAGGCCCTCCAACACCAGCAGGTAGGTCTGGTTCAGTCTCCTATGGGGTCACTGCTCCTTCCTCTGGGTCCCGATGCACACAGTTCTTTGTGTGTGTCCTCCAAGAGTGGAGTCTCTGTTTCCCCCAGTCCTGTCGAAGTCCTGCAATCAAATCCCACTAGCCTTCAAAGTCTGTTTCTCTAGGAGTTCCTCCTCCCGTTGCCAGACCCCCCAGGTTCAGAAGCCTGACGTGGAGCTCAGAACCTTCACTCCAGTGGGTGGACTTCTGTGGTATAAGTGTTCTCCATTTTGAGTCACCCACCCAGCAGTTATGGGTTTTGATTTTATTGTGATTGCACCCCCTCCTACCATCTCATTGTGGCTTCTCCTTTGTCTTTGAATGTGGGGTATCTTTTTTGATGAGTTCCAGTGTCTTTCTGTCGGTGATTTTTCAGCAGTTAGTTGTGATTCCAGTGTTCTTGCAAGAGGGAGTGAGAGCATGTCCTTCTACTCTGCCATCTTGAACCAATCCCCCTAAATCAATAAATTTTTAAAAAATTATATTAAAAAAGAGAAAATCAGTTTGAAGGGAAAGTGTTTGCCATTTATTCTATGAATTTGAGTGGTATATATCCACTACAGTGCAGGAAGTAATAATTGTGCTTGAATTGGGCATCTATTATCAGTGAAAATCTGTTGAAAGGCGCAATCCATTTGCCTTACATTTGTTCTTTAAAGAATATTTCATCTGTGCATGTGTGTAATATATATTTACAAACCTTTTGTTTTTATTGCTATTGCTTGCTAACATTTGTAGAGAATTTCATCAGTAAGAAATAAGATATTATGTGCCATGTATCATAAGGACTGTTAGATTTGATTCTTAATAATTTTTCTCATTCTCCTCTTAGACAAGCTATACTCATGAACTGCCCAGCTTCATTGTTGGAAGGAAATAAATATTTTTTGTATCTCGGTGCTGCTTTGCCTTCATGCTTATATTAGCTGGAGGGCAAACAATTAGCTGATTGTCACAATTACTCATGCTTTGCTTTGAAAGAGAGACATAACAAGGAATTATTTTATATTTTACTGGCAAATGGTCAGGTAGATGTCTCCTTTTGGACTTCTTATTCATCCATTTGACAAGGATTTTTTTAATGGAATAATAACATGAAGTTTCACAGTGTTTTGGTCAGTAGTTATTCCCTACCACATCCTGTATGTGTTTTGTCTGTTTGTTTGTTTTTCCCCAAATGCTGACATGCTACTAGATTCCACACAGTCATATGCTTTCAACTCAGTTTTGACACCAGGATTTGAACTTTGTACATCAAATTCTATTCCTCAATTCAGTGCCCATTCTGCCAACTGAAATTAATTTTTACTTTATCTCTAAAGCGTTGTCCCATTTTTAACTTTCTAACTCCTTTGTGATCATTACTCCTGTCTAGGAGAAGCAATAGGCTTCTGTATTGCAGGAAAAAGACTAGAAAGGGAACAATGATCTGTGATGAAACTCAAAGAGCAAAAGTTTATAAGGGCTTAAAAAATTCTTTTTCATCAAAACATTTGGTCCCCAAAGCCTGCATGGAATACAAGATAGATATTTTCTTAATGAAGTGTTCCCTTCATGTAAAATATAGTGAAGTAATCAACTAATTTTAAACTTCATCTGGTGTTTAAGTATTATCAGTTATATGTGATAAGCTTTTTGAAGAATGTATATTCTTTCTAGAAAACTGGTTTAAAAACCAATTAGTCATGTAGCTCTAAAGAGTAAAACAACCAGTCCAACCTTTGCTTCCAGCCTCAGTAAGATTAATGTGCATGCCTGTGTTCTTAACATGAAATCTGTCTAATCATCAGAAGGAAACAAACATGCTTTTCTGCTTGACTTTAACCCCACCGTGTTTAGGGAAGCAGTTTATTCTGTTTGGAAAGTTCCCCACAATAGTTTCTTGAAACAGCATGTTTCTTTGCAGGAGTAGAATTGCTTTCCAGTCAAGCAAGAAACAAAGTTAAGCCCTTTAATTATCACCCAAAATTGTCAGCTTTAACTCAGTGGTATTAAAAGCCTCTGGCAACACCACATCCAACAACTGTAGGTACTTGGCTATTTTCAAATGCACATTGAACGTTTTCCAAAATTGACCATAAGCTAGGCCATAAAACAAATCTTGGAAGACTAAACATTGTTTGATTGTCACTTCTTCCTAAATTGATCTATGTATCCAGTACAAACCCCAGGAAAAATTTTTGTGAGAATTAATAAGCTGATTTTAAAATGTATAAGGAAATGCAGAGGGCTAAGAATAGTCAAGACTATCATTAAGAAAACAAAATTGAAGGATTTACAATATCAGATATTAAGACTTAGTAAAGCTATAGTAAGTAAGATAATGTAGAACTGGTGCAAGAATAGATGAATAGACAAATGGAACAAAGTAGAAAACACAGAGAGAGATCCACACACCTGATTATGGCAAATCCTCCATCTCAATTCAGTGGAGAGAGGATGGTCTTTTCAATATATGGTGCTGGGTCAATTTGATGCCATATAGAAAAAATAAATTTAATCTTGGCTTCACCTCACAGCAGATAAAAAAACTTCCTGGTAAAATATAGATATAAATGTGAAAAGTAAAATAATAAAGTTTGTTAAAACACAGAATATCTTTATGAACTTGGAGTAGGAAAACATATCTTAAATAAGATACAATAAGTACTAACGATAAAGGAAAAGATTGCTAATTGGATTAACATTAAAAATTTTTGTTCATCAAGATACCATTAACAAAGAAGCAGCAAGCTACCGACTGAGAAAAGATACTAACAATATGTGTATCTGACAAAGAGCTCATATCCCAACTATACTAAGAAATTTAATAATCAATAAGAAAAAAAGGTTATCTGACAAAAAACTGAGTGAGTCTTGAATGGATACTCACAAGAGTGTATCTAAGTGTTCACTAAATATGGGAAAAGGATCTCAACCTCATTAATCATCAAGGAGTAAAACTACTAGGAGATAACATACACACCTACCAGAATGGCCACAATTTAACAAAACTGACAGTACCAGGTATTCACAAGAATGTGGAGTTGGGCTTCCCTGGTGGCACAGTGGTTAAGAATCTGCCTGCCAATGCAGGGGACATGGGTTCGAACCCTGGTCTGGGAAGATCCCACATGGCATGGAGCAACTAAGCCTGTTCGCCACCACTACTGAGCCTGCACTCTAGAGCCCGTGAGCCACAACTACTGAGCCCAATGCTGCAACTACTGAAGCCTGTATGCCTAGAGCCTGTGCTCCGCAACAAGAGAAGCCACCGCAATGAGAAGCCTGTGCATTGCAACGAAGAGTAGCCCCTGCTCACCACAAGTAAAGAAAGCCTGCGCACAGCAACAAAGACCCAACACAGCCAAAAATAAATAAATTAATTAAATAAATTAAAAAAAAAAGAATATGGAATATCTGGAACGCTCTAACGCTAGTAGGTGTCTAAGTTGTTACCTGCTATTTTGCAAAACTGGCTATATCTGTTGAAACTGAACATATGCATATCCTGTGACCGAGCAATTCTACTCCTAGCTATATACTCAGACAGAGGATGTGCATACATAAGTGCACCAAAAGACGTAAAGAATGTTCATCAGAGCATTATTAGCCAAATCTGGAAATAGCCCACATGTCCCTTTTGGAATATTCACTCAATGGATTCATATAATGGATACATAGATATGCAATGATGAAAAAGAAGTAACTACTGCTATACTCAACAACATGGATGAATCTAATACATATAATGTTGAAAACAAAAGCCAAATTCAAATTAATAAATTCTGTATGGTTCCATTAAAATAAAGTCCAGGCCTTTATCAGAAAACAAAATCTAACATTTTTCCAGCTCCCATGGAAAGCCTAACTGGAGAAATGGTGTTTGTCAAAGACTGTTTAAAGGATAAACTGTTCTTTTTTTTCTTTCTTTTTAATAATTTTAACACAGAAGATTATGGAGAATTATACAGTAAAACTCACACTTAATCTAAATATTTATATTTTGATATATTTGTATCAGATCTTTTTTTTTAAAATAAATTTATTTATTTTGTTTTTGTTTTTGGCTGTGTTGGGTCTTTGTTGCTGTATGTGGGCTTTTCTCTAGTTGCGGTGAGGTGGAGCTTCTCTGTTGCGGTGCGCAGGCTTCTCATTGCGGTGGCTTCTCTTGTTGTGGAGCACGGGCTCTAGGTACGAGGGCTTCAGTAGTTGTGGCACGTGGGCTCAGTAGTTGTGGCTCGCGGGCCCTAGAGCGCAGGCTCAGTAGTTGTGGCGCATGGGCTTAGTTGCTCCGTGGCATGTGGCATCTTCCCGGACCAGGGCTTGAACCCATGTCCCCTGCATTGGCAGGTGGATTCTTAACCACCATGCCACCAGGGAAGCCCTGCATCAGATCTTTTTTACTAAGAAAATAAACAATAAATATACAGTACAATACAATAAAGTTAATGCTACCTTTGTTCCCATCCCCAATTCCAAAACCCTTTTTCCCCAGAGAGTATTACCATAAAAATGATATCTTTCCCATTTATTTTAATAGTTAATATTTAAATATATTATTGTATATACTATATATAAATACATGTGAAAAGGAAAACAATAATATATATGTATATATTTGTTTCTTTTAAACTTAACATACAGAGTACTCTAATTTGCTTATCCTTCTATAATTTTTAAATCTTGAGATTTATCAACTTATAGATCTATTAATAGCTCTTAATTCTAAATGAACTTTACTATATGAATTATTGCACTTAATTGTCCATAATATTGTATGCTGTTCTAAATTATAATCTTTTGAAATCAAGCTGACTCTGCCAAAAAAAACAAACAACTTGATTTATATTGTTTTACTCCCTCAAAGATTGCCTTTACTCAATTGTATTTTAAGATGATAAAGATAGTCTCATCTTTTATCAAAAAGTGATATAAGAAACAACCTTGTGAAATTTGTTATTTAATATCCAGAATTTGGGGGGAATCCTTGTATCCACTATTATTACTCAGAGCTTACTATATCAAGCGCTGCATCAAAAATTTCTTTTAGAACTTTGTGCTAGAAAATATTTGCCTTTCCTGACAAATTGCTATGCTTTGTCCCTTCTATTAATGAGAATTATCACTGATTATGTCGCCTTTTTGTCTTGGAGGCTAGGAGGCTGTAATAGTTTTTATTTTTTCTCTAACAAATAACAACAAACTTTGTGACTTAAAACAACATAAATGTATTATCTTATATAGTTCAGTAGGTTAGAAGTCCAATACAAGTCTCAATGGGCTAAAACCAAGGTGTCAGCAAGTCTGTGTTCCTTTATGGAGGCTGTAAGGGAGACTCTGTTTACTTGCCTTTTCCAGCTTCCAGAGGCTACACCCTTGCCATGGCCTCTTCCTCTAGCAACATTGGGGAGAGTCCTTGGTCTTTGTCACACTTAACATCTTTTTGGTTCTCTATAGCCACACCTTCCTCTATTTGAAGGTCCCTGTGATAACATTGGTCCTATCCAGATAATCTCCCTATTTTAAACTCAGTTTATTGGCAACCTTAATCCCATCTGCAGCCTTAATTTTCCCTTGCCAAAGTAACATGCCCACAAAATCCAGAGATCGGGACATGGACATCTTGTGGGGCGGGGGCGGCGGGGGGGGGCGGGCGGCAGGGGAAGGGTGTTATTCTGGCTACTGCAGAGACTTAGAGCCAAGTATGGAACTTAATTTAGCCTTGTTGAAGGCTTTTGGTTTTGTTTTTAGTATTTATTTAGGCGCGCTGAGTCTTAGTTGCAGCACACAGGATCTTCATTGAGGCATGCAGACTCTTAGTTGCAGCATGAGGACTTTTTTTTTTTTTTTTTTTTTTTTTTGCAGTACGCGGGCCTCTCACTGTTGTGGCGTCTCCCGTTGCGGAGCACAGGCTCCGGACGCGCAGGCTCAGCGGCCATGGCTCACGGGCCCAGCCGCTCCGCGGCATGTGGGATCTTCCTGGACCAGGGCACAAACCCGCGTCCCCTGCATTGGCAGGCGGACTCTCAACCACTGCGCCACCAGGGAAGCCCCATGCGGACTTTTTAGTTGTGACATGCAAACTCTTAGTTGCAGCATGCACGTGGGATCTAGTTTCCCTACCAGGGATCAAACCTGGACCCCCTGCATTGGGAGCATAGAGTCTTAACCACTGTGCCAGCAGGGAAGTCTTGACCTCATTGAAGATTTTGATGGGCCACATCAAAACTTCTTTTCTCAAAAAAAAAAAAACTTCTTTTCTCCCAATTTTTATTTTCTAATATTTTTATTTTTATTGGTCCTGGTTTTTTAATTTCAATTTCAGAATTCTAAAAAAATTTACCACCATTTTATGGTGTGTTTATATTGTAGTTACCTCAAATTCTTTGTACAACAGATGAAGGATAAATAAAATAATTTGAAAACTTAGACCTTGTGCATGCTTAGAAGATGAAGATGATGGTAATGATAGTGGTAATGACCTCTCTCTGTATATAGATAAGGATCTGCTATTTTCTCAATCTCAGTCTCAATTGCGTAAAGTTGTGACCAGAATTTTAGCTAAGACAGCACACTATTAACATGTTAGCCAAGACATGGAAACAACGTGAATGTCCATCAACAGAGGAATGGATAAAGAAAATGTGTTATTTGGGCTTCCCTGGTGGCTCAGTGATTGAGAATCCCCCTGCAAACGTAAGGGACGCAGGTTCAAGCCCTGGTCCAGGAAGATCCCACATGCCACAGAGCGACTAAGCCTGTGCGCCACAACTACTGAGCCTGTGCTCTAGAGCCCATGAGCCACAACTACTGAGCCTGTGCGCTACAACTACTAAAGCCCACATGCCTAGAGCCCATGCTCTGCAACAAGAGAAGCCACTGCAATGAGAGGCCTGTACACTACAACGAAGAGCAGCCCCTGCGCGCAGCAACAAAGACCCCATGAAGCCACACAGAAAAAAGATGTGGTATTTATATACAATGGAATATTACTTAGCCATTAAAAAGAATGGGGCTTCCCTGGTGGCGCAGTGGTTAAGAATCCGCCTGCCAATGCAGGGGACACGGATTCGAGCCCTGGTCCGAGAAAATCCCACATGCCACAGAGCAACTAAGCCAGTGCGCCACAATTACTGAGCCTGTGCTCTAGGACCTGCAAGCCACAACTACTGAAGCCCATGCACCTAGAGCCCGTGCTCTGCAACAAGATACTGCGATGAGAAGCACCGCAATGAATATAAGCCCCTGCTCGCCACCACTAGAGAAAGCCTGCGTGTAGCAACCAAGACCCAACCAAAAATTAAAAACATTTTGAAAATTAAAAATGAAATAATCCCATTTGCAGCAACATGGATGGACCTACAGATTATCATACTAAGAGAAGTAAGTCAGAAAGACAAATACCATATGATATCGCTTATATGTGGAATCTAAAATACAACACAGATGAACATATCTGAGAAACAAAAACAGACTCACAGACATAGGGAACAGACTTGTGGTAGCCAAGGGGGAGGGGGGTGGGGGTGGGAAGGATTGGGAGTTTGGGATTAGGATATACAAACTATTATACATAGGATGGATAAACAACACAGTCCTACTGTATAGCATAGGGAGCTTTTCAATATCCTGTGATAAACCATAATGGAAAAGAATATGAAAAAGAATATATATGTGTATAACTGAGTCACTTTGCTGTGCAACAGAACTTAAACACAACATTGTAAATCAACTATACAACTATAAAAATTTTTTTAAAAGAAAGAAAAAAGAGAATTGTTAGCTAAGAGATTGGCCCCCCTGTGATTCCTAAACAGATGGAGAGGTCAGCTGGAGTCAGAGTGGGCTGAGGAACATTCTGGGTTGAGTGTTTTCAGCTTTGAATTATATGAAAATCATCTTAACTATCATATTTGTTCTTACCCTTTGTACTTACTAAAACCTTTAATGACTATTATTCCTTTGTATTAATTTTAAGTAATGTATTTATTATCTGAAGTTACACCCTGGAACAGCTTTGTTAAGAATATTTTTAAAGATCAAACAAATTAAAATAAATCCCCTTCACTAAAGATAGTAGAAGGAGGAAAGTTAACCAAAATCTGTGCATCTATATGAGGCCAGAGTGGTAAAGACAAATAAGACTTATGAATGTTTTAAAATTTCCAATTAGTTGAAGCTGGATTTGTTGTTCTTATGGTGTTCCCGTTGGATAAATTCTGGAAGGAATGAAGGAAGAACACCAGTCAGCTAGTACATGATTCTTTTGCTCGTATTCCAAATTGAGATTTACAATTACACAGGATAGTTAATGTTAGAAATGTAGGCAGCACGTTTATTTTGTTTTTAATTAGGTACAATAACTTACAAGAAACGAAGAAGGAATTCTGAAACAAAATAGCTACTTTCCCATTTTATGTTTTGCTCTTCTCATGGTATAAGTCTGTTACACTTACACAATACATGGGAGGGTAGAGAGTGATTTTTATAGCAGCTGTTGTGTCCCTCTCATTGCAGAGGAATAAAAAGAGCCTGTAGTTACTTATATTCGTGACTGGTAACTACGTTCTTTTTCATTATTAGCTGAAGCTAGAGTGAAAATAAAAATCACAGAATGGGCTTCCCTGGTGGCACAGTGGTTGAGAGTCCACCTGCCGATGCAGGGGACACGGGTTCGTGCCCCGGTCTGGGAGGATCCCACGTGCCGCGGAGCAGCTAGGCCCGTGAGCCATGGCCACTGAGCCTATGCGTCCGGAGCCTGTGCTCCGCAACGAGAGAGGCCACAGCAGTGAGAGGCCCGTGTAATGCAAAAAAAAAAAAAAAAAAATCACAGAAAGCCTACTTTTGGCTTGAAATCGTTTACTTCATTAATGTAAGGAAGATGTGACACAACTTCTCACTACCACTTCTTTCTCCCCTTTTATTTTATCCTAAGCTAATAAAAAATTAAGCAAGTCTGTAACTAAAAGACAAAATATAGAAGCAATATGGGAGTATAAGTTACTGCAATTTTATATGTAATGATTTTTTTTCCCCTTCCATCCTAGCTTTTCTCATGCATTTTAAAGGTTTCAGAAAAATAAATAAATCCACTATACTTTAAAAAAGAGAGAAGAATACAACAAGATATTTGGGGGTCAGTAAATATTATATTTATGTTAATTATTTTTCTTTCTCAACTTTTATTTGGAAAAAATTTCAAACCTACAGAAAAGTTGCAGAGAGATTACAATATACAGTCTTACACCTTTTACCTAGATTCATCAATTATTAATACTTTGCCACATCTGCTTTATTTCTCTCTCTTTACACACACGTGTATATATGTATACAGGCATACTATTATTTATTATTTTCTGCTTTATTTGACAGTGTCAGATATCCTAATCCTTCAGCTCTAAATGCTTCAGCCATGTTTTTCCTAAGAACAAAAGTATTCTCCTGCTCTTGTTCAAAATACAGACTCTGATTTTACTTTTTCGTGAATCCTGTCTATTACCTGTGTCTTATCAGCATTCAAGAACAAAGGAAGCAGTGAGGGGAATTATTAATAGCAGCCACCCACTTCCTAAGTTATTCACCACTATGCATCTTTCGGAAACCAAGTGTGAAAATGAAAGATAGAGGTTGATTTTCAAACCTAAATAAATATAAAGTAATTGATGGACAAGGCCCCTGTAGCATTAAAAGTAAGCCCTATTTCGTAAGATACCGCATACAGTTGAATCATTTCCGCAAATACCTATTAGTATTTATTTTCATATATTCATAGACTTTCAGAGTTGGAAGGGCCTTACAATGTATGTTGTATAACTCATTCATTTTACGGATGAGAAGAACTGAAGTTCAAGGTCACACACCAGAGATGAGATTAGAATCTGGCTTTTCAAACTTTTAATGCAATATTCTTTCTTTTATGTCATGTTGCCTCCCCATGAGCTCTTGTTGCGTATGTTGGGGTCTTGATAAATGCAAAAGGTAAAATGTCTGAGACTAAGACACCTAACTAACTAATGTATCCCTAATGTAATCTCATCTGGATGAACTACAGCCGTGCTTCTCAGACTTTAATGTGCATGTGAATTTCCTAGTCATGTCGTTGAAATGCAAATAATGAATCAGTAAGTCTGAGATAGGGCCTGAGAATCTGCATTTCTAACACATTCATCTGATGCTGTTGCTGCAGATCCATGAACTACATGTTGAGTAGCAGTTATCTAGAACCAGCACAGAAATCTCATAGCCTCCAGACACTGGCAAAGTAGAAAAAACTACAAAATACGTAGGTTATATAAAGTATAGAGAATAATATAACTAATACCTATTTACTCATCATCAAGCCAAAATAAAATACTTTTAAAAGTTCTTGTTTTCCTCAAATATCGTATGTTAACGCATATATATGGAATCTAGAAAAAAGGTACAGATGAACTGGTTTGCAAGGCAGAAATAGAGACACAGATGTAGAGAACAAACGTATGGACACCAAGGGGGGAAAGTGGGGTGGGGGGTGGTGGTGGGATGATTTGGGAGATTGGGATTGACATATATACACTAATATGTATAAAATAGATAACTAATAAGAACCTGCAAAAGAAAATTTTTTTTTAGAGTTCTTGTTTTCCTAACTTTTATGTCACTTTAGAGAAGGGAGTTTTATCCCAATACATTAATTTACAGATGAAACTACCTATTTCCCCAATATTGTTATATACTGAGATTCCACAGACTTTAATGGTACTATGGAAGGAAATATTAATTCAGGTGATGAAAAGAACCATAGTCAAACTGAACTGTCAGTCAAAAAGCACAACCAATGAAGTTCCATTTTTACTCTCAATAAAAAGATCTTTTAAACCAGCTACCTTTATTCATTTAACAAATACTGAGAGTTCACACTCCCATGTAGTTTACGTTCTGATTTCACTCCTTTATGTCTAAGTCTGTATGCTGTTTTGAATTGTCTAAATGATTATTGAAAGGTACAAATGCTAGGTGTTAAGGATTTTGCATTTAGGTTCTTTGTTGTTGTTTAAAAAAGAATAACTAGCAGTATACTTAGTGCCATCTCAATACAACATGGAATACATTTGTACCTGGAGCAACTAAAAATAAAAGACATTTCATATATATGAAGAAATTTCTCTGAATATCTCCCAAAATGCTTATAGAAGTAATAATTACTTCATTGTTACTCAGAGTAGTTTTAGCAGTAAAATAACAAGGCAAAGTCATAAAACATGTCAAGGATAGTGAGGTATAAGGAGGAAGACAACTCAATTAGGTAAATATTAATTAAGCTTCTACTTTTTCCTAGTGTAGGGGGGTGGGGTACCAATATATAAAGAAATGAAGGCAGTCTTCAAGGTGATCATTGCTCTGAAGGGGAGGCAGGCATCCAAACATAATTAGAATACAGTGTGACAAATGAAAACAGGTATGGACAAAATCTAGGAGCAGTGCAGGAAAGTTGCAGAGGAAATGGAGTTAGAGAATGTAATATATTTTAAAAATGATTAAACTACGAGAATTCAGAATTTCTATAAAAGAGAAGGATGGATAGATAACATGATAATATAGAGTCTAGGTGAAAGGTATAAAAGGGTGTTGACTGTAAAATTCAACTTTGCTGTCTGTTTGAAGTTTCATAATAAAATGTTGGGTAAAATAATAGTTATAAAAAAACAGGTAGTATGATATAGAGTGGTCACAATTTTTACTTTTCTTGTGAGTGAGCGTAGGTTTTTAATAAATAGAAGGAAAGGAACAAAATAGAAGAGATCTTCCCAGTTTACAGTGGGGAAGGCAGGTTGTCACTGAAGTAAAGCAGAAATGCCTTACACTGGTATCTTTTTTTTTTTCCGCGGTACGTGGGCCTCTCACTGTTGTGGCCTCTCCCGTTGCGGAGCACAGGCTCCGGACACGCAGGCTCAGCGGCCATGGCTCATGGGCCCAGCTTCTCCGCGGCATGTAGGATATTCCCAGACCGGGGCATGAACCCGTGTCCCCTGCATGGGCAGGCGGACTCCCAACCACTGCGCCACCAGGGAAACCCTGCACTGGTATCTTTAACGTGTCTGTCCCGAGACCCAAGAGAGTAAAAGTGCATCCATTAAGGAAAATGTAGCAACCATCAGGGTGTGAGGACATTCCAAACGTAGGTGTAGAATTGCCTCAGACACTAGGGGTTTCGACTACACAATGAAATTTTAATAGATATTGGACTCTAGTTCTTATGCAGTATAAACGATAGGTTGTAATTTTGGGGTAATATCAAAATCTTAAATAGAAACATTGTTTATCAATGAATTTATACCAAATTAACTTAATAAGTAGTGATATACTAGAAATATTGGTAATATTTTCAATCTTAGAGCCTAGATATTGATTTCAAAACCTAATTTAAGAGAATTTGCTTTAATGAGCATTTCTTGATACTATTAAATGGATAGCTATTTGTATTTACTTGGATTTTAAAATGACCTTTATGTCAATTTATATTATGTTAAATGATATGATATACAGCTAGTTATGGTTAAGGTTTAAATGCTCTGATTATTTTAGTCTGTTGTTAGATCAGCAGTGAAGATTTTGTGGCTAAGGTCTTGGCTTTATATGCTTTTATATACATGTATGCTATTATATACATATGTCTTTGTGTACGTTTGATCCTCAGAGCACTGTGAGTTGTTGAACAAGTATTACTTTTTAAATACCTTATTGATAATTTGGGAGCTAGATTTGATTTCCTAATTAGAAAACTGATATTGAAAGATACAATGAAAAGTCCTTCATATTGCCTTGTTTTGTAGATGTGAAATTCTCTTGAAAATCAAAGGTATATAAATTGAATCATGACTTCCATTATGAAGTCACAATATATTCTAAGAGGGAAATGTTGCCAATGTTATAATAAAATGTAGGAACCATTTAAAATAATATATTCAAGGAGAAAATAATTTTCCAGTATTAAACTGTATTATATAATTTAACTCATACTTTCACTTAAACTGTATCAGGAACTTTGTTTCCTTGGTGAGTTATTGAAAGAAGAATAAAATATGCCCTGTAGGTAGTCTAACCCTTGAAGTGTTTTTTACAGTGCTTTCTGAAGAGATTCTCGTTTAAACCTTCAGGTTTCTAACTTTAACATCACATGGTGTTTATATTGTATAATATCTCTTTGTTTAGATATAGTTTTGGCTTTTGAAATGTGTTAAACTTACTAAATTCTTTTTAATAAGAGGCCCTTAAAGAGATTGATTTGTTTTGAGTTTTGGGGTTTTTTTTTTTGGCTGTGCCACGCGGCATGCAGGATCTTAGTTCCCAGACCAGGGATCGAACTCGTGCCCCCTGCAGTGGAAACCACTGGACCTCCAGGGAAGTCCCTGTTTTGAGTTTATATTTCTGAATATCTTAAATTTCGGTAGGATGTTGGTCATTCACATGTCCCATTTATACTGTCACTTATCCTTAAATGAAATCAGCCTTGTGAAATAGTCAGTTTTGTTGTCATTGCTGTCTTTAATTTAACAGCTGGGGAAACTGAGACTTTGGGGTTGAAATTCAAGATTTCAGCTGGCCCCAACTCTTCTAACTGCAAATCTCCTATATCTTGCGGGTTTGAAGTCACGGTGCTTATTTTAGTATGTTTGTAGAGTTGAAGTAGTGAAAAATTATTGCCGATGTAATGCTTCAACAGTTTTATTACGTCAAGGGTACAGATAAAACTGATGCCAAATTGTAGAAGCTGTTATAGGTGTGTCTTGCTTTAGAACACCTGAAATAGTTTTACACTGTTAATCCTAGTATGCTTGTAAGCACTGGATTCTAAAGGTAAGTTTGGCAAAGTTGTTGAAACCTGGGTACCCTGGTCTTAAAGAAGAGAAACTTTTGGAACATGTATTGAAAGGATCCATTCTCATAAGCATTCCTTGTTATACTACGGGAAATGTAATGGGAATATCATTTGACATCTAAACTCATGATATAGTAAGGCTATTTATAACAAGGTTTTAGCCATGGACAAGTATATATAATTATTCCGTCTAAAGCTTTTTGACATAATTAATGTAGTATTTTTTATACAGTTTAACATAGGTAACAGATATTTGTTTCCTAATAAAATTAGGTCCCAAGATTTTCGTAAATAAAGGGAACTGGGTTGATAAGGAAATACCTTTTTCCTCTTTCTTTTTTTCTCTATTTTTTTCTATTTCCCCGCCTCTGGTTTAATGTCCAACTGGCTGTGAATATTTGCAGGGTATTGACAGGTTATTTAGACTTGACAGTCTTCCCAAGTTGCTGGCAGGAATACATTGCTGAGTTTGCTCTTCTGAACAGTGAATGGTGTGTGTAGGGGAAATTGCATAATTTATGATAGAACTAAAGGATTTTAAAGTTAGTTTTGACTTGAATTTAATAATTTGCTCTGGGGTCATGGAATGTCTTTTTATAATAATAAAGTTTGATTTTTAAAATTATCTTGAATCTTATGACTTGGGAAAATAAAGTTACAGTGCTTTGTACTCAGACTCTTAACTTGATAATGCTAGCATTTTTCTTCTCCTGGGGTTAAGATTTAAGGGTAATGGTTGTAATACCAGGGCAGTTGTTAATACTTTCCTTTACTTCACTCGAATCCCTGTTTTTCCTAGAGGTTCTCAAGTTACTTATCAAAGATGTGGACTATATCATACCAAAAGTATAAACTTGTATTTTCTTTTCAAGGGACCAAGTAGGCACCAAATCACCTTATTCAGTTGGCATTGATTGCCTAGAGGTTTACTCTTTCTCTGATGATTTCTGCTCATTCTGAATATTGACTTTCTTAACCTTAATCTTGTTCTCTGCCTATGAAGTTTAAATATGTGAATAATACATGCCATTTGCCTGAATGTTTTTCTTTTTTTACTTTCTTGACATATTTTTAAAACGTTCAGCATCAATTATTTATTAAACTCTTCCTATTTTCTTGTGATTTATTAAGAACATACAATTTAAACAACAAAATACATTTCAGTCTAGGAGAGTCATGGAATACAATTTAGAATGCCAGTGCCTCTTTGGTCTTGAACACTTATATTCCTTTCCTTATATTTTTTTGTCTTTGTTTTGCTTTTGTTTGTTGTTGTTATTGTTGCCATATTTCAAAGAAAAAAGGCAAGAGCAAAATCATTTTTGTTCCCATTGGCCTTATTAGACTATAGGCTGTTAGAAGGGTTAAAGAAAGAAAAGGACCTATGTGTGTTTGTGGACACTTACTAACTAATATTTTGTAATTGCCAATGTCATTGTAGAAGTGACTGGGAAGACTTTGGGAAAGTGGGAAAGTGAATTATCTCAAAACAACAGAGGGGTTCTACAGCAAAGATCAGCAAACATTTTCTTAAAGGGCCATATGGTAAATATTTTGGGCTTTGTGGGCCGTATGGTCTCTGTTGCAGCTACTCAACTCTCCTGCAACTACACAGCTACTCAATTCTGCTGTTGTAGTGTCAAAGTAGATGAATGAGCTCTAGATAGTAAGTAAATAAATGAGTTTGTGTTCTAATAAAACTTCATTTACAAAAACTGGTGGCTGGCCTGCCAACCCATGTTCTATAGCATTCTAACAAATAATATTCATAAACAGCCATGTATTTATTTAGTTCTCTGCCCCAGATACACATCTTTTATTAATGTTGAGGATAATCTGTAAAATCATAGAGGACAGAGGATTTCCTGTTTTAAAATGGCCTAGTAGATGTATACTGAAATATTTTCAGGTAAAGCAATATGATGTTTGGAATTTCCTTTAAGATACTCTGTGGAAAAGACCTGGTTCATATAGATGAACCAGGTTTGACCAAATGTTGGTAAATATAGAAGCAGGTGATGGGTGAATGGAAGAAATTCATCACACTGTGTTCTCTACTTCTGTGTAAGTTTGAAAAAGTCCATATTAAAAAGTTACCACTTAAAGAAATAATGGCCCAGTAGTGGTAGCAGTTTCTTCCTTCTCTTGGAATCACTTTGAAATAGAAAGGAGAATAAGAAACAGAAATACAAGCTCCATCTTCAGTACGACCAGAGAGATCTCTGCAATCCCAAAGCACAATACTGAAGAACGGCTGCCAGATCTAGTAAAGGGAGTGTGTGAGAAGACCCCAAAAGAGGATGCCTATGATATGGTTGCAGATCCCCAGCAAAGCTCAGAGAGCTTGGTTCTCCAAAATAAGTGGCTGGCCTCAGACTTCTCCACAGCAGCAATCAACACTAAAACTTTACCCAC
This sequence comes from Orcinus orca, assembly GCF_937001465.1. NCBI lineage: Eukaryota > Metazoa > Chordata > Mammalia > Artiodactyla > Delphinidae > Orcinus > Orcinus orca. The sequence goes on from NC_064572.1 coordinate 30,889,709, forward strand.
GAAGTCCTCAAGGAAAGATTAATTTAGGAATCTTGTGCCAAGCCAAATAATCATTCAATATAAAGGCAAAGACAAATATTTTTTAACATGCCAAGCTTTAGGGAATTTAGCTCTCATGAGTCCTACCTCTATAAGATGAAGTTCAGCCAACCAAGAAATGAAAGGAAAAACGACAGTTGACGTATTGGTAGTAAGCCTAGAGTCCATCAATCTATAAAATTAAGATTAAAACAAATGTGAAGATTAGGTTTTGCAGAGCAGAGTATGAATGTTTAAAATTTTGACAATGTTGACAGTTTTCTAACGAAAGTTGGAAGGGTGCAGGACAAATGATGTAAAGTGGTAGAAACCCCAGTTTTTTAACACGCTGTCAAAATATGTCATCTAAAATCAATAAATTCAATAAAAGAAGTATGTGGGGTTAGGGGGAGGTATATAGATAGATAAACACCAAGAAAAGTTACATAATAAATAAACTGGATAATAGAAGGGAGGGAAAAAGACACATAACTATAAGTTCATCATTGCTCATAATAAGAGATGGAAAAAATATATATATACATATATATATATCAGGAGTACCAACTGATGGAATTGCCATTTTTAATTGGGTTGGGTAGAGTAGACCTCACTCAGAAAGTGAAATGTGAACAAAGATTTGAAGGAAGTGAGGGAGCTTGATAGTTTTCTGGAGAAATAATATTCTAAGTAGAGGTAATAGCTATCGCAAAGGTTCTGGAACAAGAGTATAGCTGGTCCATACAAAAACCAGAAAAGAGCCTAGGGGCTAAAGCAGAATGATTGAGAGGCAGAATGGTAGGAGGTGAAGTCAGAGAGATAACAGGGTATCAGATAATATTGGGCCTTAAAGTCAGTTCAAAGAACTTAGATCTTACTCTAAAATGACTACTAATACAAAAAAAATAAAAATAAACTTTCCATATTAATATTAGAAGTACATGTTTAACTAAAACATAGACCATTTAGTAAACTATTTTTAAGAAGAAAGAGCAGCAATAAAAACAAAAAACATAAAAATTTTATAGCATAAAATTTGATGACTGAAAGGACATTAAATATACATTATATTAATAGGTATAAACAGGCTAAACTTTTCTGTTAAAAGAATCCCAGATTAGATCACAAAGAAAACTATAGTCATTCCTAAAACAAAGAAACTCAGGAAAAATAATAAAATTAAAGGACAGGCAGAGCATTAACAGGCATTTGCAAACTAAAAGGAAAAATTCAGGGGTCATGATCCTAGTATTGGACAAGACTTAGTACAAAACGAATTACATTAGATTAAAGGGGACATATAAGATCTGAATAAAGAAAACCTTAAAATGCTTCTCAGGAACACAAAGACTAAAATAGAAAGGCTTACAAGGTTCTTGATTAAGAAAGACTCAAAAATCACATAGATTTCAGTTTCCTTATGTTAATCCATTGAGTTAATAACATCTCAACTTCAAAACAAACAAACAAAAAAACTAACATTTATTGGATACTTATTCTATGCCAGGCACTGTTCTAAGTGCTTTATGTGTATTCATCATTTAGTCCTCACAGCAACTTTATGTGGTAGGTGCTAGTATTACGTTTTGTCCATTTTTCAGTGAAGAAACTTGAGGCACAAAGAGGCTAATGAACTTGCAAAGATTGCAGTTAGAGTAAGTTACAGAATCAGAATCTGAACTCAGGAGTGATTATAGATTCTATGCTTTTAATCACAGTGCTGTGTTATTTTTGAAGCTGATTGTGTGTGTGTGTGTATCTGTGTGTAACTGGAAATACTGACTCTGAAGTTCATATGGAGATACAAATAAGCAAAAATAGCCAGGAAAATTCTTAAAGGAAAGTAATAAGGGAAACTATCCCACCCTGCCAGATGTAAACATATAAAGCTAGGATATTTTAAAAAGTGTGGCTACTACGACATGAGCATATAGATCATTGGACAGAAAAAGATCCAAATTCATATAGGTATTTGGAAAATTATCAAGGTAGCATTTCAAATAAGTGGGGAAAATGAATTATTAAGTATAACGGTTAGCTGTGTTATCATTAGAGGTTAGTTGGATTGCTGCTTCTTAACTGACTAAAATTAATTCCTAATAAATCAAAGATTTAAACTTGAAAAATCAAACTAGAAGCCATGGAAGAATTTTATAGTATTCTCGAAGTAGGGAAAGCTGCTGATATATGACACAGGACCGTTAAACCACACAGAAAAGATTGAAAAGTTTGACTCTTAAAACATGAAAATTGTGTGCATACAAAAACACCATTAACAAAGTAAAAATAAAAACGGAAATTTTTATGACATATTTCGTTGACCAAGGGATAATTTTCTTAATATTTAAAGAACTTCTACAAAATAATATTCAAAGACCAAGATCCAAATTTTAAAAATGGCAAAAGATGTAAATACTCAGTGCATAGAAAAGCAAATACAAGTAACTCAGATTAAAACATGTATAGATTATCACTCTTAGTACAAAAAATGCAAATTATAATTATGGTGAAATACTGGTTTATCTTGAAATAAACCAAAATGTTCATCACTATCATCTTAGGATGATAGGAGTTTGAGAGACTTTTCTTTTATCTGTATTTTTAAATTTTTCTACAAAGAATACATACTATTTAAATAATTAAAAAGCTATTATTTATTATATACATACACATGTGCATATAACATTTGTTGTTGTGTACTGACAATGGATGTGTCTTTATGTATTTTCTAGGTGCACCAAAGGCTCTCTTCTTGGCCTAGCGGAGTTGTTTATTGCAGTACTGTTGTGCCCTCTGATGGTGAGTTTTGGCAAATCCATTTTTATGTCCAATGCTTTTTTTTCTTTAACTGTTTCCCATTCTCAAACTGACATATAGATTTATAAACCATACTCTTTCACTTGAGATGGGCTTGGAGTCAGAGGGAGAAGGTGTTGGGGGGGACTAAAGAAGAGAAATAAAATTTGAATGAGGATATAGTAAATTTAGAAGAGAAATCAGGAAGAAAAATTAATAGACTTAAGTTTTCATAGATCATGGAATAATACTGTCTACTCTTTCCATTTATGTTTTAAAACTGGGAACATAGTTAATGTGAAGATCGCAGAAGGACCACCTTTGGAATTTCCTAACCATTGAGTCTTCATACTATGGATAATGATCAAACACTCCAGCTCCTTCAGGGTATCAGAGCCTAGACAGAAGCAATTCAAAGTCTGAAACCTCCTGTCCTCTCTTGTCTTTTTCTTCCCTTACGCTCAGGGCTGTAATACTCTTCTCTGTTGTGAGAAAAAATTGAAAAAAGATGCTTGGGGACCACAGTCCTTTGGAAAAGTCCATGATGATGCAAATTGGCAAGAGGATCTAAGCTTTGATTTTATTTACAGTAGTGGAGGAGATAAGTTTACAGCTCTTCTTGTCATTTCTTTTACCTAGCATTACACATTTACAGTTTAGACTGTTTGCTTAGGGTTGACTGTTAAATATATTTTCTCTTTGTAAAGTTTAGTGTGATAGAACTCTAACTTCAACCTTATAAACATTAATTCATAGGCATAGCAACCATTGAAGGAGCATCCTGCAAATTTACAAGGACACCTGAAGTTGAAGAAACCTCAGATGAACCATTTGAAACTCCTAGGATCCCCTGTATTTAATCAGTGTAGCTATTTGCAGTGTTATCAGAACCTGTCCCAAAACTGTTTAGTTATTGGAATACACAGACAGTGTGCTCATATTCCCTGAACTTGGAGGAAGTATCCATTTTTGATTACTCATTTGTAGTATGGAAAGGTTAAAAGGAAAAATAGGCCAGAATCAAAAGAATGAAAAATGGTAGCTGGCTTTCTTTTTCCTATCTCTTAGAGACATAGAGAGTTGATAAAGTGATATTAGTATATAAATTAAAAAGCAGTAGGTGGGTATCACTCTTGCCCTTAGAACTGTCTTGGCCCATTAAACAGCCAAATGGGGGCTGTCCACATCTATACCAGCACCACTTCAAGGTCTTATTACTGTCCTCCATTGCCACTGCAGGATTACATCATTGGATAGTTTCAATAAAGAGAGAATTTCTCCAATATAAAAATATTGTTCATAGTGCTAAATCCTCTCAGCTTTTGCTGAACTAGCAGCAATTCATTTAAAAATTTCTTATTTTTATAATGTTGTCAAAAACTGTTAAATATTCAGTGTCAGTATTTATATATATTCATTAAGTTATATATATTCAGTGGCAACTAAGTCACACTACAACAGGACACTTGTGCCAGTAGTTGTTATTACATTCAGTGGCAAATAATTTGAACTAATGAATTCATACTGAAATTTTTATTATGAATTTTACCATGTAATACAGTTACTATTATCCTAATAACAATCTGTATAGAAGCCTTTCAGTAATGTAACAATGTACAGTTTTACTGGGGTATCTGGCTGAATGTTATCCCAGGACAAAAATGCTAGTATGTTGCCTCTATGTTGTGTGAGGGTTTGAAGACAATATTTTTACAGAGGTAAAAGGATACATACTTAAAAAAGAAAAAAAAGAAAGAGATGCTCCCAAAATTCCTACCAATACTATTGCCCTTCTTAAGAAAATCAACTCGTGTTCATTATCAAGAAACAGAAGCAGAAAATGATTTGATTTAATGCAACTCAGTGTCCTCACTACTCCCAAATTATATACCTTTCTTATGTTGTACTTCTAAATTAATCTTACCTTAGGCTGGTATAGCATATATGAAAACTCTGCTTAATACACAGCTGCTTCAACAGAATTTAGCCACCAGTAGTAAACATCTCTACCATCATTCATTGCTTCTTGTTATGACTACTGGGTCATATTCTATAGCAAGTGAGAGCTTGACCCTTTTTTTTTAAATACAAAATCTAAAATACCACATTATATAATTGTGATATTTACATACCTAGTATATAATATATATACCTAATATATACTGCCTCTCGATACTTGCTTGTTAGTTTTGTTGTTTGACAAAATCTTCTAGAGGGCTTCCCTGGTGGCGCAGTGGTTGAGAGTCCGCCTGCCGATGCAGGGGACATGGGTTCATGCCCCGGTCCGGGAGGATCCCACATGCCGCGGAGCGGCTGGGCCCGTGAGCCGTGGCCGCTGAGCCTGCGCGTCCGGAGCCTGTGCTCCGCAACGGGAGAGGCCACAACGGTGAGAGGCCCGCGTACCGCAAAAAAAAAAAAAAAAAAAAAAATCTTCTAGATATGACTGATATCCGATATGTAAAATATATAGGTTATCTTAAAAGTTTAACCTCCCTACCAAAGCAATCTAAAAGGTTCTTAATTTTTCTTGTGTCATAAATATTTTTGAGGATCTGGTGAAAGCTCTATAGATTCTCTCGAAAAAATATTTTTATATACACATAGGAAATGTTATATATAATTTCTTAATGATACAGGCTCTCAAACCAGCTCATGGAATCCCTAGTCTCATGAACGTCAACTCAAGAACTGCTTTGGCTACACTGCACACAGGTGCACATGCACATCCCTGTACCCAAGCCCTTGTTCCCTTTCATGAGAGGCATTAGGCTTAGAGGTTAAGTGTCAAGCTTTGGAATCAAGGTTTGCATCCCAATTCCACAACTTAACCACCTTTTAACCTTAGGCAAAGTAATGAACTTCTTAAAACCTCCTTCCTCATGTGTGAAACGGAGATAGTAATAATTACCACCTCCAAGAGAAAAATGTACTTTGCCTACAGAAATAGTACTTACCCATCAGAAGCTCTTATTCTTTTCTTTTTATATATATATATATATATATATTTATTTTATTTATTTATTTGGTTGTACCGGGTCTTAGTTGCAGTAGGCGGGCTTCTTAGTTGCAGCTTGCTGACTCCTTTAGTTGCAGCACATGTGCTTCTTAGTTGCAGCACGTGGGCTCCTTAGTTGAGGCCGGTGGGCTCCTTAGTTGCAGCTCACCGGCTCTTTTAGTTGTGGCACGTGTGCTCCTTAGTTGCGGCTCGTGGGCTCCTTAGTTGTGGCATGCAAACTCTTAGTTGCGATATGCATGTGGAATCTAGTTCCCTGAGCAGGGATCAAACCCAGGCCCCCTGCATTGGGAGCTCGGAGTCTTAACCGCAGCTCTACCAGGGAAGTTCCCAGAAACTCTTATTCTATAAAAAGTGCTGTGGTAGTGTTAAAGACCCCTAATCAAAAAAATGTGGTTTGGGGCTTCTTGTTTTAATTTTTCTGTGCCCCATATCCTCACTTGTAAAATGACTAACTGAAATTTTTATGATTGTATGGCTTGTAGCTTATTTAAGGTCTTTCAAATCTTTCAGGAGTTCCCCTTCATGGTAATGAAAATTAAGGATTAATGTTGAAAGTAATTCTGTTATAGACAGGTTGACTGTATTATTTCTCACTCGACCCAGGACACTTTTGAGAGTAAAAAGAGGACACCCAGAGTTGTCCTGACAATTTTAAATATGGTAAACCAGGACACGTCTTCACTGTAGGTAAGCTAGAGTAAGAGCAAGAAAAATAGTCTCTCTGGTTGCCTTCATTTCTCTATCCAGAAATGTAATGTTACTCAATTAGCCTTGTATTGGGAATTGCGGTAGAAAGCTGTGTCTTTTGTGTAGTTAACAAAAAATGTAAGATTTCCTTACAAAAATTGTTTGAGGACAAATAATTTTAGCATTGAACAGTTATTGAAATTCCTGTTTAATAATAAACAATCATCTGTTTAACTAACCCAAATATAGATAATATATATAAATTCTTAACCTAAGTAAAGTCTGTGGATGGTTTGGGGAACTGGATATATGCCCCAGTTTTTCCTTTGGTTTTTGTCCCATTCCTTTTTTAAAAAACTTTATTGATGTATATTTTATATATCATAAAATTCACCTATCATCATGCAAGCATAATAACAATCCAGCTTTAGACTATTTCCTTCACCCCTAAAAGTTCTCTTGTTCCTGTTTTGCAGCCAATCCCTGCTCCTACCCTAAACCTGAGGCAAACACTAGTCTGCTTTTTCTCTCTGTAGTTAAACCTTTTCTAAAAATGTCATATAAATGACTCATTCAATATGTAGTCTTTTGCATCTATCTTCTTCTACATATCCTGTATGGATATATGTTTTCATATCTCTTGGGTAGATGCTCAGGAGTAGAATGACTGAGTCATACGGTAAGTATGTGCGTAATATTTTTTAATTGAAGTACAGTTGATTTATAATGTTTCAGGTGTACAACAAAGTGATTCAGTTTACACACATATATATATTCTTTTTCAGATTTTTTTCCCATTATATATTATTACAAGATATTTAATATAGTTCCCTGTGCTATACAGTAGGTCCTTGTTTTTTAACTATTTTATATACAATAGTGTGTATATCTTAATACCAAATTCCCAATTTATCCTTACCCCCCTTTTCCTTTGGGTAACCATAAGTTTGTTCTCTATGTCTGTGAGTCTATTTCTGTTTTGTAAATAAGTTCATTTGTATTTTTTTTTTAGATTGCACATATGAATGATATCATATAATATTTGTCTCTCTGTCTGACTTACTTCACTTAGTATGATAATCTCTAGGTCCATCCATATTGCTGCAAATGGCATTATTTCCATTGTATATATATACCACTTCTTTATCCATTCATCTGTCGATGAACATTTAGATTGGTTCCATGTCTTGGCTATTGTAAATAGTGCTGCTGTGAACATTGGGATGCATGTATCTTTTCAAATTAGACTTTTTGTCTTTTCCATATATATGCCCAGGAGTGGGATTGCTGGATCATAAGGTAACTCTATCTTTAGTTTTTTAAGGAATCTGCATACTTTTCTCGTAGTGACTACATCAATTTACATTTCCACCAACAGTGTAGGAGGGTTCCCTTTTCTCCACACCCTTTCCAGCATTTATTATTTGTAGACTTTTTGTTGATGGCCATTCTGACTGGTGTTAGGTGGTACCTCATTGTAGTTTTGATTTGCATTTCTCTAATAATTAGTGATGTTGAACATCTTTCCATGTGCCTCTTGGCCATCTGTATGTCTCCTTTGGAGAAATGTCTATTTAGGTCTTCTGCCCATTTTTTTTATTGGGTTGGGTTTTTTTTAGTATTGAGCTGTACAAACTGTATATTTTGGAAAGTAAGCCCTTGTCAGTCAATTCATTTGCAAATATTTTCTCCCATTCTGTATGTTATCTTTTCATTTTGTTTATGGTTTCCTTTGCTGTGCAAAACCTTTTAAGTTTAATTAGGTCCCATTTGTTTATTTTTGCTTTTGTTTCTATTACTCTAGGAGACAGAGCCAAAAATTATTGCTGTGATTTATGTCAAAGAGTGTTCTGCTTATGTTTACCTCTAGGAGTTTTATAGTATCCAGTCTCACATTTAGGTTTTTAATCCATTTTTAGTTTATTTTTGTATATGGTGTTGGAGAATCTTCTGATTTCATTCTTTTACATGTAGCTGCCCAGTTTTCCCAGCATCACTTATTGAAGAGACTTTCTTTTCTCCATTGTATTCTTGCCTCCTTTTTTTTTTTTTTTTTTGCGGTACACGGGCCTCTCACTGTTGTGGCCTCTCCCGTTGTGGAGCACAGGCTCCGGACACACAGGCTCAGCGGCCATGGCTCACGGGCCCAGCCACTCCACGGCATGTGGGATCTTCCTGGACTGGGGCACGAACCCGTGTCCCCTGCATCGGCAGGCAGACTCTCAACCACTGCGCCACCAGAGAAGCCCTTGCCTCCTTTGTCATAGATTAATTGACTGTAAGTGCGTGGGTTTATTTCTGGGCCTTCTGTCCTGTTCCATTGATCTATGTGTCTGTTTTTGTGCCAGTACCATACTGTTTTGATGACTGTAGCTTCGTAGTATGGTCTGAAGTCAGGGAGCATGACTCCTCCAGCTCCGTTCTTCTTTCTCAAGATTGTTTTGGCTATTCAGGGTCTTTTGTGTTTCCATACAAACTTAAAAAATTTTTTGTTCCAGTTCTGTGAAAAATACCATTGGTAATTTGACAGGAATTGCATTAAATCTGTACACAGCCTTGAGTAGTGTGGTCATTTTAACAATATTGATTCTTCCAATCTAAGAACACAGTATATCTTTCCAACTGTTTGTGTGGTCTTCAGTTTCTTTCATCATGTGCTTAACTTTTTAAGAAACTGCAGAATTGTTTTCCAAAGTGGCTGTCCCACTTTGCATTCCTACCAGCAGTGTTTAAGTGTTCCAGTTTCCCCGTATCCTCCCCAACACTTGGTATGGTCAGTCTTCTTGATTATAGACATGGTAGTGGATTTGTAGTATTATTTCATTGTGGTTTTAATTTGCATTTCACTGATGACCAAGATGTTGGGCATCTGTTAATGTACTCATGAACCATTCAAATATTTTCTTTGATGAAGTGCCCAAACTTTTTGCCCATTTAAAAAAATGAACTGTCTTTTTAGTATTGATTTGTAAGGGTTCTTTTTATTCTAGAATTTTTCCTGTTACTTTTAAAATAATTTTGTGGGAAAGGGTGGACTTTTTAAATCATGTTTTATTATTAATGGCTGCTCATATACAGTTGGAGGTTCTATATTTATTGTCATCACTATATTGAGGACATAAACATACCCCACCACTGTCTTTCATTCCAACTTTTAAAAACTTGACAACAAAAAAGAAATGAAAGTAATGAAATCATGAAAAATGATACAAGAGAAAGCCACAGTGTTTTAATGTGGGCAGAGTTCTCATCAACCCAAATGTGAAGTTGGGAAAGCTGAAACACCATTTTATTTTTCCATTTTAAAAATATATCCTACAGTTTGAATTTTTTTTTGTAAGTAGAAGTTTCATATTTTGAAAATACCAAAATATGGTTGAACATGTTCCATCACAAAAGTCTTTTTTTGAAGGCTTGTATAAAATTGGCTTTCACATTGCTAAGAAAAACAGCCACATGAACATGGAAAGACGTTTAAGCTTTATGTGCTGACAGTATTTAAACTGGCTTAGTGTGGAACAGAAGTAAATTTATGTCAAATTTCAGATGATATTATCCATTCTAGGATTGCTGTCATTTGTTTCAATATTTTGAAGTAAGTTTTGAGGGAATTTGGAAACTATCCAGTTTTGTCCAGAGTGCATGTGACTTCATGAAACTACTGATATTGCTCTAAGGAGTTAGTTTCTAGTTTTTGTCTGTTAATACGCATGTTGATACAAAGAAAAATCCCAAATATGTGATTTCTGGTGGAAATTAGAAAAGCTGTTAACATTAATGGCTATTACCATCTTTGAAATAGTGTTAAATTTCTTTTCCAAAATAACTACCAGGAAAAAATTTTTTTTTTTACTCTAAGGAAGATCTTGGTACTCTATGAACAGATGGCACATCTTCCAAACTTAGAGCCATGCATACTTATATGGCCTCAGAGAAGAAAGGAGCTCTACCCAGTGCAATAATACATTGGTTTTTTTCATTGGCACATACTGGCAGTGAAGACTTCGAACAGCCCTAAAAGAAGGCCTGCCTGGTACCACAGAAGTAATCACTGTTATGAGAACAAGATTTTATGAGAAAAAGAATCAAAATAGAAATTTTTCCTTTGCTAGATTAAACTTTGGACAGGAGTTTGCTTTTTAAGAGAAGAGAAAATTTATCACAAGGAAGTGTTTAGTTATGGCTTGATTTACTTGGGGATATTTGGACCTTTATGAATGAGCATAATCTTCCAATTCAAGACCTTACAGTCATTATTATGGATTTGGTAGAAAAATCATGAACCCTTTCAACCAAGCTGTAGCTCTGAAGTAGGTAGAAATAGACAACCTTGTGAATTTTCCAGCTGCTGGATGAAGTTTCTCTCTAGGCTAGTCACGAATGGAGAGGTTTGTCAGTTTCTCTACAAGAATTAGAAAAACCTTAGAGCTCTTGAAGATTACCTCCACTCAGAAACCTTAAAACTGGAACTCGGATTTCCAATCGTTTCACTATTGATATTGCATCAAAACAGTGAGTGATATGAATTCAATTCTAAGAGTCTTAGAAAAATCTTTGGTTCCTTGCATATGCCTAGCCAAGCATCATCTGGTGAAGTGAACTATGAGAGCTGTGATTATGTTTGTTACCACATACCTTTCCCAGAGTCTCAGAGTTTTTACAACTTCTTTTCATCAAAACAGAAAGGTACAACCTTTTTAGATATCAAAGATAATGTCCAAGTTATCATGTTCCAAAACCAGGCCATTATGTGACTTCTTTATTCAAGCCAAACAATAGCAGCCTTGTAATTGAAATGTTCTTTTATATAGAATTAAAGTTTATTTTCTGTTTTAATTTGTAAATTTTTGTTTTATTTCTTAAAAAAAAAAGAAACAACAGAAAATGGCTGTTAATTTTGATTTAAAATGAGGTAAAATGCTTCAGTTTTTGTAAACATTTATTTTTAAAATACTTCAATGCAGTAGTCTGCTCATAACAAAATACTGTAGACTGGGTGGCTTAAACAACAAAATTTTATTTTCTCACAGTTTTCGAGACTAGAAGTCCAAGATCAGGGTGCCAGCATGGTTAGGCTCTGGTAAGAACTATTCCTAGCTTGCAGATGACCACCTTCTCACTGTGTCCCCACATGGTGGGGGCTGGGGAAAGCTCTTACTCCTCATGTAAAGCCATTGTCCTAACAGATTAGAGCCCCACCCTTATCTTCTCCTTTAACCTTAATTACCTCTTAAAGACACTATCTCCAGATAGTCACATGGGGGAATTCGAGCTTCAAAATACAAATTTTGGGAGATCAAAATTCAGTCCACAGCAGGTAATATGAAGGAAATCATTTTCCAATGCAACAAAATGATTGTATCTAAAATTTTTATGTATAAATCGTTTTGAATTTTTTCAGGAAGTAGGTCTAAGAAGGGAATCCATACCTTCTTCAGGTTCTCAAGGAGGTCTATTATCCAAAAATACCTAGGCACATGGAATTTGTTTGTATAACTTAAGCTTTTCTTCCCCTTGTTGCCCTCAGTGGAACAAGTCATTTTTGTTCTCTTGGGGTTTAAAGGCATGATTGGACATTTTCTCACGGAAACTTATATGATTTTAGGCTTTGGGTTTTAAGACTGTAGATTTTAGAAAAAGCAAGAAAAACTATTAAGGCAAGCGTTTTTCCATATTCTCATTGAATCTCCTAAGCAGCCTTCTGAGGTATTAGACTCTCTGCATTATAGGTAAGGAAACGGAGGTAAAGTTATATTCAGTAATGGGCTCATGTATTCAAAGTGTCTCCTGTGGTAGAACTTCAGTACTACTAAATCTGAGATTCCAAAATCCATCATTCTTCTACTGCACTTCACTCTCTGTACTTTAGGATTATATTCAACTTTTTACCACCCAGAAATTAAAGTGGACCAAGGGTCAAGGTTTAATGAAGTTACTTTCAAAGCAGCACCATAAAAAGCATTATTCTTTTTTGTTTGTTTAAATATTATTTATTTATTTATTTTGGCTGCATTGCATCTTCATTGCCAAGTGCAGATTTTCTTTAGTTGTAGTGAGTGGGGGGCTATTCTTCATTGCGGTGCATGGGCTTCTCATTGTGGTGGCTTCTCTTGCTGCAGAGCACGGGTTCTAGCCATGCGGGCTTCAGTAGTTGTGGCACTCAGGCTCAGTAGTTGTGGCTCATGGGCTCTAGAGCGCAGTCTCAGTAGTTGTGACACATGGGCTTAGTTGCTCTGCAGCATGTGGGATCTTCCCAGACCAAGGCTCGAACCCATGTCCCCTGTATTGGCAGGCAGATTCTTACCCACTGCACCACCAGGGAAGTCCCAAAAGCATTATTCGTAGAAAGAAAAATATGTTAGAGCACTATATTAGGACAGGATTTTATTTTTACAAAAGCAAAATAAAATAGTTAATTCTCAGTAGAATGAGTAGATGAACGGAAGGAAGGAAGAGGATGACCTTTTACTTAGCACAAATGCTTTTAACATTTATGAGAGATTAATTATCTTCATAAACAGATTTTAAAAGAACCAGATTTAATGAAAGGTACATAGGTTGTACTACTATTTAACATAAAACCAATAATACCATGCATTTTAAAAAGATTTATAACTTTAAGTCTTTTCACAACTTTTATCATTTAAGCCTCGTAATAACTTCACACAAATGTTTTTACATAGTTCTACAGAGAGAGGTTCAGTTGTACAAATACTAATTCACCTTAGGTTCACAATGAAATATATAGCTGATTTCACTAAGTTCATTTATACTACCAGTTGGAAGGACCCAAATGACTGGATTTATCAAACTACTAAAGTTATGATTCTATAATTGGACTTTCTTATACTGATGTAAAAAGATATTTTTTACATAAATATTTACCTGCTTTTCAAAATGAGTGTTCTTCAAATGATAGTATGTGACAGATTTAGCATTTTTAATATACTATGAATAATTTAAAGAAATTTTAAATCATCTATTTTACATATCTAAGTAAATTTGAGGATGTTTTTGCCTTAATGTATAAGGAAGGGCCTTACTATCACCTAAATAATATTTAATTTATTCTATTAAAATGATAATCTTATGTTTTGTCTAATATATCATAATTTAATGAAAAAGGATATGGACTTTTGGAATTATATTTATGAACAGAGAAGTGAATATTAAAAATAAATTATTTGAAAGTATCTATGAATGAAAACTAATTAAAAAATCTGTAAAGCATTTATTGAGAAGAATAAACTTTATTGAAGGACCTAAAAAAAGATAGAAATAAATGCAGAGTTATAATATGTTCATGAATATGAGGACAACATTGTAACAATTGTCAGTTTCCCTCACATAAATTTATAAACTCACTACAGTGCTAATATGAACCTCAATAGGAGCTGATGAACTTATTCAAAAATTCATATGAAAGACTAAAACTATACAAATACTTAACATAAATTTGGAGTAGAAAGGGGGGGAAAGATTTACCTAAACCACATATTAAGATGTACTTTTAAAACCATAATAATCAAAACAGTGGAGTATTGGTACAGGAAAGATTGTAGGATCAGATTAGAGAAACCTTGCATATATGGAAATGTGACATGTGATAGAATTAGCTTTGAAAATCAGGAGAAGGGGCAGAGTCAATGCTGCTGTTACAATTGATTTGTTATTTCACAAAAGTATATTTCAGATGGCATAAGGAGTAAAATGTGAAACAGCTCTAAAAGAAAAAAAAAGTTAGCCTAATTTATATCAGAAACTAAAACATGCCTCCAAAAAGCTATTAGAACTAATAAATGAATTCAGTTAAATTTCAGGGTACAAAATTAATATATAGAAATCTCTTGCAGGAATTCTCTGGTGGTCCAGTGGTTAGGACTCTGCAGTTCCACTGCGGGGGCACGGGTTTGATCCCTGGTTGGGGAACTAAGATCCTGGAAGGCGCATGGTGCGGCCAAAAAAAAAAAAAAACTTAATGTTTTGATAAACTAACAATGAACTATCAGGAAGAGAAATTAAGAAAACAATCTCATTTACAATTGTATCAAAAACAATAAAATACCTAGGAATAAATCTAACCAAGGAGGTAACTACTTGTACTTAGACAACTGTAAGACATTGATGAAAGAAATCCAAGATGACACGAACAAATGGAAAGATATACCATGCTCATGTATTGGAAGAATTAATCTTGTTAAAATGATCATACTCCCCAAGGCAATCTATAAATTCAGCACAATCCCTATCAAAATACCAACGGCATTTTTCACAGAACTGGAACAAATAACCCCAAACTTTGTATGGAAACACAAAAGACCCCGAATAGCCAAAAGAATCTTGAGAAAGAAGAACAAAGCTGGAGGTATTGTATTCCCTGGTTTCAGACTATACTACAAAGCTACCATATCAAAATAGTGTGGTACTGGCAGAAAAACAGACACATTGATCAATGGACCAGAATAGAGATTGCAGAAATAAACCCACACTTACATGGTCAATTAATCTAAAACAAAGGAGGCAAGAATATACAATGGGGAAAAGACAGCCTCTTCAATAAATGATGTTGGAAAAACTGGACAGCCAAATGCCAGAGAATCAAAATGGACTACTTTCTCACACCGTATACAAAAATAAACTCAAAATGGGTTAAAGACTTAAATATAAGACCTGAAACCATAAAACTCCTAGGAGAAAACATAGGCAGTACACTCTTTGACATAGGTCTTAGCAATATTTTTTGGATACATCTCAGGCAAGGTAAACAAAAGCAAAAATAAACAGATGGGGCCACATCAAACTAAAAAGCTTTTGCACAGCAAAGGAAACTATCAACAAAATGAAAAGGCACCCTATTGAATAGGAGAAGATATTTGCAAATGATATATCTGATAAGAGGTTAACGTCCAAATTATATAAAGAACTCATACAACTCAACATCAAAGAAACAAACAACCTGATTGAAAAATGGGCAAAGGACCTGAAGAGACATTTTTCCAAAGAAGACAAACAGATGGCCAACAGACACATGAAAATGTGCTCAATATCACTAATCATCAGGAAAATTTAAATCAAAACTACAATGAGATATCATTCACACCTGTCAGAATGGCTATTATCAAAAAGACTAGAAATAACAAGTTTTGGGGAGGATGTGAAGAAAAGGGAAACCTCATGCACTGTTGGTGGGAATGTATTGATAAACTAGTGTAGCCACTATGGAAAACAGTATGGAGGTTCCTCAAAAAATTAAAAATAGAACTACTATATGATTAAGCAATTCTACTTCCAGGTATTTTTCCCTGTGTTCATTGTAGCATTATTTACAATATCCAAGATATTGACACAACCTATGTGTCCATAGGTAGATGAATGGATAAACAAGAGGTGGTATATATGTACAAGAGCATATTACTCAGCTATATAAAAGGAGGACGTCTTGCCATGTGGGACAACATGGGTGGATCTTAGGAACTTCATCTAACCTTGCTGGACTTTATTGTTCTTAGCTGTAGAAGAAGGGCTTAGTCTGTATGATTTCTCTGACCCTTCCAACACTAAAATTCTATTATTGTATTTCACATTCTTGATGCAGAATAGAACAGAAAAGGGAAAGAAAAGAAACAGATGATGGCAAGATCATAAACCACTGGAATCATCCATCATATAATATAAAGTTCAGGTCAAAGTATCTCTGCAGAAAACACCCTAAATGTGCTTCCTTATTGTACCAGTTCCCGTTCATAATAAGTCCTTAAGAGATATACAGTCATGTTGAAACCAAGCAGGACCCTGTGGGGCTCCTGGGTACAAGTCCTTTCTGTGTCCCTGTTTCTTGTTTGTAGAAAATGGGCTTCATTCAGCCTCAGCCTTCCCTGAGTTCCAAAGGGCTGATTCAAACAGTTGCTAATCAGGGAGGGGAGGGAATGCAGAAACAAGGGAGGAACAGTTAAGAAGCAATAGTGCAGCCTTGGGGCAGGGTCCTGGTTCCTCCTCAAGGAATATACATGATAGTATCTTTGAGTTCTTCTGCAGGAACTAAGGCCCCGACCCAGGTGGAAGATAGTAACTTCAGGCTGGGCACATGATTCCTGGGGCACTGCCCTGTTACCTCAACACCAACCAATCAGAAGAAAGTCACAAACCCTGCAGCCCTCACACCAAACTTTGCCTATAAAAACTTCTCCCCCAAAACCATTGGGGAGTTTGGGATTTTTGAGCACAAGCCACCCATTCTCCTTGACTGGCCCTGCAATAAACCTTTCTCTGCTTCATACTCTGACGTTTCAGTTTGTTTGGCCTCACTGTGCATCAGGCACACGAATTTGTGTTCAGTAACAGTGTTCATAAAATGATATATTTTAGAGGAGATTTTACTAATTATTTTGAGCACCAACTAATTTTCCTACTCTGAGTTTTTAACAGTTGGCTAAATAACAAGCATTTGTATTATATGACTTCTTCTACACCTAATGCTCCAAAGCTTTTTTTTTTTTTTTTTAATATATTACTTCTTCAACCCCATGTGTCTGTTGTCCTTGCACTTCTCTTCTTACTCAGGAAAATTCCTTGTCTTTACTTTTTATTCCTAAATCAGTTGTCATATTCTGTCTCTCACTATTTGTATGGGATGCCCCATAATTTCTAGGTTTCTTTGAACCACACTGCTATAGAACATACTTAGATTATTTCTTACTTATTGAAATGGAAATCAAAGCAAAAGATTTTTTTTAACCAACCAAAAAGTTACTTGATGCAATTTACACTTAAAAAGAGTATTTATCTCTAGAGAATAGTAGCTGACAGCTGTCATTAGCTTGTAAATTCCCATTGTGACTTCACTACAACCAACAGCAATTTTTTATATTGTTAAACTTGAGGAACTATGGTAATTGTTATTCTTTGGTTGCAAAACAAGAAATCTAACATTTGCATTACAATCTAGTGTGTGGGAAAGAAGGAGACCTGGGGATTTATTTCAAAAGCAGTATTGTAATAAAGGTTTGTCAGTTCTGAAATGTGCTATCCATGCAGAGTTTCTCAAAGCTTTCATATTTAATTCCTTTTAAAGGCTTCATAATCTTTAAAGGAAAAAGTTAAACTGAGTGATAAAGACCTTAATTTTATCTGTTCACTTTGTCTCAGTTATTTAAAAACAGTAACCCCTAAGCACTTTCCTGTGAAACTGATGTATTAGTGAAATCTTCCATACTTTATGTGTTTAAGATTCATAGATTCCTATCTTTTATTTAAATCCAACTCTGTCTACTTCTTGAAATCTGTGTGTGAATATTTTTGCATATATCAATAGAAAGAAGACTGGATTGGAGGGAAGAAAGCACCAGGTAGACAAGTTAATCACCTAATTTTATGACCCCATCATCATTACTGCTTATAGAACTAATAGGAATATTTATGTTGCTGGCTCTGACCTTACGGAAACAATGGATTGCTAAGGATTCTTTTAAAAATGAGAAAGAAAATGAAAAAAATTTCAAGTTACTTTAGATATTGAAAACTTCAGGTGGTACATGCTATGTATTAAGTTTATATTACTATTTTTGGCCTCTTTTTCCTTAGGAAACTCAGACTCTCCTTTTGGAAGGAATAAACAGAGATTTCTGACTTTGCTTCTTTTTAGTTTTTATGTAAAAATTCAAATCATGTATCCACAAAGGATTAACTGCTGTGGGAATTGCTGTCCTGCTGTCAACAGCTAGAACACCAGACAGAATACATGAAAATACTGTTTCTAAACATTGGACAGTAGGCAAGACAGGACTTTGATCTCTGAGAAAAGAGAAACAAATGAAATTAACCTTACATTGCTTCAGCTTGTAGCCTGAGGGTTTGGTTAAATTCTAAACCACAAGGCCAGGCTATAACAACTTCCAAGGAAATAGCAACTACCAGAAGCTGTAAAATGAATAACTCTTAGTGCTCACTCAGGGCCAGAAATCATTTGACTTCCCAGCAGCTAGAGAGGAGAGACATCACTGAATACATGAACATTCAGCAGAGACTCCCAGAAGAACCATAACTTGGAAGTGGGGCCAAATTGGCCCTAGAATAAAGGATTCTCTAGATCTGTCTTAAAAGACCTGAGAGGATCAAGCTAATATGCAAGCAACTTAACTATACAACAAGATCCGGTATTCAGCAATGTAAAAGTCACAATGTCTAATCTCCCATCAAAAATTACTAGGCATGTGAAGAAGCTGCAGGGTGGGGGTGGGGGTGCCAGAATCAGTCAATAGAACCAGATCTACAAATGACAGAAATGATGGAATTAACAGAGGATTTTAAAATAGTTATTATAAATGTGACCCTTATATTCAGAGAGAGAGAAGAAAACATAAGCATAATATGAAGAAAAATAGAAAATAGAACAATAAACAAAGGGAACTTCTAGAGGTGAAAAATATATCTGAAATGAAAACCAATATAAATGGAATTAATAGCAGATTAAACACTACAGAGGAAAAGATCAGTGACACTGACATACATAGCAATTAAAACTATCCAAAATGAATCTGAGAGGGAAAAACTAAAATAATATGAACAGAGTTTTAGTGCCCTGTGTGACAGTACCACATGGTCTAATATAAGTGTAATTGGAATCCCATAAGGAGAGGGGTGGGAGACATAAAAACTATTTGAATAATGGCCAAAATTTTTCCAAGTTTGATGAGAACGATGAGCCCCCAGAGCTAAGAAATTTAACAATTCCCAAACAGAATAATCATAAAGAAAACCATAGAAAGGAACATTATAATCAGATTGCTGAAAACCAATGATAAAGAGAAAATATTAAAAGCAGCCAGAGGGAAAAAGACATATCACATACAAAGGAACAAAGATAAGAATGTACATAAATTTATCATATACTGTGCAAACCAGAAGGGAATTTCTTTAGAGCACTAAAAGGAAAAAAAAAAAGCCAACCTAGAATATTTTACATAGCAAAAATGTCTTTCAAAATTGAAGATGAAATAAAGACTTTTTCTCACTTTACCAAAACTGAGAGAACTTATTGTCAACATATCTGCACAACAAGAAATGTTTAAGGAAGCTCTTGAGACAAAAGGAAGATGATACCAAATGGAAATGTGGATCTATACCAGAAACAATGAGGAACACCAGAGGGTAAATATGTGTATAAATATAAAAGACATTTTTCTCATTTTAAAATTTCTTTAACATATAATCAGTTATCAAAGTAAAAATAATGTGTGGTTTATAACATGTAGAAATAAAATATAGAACAATACAGGGGGAATAGAAGTATATTGTTGTAAGGTTCTCTACACTATACCTAAAGTGGTATGATATTACTTGAAGGTTAACTGTGATAAGTTAAAGATGTATATTGTAAACCCTTGAGTAGGGTTCAGCAAACCCAATAGGCCAAGTCCAGTGCACTCCTTATTTTTGTAAATAAAGTTTGTTGAAACAGCCATGCATATTCGTTTACATATTGCCTAGGGCTGCTTTTGCACCACAGTGCAGAGTCTAAAGTTGCAGCAGAGATCTTATGGCCTACAAAGCCTAAAGTATTTAATGTCTGTCTAACCCTTAACAGAAAAAATTTGGCAATACCTGCTATAGAGTAACCCCAAAACATGAAAAGGTACAGTTAATAAGCCAATAGTAGAGATTAAATGTAATAAAAAAAAATACTCAGTTAATCTAAAAGAGGGCATGAATTGAAGAAATGTGGAAGAAAGAAGAGTTGAGTCAAGAAAAGTAGCAAGGTGGCAGACATACACAACAATATTTATAATTTATTAAATGCTAATGATATACACACTTTAATTAAAAGACAGATTGTCAGATTGGATAAAATAGGAAGACTCAACCATATGCTGCCTGCTGCAGGAAACCCACTTGAAATATAAAGACGTGGGTAGGTTAAACGTAAAAGGATGAGAAAAGGTATACCGTATGTCCACACAAAGACTTGTGAGTAAATAATCATAAAAGGTTTATTCATAGTAGTTCAAAACTGGAAACAATCCACATGTCAATCAACAGGTGAATGGTTGAACAAATTGTGGTGTATCCACAATTTTAAATGCTACTCAGCAATAAAAACAAATTAACTACTAATGCATGCAGCAACACTGGTGAATCTCAGAATCATTATGCTGAAAGAAAGAAGCCAGATACAAAAGAGTACATGCTGTATGATTCCAGTAGTGTAAAACTCTAGAAAAACTAAATATAATCTGTGGTGAAAAAATCCAATCAATAATTGCCCAGGGGTTAACTTGAATCGGATCAAGAGAATTTAGGGGGGCTAATGGAAATGTTCTTCATCTTGATTATTATGTCAAAATTCATCAAATGTTCATTTAAAATAAGAGTGTACATTGTTATTTATAAACTATGCTTCAATAAGGGTTACTTTTAAAATTTAAGTCACGGAACAATGTAGTGTGAGGCTTTTGTATTCATTGTAAGCATTATAATTTACTAGACCAGGCGAGGAAATAAGATGTAAATGACTACAACTATGAAAAGTTTGATGCATTTAGAATCTCCAGAACATTATTATTCTATGTATATTTCCTCTCGGCTCTTCAATTTTGAGGGATACGAATCCTTAAAAACTATAGAGTGTATCTTTTGAGTCTTAAAAAAAGCTAATAAAGAAACATTATTAGGGACTTACCTGGTGGCGCAGTGGTTAAGAATCCGCCTGCCAACACAGGGGACAAGGGTTTGAGCCCTGGTCTGGGAAGATCCCACATGCCGCAGAGCAACCAAGCCCGTGTGCCACAACTACTGAGCCTGTGCTCTAGAGCCCATGAGCCACAACTACTGAAGCCTGGACGCCTAGAGCCTGTGCTCCGCAACAAGAGAAACCACCGCAATGAGCAGGCTGCACACCGCAACGAAGAGTAGCCCCTGCTCGCTGCAACTAGAGAAAGCCCGCGTGCTGCAAGGAAGACCCAACGCAGCCAAAAATTAATTAATTAATTAAATTTAAAAACATTTTTTAAAAAGAGACATCACTCATCTTAAAGCAGTATGCTAAGTGGGTTTTTTAAATTTATTTATTTATTATTTTTGGCTGGATTCCATACCAGATTTGATTCCAAACCCTGTTTTCCTTTCACAGACTAGTGATAAATTATCATCTTTATTTTTTTAATATTTATTTATTTATTTGGTTGCACCAGGTCTTAGTTGTGGCAGGTGGGCTCCTTAATTGCAGAACATGGGCTCCTTAGTTGTGGCATGTGAACTTTTAGTTGCAGCATGCATGTGGGATCTAGCTCCCTGACCAGGGATTGAACCCAGGCCCCCTGCATTGGGAGCACGAAGTCTTATCCACTGTGCCATCAGGGAAATCCCTAAATTATCATCTTTAAATGCTTGGTTGCTTGTGTAAAAAATTCTGGTTCAAAATTTATTTATTAAAAGATTCATTTGAAAAATTTTTTGAAAGAGTTATTCTGGCATTTGTTTTAGGGACTAAGGTTCTATAAATCAAGACAGTTAAGGAACAAGATAAGGAAATAAGGAATTCTGTGCCGTTCTGTTGTAAAAAATCCTTTCAGTTGTGTAGCTTATGATAATGGTTCCCTTAATAACGTTTTGTTAGTAAATCCCAAAAGTTGAGCTTTGGCCTCTTGCTAACCTCAGGAAAATGTTCAAGAGAACTTAAAAGGAATTGTTTTTTATTATATCATAATATGTCCAAGTTGTATAAGAATGCTTACTTATCAAGCACCTTGGATATAATATTATACGTACTACAGAAATATGAGTTGATTGTCCTTGAGTAAGTCTCACTTATTAGTGTACTTTCACATGTCATTCCCCACAGATTCTTAAAAAAGCTCTGGCTCCCGAGAGCCACCTCCTACAGGGTATAGAATTTGGCCCAGCAATCTCTGGCTACTTAATAAAAATTTACTAAATGGATTCAGGGTTTGTATTCACCAATACCAAGAACTTTACCTTAAATTCCTGGGAAAGCGTCTCCTTGACCCACTTAAAAGATAATCCTTTGCATATTTTCTTTTTTCTGCAAAGTGTTGTGTGATAGATATGAGCTTCCATAAGCCATTTCCTGGAATAACCTTCAACTAAAGCTAAAGGGCATATTCTTGAACCTTAGAAAACATTTTAAGCCACACTAATAATAATAAACCCCCATTTAAGAAGATTAATAATGTCACTTTAACTTATAATGAAATCTAATTATCATATGGTTATGGGTCTTTTTCATTCAGATGTGACAGTGGTGTATCAAAATGGGTTACCTGTGATATCTGTGAGGCTACCATCCCGGCGTGAACGCTGCCAGTTCACACTCAAACCTATCTCAGACTCTGTTGGTGTGTTTTTACGACAACTACAAGAAGAGGATCGGGGAATTGACAGAGTTGCAATCTATTCACCAGGTATAGTCACCTTCATTATTTTTTTTTTTTAATTTTTATTGGAGCCTAGTTGCTTTACAATGTTGTGTTAGTTTCTGCTGTACGGCAAAGTGAATCAGTTATACATTTACATATATCCACTCTTTTTTAGGTTCTTTTCCCACATAGGCCATTAAATAGACATTTCACCAAGGAAGACATACAGATGGCCAAGAGGCACATGAAAATATGCTCGACATCACTAATCATTAGAGAAATGCAAGTCAAAACTACAATGAGGCATCACCTCACGCCAGTCAGAATGGCCATTATAAAAAAATCAAGAAACAATAAATGCTGGAGAGGGTGTGGAGAAAAGGGAACCCTCCCATGCTGTTGGTGGGAATATAAATTGATACAGCCACTATGGAGAACAGTATGGAGGTTCCTTAAAAAACTAAAAATAGAACTGCCATACCACCCAGCAATCCCACTACTGGGCATACACCTTCATTATTAATTCCCACCCACCCATCATTTCACTCCAAATTGTTTTTACACACACACACACACACACACACACATACACCACTGCAAAAGAATCCCATGCTCTTAACTTTAGGACACAATCTTTTGCTTAGCAAATGTCAGGAGAGACAGTGATTTCTCTCCCAGTTTTCAGAATATGATTGCTCAGTTTTAGCAAGGGTATATACACAGGGATCTCATTCAAAAGCACCTCACATATAATGCCATGGGCAAAGATGAACCATCAATCACATTTATACTTTTGAGACCTTTTGTCATTACCTTAGGTGTAGAATAAACTTTTCTAGTAGTTGAGCCATCATCTCTGAAGATATGAAATATTACGCCTTCTTTTTAAATCTTCTTAGGTCTTTCACATAAATGTTTACAAAATGAAGACATATGGTTTGAAAACAATATAAAATAAGGCACTAAAAATTCCCATTTGACATGATATCCATTTCATTTATTTATTTTTTAAGCGCCTTACATTTTTCCCACTTTCACTTTGAAAAATTTTAAACCTACAGAAAAACGTAAAAGCCTAGTACAGTAAGTACCTATTTACTCTTGGATTTACTCAGTTGTTGCTAATTTGCCACATTTCTGTAGTTTAAATATTTTAAATATTCTTAATTCTCAACTCATCTTGTAATGTAATTAATAGATCAGCTTGGTGTACTTTGCTAACCCTAGCATCTGCCCCTACTGGATTATTGGCAACTAATCAGTAACTATACTGCAAAGTACCATATATTAGAAAACATTGGGTGTTTTACTCAACCAACTTCCATCATAGACATCCATGCACCTCTCCCAGTGACCCTAGATTTCCAGCTGACACCTATACATCTATAATTATTTCACTTGTTCATAAAGTTCTTCCAGAAAAACACGTTGTTAAATCTTCACCAAAAAGATGGCCATGAAAACAAAAAGCCTCAGATAGTATAAGCGTTGTTTAGCGTAGAATTTAGGGATAAGGCAAAAAGTTAACTGAAATTTAAAAGAGAAGACATAATTTTAAAATCTATTTTGAGGATTGCTTTTTTCCTGACCATTCTTGAATAATTATGGACATATGACCTTAAAATTTTCACATTTAAATTTTCACAGATGGCGTTCGAGTTGCTGCCTCAACAGGAATAGACCTCCTCCTCCTTGACGACTTTAAACTGGTCATTAATGACTTAACGTATCATGTACGACCACCAAAGAGAGGTAACAAGTAACCCTGATAAGGTCAGAGAAATGTGAGAACGGCTTTTGGAAAGAACTTTTTTTCCCCTGGGTAAAGTTGAGAAACAGTATTCAAAGAGCAGTCAAAGTTTTACATATAGGTAGCACTTCGCTAGTACACTGACTAAAACATAGACACCAGAATGCTTTATTATCGACTCTTGTCACTGTTTCGCATAAATGAGTGTTCTACATAAGTTAAACTCCTTCCTTCCATACAAGCTAAAAGTCATATTATTTTAATAACGTTACTGGGGGAATCTTTTTTTTTTTTTTGCCGTACGCGGGCCTCTCACTGTTGTGGCCTCTGCCGTTGCGGAGGACAGGATCCGGACACGCAGGCTCAGCGGCCATGGCTCACGGGACCAACTGCTCTGCGGCATGCGGGACCCTCCCGGACCGGGGCACGAACCCACATCCGCTGCATCGGCAGGCTGACTCTCAACCACTGTGCCACCAGGGAAGCCCACTGGGGGAATCTTTTTTAAAAATTATGGAATTCCCTGTCCTCTTAAACATTTGTAACAGGAATTAACCCCCTTTTTTGATGGCTCAAGGTTAGCAGTTTGAAAGTCAACTATTGTACAATAGTAGTCCTTGGGAACTTCGGACGAGAATATGCTTTTATGCGAAAAAATGGGATATTTGCCTCCAGTGCCAGAAAACTCAGTAATCAAATATTTTCATGAACTACTTTTAAAAACCAAAGTTAATGCAAAAAATCTATGATAAACAAAATATGAAAAATTTAAATAAAGACAAAGTTAGTTTTACTGATTTTTCTTTTTACCCCACACTCCAATATGGCTTTGCACAGTACTGATGCTATTAAATAGCCCTCTAAAATAACATTTTGAAGTGTGTCTCTTTTGGTCATCTTTCTCTCTTTGCCCTTGATGTTCATTGTCACTCACTGCTGTCGTTAATTCCCCTTCCACCACCACCACCCCCTCCATCAGCTTCCTAGGACATTTGTTATTTTCCATTCTGCTTTTGAGAATTGTGTCTAATGTAGAAAAAGTTCTAAGTAAAAGCCTAAGTATTGAATGCCTCCAAAATCTGGTCCACATCTACCTTTAAAGTTTTTCTCTTTTCCTCTTAAAAGATTCCTACTTTTCCTCCACCCTCTAGTTCTTTTGCTCTTTCCTTTACCATCTCAGTGTTTTCTCACCTTTCCTCTAAGATGCCTTTTTCTTTTATTCCTAACCTCCTATTTCCTCAGGTCAAAATCATCAATGTCGACTCTTCCATGATCCCATTCTTTCTTTTTCTTACTCCCAGCCAACCAGAAGTGATTATTCTCTTCTCTGAATTCTTCATTCCTTTTCTTTTCAAATGATCAGAGGGAAGGCACTGTGATTTTTGTATACCCCATTGACTTAGGTAGTCATCCTATATTGAGCGAGTTAAATGAGTTAAAGAATCCTTTAAATAGTAAGACATTACTGAATCAGATTTTATTAAGTTGGAATAATTGAACATGTAGACCAAGGATTGTTAGCTATATATTAGCTATACTAATATGTTTTTCTTCTTTATTCCCTGATTCTTGGACTAGACGTTCTCTTTAAAATAACAGAAGTACAGGCCTTATTTTACTCAGTTTTTTTTGTTGTTGTTGTTCTTTAAATTTGCTCTTTATTTTTTTCTGGCTTTATTGACATATAATTGACATATAACACTGTGTAGTTTAAAGTATACAGTGTGATGATTTGATACACTTATATGTTGAGAAATGATTACCACAACAGGATTAGTTAATACCTCCATCATCTCACATAATTACCATTTCTTTTTGATGAGAACACTTGAGACCTACTTTCTTACCCACTTTCAAGTATACATTACAGTTTTGTTAACTATAGTCACCATGCTGTACATTAGATCCCCAGAACTTATTCATCTTATAATTGGAAAATTGGTACCCTTTGACCAACATAGAACTACTGTATGATCCAGCAATTCCACTTTGGTGTATATATCCAAAGGAAATGAAATCAGAATCTCAAAGAGATATCTACACTCCCATGTTCATTGCAGCATTATTCACAATAGCCAAGCTATGGAAACAACCTAAGTGTCCATCTACAGATGAATGGATAAAGAAGATGTAGTGTGTGTGTGTGTGTGTGTGTGTGTGTGTGTGTGTGTGTGTGTGTGTATCTAAAATATTATTCAGCCATGAGAGAGAAGGAAACCCTGCCATTTGCAACAACATGGATAGACCTTATGTGTGTATGTGAATTTCCTAGGGAGTTCATTCTATTTTGATTTTCTACTGCATTAGTAAAATATTAAAAGTTGACTAATATATTCTTATATAAAGTATAACAGTCAGGAAAGTAAAGATTTATGTTGTCAAAAACTAGAGGTATTTTAATCAATGAATAATTCTAACCATCTTGTCTAATACCGTGTTTTTAAAAGAGAAATGAAAGTTTCAATTTTTTAAATAAGGCTATTCTCAAGTTGAATAGGGAAAGTAAAGGTAGAAACTGAAAAGGGGAGAAATTATATTTGATTCTCTGGTAATCAGTTTGGCAGCCTTACAACTCTTTGTTTTATCTGTATCTCAGAACTGTGGGATATCTGTCCACCTTCCCTAGAAGTCAATTAGAATGTGAAGTTTGCAAGGGTCAGAAGTCTATAATTCATGGGATAATTGTAATTTGAAGTATGAAATTTGGTAAGCTCAATAGTAGCATTAGTATAACACTTTAAAAGACCATTTTAATATTTAAATTTAGACATCAAATCTCTCAGTTCTGTTATTATTAGTCAATGAGCAATTATGTCATTATATACTTTTTTCACAGAAGCTTAAATAATACTGTTTTAAGTTCATAAACACTTTTCCCTCCATTTTTAAAACATAGTAAAAAAAATCTTTTTTTCTTTTGAAATAAACGTAAGATAGTTTTTCATTTTGTTTCCATCATATTATCTTCCTCCAAGTCACCACTGTTTGTCAGCTGTGGTTAGTAAGAGGACAGTTGAATTTCTGTATTTGAGAGGGATGCCGATCATACAGATGAGTAAACTCTTCCCCACATTGTAACTGTTTTTAGTGAAAAAGCTGAATGGAGAAAAGAAGTTGAAGGCACTAGGTTTTGGGTATTAGATAATGAGAAGAACGCTAGGATTTTATATATACATGAAGCAGATGGAACAAATATACTTTATCTAATAAAAGTTAAAATAGTTAATGAAGGAAAACTTTTCCAGAATAGTTTTAAGTTTTGACACAGTTTTTTTCTACTCATTCCTTACTCCCCTTTAATTTTCTCTTTTCTCTCCTATTTTTCTTTTCCCTGTGCATGGATAGCACTTTAGAACTAAAAATGCTCTATGAATGTTGTGCACCAGTAAACCTTAACTTCACATACTTCACCAGGCACTGAGGATAGAGGGCTTATTCATATAGGATCTAATATAGCCATGTTTGATGTTTATGTGGGATTGGCAGTCATAGGTATTACGAATACCTAAGTACTGACAACCCTTGTACCTAATGCCAAAATTGGAGGGAAGAGGCAGGAAAAAACTGAAATGGCACAAGGGGGCAGGTCATAGCAGCAAGGCTAGTTGCAAGTTCCATTGCATTCTTTTGGTTACCAAAGCTGTATATGGCTGGGTTCCCCTGTGACCACTGGTCGTTGAAAGTTTTTGTGCTAAGGAAACTCATCTTGATTGGCAACACTAAGCCCTTTCCCCCATTTATCCATCCAGAGGATATTGGAGACCTTGCTTCTCTCCTAATAATGTAAGTAATTGAGAGAAAATGTTGAACAGGCAAACCAAATACCAACTATAATGAATACCTTATCAGAGACTCAGATAGCCAGAATCCTTCCCAAACCATTATAGTAGCTGAAAAGACTTTTTAATCCCCATTATTTGTGCACATCTTCCTGTCTTTGTGTACCTTAATTATCCTGGCACTGATGGCATGTGAAGAAACGTTAATAAACATCTTAATTGCATTTTTAGGGAAGCATACACGGATCATCGAGAAGTGTTTTTGTTAAGCCATTAGCAGATTTACCTTCTCTCTTCCTATAATTTCATCTCCAAATAGGTGGGCAGATTTTTGAGGGTCAAGGGTTTGAGGTTGTTATTTTCCTCTACCATGACAATACCTTGGAAGCATATTCTTCCTGTCAAGAAAATCTAACAAAATAAAGCTAAGTCTCTTGAGTTTACCAGGGCTTTACTGATCAGAAAGATAACAACTCTCTGTTCAGCCAGGTCTAGAATTGGACATCTGTGAGATTGATCTCCTATGAATTATCATTTTATAGTCTTTTCATTGCTGTTTGAATGTATGTTGTAGCACATTAAATTTTATTTGTTTTGAATGATAATGCATTCACAATGTTCAACTCCCAAAGTCAAAGAACATATGGGAAAAGATTTTCTCATCCCTGTTTCACAGCCACCCTTTTCTCCTCTTACCAGCAAGCATTGTTCTTAGTTTCTTGTTTCCTATCAGAGAGTCAGTGCATTCATAAGCAAATGTAAATGCATAATCTTTTTTCCCTTTTTATGCAAATAATAGCATATCATACATATACTGTTCATGTCGGTCAGGGTTCAATTGGGGAAGCAGAAGCATGTGAATAAAGTGGAATAAAAGATTATAGGAATGAGACTTTGTACAGTTGTAGATGAAGGTAAAGAAGTAAGAGTCTGTAAAGGGGAGCTTGGAAGATCAGAGAAAAGTTACTAAGTTTGAAGTGATGGCACATGTGGACAAATCAGAGCTTGCCAGGGAACCTGGAAATTCAAGTGCGTCCAACTACTAGGATAAGAAAAATTAACAAAGGAGGGCTGGTAGAGAGATCCCTAGGACAGTGTTATCAAATAGAACTTTCTGTGACAATGAAAATGTTCCATTTCTGCACTGTCCAGTATGGTAGCCATCAGTCACATGTGCCTATTGAGCACTTGAAATGTGGCTAGTATGGCTGAGAAACTGAATTTTAAATTCTATTTCATTTTAATTAATTTAAATAGCCACACACAGCAAACAGTTCCTGTTTGGACAGCACAGCTTTAGAAAGCTGCATCTGGCTGTGGGTGTGGATTTGCTGTTAATCATCAGAGGTGGCAGTTGAGAAAAAAGAGCTGGATGCAGAGCCAGGGAGAGCAGGCACACACTGGCATCTCCAGGCACCTCTGCATCTGTCTCTCACTACTAACGACAACCTTCAGAGCATGATGGCTTCTGCTTCACTTCTGCCTTCTAAAACCTCACTTGAATCTCTGTTTTGGCTAACTCTAATTCAGAACCATACAGGGAATTTGGGGGAATTTGGGATATATGGGGAAACATAATTCCAGTTTAACTAGATGTCAAGGTATAAAACCACCAAACTGCTTTTCTTACCTAACAGTGTATTCTGAAGATCTTAAAATACCAGAACATAAAGAATTCCTTATTCTTTTTCACAGCTGCTATGTGTTACATTGTATGAATGTATATTATCATTCACTTAGCTGCTTATTTTATAATTTATCATAGTGAAAAAAATCAAAAGAGAAATAGTTTTACAAACTTGGAGTGAGAAATATGTTTCTACCTATAACATAAAACACAGAAGAAGCCATGAGAGAAAAGAATGATATAAAAAATAAATTTTCTACACAGGAGAACCTGTAATATGAATATTAATTTTAAAAGAATAAGTCTTCGATGAATGACATTCTAATAGAAGCTCTTTTATAAAACAAATACCAAGCCTGAGTTCAGATTTTATAGATTTTCAGGTTATGATTGTCTATACATATTTGATCATTAACGTGTGTGTGCTTCATTAGGAAAAGGAAGAGGAGAGGGTCTGTTTAGTTTGTTTGCTTGCATCCTTCTTTCCTCCCTTCCCCCCTCCTTTTCTCCCTCCTTGGATTTCTAAGCAAATACAGTGTAATTATGGTATTGAAAGTGGAAATGGAAAAAGAAAGGACATGGAATAGAAAAGTCATTGGACTACCAGTCAGAAGATCTTTTCCCACTCCCTGCTAGCCATGCAGCTTTGTGAATATCATTATTAGACCTCATTAAGGAGAGAAACCACCTCATATTTGATTTTTTTTCCCCTCTCTAGTGAATAGATCAGTACCTAACACAAAAATGTTTGTTCATCTTATCTCTCTAGGACTCAAAATTCCTCATTTATAAATTGTGGATTATATGCTGCCATGAGGATAAATATGGGATAATATATGTGAGAGAATTTTGTTTACCATAGATAATTTATACCTACCTAAAAAATTATCTTTTTGAAAGAGGACTGAGGACTTCCCTGGTGGCGCAGTGGTCAAGAATCTGCCTGCCAATGCAGGGGACACGGGTTTGAGCCCTGGTCCGGGAAGATCCCACATGCTGCGGAGCAACTAAGCCTGTGCACCACAACTACTGAGCCTGCGCTCTAGAGCCCGTGAGCCACAACTACTGAAGCCCGTGCGCCTAGAGCCTGTGCTCCACAACAAGAGAAGCCACCGCAGTGAGAAGCCCGTGCACCACAACAAAGAGTAGCTCCCGCTCACTGCAACCAGAGAAAGCCCGCGTGCAGCAACAAAGACCCAACGCAGCAAAAAATAAAATAAATAATAAAAAAAGAAAGAAAGGACTGAGCTTGCAGGAGAAATATTAATATTGATATAGTAAAAGCCTCATAACTCAGTTCCAGGCCTGGGGGGTCAGGAGGCATGGACTCTACCACTTCACTATGACATTCTAGAGTACAGTTTTCTCTTTTTGTAACTTTGGAAAGTGTAGAACCATATGTGAATGTGAGCTGCAACTTTAGTGCAAAGCAGACTCTGTTGACATAGACGACTTCTAGAACTCAAAGTGTTCTTGCTTTTATCTGTTCCCATTAATGCAGCACACATTCATTGAAGCATGCAAGATACTATGCTAGGTGCTATATCCCATTTTACTATATCAGCTCTTCTCTAATCCAATTTGCTACCCTTATTTGAATTTTTTTATTGATTGAATTTCTGTGATAACTGTACTAAAGGACGTCCTTGAAGAATATTTGAAATACACACATGACTAATTCTGACTGTGGCTTACTTTGACTTAGAAAAAGGCTGACCTTCTGCTGTAGCTAACAAAATGTCACATTTAAGGCTAATAAGATTCTAAAACAAAAGCTTTACTTCTGGTGCTTTTTAAAAAGTTATTTGACAGCTGACTTTTTATTAAATTTTCAAAACATAATTTTTAGATTTCTAGAAGCACATGCTACTCACAGAAGAGGATATTGAATCAAAGAATTATTTAATCTTTTACCTTTTTAGTTATTCTCATAACTTCATGCCCTTTCAAGCTTGATATTGAGATCCATACAGCTATTCTATGTCTTTGCCCAACGGGAATAAATAAAAATTGATATGCTAGGGGGAAGGTATATAGGGGCTAAGATTATTAGGATAATGGTATTTTTATTTATACCCTTGTATTTGCAAATTTGAAATACTGTATATTTTTTCCTTAAGTGTTGGTTACTAAAGGGAAAAAATGACCACTTAAAATGGCAAGACCACAGATAAATTTTAGATCTGAATTTTAATAAGCATGATAATCAGATTAATTCTAAGCCTCTCTACTAGTTTTTGACATATTACTTTAAATTTTTTGTCTTTATCTAATGAAGATTATTATTACTTGTAGCCTCATTTGTAGCACTTATACTTCCAAGAATATAATGGTGGATGTTGGCTTCAAAATTTTCAAGTTGCCCAAATATGAACTTACTTTGTAGGATTTATAGACTCTTCCTTTTTAAAAAGGAACTATCCCTTTCCTTCAGTTTAACATTGAAGGTGGGACCCCTATAGTGGATGATCTGCCTTGTTCTTATCACTAATAGCCCTAAGAATAGCAACTCTTCATTTAAGGCATATTTTTTTTTTAAATGTAATCTTTTTCTTTCAGACCTCTTAAGCTATGAAAACGCAGCAACACTGAACGATGTAAAGACACTGGTCCAGCAGTTATACACTACTTTGTGCATCGAGCAGCACCAGTTAAACAAGGAAAGGGAGCTTATCGAAAGATTAGAAGATCTCAAAGAACAACTGGCGCCCCTGGAAAAGGTGCAGATTCAAATTTCACAATTTTCTCTTCACCAGTATTTTTTCCAGAGCATATATGTTTGCTTTTTTCCCCTCCAAGTTTTGTGTGATTGCATTGTGTCAATCAAACTAGTCCACTAGTTTTGGGAACTGAATCATAAAAAGCTTCTGATTAAAGCTAAGAAAGGACTTAAAAAGGAATAGTTTGGAGCCTTGATAATGGACATAGAGCTTTGAGATCTAAATATACTGCCCTTAACCAGACTTACTACTTTTACAACAAAGATTGGAATAATTGCTGATCAAGAAGGGTTCTAAGTGAGGTGGATAATCATTTTAGCCAACTTAAGAATTAATATTATATGGAATATTATGCAACTGTTAAAAACAATCATGTAGATCTAATATTCTATAGAAAACACTTCATGATATTTTATGAAAAGTAAATTACAAAATGTGTATATTAGTGCATACTATGATACAGTTTTTAAGTGTATTATGCATATAGCCATACACACAACACACATACACACACACACACATACACATATATACAAAGAAAAAAATCAGAGGGAACATATTCCCAAATGCTAATAGAATAGTAGGATTATGAATGATTTTTCTTCTTTATACTTTCCTAGTAAGTGTTTTACAATGAACGTGTGTCATCCTTTTTTTTTTTTTAATAAAAATACAAGTATTTCCATTTTAAGAAACCAAACTATATTAGAGATTAAGGAAGGGAACAAATACTCTTAATACTGTGCTTTTTCTGATTTCTTTAAAAGTAAGGAACACATATCTCAAGGTTGTTTTCATTAAATTTAAGACCATTAGAAATGTTGGATAAATTAAATTTGAGGAACTGTTGTGAAGGGGGATGAAATTTAAATCTGGTATTTTCAAAATGTAAAGCATTTTTTAATGTACCAACTATAGCAAAATAATTATCATCCCTTATTGAATATTTACTATGTGCTAGGAATTATCCTAAGTATTTTACTTGTATTCTCTTATTTAATCCTCAGAACAACTCATTAATGAAGTTATGGTAATGTGCAGATCAGGGCCTAAACTCAGCCGTTCTGAATCCAGAGTCCATGCTCTGACCCACTGTGCTGTTTTGCCCCTAGTAGACCTTTTGAGTAAAAAACTAATGATAGATTAAATCTTGTACGCTACAGTGAGAGAACATTGGCATGTTTTTATTTCTCTCTTTCAAAGAAAGCAATCTTGTGGTTGGATAAAGACCCGCTGAAACTAACTTATTCACTCCCATAATTTCACCATATTTTCAGCTACTTCTAGGATGAAACATAAAACACAAGTGTATCAAAAATGTTATGCCTATAAAATAGTACTCAGTAAAAACTACAGATATTATTTAGGAAGACAAACTATATTTCCTAGAATTGAGACTAACTTATATCTTGATTACAAGCGCTGTTTCTTCAGTGAACATTGAACAGTTTAAATAAGAGTTTAAAATTGGTTCTATGTCAAAATGCTTTACAGTTGACCAGTCACGTGTGCCCTGTAGGTACGAATTGAGATTAGCAGAAAAGCTGAGAAGAGGACCACTTTGGTGCTATGGGGTGGACTTGCCTACATGGCCACACAGTTTGGCATTTTGGCCCGGCTTACCTGGTGGGAATATTCCTGGGACATCATGGAGCCAGTTACCTACTTCATCACTTATGGAAGTGCCATGGCAATGTATGCATATTTTGTAATGACACGCCAGGTAAGAATTCCTCTTCAAGTAACTTCCCATGAGATAGTACAATGTTGGTTGTCAAAGTAGTTCTCTTTTCTCTCATCTTCTTTCTAAGGCCAGTTCCCTTGAAGTAATCATTTATCCTTTATACATACTCACTCATACAAACACACATATGTGCACATGCATGTGCATGCCAGTTATGTATCAGGCACTGGTCTGGGTGCTAGAGATAGATAGATATGACATGGCTTTGGCCCCCATGGAGCAAACAGACTATTAAGAGAGCCATATAAACCATTAAATTCATAAAACTATTATAGTAAGATATAGAATAAGAAGGCAAAGGAGAAGAGTGGTCAGCTGTAGGATAACTTGCTCAGTTGGCTTGTCTTTTTATGTACTGTGTAATTAATTTAGCAGTCAGATGGTGTAGTGCCAAGCTTTTGGTTTTTTTTATTGTTGTTGTTTTGTTTTTTAATTTTATTTATTTATTTATCTGTTTGTGCCCAGTCTTAGTTGCGGAATGCATGTGGGATCTAGTTCCCTGACCAGGGATCGAACCCGGGCCCCCTGCATTGGGAACGCGTAGCCTTATCCACTGCACCACCAGGGAAGTCCCAAGCTTTTGGGTTTTATTGAATGTTTGGAATGGAGAATTGGTGATAACTAATCAAATAGTTAAACTAAACTCTGGGCTACTTCTAAATATATTAGGAGTATAGGTGTGTGTTGTTGTTTTTACTTCGTGGAAGAGAGGTGAAAATTAGATATCTAATCACTATTCTATTCTTTATCATCCAAGGCTCATATTTTAAATATCAGTGTCTAGAACTAATTTTTATTGTTAGTGCTGTATTTTTAGTAGCTTGGAAATCCATAATGGTCACTTTAGGAAGTATGAAGGATTTATTATCACTTATTTATTACTGCCATGTGTGATACAACCACAGATCCAGGCTCCCTTGAATAAAAAGTATTTGAGGGCTTCCCTGGTGGCACAGTGGTTGAGAGTCCGCCTGCCGATGCAGGGGACACAGGTTCGTGCCCTGGTCCAGGAAGATCCCACATGCTGCGGCGCGGCTGGGCCTGTGAGCCATGGCCGCTGACCCTGCGCGTCCGGAGCCTGTGCTCCACAACGGGAGAGGCCACAACAGTAAGAGGATCGCGTACCACAAAAAAAAAAAAAAAAGTATCTGAAATAGCTGAGAGATATGAGAAACCTTTTCTATTTTCTTAGGTATCAGAAGAAAGCTGAGAGTTGCTTCTCTTATATTTTTATATGGCCGCTATTGAACATAGGCATTTTGTTTCTGTTGTCATTAGACCAATGGTCATAGGCCTATTTTTGTGCAGGAAAATGAAAGCCCAAGGGTGTTATTTAACCTTTCCGGGCCTCCCAAATATGTCTAGTGGAGAAGAGACAGTAAACTGTTCGTGTCCTGCTATTGTTTGCCCAGTGTCTCTAGCACCTAATCCCTTGTCTGGCTCATGTTCGTCACTCTACCAGAACAGAGCTGACAGCCAAATCAATCTTATCTAACCACACCTCTGGACATGGCTTGCATATGTGTATATGTCTGTCTGTGTTTCTTTCCCTCTTCCTCTGCCCTGTCACTGTCCCTCATGTACCCCTTTAATGGATTCTTTTATCGACTGAAATCCAGACTCCTTAGCCCAATATTCATAACTGGTTGCTGTCCTTTCCAAATGTCTCTCAGCTCCTCTGTGTATTTACTAGGTATTTTAAACACATCAAATTACAGTTGACCCTTGAACAATGGGGGTTAGGGGCGTCAACCCTCTGTGAAGTAAAAAAATCCATGTATAACTTAAAGTCAGCCCTCCATATCATGGTTCCTCTGTATCCATAGTTTTTCCATATCCATGATTCCACATCTGGGGATTCACCCAACTGCAGATCGTGTAGTGCTGTAGTATTTACTATTGAAAAAAATCCGCATATAAGTGGACCTCTGCAGTTCAAACCCATGTTGTTCAAGGGGCAACTGTGTAGTCTGTATTTCCCCCAAAATGCCCTGAGTTTTTCACCACTTCCTTCCTTACTTCATATCATTCTATTAACTGGGAAGGTTTTCCCTGTAGATCGCTACCTGTCATATTTCAAGGTTTACTTAAATGCTTATTTTTCATGAACCTTTGACTACTTCCCTGCAGCCAACTTTGATCTATCCCTCTTCTGAATACCTATAGCACATTGTGCCTCTCATTTCACTTATCCTATGCCATCTTGTATTATAATTATTCATGTTCAATGTCTTTTCCCCTCTACTAGACTATGATATCTTTTGAGGCAAGGCGTTCGGGTGATTTTTTCAATTTTTATTTCCTTACCATGCCTAATACAGTGCCTATCTGTCCTACTGTTTAAATGCTGTCCTACTTCTGTGATTCCTCAACGTTTTTGCTGCCCCCAAGTGACAAGTTGTAAAATAGCAGTAGTAAACAATTTAGTCTTTTGTGAATAGGAAAACACTGACCAAATAAAATGTAAATAGTTTCTCATGTTAAATATTCTTCCCCATATCAGTATCCATAATTAACACCCATGAAACAAAATGCCTGTTCAACAGCATTTAAACTGTTCAATGAGCATTTATTAGCAACCTAAATATATTCCAAAAGTATATTAAGTTCCAAAGAATTTTCAAAAGATAAGTTCCTTGACATCATAAAATCAAGTGAAATATTGAATTTTACTGACTAATATTTCAGTGAGACCTGAGTACCATTTTCTATCATGTGAAAAAGGAGCCTGACAATAAGAATTGCCATTCAGCAAAGTTACTTCAGCAGGCATGTGAACCACCATTCAGCCCCCTAGCCCAGGAGTTTTCTACAAAGGGGAGGTCACCCTCAAGGGTGTGAAAATTGGTTCTGGGGGAGTAAAACATCTTAGATATTACAACAGATAAACAGATACACAGTATATTTGTGGTGTTGAAACTTCTTTGAGGGACTTCCCTGGTGGTCCAGTGGGTAAGACTACACGCTCCCAATGCAGGGGGCCCGTGTTCGATCCCTGGTGGGGGAACTAGATCCTACATGCATGCTGCAATTAAAAAGCCCGCATGCCACAACAAAGATCCCACGTGCTGCAGCTAAGACCTGGCACAACCTAAATAAATAAATAAATACATATTTAAATATTGTTTTAAAAAATTTCTTTGGGGAGGAGGGGCAATTAAGGAAAATATATCTAAAAAGGCAACTTAAGGGAACAATGATGAATAAAGGTTAAGAAACACTGACCTAGCCTTTAATACCCTTTGTCATCTCAATTCCAACATCCAGCATTTATATTCTACTCCAGCAAACTACTTCAGTGGCCATTCAGGACCTACTTAGAATAAAAATTAGCATGCCTAATAATTTAGTATGCCTAAACCTTTAGGCTCCTGACGTCTCTCAACTTTTTTCCTTCCTTCCTTGTGTGTTGCTTCCTTTTCTGTCGAAATTAGACCATATTGTCATTCTGTTCAATCTCTGCTCCATTGTCTTTCCACCATATATACTCTATAAACTCCTAATCTTGGATAAATTTAGCCATTTATCCTATATCCAGGCTACTGAACATTGCTAGAGGAAAATCATGTAATAGTGTGGATTGGACCACTGCTTGTGTTTCTAATTAGATTTTCTTCCCCCATAACCCTCTCATTAGTTATTCTAAGACTTCACATCAGGCTCCTCATCCCACATTTAACTTTGCCTCCTACCTCTCCTGGAAAATTGAGCTTAACAGATACAAGCTTGCAAATTCCTAAACCCTGTGAGTTTAATAGTATCCATACCTACTTTCACACTATTTCCTTAAATTCAAGTAAGAGGTGGCATTTTCCTGCTCAGGGCTAGCTCTTCCACCTGTTCTTAATCCCATTACCCCCTTCCAGAATCTCATGCCAGTATATTTTTTGTGTTCCCTATGTTATCAAACTCTCCCTCTCTGACTCTCTTTCCTTCATAACCAAGCTCTATGTGTATCTCTTCTCACTTATTATCAAATTACCAAATTTCTAGAAGAGAGTCTAGCATGTAGTCGCTTAGTAAATGCTTGTTGCCCAAAAGAGGAAGCATAGAATATATCTGAATAAATTGAATTAGTGTGTACATTTACATCCTCAGCAAAGATAGGTAAGTGGCCTAGTAATAGCAACTTAGATGAAACCTAGAGGGCTTTCCCTCAAGTTTTTAATCCAACAGTTATCCCTTAGGTCAGTATTACTTGATTCAGACCACGATTCTATCCATTTTTAAAAAGCTTCCACAGTCCCTTCAACCACTATTTGTTCATTATCTGTCATCATCAATAATTAAATATTTACTTCTGTTTCTAGTTATGGCATCCTAGGTAATCAGAACAATGCTCCCACTAGGAAATGTTAAAATAGTTAGACAAAACATAAAATACATCTGCCTGTAGACTCTAGAGAGCTAACAAGATAGCAAAAATTACCAGGCAAGAACCAGAAGAAGAGAAGTCCCAGGAAGGTGAAGCTGGTGTTTAGATGTGCTTTTTCCTCTGGGGATTTGTATTGATTAAAGAGGGTAAGGCTGAGAGGCCAAGAAGCTGAGCTATACTTGATAACCTAGAAAGACCAAAGCCATAGAGATTCATGTCCAGGGATTGCTAAAGTAGGTTGAAACATTTTTGCTTTGGTTTGGAATTTTAAAGGCCACTACTGTAGAACAGAAGAACCTGTTGTAGCCTCTCTCAGAGACTGTAGCTCATCTTTCGATCATCCCAATCTTGTCAATTGGATTGAGGTAGTCCTAGAATGCTGGTGATCCCAGAGTGCTGATATCGCTGGTTCCAGGCCAAAGAAAACATTAATCATCCCTGGGAGGAGATAACATTATCCTAAACCTTACATTATTTCTACAAATAATTTTGCAAATACAAAGTTAGTCATACAATAAAAAATAAGCAGATACACAGGAAAACACCTACAGAAACAGTAGACATTTGAAACAGACACAGATAGGAGATCTAGTTACTGGATTTATCAGACATAGCCTTTAAAATAATTATACTTGCTAGATTCACGGAGATAAAAGGTAAGGTTGAGAGTATTGGCAGATAACTTGATTTTTTAAAAAACAAATGAAAATTTTAGAAATAAAATTTAATAGATGGATTTAACTGCAGATTAGACAGAAGAGAGATAGAGTGACCTGGAAATAAATCAGAAGAAACCATTCAAAATAAAGTATGGAAAGACAAAAAGAAGTAAAATATAGG
Organism: Orcinus orca; assembly: GCF_937001465.1. Classification (NCBI taxonomy): domain Eukaryota; kingdom Metazoa; phylum Chordata; class Mammalia; order Artiodactyla; family Delphinidae; genus Orcinus; species Orcinus orca. The sequence continues at coordinate 30,929,431 of NC_064572.1, forward strand.
AGAGGGTGAGAGATACAGAGGATAGAGTGAAAAGGCCTAATATATTTTTAATTTTATTAGCATCTCAGAAGGAGAGGAGGGAGAGAATGGGAAGAAACAATATTTGCAGAGATGGTGGCTGAGAATTTTCCAAAATGATGAAAGACATTAATTTATAGATTTAAGAATTCCATCAAATACAACCAATATAAAGGAAAAGAAATCCACATCTAGACACATCAATAGTAAAACTGCAAAAGACAAAGAAGAAATCTTAAAAGTAGCCAAAGAAGAACAAGAAAGGCTTGCCTTCAAAGGAGTCACTGTTAGATAGCTGACTTCTCAACAGCAGAAATGAAAGCCAGAAGGTAATGGAATGGTACCTTCGATGTGTTGAAAGAAAATAACTGTCAACTTAGAACTCTATACTCAGCAAAAATATCCTTCCAAAATAAAGGTGAAATAAAGATGCTTCCAGACAAACGAATAGAGAACTTGTCACCAGTAGATCTGTACAAAAGGAAATACTAGAGAGTGTTCTTTGTGCAGAAAGAAGATCATCACAAGTGGAAAGTAAAAAAAAAGCAGGAAGGAATGAAGAGCAATGAAAATGGTAAATCTGTGAGTGAATCTAAATGAATATTAAATGTATAAAATAATTATAATAAACTCTTACGGAATTTAAAATACAGAAAAAACTAAAACATATGACAATAGCATATACGTCTGGAGCAGGTAAGTGAACTTGAAATGTTCTAATGTTCCTTCATTGTCTGGGAAGAGGGTAAAAGTACCACTTCCATTCAACTTTGAATGAGAAGTCCTAGCCAGTACAGAAGGCAAGAAAAAGATACAGAGGATGAAAATATTGGAAAGAAAAACAACTGGCATGATTCATAGATTTTGTACATAGAAAAATTTTAAAAGCGTATATAGATAATTAGTTAGAATTCATAAGTGAGTTTTATAAGTTTACTAGATACAAGGTCAATATATATAAATGAATTGCATATCTATATGCCAGCCAAAAATAGTTAGAAAATGAAACTTTTTAAGAGATGCAACTCAAAATGACTTTTAAAAATAAATCATGCAAGAGATAGCTTCAAGAAGGCAGAGGAGTAAGTCATAGAGATCACCTTCTCAGATGATGATACAAACAGATGGAGAGATACACAATGTTCTTGGATTAGAAGAATCAACATTGTGAAAATGACTATACTACCCAAAGCAATCTACGGATTCAGTGCAATCCCTATCCAACTACCAATGGCATTTTTCACAGAACTAGAACAAAATTTGTATGGAAACACAAAAGACCCCGAATAGCCAAAGCAATCTTGAGAAAGAAAAACAGAGCTGGAGGAATCAGGCTCCCTGACTTCAGACTACACAAAGCTACAGTAATCAAGACAGTATGGTACTGGCACAAAAACAGAAATATAGATCAGTGGAACAGGATAGAGAGCCCAGAGATAAACCCACACACATATGGTCACCTTATATTTGATAAAGGAGGGGAAAATATACAATGGAGAGAAGATTGCCTCTTCAATAAGTGGTGCTGGGAAAACTGGACAGCTACATGTAAAAGAATGAAATTAGAACACTTCTTAACACCATACACAAAAATAAACTCAAAATGGATTAAAGACCTAAATGTAAGGCCAGACACTATAAAACTCTTAGAGGAAAACATAGGCACAACACTCTATGACATACATCACAGCAAGATCCTTTTTGACCCACCTCCTAGAGAAATGGAAATAAAAAGAAAAATAAACAAATGGAACCTAATGAAACTTAAAGGCTTTTGCACAGCAAAGGAAACCATAAACAAGCCCAAAAGACAACCCTCAGAATGGGAGAAAATATTTGCAAACGCAGCAACTGACAAAGGATTAATCTCCAAAATTTACAAGCAGCTCATGCAGCTCAATATCAAAAAAACAAACAACTCAATCCAAAAATGGGCAGTTGACCTAAATAGACATTTCTGCAAAGAAGATATACAGATTGCCAACAAACACATGGATGGATGCTCAACATTGCTAATCCTTAGAGAAATGCAAACCAAAACTACAATGAGGTATCACCTCACACCAGTCAGAATGGCCATCATCAAAAAATCTACAAACAATAAATGCTGGTGGGAATGTAAATTGATACAGCCACTATGGAGAACAGTATGGAGGTTCCTTAAAGAACTAAAAATAGAACTACCATATGACCCAGCAATCCCACTACTGGGCATATACCCTGAGAAAACCACAATTCAAAAGGAGTCATGTACCACAATGTTCATTGCAGCTCTAATTACAATATCCAGGACATGGAAGCACCCTAACTGTCCATCAACAGATGAATGGATAAAGAAGATATGGCCCATATATACAATGGAATATTAGTCAGCCATAAAAAGAAACGAAATTGAGTTATTTGTAATGAGGTGGATGGACCTAGAGACTGTCGTACAGAGTGAAGTAAGTCAGAAAGAGAAAAATGCTGTATGATAACACATATGTATTGAATCTAAAAAAAATGGTTCTGAAGAACTTAGTGGCAGGACCGGAATAAAGACGCTGACCTAGAGAATGGACTTTAGGACATGGGGAAGGGGAAGCTGGGATGAAGTGAGAGAGTGGCATGGACATATGTACACTACCAAATGTAAAATAGCTAGTGGGAAGCAGCCACATAGCACAGGGAGATCAGCTCAGTGCTTTGTGTCCACCGAGAGGGGAGGAATAGGGAGGGTGGGAAGGAGACGTAAGAGGGAAGACATATGGGGATATATGTTTATGTATAGCTGATTCACTTTGTTATAAAGCAGAAACTAACACACCATTGTAAAGCAATTATACTCCAATAAAGACGTTAAAAAATAAATAAGTAACCAAATAAATCATGCAAAATATGTACAAGACCTCTATGTAGAGAAACATAAAATTATAGGAGAGTTAATAAATATAATGATAGAGCATGTTCATGGACTAGAAAAGTAAATAGTGCAAAAATGTTGGTTTTATCCACATTGATCTATTAGATTCGGTGCAGTCCCAGTCAGAATCCCAACAGATTTGGAGTTGGGGGAAGATATTTTAATAAACTGATTCTAAAATGTATATTGAAATACAGAGGACTAAGAAAAGTAATAAACACTTGAAGAAAAACTAGGTAAGAGGATTTACTCTCAGATATGAAGACTGCAGCTTTAGTTACAATACTGCAGTGATTAAGACAGTGACACAGGGATGGACAAATAGTCCAGTGGAATAGAAGAGAGAAGTAGAAATAGACCTAGTATAAATGAACTTTTGATTTTAGAAAAATGGCACTGCAGGGAAAGAGTTTTTTGATAAATGGTGCTAGGACAATTGAATATCCATATAGAAAAAAGAAATGACCCCATCCTTACACTATAAACAAAAATTAATTCCAGACAGATTGTTGATCTAAATATAAAAGGTAACACGATGAAGCTCCTGGAAGATAATATAGAATATCTTAATTACTGTGGAATAGGGAATGATTTTTTACACAGAATGAAAAATGCTAACCATAAAGAATAGGAATGATAAATTAGGCTATATTAACATTAAGGACATCTATTTATTAAAGAGCACCATGAAGAGGGAGAGTGGGCTGGGGGAGATGTTTCCAGTATGTATATCCAACAAAGGATCCATATCCATAATATAGTAACAAATCCTACAAATCAGTAAGAAAAAGACACACAATCCAGTAGGAAAAAAATGGCAAGAGGTTTGTACAGGCACTTCTAAACGAGGATATGCAAATGGCCAATAATATAAAAGAGGATATGAAAAGGCCTCAGCCTCATGAGTGATCAGGAAAATGCTATATCTCTTCAAGAGAAATAAAAACGTGTCCACACAAAAATTTGTACACAAATGTTCATAGCAAGATTATTCATAATAGCCAGAAAGTGGAAAAAACCCAAATGTCTATCACTTGACAAATAGATAAATAAAATGTAGCACAGTGGTCCCCAACCTTTTTGGCACCAGGGACCGGTTTTGTGGAAGATGATTTTTCCCTGGGGGAGGGGATGGCAGGGGATGGTTCAGGCGGTAATGCGAGGGATGGGGAGCGGCAGATGAAGCTTTGCTGGCTCGCCCACTGCTCACCTCCTGCTGTGCGGCCCAGTTCCTAACAGGCCGCGGACCGCTACCAGTCTGCAGCCGGGAGGTTGGGGACCCCTGATGTAGCATATTCCATTTAATGGAATATTATTTGACAATAAAAAGAAATAATGCACTGATACATGCTACAAATAGATGAGCCTTGAAAGAAGCCAGACACAAAAGGCTTTTTTATGATTCCACTTGTGAAATATCCAGAAAAGGCAAATCTATAGAGACAGAAAGGCTACTAGTTAACTTAGAACTGGAAGTATGGAGGGAAATAGGAAGTGATGTTAAAAGGTATGGGGTTTCTTTGGGGGATGATGAAAATATTCTAAAAATTATTGTAGTAATGGTTGTACAATTCTGACTATGCTAAAAAGCATTGACTATTATACTTTAAATGGGTAAATTGTATGGTATCTCAAGTAAAGTTGTTTTTAAAATGTAGTAATATAAATTAGGAGTTTGGGATTAACATATACAAACTATATAAAATAGATAACCAACAAGGACCTATAGTATAGCACAGGGAACTATACTCAATATTTTGTAATAACCTGTAAGGGAACAGAACCTGAGGTAGTATTTCTGCCTAACTCGTTTTTTAACTGACAATACCAGGTATTGGCAAGTAGGTGAAGTGATGGCAACTCATGTCCTGCTTATGGGAGTATAACTGGTACAACCATTTTGATATCACTCCTTAAATTTGAACACAAGCATACGCTATGGTCCAGAATTTCCATTCATAGGTTTATACCGAACAGAAGATAAGTCCAGAGATGATCTTGACAGCATTATTTACAACAGCTAAAACCTAGAAACAACCCAAAAATCTATCAGTAGTACAACAGATAAATAAATTGTGATGTAGCCACACAATAGAATATAACATATCAATGGAAATGAACAGACTACAGCTACACGAAAAAGATGAATATCACAAACATGATATTGAGTGAAAGTAGCCATACACAATGCATACTATCTGACTCCGTTTTTATAAATTTCAAAAAACAGGTAAAACTCAGCTGTAGAGCTCAGGGGAGTGTATGCTTAAGTAAGAAAGCTGTAAAGAGAGCAGGAAAACAGTTACCATAAAAGTCAAGATAGTGATTACTTTGGTGGGGAAGGAGGGGTTAGTAATTGGAAAGGGGCAGGAAGGGGGCTTGTGAGTTACTGGTGGTATTCTATTTTCTCTGTCTGGTGATGATTAACATTTATTACGTGATGATGATTCTTTATGATGTACATTTTGTGTGTGTGTACTCTTCTGTGTGTGTTGTGCAATAAAAAATGTTTAAGAGGGCTTCCCTGGTGGCGCAGTGGTTGAGAGTCCGCCTGCCGATGCAGGGGACACGGGTTCGTGCCCCGGTCCAGGAAAATCCCACATGCCGTGGAGTGGCTGGGCCCGTGAGCCATGGCCGCTGAGCTTGCGCATCCGGAGCCTGTGCTCCGCAACGGGAGAGGCCACAACAGTGAGAGGCCTGCGTACCGCAAAAACAAAAACAAAAAACAAAACAAAACAAAAAAATGTTTAAGAAATAAATATTTAATACAGCACATGTCAGTAGTATATCTTTATATATGCTCATGTATATTGAATCTAATCAACAGTAAATGCTTATTTTGTGAAGATAGTGTGCTAAGGAGTATAATTTAATTTCTTCTTTATTTTTGTAGGAATATGTTTATCCAGAAGCCAGAGACAGACAATACTTATTATTTTTCCATAAAGGAGCCAAAAAGTCACGTTTTGACCTAGAGAAATACAATCAACTCAAAGATGCAATTGCTCAGGTAAGTTTTACAAAAATTAAAGTAAATCCCAGCCTCATCTTGTATGGCATTATCGTCATCATCATCATCTACAGTCAAGTACTTAGATGGGTAAACTCTGAAAGAATGATCCAATCCTCTTCTTCCTATGTAAATTATTCCTCAGTTGATAAAAATGACTATTTTAGCATGGTCAATGCTCCAGAAAGTTTTATAACACAAGCAGATGAAAAGATAATGAGTCCTATCTATCCTTTTATCACTAGCATATTGAAATTTTTAAACCTATTTTTATATTTTTCATTTTGTTTCTTTAGAGAGGTCTGTTTTTACTTTTCTCTCTTTTTTTATTCTTTCTGCAATTGACCCGAAGATCTCTCACCTGAGATGTGTGGTAGCAATGGAGCCAAAATAAAATCCAGGTCAGAGAGAGACTACTAGAAATGTTTGCTAGGTGCAGGTGAGAGATTACTGAGCTAGAAATGTTTTTTTTAAAGACTGATACCTTATTTTTCATAACAGCTACCTCTTTCACATTTCTGATTGTGCCTCCCCCTCACTCTGATATCTTTGATTTTGGTGAAGAAATCCTCATTCCTTTTCTCTGCAGTCTTTTATGACTTTAGAGATTTTTTTTAAAACCTCTGGAAGCCCTTCCATTCTCTTTAATGTTTAATTACTCTTCTCTGGACCTTCTCCGCCTTCTCTGTCCCTTTTTGGTGACGGGGTTGTGCTTTGAATAGGCTTAATTCATCTCCCTGCCTTGGCCTAAGTGAATTCTTACCTTCTGTTGCTCTGTGTGGTGGTTCTCAACTGGAGGGAATGCGTCAGAATCATCTCTGGAGCTATTAAAAATACAGGTGCTTCAGCCCCCCCAAACCTATTAATCCAACTCCTCAGGGGTGAGGCCCAAGCACGTGTGAGTTTTGAAAGTGCTGCAGTTGACTGCACATCCCTGTTTTAAAAGTTCCTGATAAGTGAAAAACTTAAACAACCACTAGACAAATAACTAAAGTCTTGAGGAGCATAAATTTGAATTCTGGCTCCAGGCAAAAAGTTTGTAAAAGGGCTTCTCTCTGGAGAAATGCCATCAAGGTGCATCAGTTGCTCCCACATTCTTGAGCCCCTGATCCTGCCCTATTGATTGCACAGTCTTTTCTGGAGGCTCTGTTGATAGCTGAAACTGCCAGGACAGACTTCTGTTTCTGTCCTGCTTTGTTGTCCTGTGCCTTTAACATTCTTTGCCTCTGAGGCACTCTTACTTTGAGAGTGATTGAGATGATTTCTCTGACTCATAGTGATGGAGGACAGACAGTTTCCTCTTCTCAGGAGACAGTAATATCATTGAAAGCTTGGCTAGCCAGTTTTCTCACCTTTTGTTTCTATTTTAGGCAGAAATGGACCTTAAGAGACTGAGAGACCCATTACAAGTGCATCTGCCCCTCCGACAGATTGGTGAGGAAGATTGATCTGCAGAGAGCCTCTGAATCCCAGCAGAAAGAACACCTGTTTATAACTATGGCCTTTTTAATTAAAGCATTGCAGGTGGAAGCTGGGAGCCACGTCTGGGTAGAGGGTTTTTAACTTTAATTAAGAAACAAAAACAAAAAGATCTTAGGGAAGAAAGGAATGTTAAAATCTGACCATCAGGCTTTGTGGAATATAAGCTCAAAGGGCTTAGTGAATATTGTCTTAATCAAGAATCTCAGTTTCTGGATGAAAATCATGTAGTATTATTATAGTTGAGAGAAAGTGATGCTAGGGGTGTTGTTTCTTGCATCTTCTTTTCAGGGTCAGCAAAATAGTAACACACCAGCACCCCACTCAGCTCTAAATTTTTTTTTAATTTAACTTTTCTTATTTTTGACATAGCAGTAAATAAATATACCAGAAAAGCAAACCCTCGAGATATGTGGGTGGCAAACAGAGTCTGAGCCCATGTCATTAGCATTTATTTTAGATTGGACCCAGTCTCTGCAAAGTTACCAGGAATCTCTCCCGTTTGTGCCCCATTTCTGACCACCCACACCTGTTGGTACACTAATTTTATCCATATGATAATTGGAACCAACTTATGACTGTTCGATAATTGACACTTTGGATTATCCCTTAATACCTTCTTAAATGTCTCAATATTCCGGTTCTCTGGATCACTGTCTAGAAATAATTGGCAACAATGCATGAGGTTTTTTTGTTTTGTTTTGTTTTTTACTAATTAATCTTTAAGAGGAGGACAGATTTCCCTCCTTTATTTGACTATCCCATTGATACTCCCCTCTCCCTCCACAGCTAAAGCCAGAGGCGGAGTGTTCAGCTGTATTACCAAATCAGGAAGATGTAAGGTTTACAAAATGGCTAAAAACCATGGCTCTGTAGCCATTTCAGAACCAGAATAGTTTCACTGCTGTTAATCTGTTTGTGTGACAGCATTCCAGGCCACCCAGATGGCACTACCTTGTCTGGAGGCCTTGTTAATCTCGAAGGACACACACTCCCACGCTGTTTGTGAGCCCTCCCACCTCCACCACTTCAGTAGTTGTAAATCAAGTGTGTGGATCTCAAAGGGTGCAATTTATCTTTGTACAGGAATACATTTCTATGGCTTCTTTCAGCCTACCCTCTTCACCCTATTTTTTCTTAAATTGAGAGAAAAAGGAGTTAATCTTATACTCTATCAAAATATTTTCTACCATATTTCCAGATGACATCACACTTGAAGAGTCAAAGGAATCTGTGTCTACTATCCTGCTTTTAACTACTGCGGGGGCAGGATGGAAAGGATGTTGGGGCTTGCCGCACAGCTGATTGATTGGCTTTTTTCTTTCACATGATTGATCCCTCTTCATTGTGGCAAGGGGTTTCTTTCTCTTTTTCTTCCTCCTTTGGGATCATTGTGTATGAAGAGAAACACTTTAAACGACAAACCCAGACTGCAGGTGCCTTGCAGAGGTTGAAGGCCAGCCAGGATTGCTGCTGCTGCTCCAGCCACCACCCCTTCCACTGGCATGACGGAATGAAAGGATGCATGTCTCCACTTCTCATCCCTCCTCCCACTTCCTTCCCCACCCGCCCCCCCAGTCGTTCAACCCCCTTCCCTCATTTATTTCTGTTAAGTTGTGTGAATTATTTTTAAACCATTTATCCTGTTTGTACGTGGGGTTTTTAAGAAGAAACAGCACAGTGCAATGAGCAAATCCTTTCAGGGTGTGTGGGAGGCAAGGGGAGGGAGAACGTGGAGAAAAGTCCTTTAAACAAATAGCAAAATATTGAACATGTGTAAAATCCTGTATCATTTATGAAATATGTATAAAAAGCAATGTACCTTCTGGAACAATAAATACTTATTCAATTTTTGAACTATAGCATCTCGTTCTTTAAAGCAAAACAACCAAGATCAGAAACAAAAACAAGCTTATTCTGACTCAAGGTGGAAAAGTTTTTACCTCTAAAATTAATTTTTATAAAAATACCATTTTGAAATTAAGTTTTGTTCCTGGAGCCTATATTTTTACAAGGCATTTCATGAATTCTTCCTGAACTTAAGATGGTCAATATTTTCCTAGTTTTCCAGAGCCACTAGAGAGAGGTTCGGTGACCTCTGCAACTGTGATAGAGCCAAGGACAGCACTGACACTAATATCCTTATCTCCTGATTAACAGGAAATATCTCCATTATATCAGATCATCAGATTGCCCAGTGTGGTCTCCTGGACTCCAGAAACTTGTTCAAGGATGAACTAAGATCAAATACTCATTATTTTAAGAGTTTGTATCAAATTTATAATGATCACCAAATGGGAAAATATCACACGCCACCTAGTCCATCAAAGGCATATCAAAAAGCATGTATTAAATGTCTGCATTAAGTGCAATGTGAGATGTACTAAGAGCCTCCACAGCTACGGTCCTGCCTCTCCTGGCAGCTCACAGCAACCGAACACAAACATCCCTAAGATATGTAAGGTTTAAGAAGATAAGATTGAAAATATTAAGCCATTGTTTGCATTCAACAAATAATAACTACACCCATGCACCTATGGTCAACTACGACAAAGGAGGCAAGAATATACAATGGAGAAAAGAGTCTCTTCAATAAGTGGTGCTGGGAAGACTGGACAGCTACATGTAAAAGAATGAAATTAGAACACTTCTTAACACCATACACAAAAATAAACTCAAAATGGATGAAAGACCTAAATGTAAGGCCGGATACTGTAAAGCTCTTAAAGGAAAACATAAGCAGAACACTCTTTGACATAAATCACAGCAATATCTTTTTTGATCCACCTCCTAGAGTAACAAAAATAAATGAGACCTAATTAAGCTTGAAGGCTTTTGCACAACAAAGGAAACTATAAACAAAATGAAAAGACAACCCACAGAGTGGGAGAAAATATTTGCAAAGCAACCAACAAGGGATTAATCTCCAAAATATACAAACAGCTCACGCAGCTCAATGTCAAAAAAACAATCCTATCAAAAAATGGGCAGATTTAAATAGACATTTCTCCAAAGAAGACATACAGATGGCCAAAAAGCACATGAAAAGATGCTCAACATCACTAATCATTAGAGAAATGCATATCAAAACTACAATGAGGTATCACCTCACACCAGTCAGAATGGCCATCATCAAAAAACCTACAAACAATAAATGCTGGAGAAGGTGTGGAGAAAAGGGAACCCTCCTACACTGTCGGTGGGAATGTAAATTGTTACAACCATTATGGAGAACAAAACAGTATGGAGGTTCCTTAAAAACTAAATATAGAGCTACCATATGATCCAGCAATCCTACTCCTAGGCATATATCTGGAGAAAACCATAATTTAAAAAGATACATGCACCCCAATGTTCATTGCAGCACTATTTACAATAGCCAAGACGTGGAAGCAACCTAAATGCCCATCAACAGAGGAATGGATAAAGAAGATGTGGTACATATATACAGTGGAATATTACTCAGCCATAAAAAAGAATGAAGTAGCACCATTTGCAGCAACATGGATGGACCTAGAGATTATCATACTAAGTGAAGTAAGTCAGACAGAGAAAGACAAATATCATATGATATCACTTATATGTGGAATCTAATAAAAAAGTGATACAAATGAACTTATTTACAAAACAGAAACAGACTCACAGATCTCAAAATCAAACTTATGGTTGCCAGAGGGGAAACATGGGGGGAAGTGATAAATTAGGAGTTTGGGATTAACATATGCACACTACTATATATATAATAGATAACTAATAAGGACCTACTGTATAGCACAGGGAACTCTACTAAATATTCTGTAATAACATATATGGGAAAAGAATCTGAAAAAGAATGGATCTATGTATATATATAACTATTCACTTTGCTGTACAGCTGAAACTAACACAACATTCTAAGTCAACTATATTCCAGTAAAAAAAAAAATTTTTTTTAAGGCAAATAATAACTACATATTCCACAACATCCTCTTAGGCTCTGGTGAATAATGGAGAGTGTTAAATCCATTAGTGAGCATAGGTAATGCAGTTTCGCTAAGGGATCATAGACTTTTAGAGCTGGAGAAAGTAAAAGTGTTCTCAGAGTATGGTTCCTGGAACAGCAACTTACCTCTCCAGAAATGCAAGTTCTCCACTCCCTACTGAATCAAACTAGGAGAGGAACCAGCAATCTGTGTTCAGCAAGCACTCCTGGTGATTCTGATGCAACCCATTGACCTCATCAAACCGTGGCTTTAAAGAGAAGGAAACTGAGGCATAGAGAGGGCATCTGTGTCATAACTCATCAGTGAATTCTATGATCAAACAACCAGACTGAGTGAGGATTGGTGAGTGGTGACTATGGTAAATGGAAAGGATAGAGATCATGTCACATGTACGTACTATTGTATCTTGCCTGTGAGGGTGTAGTGGTAAGCACACAGTAGATGCTTACAAAAACAAATACAAATAGGTTGAATTTTTAAAATCTGGAAAGATTTCACAGAAATGTGGAACTTCTTAGATTTCAGAATTCAGTTTCACCAAAACTGTTAAGGGTTGTCATTCATTTTTTTTTTAATTTATTTTATTTATTTATTTTTGGCTGCATTAGGTCTTCGTTGCTCTGCACGGACTTTCTCTAGTTGCGGTGAGTGGAGGCTGCTCTTCGTTGTGGTGCACGGGCTTCTCATTGCGGTGGCTTCTCTTGTTGTGGAGAACGGGCTCTAGGCTCGCGGGCTGAGTAGTTGTGGCTCGTGGGTTCTAGAGCGCAGGCTCAGTAGTTGTGGCACACGAGCTTAGTTGCTCCGCGGCATGTGGGATCTTCCCGGACCAGGGCTCGAACCCGTACCCCCTGCATTGGCAGGCGGATTCTTAACAACTGAGCCGCCAGGGAAACCTGGGTTGTCATTCGTTTTTATCACTGCCAACAACCTTTAGTTCGTTGCTCCCCAAATAAGTCCAAACTCCTTGTCTTCCAAAATGGACTATGTGGTTATTTCCTTAGGATAAATGTATAGGTTAATTTTAACAAGACCTACTGAATATAAAATGACCCACTTTATAAATATTCATTTATGTATGTTTTATAAATGCATCATCCACCGAGCAATCCTTCCACCTTGAAACTGCCCTCAGCTCTTGTGATGACTACTTCTCTGTAAATCTCTGACTACTTCTCAGCCTATTTTGCAGCATCCTCTTCCTCTGCCCACATCTTTATATTAGGCTTCTCCAAGGTCCCATCTTGGACCCCATTTTCCATGAATGATCTCATCCATTCTCCTCCCCCAATTTCAGTTACCATTTATATGCTGGTAGCTCTCTCAAATTGTTATCCTAGCTCAGATTTCTCCTGAAGAGTACATTGGTTAATCTATCTCCTAACTGATCTATTTCCACCATTCCTGCCTGTGCATTAAATTTGTTCACTGTCACCGGAGTATTTTTGTTTTAATTTCTAATAGCACATACTTTAGAAAAATAGATGCTTACATCTCCCTGCGCACCTCCCTGCACAGAGGAGCCCCAGGCGGGCAGGGAGGCTCCGAGTAAGCATCGGTTGGTGGACGTGGTTCCTGCGCGTCGGGCCTGAGAAGCTCTGGGCGAGAGCGCAGAGTCGGCTCCTGGGGCGGTGCGGGGCGCATCTCAGGTCTCACACTTGTAAGTTTCGGCAAAGAATGCTGTGCTTCTTTAGGCACGCTGAGCCATGCCGTACAAAGCTTCAAATCTTGGCGCAAAATCCAGAGACCTTGCCAGAGCGAACAAGAAGTACAAATGGACGACTGGTCAAAAGGGCCTAGATAAGTGGTGGTTGTTATTGTTCTTCCAACCAGCTATGAAAGAAACCTTTATTGCCTGTATTTTATAACCAACCAGTATATTTTAACACCAGGACAGTGCTGCATTAGTCCAGACATAACCCATAGTTATCTTGAACAAGAGACCACTGGGAGAAATAAAAGTACACAGCCAGATGAGCAACTGCCTGTGAATTCTAAGGGAAGCATGCAACAGAAATCCAATGAATTAGTTAATGAAGCTACATATGAGGGCATAGAACTGCCAGAGCAGAGATCAAGGAATTTTCAAGTCATCAGTCCTCATCTAGGTGATGAGAAAGCTCACTGTACCAGAGAAAAATCCAACATTATGGAACATAGAAATAATGATTTGCATTACAAATGTATGATTCCTTGTCAAGTTACTTCAGACTTAAAGAGGAGACAATAGCGTTGCTTCTAAAAGAATTGGACATTCTCAAAGCAAGCAATAAAAAGCTTCAAGAAGGGCTTCCCTGGTGGCGCAGTGGTTGAGAGTCCACCTGCCAATGCAGGGGACACAGGTTCGTGCCCCGGTCTGGGAAGATCCCACATGCCGTAGAGCAGCTAGGCCCGTGAGCCATGGCCGCTGAGCCTGCGCGTCCAGAGCCTGTGCTCCGCAACGGGAGAGACCACAACAGTGAGAGGCCCACATACCGCAAAAAAAAAAAAAAAAGCTTCAAGAAAAACTGACTAAAGAAGATAAAGAACAGAGAAAACTAAAGCTTAAACTGGAACTCCAAGAAAAAGCAACAGAAGCTCAAATTGCTGAAAAAACAGCAGCTCTGGTTGAAGAGGTGTATTTCGCAGAGGGAACGTGATGAAGCTATTATGTCTCGACTGCAGTTAGCCAATGAGGAGAGAGATGAAGCAATTGCAGGAGCCAAGCATATGGAAATATCTCTAAAACTGCTAGAAAATATTAACCCTGAAGAAAATGACATGACATTACAGGAATTACTGAACAGAATAAACAGTGCAGACACAGGGATAGCTATTCAGAAGAATGGAGCTATAACTGTGGATAGAATCTACAAGACCAAGGAATGTAAAAAGAGAATAACTGCAGAAGAAATGAATGCAGTGATTGAAGAACGGGATGCTGCTTTGTCTCAGGTGGAAGTTTTTCTCCCTTTGGAACTAGTAAGACCTCTGGATTAGCAGAATCTCAGTTTGCAGAGATGGGAAGCAAAAATCTTGCTATTGGATCACTACCGGTAATAATGAATGAAGCCACTCCCATTTCAACCCCTTGATTCCTGGACCCGTGAATATTGGCTGTGGATGAAAAAGTACCATATGTTGGACTCAGGTTTAGAGCATATACACTGTCATGGAGAACCTTGTCCTAGCCCCACCAGGTATTGCCACATATCGGGCACTATAATCAAGTCTTCAAAAATCCATTCCACTGTTTTATCAAACTAGCTGTGTCAGGATGATGCAGAACTTGGTAAGATCAGTGTTCATGAGCATGAGCCCACTGCCACACTTCATGTGCTATGAAGTGAGTTCCTTGATCAAAACAATGCTGTGTGGAATCTCATGGTGATATGTAAGGCATTCTATAAGTCCATGGATGGCTGTTTTTGCATAAGCATTGCATTCAGAGAAGCAAGTCCATATCCAGACAAAGTGTTTATTCCAGTAGGAAGAGTAAAGAGCAGTTTTAGTAAGAAGGTAGGAGAATGAAAGTTTGTGATCCAAGAGCAGAGTTTCAGAGTTAAGGATTAAAGAGGACTAAGGACAAGATATGGCCAAGGTTATTGTTTGAAGGTATATTTTATTGGAATAAATGAGTCAAGAAATTGTGAGGCTAGAGTGTTGTATGGGTGATTCTTGCTTTTATCTAGAATATTGGCAAGAAAAAAAATTTTTTAATGTGGGAAAGTAACCTTTGTTGTCAAATCACAGTGGTACAGATGAGAAGCAAGTCATCCAAATCAGTGCTTCTCAAACTGTCTGTGGTGAAAACCAGTTTAAAAAAACGTTGTTCCAATGTGTTATGGGCCACTACTTTTATAACGTATAATAAAAATGACTTATTAAAAAAACTAAAAAATAAATGTGAGAGAAGGGAAAAGACACCACACGAAGTGGTCAGTGAAACTCAGGATGTGAGACGTTCTATAGGACAAAAGACTGGGTTTCTTCAACAAGTAGCATGGGAGGTGGAGGGACTGTTATAGATTAAAAGAATTTAAGAGACCCAACCACAAGCAATGTATAGCTCTTGTTTGTTTTGTTTTGTTATAAATTTTATTTATTTATTTTTGGCTGCGTTGGGTCTTCGTTGCTGCACACGGGCTTTCTCTAGTTGCAGTGAGCAGGGGCTACTCCTCGTTGCAGTGCGCGGGCTTCTCATTGCGGTGGCTTCTCATTGCGGTGGCTTCTCATTGCGGTGGCTTCTCTTGGTGCGCAGGCTCTAGTAGTTGTGGCTCACGGGCTCTAGAGTGCAGTAGTTGTGGCGCACGGGCTTAGTTGTTCTGCGGCATGTGGGATCTTCCTGGACCAGGGATTGAACCCGTGTCCCCTGCATTGGCAGGTGGATTCTTAACCACTGTGCCACCAGGGAAGCCCCTATAGCTCTTGTTTGAATCCTGACTCAAGCTAGCAATACAAAGAAATTTTTGAAACAACTGGGGAAATGTAAATATGGAATGAGTATTAGATGATATTAAGGAATTACTGCTACTTTCCATAGTTGTAATAATGACAATATGATTATATAAAAAAGAAAGGCCATTTGTTAGAAATACATACTGCTGTATAAATGAAATAAGATTGACAAAATGTTAACTATTATTGCAGCTGGGTACTCTTTATTGTTTTTTCTGCTTTGTATATATTTGAAATTTTCATCATAAAAAATTAAAATGAAAAGGCCAGTCAACTAAAAAGGAAAAAATAGGAATAAGAAAAATATCCTACCATCCTGGGAAGACTTGTTTACAGAACCAAAGGACTATCTGGTAAAAGTCCTTGACTCTAGCAATCAATCCTGGCAGCAAATCTGGGTTTATCTCACACACACGTCCTCTGTTTCTCTGCAACACATATGAAGCAGTCAGATGGCTTCTCAGGGACAGGAAATTGCACGGTTTTGTTATTTCTGTTAAGACCATTGCCACTTAGCCGCACTACCCTGTAATGAAACAGTTCCTCAAGTTAAGACCATTGCCACTTAGCAGCACTACCCTGCAATGAAACAGTTCCTCGGTTAAGACCATTGCCACGTAGCAGCACTACCCTGCCATGAAACAGTTCCTCAGTCCCAGAGTCATCCATTGCTGCCATCAGATTGCAACTTAATAAGCTAATAATGATCAAGTTGCCTGTGTCCCACTAGCATTAGTGATAAAGTAGCTGAGTACAAGTTAAATCAATGGAAACCCCTTGCTAGACTGTAAAGTCTGCTTGTGGGAACCTCTTTTACGTTAATCACTGTCAAATACCCGTGACCAGCATGTTACCTGGCCCTTAGTGAGCATTACTGTTTAACTGAACCGAAACCCTAGAGGAAAGGGGCCACAGTAACTTGAATGCTACTTAGTGTAATAAGAAAATGTGCTAAAAGATTATGAAGACAAATTTAGGGACTACTTCCTAAATGACAATAATATTTCTTTCCCAGGCACTAGAAGTTCTGTTATTAGGAAAAGAAGCATAGATGAAGAAAGTTTAGAAATAATAGAAGCCCAAAGCATCATGTCAAGGTAAGATTAGGAGAGAAAAATTTTGGTTTCATGTGCATCCTTGTTTAATATCATATTTAAAAACAACAAACAAAAACCTATTCTCTACCCTTCTTTTTATCCTTCCCCTTCACATTATCTTCAGTAATAGTGCTTGCCAATTCTCATTCTACGCACTGTAGGATGTCAGGAAGCTGGAAAACTCCAAACGTGTAACTACTAAGGTTATGTCTAGTGACATGTCATATACAGGACCCTACATTGTCCCTCTCTTGTCTAAAACTGAAACTCTAGTAAACTTTGTCACTTACTTTTCAGTGTCGTCAATTTAATGAATAGTTCCTAATCTGAAGCCCCTACCCCTATCTTACTGTGAGAATTAGTGAAATAAATAACACTAAACCATTTTAAATTTGGAGAAGACAGGCACTATGAAAACATGAGATACTGCTGCTCAAACACAACTTGAACCTTGTTTCTTTAGGAAGTTTTGATACCAAAGACCATAATGAAACAGACTTGGATGTTTGCTTCAAGAGAATATTGTCCTCATTCCACACCTGTCCATACTACTCTTTTGTGTGCTATTGTAAACTCCTTGACCACCTGACCAAGACATTTTCTAAAGATCATTTCCAAAAATTAGGCTTTATCCCATTCTCATGTAATCTGCAATGCTATGGCTGCAATATCATGAAATCAGTTCCTTGAAATCACAAAACAAGATTTTGACGTGAGGGGATGTCCCTCTTTTAGAGTTCCCTTCTGGTAAGATACTGGAGGCCTCATTGCAGGGAAGTCTTGAGAAAAAAACAATAGGAGGATGAGGGATTGTGAGGGTTTTTCTTTTTTTTCCCCTGAAGAAAAATATCAATAAACTAACTCTGTTGACAGTGTAAAGCAGTGCTTCTATCTGGGGTCAAGGCCAGAGCAATGGACACCTTATCCCACTCATCCTCTTCCTCTGATAAAGCCCCAGCCAGTACTGAAAAGTCTTCTTCACAAGAGCCTAGAGGCCTTTTTAAAAAGTGTTTGAAAAAGAAGCGGACAAAGGAAGACTGAAATTAAGAGAATTTTCCAGTCTGTCTCTGGTGGCTGGTCCAAAAGGATGCTTCAATTCCTGCTCTTCGCCTGCCTTTTCACCACAGTAACACTGGGGTCACCAACGGGTAAGTCTTGTGTCAAGTACTTGACACGATGTACTTTTTGTTGGAGGAATTTGCTGTTATGTACAGGTAATTAAGAGCAAGATTCCAGTATCTTAAATACTGGTTCTAGAATAGGAGAAGAAAAGTCATTGAAAACCTGTGGAGATATATTTTCAGAGAATTTCATTTCATGTTCCGTTTAGCCTTTTGCCTGGGCATCCAAAATTTCCATGGATCTGCCAAATCCAAACAACTTTCCATGAGCTAAATATTTCTTGGAGTATCTGTAAAAGGAATCCTAACCTCTTTATATTCTAGGCACTTGTATAGTCCAAACTTTAAGAGGGAAAAAAAATTTTTTTTAGAGCAGAGGATAGAGTTTTTTCTTTCATTAATACAAGGGACTGAGTATGCCCCTAAAGGCACAGATCTGGATAAATCAGACTTCTTAGTCTTGACATCTGAAAATACGACTTTTTGCAGAGATTGAGTGAATCTTAAACTGTCTCCCCCCTTGGTACCTCCAGACTTGATACAAAACTGGCCAACAAAGCAAAGTTTTAATTCCATTTAGTAACAAATGTCTCTCTCCTTTTCCCATTAGAATTTAAGTTCTAACTAGAAGAGAGAGTGAGATGGCGAGAACCATCCTTCTTGGCACCTCTGAGAATCTCAGTGTTTAATTGCCCCTATTTCTTCAGGTAACTAAGGCCTTGCTCTAGTACCTTTAAGAATAAACATTAAAAATAGGCTTGAGACCCTAAGGAGACATGTAAAACTAAATGTCATGTGGTATCCTGGATGGGATGCCAGAATAGACAAAAACAGGCAAAAACTAAAGAAATCTAAACTATGGACTTGAGTTAATAATGATGTATCAACACTGGTTCATTAATTGTGGCAAAGATACCACACTAGTGTACGATGGTTTCATAATAGGGGAAACTGGGTGCCAGGAAATGGGAACTTTTTGTACAATTTCCTCAATTATTCTCTAAATCTAAAACTGGTCTTAAAAAGTCTTAAAGATAGGTTTGAGCTAAGTTTAATCACCCTGTATCTGCTACCAGTAAGTAACCAAGAGTCGCTTGAGTCAAAGTGGTCCTGCCCTCAACTTCCTCCCCGCTTTCTCCCCACTCTCTTCCCTGGCTTACTCCTCCCTCTAGTACCTCCTGTACCCTCCCATCAGACACCTTCTCCTTTCCCAAATCTTTTTTATTTTATTTCCAGCCCTTCTAGGACGTTTGACTCAACGCCATAAACAAGATAAAGGGAGAACTTTGGGGGCTAGGGATTGGGTGGGGGTGCAGTTGCCTGAGAGGAAAGGGTAAGTGAGAAAAAAGCAGAAGAAGGGAGGGCGGAAGGCGGGAAGCGAAGGGGGAGAGGGAAGGAAGGAGAGGAGGGGCTTCCGGCCCGAGTGCGCAGGGCCAGAATCTGGCGATCCGGACTATCCGAGGGGCGGTGCCCGGGGTTCGGACCTGGAGGGTCAGGGAGTCCTGGTCCCCGGGACGAAAGGGCGGGGATGCTGACGTTTGCTCTCTGCTTTCGGCCACGGCGAGGTGCCGGCCCTGGGGGCGCACGGACGTCCGGGCTGACGAGCAAACATCCTAGTAAATAAAGGCTGACCGGCTGTCTGCCAGCTGGGGCCCCCTGACTCGAACTTTGCCCACCGGGCTGTTCTCTGAAGCTCTCTCATTTGAGGGATGTATTATGTGTGCATGTGTATATATACGTCAGTAATTCAGAACGCAACATGCATAATACTGAATTCGGGCTCCACACTGAGAGACTGAAAAAAGGAATTAACGCCAGCGGCCAGATTATTAAAGGATTAAATTACTCCCTTTAAAGGGGATGAGTGGAATGGGTTTATTTAATGTTAGGAAATATTGCATGGGTAACTTTTACAATATGTATTTAGTTTACAGAAGATAGTAAATTTCTCCTATTTGTGGCATGTATCACCTACAACAAGAGAGGAAGTAAACTTTCAACAAATAGCACAAGAAATGATAGTTAAATTTAAGGAAAAACTTTATAAATCATGAAATAGTTATTGAGGGAGGTTTAGGAATTTCTGTAAAAGCTATTAAAAGTTGAGTACTTAACCATTTCTTATAAAATTAGAGCCAAGGAGATGAACCAAATATTTCTATGAATTTATAATCACCTGTGAAATTGCCCTGGAAATCTGTCTTCATAAGAGAACCACAGCTGGGAGAGCAGATAAGGGAATTTTTCCCTTTTCAGAGGGTAGAGAGTCTGTATGAGGACATTTCTTCCTCTCAAGGGACATCAAACCATGGTCTAGGGCACAGTCAGGAAACCGCAGGGACATTGTAAGGAGAGGGTTGCTCCTGGCACGTGTAACTCTGCAAAAGTGTTACTTCCAGAATATGCAATATCCTACTTATTTCTTGTCCCAAACGGTTATTATACTCTAAATGGGGACCTTAGCACTAGGCTACACCATCCTCTACATGTGACTGAAGTTTTGAGATTAAACTTGAAATTGAAATGTAGACTGGGAAAACCCAAAATATTTTCTAGACAACTTAGATTTTTTGATCATGGCCTATCCACACTTAATTATTGTGCAGTATTTGCTGAAGCTGAATTTCCTGCCCACAAAATATTTCAGCCTTAATATGAATTCCCTGCCTACAATGTCTATTAAGTCAGCCTCACATGCATTAAGAAGGATAGTACTCTGGCTAGGACTCCTTTCTAGAATTTCTTGGTTTTATAGATTCTTTGTAAGAACAATTTACCTGTGTTAATTCAATGTTTTCCTGAAATTGAAAGAAGCAGTGAACTGGGGATATTGGTGTATTCAGTCATTAAAATGTTTTTGATGAGGTATTTGTCCATGTTATTTATGCACTAAAAATGCATGCTTGAAATGTTGCTATATTCTAGACAGTGATGCCCTGGCTAATTGTGAAGACACAAAGTTCATGGTGTTTTCAATAGGTGATGGAACATGTACCAACATTCACATGGAGAATATCTTTGATAATTACTTGACACTATACTGTGTTTTTCAAAGCAGCTGACATATGCCAGAGGCCTATTCCTTCTAAGGTGGAATGAGCTTTACACATTCATTATCAAGCCAAACTGCCTGCTAATGCAAAATTCCATCCAAAATCTTGCTTACAAATGACCATCCAACTACTTTTTGAAAATTTCCAAAGATGAAGAGCTTACCACTCTATGATACAGCCTCTCCATTACTAGATAGCTGAACTGAAATGCACTTCCCCGCAACAATTTGTTCTTGTCATTGTAACAGAAAGCTAATTCCTCTTTCACAAGCCATTCCAGATTTTTGAAGACTGATGCATATTCTTCAGGGTTTGGTTTTTTTCCCTCCAAACAGTAGTTCTCAGCTTCTTCCCCAGTAAATAATTGTTAGGCTCCCTTCTAAATCTGATCACCTTCCTCTGGACATCAAGTTTGTCCATTACTTTCATAAAATATAGCCTCCAGGTGTGAACACAGTACTCAAAATATAGTCTGACCAGTGCAGATTTCAGTGAGACTATAACCTCCCTTGGTCTGAACAACTATCCTATCAGATGATTACTCTGGATGAAAGGTTTAGTTCAATGCAAACACAAAACCTTAAATAGATTTGAAATAATTTTTCAAATGTATAAGGCATTTATGAAATATGTTTACGTCAACTTGAGGAATCTTAAACAGCTACTTTTGGGGACTTTAGATTATTTCTTTCTTGAACTAAAAAGCCAGAATGTAAGACCAAGAGGGTGGACTCAGGCTATTGCCACTGTGATCTGAAACATCACAAGGTGCCTCTGAGGTGTCCTTTTCATTCCCAGCCCTAGATCCTTGTTCTGCTTACATCAGTCTGAATGAGCCGTGGAGGAACACTGACCACCAATTTGATGAGTCTCAAGGTTCCCCTCTGTGTGACAACAATGTGGATGGGGAGTGGTACCGCTTCACAGGCATGGCAGGGGATGCCATGCCCACCTTCTGCATACCAGAAAACCACTGCGGAACCCATGCACCTGTCTGGCTCAATGGCAGCCACCCTCTGGAAGGTGATGGCATTGTGCAACGCCAGGCCTGTGCGAGCTTCAATGGGAACTGCTGCCTCTGGAACACCACGGTGGAGGTCAAGGCTTGCCCTGGAGGCTACTATGTGTATCGTCTGGCCAAGCCCAGCGTCTGCTTTCACGTCTACTGTGGTCGTGAGTACCTTCCCTGGGCTCTTTTCCCTCCCCCCACAAGGCCACATATGGCATCCAAGAGAAAAACACCATAGGAAATTTGGTTATGGTAGTATCTCAGAGCCTGAAGAACATTGATTTAGGGCCACGGATACCTCCAGATCATGATTTCTGAGGTCTGTTCTTAGATTTCTGAAAAATTCCTGAAGAATAGAAAGGGAAAGGAGCTATGACTTTGATCAGTTTTACTTTGTCTTCCACTCCATTCAAACAGAACAGTAGAAAGTGAAATGTTGACTTAGATTATTTAGTGTGGATTTCCAGCCTTTTTGAGCATGGAGGACCCCTTCTCAATATATATTTCAGACATCCATACGGTAGCATTGTGCTTAGTGCCCACTGATTTTTTAAATGATGTATAATGGGAAGAAGCCACTTGAGATCAGTAATACTTTTAAGTGAATTTTCATGTTATTAATCCCATAAAAATCTGTATACATTTAAAAAATAGACTGCATAGAAGAGTAGGACATAATGCTTACTTAATCTACAGCTCATGTTTGGTGAGGTTTTAGATTTGCAGAAACTCCATGGTCACCCAAGGATCTGAAGTTGGGACTCATTGAACTCAATGACAGAACATGTCCCTAGGCAGCACCTCTTGCCATTGGGCTATATAAATGCTGATCAATGAGAATTCTCTTGATGTTGGCTAGGAATTCATACCCCATGATTGAACTCATGAGGCTTTCTCATGGATGAGAGTGTCCTCTGGTCCGCGCCCTTCCTGAAAGGTCCTCTTTATCCTCCATAGATTTTTATGACATCTGTGATGAGGACTGCCACGGCAGCTGCCTGGATACCAGTGGGTGCACGTGCTCTCCAGGAACCGTGCTAGGCCCCGACAGACAGACATGCTTTGGTAAGAAACCCATCTTGCGGTAGAAACAGGCTATTAGGAGTGAAGGACAAATCAAAAACTCTTCCTGACTCAGAGCACCATCATTTTTCCAGTTTGTGTCTCTGAAAACTCAGAATGGGGTTTGTCTTTTTAGTTCATAACTAAAGCCTCAAGCCAAATTTATATCATGTGTCGGGACAGTCTGGGATTGCATTGTCCAATACACTAGCCACTAGCCATGTGTGGCTATGTGGCTTGTGTGACTGAAAAACTGAACTGTAATTTTACTTAATTTTAATTTAAAAGCTAATATTTGATTCAGTCATTGGAAAACTAAAAATGTGTGGGGCAACTTGAGTGAACTGTAAATTTTATGACTCTAAAATACATCTCAAGTATTTCTGATGAAAATTTATCATCCAAATTGAGACATGCTATAAGTATAAAATACACACCAGATTTTGAAGATTAGTTCAGAAAAAGATATCAATAATTTTAATATTGATTATATATTGAAATGAAATATTTTAGACATACTGGATAAAATGAAATCTATTTTCTAATTTATTTTATTTATTTATGTATTATCTTTTGGCTGCACTGGGTCTTAGTTGCGGCATGTGGGATCTTCGTTGAGGCACATGGGATCTTCAGTTGTGGCATGCGGGATCTTTCATTGAGGCGCACGGGCTTCTCTCTGGTTGTGGTGTGCAGGTTTTTCTCTCTCTAGTTGTGGCGCACAGGCTCCAGAGTGTGTGGGCTCTGTAGTTTGTGGCACGAGGACTCTCTTGTTGAGGGACGCAGGCTCAGTAGTTGTGGCACGCTGGTTTAGTTGCCCCACAGTGTGTGGGATCTTAGTTCCCCAACCAGGGATTGAACCTGCATCCCCTGCATTGGAAGGCAGATTCTTTACCACTGGACAACCAGGGAAGTCCCTAAAATATATTATTAAGATTAATTTTACCAGTGTCTTTTAACAAATTTTTTAATGTGACTACTAGGCAATTTTACATTACATCTGTGTCTTGCTTTGTATTTCTGTTGGGTAGCTTTGGTCTAGAATTATCTATATATCTATATATCTATAGCTTCACTAATATAATTTTGGTTTGTCTGAGTAGCAAGAAAGGGGAGTCAGATTATTTGTAGGAAATCCAGAGTTGTCCAATTGTATACATGTTTTGTTGTCTACAGCAGGGAGAAAATAGAGTTGAAAAACCCAGGACTGAAGATCATCTATTTTCTGTTTAGTGTTATGAAGCTTTTTGTATTCAGACTCAAATAGAGTTAAAACAAGTCTAGAGAGAAAGGGGAGGACTACCCCACAGCTGCCTCCTCCCGAAGAAGAGTAACAAGATCAGGATGGGATAGGGCATCAGGATGAAAGGGATATCAAAGGGTTCTTATTTTAGAAAAGCTTTTGTTCCTCAGTCTCTTTAATGAACCCCACTAGCCATCCCACGGAGCATGGTTAGGCGCTCCCATAACAGTTGTTAGGGCTCTTGCCTGGTTGATTTTGACTATGTGATTTAATGTAAACAGGTTCAGGGTGTGGGGGACGATGGTTCCTACAATTCCCCCCAACCCCTCACACTGCACACACACACACACACACACACACACGTGTCTGTTGGAAAATATTTGGCTTCCTCTTAAGGCAGGAGTTGTTCATTCATCTCTTCTTTTGTTTTAATATAACTTTTGAGTAGGTAATGTATTTAAATGGCTCCCAAGTTAAACAGCATGAAGGTATACAGTGAAATATCTAGCTCTCTGTCCCCCATTTGCTCCACTTCCCTCTCCTCCAACTCCATCCCAAGTAAACTTTTTTTTTTAATATTTATTTTATTTCTTTATTTTTCTTTATTTTTTTGGCTGTGTCGGGTCTTAGCTGCAGCACGCGGGATCTTTCGTTGTGGAACACGGGCTTCTCTCTAGTTGTGGCACATGCGCACAGGCTTAGTTGCCCCACAGCATGTGGGATCTTAGTTCCCTGACCAGGGATCGAACCCACGTCCCCTGCATTGGAAAGTAGATTCTTTACCACTGGACCACCAGGGAAGTCCCACAAGTAAACTCTTACATTATTTACTTACGTATGCTTCCAGGGTTTCTTCAGGCAGATATAAAAATAAAAATATACATATTTATTTATTTGTTGCCGTTTTTTAAACCAAAGCTTGCATATTATACACACCATACACATCTCTTGCTTAACAATTTATCTTGGACATCTCTGCCTATTGGGACATAGGGAAAAGCCCCCAGTTCCTGCCTGGAGTCTGTCTGTTGGTTTCAGGGAGATCATGAACTCCCTGAAATTAGAGGCAAAGTTTTGTGTTTATGTGCATGTGTCAATGTTACTTTAGTTTTTTAAAAAATATATAACAATTTTAATTATTTATTATAAATTATTTTTTTCAGGCAGAGAGAAGAGTATAGGAAAATAATATAACAGACACTCATGTACCCAGATTTATAGCTAAATTTTTCTTCCTTTTTGAATTAAAAAAATTTTTTTTTAATTTATTTATTTATTTTTGGCTGCATTGGGTCTTCATTGCTGCATGTGGGCTTTCTCTAGTTGTGGCGAGCGGGGGCTACTCTTCGCTGCGGTGCATGGGCTTCTCATTGCGGTGGCTTCTCTTGTTGTGAAGCATGGGCTCTAGGCACGCGGGCTTCAGTAGCTGTGCCTCGCAGGCTCAGTAGTTGTGGCGCACGACTTAGTTGCTCCGCGGCATGTGGGGCCTTCCCGGACCAGGGCTCGAACCCGTGTCCCCTGCATTGGCAGGTGGATTCTTAACCACTGCGCCACCAGGGAAGTCCCTCTTCCTTTTTTTAAAATAAAATTTTACAGATACAAATAAAGCCATCTCACTCCATCTCTTTTACCTCTCTCACCCTCCAGGGGTAAAAATCACAGTTTTGAAGTTAGTGTGTGTCCTTCTGGTCCCTGTTTTTATGCTTTTATTATCTATGTAATAAATAACAATAATAATATAACATAACAATAGCAATATATAGCATTGTTTTGTGTGTTCTTAAAATTAACATAAAAATGATACCTTACCTCACGTGTGAGATTTTCTCTAGAGTATACCCATAAAAGTGGAATTGCTGGGGCATAGAGTTCCTAATGCTGTAAGTGACAATAAGCTCCCAGATAACAATGGCTTCAATAAGTAGAAGCGTATTTCTCTCTCAGGTAAAATAATCAGTCTCCAGGTAAGCATTCCAGGCTTTCGACAGAGGGTGAACCCAAGCACCAGTGTGGCCACTCCCAGGAGGGCTGCTAGCACCTCTAGCCATCCACTGTCCAGGCTGTAGGGGCCCTGATGAAGGATCTAATCTTAGCAACTATATTTTTCATTTCTACGAGTTCTGTGTGTTTGTTTTGTTTCAATTCTGCCTTGTCTTCCTCCACAATTTTATTTTGGTTACTGGCCTTACTCTTATCTGTTTAGTAATTTTTTAAATCCTTGTATTATGGATTTTTCTGGATTATTCTGTTCTCTCCAGTTCAGAGCCTCCCATTGGTTATCTTGTCAGCTTTCTCACAGTGGATCATCTCCTCCTGCATCTGTTTTATGATAAACCACCTTCTGTTGTCATTGTTTTTCTGTGGTACTCCACTCTTATTATCTGGTTTGAGGAGTTCTTTTTTACTACAGAGAGTGTTTTGATTGCTTGTGTCACAGAAGCTTCACCAGTCCAGGCCAAACTTGACATCAGTTTCTCAGTTTCAAGATCCCCATGCCATGTGGGAATTATGAGTTCATACTTCAACCGTGGCAGGGCCCAACTTGGGGTTTATGAAGGCTTTTCTCTTTCCTAGAGCCTCAGGCAGAGAGCTCCTTATTTCTTTCCTGGGCCTCGGAGCAGAGTCCTTCTCCTCCCGCTTTCATTGAGAGGATACGTTTTCCAGGGTCCTAGACTTGAGCAGGGTTTCAGTGCTAGCTCATCTCCTCTCGTGGGCCCAAGGCCATGCCTCCTGTCACCTTGTGGGTGTTTAAACCCCAGTCCCTGGTTTATATCCTGTATCCAAGCCATGGCAAATTTAACTCCTCAAGCTCCCCTGTTTTTGTTTGTAGAAGGAAGGGGATCGACATTTGTTGCCAACTATGCTTATTCTTTTTATAGCAAGAGTCCATGTCCTTCATCAGATTCTTAAAAATGTTAGCAATCATTGCTTAAGTACAATGGGGGAATATTCCAATATTTAAAATAGATTTGAGGGCAGTTCTTCATGTTTTAAAGAAGACTGCTTCGCAAAAAATTTTATCCAACATATCCTCTGCAATGCAAATTCCTTTAATGCATTTAAAACACAGTTTGATTTATGTTTTATTTATTTAGCAAATAGTCAGGAATTGCAGAAAGTGAGACTCTCCAATACAAACAAGCAGGTGAACCCAAATACCAAAGGGGACTTCATTTCCCCAACAGTTTTGCCCTGAGGAGGGAACTGGCAAGCAACCAACTAACTGCCTTCCGCTCCAGCAGAGGGCAGAGGGACAAATAACTTGGTGGGGAGACCAGGTTAATAAAACTGATTATGTTGGAGTTGGTTTGTGGAAAGTCTATGGACAGGATCTGAAAAGATGTGGAGTTTCTGCTAAGGGGCTTGGGAAAAGGTTGCATGGCTCAGCAGTATCTAAATGGTGTGGTCTCTCTTCTACAGATGAAAATGAATGTGAAAAAAACAATGGTGGCTGCAGTGAGATCTGTGTAAACCTCAAAAATTCATATCGCTGTGAGTGTGAGGTTGGCCGTGTGCTAAGAAGTGATGGCAAGACATGTGAAGGTGAGATGGGCAAGAAGGGATTCACATCAAGAGCCCCCAGTAAGCCATTGGCTTATTCTTTGATGTTCATAAAACTGGCCAACGTCAGAAGAGAGTAACAATCTGGCTGTGTAAAGAAACCACAAATCATCATCACTGAGAATCATTGCAGGATGCTCGTGTTGCAGACAGAATGCAGTGTTGATTTTGTCTCCAAGCTTTAGCAGGAGGGAGCTGTTGCATTTTGCAAGAGGCAGAGAGCTGCATTTTAATTGGTGGTATAAAAATAGGGTATTCCGTGTTTCTCAAACTTTAATGTGCCCACGAATCACCTGGGATCTTGTTAAAATACAGGTTCTGATTCAGTAGGTCTGGGGTCAGGTGAAGATATTGCATTTCTAAATAACTTCTAGGTGACACCTGTGCTGCATATCCAGGGAGCACATCTGGAGTAGTAAGATAATGGAGGTAGGTAGCATAACAAATGGTTTACAGCAGTGTTTCTCAAACTTCCCTGCTGAGAATCACCTGGGTGCCTTTAAAGCTGGCCTTTCCCAGGCCTCTCTCCTGGAAACTTTGGTTCAGTGGGGTGGGAGGGGCCTTACAGTTTGTGTTTTTACCAAGTTTCTAGGTGAGTCTTACCATCTTGGAAGTTTGGGAAACTGGCTTACATGAAGCCATTTTTTTTTTTTTACTCATATGCTTTGAATTTATTAGAGATTAATACATTTTTAGAGATAAGTAAACTTATCTTTTTTTTTTTTTTTTTTGCGGTACACGGGCCTCTCACTGTTGTGGCCTCTCCCGTTGCGGAGCACAGGCTCTGGACGTGCAGGCTCAGCCGCCATGGCTCACGGGCCCAGACGCTCTGCGGCATGTGGGATCTTCCCGGACCGGGGCACGAACCTGTGTCCCCTGCATCGGCAGGCAGACTCTCAACCACTATGCCACCAGGGAAGCCCTAAACTTCTCTATTTTTGATAGTAGAAATGCTGTATACATTTCATATAATTAAGTACTAAAAAGAATTTGTAATGTATGTCAAATAATTGAAATGGAAATTGTCTACTATTATGACATGAAACTTAGATAATGTCCCCTCTCTAAGGCCCTTGCAAATTATCCCAAATAAAATTTCATCACTTCCACTTTAATAAGTCTGAATCTCATGATATTGGGAGTTGAGAGACAAAAAAAGGAAAAAATTCTGCAGATTATATGAAGAGATAAATGGCTTAATTATAATTATTTACAGAGGACATATGATTTGTCCCAGAGGGTAATTGAATTTGTGGCATAACAGATTATAATACTGCTTACAATTTCACTTTATTCTAGTTATATTCAAAATAATAAAATACTACCCCAAAAGGAAAAATTATGGCTAGTGCTCACAATTCATTTCATGCAACAAAATTTGCGTTATTAACTCAGGGACCATTAACCAGGATATCAAATTACTGTCCCTTGTAAAAAGACTAAATGTACTTTAAATTTTATTGAGTAAGAGTGATGTCCTGAATCCTCCTTAAATCTTATTTTATGCAATAATCTTTACATATTTAAATATTAATGAAATGTTCCATGACGAACATTTATAATTACTCATGAGTATTTCATTGGAAATATTAAGTTAATCCTCATATAATTTTAGAACCTAATAATCATAACTGAAAAGTATTTTAGCAGAAGATAAAATTTGAATATGAATTACACTTTAGGATTAAGATTCATATTTGAAATCCTGCTTTTTTTTGGTTTTGTTTTTTTGTTTGTTTTTTTGTTTTTATGGAAACCCTTACATTTTATTGATAGTCCAAACATATTTGTTTCTTTAGCTAGTCTGTTAGATTAGCATATCTTCTTTTTTAAAATAAAAAGCTCTTTTTAATTTTTAAGTAACTTTTATTGTTTTGTTTTATTATGAAAGAGTTATGTTCATAGAAGAAAATACAAAGGAGTAAAAGAACGATAACCAAAATGACCACAATCCCACTTGCAGATATAGCCATTCTAAACATTTTGGTATGTCCTTGGAAGAGACTTAAGATCCTTTAAACCAAATAAGAATTTCTGTTTATTTTGTGCTTTGCAGTTTTAGACCTGGAAATATCCTGAGTGAACATTTAATCCAACCCTTTCATTTTACATATATTGAAATTGAGGCCCAGGGAAATTAACTGACTTAAGGAAGACCATTTTTAAGAAAAAAATTTCCTATTAATGTTGACTTTAACATTTTATAGCATATTTTATGCTTTCTTCTACACCATTATATATCATTTTCAGCTATTTCAAAAACCCATAGGAATACTCTTATCCTTTTTAATTGTACAGATTTATAAACAGGTGATAGCCTAATCTCTCCTAAGTTTTGCAAAGATTAATTCATCGCAAATTTATTCTCTCTCCCTGTTTCACAAAAATTGATTCATCTCAAGTTAATTTACTAAGGACTAATATTTTTATTATTAATGAACTGAGACTAATAGCTATAACTGGAAATTGGCTCATATCTTTCCTTGAACATCTTAAATGATTTGAAAGCATTCCCTTTTTTTTTTTTTTTTGGCCATGCCATGCGGCATGTAGGATCTTATTTCCCCAACTAGGGATCGAACACAGGCCCTTGACAGTGAGAGTGTGGAGTCCTAACAACTGGACCACCAGGGGATTCCTGAACGCATTCCCTTTTATTATCTGACCCCTAAAACAGGGACCAGTAAACTTTTTCTGCATAAACACAATAGTAGATATTTAAGGCTTTGCGGACCATATGGAATCTGTTGAAACTACTCAACTCTGCCCTTGTAATGAGAAAGCACCCATAGACAATAGGGAAATAAATGGGTATGACTGTGTGCCAATAAAACTTTATTTACAACAACATGTAGCAGGCCAGAGTTTGATGACCCATGATCTAGAAGATCATATCCAGAGCCCACAAAGGTCATTATGTTTCCTCGCTAACTATGACATTATGTGGTAGTTTCTTCATTTTTCAACTGAATATTTTTCCTTTTTGCACATTTGATTGAGTATGCTTTTTGAAAATGTGAAACTTTTAAAAAGAAAACTTTAAAAAACTATGTCATAAGAGGAATGTCACAAAGAGCTCAGCTGAGTGGAATCTTTCAGTGTGTTGTCCAGGTTTCATTTTTATAATGTGCTGTCAGCCCAAGAAACATATCTCCAGTGCTATTATTCCTAGAGATTTGAGGAGAGGGGCTGGTGATCCAACCACTGGTAATAGCTCTGACTAACTCTGATCCATTTAGCTGCTCTAGGAGAATTTATATTCTGTCAGTCCCTTTTACATCAATAATACTCTATAAAATTTCAAACTGGGTGGACTAAATGTTACAGAAATTAAGAAATGACTTTTGGGTCTTCCTCCCCAAAATTGTAGTCTAACCATGAGAAAAACAGACAAAGCTGGATTGAAGGGCATTCTACACAATGACCAGCTTAAATGGTTAGAGCTATGTGTGTTGTAAGATTGCTCTTTGTAGCTTTAACATTTAATAAACTTCTTTGTGGACATCATGTCTCAGTGACTGAGTTGGGCCCCAATGATACTGTGGTAAGTCAAGTACAATGCCTGATGCAAAGTACCAGTCCAAGAACCAGAATTCTTGGGGAAGAGGGCTACAATATCATTCCCTTTTCTTTTGGTTTTTATTGCAGACATTGAAGGATGCCACAATAACAATGGCGGCTGCAGCCATTCTTGCCTTATGTCTGAGAAGGGCTATCAGTGTGAATGTCCCCGGGGCTTGGTGCTGTCTGAGGATAACCACACTTGCCAAGGTAGTACATGCTCAACCTCTGCTCTTAATTCCTCCCTCTTAATCTCCCTGCCTTCCTCAACCGAGTGTGTCAAGATTCTCATCTTTTAGAACACCACCTCTTTTAGCAGCATGTGTACACTCTGGAATCATTTAAAAATTGTGGTAAAAAAATATAACATACAATTTACCATCTAAACCAATTTTAAGTGTATAGTTCAGCAGTGTTATATATATTCACATTTTTGTGCAACGAATCTTCAGAACTTTTTCATCTTGCGAAACTGAAACTCTATACCCATTAAAACAAGGACCCCTCATTCCTTCCTCCCTCCAGCCCCTGGCAACCACCATTCTACTTTCAGTTTCCATGAAGTCAACTACTTTAGGTACCTCATATAAGTGGACTCCTACGGTATTTGTCTTTTTGTGGTTGACTTAATTTCACCTAGCAAATTGTCTACAAGGTTCATCCATGTTGCAGCATATGACAGGATTCCTTCCCTTTATAAAGCTATTCCACTGCATGGGTATACCACATTTTGTTTATCCATTCATCCATTGATGGACATTTGGATTGCTTGTCAATAATGCTGCTATGAACACGGGTGTGCAAATATCTCTTTGAGGTCCTGCTTTCAACTCTTTTGGACCTATGCCCAAAAACAGGATTGCTAGATCATACAGTTTCCTTTGCTTTTTACTTTTGATTTTTTTCTCTAATTTCTATTATTAGTTGTATAACTAATACTTAATTTAGATGGAATTCCTCTCTTTTCTAACAGATAATTGGCTTATGAAAAGTTGAAAGCCCTAGGGAACTGATTCTTCCCCCTACACGTACAATCTGATCATCAACAATCCTCTGAGAACTATTTTCTGGAAATCTAGTTATTTATGTCCAGAAAATTAATTCACTCATCCATCAAGTGTTTAATGAGCACCTATATGTGACTTCTTTATACTAAGCCATTGCTGTGACATGCCCTCACATACTATTATTGCCCTCACATATTGTCTGACAGTACCCTTTGTACTCCTTTTAGAGTATTTGTACAGTCTAGAGGAGTGAATGCTAAGGAAGAGCAATCTTTTTATATTAAATTAAAGTGAATTTTATAGTTTATGGTTTATTGAGCAATGCAAGGACAATTTAGAACTCTTCCCCAAGTGCGCTAACGCTGTTTTTATTACCTCTGTTTTATGGGGCAGTAATTAATGGGAAAGTCAAAGTGGTAGCGTTATGTAATTTAAGCCTATATCAAAGCAGTGCTTTTTCTGTATTGCCAATAAATTTTGTTTGTGCTAAAAGTTCATCCTTTAGGTGTTTCAGCGCATGGAGTTATGCTAGACACACTTTGAAATAAATGTTTGTTGGATTGAAATTTTGATAACAGTATTTTCTCATTTGGGAAACAATATAGTATTTGAGGAGCATTATTTGACCACAACCTTGGGAGTCAGGAGTCCAGATTTTATTCACCAATTTGTTTTGAGCCTCAGAGGTTTCCTTGAGGATAGAACAAAAAGTTCAGGGTGTGGAAGGGAGAAGTTATTTCTCCTAGAATCCTCCTTCCCTTCTCCCAGTCCCACTTTTCCGGTTCTAACAGCAGTTCCTGTCCCTGCAGTCCCCGTGTTCTGCAAATCGAACACCATTGAAGTGAGCATCCCCAGGGACCTGGTCGGCGGTCTGGAGCTCTTCCTAACCAACACCTCCTGCCGAGGCGTGTCCAATGGCACCCACGTCAACATCCTCTTCTCCCTCAAGACATGTGGCACAGTGGTCGAGGTAGGTTCTTCCTGAAGGACCCTTGGGGAATGACCAAATCCAGTTATTTGGGAAGTTGTTGACAGAGGTGTGCAGTGTGGCTTGCGTCATAGATGAAATATTTCCACATAAAAGAATGGAGTTAGAAAAATCATATACCATTCATTTAACAAATGTGTTATTGAGCATCTGCTGTGCTGTGGTCCCGACACTGGGAGGACAGTGGCTTAAAAAGAATTCTGCTCTTTCTGTTCTCAAATGGTACCATCTCTCCAATATGTGCAGACATTTTTCTGAGTGCATCAGCACCAGTACCCAGAGGCTGGCTATGTCTCCTCTGACCAATTATTATACTTGAAGATAGTGACTGATATAGATGATGGTTCATTTATGAGGTAGTAAATGAGTTCAGGGATTGAACCAGTTAGAGGTAAAAGGTTTGTACTTTCCTGCAAGAATCTGTGCACAGCCCTGTGCTGGGAGCCTGAGGGATATGTGAAATAAGATTCCTGACTTTTAGGAATATCCACAGTAGTATTGAGACGAAAACACACACAAATTATAAATAAGAGACAGTGATACAGTTGACGGGTGGTATAGGAGTCCAGAAAGGGACAAACAATGGAACAGTCACGACAAGTGGGACTTGAATTGGGGTGGAAGCATGTGTGTGGTTTATACAGGCGGAGACGAAAGGAAAGGGCATTTCAGATGGGAAACAAGTGAGCCAGTCTCAGACATGGGAATTCTTGAGGCTTAAGCTGAGTGAATGGGCAACACAGCCTGACTGGAAAAGGAGACTGGAAAAATAGATGGGGGGAGACTATGCTTCCAGACATCTGCTTTGTGTGCTGGGGTGAGACGTTTGGGCTTTTTCCCATAGGAATGGGATTAAGCAGGCACTGTCATAATGAAATCAGAAGTGGGCAAGATGGATAGAAAAAAGAGGACCTGGACCCAGGAGATAAGTGTAGAGGCCCTTGCAATGAAATAAATACTTACTTATTGAATCCAACTTAGAGAAAAGCAGAGAGCTAATGAGATTTGGGGTGAGACATGGGGGAGATATATGAGGAGAATGTCCCGCTTTAGGCAAATTGTGTTTGTTGTATCTGTGGATAATCAAACGGAAATGCCCTACGATGAGGCAGGGGTTCTGGCACACAGGAGAGCAGACAAGGCTGGAGATGAAGAACTGAAAAATCATCTGGGTAAACGCGACAGCTGAAGTCTGCGTGGGGTTGAGCTCAGCACAATGTCATGCTGCAGCACCATCACCAGGTCTAGGATTCCAGAAAAAGAATAATGTACAGAAGCTGTTCTTTTCTAAAATATCAGAGCTTTGAATTGGCTGATTCTGCATAGCTCAGGTTTTTATGACTAATACTCCAAAAGAATGTGTGGGTTGACCATGAAGTGGTATGTAAAACTCTTTAACAGTCAAAATATCTTGCTAAAAGGAGGAGAAGCAATTAAAAAAAAAAAGAAGCCTCAGGCTTCAGCAACCAAATCTCTCATGTGCTTTGATGTAAAAAGAAATTTGGAGAACGTTACGGTGGGCGGGGGGCGGGGGCTGAGGTGCTCTGTGGAAATAAACATAGACTCTCCTCTCCTGGCCCTGGCCTGGCTCAGGTGGTGAACGACAAAATCGTGGCTAGCAACCTTGTGACAGGTCTACCCAAGCAGACCCCAGGGAGCAGCGGGGACATCATCATCCGAACCAGCAAACTGCTGATCCCTGTGACGTGTGAGTTCCCGCGCCTGTACACCATTTCCGAAGGCTACGTCCCCAACCTTCGCAACACCCCACTGGAAATCATGAGCCGCAGTCACGGAATATTCCCTTTCACTCTGGAGATATTCAAGGACCATGAGTTCGAAGAGCCCTACCGGGAAGCTCTGCCCACCCTCAAGCTGCGAGACTCCCTCTACTTTGGCATTGAGCCCCTGGTGCACGTGAATGGCTTAGAGAGCCTGGTGGAGAGCTGCTTTGCCACCCCTACGTCCAAGATCGACGAGATCCTGAAATACTACCTCATCCGGGATGGGTAAGTAGGCTGCTTGGACGATGGATTAGCCCCAGTTTACCTCCGACCTCTGGGCACGAGAGCAAACTCAGTCATTTCTTAAAACCACCGCAGCACTCTCACCAGTTCTTAATTAGTTCAGAAACCGTTTGTGCGCATTTTGGTGGTAAAAACTGGTGAAGGAGAGGGGAGTCCAAAATGACTCCAAGGGGTCTAGCTCGTGTGACTGACTGGATGCCCTTAACCAAGATGAAAGGACACAGGTGGAGAAGCAGATTTGCTGTGAAAATATTGAATATGATAATTCCAAGTAATAATATTGTATTGTAAATACCTGCAGGATACTAAGGCAGAGAAGTTCAGTGGGCAGTTGGAAATGCGTGTCAGACCCAGGAACAAGGTCAAGACTAGAGACAAAGGACAGAGAATCGCCTCTGTTTATAGTCAAAACTATAGGATTAACCTGCCCAGAGAGATTGTAGAGCATGGGTGGCAAGTGGGGGCTGAGAAATTCAAGAGGCTTAGGAAGTGGGAGCAGCAAATGCAGGCCCCTCTTTTTTTTTTTTTTTTGCGATACGCGGGCCTCTCACTGTTGTGGCCTCTCCCGTTGCGGAGCACAGGCTCCGGATGCGCAGGCTCAGGGGCCATGGCTCACGGGCCCAGCCGCTCCGCGGCATGTGGGATCTTCCCGGACCGGGTCACGAACCCGTGTCCCCTGCATCGGCAGGCAGACCCTCAACCACTGCGCCACCAGGGAAGCCCCAGGCCCCTCTTTTAAGAAGTTTGGTAGTGAAGGAGAGAGAAGAAACACTTGGTCAGTTTTAGGAGAAGAAAGATCAGGTGAAGTTCGTTTCTGTTTGCTTGTTTTATACAAAGGAGATTTCCGTATTCCCTGAGGATGCTTGGATTGAGAACTTTGCTTGTCTCCGTGTATCATTGGAAGCCTGCAGTTACCACACCCACTGCTTACATTCCCAGGAAAATTACACTCACATCCCAAACTCATAGTAGTATCTCATCAGTTTCTTCCTCATCCTCAATGTCAGATGGGACACATCTCAGGCAGATCAGGACCTGCAGCTTAAGAAAAGGCAAATAGTCTAGTCAGAGGACCATAGGTGTGCCCCGGTTCATGCCCTTTGCTAAGTGGCCTGGTAGACTCTGAAATTTCTCCTTTGCTTTTAACTCCCCAGATCTCTCACCACAGGCAAGCTTCACCTGCTGCTATCGATCTCCTGCACAATGATTTTCAACCCTTGATGCACATTAGGATCAACTGAGAAGCTTTTCTAAAAGTAGCAATACTCCAACCTGGTTCTCCACTCTTATTGCCCTAATTTCAGCTCTCATTATCTGTCACCCGGACAGGTAAAACGCTTTCTAACAGCCTCCTAAATCCCAGCTCTCAAGTCTCAGCTCCACAGAGCCCTGGGTATCCAGCCAAAAGAAAAAATATTATATGTATAGTCAGATCCCTGCTGAAAACATTTTGATGCCTCTTGATTTCCTTTGGTTGGTAAATTTAACTGTTTATCAGCAGGAGTACTTCTAGTTTCAGATTCCTGTAGCCTCCTTAGCTTGTTTTCAGAATCTGGAAAATGCATTGCTCTGAGCTGCTTTGGATGGCTAAGAGTAGGTCTCATAGCGGGCTGAAGCCCTTTAGATTTCTTGCCATCTTAAAGGGTTCTCCACAAAGTTTTAAAATGAAACGTAGAAGCATCAATTTTTATGTCTTTTTTTAAGTCACATAATTAGTGCTAAGTAGATTAGGAAATGGATTTACTTTTGGGGGAGAATGGATTTGGGTTCCTTTCAAATTTTTTTACAGCTTTATTGCAGTGCTATTTGCATACAATAGATGTACATATTTAAAGTGTACAGTTTGATAAGTTCTGAGGTATACACCCTGGTGAAGCTATCACTACAATCAAGACAGTGAGTATTTCTCTTACCCCAAGTTTTCTCCTGCCCCTCGTATTTACTTTTTGCAAACATAAACGTATAGTCTTAACTCATTTACTGGGAAGACATGTAACCTGCAATCTCAATAAAGCTTGTTATTCAGACCCTCAGTTAGGACTGACTATATATTTTTATTTTAGACAGTTCTAAGAAGAAGCTGTGCTATTTAATTTTCCAGCCGTTAGCACACACAAAACAACAACAAAATGCTATGGAAGATGTTAAAATTGTTAAAAAGCATAGACAGAACTCAAAAACACTGCTGTGTGGGCCTGTTTCCACTATTCACAGGAAAACAGTCCCATTTCCGGTGCAATATTGTATAATACAATATTGGCTAGGACAGTAATGGTGCATTTGAGATAATTCTTCAAGATAAAATCCAACTCTCAGCTTGGCTTGCTCTTCCTCGCCCTCTGACCTCTACCTTCTCCAGTTTCTGCTCCTGCCAAAGGGAACCATGGGCAATTCCCAAATTCTGTTGTTCCTCACACCCTCCTGACTCTGCACCTGCTGTTTCCACTCCCTGAAATCTTCTTCCCTTTTTCTTCCTGTCTGATTCTTACTGGTCCTTTGAGACACATTGGGATTTCTTTCCTCCATGAAGCCTTCCCTGATTCCTTCTGACCTGAACTAGATATCTTCCTTCCTTCTTCCTCCTCAATGCCTTGCCTACAGTAAAAGTCATTAAATATTTGTCTAATGAACTATTGAATGAGTATTTATCATAATACTAATCTGGGGCTAGTTCAGAGCCCTAAAATAAACATAATGCAGTTTACTTATATTTGTAAATTATTTGATTATTCACTGTCCTCAGCTTAAATTTAATTCAGGCTGATATTTAACACATCTGATTCACTTCCCTCTAGTTTGGTTGGCATATGCTCTGAGAATGCAAAATAATTTAATGCAAACCTAAGCAAAGTAGAATTAGAAAGTTTATCTCCAGAAAAAGAAACATTGAATTCCAAAGTCAAATATTGGACAACTTTTGGGTAATCGGTTATTTTGGATTTTCCTATACCATTGTTACTTTCTTTTAGCACATGAACTTGGAGTTGATGAACTAGCATTGTCTAATCACAGCAAACACCAAATCAAGAGCCAGAATTTGTCTTGGGTTCTATTCCGTAACGTGTTGCCCTGTAACTCTTCCTGCCACATCTTCTCTTTAAAAAAAAAATCGTATTGTTACTACTCAGCTATAGAAAAGAATGAAATAATGCCATTTGCAGCAACATGGATGGACCTAGAGATTATCATACTAAGTGAAGTAAGTCAGACAGAGAAAGACACATCTCATATGATATCACTTATATGTGGAATCTGAAATAGGATAGAAATGAACTTATTTACAAAACAAAAACAGACTCACAGACAGAGAAAACAAACTTATGGTTACCGAAGGGGAAATGGGGGGAAAAGTTAGGAGTTTGGGATTAACAGATACAAACTACTATATATAAAATAGATAAACTTCAAGGTCCTACTGTATAGCACAGGGAACTATATTCACTGTCTTGTAATAACCTATAATGGAAAAGAATATGAAAAAGAATATATATGTATAACCAGAAACTAACACAACACTGTAAATCAACTATACTTCAATTTTTTAAAAATAGTATTTTTAGGTAAAGATAAATTGAAAATGCTGAGGCATTCACATGAAAAGTGCCATTTTAATGTCACGTTACTATTGTTATCATAGGTACTGGGCTTTAAGCTCCCTGACGTCACAGACCATATTGTTCATCTCTATCTCCTGTGCAGCCCCCAGCAGAGTGTGTCACACAGATTAGGTATGCATTAGGTATTTATTAGAGAACATAATCAGAAGATGGTATAAATTCATTTAACTTCAGGAAAATGAAAATCCGTACATAAATACAGGAAATAACAGAAACCACATTATATGTTTAGATCCTCTTCAGTTTAGGGGAATAAGGTAGTAGTGGTAATACAAGTCAAGATGTCTTATTTTTAAATAATTTTATTGGATTTTTCAACTGCCCTGAAACAGCAATTACCAATGAACTAGAAAGCGGTCTGTAAGCATGTGGAGCAAGTATCAACTTTTATAGGCTTTTATATCTGATCCCACTTTTTTACTGGCCTGGTAGACGGGAACTATTAAGTATCCATAAAAGGAAAACAGTCAGGAAAAAAGTTCCTTTTGAATTCAGAATGGAAAACATAATACATGTGTGAGCCCTGGCCTTTAGGAGAAATGGTTCATCAATACTAAACCGTCGCCTCAAAGTGGAGCGTCACTAACCCCTCTTTACCCTCAAGTAATCCTGAGGCGAGCCTAGGAGTTTCACTTTAAGTGGTAGACCTGAGATTAAAACCCCAAAGCCCTATCAAACTAAAATTTAGCATTAAATCTGGGAAAAGAGGAATTAAAACATTTTGGAGGTGAATGATTTTTCCCAATAGATCCAGTTATTCTCTAAGAAACTGACATCTTTCTTCAGCTCTTTGTTGTACAAATTGGGGTTTGCTCACCTTTGGATCCCCTTCAGGGGCGAGTGTCCATAAATACAGTGAAATCTAGTTAAAGAAAAGCCTTCTCAAATCAATAATAAAGTACGTAAATGCAGAATTCCTGCAATATATTACAAATTAAAATACAGCCTTAAAAAGATACCTTGATTTCAAAAAAAAAAAAAAAAAGATACCTTGATTTCAAAAGATATCTCTGAAACAAATGTTGCTGCTGTTGCTAATACTTCAATACAATGACTTAACAGGAGGTCCTTGTGCCCAGTTTGTGGGTACAGAGAATGAGAGACGGGACCAACAGCGTTAATGAGCAGGCCTGTGTCTGAAGATGCCTTCACAGGGAGGGGAT
This sequence comes from Orcinus orca, assembly GCF_937001465.1. Classification (NCBI taxonomy): domain Eukaryota; kingdom Metazoa; phylum Chordata; class Mammalia; order Artiodactyla; family Delphinidae; genus Orcinus; species Orcinus orca. The sequence continues at coordinate 30,969,766 of NC_064572.1, forward strand.
TTCATTTTTCTTTCATTCTCAAAAATCTTGAGTGCAGCCCAGCCTCCTCCACCCAGTTTGCCTCTCCTTGGACCAAACACGTTGGACTGGATTGTTTTTCCACCTCTGTTTAAACAATCAAGTCTTACGTGCTATCCTGCCCTACTTCCAGCTGTGTTTCAGATGACTCAGTAAAGCAGTACACATCACGGGATCACCTCGCAAAGCACTTCCAGGTCCCTGTCTTCAAGTTTGTGGGCAAAGACCACAAGGTGAGCTGAACATCTTTACCTTGTAAAGGTACCTCTCCTCCCCAGCCTTCCTTCATGGTGTCCCAGTTTGTTCACATTCTACAAGCCCACAGTTAGGATCTGCATCACCTCTATGAAAAATACTATAAAACTGGCCATCTAGAAGGTTAACACCTCCATGAATGTCACAATTATCTGCCCCCACCCAGTAAAATAACTGGGCTTGTTCAAAGAAAGTACTATGTGATTATAATATAAAATCCTCGTGAGCAGATGTGGTTGAAAAAGCCTGTGTAGTGGTCACGTGGCAAAGTATATGGACAGAATATTTGCAGAAAAGACAAATAGTGAAATGTTCAGTGAAAATAGTACTTACATGCCAATTAAAATAATTATTATAAGACTATTTTATACATATTAAATTTATAAAAATTATAAATCCCAACTTGCAAGACTATAGGGAGATGTATACAGTGGCAGTATAAATTGGTATACTTTCTGGAAAGTGGTCTGACAATGTGTAATAACCATAAAATTATGATCATCTAAAAATTTCAATTCTGACAGCTTCTCAAAAACAAAAAGTAAAACATGACTTGTTGAATGTGTTTATAGAGCGCTGTTATGAGAGAGGTGTTGCTTACACCAAATAGTGTATCAATTAATGCAATATTAAGCAGTTAATGCAGAATGAAATATAGAAAAAGGAGATATGAAAAAACTATTGTCATAAAAATTTACATGCAAATTGAATGTGATACAGTTTTTTTTAATGTATATACATGAATAGAGGTTGTAAGAGGCTTTGTATACTCTGTAAGGTAGAAGGTTTTTGATTTTTGTTTTAGTAGAGTTGTTGAAACACATAAACAAAAGGAAGTTTGAGAGACCAACAGTCTTTTCCATACTGCATTTAAGTGGATTTATGTCCTGTCCAGCTACATCACTGTTCTAGAACAATTGTTAACCATGATGACTAACCCTGATCTTCCTCCTCAGCTAGGCAGCATGCATGGGGAAGTTACTTAGAGGAAGAAGCTTGGAGAAAGAACTTGTTATTTTACACAGAAATGCATGGGAGCCCATGTTATACCCAGACCTTGATGTGAAGAACCAAGATGTTAACGTTGTTAGATGTCTTCACAGAGGTCTCTTGTGTCCCTGCACAAAGGCAGAAGTTATGGATGTAGGGTTTTAAATCACCCACATGACTCAGTGTGTTTGCCATGTTACTAAATGTGTGAATATGGGCAAGTTCGTTAACCTCCTAAGTCTCAGTTTCCTCATCTGTAAAATGGGGATGACGATATCTACCTCAAAGGGTAGTTGTTTAGATGAAATGAGATAATACATATGTAACGTTTGGTATTGTGTCTGGCTCCTAGTAAGCAGCTCCCAAGCGGCAGTTCTTCTCACTCTTTTTGTTCATTATCATTATGATCCTTCTAGGAAGTGTTCCTGCACTGCCGGGTCCTTGTCTGCGGGATGCTGGATGAGCGTTCCCGCTGTGCCCAGGGCTGCCACCGGCGAATGCGTCGTGAGGCAGTAGGAGGAGAGAATGACAGTGGTCCAGAGAGCCAGATGTTGACAGGCGGCCCCATCAGCATCGACTGGGAGGACTAGGACAACCCACCACCCGAGTCCTACTTCTGGCTGCCTATCTCCTTGGAATTCTCCCCTCGCCCTCTGAGAACATCAGCCGACACCCTAGAGCACAGCGCTGCTTTAAACCTTATACTGTGGGTTTAGACAAACTCCCAGAACGGACTCACTCTGACTCTAGCCCACTGTGTCGGGAAAGATCACCTCACTGATGACCAACCTGTCCCAGGTGGGGCTTCATCTTCCTAATGTGGAAAGCTGCGCTGTGCACCAAGAAAGCAGCTGACCCCATGGCCCCCATTTCTTTCCTGCAATAAAACACCTAGTGTTGGATGCAGTAGCCTGACTAAAATCAGAAGTTGGGTATAGTATTTCAAATTAGGAACTTAAAAAAATTAAATAGTTGCTTGAAATTATGACTTAAATACCCACTGACTCCTTAAATATGTAAACAATAATTATACCCTGAAATTTCCATTCAAAGACAGAGTAGTTATAGGGGATTTGGAAGTTTATCACTGTAAGTGTGTACTAAAAAAATACTATTTGGATTTTCTCCTGAACAATATTTTCCTCTGAGGTTTTTATGCTGTCCTAAATAAACTATTTTCAATTAATAAATGTTAATAAATTCACTAACTTGCATTTAAGTGGTTCAATGACTGAACTGTAGACAGAATTAAAATGTGGTACCATATGCCCTGTTATTTGGCATTCTATGCCCTCAGATTGGTAAGACAATAGAAAAGGGTATAAAACTATACCGTACTCTATTTTGTAGGTGCTTAATCAATTTTATTGAGATAAATATCCTAAACCACAAAGATTAATGTTATCTGCAGTTAAATCTGCTTTCTTAATATGCCAATTCATTTTATGGCTTTACATAAGATCAGAAAACAGTTTTTCTTCTTCTTTTTTTTTTTTAGAAACAACTGCAATGAACACTTCGTATTGGAACCAGTGAAATAATTAACAAAAGGAAGGGAAAGGAGAAAATGATGTAGATCGAAGATTGGCAAACTTTTTCTGTAAAGGGCCAAAGGGTAACTAGTTTAGGCTTCCTGGGCCATACAGGCCCTGTCACAACTACTCAACTCTGTTGTCCTAGCACAGGAACAGCCGTAAACAAATGTGAGCCTGGCTGCGTTCCAGTAAAACTTTACCAAAACAGGGGTTGGGCCTGATCTGGCCCATTGGCCTTCGTTTGTCAGTCCCTGACTTTAGTGGCCCTCAGGCCTCACAGTGCATCAGAATCACTGGGGGGGTGTTTTTAAAATACCAATACATAGGTACCACCCCCCACCCCCCTCCCAGAGATTCTTTGTTTTTTTAATGCTCCTCAGGTGACTCTAATCTGCAATCAGGGCTGAGAACCATAGTTTCGGGAATGGCTCTCAGTCTCTCACTCCCCTCAGTTTTCAGGGATTTTCCTAGCTGTCTTCAGTGGCAGTTTTTACCAAGTGCTTCTCATCTTAACAGGACACTAATACTGCTTAGTAATTGGGAATTTCAACAGGAATAGTTCAATGAAGGAAAAAAATGGAACCTTAGAGGCCTAACGCCATCTGACCTCTACCTCCATTGGCTTCAATCAGGTAAGCCTCTGACCTTGCCTTGTTCTTATCTCTTCAGCACCAGTGGGAATAACTGTTATCATTGATGGAATTTACCAGGTTGGGTTCTGTTCTCTTCTAAGTGAAATGGAAGCATATTGGTGATAATGGAATTCATTCATCTCTTTTCAAATTTTCTAAAAAGTACACTTTATTAAATGTGAGATGCTTACTGGCAACTGAAACATGGACCAGAGGAAAGTCATTGCCTCCCAAATGGTTGGACTCTCCAAAATTTCACTTATGAATATAATTATTAATTCCAGAAATTCTGGTATTTTAGTCTTCAAGAACTGAATTTCCAGGCAAATATGTCTTGGCTGGGGAGACCAGTGTTAAAGTGAAGCATAGTCTTCAAATCACTCCATGTCTTTTTTCCAATTCTCCTCAAACGATGACTCACTTTTCAGCTGTAGAATAGTGTTTCCTTTCTCCTGCTTTGCGGTATCCAAACTTTTGGAAAAAAGAATGAGACGCATCTGCCGTACTACCATCTCCCAGACAGACGGCTGTGGTGTCACTCAAAATGGGAAAGAAATCACCTCTTCCTCATAAGTCTTCTTTCTCCTCTTCTGCACAGATGCAGGCTGCCCGCTGACTGTTCATAAAGGGCCGGCAGCCCAAGGTCCATACAGTGTTGAACACAGTATCAGCCAGAGAATCACAGCCTACTTGAAAAAGATTAAGAGAAATATAAAGGTTAAGTCTAAGTAATTTTGAAGAGGCAGCGTATTTCCAAGGATAACATGATACCCAGAGGAAAGTAGAGGCAGTGATCCAAATACAGAATTAAAATGAAAAAATAGATTTAAGAGAAGCTTTTTCAGAGGAGCTTCTATCCAATCTAGTAAAGCAGAACACACTTTGGGATGCCCTCCTTTTATGGGCCTCCAGGTAGAAACCATGATTAGCAATCAGAATGCCCCACATCACTGTGCTCACTCCATGGAAAATTTACCTTTTTTTTTTTTCAGAATACTCCCTCAAATAACACTACTATGTTTCCTATAGCTTTCCCTATTCAAGTGTGGGGTGAATAACCAGGTTGCTAATATTTCGTGGAGGATTTTTACATCTGTATTCATCAGGGATATTGGCCTGTAATTTTATTTTCTTGTAATATCTTTATCTGGTTTTGGAATAGGGTAGTGCTGGCCTCTTAAAATACCTTTGGAAGTGTTCCCTCCTCGTCTGCTTTTTGAAAGAAGGATTGGTATTAATTCTTCTTTAAATGTTGAAGCCATTTAAATGGCTGACTAATTCTTTGAATGTTGAAGCCACTTTAAAAGTGAAGCCAAAAAAAAAAAAAAGAAAGTGAAGCCACCTGGTCCTAAATTTTTGTTTGTTGGGAGATTTTTGATTACTGATTCAATCTCCTTACTAGTAACAGTTCTGATCAGATTTTCTATTTCCTCATGATTCATTCTTGGTAGGTTGTATGTTTCTAGGAATTTATCCATTTCTTCTAGGCTGTCTAACTTGGTGTATAATTTTTCATGGTAGTCTTCTATGGTTCTTTGTATTTCTGTGATATTAGCTTTAGTGTTTCCTCTTTCACCTCTGATTTTATTTATTTGCATCCTCTTTTTTTTTTTCTTGGCCAACCTAGCTAAAGTTTTGTCTATTTTATCTATTTTATAAAACAGCTCTCAGTTTAACTGATCTTTTCTATTGTCCTTTTAGTCTCTATTTCATTTATTTCCACTCTGATCTTTCTTATTTCCTTCCTTCTACAAACTTTAGGCTTCATTTGCTTTTCTTTTTCTAGTTCTTTGAGGTTTAAAGTTAGGTTGTTGATGTGAGATCCTTCTTTTTTTTGATGTTGACATTTATTGCTATAAACTTCCCTCTTAGGACTGCTTTTACTGCTTCTCATAAGTCTTGGTGTGTTATATTCTCTTCTGATTTCTTCTTTGGCATATTGGTTGTTCAGTAGCATGTTGTTTAATCTCCACATTGTTCTCACCACTTCTATTCAATACTCTACTAGAAGTTCTAGCCAGGGCAATTGGCAAGAGAAAGAAAAGGCATCTAAATTGAAAAGGAAGACAATATGCAGATGACATTATCTTGTGTACAGAAAAGCCTAAGGAATCTACTAAAAATTTCTTGGAGGTAATAAATGAGTTCAGTAAGGTTGCAAGATAAAAGATCAGTATACAAAAATCAATTGTAGTTGTATACATTATCAGCAAATAATCTGAAAGTACAATTAAGAAAACAATTCCCTTTATAATAGCATCAAGGGATTTCCCTGGTGGCACAGTGGTTAAGAATCCGCCTGTCAGGGCTTCCCTGGTGGCGCAGTGGTTGAGAGTCTGCCTGCCGATGCAGGGGACATGGGTTCGTGTCCCGGTCTGGGAAGATCCCACATGCCGCGGAGCGGCTGGGCCCGTGAGCCATGGCCGCTGAGCCTGCACGTCCGGAGCCTGTGCTCCGCAACGGGAGAGGCCACAACAGTGAGAGGCCCGCGTACCACCAAAAAAAAAAAAAGAATCTGCCTGCCAGTGCAGGGGACACAGGTTCGATCCCTGGTCCAGGAAGATCCCACATGCTGTGGAGCAACTAAGCCCTTGTGCCACAACTACTGAGGCTGCATGCTGCAACTATTGGAGCTCACATGCCTAGAGCCCATGCTCTGCAACAAGAGAAGCCACTGCAATGAGAAGCATGCACACCACAATGAAGAGTAGCCCCCACTTGCTGCAACTAGAGAAAGCCTGCATGCAGCAACAAAGACACAACACAGCCAAAAAAAAAAAAAAAAAAGCATCAAAAAGGAAAAAATACTTAGGAACAAATTAAACAAAGGAGTATAAGACCTGTGCTGTGAAAACTATAAAACATTGTTGAAAGAAATTAAAGAAGACCCAAATAAGTGGAAAGACATTCATGTTCATCGAACAGAAAACATAATTTTGTTAAGGTGGCAATACTCCTCGGGACTTTCCTGGTGGTCCAGTGCAAAAGAATCATCCACCTTACAATGCAGGGGACGTGGGTTCGATCCCTGGTCAGGGAACTAAGATCCCACATGCTGCAAGGCACCTAAGCCCACACACCACAACTACTGACCTCGCACACCTCAACTAGAGAGCCTGCGTGCTGCAAACTACAGAGCCCACATGCTCTGGAACCCGTGTGCCACAACTACAGAGCCCATGCGCCCTGGAGCCTGCGCGCCACAACTAGAGATGAGAAAACCCACACGCCACAACTAGAGAGAAGCCTGTGCACCAGGACAAAGAGCCCACGCGCCACAATGAAAGATCCCGCATGCCTCAGCAAAGATCCTGTGTGCTGCAACTAAGACCCAAAGCAGCCAAAAATAAATAAAATGAATAATAAATAAATCTTTTAAAAAAAGATGGCAATACTCCTCAAATGGATTTACAGAGTCAACAAGAGTCCTATCAAAATGCCACCTGCCATTTCTTGAAGAAATTGACAAGCTGAACCTAAAATTCATATGGAAATGCAAAAGATCCAGAATATCTGAAGAAATCTTGAAAAAGAGCAAAGTTGAAGGACACTTCCTGATTTCAAACTTTACTACAAAATTACAATAATAGGAACAGTGTGGTACTGGCATAGATCAATGGAATAGAATTGAAAGTCTAGAAATAAACACTGCAATTATGGCAAATTGATTTTTGGCAAGGGTGCAAAGACAATTTATTGTGGAAAAGAATAGTCTCTTTCAACAAATGGTGCAGGACAAATGTAGGAAAGAATAGTCTTTTTCAACAAATGGTGTACGTCCACATGCAAAAGAATGAAGTTGGACCCCTTTCTTACACAAAAATTAACTAAAATGTATCATAGGTCTAAATATATGAGCTACAACAAAACTCTTAGAAGAAAACTTAGGAGTAAATCTTTGTGACCTTGAGTTAGGCTAAGCCTTTTTACATATGACACCAAAAGTACAAGAAAAATTTTTTAAAAGGATAAAATGGACTTAATCAAAATGTAAAACTTTTGGGCTGCAAATTATATCATCAAGAAAGTGAAAAATCAACTCATAAAATGAGAGAAAACATTTGCAAGTCATATATCTGATAAAAGATTTGCATCCAGAATATATACAAGAAGTCTTATGACTCAATAATAAAAAGACAAATAACACAATTTAAAAGGGGGCAAATGAATAGACATCTCTCCAAAGCAGTTATTTAATGGCCAATAAGCACATAAAAAGATGCTCAACATCATTAGCCATCAGGGAAATGCAAATCAAAACCACAATGAGATATAACTTCACACCTACTAGGGTCTGTAATAAGATAGATAATAACAAGTGTTGGCAAAGATGTGGAGAAATTGGAACCATAATACATTGCTGGTGGGAATGTGAAATGGCATAGCTGTTTTGGAAATCAGTTTGTTATAAAATTACCATATAACCCAGAAATTCCCCTCCTAGATATATATCCAAGAGAAATGAAAACATGTCACCACAAAAACTTGTACATAAATGTTCATACCAGAATTATTCATAATAGCCCAAAAGTGGAAACAACCCAAATGTCCATCAATTGATGAATGGATAGAGAAAACATATTATATCCATACGATGGAATGCTATTCAGCAATAAAAAGGAATGAAATACTGATACATGCTACAATATGGATAAACCTTGCCAAGTGAAAGAATCCAGTCACAGAAGACCACATATTTTATGATACCATTTATATGAATTGTCCAGAATAGGCAAATTTATAGAGGTAGAAAACAGACTAATGGTTGCCTAGAGCTAGCCAGGGGAACGATGTAGTGGGACTGCTAATGGCTCTAGAGTTTCTTTTTGGAGTGATGAAAATGTTCTAAAATTAATTGTGGGGCTGATTGCATAACTCTGTGAACATATTTTAAAAAGCATTTAAATGGTTGAACTTTATAGTATGTGAGTTATATCTCAATAAAACTGAACAACAACAACAAAATGAATGATCAGAGTATTTCAAGCAGAGGGAACTGAAGAGGCAGAAAGATTTGCGCCATCAACCCACATAGCTTGGAATAGCAGAAGTCAGGAAAGAAATCAGAAATAAGCAAGATGATGCTGGAGAGGTAGGCTAGGACTGAATCAGAAAGGGCTATGAATGTCATGCTAAGGACTTGGATTTAATCCTAAGGAAGAGGAACCTATTGAAGGACTTACATGGAGGGTGGAGATGATCAGATTCGTCTGGTATGAAAATATACCTGGTCTCTATGGGGTCAATAGATTGGATGGGACCCAGAGATTGGGTTAATCTGTAGTAACCAGGCAAGCGATCTATCAAAGAGATATTTAGGAGAAAGAATCAATAGGATGTTGCTTGGAGGGAGTAACTTGACCTGACCCTAGATTAGCAGCAGGCACTTTTTCCCCTTTTGTAGGTACAGATAGAATGATACTCCCTTTTACAGGGCCTAATTAATTATTCATATTTTCAAGCCCTCACACATTCACTTCAGGACGGCACTCTAGACATTGATCTATAACAAGATCCGAGATTCTTCCTGCAGCTGACTTTCTCGATGGCATGGGGCCAGCTCTTCATAAGCCTGAATTTCAAACTTCACCATCTAAAAATATACAATGCTAATACCTGGATGTAATGTTCGGGCTTCAGAAACTAAAGGATTACAACTTTTCCTAAGGTAAATTAGGAAAAAGAAATTACAGAATCAGTGCTAGAAATTAGGTAGGTAAGCAGTTGTTTGAAAATAATTATCCTCAAAGATATAGAGACCTTTACACAAAAAAGATAGATTTTTAAATTAAAATTCTTTCCCTGACGAGAACAAAATAAGAAAAAAAAAAAAAGGCTTAAACCCAAGTATGTAGTCCTATACGGAATAATTCCTGATATGGAAAATTATTTAACACTGGAATGGATCACGAAAGCCAGTTGGGCAACTCTTGCTCTGTCCTTAGAGGATAGATTTTATTTCTCTGGGAAGGCTTTGGTATGGCCCTGTCCATCAGGAGTGGTGCCAGCAGCTCCTGGGCAGGACAGCAAGAACTTTAGTGAAGGATTGCCCAGAATCTTCCTTCCCCCTTGCTTGCATTGGTCACAGGATAAAGAAAGATCAGTGAGCTCTGATGGTCTCTTTGAGTAAAAGGGCTCTGGCTACATTTCTGTGTGAAAACAGGAACAAAACTCCCTGCTCACGGGTAGATGCACTTAAGATTCCTACCTTCTATGTTGGAGACAAAGCCCAGACTCCGCTTAAGGTCAGAGCAGATAGAGTGGAGACACCATCGGAATTTTGCATCACAGCGATACTTGTTGGCACCGCAAGTGTCATAACAGACGTCCAGCTGGTTGCAGCACTTGGTCATTGCTGGAATGCCCAAGTCCATCTGAGGAAAAGTGAAGGAAGAAAAATGAAGGAAGAAAATGCCACGTTTAGACCAAGGACCTTAGGCAACCTTGCCTACCTTGTTCTCAAATTCCTGTTACAGATTCAGATCTATTCAGAAGCACCAATGACTGGAAAGAATACATCAGGTTGACAGTCACAGGATGCTAAGTTTTGATCATGATCTAGTTATTAGTTTAATAACTTTGAATGGCCCACTTTTCTTCTTTTTCTTTTGGGGTTTAGTAATTTTCAAATTCACAGGCCACTATAGTGCTAAAAATAGAAATCAGAAAGTTAGGCAAGAGGGCATAGCTTCAAGACTGGCAAATTCAACTAAAACCTATGCTATATGAGATTTTGTTTAAACAAAAGATTCCAAGTCTCAGAAGTATGAAAAATTAAGCCTCAGTTCATAAAGAGGTCACCAGCATTTATCAGGGATCCATCCCATGCAGCACTGTTTTAAGTTATGTGTATATGTGTTTGTATGTGTCGAGGAGCAGACTGGGGATAGAACATAGTTCCTGACCACAAGGGGACTATGATCAAACAACAAAGTAACACACACACACACACACACACACACACACACACACATTTATAAAGCATCCTAAACAATTACAAATGTGTCATAAACTAAGTTCATAGACTGCCACATGTAGAGTTACCAAACAGGAATTTTTTTGAAAGGATTATTAGAGATGATGGTAGACTTAAGATACAGCAGGTAAAGAAAGGAAATAATGAGCATATCATATATGAGCAAGTCAATTAGTTTGTTTGGTCTTTCAAGGGTCTTAGCAGGGTGATGTATTATATATTTTTATTTTATATATATATATATTTATTTATTTATATATTTTATTTTTTTAATTAAGGAGAAAGGCAAGTTGACAGATGGCCTTGACATCCAAAATAGCAAGTTAGATTTGATAAAGACTCTTGAGGAAGGAAGGGACATGATGCAATAAGTGATTAAAGAGGAGTAATCATTCTGTGGTTTATAAAACAGATGAGAACAGGGTGAGTTTAGACATGGATCTTTTTTTTTTTAACATCTTTATTGAAGTATAATTGCTTTACAATGGTGTGTTAGTTTCTGCTTTATAACAAAGTGAATCAGCTATACATATACATATATCCCCGTATCTCTTCCCTCTTGTGTCTCCCTCCCTCCCTCCCCATCCCACCCCTCTAGGTGGTCACAAAGCACAGAGCTAATCTCCCTGTGCTATGCGGCTGCTTCCCACTAGCTATCGGTTTTACATTTGGTAGTGTATATATGTCCATGCCACTCTCCCACTTTGTCCCAGCTTACCCTTCCCTCTCCCCGTGTCCTCAAGTCCATTCTCTAGTAGGTCTGCATCTTTACTCCCATCCTGCCCCTAGGTTCTTTTTTTTTTTTTAGATTCCTTATATATGTGTTAGCATACAGTATTGTTTTTCTCTTTCTAACTTACTTCACTCTGTATGACAGACTCTAGGTCCATCCACCTCACTACAGATAACTCAGTTTCATTTCTTTTTATGGCTGAGTAATATTCTATTGTATATATGTGCCACATCTTTATCCAGTCATCTGTCGATGGACAGTTAGGTTGCTTCCATTGACATGGATCTTTTGCAGTTCTTCTCATAATATAGACTTGGACTTGGATGGAAGCTGTGAAAATCTGGTTTCGAGGTATGGGTGGGGATTGATTAACCAGCTATCATAGATCCTTTCCTCTTGGGTCTCCTTAAGTGTTCTCTTGTTTGAACTTTTACTACAAGACCACCTAGAGCAGAATATGGACTTTGGTAGTTTAAAAGGCCCTTTTAAGCAAAAACCAAAACAAAGCATTATTACATTAAGAGATAATCTAACTCATTAGACTAGGCAAAGGCCTGGACTCAGCAATTTTGGGTAAATTCCCATCATCTGACACCTGAAGCAAGCTACTTTTCTTGCACCTCACCCCTAAACCTAAGAATACATCACAACAGAGGTAACAGAATTAGATGAGTATAGAGGCTATCATTCAATTCAACTCAATTGGAAATTCTTGAACTAGTTCTAAATAATATTTGTACCAGTAAACAAAATGACATTACTCCCAAAATAGAGTGCATACCACCTTCTTAGCTACTAAATTGATATCAAGTAAAAGATATTAGCCAAAAATACATTGTTTCTCTAATGTATATTTGGAAGGATTATCTTCTGTGTCCATTCACGTATTGATGATTGTGGACCAGGTTAGGCGTACAGCTGTGAAGGTTGTGCAGTGAACAAGAGTGTCGTATCTAAGGGGGCACCTTCCCACAAGACATCATAGATTTATATATTTATTAAGAAAAATATCCAGCCAGTGGCAGGCATTTCCTTTTCTTACAAAATCAGTATATTAAGCTTAGTTGGTTTTTTTTGGTTTTGGGGTTTTTTTTTGCGGTACGCGGGCCTCTCACTGTTGTGGCCTCTCCCGTTGCGGAGCACAGGCTCCGGACGCACAGGCTCAGCGTCCATGGCTCACGGGCCCAGCCGCTCTGCGGCATGTGGGATCTTCCCGGACTGGGGCACGAACCTGTGCCCCCTGCATCGGCAGGCGGACTCTCAACCACTGCGCCACCAGGGAAGCCCTAAGCTTAGTTTCTGACAAATGGAAGAAAACCATCTTGAGGAAAGGGAACTTTTTTTCAATTTGCACAAAAATGCCACATGGGTGAGCAGCATTTTAGTTAGAAGAATAAACATTATGCTGCTTAGAAAATTACTACAAAAATCTTTTGAACCAGCAGAAAAGTGAAGTTTAGCCTGATTAAGACACCAACTAAAGGCATAGCTAAACTATGATTTTAGATATGAAATCCTTCTACCTACATTTTACATGAAACCTCTTTTCTAAAGTGAAAAAGGTAAAAGGGCTTCCAAGGGGTCTTAAAAGAAATTAATTATTCCTTGTTTTTAGAGGAAGTCGACAGTTTGAGAAACAGTCAGAGGCAAAATGATAAATGTTTAGCCAGTGGCTGGTTGTGTGTATGGGCATGTGGGTGGATGGAGGTGTGTTTGCAGGTTCCCATAATGTTAATACTCCAAACATAGTTGATTTGATGGTACCGTCACCAAGTTAGCCGCTTGCAAAAGTGCTGAGGATACAGCAATCAGCCCTCACTGGTACTGATCAGTACCAGTTTGCTCCAGTACATCACTGGAAAGTCTCACCAATTTAAATAAGTCAAACTTGTCAGATGTATTTCAAATTAAGTTATGTTTGGTTCACTAAGGCTCAGCTGATATTTGCATTGGTGCTTTCAGTGTTCACTACACAATGGCTTTTCTGGGGGATAGCTGCCTCTAAGAAAAGGAAATCAGAAACTTTCTTTGAAAATGATCTCCCTTTCTCTGTATCCAATTTAAAATACTAATCATATTTCTCAATCATATTCCTTAAGTGTTGAGTTCCATCAGTGGTAACTCTTGGATTGGTTTTAGTTAAAACCAATCAACTAAGAAAACAATGGTGGTGTACATACACTTTCTGGTACCTTGAGACCCAGGAAATAGGAACTGCAGCCGTTGGGCTCCTGAGCCTTGTATCCAGGTCTGGGCATTGGTGCCTTTCCTAGCAGGGGAAAGAGAGGAAAGAAGTGGGAAGAACTGTTTAGAAATTAAGCATTTGGGAACATTCACCAAATAAAAATGATCTAAAAAGCATGTTCAGTTTTTCCTTTAAAAGTCACTGCTATATTCTTCAACTACAACAAAGTTAAATTGTTAAAGCAATAATAGAAATATTAAAAAGTACCAAATATTTGGAAATTAAAAGCCACCCTTCTAATAATAACATAGGTCAAAAAGAAATTTTAAGGGAATTAGGAAATAAACTGAATGAAAAGAAATACAAAGTATCAAAAATTATGTAATGCAGTTAAAGTAGTGATTAAAAGGAATTTTATAGCTTTAATCATCTATAGAAGGGGAATGATTGTAAATGGGGAGAAGGATTTTGGTTTTTGGCCCTGATGGAAATGTTTTAAAATTGGGTTGTGATGATATTGAGCAATTGTATTAATGTACTAAAATTTTTGAATTTTACCATAAAACAGATACATTTTATGATATGTAAATAAAACTAATAAATATTTGTTGACTACTAAAAAAAAAAAAAGTCACTGCTCCTGGGACTTCCCTGGTGGCACAGTGAAGAATCCGCCAGCCAATGCAGGGGACACAGGTTCAATCTCTGGTCCGGGAAGATCCCACGTGCTGCAGAGCAGCTAAGCCCGTGTGCCACAACTACTGAGCCTGGGCTCTAGAACCCGCAAATCACAACTACTGAGCCTGCGTGCCACAGCTACTGAAGCCCACACGCCTAGAGCCTGTGCTCCGCAACAAGAGAAGCCACCGCAGTGAGAAGCACGCGCACCGCAACGAAGAGTAGCCCCCGCTCGCCGCAACTAGAGAAAGCCCGCGGGCAGCAGCAAAGACCCAATGCAGCAGAAAATAAAATAAAGAAAATTTTTTTAAAAATTAAAAGAAAAAGTCACTGCTCCTCACCAGACTTAAATTAGGTGGTGATGATGATTATGATGATATCATAAAAGAGTAATAACCTTCAAACCAGGTTAGTGTTTTTCTCCGAATATTGAAGAATTTTATGAGCACTTATTTACTAACAATTCTAATATTTCTTACATGCACAACCTTGAAGATAAGGTCTGTGGCAAAACCAAACTAAAACTCAAGGTTTCTCATTCTTCTATCCACTGTAAGACCACATACTATGCACAAAGACCTGATCATACACTTAAGGGATCAGAATTAAAACAGTACCACAAACTTTTTTAGAATAACGTGAAGGAAATTTTGCAAGATTCCATAAATGCAGACAAAGCATTGTTGACCAAAGGGCAAAGAAAACACCCCACTGAAACATTTTAGGCATTTGTGTCACAGAACTAAGGCGAAACTATCCGAAAAGCTTTGGATTTCTTAGTTTCTCCTACTTGGCTTTTGGGTAATTTTATAATCTTGCAAATGCATACAGAGAAGCTTTGTCAGTGTGTCAAGGGTAGTCATTATAGATAAAGATAACTTTGACCTGAGATGACCTCAGGACAGTCATCTGCAGTTAGTATTTTTATCCCATTATCCAGATAAGGAATATGGGGCTAAGAGGTTTAGTGACTTGCCTGAGTCATATAGAAAGTGGGGGGAATTGGGATATAAATCCAGATATATCCTGTTTGTCTCCAAAGCCCATGTTCTTTCCCCAGTTCCTTTGCCTCGTGTAGGATATGCAAGACATAACAGAAGACGGAGGAAATAAGCTAAGAATTAATCCTCCAAGTGAGACACATGGCATTTTCTCTTTCTTTTCTTTAATCTTCTCCTGCCAGGTATTTTATTTTCAATTATTTTGTATTATGAAATATTTCAAAACTGAAGTCAGAGAAACAAATACCCATGTACCCACTACACAAACACAATGAATGTTAACTTGCCAAACATGCTGTATTTCTTCTGTTTAATTAAATGGTGTAAGTACAGTCGAAGCCCCTTTGCACCCCATCTTTCTGTTTTAATTTTTAGGTAGGAAGTCTATGCTTTAGAGCCCTCCCTCCTCATTATTCTTAAAAACTGCCTTCATTACTCTTGGACATTTACTCTTGCATATGAATTTGAGAGTCAAATTAGTCTACATGAGACATGTAGATTATGTCTACAAGAGATGAAATGAGGATTTGTATTTAAAATACATTGAATTTATAGATTAATTTGGAGACAACTGACTTTCTTATAATATTCTGGATTCCCAAACATGGGCCTAATATAGCTTTCCATTTACTTAGGTCTTCCTTTATGTCTTTCAACAGAGTGTTATAATTTTCTCCATATATTTATTATACCTCCTACATACTGTATTATTCAGATGCTTAAACAAGATAGGATATCTCATCAAGATCCAGAATTAAGGCTCAGAAGGCTGGAATGATAAATCTGACCTTTTCTGGAACCCAGGCTGCTTCTAGCCTTCAGCTCTACCAGCCCTGGAATTTAGCCCTGACTCTCATGGTCCAAGATGGAGCTTCAGCCAACACACCCATATTACAAGCAGCAGGATGGAAGAAGGAGGTGGAAAGGTCAGAGCTCCTCTCTTTAATAAACACACTCCAGAATGTTACACACATCACTTCATCTTACTTCCCTTTGGCCAGACCTTAATCAAATGGCAACACCTGGTTGCAAAGGTGGGCTAGGAAATGAAGTTTTTCTTCAATGGAGGCAGCCATGAGCCCTGCTGGAAGTTGGGAGGAGGGCTTATGAATGTAGAAAAGGGGGACAATAAGCAGTCTCTTCCACGGTCTGTTTGGGTATTTGTTGCTGTGGTACAACATGTGTATATGATGGTGTTTCAAGGTGGCCCTCAGTGATCCCCATTTCCTGGTATTCATAATCTTGTGTATTGTCCTAGGGTTGGTCTGTGTGATCAACAGAATATGGCAGAAGTGGAGCCATGTTGCTTCCAAGATTACATTATAAAAGACTACAACTTCTAGGAAGGGTAAGCTGGGACGAAGCGAGAGCAGCATTGACATATATACACTACCAAATGTAAAATAGGTAGCTAGTGGGAAGCAGCCGCATAGCACAGGGAGATCAGCTAGGTGCTTTGTGACCACCTAGAGGGGTGGGATAGGGAGGGTGGGAGGGAGACGCAAGAGGGAGGGGATATGGGGATATATGTATACATATGGCTGATTCACTTTGTTATACAGCAGAAACTAACACAACATTGTAACACAATTATACTCCAATAAAGATGTCAAAAAAAAAAAAGGCTACAACTTCTGTCATGGAAAGGTCCATTGGTAAAAAACTAAAGCTTCCTGCTAACAGCCACATGAGTTTGGAAGGAGATCTCCAGCTTCAGTCATATCTTCAGAGACTAATATCAACAGGCAGTGTGACTACAACTTTATGAGAAACTCAGAGCCAGAAACACCCAGCAGAGCCCCTAGATTCCTGACCCTCAGAAACTGTGTGATACAATAAATGTTTGTTATTTTCTGCTGCTAAGTTTGGGGGTCACCTGCTACTCAACAATACTTAACTATTGCAGTTGCCATTATGATTTGCATCTCTTTTTCATTACATTTTTTTCTACGACAGCTCTATTGAGATGTAATTAATATATTATACGTTCACCCGTTTAATGTGTGTAATTCAATGGGTTTTAGCTTTTCACAGAGTTGTGAGACCATCACCACAATCTAATTTTAGAACATTTTTATCATCCCCGTACCCATCTTTAGCAGTCACGCTCCATCTTTCACAGTTCATCCATATTATTTTTATGGCTGAATAATATTCCATTCTCTGGATGTACCACAGTTTGTTTATTCATCCACCATCGATGGAGGTGGTGGTCATTTCCATCTTTCGGCTATTGTGAAGAGTGCTGCTATGAATAATTGTGTACAAGTATTTGTTTGAATATCTGTTTTCAGTTCTTTTGGGTGTACATACCCGAGGAGTGGAATTGCTGGGTCACATAGTAATTCTGTTTAACTTTTTGAGGAACTATCAGAAAGGCTTTCTTCAGCAGCTGTACCATTTTGCATTCCCACCAGAAATGCACAAAAATTCCAGTTTCCTCAATCCCCACAGTTTCACTACAACGTATCTATAGGTGGACTGTGTATCCTTACTCCACTTGGAATAATCTGAAGACTCGGGTGTCTTTCACCTCTGGAGAATTCACAGCCCTTGTCTGAATTTTTTATTTTCTTCATTATAGTTTCTCCTTCTGGGCCTCTTATACTGAATGGTGATTCTTTTTAATCCTGTCCTTCATATATCTTAATCTCTCTTTCATATTTTCTATCTTTTTCTTTCTGTACTGAATTTTTACTAGCTTCATCAAATTTATTTTCCATTTTACTAATTACCTCTAGGTTGACTAACTGCTAGGTTATCTGCTATGTAACCCATCCACTGAGTTTTTTTCTTCTGATGACTATAATTTTCATTTCTTGGAGTTCTATGTAAATGTTCTTTAAATCTGTGTATTCATTTTCATTGAGTTCTGTTTTTTAATTGTGTTTTCTATTGTTTCTTTTATTTCTTTAATAATTTCAAATGTTGTTATTTTTTTATTATCTCCCTTCCTTGGGATGCCGTTTCATTTTTTGACGTCTACTGACTCTCCCGCATGGTGGATTATCTTTTCGAATGGTACGTAACTGTTTTCGGGAGGGCTTGTTTTTCTAAATGAATTCCTGTGCCCTGTGTCACATACTACAGAGTAGTCCCTAACTGCTTTTGCTGTGGCTCTAGGAGTCCCAAGATAAGTGAGACACATGTCTTTATGTTAATTTCTCAGCTTGGGATACTCACACCAGGCCAGCTGTATAGATTCAGATTCCTCACCTATGCATATTGCATGCTTCAAGTAGTGATTTTTTTTGTTTTGGCTGCATTGAGTCTTCATTGCTGTGTGTAGGCCTTTTCTAGTTGCAGCAAGCAGGGGCTACTCTTCCTTGCAGTACGCAGGCTTCTCATTGCGGTGGCTTCTCTGGTTGCGGACCACAGGCTCTAGGTGCGTGGGCTTCAGTAGTTGTGGCTCACGGGCTCTAGAGCGCAGGCTCAGTAGTCGTGGTGCACAGGCTTAGTTGCTCCACAGCATGTGGGATCTTCGTGGACCAGGGCTCGAACCCATGTCCCCTGCATTGGCAGGTGGATTCTTAACCACTGAGCCACTAGGGAAGCCCAGGTAGTGATTTTTCTTAGTGGATGTTCTTTATTCCTCCTCCAAGCTCCAGCCCCAGGTGGACAGAAAGCATTCTTGCTACTTCTTGGAATGTTGGATAATCCAGTAATCTAATCCCTTTTAAACAGACTAGACAGTTTCTCAGGCTCTAAGCTTTATGCAGACTGTTCAGTTCCAACTTCCCAATTCTTAGAGGTGAAATTTACTTTTCCTCTCTCTGTATGAGCAATAAAGCCCATTCCTCAGCCCCTGGAGTCTATATATGTGCCAGACTGACACCCCCAAGGGCCATGGCAGCATCAGCTCCTGCTACCACTTTGGCTTTTTGTTTCCCCTTCATTTCTAGAACTTGAAGTTTTCCCTTTATTTCATTCTAGGTTGAGTGTGTGTTTTTTGTTTTAATATTTTATTTCCACCCTGTCTTTCTTGTTATTTGTAATGGAGAGGTCCTGTACTTGTTGACACAGAGTCCACCAACCTACCAGTAATCCCTGCATTACTTTTCAAAGGTCTTGAGAAATATAACTTAGCATTGATACTCTACTAACCTGCCGTGTGTGTGTGTGTGTGTGTGTGTGTGTGTGTGTGTGTGTGTGTAGCACTGGGAATAGGGGAATGGGTAAAGTGTATTAAATAATATTAGTAATCAAATTACACATATGAAAATAATCACACTATGTCATACAATTAAAGCGTATTGTCTCTTGGAGGTGAGACTATGGTGATTTTATTTTTTCTTCAGATTGTTCTTTTACAAATGTTCTACCTATACTAGCTTTATAGAAATCAGGGAAAAAATTTCAATGAAGAAACAAATGTCTAAATTTGATGGTGAAATTTAGCTCTTTAATAATTTCGCTGATAAAGGGCTTTTGCAGCAGACTCAGTTCAGTTTCCTGAGTTACCCTCTGCCATTTTTGCAGTAGGTAACTCACAGAAGATAAAACTCTGATATTCCAGTTTGAAAGTTAATGGGACACCAACTATAGATACGTCCCACCTGGCCTGATATTGTGGGACACCAACTATAGATACGTCCCACCTGGCCTGATATTGATGACAGGTTTTTTTTTTAATATTTTACGAAAGCTGTAGAAATTCTGTTTGAAGCTTGAATTAAAAGTTCTAAGAAAAAAAGTGATGGTTTGAGTCCAGGCAGAAATAAGGTACTATATCCTCATATTACAGTTGGAGCAGATTTGAGTTGTGTTGAGTCTTTTCAGTTTGATGTTTTGAGTCTAAGCATCAATAATGTACAATGTCCACAAACTAATTTTATTTTTTGGTTTTGGCTATTTATAGGAGTGGGAGGCTGACCATCTGATCTTCTGGATGAGGGCTTGGCAAACACTGGCCCAAGTCCAGCCCATTGCCTGTTCTTGTATAACCTGCCAGATAAAAATGATTTTTATATTTTTAAATGATTGGGGGAAAAGTCAAAACAAGATAATATTGTGTGACATATGAAAATTATTTGAAATTAAAACTTTAGTGCTCACCAGAAAGTTCTTTTTCAGAACACAGCAACACTCATTCCTTACGTATTAGCTACAGCTGCTTTCACGGAAAAAAGAGCCGAATGTTGTTAATAACCTTCATGTGAGGATGGTCTTTTAAGCAAGACAAAAAATGCAGAAGCTATAAAGAAAAGGACTGATAGACTGGTTCTTAGGAAAATTTAAAACTTCTGCATAAAGTGAAACGCCACAAAACACTTAAAAGACAAATGAGGGAGTTAGGCATGAAACCCGAAAGTTCTACCCGCAGGAAGGTCCGCTACCTCCTGGGCCCCACCGTTTTTCTCTCTGTTTTGTCACTGAAAACAACAGTAAAACTGTCTGGCAGTTTTATCACCCAGGCCAAGGGTTAAACCTCTTAGGAGGGTGTGGCCCTTCTCCCCACCCAGCTGGTTCCCGCAGAAGTGGCTCTGTGTGCTCCACTAGAGGTCTGCCTAGGAGTCCAAGGGCCATATTTGAAGGGCACATCCTGCTTCCTGCCAGAAACCCTCAAATACAGCATGAGGAACACAACAAGGGAACAAAACAGAACTGTGACAATTTAACTGAAGCAATAAACTCTATTTCAGTCACTAAAACAGATTAAGTTACTGCATGAGGTAAGGCGAGCGACTTGTCCTGGTTTGCCTGGGACCATCCTTGTTTTAGTACTTAAAGTCCCACGTTCCAGGAATGCGCACCCCTTCCCTCCATCACCGGCAAACCTGGACATTTCCTCACCCTTCTCGAGAACAACCATTGCCCTCTAAGCCAGTAGCTGTTTTCTTTTTTGGGGCCCCAGGTCCTCTAAGAATCTGATGAAGGCTGTGAATTGTTTGTCTAGAAAAATGTATAAATTCACAGGTTCATAAAATTTTGCTCTAAGATTTCAAACAGATAAAAATTCTCCTGAAAATAAGAATGCTGATATTTAAGGATACCTTTCTTCCTAGAACTAAACCCAAGAAGAAAATCATCATGAGGTCCTTTTATCAAAGTGTGACGGTGTGGTTGATAGCTTAAATCATGATTTACAAGACACAGAAACTCTGCGTCACAGACCTTCATAAAGGCACAGAACACCTAAATCATCATTTGATGATTTCTTCCAGAAGCTGAGAGGATGTTGTCCAGCCACTGGGATTTCATGTTTTTTAATTTTATTTTGAAAGGGAATCTGAAGAATCCGAATGCATAGTTAACCTGTTCACCAGATTTTCTCATAACATTTATAAAATTTGTTTGGTATCTGCCATGTTCCATACGGCACTAATTCTTTATATATATTATCTTTAATTCTTACAACAATCTTGTAAGGTAGGTATTATTAACATTAGTTATAAACATGAGGAAACAAAGGTTGAGAGACATAACTTGCCCAAGGTCATCAGCAATGAGATTCCCCAACCCCCACCCCCACCCCCAGTACAAACCCCTGATTTTTCCATTACTAGTATTTCTCAAAGTCTGGTTCGAGGACCACGTGTGCAGTTCCTAGCACAGACCTACTGAATCAGAATCCCTGAGGTGGGAGAGGGAATCGTGTTCACATCAGTGCAGACCCCTTAACCCAGCTGTACCATATATGCTATTGATCCATGCTGAATCTCGTTATATTTACAGCCCGATCATTTGGCAAGTTCAGATGTGTGTTGACCTGAAAACGAATTGTAGATACAAGAAGTGTGGAAAGCAATATTGATACGCTAGCGTAGGCTAGCAGGATACAAATATACCTTTGTCTGTCCGAACAATCTATGGGCTGAATGACCCCTTAAATAGTGCTCTCTACCTTGGTCACACTTTGCAATCACCTGGGAAACGTTAAAAAGAACGATGTCTAGGTCCAACCCATGGGGATTCCCATTTAATTGATTTGGGCAGCAGGCATTTTTTAAAGCCTCCCCCAGGTGATTCTAAGTGCAGAGCAAGGTAGGAACCACTGTTTTAAGCAGTGGTAAGTACCTACCAAATGGCAATTTTTTTTTCTTGTAGACTGTTGCTAAATTGTTCCTTCTGACAAAAAAAAAAAAAATTGCAGTTTTTAAAGCAGTTTTTTCCTCAAAGCGTGGTCCCAGGACCACCAGCAGCAGGATCACCTGTGAACGCTTAAGAATGCAAATTTTCTGGTCCCACCCCAGACCTACCCAATCAGTATAAGAGGGGTGAGGGCCAGCAGTCTGTTTAAACAAGCCCTTCAGAGGATTTGCAGCACAGCAAGTTTCTTTTAAAGAAAGGGAAGCCTTGTGCACAAGAAGTGTATCACAAAGCAAACAGAGACTCAGTTAGTTATTAGACGTTATCTGTTCAAAAGCCTGCTTGATCCACAATCAACTTGAGAAGAAGTTCTGTACTGCTTGGGCACAGCCTCCAGGTTCTTGGCTCTGCTGCGTTCCAGAGGTAACAAGGCTTACCCCCCTATTTCCTACGTGTTTTTCAGACCCCTGGTCGGACAGGTCCTGTTTTGTAGAGTGAGTGGAGTTATTTGTGTTCCTGCAATCTCTCTGTCGACTATTCTCATCCCCCACCCGTGGCTGCTGCATCGACTGACCCAGGTGCAACCAAAATTTGCTAAAATCTTTTAATGCTGTTTTGCTAGAGAAAAAGAGGGTCTGGTTCTCGTTTCCCTTAAAAAAAAAAAAAAGCCTGCTGTTATCTATTTGCTAAGCCACAGACCTAAGTCTTGTGTTGCCTCCAGGAAGGAAAATAGCACCAGTGTTGATCAAATATCTGAAGTGAGTTAACCCTTTCCTGCCCCATCCATGCAAACTAGGTGAGAACAGTCCCTGTGACAAGGCATCTCTGCATTAGTCTAACACACCTTAGACAAAGACATTGCTAGCGGTACAGGTGGGTCCTAGCACAGATTTACCCTATGGAATCTTCACAGAGACGCTGTAGCTTCCTTTTTTCAACATTCCCCTCTGAGATGAAAGCTTCTGTGCTGTAAAACTTGGTTCTGGAGGATTAACCATGGTCTCTTAGTCACTCCCCGTTTATAAGGAAGGGATTTCCCCCGCTCAAAGGTTAAAAAAGGGACTGTGAGACTGATTGGGTGAGTCCAGCAAGTGTGTAGCTCTTTTGAGTCTCTCTCCAAGCTGAGTTTTATCTGTTGAGTGTCTGGAGAAAATATTTCTCAAGTGTTTTCCTGCTAGGCTCAACTCACCATTTTCATCTCTTAATCCCACGATGAAACATCTGATAACCTAAACAGTGACGCAAATGCTGAATGAGGTTGTGTATGCTTTCAGAAATACCTTCATTTGCGTTTGAAGTTACCCTTTGCCTCCCAGCTGCAAGGTCCAGGGCTCCACGTTCTGCTCCCGTTACACTGAATTCCAGTGCAAGGTGAAGGAAGAACGGGCCACAGGGTCTGCTCTTTTGCAGCCAGACCTGCACGCAGGCTCCCATGTACCCTCTTTACAACTCAGGTGAGGTAGTGCTCCTACCCATTCAGTTCCACATCCCCAGGCCTGCTTGGGGCCTGCTCCCTGGTGGACAGAGGCAGCTGGCAGACACCCATCCTACCCACCAAAGGACTGTCACTGCTGACTGAGGCAGGGACAGCTCTCTTGGGGGGGGTGGTGGTTAGGCAAATTGATCAGAGATTGACAGATCTGGAAGGAAGGTGTGAACTGCATTCAGGGGGAGAGGCGAATCCATTTCCAAGCTAGGAGCAGAGTAACTGAGGAAGCGCAGAGTTTTCTGGCAGAATTTTCCCTGAATGTTCAGCTGAGTTTCCATCCCTAGGAACACCTCCCAAAGACATCTCTTATTCTTTCTCCCCACCCTTGCCACCTTTTCCTAAGTACCTACCTGCCTCACAATAAACCCATTAAATTGTCCCCAGGGAAACAATTCTCGCAAAACTCCTTGGAATAGGTTTGCCAGATAAAACACAGGAAGCTCAGTGAAATTTGTATTTCAGATAAACAACCAGTAATTTGTCACTATAATTGTGTCCCAAATATCTCACATATCTTAACAAAGTCTTGGTTGTTTATTTGAAATTCAAATTTCATTGGGTGTCCTATATTTTTAGTTGCTGAATCTGGCACCCCTCTAAGAGGTGGATCACAGGAAAAAGTGCATGACAGATTGTGGCCCTGCTCAAGCTCTTCACAGGTCCCCCAGTGACAGTCTCACCGGAAGAGAGACCGTGCACTCACCATATCGGCATCTGTACTGACAGACTCCATTTTTCCCTCCCAGCAGTTCCAGAAAGGAATCGAAGTAGCTGTTGACAGATTCAAAGCTGCCCCGGATGTGCCGAAGGCCCCAGTCTGAATAGGACTCCTCTGCGTCAGGGCTGGTGTCACTCTGAGCCAGGCCACCCCCCAGGCTGAGCCACAAAATCAAGAAGCTAGTGGCCAGCGTCATCCTGTAGCCAGGTAGGTACTGAGGTCCCTCCTCAAACCCCAGCCAGTGTCCCAGGAAGTCTGGGTACACGGCCCACCGGCCAGATGCCAAGCAAGACTGGGAAAGGAATTATCTGGAGCACTCAGTCTGTGTGTTCCCCAGAGGTGGACTTTAACACAGCTATGGAGGTTGGGATGAGATCAGGGCAATTAGAAAGGGCAAAGGTTAGGCAGTAGGAGGGCCTAATCTGAGGGATGGCCAGTGAGGGAGAGAACACTTCAGAGCGGATTCCCCAGCCCTGGAGCAGGGGGATGTTAGCCAACTTTTCAGAGGCATGAGTTGTGGAGCAATTGGAATTCTACCCCCAACCAGCTGGTTAACCTATGGGTTAGTTACAAGTTTGGTCCCCTAGGACAGGCCTCTTGACACAAAGGACGTAGCCGCACCCCTAAGCCAGTCACCTACGTATGGTAACTAGGGAGATGCAGGAAGATGTGTAAAGGACTCAGGAAGCCCCCCGTGATGGCGGGTCAACAGTGTCACCTGTACCAGTGGTCCGGGTATTGACAGAGTTTGCTCTAAGTGTGCGTGATGGGAGGGTTCAGATTTAGGACCCCAGCTTCTGCGTCGGTCAGTGCTTGGCTCTCAGTCCTCTAATCTGGCAGAGCTCCTCATCAAAGCCATCCTAGTGCTGGGGCATTTTTGCCTCTGTATTTACAGCAGTATTTTTATTTACACTCAGCAGCGTCTGGTATCTACAGATTGCCCTGAGATAGAGCTGGGGGAACTCAGCGCTCTTAGTATTGTTCTTCCATTGAGTTGCTTAAAAGTCAGAGAGTTTATCAGAAACACTATTTGAAATTTTAGACTTTAAAAGTGTTGACCGGGGGCTTCCCTGGTGGCGCAGTGGTTGGGGGTCCGCCTGCCGGTGCGGGGGACGTGGGTTCGTGCCCTGGTCCGGGAAGATCCCTAAAAAAAAAAAAAGTGTTGACCGAAGTCTAGTGTTTTGGCATCATCTTCAGTTTATACTTTGCTTTTTTAGTCATGCGAAGAAATAAATTCCATCCATGAAATCACTAAGCTAAAAAACGATGGCTTTATGGACCAAATGAGTTACTTAGCTTCTCTCTCAAAAGTCTGGAAAGCCCCAGAGAAAATAATGAATTAAATTTCTTCCTTTTAGATAAGAAATATATTTGTCTAAAGACTCAGACTCCAGGAAGGGTAGTAGTTATAAAATATATCATATGAACAGCAACAATGCCACCAATATTTTAAAGTACCTACAATTTTTAAAACCACTGTGTGTGTGTGTATATATTTTTTTAAATTTCACATCAATTCTACAAAGGAGGGTAAATACCATTCCCATTTGAGAGGTGAGAAAACTGAGATACAAAGTTTAAATGACTCAGTCAAAGATAAACAGGCTATTAAGGATAAGAGCTGAGGGTCAGAACCAGCTATTACATAATCTGGGGCGCCTAGTCAAAATGAAAATGCAGAGCTCCTTCTCAAAAAGCAGGGAAAAAGTGCCATTAAGGGACCTAAAATACAAAGTTTTCCTTTAAAAATGTTTTATTATGTTATCACTGTTGTAAAATATAATTGGGTAATAGTGATAGCTGAGTAACAATTTTTGGTGTCATAATTTTATATAATACGATGTGTAATACTTTATTAATATATGATGTCATGATTGATCATTTTTCTGACTTGCTTTTCTGTAAATTCATCTATTAGGTCATCAAAATTTATACTTTTAATAACTTCATTTTCAATTCATACAGTTGAAAGCAATGTCAATTGCTCTTGGCAAATTCAAGGTCACAAATAATATTTGATAATCTTTAATTTTGAGAAGGCTCTGCTGATCCAGCTCTTACTGGAGCTAGTAATAGTATTTTTCCCCCATTTCTTGATACCTTAAAATTTTTTGTAATTGCAGTAAACTATTCATACTTACCATTTTAACTATTTGTAAATGGACAGTGCAGTGTCTTTAAGTACATTAGGTACATTCACAATGTTGTTCAGCTGTCGTCACTTCACATCTCCAGAAATTTTTTATCATCCCAGATTGAAACTCTATGCGTATAAAACAATAATTCCCCATTCTCCTTTTCCTTCAGCCTCTGGCAACCACTATTCTCCTTTCTGTCCATATGAATTTGTCTATACAAGGTACCTCATAGAAATGGCTCATACAATATTTGTCCTTTTGTGTCTGGCTTGTTTCAGTGAGCATAACGTTGTCAGGTTTCATCCATGCTGAAGTATGTGTCAGTACTCATTATTGTGAATAATGCTGCTGTGAAATTAGTATACAAATACCTGTTTGAGTCCCTACTTTCAATTCTTTTGGGTACATACCTAGAATTGGATTTGCTAGATCATATGGTAA
Organism: Orcinus orca; assembly: GCF_937001465.1. Lineage (NCBI taxonomy): Eukaryota > Metazoa > Chordata > Mammalia > Artiodactyla > Delphinidae > Orcinus > Orcinus orca. The sequence continues at coordinate 30,996,584 of NC_064572.1, forward strand.
TTCTACATTTAACTTTTTGAGGAATCATCATATTGTTTTCCACTGTGGCTGCACCAGTTACATTGCCCCCAGCAATGCACAGGGTTCCAATTTCTCCACATCCTTACCAATGCTTGTTATTTTCCTTTTTTTTGACAACAGCCATCCTAATGGGTATGATGTAGTATCTCATTGCCGTTTTGATTTGCATTCTCTAATGATTAGTGATATTGAGCACCTTTTCAGGAGCTTTTTGGTCATTTGTATGTCATCGTTGGAGAAGTGTGTATTCAAGTCCCTCTTTGCCTAGTTTTTTTCCTCAGTGTTATTGAGATATAACTGGAATATAACATTATGTAAATTTAAGGTATACAACATGATGATTTGATACTTATATATATTGTGCAAGGATTACCACAGTAGGGTTAGTTAACACCTCCATCACTTCACATAATTATCATTCCTTTTTGTGGTGGGAACATTTAAGATCAATTTTCTTAGCAACTTTCAAATATATATAATAAAATGTTGTGAACTGTAGTCAATGTGCTATAGACTACATCCTCAGAACTTTAAAAAAAATTTTTATTGGAGTCTAGTTGATTTACAGTGTGTTAGTTTCAGGTGTACAGCAAAGTGAATGAGACATATATATATACATATATATATATATATATATACACACACATACTTTTTCAGATTTAAAAAAAATTTATTGGAGTATAGTTGATTTACAATGTTGTGTTAGTTCAGCTGTACAGCAAAGTGATTCAGTTATACAGATACATATATTCATTCTTTTTCAGATTCAGTTCCCATATAGGTTATTACAGAATATTGAGTAGAGTTCCTTGTGCTATACAGTAGGTCCTTGTTGGTTATCTATTTTATATATAGTAGTGTATGTATGTTAATCACAAGCTCCTAATTTATCCCTCCCCCTCCACGTTTCCTCTTTGGTAACCATAAGTTTGTTTTCAAAATGTGTGAATCTGTTTCTGTTTTGTAAATAAGTTCATTTATATCATTTTTTTAAAATTAGATTCCACATATGAATGAAATCACATGATATTTGTCTTTCTGTGTCTGACTGACTTTACTCAGTATGACAATCTGTAGGTCCATCCCTGTTGCTGCAAATGGCATTATTTTGTTCTATTTTTTTTTGACAGTCGTAGTCTAACCAAGTTTATTTTTTTATTTTTATTTTTTTAACATCTTTATTGGAGTATAATTACTTTACAATGGTGTGTTAGTTTCTGCTTTATAACAAAGTGAATCAGTTATACATATACATATGTTCCCATATCTCTTCCCTCTTGCGTCTCCCTCCCTCCCTCCCACCCTCCCTATCCCACCCCTCTAGGTGGTCACAAAGAACTGAGCTGATCTCCCTGTGCTATGCAGCTGCTTCCCACTAGCTATCTATTTTACATTTGGTAGTGTATATATGTCCATGCCACTCTCTCAGTTTGTCACAGCTTACCCTTCCCCCTCCCCATCCTCAAGTCCATTCTCCAGTAGGTCTGTGTCTTTATTCCCGTCTTACCCTTAGGTTCTTCATGACCTTTTTTTCCCTTAGATTCCATATATATGTGTTAGCATACGGTATTTGTTTTTCTCTTTCTGACTTACTTCACTCTGTATGACAGACTCTAGGTCTACCCACCTCACTACAAATAACTCAATTTCTTTTCTTTTCATGGCTGAGTAATATTCCATTGTACATATGTACATCTTCTTTATCCATTCCTCTGTTGATGAATATTTAGGTTGCTTCCATGTCTCGGCTACTGTTCTCCATAGTGGCTCCACCAATTTATATTCCCACCAACAGTGTAGGAGGGTTCCCTTTTCTCCACACCATCTCCAGCATTTATTGTTTGTAGATTTTTTGATGATGGCCATTCTGACCAGTGTGAGGTGAAACCTCATTGTAGTTTTGATTTGCGTTTCTCTAATAATTAGTGATGTTGAGCATATTTTCATGTGCTTTTTGGCCATCTGTATGTCTTCTTTGGAGACATGTCTATTTAGATCTTCCCATTTTTTGATAGGGTTGTTTGTTTTTTTGATATTGAGCTGCATGAACTGTTTGTATATTTTGGAGATTAATCCCATGTCACTTGCATCATTTGCAAATATTTTCTCCCATTCTATGGGCTGTCTTTTCATTTTGTTTATGGTTTCCTTTTCTGCGCAAAAGCTGTTACATTTAATTAGGTCCCATTTGGGTTTTTTTCTGTTTGTTTTTATTTTCATTATAATGTAGGAGGTGGATCAAAAAAGATATTGCTGTGACTTATGTCAGAGAGTGTTCTGCCTATGTTTTCCTCTAAGAGTTTTATAGTATCCATCCTTACTTTTAGTTCTTTAATCTATTTTGAATTTATTTTTGTGTGTAGTGTTAGGGAGTGTTCTAATTTCATTCTTTTACATGTAGCTGTCAGTTTTCCCAGCACCACTTATTGAAGAGATTGTCTTTTCTCCATTGTATTAGGTTGGCCTAGAAGTTCCTTTGGTTTTTAAGTTAAAATAAAAGACCTTTTTTTCATTTTAACCAAGAACTTTATTGAACAATGTATTCACCGTTTTTTCCCACTACCTTCTGCCGTTTTTCAGGCAACTTCATAATTCCATCTTCCCAAAACTTTTTATCTTTTTGAGCAAAGAACCATTCCAGATGCCTTTAGAGTCTTCCAGGGAATTGAATCTTTTCCATTAAGAGAATTTTGTAAAGACCAAAATAAATGGAAATCCGAAGGTGCAATGTCTGGTGAATATGGCAGATGAACCAGAATTTCCCAGCCAAGCTGTGACAGTTTTTGCCTGGTCATCAAAGAAACATGCGGTCTTTCGTCATCCTGTTGGAAGATTATGCGTTTTCTGTTGGCTAATTTCGGATGCTTTCATGAGTGCTGCTTTCAGTTGGTCTAATTGGGAGCAGTGCTTGTTGGAATTAATCATTTGGTTTTCCAGAAGGAACTTATAATAGAGGACTCCTTTCCAATCCCACCATGTACACAACATCACCTTCTTTGGATGAAGACTGGCTTTTGGTGTGGTTGCTTGTGGTTCATTTTGCTTGCCCCACGATCTCTTCTGTTCCACATTATTGAACAGTATCCACTTTTCATCATCCATCACAATTTGCTTTAAAAACGGAAGATTTTCGTTACATTTAAGTAGAGAATCGCATGCAGAAATACGGGCAAGAGGTTTTTTTCGCTTAACTTATGTGAACACAAACATCAAAGCCATTAACATAACGAAGCTTGTGCAAATGATTTGGATATTTTGAGTATGTCGGCTATCTCCTGCATGGTATAACATTGATTGTTCTCAATTAATGTCTTGGTTTGATCACTATCAACTTCAACTTGTCTACCTGACCGTGGAGCATCGTCCAGCCAGAAATCTCCAACACAAAACTTCACAAACCACTTTTGAAACGTTCGATCCATCCCAGCGCCTTCTCTATACACTGCACAAATCTTTTCTTGCATTTCAGTTGCGTTTTTACCTTCCTTGAAATAGTAAAAGCATAATATATGGAAACTGTTGTGTTTTTTCTTCCATCTTCAATATTAAAATTCACCAAATTTAAGGTTTTTTAAAAATGCATGCTGATATGATACCTGTCACAATACAGTCTAATAAAATTGTTTCAAATGAAGTTAAAAACAACTAAGCACTACTAGAGTAATCGTATGGAAAAAACCTGAATGAACTTTTTGGCCAATCTAGTATATTCTTGCCTCCTTTGTCATAGATTAGGTAATCATAGGTGCATGGGTTTATCTCTGGACTTTCTATCCTGTTCCATTGACCCATATTTCTGTTTTTGTTCCAGTACCATACTGTTTTGATTACTATATCTTTGTAGTATAGTCTGAAGTCAGGGAGCCTGATTCCTCCAGCTCTGTTTTTCTTTCTCAAAATTTCTTTTGCTATTGAGGATCTTTTGTGTTTCCATACAAATTGTAAAATTTTTTGTTCTAATTCTGTTAAAAATGCCATTGGTAATTCAATAGGGATTGCATTGAATCTGTAGAATGCTTTGGGTCATTTTCACAGTATTGATTCTTCCAATCTAAGAACATGGTATATCTCTCCACCTGTTTGTGTCATCTTTTATTTCTTTCGTCAGTATCTTATAGTTTTCTGAGTCCAGGTTTTTTGCCTCCTTAGGTAGGTTTATTCCTAGGTATTTTATTCTTTTTGATGCAATGGTAAATGGGATTGTTTCCTTAATTTCTTTTTCTGACCTTTTGTTGTTAGTGTAGAGGAATGCAAGAGATTTCTGTGTATTAATTTTGTATCCTGCAACTTTACCAAATTCACTGATGATCTGTAGTAGTTTTCTGGTAACATCTTTAGGATTTTCTATGTATAGCATCGTGTCATCTGCAAACAGTGGCCATTTTACTTCTTCTTTTCCAATTTGGATTCCTTTTATTTCTTTTTCTTCTGTGATTGCCGTGGCTAGGACTTCAAAAACTATGTTGAATAATAGTGGCAACAGTAGACAGCCTCATCTCTTTCCTGTTCTTAGAGGAAATGCTTTCAGGTTTTCACCATTGAGAATGATGTTTGCTGTGGGTTCGTCATATATGACCTTTATTATGTTGAGGTAGGTTCTCTCTGTGCCCACTTACTGGAGAGTTTTTATCAGAAATGGGTGTTGAATTTTGTCAAAGACCTTTTCTGCATCTATTGGGATGATCATATGGTTTTTATTCTTCAATTTGTTAGTATGGTGTATCACATTGATTGATTTGCATATATTGAAGAATCCTTGCATCCCTGGGATAAATCCCACTTAAATCATGGTGTATGATCCTTTTAATGTGTTGTTGGATTCTGCTTGCTAGTATTTTGTTGAGGATTTTTTGCGTCTGTGTTCATTAGTGATATTGGCCTATAATTTTCTTTTCTTTTCTTTTTTTTTTTTTTTGCGGTACACGGGCCTCTCACTGTTGTGGCCTCTCCCATTGCATAGCACATGCTCCGGACGCACAGGCTTAACAGCCATGGCTCATGGGCCCAGCCGCTCCACAGCATGTGGGATCTTCCCGGACCGGGGCACGAACCCATGTCCCCTGCTTCAGCAGGAGGACTCTCAACCACTGCGCCACCAGGGAAGCCCAATTTTCTTTTTTTGTGATATCTTTGTCTGGTTCTTGTATCAGGATTTTGGTGACCTCATAGAATGAGCTTGGGAGTGTTCCTTCCTCTGCAATATTTTGCAATAATTTCAGAAGTGTAGGTGTTAACTCTTCTCTAAATGTATGGTAGAATTCGCCTGTGAAGCATCTGGTCCTGGACTTCTGTTTGTTGGAAGATTTTTAATCACAGTTTCAATTTTGGTGCTTGTGATTGGTCTGTTCATATTTTCTATTTCTTCCCAGTTCAGTCTTGGAAGGTTGCAGCTGTCTAAGAATTTGTCCTCTTCTTCTAGGTTGTCCATTTTATTGGCATATAGTTGCTTGTAGTAGTCGCTTATGATCTTTTGTATTTCTGTGGTGTCCGTTATAACTTCTTTTTCATTTCTAATTTTATTGATTTGAGCTGTCTCCTTTTTTTCTTGATAAGTCTGGCTAAAGGTTTATCAATTTTGTTTATCTTTTCATAGAACCAGCTTTTAGTTTCACTGATCTATTGTTTTCTTCATCTCTATTTCATTTATTTCTGCTCTGATCTTTATGATTTCTTTCCTTCTAACTTTGGGTTTTGTTTGTTCTTCTTTCTCTGTTTGCTTTTGGTGTAAGGTTAGGTTGTTTATTTGAGATTTTTCTTATTTCCTGAGGTAAGATTGTTTTACTATAAACTTCCCTCTTTGCTGCATCCCATAGGTTTGGATCATTGTATTTTTGTTGTCATTAGTCTCTAGGTATTTTTTGATGTCCTCTTTGATTTCTTCAGTGACCCATTGGTTGTTTAGTCTCCACGTGTTTGTGTTTTCTACAGTTTTTTTTCCTGTAATTTATTTCTTATCTCATAGTGTTTTGGTTGGAAAAGATGCTTGATAGTGATTTCAGTTTTCTTAAATTTATTGAGGCTTGCTTTATGGTCCAGCATATGATCTATGAGGAGAATGTTGTGTGTGCACTTGAAAAGAATGTGTATTCTGCTGCTTTCGGATGGAATGCTCTGTAAGTATCAATTAAGTCCATCTGGTTTAAGGTGTCATTTAAGTCCTCTGTTTCCTTATGGATTTTCTATCTGGATGATGTGTCCATTGGTGTAAGTGGGGTGTTAGGGTCCTCCACTATTACTGTGTTACTGTCATTTTCCCCTTTTATGGCTGTTAACATTTGCCTTATATATTGAGGTGCTCCTATGTAGGGTGCATATATATTTACAATTGTTATATCTTCTTCTTGGATTGATCCCTTGATCATTATGTAGTGTCCTTCTTTGTCTCTTGTAAGAGTCTATTTTAAAGTCTATTTTGTCTGATATGAGAATTGCTACTCCAGCTTTCTTTTGATTTCCATTTGCATGGACTATCTTTTTCCATCCCCTTGCTTTCAGTCTGTGTGTGTCCCTAGGTCTGAAGTGGGTCTCTTGCAGACAGCATATATATGGGTCTTGTTTTTGTATCCATTCAGCCAGTCTATGTCTTTTGGTTGGAGCACTTAATCCACTTACATTTAAGGTAATTATCAATATGTATGTTCCTATTGCCGTTTTCTTAATTGTTTTGGATTTGTTTTTGTAGGTTTTTTTTTCTTCCCTTCCTCTTTTGTTATCTTTTGTGATTTGATGACTATCTTTATTGTTGTGTTTGGGTTGCTTTTTCTTTTTTGTGTGTGTATCTATTGTAGTTTTTTGGTTTGCAGTTCCCATGAGGTTTTATATTTATATATAAATATATGGTTGTTTTAAGTTGCTGGTCTCTTTCCCTTCTAGAGAAGTTCCTTTAGCATGTGTTGCAAAGCTGGTTTGGTGGTGCTGAATTCTCTTAGCTTTTGCTTGTCTGTAAAGTTTTTGATATTTCTGTCGAATCTGAATGAGAGCCTTGCTGGAATAGAGTATTCTTGGTTGTAGTCTTTCCCCTTTCATCACTTTAACTATATCACGCTGCTCCCTTCTGCCCTCTAGAGTTTCTGCTGAAAACTCAGCTGATAACTTTATGGGGATTCCCTTGTATGTTGTTTGTTTCTTTTCCCTTGTTGCTTTTAATATTTTTTCTTTGTACTTAATTTTTGTCAGTTTGATTATATGTTTCTCAGCATGTTCCTCCGTGGGTTTATTCTGTATGGGAATCTCTGCACTTCCTTGACTTGAGAGAATGTGTCCTTCCTCATGTTAGGGAAGTTTTTGGCTATAATCTCTGCAAATATTTTCTCAGGCCCTTTCCCTTTCTCTTCTCTTTCTGGGATCCCTATAATGCAAATGTTGGTGCATTGAATATTGTCACAGAGGTCTCTGAGACTGTCCTCATTTCCTTTCATTCTTTTTTCTTTATTCTGTTCTGTGACAGTGATTTCCACCACTATGTCTTCCAGCTCACTTATTCGTTCTTCTTCCACAGTTATTCTGCTATTGATTCCTTCTAGTGTATTTTTCATTTCAGTTATTGTATTGTTCATCTGTTTATTTGTTCTTTAAATCTTCAAGCTCCTTATTAAACATTTCTTGTACATTCTCAGTCTACACCTCCATTCTTTTCCGAGATTTTGGATCATCTTTACTATCATTACTCTGAATTCTTTTTCAGATAGATTGTCTATCTCCTTTTCATTTAGTTGTTCTCAGGGGTTTTTATCTTGTTCCTTCATCTACAACATATTTCTCTAACTTTCTGTGTTTGTGGTCTCCTTTCTGCAGGCTGCAGAGTCGTAGTTCCTCTTCTGGTGTCTGCCCCCTGGTGGGTGGAGCTGGGTTTTGTCCCTCTGGTGGTCAAGGCTGTGTTAAGGGGTGTGTTTTGGGGTGGCTGTGAGCTCAGTATGACTTTAGGCAGCCTGTCTGCTGATGGGTGGGGCTGTGTTCCTATCTTGTTGGTTGTTTGGCCTGAGGAGTTCCAGTGTTGGAGCCTGCAGGTTGTTGGGTGGGGCCCAGTCGCTATATTGTTTCTCTTTCTTTTATCTTTTATCTCTCTGAGACACAGTAGTCCATGGAATCCAGAATTATATTATCACAACCCAACTTCCTTTTGTTCAGGTGGAACACATTGCAGTTCTTTTTCTTTTCCTTTGTGCTCAGTGTAGTTTCACTTGCTTAAGGGCACTACATCCAGAGGCCTGTCACCTGGCTCTTCAGAACAGAGTTCCTGGTGTGAAATGGCTCTGTCAACACCTCAGTTCAAGAACTTACTCACTTAGTAACTGAAAGTTTGTATTCTTTGACTGACATCGCCCCAATTTTCCCAGCCCTCAACCCCTGGCAACCACTTTTCTATTCTCCGTTTCTGAGTTTTGCATTTTTAGATTCCACATACAAGTGATATCATAAAGTGTATGTCTTTCTCTTTTTGACTTATTTCACTTAACATAATGCCCTCAGGGTCTATCCATGTTGTGGCAAATGGCAGGATTTCTTTCTTTCTCATGGCTGCATATATATAATTTTTTATTAGGATGTTTCCACATACTGGCTGTTGTGAATAATGCTATAGTGAACATGGGGATGCAGATATCTCTTTGATCATGATTATATTTCCTTGGATATATGCCCAGAAGTGGGATTGCTAATCATATGGTAGTTCTACTTTTAACTTTTTGTGGAACCTCTATACTGTTCTCCATAGTGGCTGAACAAATTTATTTACCCACCAACAGTGCATAAGGGTCTCCCTTTCTCTATATCCTTGCCCACACTTAACTCTTGTCTTTTTTTTCTTTTTTCTTTTTTTGCGGTACATGGGCCTCTCACTGTTGCAGAGCACAGGCTCTGAGGCTCTGAGGCCATAGCTCACGGGCCCAGCCGCTCCGCGGCACATGGGATCTTCCTGGACCGGGGGAAGAACCCGTGTCCCCTGCATTGGCAGATGGACTCTCAACTACTGCGCCACCAGGGAAGCCCTAACTCTTGTCTTTTTGATGATAGCCATTCTGACAGGTGTGAGTTTATCTCATAGTAATTTTGATTTGCATTTTCCTGATGATTAGTTATGTTGAAAATCTTTTCATATGCCTGTCGGCCATCTGTATATTGTTTTTGGAAAAATGTCTATTCAAGTTGTCTATCCATTCTTTAATCTGTTTAGGTGTTCTTGTTACTGAGTTATATGAGTTCCTTGTATATTTTGGATAGTAAACCCTTATCAGATACATGATTTGTAAATATTTTCTCCCATTCTGTAGGTTGCCTTTTTATTGTGTTGATCATTTTCTTTGCTGTTCAGAGCTTTTTAGTTTGATGTAGTCCCACTTGTTTATTTTTGCATTTGTTGCCTTTGCTTTTGGTGTCAAATCCAAAAATATCACCAAGACCAGTTTCAAGGAGCTTACTACCTGTATTTTCTTCTAGGAGGTTTATGCTTTCAGGTTTTAGGCTCAAGGCTTTAATCCATTTTGAGTTGATTTTTGTGTATGGTGTAAGATAGTGGTTCAGTTTCATTATTTCGAATGTGGCTATACAGTTTTCCTAGCACCATTTACTGAAGAGACTGCCCTTTCCCCATTATATATTCTTGACTCCTTTGTTGCAAATTAATTGATCATATATATGGGGGTTCATGTCTAGGCTCTCTATTCTGTTCCATTGATCTATGTGTCTGTTTTTATGCCAATCCTATACTGTTTTGATAACTGTAGCTTTGTAATATAGCTTGGAATCAGAAAATGTGATGCCTCCAGCATTGGTCTTCTGTCTCAAGATTGCTTTGGCTTTTCAGGTCTGTTTTGATTCTATACAAAATTTAGGATTGTTTGTACTCTTTCTGTGTAAAATGCCATTGGAATTTTCATAGAGACTGTGTTGAATCTAGAGGTCTCTTTGCATAGTATGGACATTTTAACAACATTTATCCTTCCCATTCATGACCATGGAATATCTTTCCATTTATTTATGTCATCTTCAATTTCTTTCATCAGTGTCTTTCAGGTTTCAGTGTATAGATCTTTCACTGCCTTGGTTAAATTTATTCCTAGGTATTTTATTCTTTTTGATGCAATTGTAAATGAGTTTGTTTTCTTAATTACTCTGATAGTTTGTTATTAGCACATAGAAAGGCAACATCTTTGTACATTGATTTTTGTATCCTATAAATTTACTGGATTTGTCTTTAGTTTTCATAGTTTTTTTGTGGAGTCTGTAGGAGTTTCTACATATAGTATCACATCATCTGCAAATATTGACAGTTTTACTTCCTCCTTTCCAATTTGGATGCCATTATTTCATTTTCTTGCCTAATTGCTCTGGCTAGGACTTCCAATGCTATGTTAATAAAAGTGGTAATAGTCAGCATCCTTGTCTTACTCTTAATCTTAGAGGAAAGCTTTCAGATTTTCTCCATTGAGTATGATGTTAGCTATGGGTTTGTTGTATGTGGCCTTTATTATGTTGAGGTACATTCCCTCTGTACCCATTTTGTTGAGAGTTTTTAATCATAAATGGTTGTTGGGTTTTGTCAACTGTTTTTCTATATTTATTGAGATGGTTATATGATATTCATCCTTCATTCTGTCAATATGCTGTATCACATTGCTTGATTTGCAGATATCTAACCATCCTTTCATCTCTGGAATAAATCCCACTTGATCATGGTGTATGATCCTTTTGTTTTGAGGTTTAAAAGGATGCTAGATTTCACATTTATTTCTGCTGAAATGAAGAAATAATGAAGGCAACTCCTTCTAGGTTAATGCAAGAGACAGCATTACAAATCAATATATGTCATCAACAGATAAAAGACACATGTCTCTGGTTAATCAAAATTCAATTTTTGTAAGCAAAAACCCCCCAGCAAATTCAAAGCAAACGTTTTTTCTACAATTTTTCATTTACACCTGATTAGCCACCTATTTTTTCTTACATATGAAAGTTTTAAAATGGCATGACTGATATTGTCATTAAGTGGTATCAGAGAATCAGTTTTTGTCAACAGATTAAACATTTGATTCCAGCTTCTGAGTAATTATATATTTCTTCTTTTTCTTTTTTTATTGAAGTATAATTGACTTAAAATATTATGTTAGTCTCACTTGTACAACATAGTGATTTGATATTCTTATACATTACAAAATGATCACTATGATAAGTCTGGTTACCATACAAAGTTATTACAATATTATTGACTTTATTCCCCATGTTGTACATTTCATCTCCGTGACTCATTTATTTTTGTAACTGGATGCTTGTGTCTCTTTATCTCCCTTACCTTTTTCACTCATAGCCTTACCCCCTCCCCTCTGGCAACCACCTGTTTGTTCTCTGTATCCATGACTCTGTTTCCATTTTGTTATGTCTGTTCATTTGTTTTGTTTTTTAGATTCTACATATAAGTGAAAGCATATGATATTTGTCTTTTTCTGTCTGATTTAAATTTTACTTAGTATAAATACCCTCTAGGTCCATCTTTCTTGTCTCAAATGGCAAGATTTCATTCTTTTTTTGTGACTGACTAATAGTCCATTGTGTGTGTGTATATATACACACACATACTACCTCTTCTTTATCCATTCATCTGTACATTGACACTTAGGTTGCTTCCACATCTTAGCTATTGTAAATAATGTTCACACAGTGAACATAGGGTTGCATATATTTTCAAATTAGTGATTTTGTTTTCTTTAGAAAAATTCCCAGAAGTAGAATTGGTGGATTGTATGGTAGTTTTATTTTTAATTTTTTTAGGAACTGTTGTACTCTTTTTCATAGTGGCTGTACCAATTTACATTCCCACCAACAGTGCACAAGAGTTCCCTTTTCTCCACATCCTTGCCAACACTTGTTATTTGTTGTCTTTTTGATAATAGCCATTCTGATAGGTGTGAGATGATATCTCATTATGGTTTTGATTTACATTTCCCTGATGAGTGATGTTGAACATCTTTTCATGTGTCTGTTGACCATCTGTATGTCTTCTTTGGAAAAGTGTCTATTCAGGGTCTCTGCTCATTTTTGTTTGTTTTTCTCTGCCCTTTTTTTTTTTTTTTTTTTCCGGTACGCGGGCCTCTCACTGTTGTGGCCTCTCCCGTTGCGGAGGACAGGCTCCGGACGCACAGGCTCAGTGGCCATGGCTCACGGGCCCAGCTGCTCCGCAGCATGTGGGATCTTCCCGGACCGGGGCATGAACCCGAGTCCCCTGCATCAGCAGGCGGACTCTCAACCACTGCGCCACCAGGGAAGCCCTCTCTGCCCATTTTTTAAATCACGTTGTCTGGGTTTTTTTGTTTGTTTTTTATTTTGATGTTGAGTTGTATGACTTCTTTGTATATTTTGGATATTAACCCTTATAAGATAAATCATTTGCAAATATCTTCTCCCATTTAGTAGGGTGCCTTTTTGTTTTGTTCATAGTTCCCTTTGCTGTGCAAAAGATTTTTAGTTTAATATAGTCCCATTTGTTTATTGTGCTTTTGTTTCCTTTGTCTGAGGAGACATATCCAAAAAATATTGCTAAGACTGATGTCAGAGAGCATACTGCCTATATTTTCCTTTAAGCATTTTATGTTTTCAGGTCTTACCTTTGAATCTAGTTCATTCTGAGTTTATTTTTGTGTGATACAGTGTAAGAAAGTAGTTCAGTTTGATTCTTTGCACGTAGCTGTCCAGTTTTCCCAGCAACATTTATTAAAGAAGCTGTCTTTTCCCAGCTTCCTTTGTTGTAGATTAATTGACCATATAATGTGGGTTTATTTCTAGGCTCTCTATTTTGTTCCACTCATCTGTGTCTGTTTTTGTGCCAGTACCACACTGTTTTGTTTACTGTAGCTATGTAGCATAGTTTGAAATCAGGGACAGTGATGTCTCCACCTCTGTTCTTTCTCAAAATTATTTTGCCTATTTGAGATCTTTTCTGTTTTCATACAAATTTCAGAGTTACTTGCTCTAGTTCCATGAAAAATGCCATTTGTATTTTGATAGGAATTGCACTGAATCTGTAGATTGCCTTGGGTAGTATGGTCATTTTAACAATATTAATTCTTCCAATCCATGTGCATTTGCTTGTGTCATTTTGAATTTCTTGCATCATTGTACGATCATTTTCTGAATACAAGCCTTATACCTTATTGGTTAGATTTATTCCTAGGTATTTTATTCTTTTTTGCACAATTGTAAATGGAATTGTTTTCTTAACTCCTCTGATAGTTGTTGTTAGGGTATAGAAATGCAACAGATTTCTGTATTTTAATTTAACATCCTGCAACATTACTGAATTCATTTATTCTATTTTTTTTTGGTGGTGTCTTTAAGATTTTTTTATATATATAGTATCATGTCATCTGCAAACAATGACAGTTTTACATCTTTCTTTCCAATTTGGATTCCTTTTGTTTCTTTTTCTTTTCTGATTGCTATGACTAGAATTTCCAATACTATGTTGAATAAAAGTGGTCATAGTGGGCATCCTTGTCTTGTTCCTAATCCTAGAGGAAATGCTTTCAGCTTTTCACCCTTGAGTATGATGTTGGCTGTATGCTTGTCACACGTAGACTTTATTATGTTGAGGTATGTTCCCTCTATACTCACTTTGTTAAGAGGTTTTTTTTTTTTATGATAAATGGGTGTTCAATTTTGTCAGAAGCTTTTTTTTGCATCTGTTGAGATGATCATGTGATTTCTATTCTTCGATTTGTTGATGTGATGTATCACATTGATTTTTGTGTGTGTGTATATGGGGCCATCCTTGCATTTCTGGAATAAATGCTACTTGATCATGGTGTATGATCCTTTTAGTGTATTGTTGAATTTGGTTTGCTAATATTTTGTTGAGGATTTTTGTGTCTATGTTCGTCAGTGTTACTGGACTGTAGTTTTCTTTTTTGGGGGTGTCTTTGTCTGGTTTTGGTATCAGGGTGATGCTGGCCTCATAGGATGAGTTTGGAAGTATTCCTTCTTCTTCAGTTTTTTTGGAATAGTTTAAGAAGGATATGTGTGAACTCTTCTTTAAATATTTGACAGAATTTACCTGTGAATCTGTCTGGTCTAGGACTTTTGTTAGGAGTTTTGTGTTTTGTTTTTGTTTTTTTATTACTGGTTTATTTTCATTATTGGTAATCAATCTCTTCATATTTTGTTTCATCCTGATTCAGTCTTGGGAGATTGTGTGTTTCTAGGAGTTGATCTGTTTCTTCTAGATTGTCCATTTTATTGATATATAATTGTTTGTGGTAGTCTTTTATGATCCTCTGTATTTCTATGGTTTGGTTATAACTTCTTCTCTTCCATTTCTGATTTTATTTATTTGGGACCTCTCTTTTTCTTCATGAGTTTGGCTAAAGGTTTATCAGTTTTGCTTATATTTTCAAATAACTAGTTCTTAGTTTCATTAATCATTATTATTATTATTATTTTTAGACTCAGATTCATTTATTTCTGCTCTGATATTTATTATTTTTTTCCTTCTACTAACTTTGAGTTTTGTTTTTTCTTCTTTTTCTAGTTCATTTAGGTGTAAAGTTAGATTGTTAATTGGAGATTTTTCTTGTTTCCTGAGGTAGGCTAATACTGCTATAAACTGTCCTTTTAGAATTGCTTTTGCTGCATCCTATAGATTTTTGGATCATTGTTTCTACTTTCATTTGTTTCTGAGTATTTTTTTAATTTCCTCTTTGATTTCTTCAATGACACATTGGTTGTTTAGTAGCATATATTTTAGCCTCCACATGCTTGTTTTTTGCAAATTTTTTCTTGTAGTTTATTTCCAGTCTCATAGTGTCATGGCCAGAAAAGACGCTTGATATGATTTCAATTTTCTTAAATTTACTGCGACTTTTATTGTGGCTGAGTATGTGATCTATCGTGGAGAATGTTCCATGCCCATTTGAAAAGAATGTGTTTTCTGCTGCTTTTTGAAGGAATGTTCTGTGTGTGTGTGTGTATATATATATATATATATATATATATATATATATATGTATATATATATAGAGAGAGAGAGAGAGAGAGAGAGAGTTCATCTGATCTAAGCTGTTGTTTAAGGCCTGTGTTTCCTTATTGATTTTCTGTCCAGATGATCTGTCCATTCATGTAAGTGGGGTGTTACAGTCCACTATTATTATTATGTTACTATCAATTTCTCCCTTTTGGTTTGTTAATATTTGCTTTATGTATGTAGGTGCTCCTATATTGAGTGCATATAAATTTACAATTGTTATATCTTCTTGTAGGATTTATTACTTTATCATTATGTAATATCCTTTGTCTCCTGTTACATTCTTTGTTTTAACGTTTATTTTGTCTCATTGATACCCCAGATTTCTTTTCATTTCCATTTATGCCAAAGGATGGAATACCTTTTTCCATCCCCCTCACTTTCTGTGTGTGTCTTCAGATCTGAAGTGAGTCTCTAGGCAGCATATATATGGGTCTTGTTTTTGTATCCATTCGGCCACTCTGTGTTTTTGATTGGAGCATTTAGTTCACTTACCTTTAAAGCAATTATTGCTAGGTATATACTTATTGCCATTTTGTTAATTCTTTTCTGGTTGTTTTTGTATTTTTCTTTCGTTTCTTCATCTGTTGCTCTCTGTGATTTGACTATCTTTAGTGTTATGTTTGGATTCCTTTGTCTTTTGTGTGTATGTATCTATTATATATTTTTGGTTTGTGGTTACCATGAGCTTCAAATATAAAAGTATAACTATATATAAAAATATATATGGTTATCTTAAGTTCAAACACATTCTAACAACACTGCAATTTTACTCCTTCCTCCCAACACACACACATTTGGCATAATTTTTTTTTTTTTTTTTTTTTTTTTTTTGTGGTATGAAGGCCTCTCACTGTTGTGGCCTCTCCCGTTGCGGAGCACAGGCTCCGGATGCGCAGGCCCAGCGGCCATGGCTCACGGGCCCAGCTGCTCCGCGGCATGTGGGATCCTCCCAGACTGGGGCACAAACCCGTGTCCCCTGCATTGGCAGGTGGATTCTTAACCACTGCGCCACCAGGGAAGTCCTACCTTGAACTCTTTATTGGATAGATTCCTTATTTCCACTTAGTTCTTCTTCTGGGGTTTTGTCTTGTTCCTTCATGTGGAAAATATTCTTCTGTCTATTCATTTTGCCTAGTTATCTGTATATTTCTATATATTATGTAGGTCAGTTACTTTTCCTGATCTTAGAAAAGTAGCCTTATGTAGATGTCCTATGGGGCCCAGCAGCACACTCGCCTCTTGTTTCCAGGGCTGTACACTCTAGGGTGCCCCCTATATGGGCTGCATGGGCCCTTCTGTTGTGGTGAGGCCAACTAATGTGGGAGTCCTGGTAGGCATGGCTGGCCCCAGGTCTGGTTGGCTGCCAGGCCCTGACTCATGCAGTGGCTGCCAGATCACTGGTGGGTGGGGTCAAGTTCATAGGCATAGTTCAGGTGCCTATGTGGCCTGGAGGGCCCTGCGGTTGGTGATGGCCTGCTGGGCAGGTGCCACGACAGCTGGCTTCCCAGTATGTGTAGTCATAGGGCTGGTTTCAGCCTGCTGTTGGGTGGGGCCATGTCCCAGCATGGCTGGTTGTATAGTCAAGGGAATCACAGGGCTGGTGCCAGCCTGTTGGTGGATGTGTAAGCCCCTGGCGCTAATAGGCTACAGAGAGGACTCCAAAATGGAGCTTACCAGCACAAGCATCCTTGTAGTAGAATAAGCTCCCCCCCAAATGGTGCTATGTCCCCAGAGGGAGCTCCAGTTGGCTCCTGAATCTCAGATGCTCTCCAAGATCAGTAAGTGGGTCTGACCCAGGCTCCTTTCAAATTACTGCCTCTGCACTGGAACTCAGAGTGTGTGTGATTATATGCATGCCCTTTAAGAGCAGAGTCTCTGCTTTGTACAGCCCTCTGGCTTTCCTATACACAAGCTCCACTGGCCTTCAAAGCAGGACATTCTTGGGGCTTGTTTTCTTGGTGAAGGACCCCCAGGCTACAGAGCAGAGCATGGGGCTCGGTCTCCCCACTCATCAAGGAGAACTTCTGCAGTTGTGATTATCCTCTCATTTGTGGTCGCCTGCCCTGGGGATGTGGTGATTATCCTCCCATTTGTGGTCACCTACTCTGGGGATGTTGGTCTTGACTATACTAAATCATCTTGTAGTGCCTTATTTATATATTTAGTTGTGGAAAATCTTTTCTGCTAGGCCTCAGGTCATTCTTATAGATAGTTGCTCTGTAGATAGCTGTAATTTTCCTGTGCCTGTGGGAGTAAGTGTGCTCAGGGTCTTCCTACTCTGCCATCTTGGCCACACCTCCCTGGTGTATGATCCTTTTAATGTATTGTTGAATTCTGTCTGCTGATACTTTGTTGAGGATTTTTTGCATCTATATTCATCAGGGATATTGGCCAGTACTGTTATTTTCTTGTAGTGTTCTTGTCTGTTTTTGGTATCACGGTAATACTGGCCTTGTAAAATGAGTTTGGAAGTGTTTCCTCCTCTTTGATTTTTTGGAAGAGTTTGAGAAGGATTGACATTAATTCTTCATTAAATGTTTGGTAGAATTCACCAATGAAGCTATCTGGTCCTGGATTTTTGTTGCGGGGTTTTCGACTAATTATTCAATCTCCAACTAGTAACTGTTTGGGTTTTTTTTTTTCATATTCTCTATTTCTTCCTGATTCAGTTTTGGTAGATTGTATGTTTTAAGAATTTATCAATTTCTTCTAGGTTGTCCAATTTGTTGGTGAATAATTGTTGGTAGTAGTCTCTTATGATCCTTTGTATTTCTATGGTATCAGTTGTAACATCTCTTTCCTCTCTAATTTTATTTGAGTCCTCTCTTTGTTTCTAGGTGAATCCAGCTAAAGATTTGGCAATTTTGTTATCTTTTAAAAAAAAAACAGCCCTTAATTTTAGTGATCTTTTCTGTAGTCTTTCTAGTCTGTATTTCATTCATTTCCATTTTGATCTTTGTTTCCTTCCTTCTACTAATTTTGGGCTTTCTTTGTTCTTTTTCTAGTTCCTTGAAGTATAAAGTTAGTTTGTTTATTTGCAATCTATCTTATTTCTTAGTGTAGGCATTTATCACTATGAACTTCCCTCATAGAACTTCTTTTGCTTCATTACATAATTTTGGTATGTTGTATTGCCATTTTCGTTTTTCTCAAGGTATTTTTAAAATTTCACTTTTGACTTATTCCTTGACCCATTGGTTCTTCAGTAGCATGTTTAATCCCCACATATTTATGAATTTTTCAGTTTTGTTCTTGTAATTGATTTCCAGTTATACCATTCATGTCAGAAAAAATGCTTGATCTGATTTCAATATTCTTAAAATTATTAAGATGTATTTTTTTGCCTAATATATGTTATATCCTAGATATGTGCACTTTGAGGAAAATATGCATTGTTACTTTGGGGTGGAATGTTCTGTATATATCTATTAAGTTCCTTTAATTTAATGTATCATTTCAGGGTGAAGATCTGTTCACATTGAAAGAGTTTGGTGACCTATGAGCTTCATGAACTTGGATATCCAAATCTCTCTTCAGATTTGGGAAGTTCTCAGCCATTATTTCAGGGTTTTTAATTAATTAATTAATTATTTTGGCTGCGTTGGATCTTCGTTGCTGTGCACAGGCTTTCTCTAGTTGTGGCGAGCGGGGGTTACTCTTCGTTGCGGTGCGCGGGCTTCTCATTGCAGTGGCTTCTCTTGATGCAGAGCATGGGCTCTAGCTGCGTGGGCTTCAGTAGTTGCAGCGCGCAGGCTCAGTAGTTGCGACATGTATGCCCTAGAGTGTGCAGGTTTCAGTAGTTGCAGCGCGTGGGCTCCAGGGTGCACGGGCTTGAGTAGTTGTGGCACATGGGCTCAGTAGCTGTGGCTCGGGGGCTCTACAGTGTGGGCTCAGTAGTTGTGGCACACAGGCTTAGTTTGCTCTGCGGCATGTGGGAACATCCTGGACCAGGGATTAAGCCCATGCATGTCCCCTGCATTGGCAGACAGATTCGTAACCACTGTGCCACCAGGGAAGTCCATCAGCCATTATTTCTTTAAATAAGCTTTCTTTCTCCTTCTCTTGTCTTTTCTGGGACTCCAATAATTCACAGACTTTCTTTTGATGTTGTCCCATAGATTAAGTTAGCTTTTTCTGTTCTTTTTCATTCTTTTTTCTCCTCTTACTGGATAATTTCAAAGGTCCTATCTTCTAATTTATATCTATTTTTCTTCTGCTTGATCCATCCTGCTGTTGGTGCTCTCTATGCATTTTTCTTTTACTTACTGTATTCTTCAGATTTTCTGTTTGGTTCTTTTTTGTGATTTCTACCTCTTCATTAAGCTTCTCATTTTGTTCATGTATTGTTTCCTGATTTCATTGAATTGTTTTTCTGTGTTTTCTTGTGGGTCATTGGGGTTCCTTAAAACAATTCTTTTGAATTCTTTATTTGGTAAATTGCTGATCTCCATGTCTTTGGGTTCAGTTACTAAAAAATTATTGTGATCCTTTAGTGTTGTCATGTTTCCTTGATTTTTTTATGTTCCTTAAATCTTGCATTGTTCTCTTTACATTTAAAGCAGGAGTTACCTCCTCTTGTCTTCAATAACTGGCTTCAGGAGAGAAATACCTTCCATCAGCTCTGCTAGAAATTCTCAGCATTTATCAGGTTATTTGAATGCATCTGCTCCATGCTACCTGCTCCCTCTTTTGGCTGAATTCTTAAACTCATATGCCTTCTCTCAATCTTGCAATACGCTAGGCCTGGTGCTGACAGCCTCCCTTTTGCTTAACCAAGGGCAGACTTAAAACTTAGGTTTCTGGTCTCTCCCTGGCCTGCAGAGTCAGGCTGGCTTTCTGCGAGTCCCCACTAGCCATCTGCCAAAGCTCATTCCAGGTACCATCAGGAACATGCACCAAGAGGCAGCCACAAGTTGTGGGGATATAATGGGTGAGGCATGCAGAGTGCTGGAGTTGGGGGGATCAGTGGGTGAGGAGGCATCCCCAGTGACTCGTGGGTGGGCTTTTTGATGCAGTCCCTGATGTGGGTAGGATCTGCATCCCTTTTATGCTATCCAAGAGTCCTATTTGCCACTCTCCTGGCCTCTTCTTGTCCCCCAGTGATGCAGCTGATAACTCAGTACTCTGGATGAAGTAAGAGATAAATGGGCCTCATTGGCTGTATCCTGTACAGCTGGGAAAGCTACTTTGCCCGGTTTTTAATTGCAGTGGTGGTGGTTGTTGAGTTTTAGGGGTTTTTGTATACTCTGGATATTAGTCTCTTATAGGATTTGCAAATACTTCATCCCATTCTATAGACTGCCTTTTCACTCTCTTGATAGTTTTAAATTTTGCAGAAAAGTTTAAATTTTGGTAATGCCCAATTGATCTGTGTTTTTCTTTTGTTGCCTGTGCTTTTTGTGTCATATCCAAGAAAGCATTGCCATATCTAATGTCATGAAGATATTCCTCTATGTTTTTGTCAATAGTTTTATAGTTTTAGCTGTTACGTTCAGGTCTTTGATCATTTCTGCATTAATTTCTTTTAAATTTATTTCTTTTATTTATTTATTTTTGGCTGCGTTTGGTCTTCATTGCTGCACATAGGCTTTCTCTAGTTGCGGTGAGCGGGGGCTACTCTTCATTACGGTGCATGGGCTTCTTGTTGCAGTGGCTTCCCAGAGCATGGGCTCTGGGCGCATGGGCTTAAGTAGTTGCAGCACATGGGCTCAGTAGTTGTGGCTTGTGGGCTCAGTAGTTGTGGCTCACGGGCTCTAGAGCACAGGCTTAGTAATTGTGGCACACAGGCTTAGTTGCTCTGCAGCATGTGGGATCTTTTTTTTTAAAGGCCAGATTTTTAAAAATTAATTAATTAATTTTATTTTTGGCTGCATTGGGTCTTCGTTGCTGCACACAGGCTTTTCTCTAGTTGCAGCGAGTGGGGACTACTCTCCGTTGTGGTGCATGGGCTTCCCATGCAGTGTCTTCTCTTGTTGTGGAGCATGGGCTCTAGGCACATGGGGTTCAGAAGTTGTGGCAAGCGGGATCAGTAGTTGTGGCTTGTGGGCTCTAGAGCACAGGCTCATTAGTTGTGGCACACAGGCTTAGTTGCTCTGTGGCATGTAGGATCTTCCCAGACCATGGCTTGAACCCGTGTCCCCTGCATTGGCAGGTGGATTCTTAACCATTGTGCTACCAGGGAAGCCCTGCATGTGGGATCTTCCTGGTCCAGGGCTCGAACCCGTGTCCCCTGCATTGGCAGGCGGATTCTTAACCCCTGCGCCACCAGGGAAATCCCATTCTGCATTAATTTTTACATGTGGTATAAGATAAAGGACCAATTTCATTTTTTTGCATGTAGATAGCCAGTTTTTCCAGGATTATTTTTTGAAAGGAGAGTCCTTTCTACCTCTCAATGGCTTTAGCACCTTTGTCAAAATCATTTGATTATGTAAGAGGGGGTTTATTGTGGGCTCTTTATTCTAGTCTCTTTATTCTGGTCTATAGTTCTTTCCTTAAGCCAATATCACAATATTTTGATTACTTCAGCTTTGTAGTAAACTTTGAAATCAGGAAGTATGAATCCTCTAGCTTTGCTCTTTTTAAAAATTATTTTGGCCATTTGGGGCCCCTTAAAATTCCACATGAATTTTAGAATGGGTTTTTTATTTCTGCAAAAAAATGTTTTTGGGTTTTTAGTAGAAATTGCATGGAATATATATATCCCTTTATGTAATATTACCGTCTCAATAATATTGTCTTCTAGGCCATGATTAAAGGATGTTTTCCATTTATTTATATCTTTAATTTCTTTTAGCAGTGTTTCATAATTTTCAGTTGAAAGTCTTTTACCTCCTTGGGTAAATTTATTCCTAAGTATTTTATTCTCTTTGATGATTTTGGAAATGGATTTTTTCTTATTTTCCTCTCTCAATTGTCAATTATTATTGTGTATAATTGCAACTATTTTTTAAAATTGATTTCATATCCTGCAACTTTGCTTAATCCATTTATTGGATCTAGTGGGGTTTTTTGTGTAATAGTTAGGATTTTCTATATATAAGGTCATGTCACATGTGAATAGAGATAATTTAACTTCTTCTCTTCCAATGTGAATGCCTTTTGTTGCTTGTCCTTGCTGAATTGCTCAGGCCAGGACTTCCAATACTGTGGTGAATAGAAGTGGTAGAAGTATCTTGGTCTTAGGAAAAACCTTTCAGTCTTTCACCTTTGAGTATGCTGTTAACTGTGGGGTCTTCTAAAATCATGTTGAGAAAGTTCCCTTTTAATTCCTAGTTTGTTAAGTTTTTACCATGAAAGGGTGTTAAAATTTGTCAAATGGATTTTCTATAACATTTGAAATTATCATGTGGGTTTTTCCTCCATTCTATTAATGTGGTGTATTACATTTCATACATTGTACCATCCTTGCATTTCAAGAATAAATCCCACTTGAGAAGAACAAAATTGATAAATCTTTAGCCATAATGACCAAGAAAAAAAAGACAGGATTCAACTACTAAATCAGAAATGAAAGGGGGAGCATTACTAACAATTTTACAAAAATAAAAAGGGTTGTAAGAGTACTATGAACAATTGTACACCAATAATTGGATAACCTAGATGAAACGGACAAATTCCTAAAAATGCACAATCTAGAAGACTGGATAATAAAGAAATGGAAAATCTGAATAGACTTATGACTAGTATGGGATTGAATCTGTAGTCAAAACTGTCCCAACAAAGAAAAGCCCTGGACCAGATGCTTCACTGTGAATTCTGTAAAATATGTAAAAAGGAACTAGCACAAATCCTTCTCAAATTCTTCCCAAAAAATGAAAGAACACTTTTAACTCATTTTAAGAGTCCAGGGCTTCCCTGGTGGCGCAGTGGTTAAGAATCCGCCTGCCAGTGCAGGGGACACGGGTTCGAGCCCTGGTCTGGGAAGATCTCACATGCCGCGGAGCAACTAAGCCCATATGCCACAACTACTGAGCCTGTGCTCTAGAGCCTGTGAGTCACAACTACTGAGCCCATGTGCCACAACTACTGAAGCCCACGCACCTAGAACCCGTGCTCTGCAACAAGAGAAGCCACTGCAGTGAGAAGCCTGTGCACCGCAATAAAGAGTAGCCCCTGCTCGCCACAGCTAGAGAAAGCCTGCATGCAGCAACAAAGACCCAGCACAGCCAAAAAAAACAGGAAAGAGTCCAGTATCACCCTGATACCAGTGAGAGACAATAATACTACAGGCAAATATCTCTTATCAATATTGATGCAAATGTCTTAATCAAATATCTAATTGAATTCATCATCATTTTAAAAGATTATATATCATAACCATGTGCATGCCACCTCTTAGCATCGTTCCACCACCACTGGGCTCTCAAAGCTAGAAATTAAATTTCACCTTTGAACATAAGTAGCACTTTATCTCTACTTTCATAATACCATTTCAACCTGGTATTACAGTTATTTGTATATAGTATGTTTCTCAGATTTTCCTCTGTATTCAATCATACAATCTGCAAATAATGAGAAAAATTTTTTTCCTTTTTATCATAATTTCTTTCCTTGGCCAAGACTTGTAACTGCTATGTTATAAGCAGTTGTGTCTAATTTAAGCAAAAAGATTATTTAAAATGATATGAATTAGGTCACTAAAACTACAGAGGTAGGAGATGCTGAGCTTGGATGCTACATAGCAAGGAAAAATGCTGCCACTCAATATTTATGAAACTCTGCCATAGAAGGGCCAGAAGATCTAGTTGCCACCACCATGAAGCTTGCAAAAAGATCCAGTTTAGCACGTCAAGTGTGTTTGTGTGGTAAAACATACCTGGATTCCTATAGACAGGAAGTCTTAAAAGTATTATAGCTTTCAGTCTATTCAGTATAGCAAAATAAGAATTTAAACAGGTAGAGTGAGTCTTTCTAAACTATCTGCCATGTACCTCTTTTCTTCTTCTTGTTATACTTACCTCTTTTCTTTTCTTGTTATATTTACCAGAACCTTGACACCATTTTGAATGGAAGAAGTACTAGCAAGCATTTGACCTTACTTGTGGTATTAAGTGAAGTTCTTAAAAACAAGTTTTATAATCAATATTTATTAGATATTTATTATTAGATATTTATTAGAAGTTTATAGTAGATACCCATAATCAGATTAAGGAGGTTCCCTTCTACTTCCAGTTTCCAAGTTTTTATTTTTTTAAATCATGTATGGATGACAAACACCTTCCCCAACAATTAATATTACCTTTATTAAGGCTGTGGATTCAATTAACAGATTTTATTTTCTTTTTAAATTTTATTGGAGTATAGTTGATTTATAATGTTATGTTAGTTTCAGGTGTACAGCAAAGTGATTCAGTTATACATATGCATATATTCATTCTTTTTCAGATTCTTTTCCCATATTGGTTATTACAGAATATTGAGTATAGTTCTTTGTGCTATACATTAGGTCCTTGTTGGTTATCTATTTTAGGTCCTTGTTGGTTATCTATTTTATATATCGTAGTGTGTTTATGTTAATTACAAGCTCCTAATTTATCCCACTTCTCCACGTCTCCTCTTTGGTAACCATAAGTTTGTTTTCGAAATCTGTGAGTCTGTTTCTGTTTTGTAAATGAGTTCATTTATATCATTTTTAAAAATTAGATTCCACATATGAATGAAATCATATGATATTTGTCTTTCTTTGTCTGACTTACTTCACTTAGTATAATAATCTCTTAGGTCCCTTCATGTTGCTGCAAATGGCATTATTTTGTTTTTATGACTGAGTAATATTGCATTGTATATATGTACCACATCTTCTTTATCCATTCCTCTGTTGATGGGCATTTAGGTTGCTTCCATGTCTTGGCTATTGTAAATAGTGATGCAATGAACATTGGGGTGCATGTATGTTTTCAGATTATGCTTTTCTCCAGATATATGCCCAGTAGTGGGACTGCTGGATCATATGGTATTTCTACTTTTAGGATTGTTTTTCAAGTCTCTCTTTAAAAAAATTATTTATTTTATTTTTGGCTGTGTTGGGTCTTCATTGCTGCGCGCAGGCTTTCTCTAGTTGCGGTGAGCAGGGGCTACTCTTCGTTGCAGTGTGTGGGCTCCTCATTGTGGTGGCTTCTCTCGTTGCAGAGCACAGGCTCTAGGCACGCAGGCTCAGTAGTTGTGGCTCACGGGCTCAAGAGTGCAGGCTTGGTAGTTGTGCCTCACGGGCTTAGTTGCTCTATGGCATGTGGGATCTTCCCGGACCAGGGCTCGAACCCGTGTCCCCTGCATTGGCAGGCAAATTCTTAACCACTGTGCCACCAGGGAAGCCCTATTTTTAGTTTTTTAAGGAAGCTCCATACTGGTCTCCATAGTGGCTGTACCAATTTACATCCCACCAACAGTTGTAGGAGGGTTCCCTTTTCTCCACACCCTCTCCAGCATTTATTGTTTGTAGACTTTTTGATGATGACCATTCTGTCTGGTGTGAGGTGATACCTCATTGTCATTCTGATTTGCATTTCTCTGATAATTAGTGATGTTGAACATCTTTTCATGTGCTTTTTGGCCATCAGATTTTAAAAATATTGAACCATCTTTACATTCTTGGGATAATGTGGTAATCTTTTTAATTATTAATTCAATTTCTTTACTTGAAATGGGGCTACCCAGACTGTTTCTTCTTGGGTAAATTTTGGTAATTTTTCTCTTTCAAGAAATTTGTCAATTTCAATAAATAAAATAAATTTGTCAATAAGTTGTCTAATTTTTGATATAAAGATGTTCATAATATTCCATTATCATTTTTTTTGATGGGATCATTTTAAAGTCTTTATTGAATTTGTTACAATATTGCTTCTGCTTTATGTTTTGTTTTATTGGCCCCGAGGCATGTGGGATCTTAGCTCCTTGACCAGGGATTGAACACTCACCCCCTGCATTGGAAGGTGAAGTCTTAGCAACTGGACTGCCAGGGAAGTCCCTCCATTATCCTTTTAATGCTTGTAAAAGCTGTAGTAATGTCCCTTTTTTGATGCCTGATATTGGTAATTTGTTTCTTTTCTCTTGGCTCTTTATCAGTCTAAAGATTTATCAATTTTTATTGATGGATTTAAGAAAATCGCTTTTGGTTTCACTGAATTTCTCTATGGTTTGTCTATTTTCCTTTCATTTATTTTTGCTCTTAGTTTTCTTCTGCTTACTTTTGGTTTAATTTGTTCTTCCTTTCTAGTCTTTAAAAAACAAAACACTTTTATTGAAACAGAATTCACATACCATACAAGTGAACAACTTAAAATGTACTATTTAATGACTTCAGGTATATTCAAAGAATTGTGTTTTCATCATCACAGTCAACTTGAGAACACTTTCATTAACCCAAAAAGAAACCTAATGCCATCACTCCCTAATTTCCCCGCCCCAGGCAACCACTAATCTGCTTTCTTTTTTAGATTTGTCTATTCTGGACATTCATATATATGGAATCATACAATATACAGTCCTCGGTGATCAATTTCTTTCGCTTAGTGTATTTTTAGGGTTCATCCATCTTGTAGCATGTATCACTACTTCACTTCTTTTTTTAAAAAAACCTATTTCCTATTTATTTGTTTGTTTGTTTATTTGTTTATTTTTGGTTGCGTTGGGTCTTTGCTGCTGTGCGTGGGCTTGCTCTAGTTGCATCGAGCAGGGGCTACTCTTCATTGTGGTGCGTGGGCTTCTCACTGCAGTGGCTTCTCTTGTTGCAGAGCACAGGCTCTAGGCACGCGGGCTTCCGTAGTTGCAGCACCCGAGCTCAGTAGTTGTGGCTCGCAGGCTCAAAAGCGCAGGCGCACGGGCTTAGTTGCTCCGCGGCATGTGGAATCTTCCTGGACCAGGGATCAAACTTGTGTCCCCTGCATTGGCAGGCGTATTCTTAACCACTGCGCCACCAGCGAAACTACTTCATTTCTTTTTATTGCTGAGTAATATTCCCCATTGTATAGCTTTTCCAGCTTCTTAAAGTGGAAACCAGGTTACTAATTTTTGGACCTTTCTTGTTTCTAATGTAGACATTTGGTGCTGTAAACTTGCATCTAAGCACGAATTATTTCCATCATACTTACTAAATGTTTTCTCTATTTTTCTAATTGAATACATTTATTTTATTATTACATTTTTTTGGTTTTTATAATGCCTTTAATGTTCCAAGAAAAAAAGGAATAGGATGAAGAACATGATATCTGATGAATACATCTAGCAGGCTCAACTGTTATACAACCTGAAGATTTTAAAGACAAATTCTTCAAACCAGCACTTCATCAAAATGAGTACATTTCTTTCAGCTGTTCTTGATCAAGTGACTTAGTCACTTGATCAAGAACAGCTGAAAGAAATGTACTCATTTTGATGCGATCAGGGTTTCTCAACGTTGGCACTACTGACACTTGGGACTAATAATTTTTTTTTGAGATGTAACTCACATAACATTATATTAGTTTCAGGTGTACAATGTAATCATTCAATACTTACATATATTGCAAGATGATTACCACAGTAAATCATTAACATCCATCACCACACAGAGTTACACTTTTTCCATGTGACTTCTTTGTCTTACAACTGGAAGTTTGTACTTCCTGACCTCCTTCACCTATTTTGACCCCGCCCCCATCCCTCACCTTTGGAAACCACTAACTCTGTCCTCTGTGTCTATGAGTTTAGGTATTTTGTTGTTGTTTTATCTTTCTAGATTCCACATGAAAGTAAGTAAGATCATATAGTAGTTATCTTTCTCTCACTTATTTCACTTGACATAACATCCTGAAATCCATCTCTGGTGTCACAAATGGCAAAATTTACTTTTTTATGGATGATTAGTATTCTATTGTGTGTATATATATCACATTTTCTTTGTCCATTCATCCACTGATGGACACTTAGGTTGCTTTCATGTTCAGTGCTGCAAAGAACGTGAGGGTGCCTATATCTTTTCAAGTTAGTGCTTTCATTTCCTGCAGATAAACAGCCAGAAGTGGAATTGCTGGATCATATGGTAGTTCTATTTTTAATATTTTGAAGAACCTCCATACTGTTTTCCATAGTAGCTGCACCATAAATACACTAATTAAAAATTTTTTTTTTGGTTTTATACTGTAAATGTTAAAAGTTAAATATTTTTCTGTAGTTACTGCTATATCCTATGGGTTTGATAATTAGTATTTTCATCATCTTTCATATCTAACTAATTTCCATTCTGGTGTCAGATGTTCATTCTCTAGATTTCTTGGGAAAGTGTCACAGGAACAATATTTTCTGAGTTCTTGCATATTGATAGATTTGTCTGTGCCCTTTATACTTAAAGGGTAGTTATGCTGGATATAAAACCTTTCATTCACATTTTCTTTCCTTGACTACCTTAAATATATTTTATATCCATTTTCTTCTGTGATAAAGTGTTGCTGTTGACATCTACTAATGATCTAATTCTCTCTCCCTTATAAGTAATGTGGTCTTTTTGCCAAAATGCTCAAAGGAAATTTTTTTGCTCTTTAAAATCTGGTCATTTTATGAGTATGTATTGATGTTGGTCATTCTGAGTTGTTATTCTCTGGTACACAATGTGCTCTTTCAATATATAGTTTTAAACGTTTTTATTTTAAGAAAGTATTGTGTCCGTCCCAGCCTACTGATAGTGATGCTATAGGGTAGGAATGCCTGAGACACTTGCCTGGGTCCCTATTACTTGTGGGAGTCCCCGCAGACGTTTTCTGGACTGGAGCCAATGTTGTGGCTGGACCAGCCCTTGTGGTTCTTACTATGATTGCAAGGAGCACCTCAGCAAAAGCCATCAGGGAACTTTGAAGAACAAGATTACTCAAATATCCTAGAGGGTACACAGCACCTACCAAGGGCCACACAGTAGGTCACAGGTAGAGTAGGAGGGAGGGAGCACAAACCTGGTGGTCTGCCTTTATTAAGTTCCGAGGGTGGTGTGCCTGAGATTTTGTGGGTTCACTCTTTATTGGCAAGCTTCAAGTATAAGAGTGGGAATAGGGCATGGGAAGTGAAAAGCAGGTATGCTCAGGTGGTCATTTATCTAGGACACAGGGCTTTCTAAAAGCGAAACTTCATGTGTGGGGCAGCCTGATTCCTTATCTAGTTGTTTTGCTTGTAGCTGTGTCATATAGCTGGCAATATGGTTATTCAAGATGGATGCCTTTGAAATGGATGTCTCAGCACTCAAAAGCTTAATGTCAGGCATACTACAGACAGTTTTCTTGAAATATTACTTTTAAGCATGATTCTCTTTACTTGGTTTTGTTGTTTATTTAGGGATTCCCATTATCTCTGTTAGATCTTCTTTGCTTATTTTCAGTTTCATTTTCTTTTGGATTGTTTTATTAATTTTTTTATTTTAAAAACTGTCCTCCTTTTTATGTTTTATTTATCCATTTATCTGTTGATGGACACTTGGGCTGCTTCCACCTTTTGGCTCTCGTAAATACTGCTGCTATTAAAGTGAGTGTACAAATAAATATCTCTCTGAGTCTCTGCTTTCATTACTTTAGGATATATACCCAGAAGAGGAATATATAGTGGCTAAACTATTTTACATTTCTACCAACGATGTGTGAAGATTCCAATTTCTCCACAGCCTCACCAACACTTGTTATTTTTTAATTTTTTGTGATAATAGTCATCTTAAAGGGTGTGAGAGTTTATCTCATTGTGGTTTTGAGTTGCATTTCCCTAGTCATTAGTGATGTTGAGCATCTTTTCATGTGTTGATTAGACATTTGTATTTCTTCTTTGGAGAAATGTCTATTCAAGTCCTTGATCTTTTTTTAAAATTTGGGTTATATTTTGTTGAGTTATGCGGATTTATTTCTAGGCTCTGTATTCTATACTAATTGTCTATGTCTTTATGCCAGCATCACACTATTTTGATTACTATAGGTTTATAGTAAGTTTTGAAATCAGGAAGTGTGAGACTTCTGTTGTTACTCTTTTTCAAGATTATTTTGGCTATTTAGGGTCCTTTTGATTCCATATTAATTTTATTTATTTATTTGAAGTATAGTTGATTTACAATGTTGTGTTAATTACTGCTGTACAGCAAAGTGAATCAGTTATACAATATATACATTCTTTTTTTCATATTGTTTTCCATTATGGTTTATCATAGGATTTTGTACATAGTTCTCTGTGCCATACAGTAGTAGGACCTTGCTGCTTATCTCTTCCATATATAAAAGCCTACATGTGCTAACCCCAATGTTCCAATCCATCCCTCCCACAACCCTCTCCCCCTTGACAACCACCAGTCTGTTCTCAATGTCCATGATTCTGTTTCATACACAGGTTCATTTGTGCCATATTTTAGATTCCACATATAAGTGATATCATATGTTATTTGTCTTTCTGTCTGACTTACTTCACTTAGTGTGATAATCGCTAGTTGTATCCATGCTGCTGCAAGTGGTATTACTTTGTTCTTTTTTATGGCTGAGTAGTATTCCACTGTATATATGTACCACATCTTCGTGATCCATTCATCTGTTGGTGGACATTTGGCTTGTTTCCATGTCTTGGCTATTGTGAATAGTGCTGCTATGAACATAGGGGTGCATGTATCTTTTTGAATTATACTTTTGTCCAGATATATGCCCAGGAGTGGGATTGCTGGATATATGGTAATTCTATTTTTAGTTTTCTGAGGAACCTCCATACTGTTTTCCACAGTGGCTGCACCGACTTACATTCCCACCAACAGTGTAGGAGGGTTCCTTTTTTTCCTCATCCTCTTCAGCATTTGTTATTTGTAGACTCTTTAATGATGGACATTCTGACTGGTGTGAGGTGGTACCTCATTGTAGTTTTTTTTTTTTGGAACTCCAAATTAATTTAAATTCTAAATTTTCCCCCCTTTCTGAGCTTGGGCCTACTTCAGGCTGGAAAACTAGCAGCAGTTTCTGACCCCTCTGGGTTGGGTTGAGGAGAGGTAAAATGGGATAGAGAGCAGTGGCTGGTGCTGCTGTAATTGGGCCACCATGTGGCGACAGTTGTCTGTGGAGGTGGTGTGCACAAGGGGGGCCCTTTTTCTCATTGTAGTTTTGACTTGCATTTGTCTAATAATTAGCAATGTTGAGCATCTTTTCATGTGCCTATTGGCATCTTCATGTTTTCTTTAGAGAAATGTCTATTTAAATCTTCTGCCCATTTTTGGATAGTGTTATGTTTCTTTTTTGTTATTGAGTTGTATGAGCTGTTTGTGTATTTTGGAAATTAAGCCCTTGTCGATTGCATCATCTGCGAATTATTTTCTCCCATTCTGTGAGTTGTCTTTTCATTTTCCTTATGGTTTCCTTTGCTGTGCAAAAGCTTTTAAGTCCCATTTGTTTATTTTCATTTTTATTTCTAGTGCCTTGGGAGACTGACCTAAGAAAACATTGGTATGATTTACGTCAGAATGTTTTGCCTGTGTTCTCTTCTAGGAGTTTTATGGTGTTGTGCCTTATGTTTAAGTCTTTAAGCCATTTTGAGTTTATTTTTGTGCATGGTGAAAGGGTGTATTCTAACTTCATTGATTTACATGTGGCTGTCCCACATTCCCAGCACCACTTGCTGAAAAGACTTTTCCCCATTGTATATTCTTGCCTCCTTTGTCAAAGATTAATTGACTGTAGGTGTGTGGGTTTATTTCAGGGCTCTCTCTCTATTCTGTTCCATTGATCTGTATGTCTGTTTTTGTGCCAGTACCATGCTGTTTGGATTACTGTAGATTTGTAGTATCTTCTGAAGTCTGGGAGGGTTATGCCTCTGGCTTTGTTCTTTTTCTTCAGGATTGCTTTGGCGATTCTGTGTCTTTTTGGTTTATATGAATTTTAGGATTATTTTTTCTAGTTGCATGAAAAAGGTCATGCGTAATTTGATAGGGATTGCATTAAATCTGTAGACTGCTTTGGGTAGTATGGCCATTTTAACAATATTCTTCCAATTCAAAAGCATGAGATATCTTTCCATTTCCTTGAATCATCTTCAAATTCTTCTATTAATGTTTTATAATTCTCAGCATGTAAGTCTTTCACCTCCTTGGTCAGCTTTATTCCTAAGTATTTTATTTTTGGGGGTGTGATTTTAAAAGATATTGTTTTTTTACATTCCCTTTCTGATATTTCATTGTTGGCATAAAGAAATGCAGCCAATTTCTGTATGTTAATCTTGTATCCTGCTACCTTGCTGAATTCGTTTATCAGTTCTAGTAATTTTTGTGTGGAGTCTTTAGGGTTTTCTACATATAATATCATACCAGCTGCATATAATGATAATTTTACCTCTTCCCTTCCAATTTGGATATCTTTTATTTCTTTTTCTTGTCTGACTGCTGTGGCTAGGACTTCCAATACTATGTTGAATAGATGAGGTGAGAGTGGGGATCCTTGTCTTGTTCCAGGTTTTATCAGGAAGGATTTCAGCTTTTCACCAGTGAGTATTATATTGGATGTGAATTTGTCATAAATAGCTTTTATTGTCTTGAAATCTGTTTCCTCTATACCCACATATTAATTTTATGATGGGTAAAAAAAATCATTGGGATTTTGATAGGGAATATATTTTCCCATCCTTTTGCTTCCAACTTATGCATGTCTTTAGATAAAGTGAGTCTCTTTAAGACAGCATATACTTGAGTCATGTTTTTTATCCATTATGTCAATTTACATCTTTTGACTGGGGAGTTTAATCCATTTACATTTAAAGTAATTACTGCTAGGGATGGCAAAATTACTTTTGCCATTTTTTCTTTATATCTTACAGCTTTTTTTTTTGTCCCTCATTTCCTCTATTACTGCCTTCTTTTCTGTTTACTTTCTTTGTAATGACACGTTTTGATTATTTTTCATTTCCTTTTGTGCATATTCTATAGATACTTTCTTTGTGGTTAGCACGTGGACTACACATAACATCCTAAAGTTATAACCATCTAATCTGAATTAATACCATTTTCTGCAACCCCATCAAAAACTCTACCCCTTTACAGATCCACTCCCCTTTATGTTAATGAAGTCACAAATTCAGCTTTATATATTGTACTCATTAACATATTTATAATTTTTTATGCATTTGTCTTCTAAATCCTCTAGGAAAAAAGAGTGGAGTTGTAACCCAAAATCACAATGTTGATTTTTCTGTTGTTCCATATATTTACCTTTATTATATTTATATTTTCATATGATTTCCATTCAATGTCCAGAGTCCTTTTAACTTGAAGCATTTCTTGCAGGGCAGGTCAAGTGGTAATGAACTCCCTCAGCTTTTATTTAACCGGAAATGTCTTAATTTCTCCCTCATTTTTGTAGAATAGATTTACTATGTACTATGATTATAATATGTCTCAGTGTTTTCTCTGAGTTTATCCTACCTGGAATTCTTTAAGCTTCTGGAATTTGTCAATCCATGACTACAAATTTGGGAAATAACTGACCATTATTTTTTCAAATGATCTCTCAGAAATCTTCTTTCTTCTTCAGGGATTCACATAATGTATATACTGGGCTGTTTGATGGTGTCATATAAGTCCCTTTGGCTCTGTTCACTTTTCTTCATTCTTTCTGCTCCTTGGACTTGACTTGATAATTTCAAATGACCTGTCCCCAAGTTTGCTGATTTATTCCTCTGCCTATTTGAACCTGCTGTTGAACCCCTCTGGTGAATTTTTCGATTCACTTATTTTTCAGCTCTAGAATTATTGTTGGTTCTTTTAAACTAATTTCTTATTTTTTATCCTTTTGTTGATATTCTTATTTTGTTCATATATCATTTTCTGGCTCCTTTTAGCTCTTTGTCTATGTTCTCCTTCAGCTCTTTGAGCATATTTAAAACAGGTGTTTTAAACTCTTAGTTTAGTACATCCAGTGTCTGTGTTTCTTCAGGGATGGTTTCTTCCAATTAATTTTCTCCTTCTGAATGGGAGAAATGAGAAATGTTTTCCTGTTTCTATGTATGCTTTGTGATTTGTGTGTGTGGCGGGGTGCTGAAAATTAGGTACTTTAAAGAGTAGCCTCTCCCAGTCTTTGCAGAAGAGCATATTTTTATCCTTGGGATCAGCATGGGGTTCAAGGTCTTTCTTTGGCATGCATCTTGCCTGGACCCTTGTTGATGCTTTTCTCCATCTCCCCATATACATTCCTGCTTTTTAAAGTCTTGTTTTCCCTAGAAGTCTCATCTCAGCCACTTTTCAGGGCCTTCTATTGTATTCCACTACCTGTAATCTCTTGCATCCGGCTACTTCCAGGTATGTAGTTCCTCTGCAGCTTTAACAAGCAGTGTCTGATGCTTCCCAGGGCTTTCCCCAGCTATACCCTTTTCCTTCTGAGCTCTGAATTAAGTGAAAAAGACCAGTCCTTCACACAGCTTCCAAACAGATTAAAAGGTTACAAACAAGATCTGCTCTGCTCCTTCTGGTTAAAGATAAGAACTGGGAATGGGGCAGCTACTTCCTCCCACCTGTGCTGTACCAGGTTTGGGGTGAGGCAAGGTTAAGTAAAAATACTGTGAAATTTCGTACCACTTTGAACATGGCTTTTTCTTAACTTGGCTTTCACTTGGTTAATTTAAACCTTTGGCTGTTTTCCGGACCTCTATAAAGTTATTTCATCCAGGCTCTAGTTGCTGGTTTCATGTTTCCATGGGGGAACAAAGGTCTGGAGCTTCCTAGTCCACTAGCTTCCTCTAGAACCAGTGTTCTTAAATATGTCTTATACCAACAAGAATAAGTCACATTAAGTTTAAGTGGTCTTAGAACTAGAGGAAATGTTGATCCAAATCTATCACCGTAAGGATAGTATGTTGATTCCTTGATACATTATACGCTAAGCTAATTCTGAATTGTTTTTCCCATTATGCCATGACATAAAAAGTCTGCTCCCACTACCCCACCAAGATCCAAACCACAGATATGAAACTCTTTAGTGCTGTTAAAAATGTAGAGTCAAACAAAATTTGTACTGTTCTAGAGCAATGCTATTTAAAGCTGGTTCTCACTGAGATACAAGGAGCTTGTACCACAATGTAAATAACACACTGCTTTCTTCATCTTGAAAATCTTGCTATGAAAAAAGTCAACTGAACAAAACCATGTAGTTATTGATGTACTGTATTTACATTTTGATGTAATCTCCTTATCTCATTGTGGAACAGTAACAAACCCCATGGCAACTCTTTTGCAAGCCACACTCTAAGTAGGACTGTTTCAGAGCACTTTTAATTATTGCCTTACTTCAACTTTTCCATAGACTATTTTCCTATAGTTGCAGAAGTAAAATAGATAAAAATCTGAAAGGTGTTTCATGTTACAGAGCCTTAACTTTTGTGCCTTTTAAATGTAAAGTAAAAATAGAACATAACTTACTTTATAGGTGAATTTCATTATTTCATCTTCTAAGAGTTAACAACTGTAAGGTTATTTACATAATATGATTTAACCCATATTTCCAAACCCATGTAAAACCTACATTGCAATGGAGCTTAATTACATTTATGACTTTAAGGTAGATATTAAAATAATAATTTTTGCTCTTTGTAGACTTAAATAAGTGAATGCCTTTTCTAGAAATTGACTAAAGCTAAAATTCATCTCCCTAAAAAGCCATGAAACGTCAAAGTGTACATCACTCTACATATTCTCTTCAAAATGTTCTATTCTGAATCTTTTAAAGTGTTTAGGCTAAAACAGATTTGTATTATAAAGCAGGCTGTTAGGAATTGGAACAACCAAATGACAAAATTTAAGGATTTTTTTTTCAGATTTTAGAGCTCATTTTATCTGTGATTATCTTGTTTTTTTGTACAACTGACTTCAATACAACAGTGCTGCAATGGGAATTCAACAAGGCCTCAAAAAGCAGAATATAGAGACTAGCACTCCTTTTCAGTGGTTCCTTTTATTTAAACTTTTACATTTGATAAGACTGCCTATTAATTTGTTTTTACAAATTAGTCTCCCTGCATCAAAACGTATATTTAATTGAAGGCTACGTTCACACAGAAAGTAAACTTCAAAGTCCTCAAATAAAAGTCAATAAAGCAGGCAGCCAAGAAATTTACTGTTCTACTACAGTTACTTTTGCAAAACTCATTAGTGTGGTAGAATAATATCCAAGGACATTAGAAAATTGGAATATGAAATCTATTTCATTCTGATAAATCTGATAATTTAATAAACAGTACTCTCTAGTGCTGACAGTTCATTCTTATTTCTCTAAGTTACCCAATACTGCTCCTGCTAAATAACAAACTTTTACCCCAGTGAAGTAAGCGCTGCCAAGAGAAGGGATTGGTTCTTGTGCTGCTGGGCATCCAGACTAAGATGTTATTTTTCTTTCTGCTTTCTCCTAGCAATCTCCATTTCATAATTCTGTTTATTCCTTCTCAAGTGATTTAGTTATTTAATCATGATTGGGTATTTGTTGTTGTTGTTGTTATTTTGGTATTACACTGTAAGTTTCTTAATGGCAGCCATCTAGTCATTCAATTGTTTAGCTCATTAGGCCCTACACATGGGTTGTTCATTTTTCAGCTATATGGACTTAAGTGGAAACCTGGCATGGAATTTACATATAACCAGCAACACATGAGTCTGTAAGGATATTTAGATTCTTCTCAGCAGCAATAATATATATCTTATATACACACACATATAAGGTATTATATTTTTATATCACACATATATAAGGTATTATATGTGTGTGTGTTTACTGCTTACAACAACTCTTCTCAATCCTTTTATATTGTAGTAACCATTTTATTATAAATTCACCAAAGTTCATGGTTGGTTGTGTCTTTCATTACTGCATTTATCATCTAGCTTTCTGAAGAATCTTAAAGTCACTTCATTATTTTTTAAAATAATCCTACTAGGTTATTACATAGTTATGACATTTACTTACCCTGCTGATTGAGTGTTCTGGTGGATACTTCAGTTAACTTGGTGATATTGGTGATAACACATGGTTAAAGTTAATGAATGATGAAACTTCCAACCTTAAAGGATGGACACTTAGGGTTGGTGAGGAAACCATAGTTTCCACATTTTCCATGATAGCTCTAGCCCTCATTTATTTTAAAGTTCAGCATAAAAAAAAAGGATTGCAAAGTTTTATACTGGAATTTTTTTTCTCCTTTTCATTTGGAAAGAAAAAGAGTTGGTAATTATGAAACTTGGGAGGGTTCTGTAAGACCTAACACTGACAAGAGTTTACCAATCCCTGTGTGGGGTTTGGGGTTAAATATAATGAAATTTGTAAGATTATGGAATATGTTGTTTCCTTGTGAAATAGATATTTTTTATTCTACTTTCTAAAACACGTGGCAATTAAGGATTAGTATCCTTTCTTTGAACACCCATTTTATTTCTTCAATTTTGAATTTACATTGCTTCCATCTAAAAAGGATTTTTAAAAAATCTGTGGTCACAAAATCTGATTAGATTAATGAATTTAATTCTCAATATTTCTTACTAAAATACTTGTGGTGGAACAAAGGATAGTTCAGAGAAATAAAGTTCACAGTTCACTTTTTAAAAAATGGGAAAGTAATACCCTCTTTCCCAGAGAATTAACCAAATTCTTCCTTATTTAAATACTGCATAAAGGATAAAGAGCCCTTATGTGAACTATGATTCACCATAAGAAATATAAAGGTTAAAGGGTCAATTAACATACTTCATTAGGTTCAGAGCTTTCTACTACCATACCATGTATTTGAACAACAGAAAATCTTAAGTAGCATTACTGTAAAAACTCCATAACCATAGTAATAAAGTTGTAGAGCTCCCTTTGAAGGTAACATATTTTGATTGATTAAATATCTGAAAGTTCAAAGAGCCTTAATTTTCTACCATAACAATGTGACTTTAGAGTGAATGAAAATCAGGAGGATAAACCTAAGTCCTAATTCTAAAGAAATAACCTGTTATTGCTATAGCACACATTCACATTTAAATACGAAAAATACCACACAGAAAACGGAAACATTTAAAAAAGATTTAAGATCATAAATAGGTCACTGTTGTCACAACACATTTCAGAATTGAAAAAACAAACATTTTGGCTTTTTAGGAAAAATTCCTTTTATATCAATTCCCTCATCATTGAAAGGACTTGTACATTTTTAAATTTCCAGTCTCCTAAGGCACGATATTTTTTTAATCCGAATGCCAACATCATCATCCCCTGCTGTAGGTAGCTGAAATAAGAGGCAAGGAATTAGCACTAAGAAAAACAGCAGAATTTTTTGGACAAAATCATCAGTCATTTAAGAAAAACAAGAAACAGACTAAGTCATGATCATTTTAGTTAAGAAGGCCCAATCTTTTAATGTAGGACCTTCTGTTAAACATTTTTTTTTAATCAAAGTATTGTAACTCAGATTTAATTCACCACAGAGGAGCTATGAAAGAAGGGGATTGGTAAAATAAAGCATACTTTAAAAATGACTTGGGAGAAAAAAAATCAAATTAGAATAGCATATGGAGGGGCAAACATTGTATGGAACCCACTTTACAGGGCTAATTTATTCCTAGTCTTCAGGCAGATCCAGAAGGGAGTTGTTGAGACTAGGTAAACATAATACCTAGGTCCATACTATACGGCATCTGTTCCTTAATCACACGGACCATTCTAGCCTACCACCCACCAACTGAGATGTACTGAAATACTATAATCAGATGCCTAAATTGTTATTTTTTATCCAACCAAAAAAAGTTCTTTAAAATATACCATAAATGTAAAAATTCCTCATTTTTTACCCTGCCTTGCTTTGTCCTCTGTGATACCAACTGAACTTTAAGGTTTCATATGTAAAATGTGGTGTTTTAAGTGTTACTTTTAAAAGAAAAAAAAAAAACCCCACAAAGTTAGCGATTGTCCACAGATGAAACATAGGATGAGGTTCATGACTGAATCAATCATGGAGTGTTAGTCAACTGTAAACTCTTCAAAGTTAAGACTGGGAAATGTGTGTATCAGACACATCAGAGTACAACAGGAGAGAAAGGGAAGTCTGTTTGTCATTCCAATTCCGACAAGGTGCATGGTCTTCGAAATTCCTGTCCACGTTCATGGAGCCATTTATTGGATACTGTGAAAGAAAATAATATATTAATGTCCCCCACTATCTAACTAGTATTTTTTTAACATCTTTATTGGGGTATAATTGCTTTACAGTGGTGTGTTAGTTTCTGCTTTATAACAAACTGAATCGGTTATACATATACATATGTTCCCATATCTCTTCCCTCTTTCTAACTAGTATTTAATTAACTCCTAGGAGCTAGGACTATAATGAAGTTTCTACATGGGCTAAAAAAGTTCAAGACCAAAACCAGACAAAGACAGATGCTACTTAGGCTGTCTTTTTAAGAACTTCACTAAATGCTGGAAGTAAAAAAGATTTTATATATATGTATGTACATTTGAGAATCTGTGCATGTGTATTTCCTAAAGTTTCTAATGTTCAATGTAAGACTTGAGATGTAGGTACAGACAGAACAAAACACTGTTTTACCTGTTTGCAAAATACCACTTCTAATACAAAGACATTTTAAAAATGAACACAACTCTATGATTAATCTCTCGTATTATGTGCTCATCAAGTTTCCTTTGTTCCAAGATACTGTTTTTTAATACACCCCCAAAGGAATTAATTTCTTTCTCCTCCTCGTATATCATAGAACCCAATCAATGGCATCAACACGTATAAGATATTTAAACTAGCACTCATTAATTCTTAACTACTTTGTTTCCTTTCTTAACCCATGTATCCAATCTTTTATTCATCAAACCCTGTTGATTTTACTTCTATGATCTCTTCAATCTATTCTTTGCTCTCCAAACCTTTTGCTGCTGCCTTAGTCCAGGCTTTTATCATCACCCATTTAGACAACAGAAAACAGCCTTCTAAACTCATCTCTCCTCCACTAGCCTCTCTTCATTCTAGTCCAGTGGTTCTCAAACATTAGTTATCATCAGGGGAGTTCTTTTAAATCCTGATGATCAGGTATCACTCCTTAATCTTGCTATGTCCAATACGGTAGCCTCTAGACACATGTAGCTACTAAGCACTTCAAGTGTGGAATGTGGCCAAGTGACACATACGGAAATAGATACATGGGGTTAAATAAATCTATATAAAAATAAGTTCACCCATTTCTATTTCTTTTTCTTTTTTCTTTTTTTTTAATGTGGCCAGTCCTATACTTGCATGAACCTGAGAGTACCTCTCTAGCTTCATATGATTCCTGGCCCTGGTCCGTAACATGCCTGGAAAACTACTGCTCTATCTTCAAGACTAAATATAAAAATTAATTAAACTTCGAAGAAGCCTCCCTAAATGTAAGTAGTTACTGTCTTCTGTTTACATCTTTGTATTAGTATCTACTACAAGAGACAACTGTGAACCCCATGAGAGGAAGATTCAACTTTGAGTCAATTAACGTTTCTTAAATAATGAGTGGAAATAGTGTTAAAAATGTCATAAAAAATCTGATCTGTTGAAAGCAAATTTATATTAAGATAAGAAACTTGCTTGGTTGAATCCCTTTCAGTGTTAAAGTCATATTAGGCAAATCTGTCAGGAGTTTTTTTTTCACTTTCTTTTAAGATGTAAATTATAATAATTTTTAAATAAGAGACAAAAATCACAAATTCTATTCAGAGAATATAGGAACTATTTACCCCATTTGTTTCCAACCAGCACTGGACAGGCTGCATGCCGTGTACTATAATCTCCTTCTCCACTGGCAAACAGATTATACCAGAAAACAGCAGTTCCCTGTGGAAAACAATACAAAATTATCCCCCAATAAAGTATCAGGTTATTGCTTTTTATAGTAACTAAATTTTCCTCTGTTCTATGGAAATAATTCTCTATGGCAGCACTATATCTTCCTCTAATATAGTTCTGAAAGTATCATACAATGTACAAAATTTTGGTGATCACATGAAAGCATTAACAGCATTACTTAACAAAAAAGTGTATTTGCCAAAGCTAACACATCTTACAATAGCAAGTATCATACGGAACCCATTTTAGAAATGAAAACTTCTAAATACTAATCCCTGGTTGTTCATACCTCTAGGTACTCACGGTAAATTGTACAATATCTAAAATCTTCCCTAGATATAATGTAGTCCTTAAGTATACTACCTTTAAAAATGTTATTTACTACTTAGACTATGAAATATAGGTGCATATATTCCTCAGGGAAAAAAATACAGAGGACCCCCCGCCCTCCCAAATTAAAATAACAAGCTAAGCTTACCTTTTTGGGCCAAACACTAGCTCCTACTTCAGGAAAAACAGTGGCTCCTCCTGCTGACACATCACTCATCTAATAAGAGATGAGAGTATTATCCAAAGTGCTGGTAGAATAAAGTTAAACATGCCACTGTGAGGTAGATTTGATACTAAATACTAGAATGAGAATATCTGGACTTCTACTTACATAAATGGGTTTGTGCATGCTAGTCAGTTTTTAAAAAACAAGATGCTATTTAGGTTTATATAGATATATAAAAGCAGAGGAAAGATGGAAGTCAGCAAGGGAGACTGGGATATACTTTGGGATAGCTATTTCTTTTATAGCCAGAGGTAAAAAGAGATGATTTAAAACCAACAAATCAAGTAACATGGGGTATAAATATGTATTCTATAGCACTAGAATATCATCTCCATGGGGGCAGGAATTTTCATCTGTTTTGTTTATTGCTGAGAATAGCCTCAAAACAGTAGGTATTCAATAAATATTTAAATAAGTGAATTCAAACAAAATAGAACTAAACACCAAGAGAAAAGTAATAAACTAAAACCAGTTTTGTCATTTCTCATGGTAGGGTATCAACACATATTAACTAAAAATTAGAAGATGAAAAGATTTATAAAGTTATATTCTTAATGGTGAATTAGAATAAAAACACAAACCTTCCAAATTAACTGAAGAAGCACATGCATAAAATGAGGCAAAGGAAACACAGATCATATAGTGAAGATTTTTTTCAAAAACAACGTAAGTAGAATGTAGAGTCAGACTAATGTATCACAAAGCAAAATCCAACTATATGCTATATTCAAGAGTCACATCTAAAACAAGTGATTTATAGGCAAATGCTGTACCAAAGAAGAGTTTGATCTTAGTATCAAGCACAGTTTAACGCTAAAGGCATTCAGTGATATAAAGAAGTGTATTTTACCATGATAAATATATAATCGATATCAAAGAGCTAATACCTCTTAAGCAATGAAAAAATTAACTTCAGAGGAATTTAAAAGTTGTGCTATGTGGCCCATCTGAGAAAAGCATTCAAATAATGAAAAAAATGAATACTAATCTAATAAAAATGCTATATATAACTAAAAGGGGATATAATTATCTAATATATAGTCTGATAGTCACAAATAATCTAACATTTATGGATATTGGACCAAATAATATAGCATCAATTTTCTTGTATTTCTTTGCTTTTTTTTTAAAATTTATTTATGTATTTATTTTTGGCTGCAATGGGTCTTTGTTGCTGCGTGTGGGCCTTCCCTAGTTGCAGCGACCTGTGTGCCACAACTACTGAGCCTGTGCTCTAGAGCCACAAGCCACAACTACTGAAGCCTGTGCACCTAAAGCCTGTGCTCCGCAACGAGAAGCCACCGCAATGAGAAGCCTGCACACTGCAATGAAGAATAGCTCCCACTCGCCGCAACTAGAGAAAGCCCACGTGCAGCAACGAAGACCCAACGCAGCCAAAAGGAAAAAAAAGTTATGTACTGCCTTTTGGGGGATACTTGCTCTTAGAATTCAGCCTCATGCTATGAGGAAGCCCAGTCCACATGCCGGTATTCTGGCCAACAACCAGCCTCAACCTCAGCCTTTAAGGTGACCCCAGTGCCAGCCATCATCTGATTGCAAATGCATGAGAGATCCAGAGCAAGAACCATAAATGAAGCCCAATCAACCTCACAACCATGAAAGGTAAGAATCAAACTGTTACTTTAAACCATTCAGTTTTGGGGGGATTTGTTATGCAGCAATAGATAACTGGGGCA
Source organism: Orcinus orca (assembly GCF_937001465.1). Lineage (NCBI taxonomy): Eukaryota > Metazoa > Chordata > Mammalia > Artiodactyla > Delphinidae > Orcinus > Orcinus orca. Next base: position 31,039,674 of record NC_064572.1, read on the forward strand.
AATGATCAAAGCTTTATGTATGAATATATAAACAAACAATTTAAAAAAATGAAGATCATACTGTTTTGAAACTAATGAACAATGGGAGAATGGTTACCCTTGAGGAAAGGGCTTCTAGCATGCTCTAATGTACTATTTCTTGACCTGGGTGCTGATTATGCTAGTGTTCACTTTGTGAAAATTTATCAAGTTATATACTTATGATTTGTACACTTTTCTGATACGATATTTATCAATAAATTCAAAAGTTTATTAAGATAATGTGTATATATACACATAAATTCTTACAAATACATAGAGTTGCTTATATACACATTATAGATGACTATAGATGACAGTCCATACTCCAAAATATCACATTGCCTCCAAATACTGGAACTAGGTGTAATTTTAACTTTCTTCTTCAGGTTGTAATAAGTACAATCTGAAAAAGTTATAAATGCAAAGAAAAAATTCTTTACTCACTTGTAAAAAAACGTTAAACTAGGATGTTAAGAGCTAAACAGAACAAACACGTGAACACATCAAAATAAATGAGTCATGTGATCAAATCCCAACTTAAAAATTTTAGCTATAACTTACATAAAACAGCCATGTAGCAATTCTATTTCCTGTCCCCAGCTCTTTGAAAGCATCTGGCTCATCTTTCTGTGAATAAAACACAACTCAGTGGTATAAAATTCAGTAATGCAAATTCTCCAATGGCAACTAACATCATTAATATGCTGAATAGTATGCTAAAAACAGCCCCTAAAGGTTCCTTTATAATGTCCAGTGCACTATATATATATACAACAGGCATTCAGATATTTGTTGGTTGTTGATTCAACCAGTACAGTGAATACTTTTGATAAGACCATTCGGGGGGAAAAAACAGATTTGTTAGCCTATATAATGAGAACCAATATCTACTATCCACAGATTATTTTAAAAATTGACACCTATAGTTTTAGCTTCCAAAAAAGCAAGACATGAGAGTCTCTCAGCTACATTCATTAAGTCAATTCTCTGTGGGTAAAAAAAAATTTACCTTGAGATTTACTTTGAACTCATGATCCATTCGAATGTCACTGCTACTATTCTTGACTGTCTTTTGGGCTGTCAGCACTTTAATCTGGCTGGAGAATTCACGTCTGGCTATTTAAAGCTAAATTAAAATACAGTATAGTCTCTTGGCATTTTCCCAGAAAAATGAAAATCATGTATTTTTCACACAGAAATTTATACACATCAATTTGTCATATCCTCAAATTGTCCGTTAATGTCCTTCAAAGGATGAATGACTAAAACTGTCGTATACCTATACCACAGAATACTATGCAGCAAAAAAAAGGAACACCCTGTTGATATGTTCTGCAAAAACATGGATGAACCTCAAGGGAATTATGCTGAGTGAAAAGAGACAATCTTAAAAGGATACATGCCGTATGTAACATTTACATAACATTTGCAAAATAATTTTAGTGAAGAACAGATTAGTGGTTACCAGCAGTTATGGATGGGAGGCAGAAGGGTATATGTAGCTACAGAGCAGTACCGCAAGGGACTCACAGTGATGGTGAGGTTATGTATCTTTATTGTGGTGGTAGTTACATAAAGCTACACATGTAATAAAACTGTATAGACAGACAGACATGAGTGCGAGCATAACTGGTGAAATATGAGTAAGTTCTGTTGCTTGTGCCAACACCAATTTCCTGGTTTTGATAGTGTACTACAGTTATGCAAGACGTTAACACTGAAGGCGGTTGAGTGAAGGGTGCATGGGATCTCCCTGTATATTTTGGGGGAAACTTCCTAGGAATCTATAATTATTTCAAAATAAAAAGCTACGAAAAAAAATTTAGTTACATTAATGTGAGGACTTAAACTGTAGTCTTTCACATCATCCAAGATCCTCAGACATTTTTCAATAATTGAAAACAGATGGAAAAGAGACTAAAAATATATTCTTTGCTAGCCTGCCCAGAGAAAGAGTCTAGGATTCTGGGAATAAACCAGTCAAGGAATGTAATACAATACAGACTGTTTTCTTTCCAAAGAATACACTCTTATTAAAAAATGGTAATAGATCAAGAAGTTTATTAGAATACTTGGCACATTCCTTAGAATTCATGTAATTATGATAAATCTTAAATTAAGATTTGGTAATGACAATTTATAGCTTGATATGTTAAAATTACTTAACTTTTTAATTTAAAAGGTTAAATATTTATTGATCTTAAGCAAGAGTACTTGGGCAAGAACAACTTTTTAACAAACTGCTTTAATATTATTTATTCTCCAGCCTCTGCATCTATTTTATGTTTTTTATCTTCCTGTCTTTCAAAATGTATTCCTGTAATTTCTTCAGATTTATTGCCCAACTCACTGCAGCTGTCTCTAATCTGTTTAACTTATACACTAAATTTTAAATTTCAACAATTTTTTGACCTAAAGCTTCTGTTTATTTTTCAAATATGTTAAATCATTTTGAGAATTCAGTAATTTTTATCCTCTTTTATTTTTAAAGTATTAGTTATTTTTTTCTATTACTCTTAAATATTATTAATGCCTTCAGTTTGTGCATCATTTAAAACAAGGTATGTGCTATAAAAAGAATTCTTATACATAAATAGATCAAGAGATGGTTAAGTAATTTATCCCTAAAACATGCACATCATTTTTATTCACGTGTGTGTAAGAAAGGGAAATAAGCTTTAAGTCTTGGGATTAAAGACATTTGGAAATTATTATTAAGGAATGCCAAATGTTTTCATGGAACAGATGTGTTTTCCAACAGGAAATGCTGATGTAATTAAAAGGCATTAGTGTTGATAAAGAGGACTGAAAAAACATTTGCACTATACATGATCACCAGGAAGAGTTCCAGGGGGTTGAAAATATATGTCAAATAAATGAATCAGCATGAATTGAATGGTACAGATGGAAGAACAGGTTGCAGGTGCCAGATTATGTGACACATATAAATATTCAAGGCACATGACTAGGCTAAACAGGTGACTAGGTTTTACAGACCAATTTGTTCTTTCATTGGGAAAATAGTCAAATGTAATATAATGTCCATTTACTGGCATTTATTGATAAGTAAGTGCAATTAGATCTAGGGCAGCAAATACTGTCCCCTTTCAGATACGCACTAAAAGTACACACTAGCTAACAGATGCCAGAGTAGCCAAAGCAGTATGATTACACTCCAGTTTTTTCACGCTGCAGTTACATGGATGTTAGCTAAAATGTCTTGCATTCTTTCATGTATCATACTGTCTACTCTCAAGTTTCACAAAAGAATTCTTCAAAACTAGGCAGATTAAAGAACTTACTAAACCGCAAAGGATGCTCAAACTATTATTCAACACCAGTCAAACCCAAATCCTGGAGTTGACTGCTGACTATATTCAGTTTGGGCTTTTCCACTGTGGTTCTCTTCTTTTTCTTTGGTGAGCCAGAGGAATGTGCCTCCCCATTCCGTCCACTACCCATTCTATTATCTATACAATTGCCCTAAATATCCACCAAAGAAAAAGGAATATGTAAAAAACCACAACCTTCGACAATATTTAAACCACTGTCTTCTTAAATCAACTGCAATGGGGAAACAGAGGATATCAAGCTCTGCGAGGTTTGTGAATGAAAACTTTCTTCCTAAAAGTTAATAATAGGCAGACAAGGATAATTCTGTTTGCTTCTAAGAGGCTAGCAAAACGTTCCCCATCTCACTGAGATAAAATGTTTAATACTTTACCTGCTTGGGCTCCTAGAAACACCAACAATTAATTACAATTCCCCAAATAACAACAATTCTCCATGTATATTGTTTCCAAGCACTTAAAACCCTTCAAAATCAAAGGACATTAAGATGAGATGTTAGCAATACTATCTGTCTCTTGAACTTTTGTGTGCACAAAGGTCATCCATCATTTCAGTAGACAGCTCATAAGACAGGTGGTTTCTAGCTGTGATAGCTTTGTGCAATTATAAACAAAAATGTATCTATAAGTAGATGACACTAGTTAACAAACCAAAGAAACAAAATGCCTTTTTAAGGCTACTGCTGCAATAAATGGTTCGGTCTGAAGTGCACTGGAATAAACTGGTTGATAGGACAAAGATAAATCTGGAGGCATAGAACAATATTAAAACAAAAGAGAGAAAGAAGAGGGTTGAAAAGACTGGCAGACACCATCTGTCAGTATTAAAAGGCCTGAATCAAATGGATTGCTTTTAACTCCCTGTTCTCTCGTATCCTTGGTTAATGATAACTTTATTTCTTCACACAGCTTGGCCATGTAAATCCACCACAGAGAGGTGACACAATAATATAGATGAATATGACTGATAAGATGATGATGAAGATGGTGAGCTTGAGATTCTTCACACACATGGCTTGGGCAAGATTTCCACTGGTTGTTTCGAAGGTGACAGACGAATCCACGAGATTTTCTGTTTTATCTATCAATAATTCCAATCTTTTGCCTTGCTGAGCCACCAGATCTATGTTTCTGACCATGATTCCTTTAAGTTCATCCACTTGGGCTTGAGTCTCCATCACTTTATCTAGGCCCTTATTCTCGGAGTGATGCTTCGGCTGTGCAGCCAAGACACTTGAGAACTCACTATTCATGGCATACGGAAGCACTGTTTGTGCTCTTGAACCGTACGTGGTCTGGAACCTCTTTATCTCATTTAGAAAATTAAAGGCTCGGGAACGCTCGAAATCATCATCAGTGATACAAAGATATACAATCCTGTCTTGGCAGATGTAATGAAACAAATAATTGCCATGTAAGTACGTTAGCTTGTTATTTTCAGAAGGTATCTTAGCCAGAATCTGCTCTGTCACCTCCAGGAAGTTGCCTCCACACCAAGCATGTCCGGCAAGGATAGTGGTTCCCCTGGCAACAGCGAAAAGAATGGCCATGGCTTCGATCTGATCTGTCTGGGCACCGTGTGAGAACTCGGGGATCAGGACAGAGTTGCGCAGGTTAGCGTGGGCTCGCCAACTGCCCGCTCCCAGAGGAGGCTAGACTGGACCTATATAGTTTTTTTATATTCTGTATCTGATAACTGAAGTATCTAACATCCTGGGGGCATCTGTATCTGTTGGCAGGCCTCTGCTTTCAAACTGCCAGAAAAAGCTCCCCATAACACATCATACTCCAGCTAGGATGCGAGATGAAACTCTTTTGAAGGGTCTTGACTCAAAGCAGATGATTTTCTAGGCCATTCTTTCTTTCTCTGAAGGTGTAATCCTTTTGGAGATTTAGGTTTTATGCAGGTATCTCAGTTCAGTAGCCTACACTTTAGCAGGTCCTCTCACAGAGCTATTAATCCCCAAAGCTCTAGATTCCTGGAGGTACATGCCTCCAGCCTCAGCTTTTTTGCTCCCTTTAAACACTCTAATTTTAGTTTCTAGGTTTTCTCTGTTCAGTTTGCCTTTGAGAATTTCCTTTACTTTCTTCAAAGCTCAGCAATGCATTTAAAAGTATGCTAAGTTCTTTTACCCTGTCTCTAGGTATTTTTTACTGCTTTAAAAGGCTTTACAGAATATCTATTCCACCATGCTTCCACAAATTCCAAATAAGCTATGAATTTTTTTTTTAAAGAAGATGTTGGGGGTAGGAGTTTATTAATTTATTTATTTTTGCTGTGTTGGGTCTTCGTTTCTGTGCGAGGGCTTTCTCTAGTTGTGGCAAGCGGGGGCCACTCTTCATCGCGGTGCACGGGCTTGTCACTATCGCAGCCTCTCTTGTTGCGGAGCACAAGCTCCAGAGGCGCAGGCTCAGTAGTTGTGGCTCACGGGCCTAGTTGCTCCGTGGCATGTGGGATCCTCCCAGACCAGGGCTCAAACCCGTGTCCCCTGCATTAGCAGGCAGATTCTCAACCACTGTGCCACCAGGGAAGCCCAGCTATGAATTTTTAATACTAAAAGAACAGAATTAACATGTCATGCCTAAGCTTCAGTGGAACTCCTTCATTCGCCTTTTTTTTTTTTTACTTACCCGTGCAAAATCAAAATGGGGTTCATACTGTCCTCCAACTCCATAATTAGCTACCTGAAGGAGAGAAACAAAACATGAATGAAAGAACTATCAAGATTACTATTCAAAAAAACCTACGAGTCCCATTTTGGCCTCTTATATATCACGGTTAGGTACTTTTAAATAAATGAGAAGCAAAGCATTTTTTAAATCAATAAAGAGTTCCTAAAAAACCAAGGATGAAAAACTAAGGACAGCTACTATATGCTATTTTAGAACCTTAGTTAATACGCTTTTCTTTAGCAAATGTTTCGGGGGACATGCTTTTCCTTAATATATAAGAAACTAAAATCTGAATTTGAATTTTAGAATTAAAAATTTCTAGAATTAGAATTTCAATATTTTTATTATTAATTCTTACTAAACACTTTCCTTGGGAATTTAAATCAAGACTCATGTTTTCCAAAGCCCAAAATGCTGGCAAACTCCCAATCTACTTTAATGAAATCCAGTTTCCTACATATTTTTTTTTTCTCTACTTAGGTAAAAAAGGGAAGAAGTTAACACCAATTTAATTATTCCTGTTGGAAGGCCATGACAACTTCATTTGGATGTGACAATGCCCCAGCATGAAGCAGCAAAAGAAAGTAAGAGAAATATTTGGTCTGAGCTCAAGTTCCAGATTTCTTAGTTACAATGCAGTATATGTAACTTTGGATACAACCTCAGTTTTCTTATTTGTAAAATAAGGATAATGATACCTTCCTTAACTCCCTCCCTTCCATCCCAATATGACAAAATGCTAAGAAAATGAAAGGAGAGTGTAATTTAAAGAGCATTATTGATGAAATGAAATGAGTGCATAATTAAAAGTGTTGCCCACAGCAAAGTCCAAGTCCTATGTAAATTGTTATTACTGTGGATATTTTACTTCCTATGTTGTAGATGCCTTCGTTGGGTTGGATCAGACTATTAAGTTAGAAATATATCAAGTAGCCTGAAAGAGCCTGTGAAGGTTAGGCAGGTGAGAATAAATACAAATTAGGAAAGAAAAAGACACATCATAGTTTTTTTAAATAACCAAACGAGTACCAAGGAAGTTGTAGATGACCATGGAGTAAATAACTTAATATAAGCAAATTTAAATTCGGGAAGTCCTGTTTTGCACAGTTTCAAAATGCACAAATCTCAGATACCATGGTTTAGCTAACCCTGGACACCAGACCCCCAACAACACAGTGGACATTTCAGTTACCATGTTACATCATTAACTGTGAGTAACTGCATAAAGTGCAAACATTGCTACTAGCTCTTCAGTCCACAAATTACTATACAAATAACAGCTACATATCATGATCAATGACCAGTCATGTCACTTCTTTCAAAGTTTATCAGTGATTGGTCACTGCATATCTGTTATTCAGTTCATGCACAGACAGCAAAGCATGTAGTTATGCTGCCTCCTTATTTCCCAGTAAAAACCTATGTGATATTTTACAAAAACAGACAATTAGAAGAAGAAATTGGCCAACAAAGATACAGTACAGCAGAGAAATGGAAAGCATAATGCTGTAAGTGAAATTCAAATCAAATTTAAATGGACTTGGTTCCAGGACAAGATCGGGGAGTAGAAGGACCTGAGCTCACCTTTCCTCTCGTGAAAACACCAAAATTACAACTAATGGCTGAAAAACCATCAACAAAAAAGACTGGAACGTACCAAAAAAGATATGCTACTTCCAAAGAAGTCACAACAAGACAGTAGGAGGGATGCATTTGTGATACAAACAAATCCCGTAAGTGTTGAGTGGGTGACCCACAAACTGGAAAATATTTATATCACAGAGGTTCTCCCACAGGAGTGAAAGTTCTGAGCCCCACGTCAGGCTCCCCAGTCTGGGGGTCTGGCATTGAGAGGAGGAGCCCCCAGAGCATTTGGCTTTTAAGGCCAGCAGGGCTTGATCACAGGAACTCCCCAGTACTGGGGGAAACAGAAACTCCACTCTTGGAGGGCACACACAAGGTCTTGTGTGCATGGGAACCCAGGGGAAAAAGCAGTGACTTCATATGAGCCAGGGTCAGACCTACCTGCTGGACTTGGAGGATCTCCTTGGGAGGTGGGGGTGGCTGTGGCTCACTATGGGGACAAGGACACCGGTGGTGGAGACACTGGGGAGTACTCACTGGGGTGAGCTGCCCTAAAGGCTGCCACTTTGATGCCAAGACCTGGCCCCACCCAACAGCCCTTAGGCTCCAGTGCTGGGACGCCCCAGGCCAAAAAACCAACAGGACAGGAACACAGGCAGACAGGCTGCTTAAGTCTTCCTGAGCCCACAGCCGCCTCTAAACACATCCCTTGACACGGTCCTGCCCACCAGAGGGACAAGACCCAGCTCCACCCACCAGTGGGCAGGCACCAGTCCTTCTCACTAAGAATCCTGCACAAGCCTCTTAGACCAGTCTCATCCACTAGGGGGCAGACACCAGTCTCATCCACTAGGGGGCAGACACCAGAAGCAAGAGGAACTACAATCCTGCAGCCTGTGGGACCTCAAACACAGAAAGTTAGACAAAATGAGATGGCAGAGGACAATGTTCCAGATGAAGGAACAAGATAAAACCCCAGAAGAACTAAGTGAAGTGGAGACAGGCAATCTACATGAAAAAGAATTCAGAGTAATAGTAAAGATGATCCGAGATCTCAGAAAAAGAATGGAGGCACAGACCGAGAAGATACAAGAGCTAGAAGATATAAAGAACAAACAAACAGAGATGAACAATACAATAAATGAAATGAAAACTACACCAGAAGGAATCAATAGCCAAATAAATGAGGCAGAAGAATGGATAAGTGAGCTGGAAGACAGAATGGTGGAAATCACTGCTGTGGAAAGGAATAAGGAATGAAAAGAAATGAAGACAGTATAAAAGACCTCTGGGACAACATTAAATGCACCAACGTTCACATTATAGGGGTCCCAGAAGGAGAAGAGAGAGAGAAAGGACCTTAGGAAATATTTGAGGAGATAGTAGGGGAAGACTTCCATAATATGGGAAAGGAAACAGTCACCCAAGTCCAGGAAGCAGAGGGTCCCATACAGGATAAACCCAAGGAGGGGCATGCTGAGACACATATTAATCATACCAACAAATATTAAAAAGAAAATATTAAAAGCAACAAGGGGAAAGCAACAAGTAACATACAAAGGAATCCCCATAAGGTTATCAGCTGATTTTTCAGCAGACACTCTTCAGGCCAGAAGGGAGTGGCACAATATATCTAAAGTGATGAAAAGGAAAGAACTACAGTCAAAAACACTCTACCCAGCAAGGCTCTTGTTCAGATTCAATGGAGAAATCACAAGATTTACAGATAAGCAAAAGCTAAAAAGAACTCAGCACCACCAGAACAGCTTTACAACAAATGCTAAAGGAACTTCTCTAGGAAGAAAACAAAGGGCCACAACTAGAAACAAGAAAATTACGAAGGTATCACCTCACACTGGTCAGAATGGCCATCATCAAAAAGTCTACAAACAATAAATGCTAAAGAGGGTGTGCAGAAAAGGGAACCCTCCTATGCTGTTGGTGGGAATGTAAATTGGTGGTGCCACTATGGAGAACAGTATGGAGGTTCCTTAAAAAACTAAAAATAGAGCTACCATATGATCCAGCAATCCCACTCCTGGGCACTTAGGAAGCAACCTAAATGTCCATCAACAGAGGAATAGATAAAGAAGATGTGGTACATGTATCAGTGGAATTTTACTCAGCCATAAAAAAAGGTATGAAATAATGCCACTTGCAGCAACATGGATGGACCTAGAGACTGTCATACTAAATGAAGTCAGAGAAAGACAAACAGCATATGATCACTGTACATGGAATCTAAAAATGATACAAATGAACTTATTTACAAAACAGAAACAGACTGGCAGACTTCAGAAACAAACTTATGGTTACCAAGGGGAAAGGTCGGGGGGAGGATAAATTAGGAACTTGGGATTAACATATACACACTACTATATATAAAATAGATAACTAATAAGGACATACTGTATAGCACAGGGAAATCTACTTGGTACTCTGTGATAACCTATATGGGGAAAGAATCTGAAAAAGAATAGATATATATATGTATAACTAAATCACTTTGCTGTACACCTGAAACTAACACAACATTGTAAATCAACTATACTCCAATACTAAAAAAAACCCCTCATGCTGAGCCCCCCCTCCTCCACCCCCCACCCCCCCACCCCCACCAAAAAAGAAATCTGACTTAAATGCAGACACAGAAGAAAAGGCTGACAAGGAAAATACTTCTAACTTTTGCTGTTTGAGAAACTCTAGATACGCAGTCAGAGGAATGTGGTGAAGGTAAACTTACTAACATAAGGAAAGTGATCATGATGAAAAGGATGAAGAAGATGTCTTAGAGGAAGTGACTGGAAAAAAATCGACAATAGAAGATCCCTCAGAGATATTTAACAACATTGAAAGCACAAAGGATAAAATGTTGAAAGCTGATCCAAACTTAGAAGTATGACAATTTGCGAAGGAAGAGAAAAGATGCTCACTCTGTATCATAAGTTTCACAAATGAGATGAAGGAACATAAACTATTCTTGGTGTTTACAAAGAAATAAAACACTGTAATCCTCAATATTTCTAATATTTTATAATACTGAGACAATTCAATAGAGAAGACTATTTTTCAACAAATGATGCTGGGACGATTGGCTAACCACATGAAAAGAATGAAGCTGGACCTCTATCTTACACCATATATAAAAATTGACTCAAAATGGATCAAAGACCTGAATGTAAGAAAGAAAACCATAAAAATTGTAGGAAAAACCACAGGTGTAAATCTTTATGTCCTTGGATTAGGCAATGGTTTCTTAAACACCTTAAGCCAAAGCAACCAAAAAAAAGACCTATCAGACTTCATAGAAATTAAAAATATTTTGCCAAAGGACACCATCAAGAAAGTGAAAGACACACCACAAAACGGGAGAAAATATTTGCAACCCATACACCTAATATGGGTCAAGTATTCAGAACATATAAATAACACAACTCAACAATAAAAACAACCCAATAAAAAATAGGCAAAGGATTTGAATAGAAATTTTTTCAAAGATATAAAAATGGCTGGGGCTTCCATGGTGGCACTGTGGTTGAGAGTCTGCCTGCCAATGCAGGGGACATGGGTTCAATCCCTGGTCCGGGAGGATCCCACATGCCATGTAGCAACTAAGCCCGTGCGCCACAACTACTAAGCCTGGCTCTAGAGCCCGTGAGCCACAATTGCTGAGCCCACGCGCTAGAGCCCACGAGCCACAACTACTGAGCTTGCGTGCTGCAACTACTGAAGCCCACGCGCCTAGAGCCCATGCTCCGCAACAAAAGAAGCCACCGCAACGAGAAGCCCATGCACCACAATGAAGAGTAGCCCCTGCTCTCTGCAACTAGAGAAAGCCTACATGTAGCAACGAAGACTGAACAGAACCAAAAATAAATAAAATAAATAAATTTTTAAAAAATGGCCAATAACTCATGAAAAGATACTCAACATCATTAGCCATCAGGGAAACGCAAATAAGAACCATGATGAGATAGCACTTCAAACATACCAGAATGACCTTAATAAAAAAACTGGACAAGAACAAGTGTTGGCAAGGATGTGAAGAAAATGGAACCCTCATACATTGCCAATGGGATTGTAAAACGGTGCAGCCATTCTGGAAAACAGTTTGGCAGTTCCTCAAATATTAAAGTTACCACATGACCCAGCAATTACATATGTAGGTTTATACCCAAGAGAAATTTAAATGACATTTGTACGAAAATTTGTAGACAAATAGCATTAGTCATAATAGCCAAGGAGTGGAAACAATCCAAAAGCCCTCCAACTGATAAATAAATAAAACGTGGTATATCCAAACAAGAGAATGTTAATATTATTCAGCCATGAAAAAGAATAAAGTGCTGATACGTTCTACAACATGGATATACCTTAAAAACATTGTCAAATGAAACAAGCCAGATACACTAGGCCACATATTGTATTACTCCATTTATATGAAATATTTAGAATAGGCAAACTTACATAGAGAAGGTAGAGAAGCAGTTGCCAGGGGCACTAGGGAGGGGGAATGGAGAGTGACTACTTAACTGAGGTTTCTTTGGAGGTGATGAAAATAGTGTTGATGATTGTACAATCATGTGAATATTAAAACCAGGGTAAATTTTATGGTATGTGAATTATTTCTTACTAGAAAACAGAAAAAAATAATTTATTAAAAAAAAAACTGCCATGGCCATCTGACAGGCCTAGGAATGAAAAAAAAAATCACAGTGTACTTAATAAATACTAGTGTTACATATTTTTCATTTCCCTATACATTTATACTCAACAGTAAGAGTTTTTAATGTCTTGACAAAAAATTTTAAAGGTCACAGAACAATTTTTCCTACTGATTATTAAGATCACTGTACATGTTTCAGCTTATATATTCACTTTTACAGTCTCAAAGTATCATGCAAATTGAGTACTGCCTGTACAGTGACAGAAAAAATCTCATCTGAAGCATCTTTTGAAGAAGTGTAGGATGTGATTACCTACCTGTAATTCCTCTGCTGTGGAGACATCTAGTCCTGTGAGATCTTGTATTCTCATATTAATTCGAGACACCACAGGGTTTTCATAGCCAGAGAGCCAGGCACTAAAAACAAGAAAAAAATTATTAGTTTTACTGATAAAGTTTCAATACACGAAGACCAATAGCTGTCATTTAAAAAGCCCTAATATACAGGACATTAAGGCTTTATCTATAGGCATTTACTTCATTTGCTTCTTTGATATGATTTTTTTTTTTTGGCCTCTCCCGTTGCGGAGCACAGGCTCCGGACGCGCAGGCTCAGCAGCCATGGCTCATGGGCCCAGCCGCTCCGTGGTATGTGGGATCTTCCCGGACCGGGACACGAACCCGCGTCTCCTGCATCAGCAGGTGGACTCTCAACCACTGCGCCACCAGGGAAGCCCTTTGATACGATTTTTACTAATGATGTTGTAATTTTTAAAAGATGTTACATTCTACAGTTAGAGGTTGGAAAGGGAAAAAAACGAATATCATTTATTACTGAGTTTTTATGAAAACAGATGGATTAATGTAAGAAGACTATATAGGACTATCTACACTGAGAATTTTTTTAATTCTGGAAAAATACATACATCAAAATGAAAACAACTGTTCCTTCTAGATAAGGTATAGGAACTGGCCAAGGTGAAGGTCATAGGGGTTTTAGCCTGATTTATATAATGCTAATGTTTTATAAGAAAAATTCATGTATTACTTGCCTAAATAAAAAAGTTTTAAAAGGTACCCAACACACCCAGTAGGATAGCTATAACCAAAAAGGTGTTGGTGATGATGTGAAGAAATTAGAACCCTCATATATTGCTGGTAGGAATGTAAAATGGTGCAGCCACTTTGGAAAACAATTTGGCAGTTCCTCAAATTGCTAAACACAGAGTTACCATATGACCTAGCAATTCCACTCCTAGGTATATACCGAAGAGAAATTAAAATGTGTGGTCATACCAAAACTTGTACATAAGTATTCATAGTAGCATTATTAATAATGGCCAAAAAGTGGAAATAATACAAATGTCCATCAACTGATAGACAGATACATAAAATGTGATATATCCATAAGACAGATTATTGTGTCATGAAAAGGAAGTAATGATACATGCCACCACACGGATGAACCTTGAAACCATTATGTTAAGAAAGATAAGTCAGATACAAAAGGTCACACATTATGATTCCATTAATATGAAATGTCCAGAACAGGCAAATCAATACAGAAAGTAGATTAGTGGTTGCCACGAGAAGGCAGTATTAAGGAATGACTCTTAATGGGTACAGGATTTTCTTTTGGGGTGGTGAAAATGTTCTGGAATTAGATAATGGTGATGACTGCAAAGCTAAAAAAGACTAAAAACCACTGAACTGTATACTTTAAAGGGTAATTTTATGGTATGGGAACTATAGCTCAATAACATGGCACAGCAAAATTCAGCTCTCTCCTTTACATATGCTTTTTCCCAGTCTATTAGACTTTTTCTTTCTTCACTTCTCTCATCAAGCTTTGGTCCATCATTTCAACAGTATTCTTTTTTTTGGGGGGGGGGGGGAGCCACGTCATGCAGCTTGCAGGATCTTCGTTCCCCAACCAGGGATTGAACCCGTGCCCCCTGCAGTGGAAGCGTGGAGTCCTAACCACTGGACCGCCGGAGAATTCCCTCAACAGCATCCTTGACTAAAAGCCTAAACTCACCTGTCTGGCAAAAAAACAAGCCTGATGAATTTCTTTTCTCCAAGCTTATACCTATAACACCAAATCGTATTGGAAAAAGTCATGAGATAGGGCAGATATGTTCCACTAAAAATTCATGAACACTGGGACCTCCTTGGTGGCACAGTGGTTAAGAATCCGCCTGCCGGGCTTCCCTGGTGGCGCAGTGGTTAGGAATCTGCCTGCCAATGCAGGGGTCATGGGTTCGAGCCCTGGTCCGGGAAGATCCCACATGCTGTGGAACAACTAAGCCCATGCACCGCAGCTACTGAGCCTGTGCTCTACAGCCTGTGAGCCACAACTACTGAGCCAGTGTGCCACAACTACTGAAGCCCGCGCGCCTAGAGCCTGAGCTCCGCAACAAGAGAAGCCACCACAATGAGAAGCCAGAGCACCACAACACCACAATGAAGAGTAGCCCCTGCTCGCTGCAACTAAAGAAAGCCCACACACAGCAAAAAAGACCCAATGCAGCCAAAAGTAAATAAATAAAATAAAATTAAAAAAAGAAAAAAAAAAAAATCTGCCTGCCAATGCAGGGGACACGGGTTCAAGCCCTGGTCCAGGAAGATCCCACATGCCGCGGAGCAACTAAGCCCTGTGCACCACAGCTACTGAGCCTGCGCTCTAGAGCCCGCGAACCACAACTACTGAACCTGCGGGCTCCAATTACTGAAGCCCGTGCTCCATACCAAGAGAAGCCACTGCAATGAGAAGCCCGCACACCACAACGAAGAGCAGCCCCCGCTCGAAGCAACTAGAGAAAGCCCACGAGCGGCAACGAGACCCAACACAGCCAAAAACAACAAAACAAAACAATCATGAACACTAACTCCAAATGGGCCTTACTCTCGCCTCTATTCTGAACCCCAACCCACCTCAGACTCCTTCACTCAGTGGATTACATATCTCCTATGTCACAGATAAAATAGAAACCATACAATCTTTTCCTTATACATAGTTCATTCTAGTTCATTCCAGTTCCAAGAGGAGATTTCTCTCCATTATCTAAGGCCAATCCTCTGCCTTAGATTCTATTATCTCCTGCCATTTTAGGAACCATAAATCATTGATGAGCCCTTCTCTCTCTCATATAATCAACATCTCTTCTCAATAATTCCTCCCACAGCTTTTAACAGGGCTTAAGACTTTCCCATTAAATAAATAAGCAAAAATTTTAAATTCTTTCCCTCAATTCTTTCTCCCTCCAGCCACCAATTTCTTTCTCCTCCATCTTCAAGTCAACCTTTTCACTGACTCCTCACTTCTCAATCCATTCCAATTTAGCTTTAGTCCCCATCACTCCATCAAAACTGCTCTTGCTAATATCTCACCCATAACCCTACTATGCTCCTAAATCTAACAAGATTTTCCCATTCTCATAGTATGTGCTCTTTTAGTAACATTTCAGAATGTTCATCCTTCTTGAAACTCTCCTCCTGACTCATTCATTCTCCAGGTATTCCTTTAGTCTCTCTGGATGTTCCATCCTGGTCTCCCTCACAGCCTCTCACACTGTATTTTGTCTTTCTCCCAGTGCCCCAGCAGCACTTATTCAACAATGTTTCTTCTTGTCCTAAGGCTAGTGCACATGCTCATCTCTACCCAGAGTATTCTTCTGCTTAACTTTGCAAATTTAAGGCTTTGGATTATCATTTTAGTTGTCTCTTCTTCAGAGAAGCCTTCCTTGACTCCTCCCTGTGCCAGACCAGGTTTTTGTTTTGTTTTGTTTTTGGAACAGTAAGAGGGAAAAGTTTTTAACTAATCACATTAAATTGACATGACATGCTATTATAAGTAAAGGAAGATAAATAATACTGTTACAAAATTTACATTTCTCACATCCCTTTCAGAGGAAAATGCATTAGGATTCCTCTTGATCTGATGGACTGATTTCCGTAAAATTGTTTTTTTTTTAATAGTAAATAACAGTATATTTTCTCAGACTGCTAAGAAGTGGTCAGAAAGGCAACTATAAAATCTATAATGAAAACAACTGACAGGATTAGGGCTGTTTCATGAAATATTAAGAACCATATCTCTTTTTTGGCTGTTAAATCAATGCACCTTTTCACTGGTAAAGCAATTGTTTGCTGTACCGCAGAAAAGGTGCACTGATTTAAAGAGCTTCTTCTTAAGTAATATACATTCAATTGTTCAAAACTGAAGTGAGTTTTCTTTCTAATGTTGCCCTCTTTTGGAGAACAAGCAAATATCTTTGTCTTTTGTATATAGTTAGGCAAATATTGTGAAATGCAGCTCTTGGTGATCTAAATTTTATTCCCTCACAATTAAACGGGGGCAATTAATTATTATTAGGAATAAGCCTTTGAAACACTTCCAGCTTTTAAAACAGCAAGGCTTCTGAATAACTTCTCAAAACTAGCTTTCCATTTTGGTGCATGACCTGATACCTGACACATTTGATCTGTATTTTAGTCATTTCTTCTAATATCTACACTTTGCCTTCAATAAGGGTTAGTGTTGTGGTTTCAAACAATTTTTACATATAATAGAGTAAGTTTTCATTTCACCGAACTGAGTTTTTCCACTCATGTACCTGTGAAAGGTAATTTGAGCACACACATATTTGCATACATATTTGTGTGTATACATATACATTTTTTAAAGTAAGTCGCTTTTACCATTAAAATAAAGCTAGACAACAGGGAAACTACGAGGAACAGTTTGTCTTCCTTAGAAATCCTTTTCTAGGCTGAGAAGGGCAAGTACAATTTGCTGAAGGATTTGATGAAGCTCTAGTCTTTTCATCATGTGTTAATCCCACACTGTCATGTCTTATCACCACAGCTACATACATGTCCACTTCCTCAGTAGCACTAGCCTCGAGGTGTAATGTCTATCATAAACAGGACATTGCTGACCAAGCACTCAATACTGTTTGCAATCATTCAGCAACTCATTCTCCACTTTGCCCAATATTGGTATCAAAGTAACATTGACAACTCACCAATATATTCCTCTGTACACTGCCCAAAATAGATATACACGTTCATTCCAGCTTCTCCATTTCCTAACTGCTGGAACTACATCTTCAAAGAATGCTACTTTCATGCACCCAGCTGTGAATGCTGCCCGCCACGCCACGTAGCCCTGAAGTTATTTCAGTACCAAGGTCTTTTGGTCCAGAGACATTTGCCAGCACACATTATCTACCACAGCACGGACCATCTATTTTGCGTCATCCACTCCATTTCCCAGATGCTGTAGGGATCAGAATACCCCAACCCCATGGGAATCCTCTTCAGCCTCTTTCCCCAAAAGACTGAGGTCCTGGGACTTCCCTGGTGGTCCAGTGGGTAAGACTCCACACTCCCAATGCCGGGGGCCCAGGTTCGATCCCTGGTTGGGGAACTAGATCCCGCATGCATGCTGCAACTAAGAGTTTGCATGCCACAACTAAGAAGTCCACATGAAGCAACTAAGAGTCTGCATACTGCAACTAAGAAGCGCGCATACCGCAACTAAAGATCCCACATGCTGCAAACTAAAGATCCCACATGCTGCAACTAAGACCCAGCACAGCCAAAATAAATAAATAAATATTAAAAATTTTGAGGTCCTGCTGGCACTCCTCTTCTTTCCAAGAGGAAAGAAGTATCTTTGTCTCTTTGTTAAGATACTCAGTGTTTTCTTTGATGTAAAGAAATTGTTCTTCACAAAACTAATCAAGTGGTACCTTTAATATCTAATGGATCACGGTGACTTTGGTGGGCAGCTACTGGGTGCTACTATGAGAATCACCCTATATTGGGAGGTGGGAGAGTAGTGGCACCTGTGCCTGCAGAACGATCGTGGGCGTCTCACAGCCCTCCGTTAATCTCAGGGTTGGCAACTACCTGCAACCTGAAGCACATCAGGGAGACGCTACCTCCATGCACCTGGAAGTGGAGAAGGCAGCCACCCCAATATGTTTTTATAGTACTACATATCCTTCCTTTGTGGCATTTATAACAATTGTACATTAATTTGTTATTTGATTAAGGTAAGACATCTTCATTCAACTACTAGTTCCAAATACATATAAATTCTGCCTGGTTTTGCTCACCACTATATCCATAGTGCCTGGCACACAGTAGATGCTCAATAAATATTTGCTGAATGAATGAATCCTGAAGATGTCTTAGAACTAATCCAAGATTTATTTTACTTTACCATAAGTATCTGTCTGATGATCTCATGCAAATTTATAGGGATTGGCCAAGTAGAATTCCTCTGTGTCACAGAAATAGGAAGGATCCAAGAATTTTATTGTTATAAAGGATGTAGCTGATAAACACACTAAGAACTTATTTCTTCCAATTCTGACCAAGTTCCTGGTAGAACTAATCTCGTATGTCAATGTACCTTTTTTGCCTGGCAACAATTTCATAGATTTTTGAATTTTATAAGCAACCAACTACTGACTTGATTTTTATAGATAACTGCAACACAAGATTGGCAAGTGTTCTAATAAAGTTTCAAACTAAATACATCTTGATAAAATAACTGTTCCTATTTCATCCTGGAACCTATCACCCAAGAGAACCTGGTCTTCTGACATCTTCAACTTTCTCCTCTGCTACCACCAATACTTAAGCATCTATTCTTACATTTTTCTCTTGTACTTTGGTAGAAGCATTGTCCTTCAGCCTTTCAGAGGCTAGAGCATCTATCTATGCTTTTGAATCTACCTTTTCCATAGGCCTTACTCCAGCAGTTATTGCCTCCCTTTCTATCTTTAATCTTTTCCTTGCTTACTAACTCTTCAGACTGAAGTCTCCTGTTATCAAGAACACATTTACTTTGGGCATTTTAGCAAATTATCATTCCAATCTTTTACTTTTATAGTTTTAAAATTATGGAAGCAAGAAATGCTTGTTATATTCAACAAATGGTTCAGGGACACTGGATAACCATATGCAAAACAAAGAAGATGGACCCCTACCTCACACCATAATAAAAAAATTAACTCAGAAGGGATTAAAGACCTAAATATATAAGCTAACATTACAAAACTTTTAGAAAAAAAATTGGCATACAGTTTAGCTATGACCTCAAAAGTACAAGCAGCAACAACAAAAATAAACAGGACATCATCAAAATAAAACGTTTGTGCCTCAAAAGACATGAATTTCAGAACAGCATTATTCATAATAGCCAAAAAAGTAGAAATAACCCAAATATCTATCAATAGATAAGATAGATACAAGGTAGCATATCCATACAAAAGAATGTTGTTCAGCCATACCTTGAACACATGCCAAGTGAGAAGCCAGACACTAAAAGTCCGTGTAGTATACAAAAAATATCCAGAAGAGGCAAATCCATAAAGACAGAAAGCAGCTTAGTGGTTGCCCAGGGCTGGGGCAGGGAGAGGATTATGGATTAAGTGGTTATGGCTAAGGAGTATAATGAAAATGTTCTAAAATTAATTGTGGTGATGGATGCACAAGTCTCTGAATATACTAAAAACCACTGACTTGTACACTTCAAATGGGTGAATCAATAAAGCTATATTTTAAAGAAATACTTATTATAAAAATTTCAAACAGGGTGCCGCAGTGGTTAAGAATCCACCTTCCAATGCTGGGGACATGGGTTCAACCCCTGGTCGGAAAACTAAGATCCCACATGCCATGGGGCAACTAAGCCAGCACACTCCAACTACTGAGCCTGCGCACCACAACTACAGAGAAGCCCGCGTGCCTCAAATACAGAACCCACGCTCTCTGGAGCCCACACACCACAACTAGAAAGCCCGTGCGCAACAACTATTGAGCCTGCATGCTCTGGCCCATGCACCACAACTAGAGAGAAACCCACACGCCACAACGAAGAGGCCCCACGCTGCAACGAAAGACTCCACGTGCCGCAACTAAGACCCAACGCAGCCAAAAATAAAATTAAACAAAATTTAAAAATTTTCGAACAGTATAAAAGTGTATGAAGTTCCTTTCCTAGTCCCACTCCTCACAGGTAAACCGTATTAACAAATAGATATGTATCCTCTCAACAGTTTCCCCCGTGTATAAACAAACATACAGAGAGAATTAAAAAAAAAAAGAATCCACCCTTCAATCTTTCACCATAATATACACATACACTTTCTCCCCCTGAAAATACTTCTGACATCTTTCCTAGTCAATACACATAGCACTGCCTCATTTTTAAAAAATTACTGTGGTTAAACAATACACAACATAAAATTAACCACTTTAACCATTTTTTAAAATATGGTAAAATACACATAAAATTAACCACTTTAACCATTTTTAAGTGTACAATTCAGTGGTGTTAAGTACACTCACAAGGTCACACAACCATCACCACTATCTATTTCCAAAACTTTTTCTTCATCCCAAACTGAAACTCTGTACCCATTAAACAATAATTTGCCATTTCCCTCTCCTCCCAGCCCCTGGTAACCTCTATAATACACTTTTTGTCTGTATGAATTTGCCTATTCTAGGTACCCCCTGTAAGCAGAATCATACCATATTTGTCCTTTTGTACCTGGCTTATTTCACTTAGTATAATGTCCTCAAAGTTCATCCGTGTCATATAGCATGTATCAGAATTTCATTCCTTTTTAAGGCTGAATATAGTCCATAATTTGTTTATACCACATTTTGTTTAACCATTCATCTATTAATGGATACGTGGGTTGCCTCCACCTGTTGACTACTGTGAATAATGCTGTTATGAACATGGGTGTACAAGTAATCTGTTTGAGTCCCTTCTTTCAATTTTTGGGAGTATATACCTAGAAGTGGAATTTCTGCATCATATCATAATACTATGTTTGACTTTGTCAGGAACTGCCAGCCTGTTTTCCACAGCAACTCTAACACTTTACATTTCCATTCCTCATTGTGTTTTAAACTACTGCTTTTCTTTTTAAAATAAAATACCTTTAATTTCAAAATGACCACGAAGGTCAGTCAATAAAGCACTGGTTAAATAAGGTTGTTTCTAATTTTTCTCTAGTACAAACAATATTGTAACAGAAATTTCTGTGTATCTTTGCATACTTATGGGATTATCTCTGTAGGACAAATTCCTAGATGTGGAACGGCTAGATGACTTTTACATTTTTTTTTTTTTCCCGGTATGCGGGCCTCTCACTGCTGTGGCCTCTCCCGCTGCGGAGCACAGGCTCCGGACGCGCAGGCCCAGCGGCCACGGCTCACAGGCCCCCAGCCGCTCCGCGGCATGTGGGATCCTCCCGGACCGGGGCACGAACCCGCGTTCCCCGCATCGGCAGGCGGACTCTCAACCACTGCGCCACCAGGGAAGCCCCGACTTTTACATTTTGATAAATGTCAAATTGCCCTCCAAAACAGTTTCAGTGATTTATACTTCTATCAACTGTTTATGAGAGTGTCCATTTCATAAAATCCTTGCCAGTATCAATCTTTGCCAATCTTAGAGGCAAAAATATTTTAATTTTTTAACTTTTTAAAAAAAGTTTTAATCTGCACTTCTTGTTATATCACAAATGATCTCAATAGAAGGTTTGAGGCTTAGCAGTTAAGCCTCAGATGAGAGAAAGTCATTGATAACTGCAGCTTAAATATAAACTTATCTTAACTGTGGTTCTGCCATAGTCATTAGAGAGGAAAATGAGTTCTACATAGGAAGTTATTTCACTTAATTTGACTTTTACATGAAAACCTCTCCAAAATATACTAAGATTTTCCTAAGCTTGGGAACTCCATATGTGTAAAACATTTTATTCATCTAGATCCCACCCTTAAAGCATTACTGCTAATCTGTCTTCAACAACATTATTGTAGACCTATCGGGTAGTTGAAGAAATTAGCTCTGAGTTGTTTTAACACTGCTAAAAATTCAGTGGAGACAATGGTACTGTAATATGTTAACTATCTATTCTTTAGGATCTGCAAGTCTTACTCCTACATTAAATTAAGTAATCGGAAATCAACATTCTTTCTTCTAGTACTCAGTGCTTTAACTGAGTTAGAATGTAAAGTTATAATATTTACTATAACAGGAAAAAAAATCATTTGAACAACATTCTTTATCTTTTGTAAAATTATAATTGAAAATGTCAACTAAGTTTTACAGTGTTTTTTCCACAAAACATAATTTAGTGCCAGGAGAAAAACAGAATTCTTTCTCCAGATAATTTTATATATGTGTCCTTTTTTTCCATTAATAACTAGATAACCCAAAATATATTTCTTTTGTTCTTAATGACAGGAACCTGAGAGCTACGTTGTACATGCCGAGTAACACTGCAATATTTTTTTTTCATTTCTAATGAATTTCTACTGTTAAAAAATCTTTATTATTCTTCTAATATATGCTTTTAAAAATATCACTGGAATGCTTTATTTATATAAGGAGAAACATTCTCACACTGCATGACTATATTTCTAATACTAAGGAAGGCATGCTCAAGCAAACAGACAACACCATTTTGGAGGTTTTGGAGATTGTTATAAAACCTCCAAAGGAAATATGATTAATATAATTTGAATGCCACTATGTGATTTTTTGCAAAGGCAAAAGATAATTCAGGGCCCAAAGTGCCAATTACAGAGGGCAAAACTTTCAATAATTCTTCTCTAAGTGCTTAATAGTTAACAAAGAAAGGCTAATCATCCACACTGGGAATTTATCCAGTCCCTTTGGTTCTTAGTGGGACAATTATACAACACTATAGATCTATCCATTTCAGTTGTCTCAATCTGAGAACCACTGTTCTACCCAACAGAAGGCAATGCTGTTGTTAAAAGTTATGCCAATTTGGACTTCCCTGGTGGCACAGTGGTTAAGAATCCACCTGCCAGGCTTCCCTGGTGGCGCAGTGGTTGAGTGTCCACCTGCCAATGCAGGGGACACGGGTTCATGCCCCGGTCTGGGAAGATCCCACATGCCGCAGAGCAGCTGGGCCCGTGAGCCATGGCCACCTGGCCTGCGTGTCCAGAGCCTGTGCGCCGCAACGGGAGAGGCCACAACAGTGAGAGGCCCACGTACCACAAAAAAAAAAAAAAAAAGAATCCACCTGCCAATGCAGGGGACGCGGGTTCCAGCCCTGGTCTGGGAAGATCCCACATGCCACTGAGCAACTAAGCCTGTGCACCACAACTAGTGAGCCTGCGCTCCAGAGCCCACAAGCCACAACTACTGAGCCCGCGTGTCACAATTACTGAAGCCCGCGCGCCTAGAGCCCATGCTCCACAACAAGAGAAGCCACCGCAATGAGAAGCCCGTGCACCGCAACAAAAAGTAGACCCTGTTCACCACAACTAGAGAAAAGCCTGTGTGCAGCAACAAAGACCCTACACAGCCAAAAATAAATAAATTTATTTTAAAAATTATTCATTAAAAAAATTATGACACTTAAAAAAAAATCTGATTATCATTCAAAGCTATTTGCGGGGGGTGGGATGGCAGTGGGATGAATTGGGAGATTGGGATTGACATCTATACACTAATATGTATAAAATGGATAACTAATAAGAACCTGCTGTATAAAAAATAAAATCAAATTTAAAAAAAAAGCTATTTGCGTTGATCTCTATATTGTAAAAATATTAATATATTTTTACACTGTATTTGCTCCTTAACATGCGGTAAATTAAATCTTAAGCATAATAAAATATCATACTGTAGGAAATATGTACTTGAAAGTAAAAAAAATGAAATCACTTCCAAGAAGTGATTCTGATTCCACCAGAATCAAAGAAGCTTTTTCTATCACACTAAGTAGACTGTTTATTTGCATATCTCATTATTTATGTTGCTTTAACTGGACTTACAAGCTCAAATAACTAAACTGTCTTCTCAGAGCATATAACTGAATGTTTACCTCTCAAAAACTAAAATTCCATTTCTTTGATTTAGTCAAAATTATTAGCTTCTCCATTAACAAGTCGTAGTAAATTTTTTTTTAAATATTGGAAAAGACAAAAAATGATTTGCCAGAAGTTCGCAGACAGTCAATAAAGTAAATAAAAACTTTATGTTTTTAAACAGTAATGAATTTCCACAAATACTTTGCCCAAGGAAAATTCTATTTGCTAGAACACTGGAACATATTTTTACTTCCACAGATGATGATGCAATCACTTAAGAAATTTCTCAAAATACAGATATTTGAAATTCCCTTCTGACCCTTTCAAAATACAGATGTTCCCAGAGTAAAAGGGATCACATTAACTGACATCAGTACACATAAACTCTTTCTGCTATTTTGCGTTTGAGATGCCTTCTTCAGAGGCATAAAATATGAAGGAAAC
Organism: Orcinus orca; assembly: GCF_937001465.1. NCBI lineage: Eukaryota > Metazoa > Chordata > Mammalia > Artiodactyla > Delphinidae > Orcinus > Orcinus orca. Next base: position 31,064,295 of record NC_064572.1, read on the forward strand.
AGAAAACACTCATTTATTACACTTGTAAAATCTTCAAAATTCAGATTTACAGTGATGGGTAGAAAATGTCTTGACATAGCTATTAAATTTCCAAAACAGTAGAAACTTTTAATTTGTTAAAATATGAAAGGTATTAGATATTTTATGGAGCAAATTCCTTCCTTAACAGTTAAGAGCTCTCTCTCAAAATATATATTTTATTTTTAAAAGGGCTGATGAACAACTTTCCTTAAGAGTAAAGATGAAAATCACTGTGCTGTGGAACTCTTCTTTTTACTATGCTGTTTTGAACACAAACACACACCCACACTGCATACTTTGCCAAGCCTGGGTGAATTTATTGTAGTGTTACTCAGTCTTCTAATGCTTCTAATGCTACTGGCTAAATATCTTCTGCTATCATAAATAATATGAAGCATGGTTGGGCCTTTCTCAAAAATCCAATAAAATTGCTTCTCAGAGCTATAAAATTATAATATTTAAAAAATAAGTTCAAAATAGTTAGAGGTATTTAGTTCCTAAGAGAGAAAAAATGTTTGTAGACCACCTTTCTGAGAGTAATCTATTTTGACTTGTTGGTAAAAGCCCAATGACTCTGTGGGCTGAATATTTTGTCAAAAGGTCTATTGTTTATATAGAAAATTTCCAAAAATGACTTCTAGAACATTAAGTTCATAAAATTTTGTTTTAAATGATTCCTAAAAACAGCAAAATCTGGAAAATTTAGATACTTACTAGGTTTATGACAGTAAAAATGCCTAGCATCATGTAATCTCTGATAAAATATACAATGGATTTAGTTATTTTATTAAAAATAGATAACGGCTTCATTTTTTTAGACATGAATAAGGTTCTGTAAAATGGAAAATTAGCTTATTCAAAACGAGGGTTAATTACTATGCACAGAAGCATTATAAACCATGGCTCAACATGTCTATCCAAATTAGTTACTGCAAATCCTTACCTTGTATTAGTGTTACTAAAATCAAAATCACATTATAGGACTGTGATTAGGGGCAAGGGGACAGGTAGTGGTATAGGGCAGTTAGGAGACCAGAATATGTGTGTGGGGATGCTGGAGGTTAATATGTGAAGGACATAAAGCTTTGCCTAAAAACAGTAATTAAGAAAATGAAATCAGTGCATTCTGTCTAGCCTTTATAGTACTTTTGCTATGACTCATAGCAACAATGTTAATTTTTTTTGTTTGAGTGCCTAAGATAGTTGTTAAAATCTATGTACTCCTTTGCACAATTTTTAGTTGACAAATGAAATTTTTCATCGTAAGAGTTTCAAAGGATTTAATTCTGTCATACTGAAAACAGTGGTAATTTCTGAAAAATGATTACTTATTTTATGTATCCAGTGGACTCTAAATACCATAATGATTTTATGCCCACCATCATCCACTTTAAAAAATTATATTAATGAAGGATTTTTTAAAAACTTGGAAATTTTACATTATTCTTTTCTTTTTTTCCTTGAACTTGCATTTTCATTCCATTTTTATATTAAAACAGTGATTCTCAACAGGGGTAGAGAGGTGGAGTTCCCAGGCATGGTGGTGGGAATTTTGCCTGCCAGGGTACATTTGGCAATGTCTGAAGACATTTTTGATTGTCACAACTGGGATGATGGGTGCTTCTGGCATCCAGTGGGCACTAGAGATGCTGCTAAACATCCTATGAGGCTCAGGTCAGTCAACAAACAACAATCATCTGATACAAAATGTCAATAGTGTTGAGGTTGAGAAGCCCTGCCCTCGAGTGATATATTTCTATGACCAAAAGTCTTTTATTCATCACATTTTCTCTACAAGAAAAATATTTATGTAAACTGATAAAAATATAAATTTCCTATAACATAAAGGCCTAAGTGTTAAAAAAAAAATGTCTCCTAGAATGGGTTATTACAATTATAATTAGTATACATTAAAGAACATGATTAAACAATCATCATCAAATATAAAAAGTGAAAATATATTAAAAGATTCCTAATTAATGGATAAAAGCTTATTTTGTTATTTTCAATTAGGTATTGTATCTGTGAATAAATATTGCTACAATGAGACGGAATTCAGCTCAATGATACTTCTATTTTCATTTTTATGAGAGCTGAGAAAACTTTATGTAAATAAGTAGATGGAAAAGGAGTTCTGTTGAAATAATGTCACTTATTTTGTAAGCTCCTATATGTTATATACACTAATAAGTTACATAGTGACCTTTTATTAAAAATTATTTCAGTGATCTATCAGCCAATAACTTAAGGAGATTCTCTTAAATATGGTTAAAAGCAAAGAATTTGAAACCAACTGACTTGCAGAGGATTTGTTAGGTAATCCTTCAAGGCATTCATTTTCTCACTACCTACTGAGTAACCCAGAGATTTTTCAACCCCTGCTTTACTACAGAGACCAAATTAGGCCTTGTTCAATGAAGACTCTTTGGGAACTTCCCTTACTTTAGTATGAGAACACAGCTTCACTTATCAGGTAGGGTTTGGGATATCTCAGCAGGCATTTTAAAATCTAGTAATTTCTATTAACTGCCCCATAACCACGTCCATCATGAAAAGTCAGGCACGGGTGTCATCAAATACCTATGCCTAACACCCTAGTTCTTAGAAATCATATGATGGGTTTTATGAAAATTAGATTCTCAAGAAAGAAAATAGTCCAAATATGACTAAAATTCTTCCCATTACTCCCTTACCTCTTAGATACTCTGTACTGTGCTGTGGTCAATTTTCCAGTCTCAGGGTCATGTACTGTAGCTCGGCTCAGCTACAAAAAAAGAGAAAGGACAAGGACTTACTCACGTAGCAGGCAATTTGGGGCTTTTGTTTTGTTTTGTTTTGCCAAGCCACAGGTGATTGGAAGGGTTCAGATTGGTCTGGATGGTAGGTAATGGTTTCGAATCAGCAAAAACATTTAGAAACGTGGCAATAAGAAAAGCCACTTGCAAATCAAGAGAAAATGGGTTGACAGATTTTTGTTGTAGATTGTCCTTTCACTTTTTTTTTTAAAAATCATTTGAAGCTCTATGTAAATTTTTTATAGCACTGGGTTTCACAGGTGCTTTCTCAGATCTAGAAGTTTAATGTTCTTTAAATTATTTGACAAAAGAATAATTAGTGGTCTCTTTAGTCTCTTTAAATTCATTTTTTAAAACTCTCACCAAGCTATAACTGTTGTTAAATCTCTCTGGTGAAGTAGAAGGCAACTAAACTCAGAAGTAATAGCATTTGAAAGACTGAGATCTGAAGCATAACTCTGTTCTTTCCATTGCCAGCTTTTAAGTCAGCAAGTTTTTTAAAATAAAAACTCCAACAGGAGAAATAGATTACTCCAAAATGACAATGTTATTTTATAAGATGCATGAACAAATGCCAATACAATCATCATGAAGAATGATGTGAATTCACCACAGCATTTATGAATATGAGAGAACTACATAAACAAAGACTACTCCCAGATTAATCCAGGCTGCTGCTTTCTTTCCCCCCCTCTTTGGCAAGAAAAAGGAAAAAGAAAACAAGTATAAAAGCCATTTCCTGGATATCTGATTCCTAACCTGAAGAGCGATGCAAAGCATATTAACTCCCTAAAAATAACAGACCAATTAAATATTAAAAACAGAACTTCTAGTTAAAGGGAAAGACCTGTGAAACACAAAGCAGTTTATCCATGCGTAAAAATAGGTGGTGACTTGACTGGAGACTGAAAATGACCTACTTCCCTTAAATGAATAATTCCTGTAGGATGTACAAAACACTCATTAGAGGGCAAAATATGCAGCATACACATCTCTTACCTTTTGCTAATTCTGTAATGTACCGTCTCCAAGTCTCCTGTTATTGGGTTTGAAATGGTGGCTCGCCTCAGCTGTGAAGCCAACCATCAAAATAGTTGCATTATAAAAAAAAAAAAAAAAAATGAATCACATTTATCCAATCAGTCAGAATTCTGGGATTTTTTTTTTTACAAAGGAGGCTAAAAAGAGAAAATAATTCCATAGACTTCCAGTCACCTGTGTTTAGCCTTGAAAGCCTGTTGATTTTTAAATATTTTATATTTTTAAAAGTTCTTTAAAATTTTTTGTTTTTGTTTTGTGTGAATGGAGGGTACACAAACAAAAGAGACTGGAAATTAAATTTCTTTCAACGGTTAGAGGACGTGAAGTGAGGAAAAGAAATTTCTAAAATTTGAAGTCTAACTTATAGTTATAAGAATGGCTATTTGCAGTTAATAATCCATTCCAAACTTTTTGTTTTAATTTTTTCGGTGATGGAAATGTTTGCAAAGATAATGTTCAAAATTTGTTTCAAGGTCATCTTTTCTTCCTTCAAGATATTTACTCATATATTTCACATAAACAGTGAAATAATCTTGGATGAGCACAAAGACAGATGAAAAGAACTCATAAATGTTAAGAAACAGAAGGAGATGACAGCCAAGATAATGATTTTAAACTTTTTTCTAAAAATGAAGGATGATTCAGATGTTAACAAAAGAGTATAAAATTTTTATTGCCATTGAATTACTTGATCAAATAATCCAACTGAGGCATCCACTTTGAAGATTGAGGCCTCCAAACCCAGAAATATAAGACTTGATCTCCAAGCTGAAATGAACTCCTAATAAATATTCTACCAAGGTAATTTTGGTTTACTGACCACAAATAGTGAACTAAAATCCAAAAGAGAATGACAGAATATGATGGGATTATAAGTGGCATTCTGCTTAAGAGATTTATAAGAACTCCCTTGGACAACATCCATACATATTAGACTCGTCTTTTCCATTTAAAGTGTAATCTTTAGTAAAAAACAAAAAGTACCCATTTGGAAAAGTAGTAAAACTTAACAACAACAACAACAACAATTCTGACTTCAAGTTTATTCTACAGTACAGATATCCAGACAACTCAACTTTTATGATATAACATGGAACAGCAAACTGTGGTCCATGGGCCAAATTCATCCAGCCACCTGCTTTTAGAAATAAACTTTCATTGGAATATAGCCACGTTCATTTATGTATTTTCTATGGCTGCTTTTGCACTGCAACAGCAGGGGTGAGTACTTATATAACAGGCTATACAACCTGCAAAACATAAAAAATATTCACTATCTGGACCTTTACAGAAAAATTTGCCAACTCCTGTGTAATAATTGAGCAAAAATATTCCTAGTGTTTATTTAACAATCTCTTTATGAAAATGATGGCGGTTTGTATTTTACTATCAATAAGACCAAACAGATCTTAAGAACAAGCTGATGGGAAAAAAGGCAAGAGCATAAAGGGCAGGCTTTCTCACACCCCCACAAAAGAAGAATTTCTATGCTAAACACTAAGTTTATAGGATTGTGTTTACAATAAATTGTTTTTCTTATTAAGATAAATGACGTGGGTTGAAGTCAGAAAACTATGATGTCCTTATTTCAGATTAGCAAGATGTTTGTACCCAGCTATATCCTTCTAGTAATAATGTACCTAAACAGGAATAAAAGTACTTCAAGTATTATTTCAGATAAAACTATAGAAGATATAAAAAGTTGGTCTTTGATTAGTCTCTGAGATTAAAGGGCTCCAAAGTACATAGAAATCTTTTTCAGGAAGGTGCTGAAACACAAATTTTTCAAGTGTGAATAAAAATCTCATCTATGATTTTCATAAATAAGTGCTTAAAACCCAGTTGCAAGGTATGTTATTTGTGTTGATAACAGAGAACAACTGGTACAGAGCTTAGTTAATGCCATTAGTTTGCAACAACAATATCTAAAACTATCTATGGGCTTATTGCCATGTCAATTATCATTTTTATAATCTTGCAAAGGAAAAAACTGAAACGCCGGTAGAGTAAATTGAGGAGAGAAAAAAAGAAAAAAATTATTTACCCTTGGTTTTGCTAGATCTTTAACAATTTCAATTTCTGCATCAGAAATAATATCATGGAAGCGAATAATACGAGGCTTGTCCCACTCATCCTCCTGTTTGGCTGGAGCCAGAATAAATTTAGGATTCCGGTTTCCATCATGGTAGCGGCAAAAGAGTTTTTTCTGTCTCCGAGGAGTCTAAACATAAAGTTAAAAATATTATAAATATATTAGAGTAATAATATTTTTAATGCTTGTTCCTATGAAGATAAGAAACAATAATCATGCTAGTGTATACACAGAGTATCTGAGGAAGAACACACAAAAGAAACAGTACCCTGCAAATATTCTGCATCAAATGGGACCTTCAGGATTTTAAAAGTTTTATTAATGATTATTTTCTGGAAGAGATGGTAGGCCTTAAATTTTTAAAAGGTGAGGTTTCTCTTTAACCCCTTCTCTCATCAAAATAAAGTTCAGGCATTGTAAATATGAAAGAAATAATAAAATATTTATAGAAATATGAAATGAATGGCCAGCACTGCTCCAAACTTCACAAGGTAACCGGGAAGCACTCAGAAAGTGTCTAAAAGAAAAAAAAAAAGAAAACAAAACAAAACCTAACCAGGTTTTCCCAAATACCTCCCAATTTTTAAAAACTTTAAGGGATTTTTTTTTTTAAAGTAAAGAAGAAAATGGGTAGCTCTGAAAAAGAGAAAATAAGTTATTAAACAAAGAAGCCAGGTGCTTTTACTAGCAGGTATTAAAGACAGAGTGGTCAACAAAACAAATAAAGGTTCCTTTCAATCATCTATGTATTATATTAACTAAATAAGTTATTCCATTGCTGATTCTTCTCTTGATTAAACAAGTATTTCATATTATGAGGTAGGAATAATATTAGTTTTGGTTTTAATTATTAACTACACAAAAACAAATAATGATTCATGTTTATTCTTGTACTTTATTTACCTAGAATCAAATCCAAGGTTTTATATCAAATAAGCTTTTTATATGATGATGAGATGAATTTAACTATTCTGAGAAAAAGGATGCTCCTTTGACCTGGGGCAGAGTTGACGTGTGTGTGTTACATCAACAAACTGGCAAATTAACAGACTTCTGTTTTTATATCTGTAGTTCTATTTTGCTCTCTTCTTTAAGAGATTCTAAGGGCAATAAAAAATATCTGCTTACTATTGGAAATCTGAACACTGACTAGATATTTGATGATATTATGGAACTACTATGAATACTGTGATACTGGAAATACCATGATAATGGTATTGTGGTTATTTTTTAAGAGTCCTTATCTTTAAAAGACACACTAAAATATTTAGATGTGAAATTTTGAAAAAATGTTTCATGAGTCTAATTTGTATTTACTTATTAGCTCCCAAAGCGAAAGTAAACATGTTCTTCTGGGAATCCACAAACTTATCAAAAATGTCAACATAAATATGATCTACTTATTTGCTGTTACAGGTTAGGCTGTCAACAGTGAGTCATCAAATACCAGGAAGTCATCAACATAAAAACGTAAAACCCAGCTTCAGTCTATCAGTAGTAGAGAAAAAGTTAAACACTATTCAAATGTTTTCACTTAAAAGTACTCACTTCAAAAATTCACTAACTCCTTCTACGTATGCCCGCATTCAGCTGAACACTAGTACCACATGATATTCCTTAAATAAGGATTCCATGATCAATTAATGTTGAGAAACAAAGTATATCCTATCCATAATGCATATTATCATAAAAAGGATCTGAAAAGTCCTAAAGCTGAACAGAAACTATGTTCCCCACGCTTGAACTTTATTATTTTTGGCCTATTACCTATTAAGTATCCTGAAGCACTGGTAATCTGAGTATGAATACATAAATATAGATATACAATAAACAAAGAGATATTTATAGACGTTTTAGTATTTTAAAGAATAACTGTTAAAGCCAAAATCTGTTTAAAGTCTTTGTGCATTTTTTTTTTTTTGTGGTATGCGGCCCTCTCACCGTTGCGGCCTCTCCCGTTGCGGAGCACAGGCTCCGGACGCGCAGGCTCAGCGGCCATGGCTCACGGGCCTAGCCGCGCCGCGGGATGTGGGATCTTCCCGGACCGAGGCACGAACCCGTGTCCCCTGCTTCGGCAGGCAGACTCTCAACCACTGCGCCACCAGGGAAGCCCAAGAATTAGATAATTTAAGGGAAGTGATAAAGTTTTTTCTTATATCTTAATGCAAAAGAGATTTCAGCAATCTTAAATAGAAATAATATACCATTCTAAACCACCCTATGAAACAGTGGATTTATCTATACAGTGATCTCTTTTGGTTCTGCTCCTAGTCAACCTTGACAGGATTGCCTAGTGAAATGTTTTTGTCTATTTAAGAAATATTAAAAATGCACAAAGGGCTTCCCTGGTGGCGCAGTGGTTGAGAGTCCGCCTGCCGATGCAGGGGACACGGGTTCGTGTCCCGGTCTGCGAAGATCCCATGTCCCGCGGAGCGGCTGGGCCCGTGAGCCATGGCCGCTGAGCCTGCGTGTCCGGAGCCTGTGCTCCGCAACGGGAGAGGCCACAACGGTGAGAGGCCAGTGTACCGCAAAAAAAAAAAAAAAAAAAAAAAAATCTGATTCTTCACCTTAAAAAGCCTGTTTTAATCTATGAAAAGGGTAATAATTACCAAAAACGCACTGTAATGGTATATGATTCACAAGTTTTGTTTTAAAGCTATTTTACTAAGGGTTGGAGCATATTAAGTGTGACACCTATAATAAAGTGATGTGGCATACTGTAATACTTTATCAATAATTCTGATTTTTATCACAAATTTTAAAAATAAAAGAATTCTGAATCTCTCTAGAACTATGTACAAACACGCACACACATCCACTTCCACACACACACAATTGGCTTTTCCACTTTACCATTTTGATACCCTCCCCACGGCACAGCATTTCGTACTTCTGTCTCTCTGGCAGGTAATCCGCAGCAACCCCTTTTTTCTTCGGTGTGGTTTTCTGATCAGATTGGTCATCTGAAGCAGACTTATTGGCATCTTTTTCTTTAGCCATTATATACTCAAAATATTTTAAGTTACCATTAGCTCTCTGATGTTCAGGATCTATTAGAAAAGAAAGAAAGCATGTCCATGAGTAAGCTTACAGTTGTTCAAGCATCAGAATACAACAATATACAAATTGAGGAATATATAAATTTACCTTCCAAACCAGGATGCTTTTGAGAGTGAAAGGAGGCACTAATGAAAATTAGTATACCAAAACAATAGGTATAAACCTGTACTGCCCAAAGCACATCAAGACATATATTCACCCTCTACAAAAAGAGTTCTGGAGATGGAATCAGCCATTTATTTCAAAGTAGCAATTACCGCTTCTACTTTGAGAATGTTCCATGTGAGAATTTACTAATCAGCTTTGATGTCAAATGAATTTTAAAGTATTACTTATTACACTTATTTGAAGCAATGGAAAAGATTTTTCTGAGATTGCAATGTAATGACCATGAGGAAGACAAGGTATACAGTTCAAAAGCAACCTTTACCGCAGACACATTATAAACGCAGAACACAGTCTACTTCTGAGGGCTGAGTGGACTTCCGTCCCAAAATTCTAAGTGAGATGGAAAAGAGAAACTAAAAATATAATTTTCAAATAAGCCAGAATCCACTAACTGCCTTGGAATTGCTAGTCATAATTGTTAGCTATCTTTTAGTAGGGGAAAGGAGGACTACTCCACCCATCCAGGAGAAAAAAAATCCAAACCACCAGACACACACAAATGAAAAAGACAGAACAGAACACAGAAATTTCACTTGTGACATTAATTGAAGTGTTTAAAAAATCTAGCCTTAGATTTGTAAAATACTTCGTCTTTGAGAAACTGCTCATAATATATGTTGTGATACACACAATATGAGTCTACTTTTGTAAAAGAAAGGGAAAAGAGGGGAGGGGGTATACTACGAGGAAACAAAAAAAATTGGTGGGTATCTCTGAGTGACTGGCTCTGAGTGATGACTATTCTGTATTTTTTTCTACAATGAATGAAGTATTTTTTAAGTCAGGAGGAAAAATATCACTAAAAAATACTAGGGAAAAAAGGGTAATTGAATTAATATCTCAATTTATTAATTCACTCAACTAAGAAATAACCTAATTATCAAAAGCTTATTTTCAGGGCTTCCCTGGGCGCAGTGGTTGAGAGTCCGCCTGCCGATGCAGGGGACACGGGTTCGTGCCTCGGTCTGGGAAGATCCCACATGCCGTGGAGCGGCTAGGCCCGTGAGCCGTGGCCGCTGAGCATGCGCTTCCAGAGCCTGTGCTCCGCAACGGGAGAGGCCACAGCAGTGAGAGGCCCGCGTACCGTAAAAAAAAAAAAAAAAAAAAAGCTTATTTTCAGATGACCAATGTTTTTGAACTGTTCAACTCTCCTAATATACACATATTTACCTATTCATAAAAAGAATTTTTTTTAAGTTTTAAAGCTTCGTTATACACCAAAGACCACATGAATTTTTTTAGCATACAACTCCACCACAGATTCTGAGTTAGTAGGTCTGGTATGGAGATCAAGGAATTTTCATTTCTAACAAGTATCCAAGTAATTCTGATGCATGTGGCCCCTGGCTCATACTTACAGAAATACTATATCTCTGTTCAAAACACTAGTGGTAAAATCTTCATAAGATATCATATTTTCCTAACATTTGAATATGACAATCAAATATACTTCCAGTCTATTTATTTCTATGAAAGAATTTCAACCAGAGGATATAAAATGGAAAATCTCATGCATGTGCCCTCAGGACCACAAAACTTAAGGAAAATGCCTGATTTTCAGAAAACTGATAATATTGGAATTTTCTTAAATTACAGGGAATTGGTCAAGGGTTGCCTCATATCAATCTTAGGAAATGTTGCTTATGGTTTCCAGGGGCATGAACAATAAATCACCCAAGTTGAGCTGGTGTTAAAAGTAAGCTGAGGGCTTCCCTGGTGGCGCAGTGGTTGAGAGTCCGCCTGCCAATGCAGGGGACACAGGTTCGTGCCCCGGTCCGGGAAGATCCCATATGCCCGTGAGCCATGGCTGCTGAGCCTGCGCGTCCGGAGCCTGTGCTCCGCGACGGGAGAGGCCACAGCGGTGAGAGGCCCGCGTACCATCAAAAAAAAAAAAAAAGTAAGCTGAATTGAGCTTGTTTGTATGACTGGACTGGTTTTATCTGCTTAGGGAATGTTCAACGCTAGTCCCCATTTGTTTTTGATTTGAACAGACTCTAACTGAACTTTCCCCTCTTTACATTCCCTGCCCATAAACACAGCCTACCCCAATCCCTCAATGGACTCACCTGTAGCTTCCTACATTTTGCAGGTCCTGAATGCAATTCCTCTGCTATTACTAAACTCATGTTTTTGACAATTTTGAGTTTGCCTCATTTTACCTTTTTATTTAGGTTGACATTTCAAATCACTATTTCTGAATATGAAATGCAATAAACCAAAAACTTCCTTCAAAGAACACGAGTCAATATTTAATATGCAACAGGGTAAACAAATATTTTTGACTGAGTTAGCTAGGTTAGGTCCAATTTTGAAATTCCTGAAGAGTACAGAGCAGAGAAACACAGCTACTGTTGTAGTACTATTAGGTGAGAAAGACCAGTTGCCATTTATTTAGAGGATAAACAGAAAGATAAAGTATGTCTGACAGATGAGCTCCTGACTTACGACAAATAAAAAGTACCAAAGCTATATGACAAATATATACAGTCACACATAATTATAATTAGTATATCTATATATCCACCAATACATGTTTAACCTTGAATTAGGCCAAATTAACATACCTAGTTCAAGAAGCTTCTTTGTGAGCAAAAGTGCTTTATCTAGGTCTCCCTGCTGGTACACTGCATAGCTCAAATAATCTAGAACAGAGACTTTATCAATTGTAGAAACCTCGCCTTCATCCAGCTGTCTTAGTGCTTGTTCCATCCACAGTTCTGTATGGTAATAATCTGCTTCTGTGTAGGCCACTTTGCCCAACTCAAAACAGTCCTCAACTGTTAGAAATGATTTGTGTTTTACTCCTATGGAAACAAAATACAGAGAACTTTAGGAATCTTAATACTATTATATACTTATTTAGGACAACACAGCTTTCAAAGTACTATCTCCCTCTCATTTGAACCTCACAACAACCTTCTGAGGTAGGAAAAGCAGGAATTATCCTAAGTTTATAAACAAAGGAACAATCTACAAGGTAGTGAAACATGGCAAGGATCACACAGCTAATAGGTAACGTAGGACCTATAGAACCCGAGACTTCAATTATCAGCCATCATACCAAAATGAAGCATCAATTAAGTTGAAGCATGCAATTTTCCAACACAGCGGGAATCACCATATGAGATATATCTAACTCTTAACCAACAATCTGGGCAAGGGATAAATGGACAGGAAGAGAGACAAACCTGTCAATTGATTCTTTCCCCTCTTCCCTTCCCCTACAGTAACCCTTTTCAAAAGCACTAATGGTATGTAATTTACATACCATAAAGTTCACCCAGTTAAAGAATCCAATAGTTTTTAGTATATTCACAGAGTTGTACAACCATCACCATAATCTAATTTTAGATCATTTTCATCACCCCAAAAAGAAACTCTGTAACCTTAAGCAGTCACTACCCATCATCTCCCCTTTCCTGCCCTATCCCTACACACCACTAATCTACTTTCTGTATCTGTAGGTTTGCCTATTCTGGCTATCTCACATAAATGGAATCACACAACATATGGTCTTCTGTGACTGGACTCCTTCACTCAGCATAATGTTTTCAAGGTTCTTTTTATTGCCAAATACTAGTCCATTGGGATAGACTACATTTTGCTTATCAGTTGATGGACATTTGAGTTGTTTCCACTTTTTTGGCTTTTATTAATAATGCTACTGTGAACATTCATGTACAAGTTTTTCTGTGGACACATTTTTTCATTACTCTTGAGTATATGTACCAGTGGAATTGCTGGGTCTTATGTCAACTCTATGCTTAACATTTTCAGAAACCGCCAAACTGTTTTCTAAAGTGGCTGCACCTTTTTACAATCCTACCAGCAATGTATGAGGGTTCTGATTTCTCTACATCCTCACCAGTACTTGTTATTGTCCACCTTTATTATAGCCATTGTGGGTATGATGTAGTATTTCATCGTGGTTTTTAAATTTTATTTCCCTAAATGATGTTGAGCATCTTTTCACATGTTTATTGGCCATCTGTATATCATCTTTGGAAAAATGTCTATTCAAATCCTTTTGCCCATTTAAAAATTTGGTTACTTGTCTTTTTATTATTGACTATTTGTTTCAAATATTGTACAATTACCATTACTTTCATAAGAATAAGGAAAAAGAGAGAAAGAACTATAGAAAGAAATAAATGTAAAAAATATACTCTGAATGATAGCAACCATATAACACTGCATTTTTATAAACAGTAAATCAGATGAGTTAAGTGGAGACTTTAAGAGCCTGAGTATTTTATGTTTTTTGTGTATACCATGTTAAGTAAGCAACAGAGAGAAAATTACATCTGGACCACATATTCTGGGGTGGTGGGGAGGGAATTGCTTCTGATATAAAACACAGTTGACCCCTGAACAACAAGGGTTTGAACTGCATGAGTCCACTTATATGTGGATTTTTTTCAATAAATACATGTATGTACTGTAAATGTATTTTTTCTTCCTTATGATTTTATTAATAACATTTTCTTTTCTCTAGCTTACTTTATTGTAAAAATACAGTATATAATACATGTAACATACAAAATATGTGTTAATCAACTGTTTAAATTATCAGTAAGCCTTCCAGTCAGCAGTAGTCTATTGGTAGTTAAGTTTTGGGAGAGTCAAAATAGACACGCAGATTTTCAACTGCTCAGGGGGGTCAGCACCCCTAACCCCAGCATTGTTCAAGGGTCGACTCTACCTAGAAATGCTGAATTAAATGTAACCATTATCCATTTGTACTATGGCCAAGTTCACAGGAATTAAGCAAATTTCTTAGGGCCAAAACCAAAAAGGAACTTGAAACCTAGAGAGGTAAGCAGAGGATGAAGCTGCATCTCCTCTGGAGGCAGTCACTAGATCAGAATACTAGAAGCTTGATTTTTAACCACCAAGAAAGGGACAGGAGATAAAGCCTCAGGCCCATGGAAAGTGACAAAGCAGACCCTTGAAGAACTACATCTTGAATGGGAGAATGAACTAGAAAAAAAACTCTGTCAGCTGGCAAAGAGAAACAACAAAAGAACTTGTTTTTCTCAGTCTTCACTGCAGGTAGGTGAAAAACAATCCCTTAGAACTCCACAGGCACGCTTTCAGGGAGGTTTTCATTTCAAACATATGCTATCTCCATGGTCTGGAAAACTAAAGCCAAGAATTTAACTTAAAGTAGTCGTAGGTTGGTAATGCAATAGGACAACTGGCAGAAGCAACATTTATACTCTGCAAAATGCACCCTCACCTCAGGTTTTGCAATATTCCAACACACAATCTGAAGAAATGCATACAATCCAAAATCACAAAGCACATGATCAAACAAGCCACTATGAGCAAAATTAGCAAAAACTATTAAAAACCAGTATTAGACAGTCTTCAGATGTTGGTGTTATCAGGTTAAGAATACAAAACAACTATGATTAAAATGTTTAAAGAATTTTTTAAAAAATAGAAAATATGAACATGTAAGATACCCTAAAAAAGACCAGGCAGATTTGAGTGGGGGGAAGAAATAGAACTTCCAGAAATTAAAAATATTATCAATGAAATAAAGACATATTGGTCAGGTTAAACAGCAAGTTAGACACAACAAAAAAAAGAGAATAATAAACCAAGAAGTGAGAACTGAATAAATTACCATGGGATAAACTACCCAGGATGCAGCAGAGAGGAGGAATACATATGAAGTTCTAGTTAAAAGACAAGAAAGAAAAAATAAGAAGATAGAAGACAACAGCATGTGTCAGAAGAAGACAACAGAATGTGGAAAAGGCACTATTTAAAGAAATATTGGTGGACAATATTCTAGCATTAGAATACATGAAACTTCAGATTCAGAAAGCATAGAGAATAATAAGCCAAACAAAGTACATGCAAGGGCTTCTTAAGGATTTGTTTCAAGGAGGAAGAAAACAATTCCAAAAGAGAAGTCTGAGGTACCAAAAAAAAAAAAAGATAACCAAAGAAATTGGTATACATTTAAAGAAAAGTGAGCCATCAGATTGGCAAAAATCTCAAAGTTTGAAATTTTTTGTGATGCTGTGGGGAAATAGGCACTCTCATATATTGCTGCTAGAAATACAAAATGACAGAACCATTATGGGGGGAAACTGGGACAATGTTAGCAAAATTTCCTATGTATTTCCTCTTTGATTCAATGGCATCACTTCTAGAAAAAATATCCCAAAGATCACTTAGCAAAAAAACAAAATAATATATGCACAAGGTTAATGGAAGTATTATTTTTATAAAAGCAAAAGACTGCAAACAAACCAGATGTCCATCAATAGGCGCCCAGTTAAATAAACTATGGTAACTCCACAAAACAGAGTAACATGCAGCTGTAAAAAGAAATGAGGAGGATTTCTATATAGGATATGAAGTACTATCTAGAACATATCAATAAATTAAAATGCCAAAGTACAGGAAGTATTTATACCATGCTGCCTTCTGTGCTGATGTTGAAAGGAAACAGGAATATATATACATTTGCTTATATTTTCAAAAAGAAACAGTGGAAATGAAAAAGCTAATAAAGTGGTAGTTACATATAGGAAGAAGAAAGGAACAGGTTGAGGAGTACAGAAATGAAAGTGAGACTTCTGTCAGTGGACCTTATTAGTATAGTTTGGACTTTGAAAGAAGATAAAAAGTTCTGCATGACTAAAACTAATATGAGAGAAATGGTGAAGGTGGTCAAAAGGTACAAACTCCCAGTTATATGATAAATAAGTCCTGGGGATGTAATGTATAGCACGGTGACTATGGTTAATAATACTGTATTCTATATTTAAAAGTTGCTGGAAGAGTAGATCTTAAAAGTCCTCATCATAAGAAAAAATTTTTTTGTAACTATGTGTGATGGTGGATGTTAACTAAACATCTTGTGGTGATCATCTCACAATACGTACATATCCGCGTCATGTTGTACACCCAAAACTAATACAATGTTATATGTCAATTATGTCTCAATTTTTAAAAAGTTTATTTGGGCACCTCTTTTAAATAAAACATTAATAACAGCATTTTGCAGTTTTAGTTCTCACAGGCTTTAGTTCTCACAGGCTTTTTAGCTCATTTGATTCTCATGGCAATCCAATGAAAAAGGTATTATGTCAGACCTCAAAATGGATACTGCCCACTATGCTAGTTACAGTTTCATGTTCCTGTATTGGACAATGTGTCATCATGTTTCATTTGTCAACACATTTCTAAATATAACAGAAACCAAAACAATATAAAGTTTTTGAACAACAGAAGAGGACAAAGATAGGATATGAATTAAAAACTGAGCCTGTGATAAATTTGCTTTCAGTGAGAAAGATGTAGAAGAAGGAGGAGGAGGAAAAGGAGGAGGGGAGAAAGAAAAAGAAAATTTTTTCCAACTTTTGATACCAACGTTCAAACAATAAATGTGAGACTCACAGTGGTTTAATGTTAATGTCAAAATATCTTATCTCCTATACCAAGTTTTCTGACCTAAATAAAGAGATAGCATGTTCATGGATTAGAAAATTATCTTTTTAAAATGACAGTGCTGCCCAAATTCTCCCCAAGATTCAAAACAACCCTAATAAAATTTCCTACAGGCATTTTTGTAGAAACTGACAAGCTGATCCTAAGATTTATATGGAAATCCAAAGAATTTAGAATAGCCAAAGCAATTTTAACAAAGAACATAGTTGGAGGACTTAGTCACAAGTGTTTGCAAGTATGTGAAGGAACTGAAACTCTCATACACTGATGACCAGAGTATATAAAAAATGGTACAACAATTTGGTGGTTTCTTCAAAATTAAATATATACCTACCATGCAACCCAGAGAATTCACTTCTAGGTATTTAACCAAAAGAAACGTATGTCTGATATGTCTGATAACATCACAAAGGAAACTGGTAGAAAAAGGAATACAATGGTGTTTTCCTTAATAACTTTTGATTGACTATACTTCAACAAGGCAGTAAATTGGCTAAAACCAGACTTAGCTATAACCTATCCAATGGTGTCAACATTTTTTTTTTTTTTTAAGTGCTAGCAGAAAAGGAGTTCATGAGAAATAAATTAAGAGGAAATAAAGGGCTTCCCTGGTGGCGCAGTGGTTGAGAGTCCGCCTTCCAATGCAGGGGACACAGGTTTGTGCCCTGGTCCGGGAAGATCCCACATGCCGCGGAGCGGCTGGGCCCGTGAGCCATGGCCGCTGAGCCTGCGCATCCGGAGCCTCTGCTCCACAACGGGAGAGGCCACAACAGTGAGAGGCCCGCATACCGCGAAAAAAAAAAAAAAAAAAAAAGAGGAAATAAAATCATGGGCACATTTTGCTAGTGATCAGACATTCACTGTCTAGGGCATAGCATGCCCTGGTCTGAGGATATGACCTGTTACATTCTAGTACCAAGCACAGTCCTAGCATGGAGATGTATGCACTGGAGGATCACATGGACCAATACAATTAAATATTCAAATCATACAACTACCTCCATTCACATTTTTTTTTTTTTGCCTCCTGTTAGTCACTTATGGATAGTAACTGATTATCAGTGTACTACTAAAATGAAGATGAAGATCCATACTTTGACAGTTACTAACTCTCTACTCCACACTCTAATCTAGAAAAGGATACCAAGAAACTAACTTATTAATAGTTTAACATGACACAATTTCAGAAACAAAGGAAACATACTGAACTTTGACTCTCCTATTATTTTTCAGTTATGAGAACTGGAATACAGTTCTAAGATGAGCTTACAAAGCAGTAATTAAGAATGTTTTTTCTCAGGGACATACAAAAGGCACAAGAGGAGAGTATGCCATTAATACCCGTAGAGAGCACCAGAAATATTTTTTTTTTTTTTTTTTTGCGGTACGCGGGCCTCTCACTGTTGTGGCCTCTCCCGTTGTGGAGCACAGGCTCCGGACGCGCAGGCTCAGCAGCCATGGCTCACAGGCCCAGCCGCTCCGCGGCATGTGGGATCTTCCCAGACTGGGGCACGAACCCGTGTCCTCTGCATCGGCAGGCGGACTCTCAACCACTGCGCCACCAGGGAAGCCCCAGAAATATTTTTTACATGACCTGATATCCTGGCAACATTATCTGAAAGCACAATGGGGATAGTAGAGTATCTTTAGCTATTCTGCCTTGGTAGTTAAAGTATCTCTGGTTATCTTACCTATCGATCTATTCACAATTATCAAAGGCAAAATGCCTAGGAATTGTATTAAAGAAGAAAATGAAAATGAAAATGAAGTGATGTAGCATTTGAAAGGGAAGGCTGCTTCCAAAATAGAGAACATGAAAAGAAAAAGTAAATGGACAAGAAGACAAAGAAAATGAGATAAGGAAAGTGATGTTGGCAGAAAAAGACTATAAAAAACTTTCATGCAAAGCACAAATAGAATTTGATGAGAAAAAAGAATAAGCTGCAAATTCCTTTGGTTCAAAGGAAGTGGCACGGATGACTGATGTTAGCCCGTCAAACCGAATGTAGTAACCCAAATTTACAGTTAAAACTAACACCAAAAAGAGTCCTTTTAATTTATTATCACAATATAAACTATAATATAGGAAAATAGGAATAGGAAATAAAATAGTATAGGAAAATTTACTTAGAAATATGTTTTTTGTGGCTCATCCATAAACTTGGAGATTTAATTTAAAAATTCTTACACTATTATTTATAGGAACATTTAGTGGACAAAAACTTGATTTGTAAGGGACAAATATGTTTAAAATGCATACACTTGGGAAGTTGACGTCTTGCATCAGAGGCACTATGGTACACTCATAGCTGAGTGCACTCCAGAGATGTGCAGAGAATCTACTGCTTGGTGTAGTTAACCTTATCAGCTAACCAAGATAGTGATGCAAATGACCAAGAAGAACCTTCAACTTCCACCTGAAGTAAATCAAATTTTATATATAAGTCATTTTCTATCCAAAAAGAGAAGTGTAGGGGACACACAGTTTTGAGGGCATTAGCCCGCTGTGGTACCCCCCTTTGCCTGGCAAAGCAATAAAGCTATTCTTTTCTACTTCACCGCCCCCCCCACCAAAAGTGTAATATCTCCGGAAGCTAAAAATCTACTCAACAAATCAGGGTTAGGAACAACCTGAAACTAAAGGAACAGTCTATATGAACTGTAAAGGCATCATTAATGCTAAAATCCATTTAACTTATCAGATTTTATATTAAAATATCAAGAAAGCATTTCAAAAGGTAGGCCCAAAAAGGAGAAAGAAACAGACAAAATTAATCAAGGAGTTACATGGCATCAATATAAATCCACTGAAATAAGCATTTCTCTGATTTTGGGGGGAGGGCAATTAAAAAAAACGAATCATCCTTCCCCCTACCCTCATCCCTATCGCTTCACACCTCAACTGCTATAATTTTAAATCTGACAAAGCCAAGTGTTGGCAAGGGTATGAAGAAATGGGAACTCCCATACATTGCGGGTGAGAGCATTAATTGGTACATCTGCTCTGGAGAACAATCTGGCCACATCTAGTAAAGTTTGAGAAGCTTATATCCAAGAGAAACTCTTTTATGTGTGTAATAGACACAAGAAGACATAAAGATGTCTGTTGAACCTTGGTCCTGCAAAAAACTGGAAATAACCTAAGCTACCACTATCACCTCTTACTTAATTTTTCCAACAGCCTCCTCCCTGATTTCTTTGTCCCTACCCCCAGATCTGAATCCATTCTGCAGCCAAAATGATATTTCTAAAATGAAAATTATATAACCTCCCTGTTTAAAACTTTTCAACAGCTTCTCATTGCACTCAGAACACTTCAAACTCCTCCACATGACTTACAAAGTTCATCAGGAGATGGCTTCTGCTTACCTATCTAGCCTCATCTCTCACTACTCTCACAAAACCAACTCCCTCCCACTGTTCATGCACTCACCCCTTGAACAAACTACTTGTTAGATATCTGATATAAAATGCTCTCTCCTCTCTGGCCTATATATATGGTCTGTTTGGAATATTTTTCTCATGCCCACTATTTCCCCCCTTCCCCCAATTTCCTAGCTAATTCCTTGTCCATTACATCTCAATTTTAAAAAATATCCTGTATTCCAGGAAGTCTTACTTTATGCCTCTCTCTTCTCAAGTCCAAAATTAAGTTTTCTCCTATGTGCTCCCACAGTATCCTAAGTTATCTGCATCTAGGCATTCATCATACCATATCATAAGATAAGTATCCTAAGGGCAAAAGCAGTGTTATTCATTATCACATCCTTAGTACTTAACATAATGGTTATTATGTTAAGTAGATATTAAATAAACATTAAATAGTCAATATCTATTAAACAAATTGATGTTTTAAACCAGAGGTGAACTAAAAAACATAAGGCAGGACTTCCCTCGTGGCGCAGTGGATAAGACTCCACACTCCCAATGCCGGGAGCCCAGGTTCAATCCCTGGTCAGGGAACTAGATCCCACATGCATGCTTCAACTAAGAGTTTGCATGCCACAACTAAGGAGCTGGCGAGCCACAACTAAGGAGCCTGCAAGCCACAACTAAGGAGCCTGTGAGCTGCAACTAAGAAGCCCACACACCACAACTCAGGAGCTGCTTACCGGAACTAAGACCTGGTGCAACCAAATTAATTAATTAATTAATTTAAAAAACCAAACAAAACAAAGTTGTGATCTTCAGAAGTGTTATAATGTACCGTATTAGTAGAAACAGAAAATAAAATTTGCAAATTTGTACTTTTTTGGAAGTCCAACTTGATGAAATTACATTGCAGCTTAAAGGAAATTTTATTTAATATTATACCATGGTTAGTTTTTCCACTTGATACTTCACTGCAAATTTAGGAAAATGAGCAAGAAAAACACCTTAACAAGTAACTCATCCCACTATATTTTCTTAAGGAGAAAATCAATTTCAGTATGATGATAGAGGTAATATATTTTATTTCTCTAGTTGATAATGACAAGAAGGTAGTAATGGGGTAAGCCACACACTCACAGAAAAAGTGAGAGATGGCAAAAGTAAATTATCATGTGAAGTTAGATATTAGTAACACAAGTAAAACTGGAAAACTTCAAATTTTGCAGAAATTAAACAACACACTCTTTAACAACTAATGGATCAAAGAAGAAATCACAGGGAAAATTCGAAAATACTTAAAGACAAATGAAAATGAAAACACAAAATACCAAAACTTATGGGACACAATGAAAGCAGAGCTAAGGGAGAAATTTATAGTTATAATGCTTATATTAAAAAAGAAGAAAGATCTCAAATCAACAACCTAAAAGCTAGAAAAACAAGGACAAACTTAACCCAAAGCTAGCAGAAGAAAGGAAATATTAAAGGAGAAGTAAAAGAAAAACAATAGAGAAAATTAATGAAAACAAAAGATGGTTCTTTGAAAAGAATTTTGTCAACAAAATTGACAATCCTTTAGCTACATGGACTAAGAAAAGATTCAAATTACTAAAATCAGAAATAAAAGTGGGGATACTACTATTGATTCTACAGAAATACAAAGGATTATAAGAGAGTTCTATGAAAAACTGTACACCAACAAATTGAATAACCTAGATGAAATGGACAGATTCCTAAAAACACAAAACCTACCAAGACTTAGAAAAAAATAGAAAATCTGAATAGACCTATAGCTAGTAATGAGACAATCAGTAATCGAAAGTCTCCTGACAAAAGAAAAGCCCTGGACCTAATGGCTTCACCAGAGAATTCTACCAAACATTTAAAGAAGAACTAATACCAATCCTTCTCAAACTTTTCAAAAAGAGAGGAAAGAATACTTCCTATCTCATTCTATGAGGCCAGCATTATCCTTTATACCAAAGCCAGAAAAAGACACTACAAGAAAACTACAGACCAATATCACTTATGAACACTGATGTAAAAATCCTCAACAAAATACTAGCAAACAGAATTCAGCAGCATATAATATTAAAATGATTATACACCATGACCAAGTAGAACTTATTCCTGGAATGCAAGGATGTTTCAACATATGAATATCGATCAATGTAATGCACCACATTAACGGAATAAAGGAAAAAAATACGATCATCTCAATTCATGCAGAAAAAACAACTGACAAAATTCAGTATTCTTTCATGATAAAAAACACTCAACAAACTAGGAATAGAAGGAAACTACCTTAACATAATAAAAGATATATTTGAAAAACCCACTCAATGGTCAAAGACTGAAAGCTTTTCCTTTGAGATCAAGAACAAGAACAAGGATGCCCACTTTCGCCACTTCTATTCAACTTAGTACTTGGAAGTTCTAGCCAGGGCAACTAGGCAAGAACAAGCTCAAAGGTGCCCAAACTGGAAAGGAAGAAGTAAAATGATCTCTGTTCACAGATAACATTATCTTTTTTCTGCCACACTGCGCTGCTTGTGGGATCTGAGTTCCCCAACCAGGGATTGAACCTGCACCCTCGGCAGTGAAAGCATGGAGTCCTAAGCACTGGACCACCAGGGAATACCCAGCAGATAAAATTATTTTAGGTTAGAAAATCCTAAGGATTCCACAAAAAACTTGTTAGAACTAATAAATGAATTCAGCCAAGTAGCAGGATGCAAAGACAACACAGAAAAATCAGTTGCATTTCTATGTACCAATAATGAACAATCTAAAAGAAAATTACTAAAAGAAGTCTAAGTATAACATACTTAGGAATTAACTTAACCAAGGAGATGAAAGACATACAGTGAAAAACTACAAAAAAACTGCTGAAAGACAACATAAATAAATGGAAAACACATCCCATGTTCATGGATCGGAAGCCCATGATTCATGGATTGTTAAAATGTTAATACTACCCAAAGCAATCTACAGATTCAACACAATCTCTATCAAAATACTAAAAACAGAAACAGAAAAACCCATCCTAAAATTCATACGGAATCTCAAGGGACCCAGAATAACCAAAACAATCTTAAAAAAGAAGAACAAAACCAGAAGACTCACACCTCCTAATTTCAAAACTTACTACAAAGCTACAATAATCAAATAGTGTGTTATCAGCATAAAGACAGACTTACAGACTAATGGAATACAGAGGCAGAAGTAAACCTTTGTATATATGGTCAAATGATTTTTGACAAGCATGGCAAGACCATTCAATGGGGAAAGGATGGTCTTTTCAACAAATGGTGCTGGGAGAACCGAATATCCACATGCAAAAGAATGAAGTTGAACCCTTACCTAATACCACATGTAAAAATTAACTCAAAATAAATCAAGGACCTAAATATAACACCTAAAACAATAAAACTCTTAGAAGAAAACATAGGACAAAAGCTTTATAACATTGGATTGGGCAATGATTTCTTGTATATGACCCTAAAGGCACAGGCAAAAAAAGAAAAAATAAACAAATTGGACTTCGTAAAAATTTAAAAATTTGGATACAAAGCACAATATCAATGGAGTAAAAAGGCAACCCACAGAATAGGAGAAAATATTTGCAAATCATACATCTCATAAGGAATTAATATCCAGAATATATAGAGAACCTCTAAAACTCAACAATAAAGAATGAATAACCCAATTAAAAAATAGACAGGGCTTCCCTGGTGGCGCAGTGGTTGGGAGTCCAACTGCCAATGCAGGGGACACGGGTTCGTGTCCCGGTCCGGGAAGATCCCACATGCTGCGGAGCGGCTGGGCCCGTAAGCCATGTCCACTGAGCCTGCGCATCCGGAGCCTGTGCTCTGCAACGGGAGAGGCCACAGCAGTGAGAGGCCCGCGTACCGCAAAAAAAAAAAAAAAAAAACAGATAAAGGACTCAAATAGATATTTCTTCAAAGAAGATGTACAGGCGGCTGCTAATAAGTACATGAAAAGATGCTCAACATCACTGATAATTGGGGAAATGCAGAACTGCAATGAGATACCACCCACTAGAGTGGCTACTATCAGAAAAAAAAAAGAAAATAACAAGTGTTGGCAAGGATGTGGAGAAACTGGAACCCTTATGCACTGTTGGTGGGAATGTAAAATGGTATATCTACTATGGAAAAGAGTATGGTGGCTCCTCAAAAATTAAAAACAGAATTATCATATGACACAGCAATTCCACTTCTGGGTATATACTCAAAGAATAAAAGACATTGTCTTGAAGAGCTATTTGCACACCCATGTTCACAGCAGCATTATTCACAATAGCTGATGTGTGGAAGGAACCCAAGTGTCCATCAACAGATGAATGGATAAGCAAAATATGGTATATACACAATGGATTATTATTCAGCCTTAAAAATGAAGGAAGTTCCGACGTATACTACAGCCCTTGAGGACATTATACTAAGTGAAATAAGCCAGTCACAAAAACACAAACGCTGTATGATTCTACTTATATGAGGTACTTAAGTCAAAGTCATAGAGACAGAAAGTAGAATGATGGTTGCCAGTGGCTGAGTAAGTGGGAACTGGGGAGTTATTGTTTAACAAGTATAGCGCTTCAGTTTCACAAGATGAAAAGAGCTATGCAGATGGATGGTAATGATGGTTGCATAATAATGCAAATGTACTTAATACCATAAACTGCACATTTAAAATTGGTTAAGATGGTAAATTTTGTTTTATGTTTTTTTCACAATAAATTTAAGCAAATTATCATGAAATCAGCTGTAACTTAAAAAAAGAGGGTTTTGCCGAAAATAGGTCAGAAAGCAGGATGCTTCACACTGTAGAACACTAAAAATCAGTACATACTCAACATGTCTTGGTTTTAAATTACTGAATATATAAACTTTGATTATCAATTTCCTTATAACTTAACGCACAAATACTGGGTATTCTAAAGACAGACATTTGGAAAACTGGTTGTTTCTCTTTCTTACATGCTAAAATTGCCTACTTAAGTTAGTCTCTATAATTATAAGCTTTCACAGTAACAAGCTAGCAGCTTATCCACAACTATTCAGTCCTAGACAAAGGGTTGTTTTGTCCTCAAAGGCTGTGAAACAAAGTGAAGTTAAAAATCTTAAAATACGGAAGTCTTTTTATATTAACATTGCCCTAATGGACTGAACGGAGAAGCCAAGTGATAGGATTTTTATAGACTACAGTAATTCTTACCTGGAAGATCACCCTTTGAGATGGTATCTGTATCCAAATTGTAGGTATCCTGGAGACGCAACAGAGCTTTGGCTGCCCCAACCTGATCTTCATCATTAGGGAAGTACTGTCTCTGAATGGTTAGGTTAGAGATAAAACCTTAAAATAGGGGGGGGAAAAAAAGAGTCTAAACACGGGTATGAAATGTACAGTGTGGGAAATATAGTCAATAACTATGTAATATCTTTGTATGGTGATGACATATCAGAACTAGACTTATCACGGTGATCATTTTGAAATATATAGAAATACAGGATCAATATTTTGTATAACAGGAACATAGTGTTGCAGGTCAATTATATTTCAAAAACAAACTCATACAAAAAGATATCAGATATATGGTTATCAGAGGCAGGAGGTGGGTGTGCAGGGTAACTGGAGGAAGGCTGTCAAAAGGTATAAAGTTCCAGTTATAAGTAAGTACTAGGGATGTAATGTACAACACAATAAAAATAATTAACACTGCTGTATGTTATATATGAAAGTTGTTAAGAGAGTACATCTTAAGAGTTCTCATCACAAGGAAAAGCATTTTTTTCTATTTTTTAAATTTTGTATCTATATGAGGTGATGGATGATCACTAAATTTACTGTGATAATCATTCCATGATGTGTGTAAGTGAAATCATTGTGCTGTACACTTTATACGGTACTGTATGTCAATTATATCTCAATAAAATTGGAAGAAAAAAGACTTTAGAACCTCACAGACTTCCATTTTCCAATATAGTCTTAAAAGGATTTTTCAAAATCTATTTTATTATAATTTTCCACCATACCATGTGTAACAAGAAAAAATTAAATATACTGAACGAGACTTGACATACCTCTAAGTTGTTCATCTTCCCAAACCATTTTTAATGTTGCTTAAGTAATCTGAGGTCATTGCATAAATTATATTTGTATTAATAGGTAAAGATCAACTAACATAATAGAGTTTTTAATTATACAACACAGCCTCCACTAAGCTTGAAAAGTGAACATTTAAAGATTTGAAAACGATGTTCACTGGCAACCGATTATACTTTCAGATAACAGTAAGCAAAATGTACACTCTTAAAGTTATGTTTTCTTCTTCCATGTGCCACATATCACATAAATGTGTAAATATATAAAGTTTGGTAGAATTCTTTAAGGAGAAGGAAGAGACATTTATTATATATGTAAGAGTATCAGGTAAGCTAGTTTATTAAAATATATTTAGATCTGTTTAATTATTAAATATAGTGTTCATCATCATGGTTTGCACTCTATAAATCCTAATATTAATTTTAAAAGGTTTTACATAAAATACAGCAAAAATAAAACTAAGAAACTAATCACTGGTAACTATATAACTCCTAAGGAGAAGAGATGCTAAATACTCCTTAAGAAATCAATACAACAAAAAGTGATTTAAAATTTTAATAACATGTGTCATCATTTGCAAATCAAAATTAGGTACGAGACTTCCCTCCATTCTCCTTTACTTATAATCAACTATGCATACTTTGATCATCAAAAGGCCAGGCATTTTTATGTTAATTGAAATGTACAGATGAACAACTAGATGGAAGAGGCCTAAGTCCATATTAAAGCATTAGTTTTAAGACCAACTCCTAGTCACAATATCCACATGCAATTTTACAAGCAAGTTTTACAGAAGACTGGAACGATTTTATGCCCCAAACCAAAATCTGTGAAGTAACTTAAACCCTCTCTAATAAAAAGAAAAAACGTATATCTATTATAGCATTATGGGATGACTGCCACAGATTAAAACGCCTAAGTCTTAAGGTTTATTTTATAAAAAAACTTAGTTCATACTTGAGATTCTTTTTTTTTAGATTTTTTTAAAAAAATAATAAACAAATGTGTGTGCATATGTATATATGTATACAAACGCATACATATATGATCTTAAAAATGTTCTCATGGGGCTTCCCTGGTGGCGCAGTGGTTGAGAGTCCGCCTGCTGATGCAGGGGACACGAGTTCGTGCCCCATTCCGGGAAGATCCCACATGCCGCGGAGCAGCTGGGCCCGTGAGCCATGGCCGCTGGGCCTGCGCGTCCGGAGCTTGTGCTCCGCAACGGGAGAGGCCACAGCGGTGAGAGGCCCGCGTACCGCAAAAAAAAAAAAAAAATGTTCTCATGGTGTTATATGACAACAAATAATCACAGGTACTATTTCCTTTTCATCTCAAAGAAGTATTCACAAGTGCTTGCCTTAATTTTTCTTTTCAAGGTTTCCTGTCCTATGCGTAATAGTTTAGTTTACTGCTCACAAATACTTGAAAGCACACTTGGAGTGCTTTACTACACAGTTGGCTCAGTTCTGTCTCTCTTTTTTTTGCCACCTTCAATCATTCAACAAATAAACACTATGTACTAAAGCATAATACCTCTACTTCATTAAACTCCAGCCTTAGTTTTCTGTGTCTGTTACTAAAATATCTAAAAGATCTCAATACTTCAACTACAATTTTATTGTTTCAATTAGAAAGACATTCATTATTACTGTTTGCAGCCTCAATTTTTAAATTTATTGTCTATGTTAAACAAAACAATCCTAAGCTTCAAAGTACTATGTAAAACACAGCTAACATTTTTCCTTATTAGTATCACTCCCAGTACATTAAAAATTGATTAGAAGATAAAGACTTACCCATAAAATTTTTTAAATCTGAAGGTAATCCTAAAATGAAAACAATTACCCTCAGAAATGAAGCTGTATGCCAAACCATTGATTCACTTTTTTAGATTTCAAAGCAAAAAGGACCATGTTAAATGAAGAGCAGAAATTACATTTTAACAATAAAGTTCTATCTTTCTTTATTTCCAGTTTTTATTCATCTTTTTTTTAAATCAAGAATTCAGGATGTAGACTAAATTAACTCTAGTCAAATCAAATACATCTCAGCAATAATTCAGTTACAAGGCTGAACACCTGATGTTCTGGGAACTGAATTTATCACTTCTTCTGGCATGTCTACAGGTGGTAGCAAAAAAGCCTTACTTTTTTTTTTGGCTCATTAGTCTTACCATCTGACTTACCATCTGACATATCCTTAAGGACCAGATTCTCCAACTCACTCCACTCAGTGTTCAGACGTTTCATTAACTTAAATGCATTTACAGGGTGTCCAACAAATCCTTCTGGATCTTTTGTTGCTGTGCTGGTTAGCTGATCTAACTTCTCTGCCCATCTAAAAACGTAAGACATAAGTGGAATCTACATAAAGTATATACACACTCAATGAGGAAGAAGACTAGTAAAGCACTCAAAAAGATTAGAGGGTTTTGAGTTAAAACTATACTTAAAATCCTTTTAAAAGTAAAATTACAAAGGATTTTTAAAGAGCAAGATTCTCTTACAGATAAAATCTAACTTGGCAAAATCAAAATATAACTACAAGACTTTTTGTTTTAGTTTTGTTTCTCCCAAATGGTTACAGTAAACATAACCTATCTTAGTAAAAGTTGTGATTGGATCCCTCTAGTAAGAATCTAAAAATTCATTTCCCTACAGGTCCTTAAAGCCAAATAATTGATTATTACAAAGTAATCAGCCCAATCCAATTTCAGTTACATGTTCATTTAAATCAAACTTACAGCAAAATTTTATATTCAGTATCTAGAAACTGTATTTTAAAACAAAAAAACCGAATACTTAGCTACTCATTAAACAAAGGTTAGGAACTCTCAGGTCAGAATTAAATATGAACCTGAGTCAATTAAAAATAAATTAGGGGACTTCCCTGGTGGCGCAGTGGTTAAGAATCCGTCTGTCAATGCAGGGTACATGGGTTCCAGCCCTGGTCTGGGAAGATTTCCACATGCCGCGGAGCAACTAAGCCCATGCACCAAAACTACTGAGCCTGCACTCTAGAGCCCGCAAGCCACAACTACTGAGCCCACGTGCCACAGCTACTGAAGCCCGCACGCCTAGAGCCTGTGCTCTGCAACAAGAGAAGCCACTGCAATGAGAAGCCCACGCACGCAACAAACAGTAGTTCCCACTCGCCACAACAAGAGAAAGCCCGCACACAGCAACAAAGACCCAACGCAGCCATAAATAAATAAATAAATTTAAATAAATAAATTAGCATTTAAGGAAAAACTATATCAATTAAATAATACTATACTTATCACTGTAATCTCTAGAATGGAACCATAGGACTGAAGGATAAATAGCAGTGGAAAATTGCTCCAGAAGGTGGCTTGATTAGGGAGGTTAGAAGAGGATAGAAGATATTAGCAACCATTGAAAAAAAATGTCAGTCAATGACCCATACCCATTTATATTCTTATCTCAATCCATATTCTTCAACTGAAGTCTTAGCCTGGGCCTAACTTCTGTTTTCTGTGCTCCTACTTTAGCCATTTCAACTGGCCTTTTAAGACTGACAGAGGGCTTTCACTTTCACTCAAAGAATGTTCTAGCTCTACCAAGAAAACATGAAGGTGGAATCAGAGTCATAATAAGTAAAACACTTTGCTTACTTTTTTATTTGTTCTAATTTGTCCTCTTCTGCCTTAATATAGTCTTTCAGGGAAGTCACCAGATCTTTTTCAGTACGGATCAAATCAGTCATCTGACCTAGAAGGAGAAAAAGGGAAGAAAGTAATCAAATACCCATACTGGTCAAAACAAGTATTTTTGAATAATATAAGAATGATTGAGAATGCTTCATTCTGAGAGGACTTACCTGGCATGAATCAGATATGTTGGAGAGAGCATCATTTTTTTTTCTTTTTTTCCTTTTTTAAAAACCAGATAAATAAAAATAAAGCCGGAAACTCTTCTAATCATGTGTTCCAATTCAAATTTTCAAGCTACTTAATTCTGTAAGCTTGGACCATATCGACAAATTGTCTGTCATCTAAAAATTTATTTTTTAATTTCAAAACCTTACTTTCTAAGGATCAATGTTTCTTCTTCCCTACCTCCCCTCTCACCTTTTTGTGGTTTTGAAACTACTTAGAACTAAATTTTTATTCAATAAACAAAGACCACACTAACAAAAAGTATACTTCTCAACTGCAATTCAAATATCCATATTTAGTTATTCATAAGGGGAAAACAGAACTCATCATTTTACATCCCAAAATGAGGTTTCATAACTATAGTACTTGTTTGTGTTTTATTTAGCTCCACAATCATGTGAGGGTAGAACTGGTCAACAAGATGACAGAAAACTTCTCTTTTAATACATATGAAGTATGTATATAGGAAAACATAAAAGACTAAGTATATACATTAAGTTTTGCTGGGTGGACTCATTACCAGAGAATTTTCTTTGGTATGC
Organism: Orcinus orca; assembly: GCF_937001465.1. Lineage (NCBI taxonomy): Eukaryota > Metazoa > Chordata > Mammalia > Artiodactyla > Delphinidae > Orcinus > Orcinus orca. The sequence continues at coordinate 31,094,883 of NC_064572.1, forward strand.
TTTTCTAAATTTTCATAAATTTCTAATCTGAAAATGTATTCCTTTTGTAATCAGAGAAAATAATTTAAAGAAAACAATTGAATTTAAAAATGAGAGAGACTTTTACAGGGGCAGGGACTGAAGTAATGTTTCAGTCTCTGGGAACACAAATGTATTGGTTTTTACTGATCTAAAAACACTAAAAAATGTAAATTTTTAAATGCAAAAACAACAAAAAATAATTAAGACTTACCAATTGAAGTAAAAAAGCCTGGATCAGCCAAAGACTGGGGAAGTAGAAACCCTACAACTAAAATACACCAGATCATCTTCAGAGGCTTACTTTTACAGGATCGCACACCTATAAGAGAAATATGGCCATTATTTTTAAAAAGGAGGACTTCTCTGGTGGCGCAGTGGTTAAGAATCTGCCCGCCAATGCAGGGGACATGGGTTTGAGCCCTGGTCCGGGAAGATCCCGCATGCCGCAGAGCAACTAAGCCCGTGCACCACAACTACTGACCCTGTGCTCTAGAGCCCACGAGCCACAGCTACTGAAGCTCACATGCCTAGAGCCCGTGCTCCGCAACAAGAGAAGCCACCGCAGTGAGAAGCCCACGCACTGCAATGAAGAGTAGCCCCCGCTCGCCACAACTAGAGAAAGGCTGCGCGCAGCAACAAAGACCCGACTCAGCCAGAAATACATTTAAAATAAAATAAAATAAAATGTTAGAATATTCTTAAAGGGAAAAAAGGTTTCAGAGCTTTCTGATTAATCCTCTAAATTGCTAACTTGTTCCATCTTTTCCCTGCAATGGCCTTAAATTTTAAAATAAGTTCAATTAAAAGTTGCAGATATTGGGGTGATGAAAACGTTCTAAAATATACGGTGGTGATCAACTGTTGAAGAACACTGTGAAAGTACTAAAAAGTACGCAAGCATGAACATGGGTGAATAGTGTTGTATATGAATTATATCTCAATAAAGCTGTTTTATTTTTTAAAAGTTGTACAGAATTAAAAAAAAAAAAACCAACCAACCCTGTCGATTTAATCTAGCAATTTCTCTCAAAGGGCCCAATGCTGAGCTTTTTCTCTTATCTACTGTGTTCTATGTAAAAAATCCTTAGCCCAGTACAAAGTTGTGGCATTTTTTTCTAAAACCTGGCAGCAAAGCCCTTCTGTCTTTTTTGCTTTGTCCCCCGTAGGGCTGTCTTTTCTGGAATGGATTCTTCATGGCAGATGCAGATTATCAACTAACCAGTAGAAAGTTTTTTACCTTGCTTTCCCAAAGGCCCTGTTAGCACTCTTCTCTTGCTCCTTCTCCACAACATACATGGACTTTAAGTCCTTCTCCTTTATTACCTTACAGGAAAATAAATTACAACTGCAGTACCATTCGCCCCAATAACAGACACCCACTGGTTATTCTGACTTGTCACCCTATTCCTCTTTGGTACAGGCACCTCTGACTCTTCCCAAGTGGCTTCTCCTAAAGCAACAGGTTCAAGGCCACATTGGAAAACTCCCTATTACACACATACACACACAAAACACTTTTCCTTAACTTGAATCACTAAAAATAGGTCACCACAGAAACTGACACTGACCTCCTGGAAGTACTCCTAAGTCTCCTCCCTCAAGTCTGCAAACTTCCAGTTACTTCCAGAACCACACAGTAGTGAAATACACTGTTCTCTTGGCTGCTTTACAGTAACTCTTTGGGAAGGCTTCTAGCATGCAGCAGATGCAGACACATCCTCTCCTGGGTTCCTGCCAAAGCACAAGACTTTTTCAAAATCCTGGGCTGTCTGAACAGTCTAGAATTTTCTCACTGTTTAAACAGATTTCTGCCATAATTTCTTCATAAATAAATGTTATTTCCAGCAAATACAAATGCTTTTGCTGTACTAACAGAAGGCTAATCAGAAATGTTGTCTAAACGTTTAACTCTGATGAGAAAGTTTACATTTGTCAGATAAGAGCTTATCATTTTTTTCACTGCTAAAATATATTTTGTCCCTAAAGTTTCTGTCAACTTTTATCATCCTTAAACCTCACAATGAATCAAGAACCATTAGCCTACAGAAATTACAAAAAAGAAGCTTGAAAACTGCTTTATTCTAAATGGAATAAAGAGTTATAATCAACAACAAAAAAAACAACAAAAGGAAAAGTTATTGGATCTCTGAAAGGAGAGAAGAAATTTTAAACTTAAAAATGATAAGACAACCTATCAAAAGCCAGATGGAATTATATACACAAAATAATTTAGGTTTATGTATGTTTTTTAAAAATTAACTACAAACTAGGAAACTAAAGAAAACAGAGCTCATTTAAGGAACTCCTACAAATCAGTAAGAAAACTACTAAGATGTTAGTAGATAAGTGGAGTAATAAACCAGAAAGCCACAAAAGAGGAACTATAGTTAACTAAACCCCAAAAAAACAAAAACAACCCACTCATTGGTATTCAAGGACACAAAAAAACTGAAATAAATAGCCAGTTTTTGCCTATCAAATGAACAATTAAACAAATTTAACAACTTAATTTAAAATATCTAATGATAGTGTTATATGTCAAGAAACTTAAAGTGAACATATTCCTTACTTGTAAATTTAAATGAAAACAAGGAGACGAAGGGAAGATGACGGAAGAGTAAGACGGGGAGATCACCTTCCTCCCCACAGATACACCAGAAATACATCTACACGTGGAACAGCTCCTACAGAGCACCTACTGAACGCTGGCAGAAGACCTCAGACCTCCCAAAAGGCAAGAAACTCCCCACGTACCTGGGTACGGCAAAAGAAAAAAGAATAAACAGAGACAAAAGGATAGGGACGGGACCTGCACCAGTGGGAGGGAGCTGTGAAGGAGGAAAGGTTTCCACACACTAGGAAGCCCCTTCGCGGGCGGAGACTGCGGGTAGCGAGGGGAAAAGCATCAGGGCCGTGGAGGAGTGCACAGCAACAGGGGTGCGGAGGGGAAAGCGGAGCGATTCCCGCACGGAGGATCAGTGCCAACGGGCACTCACCAGCCCGAGAGGCTTGTCTGCTCACCCGCCGGGGCGGCGGGGCTGGGAGCTGAGGCTCGGGCTTCGGTCGCAGCGCAGGGAGAGGACTGGGGTTGGCGGTCTGAACACAGCCTGCAGGGGGTTAGTGCACCACGGCTAGCCGGGAGGGAGTCCGGGAAAGAGTCTGGACCTGCCTGCTTAAAGGAGCTCCAGAGAAGGGCGCGAGCCGCGGCTAAAAGCGCGGACCCCAGAGACGGGCATGAGACGCTAAGGCTGCTGCTGCCGCCACCAACAAGCCTGTATGCGAGCACAGGTCACTGTCCACACCCCCCTTCCAGGGAGCCTGTGCAGCTTGCCACTGCCAGGGTCCCGGGATCGAGGGACAACTTCCCCGGGAGAATGCACGGCGCGCCTCAGGCTGGTGTAACGTCACGCCGGCCTCTGCCGCCGCAGGCTTGCCCCGCACTCCGTGCCCCTCCCTCCCCGCCCCCCACCCCCCGGCCTGAGTGAGCCAGAGTCCCCGAAGCAGCTGCTCCTTTAACCCCGTCCTGTCTGAATGAAGAACAGACGCCCTCCGGCGACCTACACGCAGAGGCGGGGCCAAATCCAAAGCTGAGCCCCTGGGAGCTGTGAGAACAGAGATGAGAAAGGGAAATCTCTCCCAGCAGCCTCAGAAGCAGCGGATTAAAGCTGCACAATCAACTTGATGAACCCTGCATCTGTGGAATACATGAATAGACAACGAATCATCCCAAATTGAGGAGGTGGGCTTTGAGAGCAAGATTTATGATTTTTTTCCGCTTTTCCTTTTTTGTGAGTGTGTATGTGTATGCTTCTGTGTGAGATTTTGTCTGTATAGCTTTGCTTCCACCATTTGTCCTAGGGTTCTATCCGTCCGTTTTTAAAATTTTTTTCTTAATAATTATTTTTATTTTAATAACTTTATTATATTTTATCTTATTTTATTTTACTTTATCTTCTTTTTTTCCTTCCTCCCTCCTTCCCTCCCTCCCTCCTTCCTTCCTTCCTTCCTTTCTTTCTTTCTACTTCTACTAATTCTTTCTTTCTACTTTTTCTCCCTTTTATTCTGAGCCATGTGGATGAAAGGCTCTTGGTGCTGCAGCCAGGAGTAAGTGCTGTGCCTCTGAGGTGGGAGAGCCAACTTCAGGACACTGGTCCACAAGAGACCTCCCAGCTCCACATAATATCAAATGGCGAAAATCTCCCAGAGATCTCCATGTCAATACCAGCACCCAGCTTCACTCAACGACCAGCAAGCTACAGTGCTGGACATCCTATGCCAAACAACTAGCAAGACAGGAACACAACCCCACCCATTAGCAGAGAGGCTGCCCAAAATCATAATAAGTCCACAGACACCCCAAAACACACCACCAGACGTGGACCTGCCCACCAGAAAGACAAGATCCAGCCTCATCCACCAGAACACAGGTACTAGTCCCCTCCACCAGGAAGCCTACACAACCCACTGAACCAACCTTAGCCACTGGGGACAGACACCAAAAACAACGGGAACTACGAACCTGCAGCCTGCAAAAAGGAGACCCAAATACAGTAAGATAAGCAAAATGAGAAGACAGAAAAACACACAGCAGATGAAGGAGAAAGATTAAAACCCACCAGACCTAACAAATGAAGAGGAAACAGGCAGTCTACCTGAAAAAGAATTCAGAATAATGATAGTAAAGATGATCCAAAATCGTGGAAATAGAATAGACAAAATGCAAGAAACATTTAACAAGGACCTAGAAGAACTAAAGATGAAACAAACAACTATGAACAACACAATAAATGAGATTAAAAATACTCTAGAAGGGATCAATAGCAGAATAACTGAGGCAGAAGAACGGATAAGTGACCTGGAAGATAAAATAGTGGAAATAACTACTGCAGAGCAGAAGAAAGAAAAAAGAATGAAAAGAACTGAGGACAGTCTCAGAGACCTCTGGGACAACATTAAACGCACCAACATTCGAATTATAGGGGTTCCAGAAGAAGAAGAGAAAAAGAAAGGGACTGAGAAAATATTTGAAGAGATTATAGTTGAAAACTTCGCTAATATGGGAAAGGAAATAATCAAGTCCAGGAAGCACAGAGAGTCCCACACAGGATAAATCCAAGGACAAATATGCCAAGACACATATTAATCAAACTGTCAAAAATTAAATACAAAGAAAACATATTAAAAGCAGCAAGGGAAAAACAACAAATAACACACAAGGGAATCCCCAGCAGAAACTCTACAAGCCAGAAGGGACTGGCAGGACATATTTAAAGTGATGAAGGAGATAAACCGGCAACCAAGATTACTCCACCCAGCAAGGATCTCATTCAGATTTGATGGAGAAACTAAAACCTTTACAGACAAGCAAAAGCTGAGAGAGTTCAGCACCACCAAACCAGCTTTACAACAAATGCTAAAGGAACTTCTCTAGGCAAGAAACACAAGAGAAGGAAAAGTCCTACAATAACGAACCCAAAACAATTAAGAAAATGGGAATAGGAACATACATATCGATAATTACCTTAAATGTAAATGGACTAAATGCTCCCACCAAAAGACACAGATTGGCTGAATGGATACAAAAACGAGACCCATATATATGCTGTCTACAAGAGACCCACTTCAGACCTAGAGACACATACAGACTGAAAGTAAGGGAATGGAAAAAGATATTCCATGCAAATGGAAACCAAAAGAAAGCTAGAGTAGCAATTCTCATATCAGACAAAACAGACTTTAAAATAGACTCTTACAAGAGACAAAGAAGGACACTACATAATGATCAAGGGATCGAGCCAAGAAGAAGATATAACCATTGTAAATATTTATGCACCCAACATAGGAGCACCTCAATACATAAGGCAAATACTAACAGCCATAAAAGGGGAAATCGACAGTAACACATTCAGAGTAGGGAACTTTAACACCCCACGTTCACCAATGGACAGATCATCCAAAATGAAAATAAATAAGGAAACATAAGCTTTAAATGATACATTACACAAGATGGACTTAATTGATATTTATAGGACATTCCATCCAAAAACAACAGAATACACATTTTTCTCAACTGCTCATGGAACGTTCTCCAGGATAGATCATATCTTGGGTCACAAATCAAGCCTTGGTAATTTTAAGAAAATCGAAATTGTATCAAGTATCTTTTCTGACCACAATGCTATGAGACTAGATATCAATTACGGGAAAAGATCTGTAAAAAATGCAAACACATGGAGGCTAAACAATATACTACTTAATAACGAAGTGATCACTGAAGAAATCAAAGAGGAAATCAAAAAATACCTAGAAACAAATGACAATGCAGACACGACGACCCAAAACCTATGGGATGCAGCAAAAGCAGTTCTAAGAGGGAATTTTATAGCAATACAATCCTACCTTAAGAAACAGGAAACATCTAGAATAAACAACCTAAACTTGCACCTAAAGAAATTAGAGAAAGAAAAACCAAAAAAACCCAAAGTTAGCAAAAGGAAAGAAATCATAAAAATCAGATCAGAAATAAATGAAAAAGAAATGAAGGAAATGAGAGCAAAGATCAATAAAAGTAAAAGCTCATTCTTTGAGAAGATAAACAAAATTGATAAACCATTAAGCCAGACTCATTAAGAAAAAAAGGAGGAAGACTCAAATCAATAGAATTAGAAATGAAAAAGGAGAAGTAACAACTACACTGCAGAAATACAAAAGATCATGAGAGATTACTACAAGCAACTCTATGCCAATAAAATGGACAACCTGGAAGAAATGGACAAATTCTTAGAAATGCACAACGTGCCAAGACTGAATCAGGAAGAAATAGAAAATATGAACAGACCAATCACAAGCAATGAAATTGAAACTGTGATTAAAAATCTTCCAACAAACAAAAGCCCAGGAACACATGGCTTCACAGGCGAATTCTATCAAACATTTAGAGAAGAGCCAACACCCATCCTTCTCAAACTCTTCCAAAATATAGCAGAGGGAGGAACACTCCCAAACTCATTCTACGAGGCCACCATCACAGTGATACCAAAACCAGACAAGGATGTCACAAAGAAAGAAAACTACAGGCCAATATTACTGATGAACATAGATGCAAAAATCCTCAACAAAATACTAGCAAACAGAATCCAACAGCACATTAAAAGGATCATACACCATGATCAAGTGGGGTTTATTCCAGGAATGCTAGGATTCTTCAATATATGCAAATCAATCAATGTGATAAACCATATTAACAAATTGAAGGAGAAAAACCATATGATCATCTCAATAGATGCAGAGAATGCTTTCAACAAAATTCAACACCCATTTATGATAAAAACCCTGCACAAAGGAGGCACAAAGGGCACTTTCCTCAACATAATAAAGGCCATATATGACAAACCCACAGCCAACATCGTCCTCAATGGTGAAAAACTGAAAGCATTTTCACTAAGATCAGGAACAAGACAAGGTTGCCCACTCTCACCACTCTTATTCAACATAGTTTTGGAAGCTTTAGCAACAGCAATCAGAGAAGAAAAGGAAATAAAAGGAATCCAAATCGGAAAAGAAGAAGTAAAGCTGTCTCTGTTTGCAGATGACATGATATTATACATAGAGAATCCTAAAGATGCTACCAGAAAACTACTAGAGCTAATCAATGAATTTGGTAAAGTAGCAGGATACAAAATTAATGCACAGAAATCTCTTGCATTCCTATACACTAATGACAAAAAGTCTGAAAGTGAAATCAAGAAAACACTCCATTTACCATTGCAACAAAAAGAATAAAATATCTAGGAATAAACCTACCTAAGGAGACAAAAGACCTGCATGCAGAAAATTATAAGACACTGATGAAAGAAATTAAAGATGATACAAGTAGATGGAGAGATATACCATGTTCATGGATTGGAAGAATCAACATTGTGAAAATGCCTCTACTACCCAAAGCAGTCTACAGATTCAATGCAATCCCTATCAAAATACCACTGGCATTTTTCACAGAACTAGAACAAAAACTTTCACAATTTGTATGGAAACACAAAAGACCCTGAATAGCGAAAGCAATCTTGAGAATGAAAAACGGAGCTGGAGGAATCAGGCTCCCTGACTTCAGACTATACTACAAAGCTACAGTAATCAAGACAGTATGGTACTGGCACAAAAAACAGAAATATAGATCAATGGAACACGATAGAAAGCCCAGAGATAAACCCACGCACCTATGGTCAACTTATCTTTGATAAAGGAGGCAGGAATGTACAGTGGAGAAAGGACAGCCTCTTCAATAAGTGGTGCTGGGAAAACTGGAAAGGTACATGTAAAAGTATGAGATTAGATCACTCCCTAACACCATACACAAAAATAAGCTCAAAATGGATTAAAGACCTAAATGTAAGGCCAGAATATACCCTGAGAAAACCATAATTCAAAAAGAGTCATGTACCAAAATGTTCACTGCAGCTCTATTTACAATAGCCCGGACATGGAAACAACCTAAGCATCCATCATCAGATGAATGGATAAAGAAGATGTGGCACATATATACAATGGAATATTATTCAGCCATAAAAAGAAACGAAATTGAGCTATTTGTAATGAGCTGGATAGACCTAGAGTCTGTCATACAGAGTGAAGTCAGAAAGAGAAAGAAAATACCATATGCTAACACATATATATGGAATTTAAGAAAAAAAAAATGTCATAAAGAACCTAGGGGTAAGACAGGAATAAAGACACAGACCTACTAGAGAATGGACTTGAGGATATGGGGAGAGGGAGGGGGAAGGGTAAGCTGTGACAAAGCGAGAGAGTGGCATGGACATATATACACTACCAAATGTAAGGTAGATAGCTAGTGGGAAGCAGCTGCATAGCACAGGGAGATCAGCTCGGTGCTTTGTGACCGCCTGGAGGGGTGGGATAGGGAGGGTGGGAGGGAGGGAGACGCAAGAGGGAAGAGATATGGGAACATATGTATATGTATAACTGATTCACTTTGTTATAAAGCAGAAACTAACACACCATTGTAAAGCAATTATACTCCAATAAAGATGTAAAAAAATAAATAAAAATAAATAAATGAAAAACAAGATTTAAAAATTAACATCAACTCTCAATCATTGCTGGTGGGATTGCAAAATGGTACAGCCACTTTGGAAGACAGTTTGGCAGTTTCTTAAAAAATTAAAAATACTCTTACGATATGATCCAGCAATCATGCTCCTTAGTATTTACCCAATGGAGTTGAAAATTTATGTCCCCACAAAAACCTGCACATGTATATTTATACCAGCTTATTTTATAATAGCCAAAACTTGGAAGCAACCAAGAATTCCTTTAGTAGGTGAATGGATACACTGTGATACATCTAGACAACACAAAATTCAATGCTAAAAAGAAATGAGCTATCAAGCCATTAGAAAAATAAACATGGAGGAAAGAAATGTGTATTACTAAGTGAAAGAAGTCAATCTGAAAAGGCTACTATATACTGCATGACTCCAACTATATGACACTGGAAGAAATAAAACTATGAAGAGAGTAAAAAGATCAGTGGTTAATGGAAGGAGGGCGGATGAACAGTTGAAGCATAGAGGAATTTTAGGGCAGTGAAAATATTCTACAGTATCATAACGATGAATACGTGTCATTATACATTAGTTCAAATTCATAGAAGTTACAACACCAAGAGTAAAGGGGTAATGTTAAACTATGGACTTTGGGCAATTACAATGTGTCAATGTAGATTCATCAATTTTAACAAATATGCCATTCTGGTGAGGGACTATGCATGTGTGGGGGCAGGGAGTACATGGGACATCTCTGTACCATCCTCACAATTTTGCTGTAAAAAAAAAAGAACTCCTGAAAAAAAATAAATATCATACAGCCCTGCTGGAATCTGTATTGAATGAGATTGTTGCTACTACACTCTGACAGAAAGTTATAAATAAATACTAATCAAAACAAAGAGGAGGGCTTCCTTGGTGGCGCAGTGGTTGAGAGACCGCCTGCCGATGCAGGGGACACGGGTTCGTGCCCCGGTCCAGGAAGATCCCACGTGCTGCAGAACAGCTAGGCCCGTGAGCCATGGCCGCTGAGCCTGCGCGACCGGGCCTGTGCTCCGCAGCGAGAGAGGCCACAACAGTGACAGGCCCGCGTACCGCAAAAAAAACCCAAAAAAACAAGGAGGGACTTCCCTGGTGATTCACTGGTTGAGAATCCACCTGCCAATACAGGGGACACGGGGTTCAATCCCTGGTCTGGGCTGGGAATATCCCACATGCCGCAGAACAACTAAGCCCATGCGCCACAACTACTGAGCCTGCGCTCTAGAACCTGCAAGCCACAACTACTGAAGCCCGCACACTCTAGGGCCCACTTGTTGCAACTACTGAAGCCCGCGCCCAGAGTCCATGCTCAGCAACAGGAGAAGCCACCGCAATGAGAAGCTCACACACCACAACGAAGAGCAGGCCCCACTTGCCACAACTAGAGAAAGCCCGCACACAGCAATGAAGACCCAACGCAGCCAAAAAAAAAAAAACAAAAGGAAGAAAAAGAAAAAAATTAACATTAGAGGGCAGACAGCAGAAGCAAGAAGAACTACAATCCTGCAGCCTGTGGAACAAAAACCACATTCACAGAAAGATAGACAAGATGAAAAGGCAGAGGGCTATGTACCAGATGAAGAAACAAGATAACACCCCAGAAAAACAACTAAATGAAGTGGAGATAGGCAACCTTCCAGAAAAAGAATAATCATAGTGAAGATGATCCAGGACCTCGGAAAAAGAATGGAGGCAAAGATTGAGAAGATGCAAGAAATGTTTAACAAAGACCTAGAAGAATTAAAGAACAAACAAACAGAGATGAACGATACAATAACTGAAATGAAAAATACACTAGAAGGAATCAATAGCAGAATAACTGAGGCAGAAGAACGGAGAAGTGACCTGGAAGACAGCATGGTGGAATTCACTGCCATGGAACAGAATAAAGAAAAAAGAATGAAAAGAAATTAAGACAGCCTAAGAGACCTCTGGGACAACATTAAATGCAACAACATTCGCATTACAGGTGTCCCAGAAGGAGGAGAGAGAGAAAGGACCCAAGAAAATATTTGAAGAGATTAGAGTCAAAAACTTCCCTAACATGGGAAAGGATGTAGCCAACCAAGTCCAGGAATAGCAGAGAGTCCCATATAGGATAAACCCAAGGAGAAACACGCCGAGACACACAGTAATCAAACTGGCAAAAATTAAAGACGAAGAAATATTACTAAAAGCAGCAAGGGAAAAATGACAAATAACATACAAGGGAACTCCCATAAGGTTAACAGCTGATTTCTCAGCAGAAACTCTACAAGCCATAAGGGAGTGGCATGATATACTTAAAGTGCTGAAAGGGAAGAACCTACAACCAAGATTACTCTACACGGCAAGGATCTCATTCAGATTCGATGGAGAAATCAAAAGCTTTACAGACAAGCAAAGCTAAGAAAATTCAGCACCATCAAAGCAGCTCTACAACAAATGCTAAAGGAACTTCTCTAAATGGGAATCACAAGAGAAGAAAAGGACCTACAAAAATAAACCCAAAGCAATTAGGAAAATGGTAATAGGAACATACATATCGATAATTATCTTAAAAATGAATGGATTAAATGCTCCAACCAAAAGACACAGGCTTGCTGAATAGATACAAAAACAAGACCCATATATCTGCAGTCTACAAGAGACCCACTTCAGACCTAGGGACACATTCAGTCTGAAACTGAGGGGATGGAAAAAGATATTCCATGCAAATGGAAATCAAAAGAAAGTTGGAGTAGCAATACTCGTATCAGATAAAATTGACCTTAAAATAAAGAATGTTACAAGAGACAAAGAAGGACACTACATAATGATCAAGGGATCAATCCAAGAAGAAGATATAACAATTATAAATATATATGCACCCAACACAGGAGCACCTCAATACATAGGGCAACTGCTAACAGCTATAAAAGAGGATATCGACAGTAACACAATAACAGTGGGGGACTTTAACACATCACTTACACCAATGGACAGATCATCCAAGCAGAAAATAAATAAGGAAACAGAAGCTTTAAACGACACAACAGACCAGATAGATTTAACTGATATTTATAGGACATTCCATACAAAAACAGCAGATTACACTTTCTTCTCAAGTGTGCACAGAACATTCTCCAGAATAGACCACATCTTGAGTCACAAATCAAGCCTCAGTAAATTTAAGAAAACTGAAATCATATCAAGCATCTTTTCTGACCACAACACTATGAGATTAGAAATCAATTACAGGGAAAAAAACGTAAAAAACACTAACACATGGAGGCTAAACAATACATTACTAAATAACCAAGAGATCACTGAAGAAATCAAAGAGGAAATCAAAAAATACCCAGAGACAAATGATAATGAAAACACGACGATCCAAAACCTATGGGATGCAGCAAAAGCAGTTCTGAGAGGGTAGTTTATAGCTATACAAGCCTACCTCAAGAAACAAGAAAATAATCTCATATAAACAATCTAATCGTCCACCTAAAGAAACTAGAGAAAGAAGAACATACAAAACCCAAACTTAGCAGAAGGAAAGAAATCATAAAGATCAGAGCAGAAATAAACGAAATAGAAACAAAGAAAACAATAGCACAGATCAATAAAACTAAAAGCTGGTTCTTTGAGAAGATAAACAAAACTGATAAACCATTAGCCACACTCATCAAGAAAAAGAGGGAGAGGACTCAAATCAATAAAATTAGAAAGGAAAAAGAAGTTACAGTGGACACCGCAGAAATACAAAGCATCCTAAGAGACTACTACAAGCAACTCTATGCCAATAATATGGACAACCTGGAAGAAATGGACAAATTCTTAGAAAGGTATAACCTTCCAAGACTGAACCAGGAAGAAATAGAAAATATGAACAGACCAATCACAAGTAATGAAATTGAAACTGTGATTAAAAATCTTCCAACAAACTAAAGTCCAGGAACAGATGGCTTCACAGGTGAATGCTATCACACATTTAGAGAACCATCGTTCTTAACACCCATCGTTCTTAAACTAAGCTAACACCCAACGTTCTTAAACTCTTCCAAGAAATTGCAGAGGGAGGAACACTCCCAAACTCATTCTATGAGGCCACCATCACCCTGACACCAAAACCAGACAAAGATACTAAAAAAAAAAGAAAATTATAGACCAATATCACTGATGAATATAGATGCAAAAATCCTCAACAAAATACTAGCAAACGGAATCCAACAACACATTAAAAGGATCCTACACCATTTTCAAGTGGGATTTATCCCAGTGATGCAAGGATTCTTCAATATACGCAAATCAATCAATGCAATACACGATATTAAATTGAAGAAGAAAAACCATATGATCATCTCAATAGATGCAGAAAAAGCTTTTGACAAAATTCAACAATATATGATAGGAACTCTCCAGAAAGTGGGCATAGAGGGAACCTACCTCAACATAATAATGGCCATATACGACAAACCCACAGCAAACATCATTCTCAATGGTGAAAAACTGAAAGCATTTCCTCTAAGATCAGGAACAAGACAGGGATGTCCACTCTTGCCACTATTATTCAACATAGTTTTGGAAGTCCTAGCCACAACAATCAGAGAAGAAAAAGAAATAAAAGGAATACAAATTGGAAAAGAAGAAGTAAAACTGTCACTGTTTGCAGATGACATGATACTATACATAGAGAATCCTAAAGATGCCTCCAGAAAACTAGAGCTAATCAATGAATTTGGTAAAGTTGCAGGATATAAAATTAATGCACAGAAATCTCTTGCATTACTATACACAAATGATGAAAAATCTGAAAGTGAAATCAAGAAAACACTCCCATTTACCACTGCAACAAAAAGAATAAAATACCTAGGAATAAACCTACCTAGGGAGACAAAAGACCTGTATGCAGAAAACTATAAGACACTGATGAAAGAAATTAAAGATTATACCAACATATGGAGAGACATACCATGTTCTTGGATTGGAAGAATCAATATTGTGAAAATAACTATACTACCCAAAACAATCTACAGATTCAATGCAATCCCTATCAAATTACTAATGGCATTTTTTTACAGAACTAGAACAAAAAATCCTAAAATTTGTATGGAGACACAAAAGACCCTGAATAGCCAAAGCAGTCTTGAGGGAAAAAAACAGAGCTGGAGGAATCAGACTCCCTGACTTTAAACTATACTACAAAGCTACAGTAATCAAGACAATATGGTACTGGCACAAAAACAGAAACATAGATCAATGGAACAGGATAGAAAGCCCAGAGATAAACCCATGCACCTATGGTCAACTAATCTATGACAAAGGAGGCAAGGATATACAATGGAGAAGACAGTCTTTTCAATAAGTGGTGCTGGGAAAACTGGACAGCTACATGTAAAAGAATGAAATTAGAACACTCCCTAACACCATACACAATAATAAACTCAAAATGGATTAGAGACCTAAATGTAAGACTGGACACCATAAAACTCTTAGAGGAAAACATAGGAAGAACACTCTTTGACATAAACGACAGCAAGATCTTTTCTGATCCACCTCCTAGAGTAATGGAAATAAAAACAAAAATAAACAAATGGGACCTAATGAAACTTAAAAGCCTTTGCAAAGCAAAGGAAACTACAAACAAGACGAAAAGATGACCCTCAGAATGGGAAAAAATATTTGCAAACGAATCAACGGACAAAGGATTAATCTCCAAAATATATAAACAGCTCATGCAGCTCAATATTAAAAAAACAAACAACCCAATCAAAAAATGGGCAGAAGACCTAAATAGACATTTCTCCGAAGAGGACATACAGATGGCCGAGAAGCATGTGAAAAGCTGCTCAACATCACTAATTAATTAGAGAAATGCAAATCAAAACTACAATGAGGTATCACCTCACACCAGTCAGAATGGGCATCATCAGAAAATCTACAAACAACAAATGCTGGAGAGGGTGTGGAGAAAAGGGAACCCTCTTGCACTGTTGGTGGGAATATAAATTGATACAGCCACTATGGAGAACAGTATGGAGGTTCTTAAAAAACTAAAAATAGAATTACCATATGACCCAGCAATCCCACTCCTGGGCAAATACCCAGAGAAAACCATAATTCAAAAAGACACATGCACCTCAATGTTCACTGTAGCACTATTTACAATAGCCAGGTCATGGAAGCAACCTAAATGCCCACAGACAGACGAATTGATAAAGAAGATGTGGTACATATATACAATGGAATATTACTCAGCCATAAAAAGGAACGAAATTGGGTCATTTGTAGAGACGTGGATGCATCTAGAGACTGTCATACAGAGTGAAGTGAGTCAGACAGAGAAAAACAAATATCGCATATTAACGCATATATGTGGAACCTAGAAAAATGGTACAGATGAACCGGTTTGCAGGGCAGAAACTGAGACACAGATGTAGAGAACAAACATATGGACACCAAGGGGGGAAAGTGGTAGGGGTGGTGGTGGTGGTGTGATAAATTGGGAGACTGGGATTGACATGTATATACTGATGTGTATAAAATGGATAACTAATAAGAACCTGATGTATAAAAAAATAAATAAAATTCAAAAAAAATTAACATTATAATGTGATCATAACTATGCAAGAAAACATGCAGAGGAAATTCACCAAAATGTAGTTGTCTCTGGAGAGCAGAACATTAGGTGATTTTTTCCTATTTCTCTGCATTTTCCAGATGTCATAGGGTATATTTACTTTTACACTCAATGTTTTTTTTTCTCATCATGTAATAGGTTATTTTTTTTATTGAAATATAGTTGATTTACAATGTTGTGCCAATCTCTTCTGTACAGCAAAGTGACTCACTTGTATGTAGACTCTCTTTTTTTAATATTCTTTTCCATTATGGTATATTACAGAATATTGAATATAGTTCCCTATGCTATACAGTAGGACTTTGTTGTTTATCCATCCTATATATAATAGTTTACATCTGCTAATCCCAAACTCCCAGTCCTTCCCTCCCCCAGCCCCCTACCCCTTGGCAACCACAAGTCTGCTCTCTATGTCTGTGTTCTGTTTTGTAGATAGGCTCATTTGTGTCATATTATAGATTCCACATATGAGTGACATCATATGGTATTTGTCTTTCTCTTTTTGACTTCACTTCACTTAGTATGATAATCCCTAGCTGTATCCATGTTGCTGCAATGGCATTATTTCGTTGTTGTTTTTTTTTCTTTAAGCAGAAATTCCTTCCTTCCTCCCTCCCTTCCTTCCTTTCTTTTTGGCTGCACTGGGTCTTTGTTGCTGTGTGCGGGCTTTCTCTAGTTGCGGCGAGTGGGGGCTATTCTTTGTCACAGTGCATGGGCTTCTCATTGCGGTGGCTTCTCTTGTTGCAGAGCATGGGCTCTAGGCATGTGGGCTCAGTAGTTGTGGCTCATGGGCTCTAAAGCGCAGGCTCAGTAGTTGTGGCGCACGGGCTTAGTTGCTCCATGGCATGTGGGATCTTCCCGGACCAGGGCTCTAACCCATGTCCCCTGAATTGGCAGGCAGATTCTTAACCACTGAGCCACCAGGGAAATCCTATTTCTTTCTTTTTTATGGCTGAGTAGTATTCCATTGTATATATGTACCAATCTTCTTTATCCATTCATCTGTTAATGGACGTTTAGGTTGTTTCCATGTCTTAGCTATTGTGAACAGTGCTGCTATGAACACAGGGGTGCATGTATCTTTTTTAATTATAGTTTTGTCCAGGTATATGCCCAGGAGTGGGACTGCTGGATCATATGGTAATTCTACAATATTTTTAGTTTTCTGAGGAACCTCCACACTGTTCTCCATAGTGGCTGCACCAACTTACATTCCCACCAACAGTGTAGGAGGGTTCCCTTTTCTCCACACCCTCTCCAGCATCTGTTATTTGTAGACCTTTTTTAAAAAAAATGTATTTGTTTTTTATTTATTTTTCGCTGCGTTGGGTCTTTGTTGCTGCATGCAGGCTTTTTCTAGTTGTGGCAAGTGGGGGCTACTCTTTGTTGCGGTGCACAGGCTTCTCAACACGGTGGCTTCTCTTGTTGCAGAGCACAGGCTCTAGGTACGTGGGCTTCACTAGTTGTGGCATGTGGGCTCAGTAGTTGTGGCTCACAGGCTTTAGAGCGCAGGCTCAGTAGTTGTGGCGCATGGGCTTAGTTGCTCCGCAACATGTGGGATCTTCCCAGATCAGGGCTCGAACCCATGTCCCCTGCATTAGCAGGCGGATTCTTAACCACTGCACCACCAGGGAAGCCCTGTAGACATTTTAATGATGGCCATTCTGACCGGTGTGAGGTGGTACCTCACTGTAGTTTGGATTTGCATTTCTCTAATTATATTTACTTTTATAATGACAAAAATTAACTCTATACAAAATAATAAACCTAAAACATCAACTTCCATATTATGGCACTATAAGCCTTTAATGAAGTGCTTAACTACACTCTAACACAATAAAGTGGCTAACACGTTTGAGCATGTCCCACTTTCTAACTCTATAAACCTCTAGATTTCTCTGCTTCAAAGATTGTTAAGCTTATTTGAAAGCAACCCAGATATCAAGTAGTGAGCTACTGTACATTGTCAGAGTAGCATACTTTTCTATTCTCCTTCCTCCCAGAAATAGACATATGACCCAGGCTAAGGCAGTCATTGACTCTCATTCCCACCAACATAACTGTTGAGGAGTGGGCTTGTGAAATGGTAAAAAGCAGCTCTTTCTGAATTGCTAAGTTCAGAGGATGTGAATCTGGAGCTGCCTGTGACCATCTTTCCCACTTGACAAGGATAGATAGTAACCTAATCTATAAACAGGACAAAGTTATACAGAGACAAACAGCTTTAAAAGCTCCACAGTCCTGATTCTTACAATTACTGCTTTGAATCTGTGAGCTATCCCAATAATCTTCCAACTCAGCTAAGGGAGCCTGTAAATTCCCTTTTTCTGAAACTAGTTCATGTTGGATTTCTGTCACTTACAATAGAAAGTTCAGACCCTCACAGCATTACTCCAAATTACCATGGCAACGTAAGCTGGTTAATAAAAATGAAGGTAGCCTACATAGCAGTGGTTCTAAACTTTAGCTGTATCAGATCACCTAAAGGTTGAGGTACCTAGATCATTTATGCAAGTTCTCAGGTGACGCTGCTGCTGCTACTGCTCTGGGAACCACACTTTGAGAACCACAGGATACAACCATCCCTTGAAACCACACAAAAGGCGCTCTCTGCCTTTAAAATATATTTTACTTCAAATTATTTTTTGGAACATGTCATTGAGTTTCTAATTAATCTAGGGAAAGCTTCCTCTAATCTGCTTTTTTTTTTTTTTTTTTGCAGTACGCGGGCCTCTCACTGTTGTGGCCTCTCCCATTGCGGAGCACAGGCTCTGGACGCACAGGCCCAGTGGCCATGGCTCACGGGCGCAGCCGCTTCGCGGCATGTGGGATCTTCCCGGACCAGGGCACGAACCCATGTTCCCTGCATCGGCAGGCGGACTCTCAACCACTGCGCCACCAGGGAAGCCCTGATCTGTTTTAATACTATGTCTAATCCACATTCTTTCAGAAACCTTAAGTGACATGTTAATAGGCAAGCATATCTTTATCAATCACAGGTTTTTAAAACATAATGGTTTCTCTACTTATGATGTCTCACTTCCATTTATTACCACCTTCATTCAGTTACCAGCTTGCAAAGCAAATCATTATATGCAACTAAGAGTAAAGCATCCCAAAAGACATTAGGGTTTTATTAAAAATAGTGAGATATACTGTGCAGTAGAAGCTAACACAACACTGTAAAGCAACTATATTCCAATAAAAATTAATTTAAAAAAAAGTAAGACACTTTCTTTCTAAACCCTCAAACAAGCTTGAAATAGAATTTAAATGGGTTAAAGAGGATGCAATCTCCTTTAAAAGAAAGGTAAATCTCAGATCCCTGAGAGGACCTGATGAAAGGAAGGGAGGGAGGGGAGGAAAGGGAAAGAAAACAAAGCCAAAGAAGAGTCAAAGATACAAAGACAAATTTATACTGATAAAAAATTTAGTGCTAAAACAGTATGGATAAATTACTGATAATATTTTGGTTCTTGATTAGATGGTAGGTTCATGAGTGTTTTTTATCTAATTTTTATAACACATGTATATTACATGTAATGTTTGATATACATGAATGTAATATTTTAAAAACTGTAAGGAAACAACAACAACAACCTGGGAAACATATTCTCAGGTAGACCTGGACAAAAATAAATTGCAAAGTGTACTATTTATCTAAAACTTTCCTACAGTCCTTCTCTTCCAGGAAAGTCCAGTCCCACATACTCACAGATCAATCAAACCTGGGAACAGATTTTAAAACAGTTCTGCTACATTCTAAATGTTTACGACTTTGAGTTATCAGGATTCACTGAATTGTATGTTCAAGTTATTCAGTGGATTACTAGAACAGGGCATCTGGCAAATAATTCTATTAGCCAAATTTTGGTCTAACATTTTCCTTCCAAGAAAAAAGTTGCAACATTTAAAAGTTTGTCTTGGGCTTCCCTGGTGGCGCAGTAGTTGAGAGTCCACCTGCCAATGCAGGGGACACGGGTTCATGCCCCAGTCTGGGAAGACCCCACATGCCGCAGAGCGGCTAGGCCCGTGAGCCATGGCCAGTGAGCCTGCGCGTCCAGAGCCTGTGCTCCGCAACAGGAGAGGCCACAACAGTGAGAGGCCCGCATATCGCAAAAAAAAAAAGTTTGTCTTTCCCAGACAAATCACTCAAAAATTAATAAGGTGGACTAAAAAATGCTTGTTATTCTAATCTAAACTTTCTCTGACACAAAAAATTTTCCACAGGGCTCCTTCTAACAGTCAGTCTCTCCACACCTTCCACAACTGTTCCAAACTTTCTTTTAGAGGGCTCCAGCTTTAAGTTTATTTTTCCTCATACAAATTCCATATTCAACTGTTGGTTTTCCTGACGTCTGTGTTAGACTTTAATCTTTCTGACAGTTTTTGGTCAACACAAAAGACCAACACACATTCAGGCTTCTAATTCAGGCCACTGAAATGTAGTATATACATTAAGACAGCATGTCTCTACCATATAAGCAGGATGGATTTTCCAAGACAACTAAGAGTGATTACTAATAGGACTAGTTATGTTTCTGTTCTTCCCTATTATCCCTCTGTAAATTGCCATTTGTTTTAACTCTATGAATTCTAGTCATACTTCTGCTCCCAAAGAGAGTGAGATGCATCTCTAGTACACACTTAAAATACGATGGACGAGTGCTTTAATGGTATGAGCAACCTTTTGATCAAAAACTCAGAAATCAGGGCTTCCCTGGTGGCGCAGTGGTTGGGAATCCGCCTGCCAATGCAGGGGACACGGGTTCGATCCCTGGTCCAGAAGATCCTACATGTCACGGAGCAACTAAGCCCGTGCACCACAACTACTGACCCTGTGCTCTAGAGCCCGCGAGCCACAACTACTGAGCCTGTGTGCTGCAACTACTGAAGCCCGTGTGCCTAGAGCCCCTGCTCCACAAAAAGAGAAGCCACCACAGTAAGAAGCTGTGCATTGCAATGAAGAGTAGCCCCCGCTCGCCGCAACTAGAGAAAGCCAGTGTGCAGCAATGAAGACCCAACACAGCCAAAAATAAATAAATTTTTAAAAAAAGAGTTGTTATTAAAAACAACAACAACAACAAAGAATACCTCAGAAATCATACTAGCCTCTTTGCCACAACTTTCTGTAACTGAGCAGTGAACCCAGTCTTTGGCATCATTCCAATGGAAAAACAGTTCAGGATTTAGTTGAAAAGAACCTCTAAATCAAGATATTGCCCTTAACAGAAAGTGCTACACAGGTTTTCTTTTGGAGATTCTTCCAAAGTTCGGAGTCTTCCCTGTCAGAAGTAATCTGAAGATAAGATGTATTCAAAAACACATACCCGTTTTTCCCTATATGGCACCTCAACCACCCCTGCTCTTTCTTCTGGAAACTGCCCCCTTCTCCCTTTTTTTACTCCCCCAGTCTATCTTTAATTCATCCCCATAGTTTTACCAGTCATGTTATATAGCATGATACTTCTCCCTGACTGAGTAGCCATTCAAAGTTCTTTGCTGGAAAATTTAAAAATGAAACTGAGAAAGAAGTGGCAGGCACTCTTTGAATGCTTCAACTATTTTATAAATAAAGCTCAGGAGAAGTTAGGGACCAATGAATGAAGCTTATCTGGAAAGGTTTTAAAATGAAGCAAATAACGCAGAGAAGACAGACAAGAGACAGAAAAAAACATTCTCCAGTTATTCTTGAAGTTTAATCACACTCCTGACCTCTGTTGTTAAGACAACTCCCTATCCCCACAATACTTAAATATATTCCATTATGGGCTAATATGAGTTGGATTTCTGTTTAAGCCAGAGTCCTAATTAATATAGTTTCTCTCATAAACCCTGTTGTTAATATTTTTAGAGGCAAACTAAATAACAAGGTAAATAATTCTCATATATTTACCCCTCTCTATTCCCTAGCACCAGAAAGTGATATTTTTCAATTATCTTTTAAATGTTTTTCTTAACTTTGGAGGTCCAATACATGCTACTTCTATATCTGAGATACAAAGTTTAAGAATAAATATGATTTTAATCAATTTTTTAAAAAAGATTTAAGTTGGATTCACAATTGAAGTTAAACTCAATGTTTAAAGTTTCTGTTTCAACTAGGAAAGTCAAGTTTCCCTAAACGAGAAACATTTTAAAAATAAATGTAGGCTGAGGGGAAGATTTGAGAAAGAAATGAATCTTATTTATAATTAAAATGGTGCCCTTCTTCACTGACTTTTAAACTGTGTATTTTAAACTGTATAGTATACCTCTCAACTATTTCAAACACTTTAGTTAGTAATGCATACATTTCCCAATACAGGATAAAAGTTCAGGATTCTTGTTCCCAGGGTAGAAAAAAAATTTACCATAAGTGATACTAAGAGTCCCGCAATTTAGTAAAATTCATCAATAATGTCCACTTTTATTTGGTGGCCCCTTTAACTGGAAGCAGAATAAGCAAAAAGGTAAGGTATCAAATATGAGGCCAAACTTGACCACCAGCCAGTAATACAAAATCAGCAGGGACTTCCTGGTGATCCAGTGGTTAAGACTCTGTGCTTCCACTGCAGGGGGCACAGGTTTGATCCCTGGTCAGGGAACTAAGATCCCGCATGCTGCGCAGCGCGGCCAAAAAAAAAAATAAATAAAGCAGTACTTCAGATGAAAGTACCTTGGATGATGCCTGACACATCGAAGACACTTAAGACATGTTACTTTTGAATGTGGGGCAAGAGCTCAAGAATAGCTGGATATGTTGCCAAGGGTGTCTCAAGGGACGTGGAAAAAGAAAAGACTTGGAGAGTTGTGGGAAGCCCAGGCAACCTCAACCCTGGGCTAAGGCAGTGAGAAGGACCAAGCAGCCCAATCTACTAGCAAACAAATGCACAGTCTTTATAATTTAGGAATTTGAGTGGGAGAAGAAAGTGGACAGAGGCAGTGGAAGGGAAGAAGGAAAAGAAGTAAACATTAAATTATACATGTTTTCCTTGTTGCTTATAAATGCTGGTATTTCCAAATATTAACATAGTCTATACATTTCTCATTTGAATAATCTACAGTATTTTCTCTTGGTTGTATAAACTGGTTATATTAATGAAACTATGTATTTCATAACATGAATATCAATAAATATTGGTTAGAATATTAAAAAACAGCAGTAATATAAAAAGCAGCTATTCTTTAGAGACTTAAACTGTTTTTTTTTTTTTCCAATGTATTTATTATTTTTGGCTGCACTGGGTCTTCGTCGCTGCGCGCGGGCTTTCTCTAGTCACCGCACATGGGGGCTACTCTTCGTTGCAGTGCGTGGGCTTCTCATTGCGGTGGCTTCTCTTGTTGCAGAGCACGTGCTCTAGGCGCACGGGCTTCTGTAGTTGTGGCACGTGGGCTCAGTAGTTGTGGCTTGCAGGCTCTAGAGTGCAGGCTCAGTAGTTATGGCACATGGGCTTAGCTGCTCCACAGCATGTGGGATCTTCCCAGACCAGGGCTCGAACCCGTGTCCCCTACATTGGCAGGCGGATTCTTAACCACTGTGCCACCACGGATAGAGACTTAAACTCTTAAAACTAGGTTTGTTTTCTAATTTGGAGAGTGCTAAACATAAATATGGGAAAGTTTAAAGCCTAATTTCTAAGTTTAAAGAATATACTTGGATATATATGTAAAAAGTTTAAAACTTTATATAGCAATTAAAAGAACTCAAAAAATGTTAACAACTATCTGAGAGTTGGGATCACAGTCAATTCTCTTCGCTCAACTTCTGCATTTTAATAAACATTTTTAATAGAAAATTTGTATTTCTACAAATAAATAAGTGAGCTAAAAAACGAAGTCAAAGTAGCAGTGAAGTGAAGAGACAAATTCAAATCATAGACAGAGATAGCAAAATCCAAACGATCAACCACACCTCTACTAGTTGGCATAATACCACCATCAATCCCTTTTGCTCCAAAACAAATTGCATCTATTTTTGATTTTCAGAGGAAGTCCTGAAAAGGCAACTGTAGTGTCTTCACCACCCTTAGGATACAAGTGGAAAATAAAATCTTGTACAATATACATTTTAGATTTTTTAAGCTTAAGTAAGGAATATGTGGTGAAGCAAACTATTCCAAAAGCATAGCTTTCAATGAAACTTCATTAAAGACTGAATTTTTAAAGCAAGCTATACTACTTGAAAAATTATCATTTAGAAAGAAAGAGCATTCCCTTTAGAAAAGGACCTGCTCATACAAACAAGAACCAATCACAGGAAGCAACAGAAAAATTATCTCATTTGCAACAGCAACAAATATGTTAATTACCTGGGAATAAACTTAAGAAAACTTTAAATTGACCCTAAAATTAACTCAAAATATAGCAAAGATTATTTTGAAATTTAAAACTATAAACCTCTTAGGGAAAAAAGAGGTGTAAATCTTCATAACCCTGATTAGGCAATTAGACATAACACCTAGACAACAATTTCTTAGATATAACACCTAAAGCACAAGAAGCCAAGGAAAAAATTAAATTGGACTTCATCAAAATTTAAAACTTTTGTTCTTCAGGAAAGTGAAAATACAAGCCACAGAATGGGAAAAAAATTATAAATCATATCTCTAACAAAAGTTTAATACCCAGAATATATACAGAACTCTTAGAACCCAACAGTAAAAATAATTTAAAATACTCCATTTTTTAAATGGGAAAAGGATTTGAAGAGACATTTCTCCAAAGAAGATACAAATGGCCAATAAGTACATGAAAAAACACTCAACATCATTAGTCATTATGGAAATGCAAATTAAATACCACAATGAGATATCACTTCACAGCCCCTAGTATAGGTATAGTAAAAAAGAAAATAAGTGTTGACAAGGATGTGAAGAAACTGGAACACTCATACACTGCTGATGGGAATGTAAAATGGTGTAGCTACTTCGGAAAACAGTTTTTCAGTTCCTGAAAACATAGAGTTACCATATGACCCAACAATTCCACTCCTAAGTCTATACCCAAAACAAATGAAAGCACATATCCACAGAAATATTTGTATATGAATGTTCATAGCAGCAGCATTAATAATAGCCAAAAAGGTGGAAGCAACCCAAATGTGCATCAAATGATGAATAAAATATGATATATTCATACAATGGAATGTTATTTGGTCATAAAAAGAAATGAAGTACTGATACATGCTATAACGCAAATGAACCTCGAAAACATTACGTTAAGTGAAAAAATCTACAGACATAAAAAGTACATTAGTGGTTGCCTAGGGCTGGGGGAGGGGGAGGAGAGTGATTGCTAATGGTTCTGACGTTTCTTTTTGGAGTGATAAAAAAAAAGTACTAAAATTGATTGTTATGATGTTTACACCAACTCTGTGCATGTATTAAAAGCACTTTAAGAGGTAAATTGTATGGTATGTGAATTGTACCTCAATAAAGCTGTTTTAAAAAAAGAAATCAACAAATTCTCATTTCACTAGGTAAATCCAGGAGTAGGGATGCTGGGTTGTATGGTAAGCATATGTTTACCTTTATAAAGAACTGCCAAATGTTAAAGTCACTATACCATTTGCACTGCCATCAGCAATGGATGAAAGCTCCAACTGCTCCACATTCTTATCAGCATTTGGTATTGTTGTTATTTTTCCTTTTTTCCTTCATTCTTCTTAATGTCTTAATTTTCTCACTTAAGTGTATACTAGTATCTCAGTGTGGTTTTAATTTGCAATTCTGCAATTACTAATGATGTTTAATATCTTTTGGTATATTTATTTGCTGTCCATAGGTCTTTTTGGTAAAGTTTCTACTTAAATCTTCTGTCAAATTTTTGTTAGGTTGTTCACTTACTACTGAATTTTGTGAGTTCTTTATATATTCTGGATACAAGTCTTTTGTCAGATATGTGATAGGGGAATATTAACTCCCAGTCTGTGACTTGTCTTTTTACTCTCATAACACGGTTTCAAACAGCAGGAGTTCTTAATTTTGATGAAGTCGAATTTATCAATTTATTCATTTATGGATCATGCTTTTGGTATCTAATTTTTTGGTGATTAAAAAAAAAATCTTTGCCTGATCCAAGGTCAAAAAGATTTTGTCTTATATTTTCTTCAAGTTATTTTCTAGCTTTAGGTCATATCTCGAGGTCTACGAACGACTTTGAACTAGTTTTTGCACAGATGGTGAGGAATTTTTGCACTGAGGCTATAATAAAGAAAAATATTCTATTTTGACATTTGAGTGCTCATTGCCTTAAAGCCCCACACTTCCCTCTCCCTTTTGCCCCACATCTGGATAAGTCAGTAAGAAAGCCCAGCCATTGCCTCCTTGGGCGTCAGTGGGAAGCTAAAACCATGTAAATCCCACACATGGGAACTATCACACTCCTTCTGGCCACAATAAAAATTAAACCCAACCGCCCTTCTTCACTTTTGCTTCATTCTGGACTAAACCTAAGACCTCTCCGTGAGGAATCCTTTTTCAGTTGACTGTGTGAGTAAACTTTATTTCATATTTCATATCCACTGGTGCCTTTGTGTCATCTGTCCCAAGATTTATATAAATTTCTGGGCAAGACAGTTTTTGCATATGAACGTCTAACTATTCCAGATTATCCTTTCTCTATTGAATTGCTTTAATACCCTTGTCAAAAACGAACTGACCATTTTGTGTGTCTGAATTCTCTGTTTTGTTCCATTGATCTATCTTTTCTCTATCTTTACCCTTGAGTACTGCAGTAATTAAGTTGAAATCAGGAGTTTCCCAACTTTTTTGTTCTTTTTCAACATTATTTTACCTTTTTCTAGTTCCTTTGTTTTTCCATATCAATTTTAGAATCAGCTTGTTACTTTCTGTAATAAACCCTGCTGGGATTTGGACTGGAATTGCATTGAATCTATAGATCAGCTTGGACGAATGGTTGTCTTAACAATATTGTCTTCCAATCCATGAATATGGAATATCTCTCCATTTATTTAGGTCTTCTTTGGTTTCTTCCACCAGTGTCTTATAATTTTCATTATACAAATCTTGCACATGTCTTGTAAAGCTAATACTAAATATTTCATAGGTTTTGGTGCTATTGAGATAGTACTTTTAAATTTTAATTTCTAATTGTTCATTGTTACTATAGAGAAATACAACTGATTGTTATATATTGACCTTCTGTCCTTCAACCTTGCAGAATTCACTTGTTAGGGCTGGAGCTTTCTGAACAATCTTTCCGATTTTCTGCATAGACATTCTGTCCATGATTAGAGACAGTTCCTGCTCTTTGAAACACACTGTTAAAACAATGAAGACAAGCCACAATCTGGGAAGAAATATTTCCCTATAACATATGTTACTATTCCATTACTAGATATTTATGCAAGAGAAAAGAAAGTATATATTCCTCCGAAGACTTATATGTGAATTGCGAATGCTCATCACAACTTTGTTTATAATAATTAAAAGCTGGAAACAACCCAAATGTCCATCAATTAGTACATGGGAAAAAAAAAAGTTTTGTGGTATATCCATACAATATACTACTACTCAACAATAAAAAGGAACAAACACATAACAACGTGGATGAATTCCAAAATAATTATGCTGAGTTTAAGAAGCCGGACACTCTCCTCCCCCCTGCAAAAAGTACATACTATATGAGTCCATTTACAGAAAACTCTCAAAAATACAAACAAATCTTAAGTGTCATAAAAAGATCAATGGTTACCTGGGGATGAGGAAAGGGCAGGAAGGAGCAGGAGGGAGGGATTACAAAGAGTCATGAGGAAACTCTTGAAGGTGTTGAAAATGTTCCTTATCTTGACGGTGTTGACAACCTCATGGGTATATACTTTTGTCAAAACTTACCAGGTGCACACTGTAAATGTGTGCAGTTTACTGTATATCAATTATACCTCGATAAAGTTGTTACAGTACACCAATTACTTTATTAGTAATCACCCTTATTATGTCATATGTTAGTGTCTTTATTTACCTATAAAACATTATCACTTGGTAGCTATGATTACTGTTCACAAATATCATTATTTAAGATTTTTTTATTCAAACAGTACATTGAGATCTATTCTCAAAATACCTTTGAGGTTTAAAGACTGGTAAATTTGAGAGTATGCAAATTTGAGAATGTCTTCAAGCAACTTTTGAATATGAATAAAATCTTGTCTGTGTTTAAAAAAAGGGGGGAGGTTGTTGGAACAAGAGGGCAAGAACAAAGGCCATATGTATACAGCAAGTAATGCTTTGAGGACCTAAATTCAACAACTAGGTTTAAGAAGCACTAAAATAATTATTTATTGATCATTGTTTGAAAGACTCAGACCTGAAAATCCAGTTAATATAAGATTAGAGTGTAAGAGAAGTCTTGAGCCTACTTAAAACCAGTTAATCAATATTTACTAAACACTCTCAAATAAAACAATTAAGCATATAAATCTATGTAGCTGTCCTCTATTCTGTATGTTAATTCAAACATGTTATCATGATTCTTCCAGCACAATGTTCAGAACATAGTAACAGATGCTAATACTTAATGATCACAATATTGAATCAAGGAAAACACCTTTTTCTCTCATTCTCTAAAACTAAACATACTTTGCACACAAATTTCCCTTTGTAACAGAAATTCTTAAAATTTTTCAGAAAACAGTTCATGGTTGAAAAGCTTGAGAAATTATAAGGGCAACAGTGCGAGGTACTGAGGTGAAAAACCTTAAAAAATATAGATTCAGAAAAACAGAAAATAGCTTAAAATAGACATCTGAAAATTAGTGATTAATACTTTACAAGTTTCCATTTCTATTACTTACTCCCCAGAAACTTTACAAAAGCATCTTCTCCCAAAATTTTTGCAACACACTTAATAGAATCCATTTCTTCACTGCTATAGACATAACAGAAGATTCTTCCATTTGATGCTTCATCTCAATGTTCACTGTTGACTACTAATTTTGACTACTAATTCTTGGGCAAATTACTTGACTTGGAATCTCCGTTTCTTTATTTGTAAAATGGGGATGATATAAAACCACCTCACAGAATTATTTTAAAGATTAAATTATATAATATTATGAAACAACATTTTATAAATTGTAAAGTGCTTTAGTTGTTATCAGGTTGATTAAAAAACCTTCTCAGAGCCCAATCCCAAAGTTTACTGTAGCTAAACAGGTAGATAAAATAAAGCACTAAATTACAGCCTTTTCTTCACACTACTTATAATGAAGAAATAGCTCAAATGCCCAACAAGAAAGGCTGAGTATATTACTTTGATATATTATAATATCACTAAGTGAAAAATATGTAAACCAAAACATGGACATATTTATATAAAACACTAAGCAGGAAGCGGAAGAAGTCCAAGATAGTGCTCATTCACTGATGACAACTATGTAAGAAGCATGAATCTCTATACTGTATTTTTTGCCAATACACAACCAAATATACTAATAGTCATACTGATCATCCAAAGCAACATCAGGAAAAGGAATGTTTTTCATTATATCAAGTTCAAAACTGCTGGAGTAACCTTAATGAAGTCCTTTGAGCGTCAATTAGTTTTTATTGAGGCACAATATTTGGCTAGAAGAAAATTAATGAGAGGATACCTTTATAGAAATAAATTTCACTGAGTAGAAACACAAATGAAACTTTAACTAATGAAGCTTTCACAAATACACATACTTTATTTGGCTTGTCTCTTACACATTCATTTTATACACACACACACACACACACACACACACACACACCCATTATGTAATCATAAGATTCAAGATCTCACTGTCAGAAGAGCAATAAAGTGTAATGCCAAGGGCCTGTTCAATTTACTTTTTCTTTACCTTAAAGTATTTTCCACTTTCAGAGTACAGCCAAAGATATGTTACAACATATAAGGGGTTGGGGTGAGGCCAGTATGATGTACCATTGCCTAGGCAATTTAGCAATTCAACAATTCTCCAACCAACTTACTTCTGTTAAAACCCTTTTAGCAAGTTTATTAAGGTCATCTATATAGTCAAGTCCAGTCAGACTTACAAGCCCAGCTCAATTTTCAAAAATATTCAAGAAACCCTGCCTCAAGATACCTAGATGTCCTTACTCCATACCTTTTACTTTTTGGTTCTTGTAGGGTTAGGGTTTTGCATTTTATAGATGCACTTGTGGAGGGAGAGAGTATCTGAAAAATGGTAATTAAAATTCCACACAGATGTGTATACTTGTATTTTCAGACCCAGGGTCCACACCTTCTATCAGATTCTCAATGGATTTCATGTCCTCAAAATAGGTTGAGAACTACTACTATGTATCTCATAGGGACACTTTTCAAATCTAAGAGATGTAATTACATCCCTCCCAGTTAATAACTGCTAAGTAAAATAAGGCATTCCTTCCACAGAAGTGAAGGCTCACAAGCTTCATGGTTGCATCCCTGGAATAAAAGCAGGAGCTTGAACATATTTGCCCTATGAAAGATACTGCTTGTCAGTATACAACCCACTCTGCACTATTAGAAAAGGTTAACATCTCCTTACCAAAAAGCCAAGATTCCCCTGCAACAACCTGGACTACCCTGGTAATACAAAGCTTTCTTTTTTCAATAGTCTTTTACACTGTCTAAATTTTTCTGCAATAAAAGTTGTACACATTTTTTTTCATCTTTTTTTGTTACTACTTTAGTTACCAAAATACAAAATGGCCAATAAAATTATCCGTTTACCAAAATCCTTGATTTTCAGTACTTCAAAATAAAACTCATTTTAAGATATCAAAGCATTATTCACCTAAAGACACAGAGTAGTCTTTTTCCTAGTAACTTTTCCTAGTAACTATGTTAAATCTATAAGAATCATTTGTGGGCTTCCCTGGTGGCGCAGTGGTTAAGAATCTGCCTGCCACTGCAGGAGAAACGGGTTTGAGCCCTGGTCTGGGAAGATCCCACATGCCGCGGAGCAACAAAGCCCGTGAGCCACAACTAATGAAACCCGCGCGCCTAGAGCCCGTGCTCCACAGCAAGTGAAGCCACCGCAATGAGAAGCCCACGCACCGCAACGAAGAGCAGCCCCCACTCGCCGCAACTAGAGAAAAGCCCGCGCACAGCAACGAAGACCCAAGGCAGCCAAAAATAAATAAAATAAAATAGATTAAAAAATAAGAGTCATTTGCCATCGGCCATCTAAAATATTGGCAGGACTTAAAGCATAATGTACCAAAACCAAAACTGACATGACTTTCAAAGGTAAATGATGAAACCTATGCTTCCCACAGAAAGAAAAGGTAAAATTTGAAGTTCATCGTTAAGATTTAGAAATCATATTCACAGGCTAAAAGTCAAAGTTAAAGAAAAATCGCTGAATGTCTAAATTTTAAATCAAGGCAAAAAACCTTATTCACGGTTGTTCACTTTCAGCTTCTTAAATATTTCCTCCTTAACGTATCCATTTTTTCCATAGACACTTGATCAGAAAAATCCCTTCTAAATGTTTTATAAATTAAATTCCAGTGTTCCTGCTATGAGGACTGAATATTTCATCAGATTAGGAAAAGACTAGCCTCATTCATAAGCTACATCTAAATCTAAAAAGGGAAATACGTTTCTTCCCCGAACCTATAAAAAAAAAAAAAGGCAAAAGTTGATGAAAGAACACTGCTGCCACGTCTTTTCCCTTCCCCCACTCAGTAGTGGCTATTTCATCCCTTCAGAGTGCATTCCAAGGGAAAGTCCATAGCTCTCAGAGAAACCAGAAACAGTTAAGTCGAAATTGGCAAGCCGCTTTGGCCTTTTCGATCAATTCCTAAAAGGAGATCTAGTTTCTTCTTCATCCCTTTCTTAAAGCAAACAGTGCAAAATTCCAAGTCTTCACCACTCTACCCAGAACGCCTAAATTGTTAGTGTCTAAAAACTGACTGTATTTAATACAATCGATTATTTAGGAGAAATGGTCCCATACTTATGGAACCATTCTTCCTCCCCCTTAAAACATACAGCTGGGGTCCATCCACGTAATTCAAAGTTCTCACACAGCCAAAGAATTCCATTTACTGATGTGGACTTTTAAAAGCAGCAAACTTGGCGGAGAGAAAGAGAGGGGGAGGGGAGAAGCTCATGTGCCTTTAAAAAATTTATGTGGCAGAAGAAGGAAGGAAGAAGACTAGCTTCCCAGTTGACTGGAGGATCTGACAGCCGACTTCCTCAACCCAGCCGCCCGAAACTCGCCGCCCGGGGCTACCTCCAGCTGCTCCGGCAGCACCGCTGCGCGCAACAGATGAGTAAAGCCTGAACTTCCGCGGGTAGGTCCTCTTCCCAGACCCCACGACACTTCGGCAGGATAAAAATGCCCGAGCGCTTCCCCGTCAGCTATAAGCTTTAAAAACCGCTCTCCATTGCCACACGCTAACCATCTGCTGCTGTGGAGGCCGAAAACCCTCGCGTACTCCTTAGCTTTTTAGGCAGAACCAGGTAGGAGAGGAGCTCGGAAAACTCAACAGGGTGATTCCTCCTCAGGAAGGAATATTCAAGAAAGTGCTGGTCCCCGGGGCGGAGACTGATGCTGCCGCAGCCCCAACAGTCGGGGGCGCCAACCTGGGAGGCGGTGGGAAGAGGAGCACGGAGGAGGGCAGAAGGGCCTCTGGGGCACCCAGGAGACGCGGGGCGCAGGGCGAGGGGCCGAGTCTCCAGGGGAGACGGTACTGAGCCAGTAGTAGTAAACTGGGGGAGCCTCCCCCTGCCCCCGAGCCATACCACGAGAGGGGGCAGGGACCAGACCACCAGAGCCACCCGAGAAGGACCACGGCTGCCCAAGGATTTAAGCCTCAGTCCCCAAGGTCGGAGGAGCGTCTCACCTGGGAAGTGGCATGGGAGGGCTGCGCGTTCTTCAGTCCCCGGTCGCCTGCGCTCGGCCGGCTACCTAATCCTTTCCCTCAGCCCGCTGGCGGCGCGACTGGGCAGCAGAGGGAGCCAGTTAGCCCTTTTATAACCTCCAGGCTGCGACGGCTGCGCTGAGGAGGAGGCGTCTGCAACCCTCGCTACGTGAGCTCGATCACACCAGCGTCCCGGCGTCTGCGCAGGCGCCCAGCCCGGGCCCTCTCCGCCCCTACCCGCGGCCCACGCCCCACGCCGAGGACTCCCCACCAGCTGGTGGAGTCTGAGGCCCAGAGGAGGGGCCGGCGGTCGCGCCTGGGATGTAACGCGCCTGCGCGGTTACCTCGTATTTGCCCCGCTTCTTTCAACAGGTTGTTTAGCGCCTGAATTTCGGGATCAGCCCCAGTCAGGCCTGAACGACGAAACCACCAGCAAGGAAATAGCTTAAATTTGAGAAGAGGAACATGGAAGCGTAGGAAATAAAGCAGAAAAGAAGGATCGGGTGGAAAATAACACTACATCCTGTATTGATATCTCAGCTGTCTTGGCCCTGAGGCTTTTTGCTTTACTAACCTCCCTCTCTCACCTACACTCTTTTTATGTGAATCTTGCTCTATCGCCCATTTTTATATTTTAACAGTAGATAATAGACTGCGCACTCCAGAGATTTTCTGGGTTCAATTTACGGCTCAGTCCCGTAAAACTTTGGGCATTAACCTCTCCGTATGTCAGTTTCCTCATCTGCAAAATGAAAATGACGGTAGGTACCTCACAGTACCTACCTCATTGTTGTGAGAATTAAATGAGATAATGTATGTAAAGCGCTTAGCCCATGCCTAGCACACAGAAAGGGCTTGGTAAGCATTAGATGGTGTTGTAGCATATAAGGAACCCAGTGTTGTGTTTAGTCTAATATTTGCCTTAGTCATTATAATCCTGAAAGAAGAAAACCTTACTATCAGGGAGCAGACAATGTAGGAGATATTTTTTCCCTTGTCAGTGAAGGGGAAGAAAGACTTCTCTAAGACTTGTTAGTCATTAAAATGTTATAAGTCATAATTCTAGTTATTACTTTAAAATGTATATCTCAGAAGTAACTAAATTTCCTTGTCAATTGCATTATTATGAACTTTCATCAAATCTTTAACCGTGGTCATTTTTAAGTCTTTTGTCATTTACAGACAGTTCTGGGTGTACTCTGATGCTTTTGCAAAAATGTTCCTATAAAAGCGTTTCATCTTCAAGGAATTCATGGAAAAGACTCTGACAAGCACAGGTTTCTGGTAACTGACTATCCTGCTGAACTGAATGAATAAGCATTTTCAGAACTCTAATGGAAAACTGATGCATTCATAAAAGTGCTAACAAAAGATCAAGATAAAAAAATTAATTACATGGGACTGAGTGAACTGATGAGGATGACTATAATTTTTGTGACTTTCTGTTTGAATAATAAAAAAAAAAATCCCACAAGGACTCAGAGGCAAAAAATATACAAATCAATTTTCACTGCAAAGTAAAGGAGCTGTTACAGTGGAGGATTACTGGACTGAATGTCAATATTATGACATAGTGTGAGTGTGTTTCGTGTTTGGTAATTGCAGTCATTGTTGCTTTTGTTGTTGTCATCCATTTACAATGCTTGGTGTCAGTTTATTTATCTCTTGTAAAAATAAAATACAGTGTGTGTGTGTGAAAAAAAATTGTTTCTAAAGTTTTCCATGAATGCTAAAAAGCACAGCAATAATTAAAATTTAACTCTTATCTAGGAGGTGGAGTTGATTATACAGATACAGAAATAGTCATAGAGAGGGTACTTGCGGAAGAGTAGGCAACCAGAAATTAAATACAGTGATAAATATAGTGAACCGCTAATCAGCAGTTCTCAGAGTGTGGTCAGGGGGTTCACAGGGCAAAATTATTTCATACTAAAAATTTATTTGCCTTTTTCACTCTAAAGATATTGCATGCATAAGAATGAGAATCTTCTATTAGGCCAGATATTAAAGAGATTTGCAGAAATGTAAAATAATGCCACTCTTCTCACTAAATTATTTTTGCTCTGGAAAATAGTTATTTTTCATTAAAAACTATGTTATTTAACATGTAACAGATTTATTATTGTTTTTAAATGAATAAATAAATATTTTACATGTTTGTTTTAACTCCTAATACAGTAAATTTTGATAGGTATTATCCACGTAAAAGCTTTTTGGAGTCCTCAATGCTTTTTAGGAGTGTGAAATGGTTATGAGACCAAAGGGTTTGAGAACCACTAGTCTAAACAAATAGCAGGGAGCCCTTGACACAAACGAGGCAAAGATCTCTTCTTTAAATCTTGGTCTCAAGTGGAGCTATAATCAACGTATCCATTGGCCCTATATAGAGCAGACTCTGAAAATTGCATTTTACCCTGTAAATAAAATGGCTCCAGACCTTGAGGCAGATTTACTGTGAAGCTAAGAAAGCTTCATTTTCAGGGGACTTCATTTGCACTAGCCCTTTCCAAGACCCTGGAAGGGGCCCTAACAATACGCTCACACGTTCATATGCTTTTGTAAAATTTGTGAAAGTAAAAATTTTAATGGCAATCTTTAGACTTCTAATTCTTTCCTCACTGATTTTCCCTACATCACACTTCCCCTTGTCTAGTGGTGTTGGAGTGGCTAGACGGCATTTTTATAATTTAACTGTAGGGAACTTGAGTTAGAATACATTTGGCTTGAGTTTAGTGGGATATATTTTTGTAATTCACAGTCATTCCTAGGTATAGTTAAGATATTTTCAGCTGTCCCAGTGTAGGAGTGGCATCCAAGAATGTACTACCACCCATTGTACTGACCCACCCAGCACTGTAAAACAAAGGTACAGGGCCAGACCATATAGCTATTTGAATGTGTCCTGTGTTCTAGCATCAAAAATATATGGAGAGGGCTTCCCTGGTGGCGCAGTGGTTGAGAGTCCACCTGCGGATGCAAGGGACACGGGTTCATGCCACGGTCCGGGAAGATCCCCCATGCCGTGGAGCGGCTGGGCCCGTGAGCCATGACTGGTGAGCCTGCGCGTCCGGAGCCTGTGCTCCGCAACGGGAGAGGCCACAGCAGTGAGAGGCCCACGTACCACAAAAACAACAAAAAAAATATGGATAGTGGTGGAGAAGCTAAGTTGAAACTTTGGGAGCCTAAAGCTAATCTGTGAGAAATTCTTCCAAATTATTGGATGTATGCATTTTAAAATTAAAGATTTAGTGCTTATCAATGCTTAGCCAATAAAAGTAAGTCCTTTTTTGTCAGAATTTAATGAGGCTATCCACAACAAGCTGGTTAGAATGTCATCAGTTTAAAGAAAACTGATGTGCCCTGAACTCTATTAAGTCATACAAATAAAATTATTTGAAATTTTCCGAAATGTGACAACAATCCTAAAACTTTACGTGACATTATCAGTCATGAGTTGTGAAGCTGAAAGAAACTTCTAACCTATCCCTATCAATATCATTTGGTTGCCCAAAAAGGACACTTTGTATCAAATCTACATATGACTACTCAACACTATCATCCCTGCTTAGTTAGAATGAAAACAGCAAATACCTTGGGGAGTAGAAAAAGAACGACATGACTCCCCTCTGAATGGTCAAACATTAGAGTGGAGGTAAACCACCATTCAATCTCTTCTTTTACATCTGAAAAATTAATCAATCAATAAATATTTCTTTAAGA
This sequence comes from Orcinus orca, assembly GCF_937001465.1. NCBI lineage: Eukaryota > Metazoa > Chordata > Mammalia > Artiodactyla > Delphinidae > Orcinus > Orcinus orca. Next base: position 31,131,176 of record NC_064572.1, read on the forward strand.
AATATTGAAAGTCCTATATTCTTAGGAAAAGCCTATTATGTAGCCGCAGTAACAACTAATGAGCAGAAGTGATTCTAAACTCAATTAATAGATAAATGGCTGCTCAACCCTATGAACAACCTTCTGAAAAACCAGCCAGTCAGGGACAGCCTCCCACTTTTTAAAGTTAGCCAAAACAGCAACAGCTTTACTCTAGTGAGCACATCTCTGAAATTCAGCCAATTGTCAACAGTCTCTCCAGCAGAGTAATCATGCTTCCACAGCAGACGTCAACCCACTTTCACCTTTGAAAGTCAGCCAATCCCTGAACTCTGTCTTTCACAAAAACAAGATAAGATCAGCAGAGGGACAGTCAAACAAGCATAGTGCTTTTCTACACATAGAAAGTAATAAATCAACGTTTTATTTCACATTTTGAATGATGGTTTCTTCCCTTGACATTGAGCACTTTTGTTGTGTGCCCAACAAAAAAGGCAGCGAAAACAGAAGACATAGACCCTTTTATTGAAGGCACTCATACATATGAAACAATTAGAAATTATTGGAGAGAGTGAATAAGTGTTGAATGTGTTGTGAGGATTATAAAATACTACTTTGGGAAAGCAAGTGTTCTCCTTACTTGCTGCAAGGAATATTAATAAATCCTTCCTTCTCTGGAGATTAATTAATTAATTAAAATAAAATAAACTTGATAGTGAGGAGAGTGAATAAAGCTAAATTTGATGAAATAGGTAATGGTGGATAGGTTTTTTACCAGGGGATTAAGATGATGGAGGCAATATTTTAGAAATATTATGCTATGTGAATTAGAAGAAAGTGGCATCTAGATTAGTAGTTCACGATTCATTGAATAAATATTTATGGAAGGCTTACCACTGTGTCCAAGACACTGCCTACTGGGCTGTGGAAGGTCAAACTTTAATTAGACATTCTCTGCTTTTAAAGCATTTATAAACTTATTGGATAGAGTTAAAACCTACACTTGTGGCAGTGGGAATTCATTCACCCAATAAATACTTTCCTATATGACCCAAATAATGCTAAATGCCGGGTATGTCTCCTGCTGTCACAGAACTTGGAGTCCTTTTGCGGAAACCGACAATACACTTAAATAAGTAAATAAACAAATGTGACAAAGGAAAATGACAAGATGTTATGAAAAAGCATGATAGGAAGGACATAATTTAGATTCATAACAGAGGGAAAGTGTCTCTGAAGAACTGACATAAACTGAGACCTGTGTTAGCCAGCCGAAGTGTGTGAATAAGAACAATCTAAAGAGAGAGAAGAGCATGTGTGAGAATCGTGTGACAGGAAAAGACTTGGCGCATTTGAGAAGCTAAAAGAAATTTAGTGTGACTGTAGTGCAATAAGCAAGGGAGAAACTGGTATGACCGGTATGTGAAGGCTCAATCAGCTGGGACCGCTTAGTACTGTAACGAGTACAATGGAAAGGCATTGAGGCATTTTAAACAGTGAAGTGAAATGACATTATTTATCGTTAACAAAGTAAAAACACCATGTAAAAAAATATGAGTTTTCCATGTCACTTGACATAGGATGGGTCTTAGAACTAGGAGTGATAGGGACTTACTCTTTAATCATGAGTAAGGACATGAAAGTCAAGAGATGAGGTATTATAGAATGTAGCTGAGACTAGAAACCATTCCAGTCACTAATATCCTGTCACTGTGGCACTGAGGAAAGTGGCTGCAATGGCGTAGCCAGACCACCTCCATCATGTGGCCTCAATAGGGACACTCACTGTAGCAGGCAGAATAATGGCCCCTCAATGGCCACATCTGAATCCCTAGGACCTGTGAATATGTTACCTTACATGGCAAAAGAAATTTTCAGGTATCATTAAATTGAGGACCTTTATATGGGGAGATTAGCCTGGGTTATCCAGGTGGGCCCAATCTAATGAAATGGATTTTTTTTAAAACTAAGAACTTTTCCTGGCTCTGATCAGAGAAAGATGTGAGGATGGAAGCAAAGTGAGATATTTGATATGTCGCTGATGTGAAGATGGAGAGAGGGGCTCCATAAGCCAAGGAACATGGGGAGCCTCTAGAAAGTGGAAAAGGCAAAGAACTGGATTCTCCTCTAGAGCCTCCAGAAAGGAATGCAGCCCTGACAATACTTTTGGTTTTAGCCCAATGAGACCACTGTCAGAGTTCTGACCTACAGAACTGTAAGATAATAAATTTGTATTGTTTAAGCCATCGGGTTTGTGGTAATTTGTGATAGCAGCAATAAGAAACTGATAAACTTATGTATATGATGACGACTGAAACAGTGGCTGAAGACTCTGACATTTCTCAAGGGTCTGAGTAAATTTCCCACTGTTCTCTCCTAGAGGTGAATGTTGTTATTAGGACAGACCCTTTACACCAGATAAGCATTCTTGAAATCATGGGAATTGTCTGAGGAAGAGGACTCCAGAGAGGAAGAAAGATCTTCTCTCAATAAGCACAATAGGAGCATTAAGACCTCTAATTTTAATATTAAAAGGCATGTGAACTCCTCATCTTGTACCCTCATAAGGCAGGACATATGAGTTACATAAAAATTGTGCCAGGGTCTTTAGTTTGGAAAACTGGACAAATAGTGGTAACAACAACCAAAATAAGGAAGTTGGGAAAGTGAGCTGAATTTGTAGAGAAACTAAAGAATTTGATTCTAAATCTTAATGGATTTGAAGTGGCAGAGACCATCATAGGCTACAGACTTACTCTGCCAATTACTAACCAGTTTGTCAATATTAAGCAGATTTCCACATCACTACAGGAACTGTTATAAGGGCTAAAATTCTGACTTTCTATCTACTTGCAGTTCTAATTTAAAATTAATCTGTGATTTCTTTACATTTAGTTCTGCTCACCTTGAGTCAACCATACATTAACTGCACGTATCTTTCTGCTATTAGTTGGGAAGGTAAAGTTACCTCCCCATGGCGTTCATTAGTGTTGTTCACCAAATAATTCTAGGGCTTTTCTCTTCTCAGACAGAAAGGTCTGCTCTTCACTGTCTTTGAAGTTAGTTGTGGCTAACTTGCTTTGGCCAATGAAAGCAACATGTTTGAAAGTCAGAATGTGTTTCACCATGTTCCCTTCCCACTGCTGCAGTTACCCTGGAAGCCTGTATCAAGATGAAATCTTCATCAGTCCAGGTCTCTGAGTTCCTACAATGAACAGAGCCCTAAACTCTCCACTGGTTTGACAGTCTCCACTGGATATGCAGCTTGAGTGAAAAATAAACTTCTATAATGTAAACTTACTAAAGGTTAGAGTTGTTTGTAACCGTAGCATTACCTAGCCTCTCTTAACCTATCAATACATACTGCTTAAACAAGCCAGCCAAACTTTTCCTTTACAAAACCTATTACTAGAATTGTATTTATTAATTATATTTTTACCTGGAATGGACACTGTGGGATGCCTACCTAGTATTCATTCCTCCCTTTACCAACCTTATTAAGACTTCCCAAATTGTCCAGCCTTTCAGTTTCAGTGTGACTTGTACTTCTGCTTAGGATGTAAAAAACTGAAAGGAATTTTGCTTCCACGTTTACAATGGGAAAAAAGGCAGATAATCTACAAAATCATAAATGTTCTTGAGCATATCATACAGCTGAGGTTGCAAAGCAACCAAGTAATCTGAGTTCCAAGGAGAAATGGAACACAAAGTTTAGCCCTTTGCAGAGTAAGAAAAAACTCAGGAAAAATTTTAACAAACTGTTGAAATCCAAGTATTGTCAGTTGGGAGCCTCAGGCACAAGGGGAGATTGTACTCGCTAGTTCTTCCCACAAGCTTAGTGGTGCTCAGATGAAAGACTGGGCACAGGGCAGGAGATCATAGAGCTCCACTGGATGGTACAGGAGTAAAGGAGGAAATTGGCAGCAGCTAGGAATTGGACATAAAACTTCCCCCCAAACATTTTTCCTCAGGCTCTTCTATCTTACAAAGCAAAAGCCTTAAGCCACTGCATAAGTGGCAGCAAACCCTTTGGCTCCCAGGGCACAGGTTGAAGATTCCTTGTGGGTGGAGAAACTATAAGACAACCCTCTATTCTTGGGGGAGAGGCAGGAAACCCTCTTGGACCCTGGGTCCGACACTGATAACAAGCTGAGTTCTACTACTGCTGAGGAAAAAGCAGGAAACTCTTGCCCAAGACCAACCATAGATAAAAGGCTGAGGTGGCTGCCTTTCAAGAGAGACTGAAAAAGTCCCACCTCCTAAGGCCCAGGCACACAGGGCCTGCCTAAGACTGAGACTGGACCAGGACAACAGAATCTCCACACACACACAGTCTAATGCTGAGAGTGGAGAGAAAGAGGGCTAAGGCATAAGAATGCAGGGACAATGGAAAGCAGGAACACAGAAAAACTCTCTGGCACATGAGCCCCACGCTAAGTAAGCACAAGGGCACAGCACCTTCCTCCTAAAGGAATGTGAAATCTGTGCTGTAATGAAAGTAACTATAGCAACAACAAAGTCTCAGCCCAGCTCAACTCCTAAATTAGATTGAGACGCCCCCCTCACCCCGCCACATTAAGAACCTGACAGAAGAGGTATGTTCATTGCAACGTGTGGGCACGACTTAACCGGAAAACAGTACTGCGCTACACACAATGTCCAGCATTCATTGGAAACCCATTAGACACAGGAAACAAAGAAACAAATTAAAAAACCCACTTTCAGGAGATAAAGCAGTCAACAGAAATGGACGTAGATATAAGCCAGATGTTGGAACTATCAGATAAGGACTTCAAACTAACTAGCAAAAAAAAAAAAAAGTGAACAGCATGCCTGAACAAATGGGAAATTTCAGTAGAGAGATGAAAACTACAACAAATAGTCCAATGAATTGAGGCCTAACTTGAATTTTGCTCACTCATTCATTTATTTCTTCAACAACTAGTATTATTTTAATCCTCCCCAAAATTTTAAATTAAAAAATAAAAAAAGAATTAATCAAATGCAATGCTAGGGGAAAAAAATCCCATGATATTCAGAGACGAATAATTCTTTTGATGAACTCATTGGTTACTTGACACAGCTGAGAAAAGAAGATCAAGTCATCCAAACCAACATGTCAACAGAAAAAAAAAAAGTGAAAAGCAAATAGAACAGAATATCCAAAAGCTGTGGAACAATATCAAACAATCCAACGTTTATGTAGCCGGAGTCCCAGAAGAAGAAAGACAAAATGGGGCTTTAGAAATGTTTGCAGAGATGATGGCAGAAAACATTCCAAAAATGATAAAATATATCAAACTGCAGATCCAAGAAACTTTTCTCCAAAATCCGGGGTGGCCCCACCCTGATAAATCTGATTCACATCAGTAATATGACAATCTGTCTTGCCACAGTGACTGGTTTAGGGATGGGCACTTAACCCAAGTCCCAATCAATTCAAGACATTCCTTTGACCTCAGGAATCGTTTGGTTAGGGGCTCAGACAGTGGGGATTATAACCTAAACTGACCCAAACAGAGTGAAGACCAATACTTTTGCTTCAAGGCTGAGGGTGGACATACTCTCTGGATAGGAACAAGAAAGTAAATTGCCCTAAGATCTGGCAGCCATTCTTCAACCATGATGGAAGCCAGCTTGAGGACAAAGACAGCACACGAAGTAGGTCAGAGGTGAGAGAAGCTGAGTAAAACTTTAATCGAGTGGTATCTGAGCCCTGAACTACAGTTGGGTGCTTTAGCTATGCAAGCTAATAAGTTTCCTTAGTGTTTAAGCAAATTAAATTTGTATTTTCTCAAATCTCAGTTGCAAGTAACCAAACACATCTTAACTGATGTAGTACCCTACATGATTATGAGTCATTGCGGAGACGGCTCCAACTCAGCTGTTAACTGTTCTCTGGTTTTGAGCCAAATTTCTAATTCCCAAAGGAAATGTAGTTGTTTTCCAAGAGGAAAACAATGATGTCAGGAGAGTACTGCCTTCTACCAAGCAACAGCTGTAACTGGAGGCCTATTTTAATTACTTATTCATTCATTCAACAATTATTTACTGAGCACCTACAATAGGCCAGGCATTGTATCAGGTATTGGAAATATATTGGTGATTAAGGAAGAGTTATTTATTTTGTTTGTGAAACTTACGAATAGCATGAAAGCTGTATCAGACTCCATTTGCTCCTCTGTTTCCATTTCCTGGTATCTTTCCTTAGCAATGTATAACTCATTGAATATAAATAGCTTGAGTCCTAAATATTAAATATTTTCAAATGCTATAGTTTGCAGGGGAATATCCAACAGCTATTCTGTCAAGGATAGGAAATGGATACAAATTTTAAAAATATTTCACTGAAAAAAATAAGTTATATTTCAGAAGAATGCTTCCGTGTATAAACAAACAGCATCTGACTTGGCTGTCAGAAAGATTTGTAGGGCTTGGCCAGTCCATGCATTTCTTTGACCCAAAAAACTTGTCAAGAGCTCAAACAAGCCAGACAAGAATGCCAGAAATCTTTACTTGGTGAAGCAAGACTCAAGAGTTTAGGACTCAGAATTCATTCAGTCACAGAATTATAGTATTTGTCAGAAGAAACACTTTTATTTTGGAAGGAACACTGGTAGAGTCAGTGAGCCCAGGTTCTTGTGCACCATTAACAGTTCAGCAAGATGTCCCTCAGTGAATCCCTTTAACTTTTATGCTGAAATTTCTTCATCCACCAAATGGCCATAATAAAATTTGCCTTATCAACCACACAAAGACATTATGAGAATCACTTGAGATAGCTGTTTTGAAAGTTTCTTGGGAAAGTATGAAGTACTGTATTAATATGAGTAACCATCATTGCATGCTGTATAGTATAAAATTTTGTGAGGTTTTGCTTTGTTATTGTTTTTTAATCATAGAACCAACTTGGTGTGTTTTATACCTGTTTCAATGACTTTAAAAAAATTATGAAATGGAACAATTAGTCCTAATCTTAATAAGTATAAGGGGTAAAGACAAGGATGCTTACTTACAGCATCTATAAGCAGTCTATGGTTAATGTTAGTTCTTAAGCCAATCCTGAAGTTAAAGAACACTGCTTCCTATCCTATACCAATTTAAGGAATGCTTTTAATAGAGCTACTGTGGCAGATTGATTGCACTAATAGTCCCGATTCTTCCCTACTTCCTATATCCCAATTCTTCCCTACTTCCCTACTTCCTATATAGTAAAAAATTTTACGTCGCCCAAAGTGAGGTCTGGCTTTTGCCATTTTCTGGGAGGTAATCTCATGTCTGATAGGAGTGTCTGCTTCCCTGAGGGCCTTAGGTCACAGGGGATAGTCTAACAGTGTGATTTAGAGTAGGGGGTGGCCACACCACAAAGACCAACAATGTGATTTAGGGTGGGGGCCTTGGGTGACGGATCCCCAGTAAAACTCTGGACACCAACACTCGGGTGAGTCTCCCTGGTTAGCAACATCCTATATGTATTGTCACATACTGTTGCTGGAAAAATAATGCATCCTGAATCTATGAGGAGAGAACAATGGAAGCTCCACATTTAGTACTTCCCTAGACTTCACCTTATACGCTTCTCCCCTTGGCTGATTTTAATCTGTATTCTTATCCTGTAATAAGCCATAACCACGAGTATAATGGCTTTCAGTGAGTTTTGTGAGTCCTTCTATCAAAATTGAGAATGGTTTTCGAAACCCCTTGAACTTGCAGTTGGTATTGGAAGTGAGAGTGATCTCTTGGAGACTGTTCCCTATAACTCTGTAGTTGACCTAAACCCCTAACAACAACTTTTGCCATGAAATCTTGTAATACCGTCCTATTGTAACTCTGGGCCTGACCATATAATATGCTTTGACTGTCATGCAGGCAGAGACTCGCATATTTCCACTTCTGCTTTTACCCTCTGCCATCACTCTCAAAAGAATATCCCCATGCTAGCTTGCTAGAAAATGAGAGACACATGGAGCACAGCCAACTCACCCCCAATGTCCCAGCCAAGAACATTCTAGATTATCCAACAGTGCACCACCCCTAGACACGTAAATGAGCCTGATCAGGGTCCGCAGAAGCACCTAGCCAATCACTCCAGGTATGTGAGTAATAAACCCTTGTTTTATGCCTCTATGATTTTGTGGTTGTTTGCTATGAAGCATTATTGTGACAATAGATAACTGCTAACAACTACCTCCTAAGCTTCCATTGTGAAACAGGAATACAGAACATATGGATACTGTCAATCAGGGGAAATCTCCAAATTCTTTTCATCCAACATTGAAAACTTAATGACCATCTATTTGGATAATCCTTACATTATAAAATATTAGAGCTTTAGGGATATCTCTAACTAAGGCCTATAAAGTGAAATAATCACTAGATTAGGTAACAGAAAAAATTACTTTGGGAATATAACCACACACAGTGTACACTTTGTCTTATACTTAGAACCCCTCTGGATATTGGGGTAAAGATGACACTATACAAGACACTAGAGAAATGAAAGTTAGCTATAGTTATAACCCACTATTGAAAGCCTTTTGCTGAACCTTTTAACTGATAATGAAAATGACAATTTTCTATCTTTTTCTTTTTTAACTTTGCCAACTTTCTGATAGAATTGCTAGTGACTCAGTAAAATGCCCCAGAAGTAGTTGTAAAAATTAAAAAAAATTTTTTTTTTAAATGAAAGAATTAAAGCAAAGAGAGTAAGAGCTCAATTAACAGGAAATAGAAACACACAGTCTAGTGACTGCATTATACTAACAAAATCATGTATTCAAATTAATTTTTACCTTGGTATACCCTAATTGTCCTGTTTCATCTTGTCTTCCAGCTGAATATGGCCTTTAGTCTTGGTTCTATTCCCTGCTGTGTGCTAAACATTACTCCATATTTGGGGAGGTGGAAGAGAAGGAAACCTATTGTACTTTGCTCTTGAAGAGAAGCATAAGGACCTCCCAGTGTATATGACACCACTGGCTATGCAGACACACAGGGCTCTTTGCCAGTGGCTCATTTTATTTCAGGGGCCCTCATGAAACCATGAGGTTTCTAACAGGTTTCTAACCTGTTTGCTAAGATCTATTTCTTGTCTCACATGAAATGAGACAATATCCAGCTGTAAGCCTGCTTACAGAATGAACCTGCAATTTCTGTCCAAGTTTGCTCAGGTTCCCCTACATCCCAATATCCATTCCTATAACTGGTCAAACACTGAGTAAATGGGCTGTTGTCTCACATGCTTACACACACACACACACACACAGAGACACTCACACATACCCCATACACACATGTACAAGCATAATTAATTTTTTCGGACAGAGACAGCATGTTATTCACCATTGTGTCCCCAATTCTAGCATGATGCTTGCCACATGATAGCTTTTCAATAAGAATATGTTCAATGAATTAATAAATACATATCTCTAAAATACATTGTTACTACTGAGCTCATGTGCCTCAACGAGAGAGCTTGTGTGCCGCACACTACAGAGGCCATGCGCCCTCGAGCCCGCACACCACAACTAGAGAGAGAAAACCTACATGCCACAACTAGAGAGAGAAAACCCGCATGCCACAACTGGAGAGAAGCCCACATGCCACAGCGAAGAGCCTGCATGCCACAACAAAAAATCCCGCATGCCTCAAGTAAGAACTGACGCAGCCAAAAAAGAAAAATGAAAGTAAATAAATAAAAATTAAAAATAAAGAGAATTTTCATAAAACAATAAATAAAATACATTGTTACTTTCACCACCAAAAACTAGACTGGGATTCAATGACTTGAGGCTCAATTTGTGCCCTTAAAAGAGTATATGGCGTATGCTAACACATATATACAGAATATAAAAAAAAATCGTTCTGATGAACCTAGGGGCAGGACAGGAATAAAGACGCAGACATAGAGAATGGACTTGAGGACACGGGGAGGGGGAAGGGAAAACTGGGATGAAGTGAGAGAGTAGCATGGACATATATACACTACCAAATGTAAAATAGATAGCTAGTGGGAAGCAGCCGCATAGCACAGGGAGATCAGCTCGGTACTTTGTGACCACCTAGAGGGGTGGGATAGGGAGGGTGGGAGGGAGACGCAAGAGGGAGGAGATATGGGGATATATGTATACGTATAGCTGATTCACTTTGTTATACAGCAGAAAGTAACACAGCATTGTAAAGCAATTATACTACAATAAAGATGTTAAAAAAAAAAAGAATATAAGGGGACTTCCCTGGTGGCCCAGTGGTTAAGACTCCATAGTCCCAATGCAGGGGGCCCAGGTTCCATCCCTGGTCAGGGAACTAGATCCCGCATGGTGCATGTGAGGGCCTGCATGCCGCAACTAAAGATCCTGCATGCCGCAACTAAAGATCCCACATGTCACAACTAAGGTTCCCACTTGCCGTAACTAAGGATCCCGCATGCAGCAACAAGGATCCTGCATGCGGCAATGAAGATCCCGTGTGCCTCAACTAAGACCTGGTGCAGCCAAATAAATAAATAAGTAAATTTAAAAAGAGTATATGGTATTAAGTTATTATGTGAGTAAATAAAGCCATTGCTTTGAACTTAAGCATGCCCTAGGAAAGAAAATTTTTACCTTATGACCTAAAAAATCTATGAAGATTACAGCTACCTACACCATATTTGTTGTATTTACTAAACATGTACTATAATTGTTTAACATAATTAATGATTTGGTTGAATATTTTTAACAGTTTTATTGAGCTATAATTCAAATAACATAACTTACCATTTAAAGTGTGCAATTCAGTGATCTTTAGTGGGTTCACAGAATTGTGCAACCATCACCACAATCAAATTTACAACATTTTATCATTCCAAAACAACAACAACAACGACAAACCTCTGTTTCCACTAGCAGTCACTCCCCATTCTCCTCCAACATTTCCCCCATCCCCACCCCTAGGCAATCTCTAAGCTACTTTCTACCTCTATAGATTTGCCCATTCTAAACATTTTATATAAATGCAGTATGTGATCTTTTGTGAATGGATTCTTTCACTTAGCATAATGTTTCATGCTTCATCCATGTTGTAGCATGTATCAGTACTTCATTCCTTTATATTGCCAAATAAAATACTGTTTATGGATATACTACATTTTGTTTATCCCTTCATCAGTTGATGGACATTTGGATTGTTTCTACTTTGGGGCTATTTTGAATGATACTGCTATAAGAATTCGTGTACAAGTTTTTGTGTGGACATATGTTTTCAGTTGTCTTGAATATATACCCAGGAGTGGAACTGGTGGGTCATTTGGTAACTCTATGTTTAACTGTTTGAGGAACAGCCAACCTGTTTACCAAAGCAGCTACACCACTTACAATCCTGTAAGCAGTATATGAGGATTTTCTCCATGTGGCCACTTCAGTGGGTATGAAGTGCTATCTCATTGTAATTTTGATTTGCATTTCCCTGATGGCTAATGATGTTGAGCATCTTTTCATGTACTTATTGGTCATTTTTGTATCTTCTTCGGAGAAATGTCTATTCATATCCTTTGCTCATTTTAAAATCCAGTTATTCATCTTTTTATTACTGAGTCATAAGTATTCTTTACAAATTCTGGTTACAAGTCCCTTATCAAATGTATGACTGGCAATACATTTTTTCCCTATTCTGTAGGTTGTCTTTTCAAGTTCTTGGTGGTACTGTTTACAGCACAAAAGTTTTAAATTTTGGTGAAGTCCTATTTTCTCTTTTGTTGCTTGTGCAAACAAGCTACCTGTGATTTGACAGGGATGCATTGAATCTGTAGATCAATTAGGGGAATATTGTCATCTCAACAAAATTAAGTCTTCCAATTTATGAACATGAGATTATTTCCATCATTCCAATATTTTCCAATATTTTTATTGAGCTTCCCTGCCCCACACCCAGTCAGATATAACCCAAGCCTATAGTACACTACGGTAGTCAAAGACACAAGGTCTGTCTGGAGTCAGATAGGCTTGGGTTAAAATCCAGCTCTTCTACTTACTAGCTGTGTAAATATGGACAAGTTATGTAACTTTTCTAAGCCTCTGTTTTCTCATCTGTAAAGTGCAAATAATAATATGTATCTTTTAGGATGTGAGGATTAATGATAAATATGTGAAACACTTTGCCTAGTGCCTGAATACAGTAAATGCTTAATTAATCTTAGCTATTTGTCTCAGTCTGTTTGGGCTGCTATAACAGAATACCACAGACTAGGTGGCTTACAAAAAAAACAGAAACTTATTTCTCACAGTTCTGGAGCTGGAATTCCAAGATCAGGGTGCTAGCATGGTCAGGTCCTTGGAAGGCCGTCTTCCAAGTTGCAGATTACTCGCTGTGTCCTCATGTGGTAAAAGGGGCAAGGGAGCTCTCTCAGGCCTATTATGTGAGGGCATTCATCTCATTCCTAATGGCTCCATCCACATGACATAATCACCTCCCAAAGTCCTCACTGCCTAAGAGTATCACACTGGGCATTAGGGTTTTGACATATGAATTTGGAGGGCGAATGGAAACATTCAGACCATAGCACTATTTTTTATTATTATAGCACTTAACACTTAAATGATCAAAAATACAGTTATTTTGATTTAAAAAAATTATTAGAGCCCTCACTTTCTCTAAGCATTCTTCCCCATTTGTTTGGAATTCTCTGACTTTATATCTTATTTCCCTCAAATTATCTGTGCCTTCCTTAAGGCTAATGAATCAATCTAATAAAAACCTTGGGTTCATGTGCTAATAGTAAGATCCAAAAGAAATAATTGGTCAACTACCCAGAACTACTACTCTTCCTTCCCACATAACCTAGGTACATATTAACAATGACTTCAGGATTTAATAACTCTTATCCCCTACGGTCTAATCACACACAGAGTGATTCTTTTAAAATGTAGGTCAAGGGACTTCCCTGGTGGCGCAGTAGTTAAGCATCCACCTGCCAATGAAGGGGACACGGGTTCAATCCCTGGTCTGGAAAGATCCCACATGCCGTGGAGCAACTAAGCCTGTGTGCCACAACTACTGAGCCTGTGCTCTAGAGCCCGCCAGCTACAACTACTGAGCCCATGCACTGCAACTACTGAAGCCCGCACGCCTAGAGCCCGTGCTCTGCAACAAGATAAGCCACGGCAATGAGAAGCCCGCGAACTGCAACAAAGACCCAATTCAGCCAAAATAAATAAATAACTTTTAAAAAAAAGCTAAAAAAAAAATTTAAAAATAAAATGTAGGTCAAATCATCTCACTCTCCTGCTCAAACTGTTCTGTAACATCACATCTTCTCAGAGTAAAAGCCGAAAGCATTACAATGGCTCTATAAGAATTGTAAGACTTACAAGGCCCTACGTGATCTGGTGCTTGGCTACTCTTTAACCTCATCTCTGACCACCATGCTTTGTCCTAGCCTTTCCTCACACCTGCCAGGAACACTTCCACCCTAGGGCTTTGGCATCTGCTGATTTTTTTCTGTCTACAAATCTCTTCCCATAGATATCCATTTGGCCTCCTTCCTCACCTCCTTTAGGGTCTTTACTCAAATATCACCTTAACAATGAGGCTGACCACCCTATATAAAATAGCACTTATAACCACCTGACACATTGTATATTTACTTATTTGTTTCTTCCTCTAGAATGTAAGTTACATGGGGACAGAAATTTTCATGTGTTTTGTTCCCTGCTGTATCCTGTGCGCATAACAGTTCCAAGCACATATTGTACTTATTAAATATATATTGAAAGAATGGCCTTCAAAACTGTCTTCCATGTAAACAAATAACTTTAGTAGTAAGAAGAAGAAGGAACAGCACCAGAGTAGTTTTGTTGAGAGACTGCTTTCAGTCAGATGGAATCTTCTTGCCCTGGTTCATCAAGGGATGCATTCTGCCAAAAGCTCAAACACATCTAGACACAGTCCTGTCCTTTCAAACTGGCAGAATTTCATGAAATCTTAGAGCTAGCTCTAAACTTAGCAGACATAGATAGAATTAGAGATCCAGAAAGGTTGAAAGGTATCTGAATTCCCATCCCAATACTCCTCTCTGCATGACCCACCCCAAATATGCCTTCGTGTAGGAGGATGGGTTTAAAGACTATTTTTTGTTATTGAAAAATGGATCTAATGCTAGAACTACCGCAGTAATTCTCCTGGTTATGAATTTAGATCTTAGGAGATTGTGCTTTTGACAACCACGGTTAACTTTGCAGTTGGAGGGCATAGCAGCATGCCTGGGGATTGAACTACATTTCCCAGAGTGCATCTCTAGGAGGATTCTGGGAAGTGCGGCAGAGGGAGCAATCATCCACTGAGGAAAGAGAGTCCAACATTTGGAGTTTGCTGGTTCTGCTGATTGTTGAGGCCTAGGCAGGCATCCCCAAGAGAATTCAGAGTAAGTACAGCGGAAGAGAAACCTATTCAGGTTCTAAGTGGAAGAAGAATTTTATGGGGAGACATAATGAGAACTTGAAAAATGTTCTCTGTCAGACTCCCTTCCTTCTTGCAGAAACCTGGCAATGACCACAGTTTTGTATCATAACTTGTGGAGCTATCAGATTAACTACAGCTAATAATTTTCTGATACTTTTTAGGAGAGTTGTTTAAAATGGAATTTGTTAATTTCTTTGCATTGTGCCTGAATTATTTTGAATTAAGGGAGGAAAAATTATGTTTTAGAAAGCAAACTATAAAGCTGGTCAGTGAGACCTTGAAATCTGTTTCCCAGCAGCTCCTCAGTTTTGCATATTTCCCATCCCACTGAGGTCCACAATCATGAAAAATCAGACTCCCTGAAAAGAACTCTCTCAAACACTACTGAACCTGCCTCTTCTTAGAAGCAACCAGAGAGATTCGAGATGGGCTTTTTTGTCATGCTGTAGTGCTTTATAAATTAATCTTTCTTCTGTTAAGATGAACAGGATGCAAAGCATATGCGAATCATTTATTACAGGAGTTCAGAGAAATTCTTCCTCTTAAGGGCTTTTCCTCATCATTATTTAATAGTTTTTTGGTCAAAATAATATTACCTTTCATCTCTGTCAGTCTTGTTTATGTTTTGTTTTGTGTTTTTTTTGGCCACGAGGCATGTGGAATCTTAGCTCCCCGACCGGGGATTGGACCTGCACCCCCTGCCTTGGAAGGCAAAGTCTTAACCACTGGACCATCAGGGAAGTCCCTGCCAGTCTTGTTTAAAAACTTACTTTTAAAAGTACTTTTTAAAAATTGTACTTTCTAAAAACTTAAATAGTACATGAATGCTGGAAGGTGATTTCCCATGTATTTCTCATCAAAACATGAGCTTTGGAACCAGATAGCCCTGAGTTTCCATCTATTGCTCCCTAGATCGTCATCTCAGATGGTTAAACTCTCAAAGCTTTATCTTCCTCTCTTGTAAAATAGAATAAATTCATTCATTCATTCATTCATATATATTGTGTTTTATACTGTGATAGGGACTATGCAAGATGCTGTAGATAGGGAAGATGCAATCCCAACTCTTAAGGATTTTACAGTCTAACAGATCTGAGAATTAGGTATGTCAAAACCTGACATAGTTATAACACACTTTAGATCCCTTTTCTCTCCTTTCTTCCCCTGTGAGAAGTGAGACAGAAACCAAGCTCCCCAACAAGTTAGGTGACAGCCCCAGGTCACAAATTCAGTCAGTGGGAAAGCCAGGAACAAAAGTCTGAGTCTCTCCAGTGCTTACTTCCCTGTCCCTTTCTTGCTTTGGAGGAGACATGAATTTGCACTGAAAACAAAATAGAAGGCAGGCCTGAGCTTGTCATCTAAAGTAAAATAATGGTGCAAATATTTTCTTCCAAGAGTAATATTGTGAATAGTGCATTTTGATCCCCAGTGTGCCATCAGGCATAAAGTACAATAATAGTTGACAATTCAAGCAAAAACAACTATCCTGTTCCTAATGGGGAATTTGAACAGGTGGATGTGTGTTTCATATGTAGCATGTTTACTAGTTGTTGATCAGCATGTTTACCAAGTCTGAGCCCTTGGGTCAATACATTTTGAATAATATATCACACCGAAGACCCCTAAAGGTGAAAATCACAAACCATTTCAGAAAAGCAGTAGCAAATTTTTCCTGCATGAGGTTTCTAAATAATATATGGCCATAAGAAATTATATTTTTATCCTAAAAGTAATCTCACATAGCTTCTTGACTGTTTTAACAAGCCTCTTTTTTTGTGCTGAGGTTCAGTCTGAATGGCAGCTTCCGAGAGAAAAGCAATACATATAGCAGTGGTTCCTACAATGCATTTCAGTGATCATATTGTGGAAAATGCTGTAAATGTACTATGCTATTTTAAAAATTAGAATGGTCAAAAGTAGAGTAAAACCACAATAAATAAATGAGCACAGGACATCAAACAGACACTTTACAAAAGGGGCGCTAGAACTATTAAATCTGAAAACACTTTGAATCTCAATAGTGATCAAAGAAATATAAAAGTTCTTTTTTTTTTAACCAAATGCTATCAAATTTTGTTAAGTGTGGCAATGTGTAGAAAGAGCCATATAATTTTAAAACAAATTTTGTCCCAGTAGTTCTATGTAGGGGAACTTATCTTAAAGAAGTAACCTGAAAATATCAGCACAGAAGTATTTAGCAGTATTTTATTTCTGGTAATTTAAAATCAGAGCCACCTAAATGTCTAAAATTAGGGGAATATTTAGAAAAATAAGGATGGGAGTCTACTTGGTATAATATTATGCAGTCAAAAAAATCAATAAGTAAAGCTTATATAAAAATATGGAAAACTGCTTATGACATGTTTCATGAAAGCAACTTGAAAAAATGTTTACTGATTATAAATGTGTAAAGGTTGTATGTGCAAAAGACTAGTATATAAATTATAAGTTATATTAATGGGGTGATATTATGGGCACTCTTACAATTCTGTTTTCTAGATGTCCTATAATATAGTTATATTAACTTGATAATTTAAATGATCTATTTGAAAGAGAAAAATATGGTTAAAGCTGAATTTTAAGGAAATCATTTTCTCTTCTTTGACTTTTAAGTAGTCTACACTGCTTTTGTATAAGATGTGTATAAAAAATAAACAAGGGACCATTTAGAAAAGGTATTAGACTTAATCTTTACTGGGTTTATGACTGTACCAATGAAGGTACAATTCTCAGTTAAAATATATTTGATTATCCATTTTTTTTAAGCTACATTAGGAACTTTACTATGTCTTCTACAAGCTCGGTGACCACCAACATATGAGTCAGCAGGACATGATAATCCACAATTGGCTAAGGTCAGGCAGCAAAGCACAGTGGGCCACACAGATTAGTTGGTAGTCATAACTACAAACAACTCTTACAGTCTCACCAAAGGAATTCGAGGAACTCACCAAAGAAATTCCCTATGGTTCTCAGGGAATGAGATGAAGTGCTACTGTGAACAAGGGCCTGGAAAAAGCCTCACAGTGCAGTTAGTCCTGGGAACTACTGTTTTATTACATGCTATCTTATCGTACAAGAAATATGAACACATGGTTAAAAATTTTTTTTAAGTACAGAAATATAAAAATTACAAGTACCCTTTTCAATCCCTGTGTCCATCCCACTCTTTCAAATTAGTCACCGTTAACACTTTGGTATGTGGACTTCTAGTCATTTTAAAAATATAAATAAATACATATCCTATTAATTATATTGGTATGTATATATCCTTTTCTTTATAAACTAATTAGATCATGCTAAACTAACCAAATACTACTTGCTTTTCTTTCTTTCTTTCTTTATTTTTTGCAGTACGTGGGCCTCTCACTGTTGTGGCTTCTCCCGTTGTGGATGGAGCACAGGCTCCGGACGCGCAGGCTCAGCGGCCATGGCTCATGGGCCCAGCCGCTCCGCGGCATGTGGGATCTTCCCAGACCGGGGCACAAACCCATGTCCCCCACATCAGTAGGTGGACTCTCAACCACTGTGCCACCAGGGAAGCCCTTGCTTTTCTTATTTAATAATATATTCTGAATATCTTTCCCTGTTACTACATATATTTTTTCTACTGTTATCTGTTTATTTTTAATAGCTGTGTATTATTCCATTTTATCACAATTTTCAGTTAACATTCCTGTACATATCCTTTTCTTCCTAGGATAAATTCCTAGAAGTGGAATTGCTAGGGGAAAGGGATGCTTATTTTCACGTTTTGATAGATATTTCCAAATTGCCATCCAAAAATATCGTATCAATTTACACTCTCAGAGTTGTATATGAGACAGAAACGTTGACTTTAAATTCATTTCCTCCAGTATATCACAGAAGTCTTTGGGTCATTAAAATAAGGATTATACTTTTAATACTCTCCTAGAGTGCTTTATAACCCACATTTCACATACCGCCTTCTGTGAAAGCTATATATTTATTTTCTCTCTCCTGCTAGAGTCCCTTGAGGAATGTTTATCCTATACATTATTGTGTCCCTTAAGAGAGCTTGCATAAAGTCAGTACTCAATAAATATTTTGTTGAATGTCACTTACTAAATATATTTTACCCTTGGTTAGGACATAGATTATAGCCAAAACTGTCCAAGTATTAGTCATCAGTGATTCATAACTATGCAACCAAGAAGTAGGCCTAAACTTCAGACATTCCTTGGTGGTTTAGTGTTAAAGCTTGCTTCCCTTGGGCACAGTTAAAAGGGTAGTTGGTTATTTAACTGTACTGATTTTCTTGTTTCAGTGGAACTTCTTTGACTTTTTTATTACTAGTGTGAACTGTACTTTTCAGGGAGAATAAAACACCTACTGTTATACAATTTAAAAGAAATCACCTTCTGCAGAATGGATTCTTAAGATATAGAATTATTTTTCCTCTCACAGTGAGATCTAAAAAGTATCTTAGATCCATGTGGGTTTGCATAGCTGCCTTTTGAAATGTTTTCCTAAATGCCTGTAATTTTATATTTTTCTTATCTACAGGATTCTTCTTACTTCATTTTCAAAAGGACTTTGCTTTTCATGTATTCTGAGAAACTTGACTCCATTACTCTGGAGACACTCCTAGGCTTACTTGGTCTATTAGGGTAATGCTAGCTGCTGTAAAAAAAACTTCAAAATTTCAGTGGCTTAATATGGTAGAAGCTTGGGCTTCCCTGGTGGCACAGTGGTTGAGAGTCCGCCTGCCGATGCAGGGGACACGGGTTCATGCCCCGGTCCGGGAAGATCCCACATGCTGCAGAGCAGCTGGGCCCGTGAGCCATGGCCACTGAGCCTGCGCGTCCGGAGCCTGTGCTCCACAACAGTGAGGGGCCCGTGTACCGCAAAAAAAAAAATAATAAAATATATATATATATATATGGTAGAAGCTAATTTCTCTTTCATAAGTAGTCCAAGGTGGGGACTCTTTGGTTGGTGGGTGGCTTTTCTCCATGTAGTGATTCAGGGATCCAGGCTCTTCCATCTAATGGCTCTGCCATTCCAGAGTCTTCCAAGCAGACGGGGATAGAGGATGAAGAAGGCATACCACTACTTAACTGTGTCAGCCTAGAAGAGATACACATCACTTCTAGTCACATTCCATTGTTAAGACCTAGTTTTGGTCCTACCAAAGGACCAGAGGAGGAGAGAAATGTAGGTAGGCCTTGGCTTGGCAACTACCACCCAGAAAGAATTCCATATGTGGAAGGAGGAGCACATATTTTTTCATGTATAGTTAGCTGATTCTCACAACAACCTATTAGGTAGGCAGAACAGGTTTCAATTTTGTCGATTAGGAAAGGTACTGAAAAGTTGAAATCCCACAGCTAGTTAGCAGTATAAATGCAATTTAGAAGTCAGATCATCTGACTCCCATTCAGTTTATCTTTCCTTAGTATTAAATAGTGATCCTATTCTGGCTTAAAGTATAACCCTCTTGGTGATTCATTACTTTAAATTGCATGCTATGATCTCTCTCTTTTTTTTCTAAACTCCTCTTTCCCCTAAGGACCTGACAATGTCCCTGTATTGTGGAATTACTCGCAGGAGAAAATCTTTTTGGTGCTATAGGCTGCTGTCAACCTATGTCACTAAGACACGGTGAGTTTTGACCAAACTGAGCTCTAATTATTATATCTTTGGTCCATTAAATTATAAAATATAAGTATCTCAAAATCCTATATTGGGGATTACGGATGTATGATTAAGATTTACGTATAAAGATGTTCAATGCAAATTATTTATAACTAGAGAATTTCTAAACAATTAAATTTCTAATATCTAAAATGTCTGACATACTTAAATATAAGTTCTTTTTTTAAGATAAGAACTTTGGGGACTTCCCTGGCAGGTGGTTAAGACTTCACCTTACAATGCAGGGCGTGTGAGTTAGATCCCTGGCTGGGGAGCTAAGATCTCACATGCCTTGGGGCCAAAAAACCGAAACATGAAAAAAAAACCAGAAGCAATATTGTAACAAATTCAATGAAGACTTAAAAAAAAAAAGATAAGAACTTTGTCTTTTCCCCTATGGTACCCCTAGTACATAAAACCCTAGTATCTGGCACATAGTAGGCACTGAAATATTGTTGAATGGATGAATGAACAGTAAGGGAAAAATTAATTAAATCATGATATACCCATATGATAGAATTAAAAACTATATTGAATAATAGTTCATTAAGGTTCCTGAAAATAAGGTAGATAACTCCAGTCCCTGCATACCACCTGCATACCTCCCCATCCCCTCGCAACTCCCTCCCCCAAGAACTAAACCACAGTGAAAGGCAGACTAGAAAAAAAAAAAATCTACACCAGTACAGGAAGGTGATAAAGGACTTCTTTGTCCCAGCCTGGGCAAATATAAAATCTGTGAATTTGAAATCAGTAGCCTGCTCTCATTCAGTTTTGGGGTTTAAATTTGCACCATCTATGTGGTATGGTCCCAAACCCCCAAACTAAGAAAAGACTTTAAGTAGTATTTGTAGACTTGCAGATGTAAAACCCCTCTGGAGGGATACACTCACTACCAGGGCTTCCCACACTGAAAGCTCTGCCATACATGAGGGCCCAGTTCAATATTTAAAGGCACATAAACGTACACAATCTTACATGAGCAAGAGTTAGAAGACAACAAAATTGCAATACTTGTTTTAGATATTGTTGGACATTTGGGTTATTTACGGTTCTCAGGCTGAGACTCTAAGAACAATAACAGAATTACTGAAGTCTAAAAAATGAGTGTTAAAGTGATTAAATGTATTGAAAATGAATTAAAAATCATAAGAAAACTAAAATTCTATCAGTAAAGAATATGGTGTGAAAAATGTTAATATGCTTACAAAAAAAGGCTACAAAGTAGTAGATCAGTTCTAAAAGTACTTATTGCATATGTATAGATGCATAATATTAATAAATACTTTGGAGAATTCCAAGGTATAAACAATGATCATCTGTGAGTGGTGGGATTCCTTTTTAAAAAATTTAATTAATTAATTAATTAGACTGTGTTGGGTCTTTGTTGCTGTGCGCGGGCTTCTCATTGCAGCGACTTCTCTTGTTGCGGAGCACGGGCTCTAGGCACACGGGCTTCAGTAGTTGTGGCACACGGGCTCAAGTTGTGGCTCATGGGCTCTAGAACGTAGGCTCAGTAGTTGTGGCGCATGGGCTTAGTTGTTCCGTGGCATGTGGGATCTTCCCAGACCAGGGCTCGAACCCGTGTCCCCTGCATTGGCAGGCAGATTCTTAACCACTGCGCCATAGGGAAGTCCCTTTTTTCATATTATGAAAGTTAAAAAATAGTCATTCTATAGAAATCAGAAAATACAGTTACCAATTTTTTTAAAAAAGGGAAATCATCCAGAATCCCACCACTCAGGGACTTTCTTGGTGACGCAGTGGTTAAGAATCCGCCTGCGAATGCAGGGAACACGGGTTCGAGCCCTGGTCCGGGAAGATCCCACATGCCACGGAGCAACTAAGCCCATGAGCCACAACTACTGAAGCCTGTGCACCTAGAGCCCCTGCTGCACAAAAGAAGCCACCGCAATGAGAAGCCCGCGCACCGCAACGAAGAGTAGCCCCCGCTCGCTGCAACTAGAGAAAGCCCGCGCGGAGCAACGAAGACCCAACGCAGCCAAAAATAAATAAATAAATAAATTTATTTTTTTAAAAAACCCTGCTCCTATGTTATGGGGGTATAAATTAATAAGAAATAAACAGTTTAAGTTTGATAATTTTAGTGTGTTATGGTTTCCAAACTATTATACTTAAAGGTGAAAAATGCATTTGTAAGTTATTTATTTATTATTGAGGTATAGTTGATTTACAATATTATATTAGTTTCAGGTGATTAACACAACGATTCAAAATTTTTATAGATTATATTGCATTAAAAGTTATTATAGAGTCTCTGGGAGGGCTCACGCCAAGGAGTACTTCCCAGAACTTCTGCTGCCAGTGTCTTTGTCCTCACTGTGAGCCACAGCCACCCCCCACCTCTGCAGGAGACCCTCCAACACTAGCAGAGCCTTGGACCCTGAACCTTCAGAGACATGTCTGGTGCCCCTCATTGTCCTATGTTTTTAGGATGAAGAAGTTTAATTTCCGAAAAGTTTTGGATGGCTTAACTGCCTCCTCCCCTGGCAGTAGTAGCAGCAGTGGCAGTAACAGTGGTGGCGGGGCTGGAAGTGGTTCCATGCATCCAGGAGGGACTGCAGGGGTTCTCAGAGAGGAGATTCAGGAAACCTTGACTTCAGACTATTTCCAGATTTGTAAGCTTGTGCAAGTGAAAGCATGCAAGTGAAAGCTTGGAGTCCTAACCACTGGACCACCAGGGAAGTCCCACAATTGATAGTTCTGTTGTTAGTAGTAATACTAGTATTGTAGCTTTGAAACTATTTTACGCATAATATACATTATATATGTATATGTTATGTATATGCATAAGCAAATACGCAATCATGTTAATGTCATTAAAACCAAGATTTTCAGTGTGAAAGCAAAGGGATACGAATATAATAACTGATGATTTAATTGTTCACTTAAATGGGAAATATCCATATGAATGCAAGATTTAGTTTTCTTTCTGAAATTCACATATTTCCTAGCTTTATTTACTGAGAGGGCATAGAAATAATGACAGTCTGGTAGTGGTAGAAGTGAGCATCCCCAGTGCTGATCATAGTCTCTGAAAGCCATTTCCCAACAAAAGGAAGAAGGGCTCCTTGAAAAGAATGGCTGATTCTAGGTCTGGGGCAGGAAATGTACCAGATGAGCTTGATACCTCTTGCTATGCCAGAAAGCAGGAATGCTTTCAATACCACTGGGGTTGTGTGGATACAGGGGTCAACTTCAAGGAGTTCACATTGGCCAAATTTGGGACAATTTGAGCCTTGAATACTGCAATGTATAAAGCATAACGTATACAGGCATACCTCATTTTACTGTGCTTTGCTTCATTGCGCTTTGCAGATACTGTGCTTTTTACAAATTGAAAGTTTGTGGCAACCCTGCGTCAAGTAATCCTCTTGGAACAATTTTTCCAACAGCATTTGCTCATTCCATGTCTCTGTGTCACGTTTAGGTAATTCTCACAGTAATTCAAACTTTTTCATTATAATTATATTTGTTGTGATCTGTGATCTGTGATCTTTGATGTTACTATTGTAATTGTTTTGGGGCATCACGAACCTGTGCCCATTTTTTTTTTTTTTTTTTTTGCGGTACGCGGGCCTCTCACTGTTGTGGCCTCTCCCGTTGTGGAGCACAGGCTCCGGACGTGCAGGCTCAGCGGCCATGGCTCACGGGCCCAGCCGCTCCGCAGCATGTGTGATCTTCCTGGACCGGGGCACGAACCCGTATCCCCTGCATCGGCAGGCGGACTCTCAACCACTGCACCACCAGGGAAGCCCCATTTTTTTTTTTTTAACATCTTTATTGGAGTATGATTGCTTAATGGTGTGTTGGTTTCTGCTGTGTGGCAGGGTGAATCAGCTGTACATATACATGTGTCCCCGTGTCTCTTCCTTCTTGTGTCTCCCTCCCTCCCACCCTCCCTATCCCATCTCTCTAGGTGGTCACAAAGCACAGAGCTGATCTCCCTGTGCTATGCGGCTGCTTCCCACTAGCTATCTATTTTAGTTTTGGTAGTGTATATATGTCCATGCCACTCTCTCACTTTCTCCCAGCTTACCCTTCCCCCTCCCCGTGTCCTTGAGTCCATTCTCTAGTAGGTCTGCGTCTTTGTTTCTGTCCTGCCCCCTAGATTCTTCATGACCATTTTTTTTTTTTAGATTCCATATATATGTATTGGCATGCGGTGTTTGTTTTTCTCTTTCTGACTTGCTTCGCTGTGTGGCAGACTCTGGGTCCGTCCACCTCACTGCAGGTGGCTCAACTTTGTTTCTTTTTATGGCTAGGTAGTGTTCCATTGTATGTATGTGCCACATCTTTTTTATCCATTCATCTGTCGATGGACACCTGTCTTGCTATTGTGGATGGAGCTGCAATGAACATTGTGGTACATGACTCTTTTTGAATTATGATTTTTCTCAGGATATATGTCCAGTGGTGGGATTGCTGGGTCATATGCTAGTTCTATTTTTAGTTTTTTGAGGAGCCTCCATGCTGTTCTCCATGGTGGCTGTATCAATTTACATTCCCACCAACGGTGCAGGAGGGTTCCCTTTTCTCCACACTCTCTCCAGCATTTGTTGTTTGTAGATTTTTTGATGATGGCCATTCTGACGGGTGTGAGGTGATGCCTCATTGTGGTTTTTATTTGCATTTCTCTAATTGATGATGCTGAGTATTCTTTCTTGTGTTTGTTTTGCCTGGTCTCTTGAAATCACATCCTAACTGATTTTGTCACCTCTTGTTTTACCCTATTCCAATTCATTTTGTTATAATAATGGTTATTTCTGAATTATAATGTAATTATGTCATTTTTCCTGCTAAAAATTCTATGTTGGTTTCCCTAGAGCAGTGGTGATCTAGAAACAAAAGTCTTATGTAAAATCCCAATAAAATAACACCTATTAAAACAAATAAATATGGTACTTTATTGGTGCACATTTAAAAAAAGTTATTATAAAATATTGGCTATATTCCCTGTGCTATACAATATATCCTTCTAGCTTATTTATTTTTTACTGAAGTATAGTTGATTTACAATGTTTCAGATGTACAGCAAGAAAATGCATTTCTAAAAAAAGTGTTCCAATCAAGAAGAATGCAAGGAACTTTTTGGATCTCAGTCCCAGTTCCAGTGAGGTCCCAGGTTTAAGACCTTAACCTGGATGCTTTTGTAGATGTTTTGCTTTTTAGGATCTTTAGGGCAAAGCACAGGTTGTATCACTGCTACTGTTCTTTTACAAAGTTAGCATTTTGTTCTATTGTTTATATTTGGTAACTTCTGAGTGGCACATAGCTCTCCTTTGACATACATTGAGACTTTGTCCCAGGAGGTTGCAGTCACTCACAATAAGTATAAAAATATCATGAGTATTCAAATCTCAGAAAACTGTTTCTTTTGTCTTCTGTTTACAAAGCGCTCACTGCAATTGCTTTGATCATACAGTCAAAAATAGGTTCCTATAGATGCCACTAGGGCATGTTTATCATTTTACTTTGTAGTTTCATGTGGAGCTAACTCTACTGGTGTTACAAAAGCTCCCAGATCCTACAGAAAATATCTCTAAACTGTGTTTCCTACTTAAGTGACAAAATATGCCATATACCTGAGAGTCTGTTGTAGGGCTTTCAGCAGTCAAAATCATTATCCCTGGGAGTTCCCTGGTTGCCTAGTGGTTAGGACCATAGGCTTTCACTGCTGGAGCTTGGGTTCAGTCCCTGGTAGGGTAACTGAGATCCTGCAGGCTGCGCGGCAAGGCCAAAAAAAAAATCATTATCCCTAAGGCCGCAGAAGGAGAATCCACATTCAGTCCTCCCTGAATCACGCAGTTCCTGCCCTGATTCCCAAGTCTCTTCAAAGGATAGACTTAGGCCGTCCTTAATGAAGGTACAGAACTTGCTCTATTACGTTTTTTTTAAGAGAAACTAATTACAGGATATTCTCTTTTTCTACATTTTAATTTTGGCTATTGAAAACATTACACTTTGGGGCCTCCCTGGTGGCGCAGTGGTTGGGAGTCTGCCTGCCGATGCAGGGGACATGGATTCGTGCCCGAGTCCGGGAGGATCCCACATGCCGCGGAGGCGGCTGGGCCCTTGAGCCATGGCCGCTGACCCTGCGCGTCCGGAGCCTGTGCTCGGCAGCGGGAGAGGGCACAACGGTGAGAGACCCGCGTAACGCAAAAAAAAAAAAAAAAAAAAGAAAAGAAAAGAAATTATTACACTTATTAAATAAGTGTATGTCAAATATGGCTTCACTTTCATCAATTATCCCTTCAGTAGAGATAAGAAGCTAACGGCATCCACCTGGGGGAGTAGATGTTTGAAACAAGAGTGCGTTGAAGATAAATTTGCTCTTTATCATCCCTAGCTTGAATAAGGGTTTCTGAACGTATACTGTTTGTTCCTTGTCTGCAATAATAAAGTCTGCTCCCATCTCTAGGTGCTCTGTGGTTGATGTTTTATCACTGAACTTGTTTTCCTTTCACTCCACTGCATGTAAATTCTTGCCTCACAGCATAATATTGGCAAAGTACCTTGAGGTTCAATTCAGTAAATATTTATTACCCTTGAAGTTCAATTCAATAAATACTTATTGAATTGAGCCATTCAATATGCTAATTACCCATGATACAGAACTAAGGCAGACCCTGCCCTTAAGAAGATCATAGTCATTTTTGATAAAGGAGGTAAGAATATACAATGGAGAAAAGTCAGCCTCTTCAATAAGTGGTGCTGGGAAAACTGGACAGCTACGTGTAAAAGAATGAAATTAGAACACTCCCTAACACCATACACAAAAATAAACTCAAAATAGATTAAAGACCTAAATGTAAGGCCAGACACTATAAAACTCTTAGAGGAAAACATAGGCAGAACACTCTATGACATTAATCACAGCAAGATCCTTTTTGACCCAACTCCTAGAGAAATGTAAATAAAACCAAAAATAAACAAATGGGACCTAATGAAACTTAAAAGCTTTTGCACAGCAAAGGAAACCATGAACAAGACCAAAAGACAACCCTCAGAATGGGAGAAAATATTTGCAAATGAAGTAACTGACAAAGGATTAATCTCCAAAATTTACAAGCAGCTCATGCAGCTCAATATCAAAAAAACAAACAACCCAATCCAAAAATGGGCAGAAGACCTAAATAGACATTTCTCCAAAGAAGATATACAGATTGCCAACAAACACATGAAAGGATGCTCAACATCACTAATCATTAGAGAAATGCAAATCAAAACCACAATGAGGTATCACCTCATACGAGTCAGAATGGCCATCATCAAAAAATCTACAAACAATAAATGCTGGAGAGGGTGTGGAGAAAAGGGAACCCTCTTGCACTGTTGGTAGGAATGTAAATTGATACAGCCACTATGGAGAACAGTATGGAGGTTCCTTAAAGAACTAAAAATAGAACTACCATATGACCCAGCAATCCCACTACTGGGCATATACCCTGAGAAAACCACAATTCAAAAAGAGTCATGTACCAAAATGTTCATTGCAGCTCTATTTACAATAGCCAGGAGATGGAAGCAACCTAAGTGTCCATCATCGGATGAATGGATAAAGAAGATGTGGCACATATATACAATGGAATATTACTCAGCCATAAAAAGAAATGAAATTGAGTTATTTGTAGTGAGGTGGATGGACCTAGAGTCTGTCATACAGAGTGAAGTAAGTCAGAAAGAGAAAAACAAATAACGTACGCTAACACATATATATGGAATCTAAGGAAAAAAAAAACGGTCATGAAGAACCTAGGGGTAAGACGGGAATAAAGACACAGCCCTACTAGAGCATGGACTTGAGGATATGGGGAGTGGGAAGGTAAGCTGTGACAAAGTGAGAGAGTGGCATGGACATATATACATATATACACTACACATATATACACTACCAAACGTAAAATAGATAGCTAGTGGGAAGCAGCCGCATAGCACAGGGAGATCAGCTTGGTGCTTTGTGACCACCTAGAGGGGTGGGATAGGGAGGCTGGGAGGGAGGGAGATGCAAGAGGGAAGAGATATGGGGATATATGTATAGCTGATTCACTTTGTTATAAAGCAGAAACTAACACACCATTGTAAAGCAATTATTGTAAAGCAATTATACTCCAATAAAGATGTTAAAAAAAAAAAAAGATCACAGTCTTTCAGGGGAGACACAGATTAACAAATAGCACCATGTAAGTGCAACCACAGAAGTATGGGCAAGGTATACAGTAGGACAAAGGAGGGAATGACCCCCTGTAGCCACCTCAAATCCTTTTTTAAAGAAATTTAGGATGTAAATAAATAAAAGGAATAACCGTGGTAGGAGACCAGTGCAGGAACAGAATTCTCAAAGATGAATGCTGTAAAAGAAACTAAGTATGGTTTTGTAATGCTTTGATTATTTCCAAAACACAGGTATTTATCTGAGCTGAAGGAAGATGATGATGCATGTTAAAAAAGCCCAGCAGACAGGAGCATTTTACCGCTTTCATAACCTGGCTCCTTTGGTTCAGAAATCAGAACATCGATACCTGGCCCCGCCAGCATAGCCTATTAGGTAAGCCCAGAGTAGACTAGTAAAGTAGACCAGGCTGTGGCCGCTAAGCAGAACTCGGTCCATATCAAATCCCTGAGTAGAATCCTCCGAGTTTAGAGTCCAGATTTTTCAAACTTCTTCTGCCAATTAATTATTTAACGTATAAACCTGAATTGCCCAATCGAATATTTTTGGGTGATGGTTTGAACCACTATAGCCTTAAACCAAGGGTCAGGAAAACTGCTGTCCAAATTGGAACCCATGTCTGTTTTTTAAATACATTTTTATTGGAACACAGCCTCACTCATTCATTTACATATTGTTTATGACTGCTTTTGCACTACAATGGTAAAACAGAGTATTGTGACAGAGACCGTGTGGCTCACAGAACTTGAAATATTTTGCCAACCCCTGCCTTGGACCAGCAATTTCCAGCCTCCAAGAAGCTGTTCACTGTTACACTGTTTAAGATTTGCATCATGACTTAATTTCTCCTTAGAAGGGTCAAAACTAAACGTGAACTAAAATTGTTTTGAGAACTCTTTTAAGGTATATAAGTAGAGATATCTAAGCCATTGGGATTTGGCATTCAAGATGCTACCTTGAGTTTTATATGATGCCACTATGCAGAAACTTCTAAATACATTGCCAGGGTCAGATGTTGGAATACTTAGATAAGTAGTTTCTAGCAGTGCATAAGTATATGAGGATGTTTATCAGAAGGCACTAAATATTATTTATAGATTAGCAATGTAATCTTGTATTATGAACAAATAAATATGAGCCCTTCATGCACAGGAGGATAGATTTTCTCCCTATACAGCACTTGTCTTTACAGACCAGGGTCTCAGATGAGTAGTCTACCCTGGCCCAAAAAAGCAGCATGATTTGAAGAGTAAACTATAGACCTGCTTTGGTCTCTCTACCATTTTAAGTTTGACACTTATTTTTTTTTCAGTGCTTTAATAAGTCAACTATCATGTATCTTTAAAACTAGGGGATATGCTCCTTTCATGATACAATCATAGAGTAATACAGTGTTACACAGAAAGAATTCCTTTAAACTCTTCAGACTGCTGATGAGAAAATGGAGGCCTTGAGAGGTTAAGTGATTAGGCCAAGATGATATAGCTAATTAGCTGCAGGGCAGTGACTAGAAGCCAGCTGTACCTACTTCAAGTTGAAGTAGATGGTTTCCAATAAGTCTAGTATGGCTCTGATGGTTTAATTAAAACCCTTGTTTTCTTCCCTTCTCCTTCTGTGTTTCTTCGAGTTGGAAAGACTCCTGGGTAAGTTTGGGCAGGACATGCAAACAACAGAATATTCCGTGCTAACTGGATGCTCCGAACAGCAAGAAGCATTGTTTGCTCTGGATCTAGGTCTAAATAGCTCCTCTTCCATAAATGGTACATAACATTATTCCTGATGGGTACTTCCCAGTGGTTCTTAGACTTTGGGATTCCACATAATAGTAAAATTTCAAAGAACATTTTAAGAATACAAAACAATTTCAATTTTTCTTAAGTTAGGACCTTAAAAGATAGTACCATCTACCATCATCATCACTTAAAGGACATTTTAATACTTTCTTTCTCAGCTAGGTGGTGGTACAAAGATGTTTACTGTATTATTCTCTGTACCTTTATACATTTATACCTTTATATGTCTTAAATATTTCATAAGAAATGTTTTAAAATCCATGACATTATTCTTATTTCTCTTATCAATGCAGGTGAATAAACATGTTACCTTGGAGTAGCTCTGGGTCTTCAGACCTGCATTTGGGAACTGGTTTGCTAGAGGCTCATGGCTCCTGTCAGGCTTTCCTTCTCTCTTTCACGGTGTAGCTGTAAATGTAATGATGCTGGAATGGAGGTTCAGATAGGAGCTTAGAGGTCCCCTTTCATCTTTTTAGCCAGGGATAGTGTGTGGCTAGTGCGAATGTTCTTATTGCCCCGAAGAGGATCTTGGGAAACACTATGCTCTAATGTTTCCCAAATTTGCCTGAATATAAGAAT
This sequence comes from Orcinus orca, assembly GCF_937001465.1. NCBI lineage: Eukaryota > Metazoa > Chordata > Mammalia > Artiodactyla > Delphinidae > Orcinus > Orcinus orca. The sequence continues at coordinate 31,161,815 of NC_064572.1, forward strand.
CTCCTGGTGCTTGTTAAAAAATCAAGATTTCTGGGCCTCACTCACCTGCTATTCAGAATCTCCAGGCAGGGGTTTGGGAACCTGTATATTTTTTTATTCTCCCTAGTTGAGTCATATTAGGTGAGTTTGGGAAACAATGTTCTAACAGAATATACTTGAGAGGGTCCCTGAGGTAAAGCTTGACATTCATTTCATTTTGTTCTCTTTTCTAATTTTTTAGCTTCCTTACAGAAACCTGAAATGGAGACAGAGCTCAAGGGGTCTTTCACTGGGCTGAGGAAGGCTCTCTTTCAGCTGAATGTGAAGGATGCCTCCTTGCTATCCACGGTAGATTGATTTCTTGGTTCTGTAGGAAATTAAGTAAAGTAGTGTATATGGGAAACATTTGATTTTTTTTTTTTTCAGATCATAGTCCTTCCTACAAACCTTGGCAGAAGGACAATGTGCTGTAGGGAGATTGCTTATTCTTCTTTCTTTTACCCTGTTTTTGGCAGGACCGTTGTTAGTACCATTGTCTCCTGAGGGTGTGCAGATATATGGCAATATGATCTATCAGCCTTATAAACATTTTTAATGGCCCACAGCATGACATATACATCATGAGAAGTTATTTTATATTGCTTTAACGACTTGTCCTCCAGCTTTAGATTTCACTTGCTAAAGTGCTTTTGACTGCCCATTTAAAGAGGTATCTCTAAACATTTTTAAAATTATTTATTTATTTATTTTTGACTGTGCCAGGTCTTAGTTGCGGCACACAGGATCTTCGTCGTGGCATGCAGACTTCTTTAGTTGCAAAATGCAGACTCTTAGTTGCAGTATCTAGTTCCCTGACCAGGGATGGAACCCAGGCCCCCTGCATTGGGAATGTGGAGTCTTACCCACTGGGCCACCAGGGAAGTCCCTTAACATTTTTTATTTGCAAAAAAATTCCAACTTTATTGGAGAGGAGTACATGTTGGGGTGGTAATTATACTGAAAATGTTTTCTTTTTAAGCTGGCTCATAAGTTCACGGGTGTTCATTATGATATTTTATATATCATATTTTTAAAATAATTCATAATACATTTAAAATATGCTTTTTAAAAATTCATACTTCAGAGAATTCCCTGGCGGTCCAGTGGTTAGGAGTTGGGCTTTCACTGTTGTGGGCCTGGTCAATCCCTGGTCGGGGAACTAAGATCCCGCAAGCCACACAGCACAGCCCCCCAAAATAAAATAAAATAAAATTCGTACTTCAGATGCTAGAGGACTATGTTCAAATAGTTTCCTTATTTTAAAGTTTAAATAGTTAATAAGCATTTAAAGTAGGTGAGCTGAAAAGGGATTGGTGTGTCCCTTTGAGTTGCTCTAAATAGTAGCCCCAGCACCATTATAATGAGCCCCACATACTCTCCAAATGAAACCAAGCCCATCTTTGTATTCCTAGGCTCAGGCTCTTCTCCATTGGCATGATGCTCATCAGTTCTGCAGCAGAAGTGGACAGCCCACCAAGAAGAATGTGGCTGGCAGCAAGCGTGTGTGCCCTTCCAATAAGATCATCTATTATCCACAGGTAATTATCGCTTTAAAAGGTCAGTAATCCAAGAAGGCTGTGCACTACTTTGTCTGGTGGATGGAAGCCTGTACAGCTAAAAGGCTTTCCTTAGTTACCCATTACTTTGTTTCATTAACAGGCCCCAAAGCCCTAGTGCCCAAGTTTCCATCCCCTTTTCCTAGATGACTCCTGTGGTGATCACTCTGGTGTCAGATGGGACTCAATGACTGCTTGCCCGCCAGAGTTCCTTTCCCAAGGGAATGTATTCTGCCTTGGCAGGTTTTTGTGATAACAGGTAAGGAATTTCGGGCATATACAGATAACATTGAAAGACATGAAATCTTATAGTATGAAATAGTATGTATTTCTTATTCTTGTTGCCATAGTGTCTCAAGCACATTCTTCCCTATTATATCAAGAAAACTACTTTGTGGCATCAATTCTCCAATATTTTATAGGCAAATTTTCAAACATAAGCATAGCTGGAAGATTTATACAGTAAACACCCATGTACTCACCACCTAAATTCCATAATTACTATGTTTACTTTATCACATATCTGTCTATGCATTCCTCTATCCACCCATTAATCCATCTTATTTTTTGATGCATAGATTGCAGACATTAGTGCACTTCCTCCTAAATATTTCAACATGCATATTAATATTATATTAACTAGAATTTAATATTTATTTACAGGTTTGTTTGGTTTTTTTGTCAGTCTATTGGGGTAAAATTTGCAAATGGTGAAATGTGGCATTTGAACTTTATTAAAAACCTGAGGGCAGCAGTAGCCTCTCCGACTCTTATTTTGTGTAACTAACCTAGTAGGTTCAAGTATTGTGGTTCAATACCCAACTTCAGACTTGATTCCTAGTGTAGAGACTCAGAGATTTAGGGCTCCCCCAAGAGTATTTCATTGACTTGGGAGCCAGTTTTGCGTTCCTTTCGCCAACGGGCTTCTGTATCACCCTTCCTGCTGCAGGGCTGTCCTGAATTAATCTGTGTGCTTATAGGTGAAAGTCTGGAAGAAGCTATCTGGCGAGAAGCTGCAGGAGAGGTGGGATTGGAGGTGGAAAGACTGCAATACTCTGCATCTCAGCACTGGCCCTTTCCTAATGGTGCACTCATGATTGCTTGTCATGCAACTGTGAAACCAGGGCAGACAGAGGTGAGTTCTGATGCTTCCCTTATGATATATCCTTTGCCTCATCCAAGCTGGTCCATAGGTACTTACTAAGCACCTGTCTAGTCCAGCATTGTTTAGATTATACAAAGACATGTAATATATGATTTATACCTTTAAGGAATTTGCAATCTTATAAACAACTAATCACCATAAAAATTGGGAGTGCCAACACAATCACCATTCTTCCTTGTATATATCTCAATCATGAAACAATTTATCTTTCATCATCAGGAAATTAACAGTCTTGCATAGAATAGGCACACAATAAATATATAAAATTTAATGACTGATTTCAGAATTGGTATTATTGCTCCAGTCAGGATGTTGGGGACTAATAATATAAAATCATAGGAACTTCTGATTGAAAGGGACTTAGATGTTGTCTTATCCCACCTCACCTTGCTCTAACATCCCTGACAGATGGTGTTGTGGTCCCTATGTGCCAAAGTCTATTTTGTGCTTTGGTTTCTATACAATGAATAATATCTAATCTGTCTCAGCTCCCTGTGGATGCAGTTTGCATTTTTGCTTCTTGCAAGGCAGATACTATGCTTTTGACTATCATTAATTAACACATCCTTTGAAGAAGAGTAACATGTATATGTTCTTTTTTTTAGTTATATAATTTTACCTCTCAATGTTAACCACTTTTTTTTTTTTTTTTTTTTTTGGCCACGCCGCATGGCTTGCAGAATCTTAGTTCCCCAACCAGGGATTGAACCTGGGCCACAGTAGTGAAAGTGCCGAGTCCTAACCACTGGACCGCCCGGGAATTCCCAAACCACTCAATATTTTACTATTTGAGCTTCCAGGATTTAAAAAATTTTTTTTAATATTTAAAATATATACTTAACTCTCATCTCTTAATTATGGTACTTTTGCTTCTGGACCCTATCTAGAACTGATTATCTCCCAGACTATAGATCCCAGATATTACCTTCTAAGATTGCTCAGTTCTGGAACCATTTTCTCATCTTTGGCCGTCGTATTCTAAGTTTTGTATCTCCTAACCTTATAGCCTGTTTTTCCTTATGTCTTTCAGATCCAGGTGAACTTGAGAGAACTAGAAGCAGCTGCCTGGTTCAGTCATGATGAGGTGGCCACAGCCCTGAGGAAAGACAACCCATATTATCAGCAACAGAATGGGGCTTTCCCATTCTGGTTGCCCCCCCCTGCCCAAGTTAGCCTTTACCCACCAACTGATAAAAGGAGTGGGTGGAAAAACCGACCTGTTCTATCCTGCCTGCTTAGCTCAGATCAGGCCACCTAATTAGATAAATCCCTCCTATCTCAGAGGGGCACATCAGAGATCAACTGATGAAGAGGTGGTGACGAAAGGTCATCTCCAGGCCAACATCATAAGAAGGCAGAGCAGATGGTGAGCCCCCAGCAAGGCACATCTGCCAGCAGTGTTAATAAAAGAAGTTCCTAATCACAGGCAATCAAAAATGCCAAAACTGATGAGATGACAATTGTCAAAATCAGAGGGAAAGTTGAAGCATTAGTTTGGATATGGGCCCTTGCTCATTCATTTTCTCCTGTGCTTTGGAAGCAAACATCTTTTGGCATGTGGCTTGTCAATGCTGGGTTTATACTAACTGCCAAAATGTGCCTGGTATAATTTTGGTTACAACTTTTATTTTAATATTGAAAATATATAGCAGATCTCAACCCTCTACTGAGTTCCTTTTTATCCTCATACAATTTAAAAAAATAGCACATATTTTTTAAACAAATTTATTTACTTATTTATTTGTGGCTGTGTTGGGTCTTCGTTGCTGTGCGCGAGTTTTCTCTAGTTGCGGCGAGTGGGGGCTGCTCTTTGTTGTGGTGTGCGGGCTTCTCATTGCGGTGGCTTCTCTTGTTGTGGAGCACGGGCTCTAGGCGTGCGGGCTCGGTAGTTGTGGCTTGCGGGTTCTAGAGCGCAGTCTCAGTAGTTGTGGTGCACGGGCTTAATTGCTCCGCAGCATGTGGGATCTTCCTGGACCAGGGCTCGAACCCATGTCCCCTGCACTGGCAGGCGGATTCTAAACCACTGTGCCACCAGGGAAGCCCAGCACAACATTTTTGAATTTGTGTAGAGGTAATTATTTTGTACATTGTAGTTAAATAAAAGTCATATTCCTTTAAGTCCTTCATCCCAGGAAAGTGGAAGTTAAGGTCTTCCTCAAGGTACTCTCTAGTAAATCAGAGGCAGTGATGTTCTATTGAGGTAACTGCATGCCAGTGGGGCTCAAGAGCGTAAGTCTTTTTTGCTGTTACTTGCTCAGTTTGTGACCCAGGGAAAAGATTATCACTTGCCATGCCTGTTTTCCTAAAGGTAAAATGGTTGCTGCCTTTTGCACACCCAGTAAGTGTAACTTCAATGAAGCGATCAGTGAAGATGAACCATTTCTTGAGTTTTATGGGATAAACTAAATTTAGGATTTCTTATCATTCATATATACCATTCTAAACCTTGTCATAGGGAAGAAGCACTTATCTGGAGGAAATGGAATAAATTTCTGTACCTTTGTTCAGATGTATATTTCTGTCTTATGAAGTGAGAAAATTGTAGAAAGTGAGAATTGGGGGTGGGAGTAATCTATTAGTGTGACAAACATTTAAGTCCAGATTCCAAGTCTGTGGAATGACTAAAGCAATATTCAGAAGAAATCCTGTTAGAGGTCTGTTTGAAAAGAGGAATGGCTGGGGAAAGTCTTATCTTCAGGTACTTTTAGGCAACTAACTAGTGATTAAAGACACAAGTGCCAAAGACCCTAAGATTATTCACACATCCAAGTCCCACAGGACTAAGTAAAAGAGATTCTAGAACTAGAAAGATTGAAGTGGCTGAATTTCCTTTTGATCCCAAAAGGTTGTTACTCTCACCATTGCCAGCAAAACATCATTGCTTTGGGGAAATCAAACTGCCTTCATCAGGAAATATTGAGGGATAATATGTGATGGGACTTGATTGTCCTGTTAGATTGGCAGCTTGCCCTGACCTGGGCTGAACCTAGCATGTAGAAGGGAAAAGCACTCTCGAAAGAGAGATCCTGAGATTTCTTCATATCTTGCAGTTAGAAGAAAACAGTTCAGGGTCCATGTGTATTACCATCTCCCAATGTTTTCTATCTCTTTGTGGGTGTGTTTGTGAGCACATGTGTACACAGTATTTTCAGACTGGGGAATCTGAAAATACTGATAGAAAGGGGAGTGTGCAGGACTCCTGGTTGTGAGTTTCTCAAACTTACCATGGAGTGTTTACTTTTGGATTAATGTGTTGTGCTGGAAAAGAAAAAATGAGAATGGCTAATAGGAGGAGCTGCAACATTGAACTTTGTTTCCCAGCAGTGAGTGGGAAGAGGGCTTTGCTTCTTAGAACTCCAAGGATAACTGAAAGCAGAGGCCAAAGAGGGCAGGGTTGGGGTACTGAAAAATGGCAGATAAATAAAAGAAACTGGTGCAGGGCTCACCTGGCTGGAGAATATTTATGTGGCAATGAATCATGAAGGTGCTAAGGATAAAAAGAACCCAATGGGTCCATGAAGAAGAATAGCAAAAACAGGTAAAACGCTAAAATTATTGGACACCTGAGGGAGATAGATTCAAGGTCATTGGTAACTGGAATAAAAAGGCAACTCATTCATTCCTCATGTTTGCCTATCTACCTTCCTTCCTCTACCCAATATTTAATTCTCGATAAACTTAATGTTCTAAACATGGAGTGTACATCTTATCTCAAGGGCTTGATTCTCTCTCTTCTGCTGATTTCAAAACCTTGTGTGCATCCCAGAGTTGAGATCATAAAGACTTGTGCAGAGAGGGCAACATTTGGGGCTCACAGAGGAGAAGTTAATCTGTGAACTTAAAATGAAGAAAACATTTTTACTAAATGTGTAATCAAAACTAGAAATGAGCATAGACAGACTCAATATTTATTTAAGAAGAAAAAACAGAGGCTAGGTTTGCTGGCTAATCTTTTGTTGGCTTACTTATGGGTCCGTGATCAGCACTGTCAGGCAGCTGCACACCCATGCTTTGTAAAAGGTTGGAAGCAGGTCCTGCCAGTCCAGCTTGGGAACTATAGGATTCCAGTATGTTTGAAACCAGGTTCAGGTCTATATCCACTGGTGTCATAACAGATCCTCCTGCACCAGAATCTTCCTCCTCTGAATTGTTACTGGCAGTCTGGGATAGAGGCTCCTTGTTCATGGAGGGAAAAGAAAATCATGGTACAATATGCTATTAGGTTGGATGGTAGTTACATTAAAAAGCTAAGTAAGCAACAATGTAAAATTGATTTCCATATTAGAAAGGAAATTCCCTTGATAGAAAATAAAAATGAAGTCTAATAATAAACTATGTAATTGAACACACATATTAAAATTTGGTTCTGAAGATTAAAACACACTTCTTCCTAGGATAAGTTTCTGCAGATTAAATGGATTTCTTCCCGATTTTGAAATAGCCCAAGGGAGATAACCAGAATTAAGGAGGTAACTTTATAGCTTGCCTAAGAGTTTTAAAAGAAATAAACAGAAAAATGAACATTAAAAAAAAAAGAATCTACATTTTCTCTACGTGAAAGAAGTGAGATTTCTTCCCTACCCACAATCCCCACCCCAATGAGAAAACAAAATTAAAAACCTGAGGCCTGGGCTTCCCTGGTGGCGCAGTGGTTGACAGTCCACCTGCCGATGCAGGGGACACGGGTTCATGCCCAGGTCTGGGAGGATCCCACATGCCGTGGAGCAGCTGGGCCAGTGAGCCACGGCCGCTGCGCCTGCGCGTCCGGAGCCTGTGCTCCGCAGCGGGAGAGGCCACAGCAGTGAGAGGCCCGTGTACCACAAAAAAAAAATAAATAAATAAAAAAACAAACAAACAAAAAACCTGAGGCCTTGTGGGATCCAACCACAGAGACTGTGAATTGGTACTTGAGCCTCTGATTTCACAGGCTGAGGAAAGAATTTGAGAGATTGCAGCTTGATCTATAGATTTTTATATCTTTGCTACCCAAAGTGTGGTCCATGGACCAGCAGCACATCCATCACTTGGGAACTTGTTAGAAATATAAAATCTCAGGCCCACCCTAGACATACTTAACCAAAATCTATATTTTAACAAGATCTTCAGGTGGTTCATATTCACATTAAAACCTAATGTATGGTTTCTAGTAGGTTTTGGCAATACTAAAAGTGATTAGTTTTAAATGTGGTTAAGATGATCAAAGCAAGGGGAATGACATTAATTAAGGGCTCATTATGGGTTTTACTGTTGTCTCATTTGGTTCTCACGTTCATTCTATGACATGAAGATTATTGGTTAATGGATACATTCACAGTGGATAGCTGAGCTGGATTTCAAACCCCGCCCATGAGACTCCAGGGTCCATTCTCTTTCTATCTGTGGTTAGACAGTGCTGGTATAAAAACTAGGATAAAAACATGAGTGGAAGATAAATTCTAAATTTGGCTCTAAATACAGGAAACATAAAAAACAAACACTATTAAGACTTGAAAATTACTTGGATATTTAATATCCCTTCTCTTTTTTTAAAATCAATTTAAGCTATTAATAGAAATATGCAACCACATACTAATTTGAACATATCACATGACTTTAAAAAAAAATCCTGATAGATAACATAGAATAAGTAATATAGTCAAGCTTATGTTTAAGAAAATCAGTAATCCGTCAGCCTACCAGTGTTAGGAAAAAATTAGCATTCTTATTTATTCAAATTAAAAATTCATCACAGAAAATTATCATGAATCAAATAGAAAAAAAGAAAAGAAAAACTAAGATAAAATATGGTTTTAGCTATCCTTTGTACTAGACTCAAAAGGGAAAGAGGTTGAACACACACATACCATTTGCTTCTGGGTGGTGAAACTTTTGCCAATGCTGGTATGTGCGAGTTCCTGGTCCATCTGGGCCATGTATGACTTGAGATCAGCAAGAGTTCCTTTTACAGATGCTTCTTCCCCAGGCTCCTGTGTTTTAAGATCCAAGTCATCATCACTATCTAAACATTCAGAGTCTTCCTCATCCAGTTCATCAGAGTCTGAGTCATGGGGCCTTGAACCTACATAGACCCCAACACAGAAAGAGCCACTCATTAAATTTTTTTGGAGTGATTACACATCTCAAAAGAATTAGAATGTTATCTAAAATGTTATCAAAAAAGAGCAAATATTAGGCAAACTACTTCAGAAAAATCCCCTCCAGAAAATGGTACTGCTGGCAAACACTTGCAGAAAAGTACACAGCCTGAGCTGAAAGATTCAGCTTTTTCTTTTTAATGTGAATTCAATTAATTAAAATTTTTTACTTAAAAAAATTTAAAAACTACATAATCCAGGAATACATTTTGATGTAAACATTCAAGTTATGCAGAATTGTCTCACACTTCACTCTCTTCCCAGAGTTAAAGATCTTTTCACAGTTCAGTGGGTACCCAGACCTTTATTTATGCAATTCTGTGTGTGTGTGTATATGTACATATATATAAAACACATTTGTTATATATATACATATTGAACTATGGTTTGCTTTTCTACTTTTTTTTTTGTAAAACTGAACTATAATCCAATTTTTGCTACTACAATGTTGCAATCACCATCTTAGCATATATAACTTTTTCATAAATTAAATTCCTGGAAGTGAAATAGCTAAGTCAAAGTTTATGAACATTCTGGAGTACCAAACTGCCTTGAGAAAAGACAACTTACACTTCTACTCCCACAGTTTGACAGTGCTCATTTCTCCAACTCTTGAGAAAACTGGCTATTATCAATCTTTTAAATTTTTGCCAATATGATGGGCAAAAAAAAAGTTCTTATTTTTATTGTGTATTTACTTGCTTACTAGAAACAGTTAACTATTTTCAAATATTTATTGATTATATTTATTCTTCAAGGCCTGTTTATATTTATTGATTATATTTATTCTTCAAAGCCTGTTTATATCCTTTGTTGATTTTTTTTAAAACTAGGCTATTTGTGTTTTTATTATTAGTGTATATGTGCAGTATGTCTAAAAGAGAAAAAAAACCAGTGTAATACAGGAGCCCATGTAAAACCCTATCTAAACACACAGCATTCATTCATTCAACAAAGATTTAATGAACAGCTATGTCAGGCACTAAGCAAAGCATCCTCTGCAAAATCATTCAATAGGGCAATAATTAATGGTTGAAAGCAACTCAAAATCATTAAAAAAAAAAAAAAAAGCAAATGAGATCCAATGCTCCAATGCTCTAGCAATTGCTATACTACTTACACTTGCAAAATGAAAATAAACATCACACTGTAACTCACCTAAGATCTTATCAAAATAATTAAGAAAAGAATCTGCATCAAAAGTGACTGGAGCCTCAGAATGTTCTCTGTAAGATTAAAGGAAAAAGACAATTTATCCCAAACAAAACTCTTTGAAACTTTTTCTAAACTGGTGCCATTCTTAGGAACACTCCAGATATATACTCTCAAAAGAGGCACAGAAAGGAAAACTGTAGTTTCAATTTTAAAACTTATGCTTACTGACAGGGCAACAGAAATGGGAAAGATTGATGAAATAAAAGTAAAAACTGCACTTTGATTATGCATATTTAATTTACGCTGATTTAGGGATCTACCCACCCTCCACCTCCCATAAAATATATCTAACATTAGCAGAAGTTGTTATTTATCCAAGTTCATTTAAATAAAGTTTATCTGGGCTTCCCTGGTGGTACAGTGGTTGAGAGGCCACAACAGTGAGAGGCCCGCGTACCACAAAAAAAAAAAAAAGGCTTAAATAAAGTTTATCTTTTTTAAGAACCAAGTTTTTAAAAATAAGTAAGAACAAACCTTCCCTTATCTCTGCTTTCTCAAAGAGAGAATACTAAACATAAACTTTAATCTTCTCATGAGGCTAACGAGCATCAACATTAATGAAGAGATATTTGCTGTGCAAGTAACAATTCTATCTACCTTTTTTCCCTATTACTTGCCAAATGTAACATCTCATTTCTTCTGTTATTATTTCTTCCTCTGATAAACACTTTTATCCTCCTCTTTTGAGTCTGAAGCTTCCAATCTGCTTGAGGGTGGGAGATCAGAAGTCTGAGCTTGATGAGAACTAGAAGTTAGGAGTCCGTAAAATTCTGAGTAAAAATCTAAAGAATAAAGTACATGGTTGCCCTGCACAGCTCTGGGGTGGTGGCCTTTACATCTGCTGAGTGGTCTCTTTGGCTTACTTCAAGGATCATAAGGGATCGGGTTACTAGAAATCTGACTCCAGATAAGTAAGTTATCATAGTACTAGGCACCAAAAGAGGAAAACAAAGCAGTAAAAATCATTTATTTAAAAAAAAAATTTAAACAAAGAAAAAGGAAAAGAAAGAGAGAGAGAACTGGCAATGACTGGATGATGTCAACATATAGGCTATAACCATTTAGATATTTATACTTTAACACAAATTACCGAGGCAGCTCTGCTCCTTTGTGGGTTGAGACTTTGGATATGAAAGCTTTCATGCTCTCTGAGACTTGAGTTAAGTCATAGTTCTCCTCCTGCCCCTTGGAAACGGGCTCTGGTTCTTTTTTACCAGCAGCTTCCTGCAGCAGCTGGTCCAGCTGATCTGGTGAGAGATCTAACCACTGGTCATCTGAAAAAGAAGCATGACACTGCCATACTATACTCACATGACAGGTACTCTCGGGAAAGGACCCTCTGAGACTTAGTGGAATGTTTCAATTCTCTCTAACCCCTCTGCTCTATCCTGGTCCATCACTCACCATTTTCTGGGGGAAGATTAGCTTCTTCTTTCTTAAGCTCTTCTATATCAAATGGTATTGTCTGTAATAACGTTAAGATTTCTTCACCTGGGCTCATAGCATGAGAGCTATAAAAAATCAAAGACATGGGTATTTAATGAGAGCTTAGAATAATAATCACGAAAACAGAGTATTTTAAAGTTGGAAGGGATTATCTAGTTTAATTTGTTTTTAAACATTTGTTTAGGACACAGAATCCTTTTTCTCAAAATTCCACCAGAAACTCTAAAATATAAAAGTGCTCAAAGAAAAACTGCTCTGGGGAGTTCCCTGGTGGTCCAGTGGTTGCACTTGGCACTTTCGCTGCCGCGGGTTCAATCCCTGATCAGGGAACTAAGATCCCACAAGCTGGGTGATGCAGCCAAAAAAAAGAAAAATTGCTTTGTACAGGAAAAGAAATCATCAACAAAATGAAAAGGCAACCTACAGAATGGGAGAAAATATTCACTAACCAAACATATGATACAGGGTTAATATCTAAAATATATAAAGAACTCATAACAGCAAAAAACCTCCCAAGCAATCTGATTTAAAAATAGGCAGAGGAACTGAACAGACATTTTTCCAAAGAAGACATACAAGACAAGAAAAGGTGCTCAACATCAACTAATCATCAGGGAAATGCAAATAAAAACCACAATGAGATACTACTTCACACCTGTCAGAACGGCTATCATCAAAAAGACAAGAGAGATCATGTGTTGGCAAGAATGTGGAGAAAAGGGGACTCCCTGGTGGTCCAGTGGTTAAGATTCCACGCTCCCAATGCAGGGGGCATGGGATAGATCCCTGGTCGGGGAAGATCCCACATGCCACGTGGTGTGGCCAAAAAAAAGAAAGAATGTGGATGAAAGGGAACCCTTGTGCACTGTTGGTGGGAATGCAAACTGATACAGCCACTATGGAATACAGTATGGAGGTTCCTCAAAAAATTAAAAACACAGCCACCATATGACCCAGCAATCCCACTTCTGGGTATTTATCCAAAGAAAATGAAAACAGGATCTCAAAGAGATGTCTGCACACCCGTATTCCCTGCAGCATTATTCACAATAGCTAAGATTGGAAACAAGTGTCCATCAACAGATAAATGGATAAAGATGTGAATAAATAGACAGATAGATAGTGATTACATACACACAATGGAATATTATTCAGCCATGAGAAAGAAAGAAATCCTGCCATTTGCAACAACATGGATGTACCCTAAAGGCATTAGGCTAAATGCAATAAGCTAGACAGAGAAAGTAAAATACTGCATGGTATCACTTATATGTGGAATCTAAAAGAAAAGTCAAACTCATGGAAACAGAATAAAAAAGTGGTTGTCAGGGACTTGGGATGAGGGATATAAGCAGAGGCTGGTAAAAAGACAAACTTTCAGCTATAAGATAAATACAGTCATAGGATCTAATGTAAAACATGGTTACTAGCGTTGATAACACAGTATTACATAATTGAAATCTGCTAAGAGAGCAAAAATTATTCTCACACACATACACAAAAAATAAATATGTGGGGCTTCCCTGGTGGCGCAGTGGTTAAGAATCCACCTGCCAGCACAGGGGACATGGGTTTGAGCCCTGGTCCGGGGAGATCCCACATGCCACGGAGCAACTAAGCCCATGAGCCACAACTACTGAGCCTGTGCTTTAGAGCCCGTGAGCCACAACCACCGAGCCTGTGAGCCACAACTACTGAAGCCTGTGCGCCTAGAGCCCATGCTCCACAACAAGAGAAGCCACTGCAATGAGAAGCCCGCGCACTGCAACGAAGAGTAGACCCCGCTCGCTGCAACTAGAGAAAGCCTGCGCACAGCAACGAAGACCCAATGCAGCCAAAAAAAATAATAATAATAAATAAATATGTGAGGTGATGAATTTATTAATTAACTCGGTGGTGGGAATCTTTCCATAATGAATAGGTATATCAAATCACTACGATGACACTTTAAATATCTTATAATTTTGTAATTCTGTCAATTATACCTCAGTAAAGCTAAAAAAAAAAAAAAAACCTGAAAGACTGCTTTGATTGAAATGGACGCTGGAGGCTCAGAGACCTGCCCATTCTGCCTTCCCCTTTGGATCTGCAGCAGGCTCCATGGAACACTATCATGAAGCTGATGATTTACTATCACTCTTTCGATTTATATATATCATATATACGAGGAAAAGAAAACCCAGAAGAAAATATGAACAAAAATTAATCTAACATGCATAAAGTATGAACAAAATTTAATCTGTCAGGGCTTCCCTGGTGGCACAGTGGTTAAGAATCCGCCTGCCAATGCAGGGGACATGGGTCCGGGAAGATCCCACATGCCGCGGAGCAACTAAGCCTGTGCGCCACAACTACTGAGGCTGCACTCTAGAGTCCGCAAGCCACAACTACTGAGCCCGCGTGCCATGACTACTGAAGCCCGTGCGCCTAGAACCTGTGCTCCACGACAAGAGAAGCCACCGCAATGAGAAGCACGCGCACTGCAAGGAAGAGTAGCCCCCGCTTGCCGCCACTAGAGAAAGCCTGCGCGCAGCAGCAAAGACCCAATGCAGCCAAAAAATAAACAAAACAAAAATTAATCTATCATATATTAAATGCTAGGCTAGCACTTCAAATACATTTTCTTTATTATTAGATTGACTTCCCCACCAGGGAAGTCCTCAAATACACTTTCACATTTAGCCTTCTACTTACTATTATGAGGAGGTAATAATCCTGTTTTACAAATGAGAAAACCAGAGCCCAGTGAATTTCTATAAGTTTTGCAAGGTCATTTAGTTGGACAGAGCAAAGGCTTGAAATCAAGTCTTCTGATACTATTTTGTGCTCCTCCTACTATAAACTGATAATGAAATACACACAGATTATTTACATGATGAGTGAGTTATTTTGTGATGGTGATGTGATTTGTTATATAAGTTCATGGAACCCTGTCTGAACTATTTATAATGGAGCAAATCAAGTTACATAATGGACTTGCATTCATTTAATAAACATTTGCACACCCTGCTAACTCATGTGGGTAACAGGAAACTATCCCTACTCCATAATATGTAAATATTACTAGGAGAGAGAAAAGAAATATACAAATAATCATAATAAATTACAAACATACAAAGTCACAGACGAATAGCAAATGCTATCAATACAAAGAATCATAGGAGGGATTCCCTGGTGGTGCAGTGGTTAAGAGTCCGCCAGCCAGTGAGGGGAACACAGGTTCGATCCCTGGCCCAGGAAGATCCCACATGCTGCGGAGCAACTAAGCCCATGCGCCACAACTACTGAGCCTGTGCTCTAGAGCCCGCAAGCCACAACTACTGAGCCTACGTGCCAATAACTACTGAGTCTGAGTGCTACAACTACTGAAGCCCACACGCCTAGAGCCTGTGCTCCACAACAAGAGAAGCCACGACAATGAGAAGCCCATGCACCGCAACGAAGAGTAGCCCCCACTTGCCACAACTAGAGAAAGCCCGTGCGCAGCAACGAAGACCCACCACAGCCAAAATTAAAAACAAATAAAAACAAACAAAACAAGAGTCATAGGAGAAGGTAATTATTCACTGGGGTGGAGGCAGAGAAGTTTAAAAAAAAAAGAGAGAGATAATGGAAGAAGTTGAGTTAGGCCTTAAAGAATCAAGAGGATTCTGACAGGTAAGATAGGGTAGAGAAACTATGCAAGGGGATAAATGAGCATTTGTATAGAGGCAGGGAAGTGAGGAACATGTTCAGAGAGCAAATGGGGTTCAGTTTGGCTTAAGGGTGGAATCCGAGGCTGAATAGATGGGCTGGGATGACAGCACAGCAAGCGTGAAATGGCTAAGTTTAGACTCAATGAAATAAAGAGTGGGTGATCACTGATGGCTTCTTTGTTATTTTTAATTTTTGTTTTATGAGATTTAAATAATATAGACAAGTTGAAAAGGTAATACAATAAATGCCCATATCTCTACCACCCAGAATTATAATATTGTTATACTTATCTCTAGTCTAATTATATGATTACATTTATACATTTAACATAAAAACCAAACTAGTAATATGTGCGTGTACTTACAAAAAAATATGATAGATAAAGTTAGTTTCCTTTGATGATCAACACTCCCAGTTCCAATCCATTTCTCTGCTACCCAAAGGTGATTGCTCTCACAAGAATCCTCCTGGGCCACTGAGTGTGTGTGTGAGACAGAGAGACAGAGAGATAGAGATCGAGACAGAGACAGAGAGAGTGTGTGTGTACTATTTGTTGTATTTACTGTTTTGTTCTCTTTACCTGAAATGTTATTCCCTCAAATACCTGTCTGCCTCATTCCCTCACTTCCCTAGATCTCTTCTGAAAGAAAAACTCCTTGGCCAACCTATCTAGAAGAGCAGCCCTTATATCTCTCCCCCCAAACGCTGCTTTTTCTTCAAAGTACTCATTACCATCTAACATCATATAATGGTTTACCGTCTTTCTCCTACACTAGTATATAAGCTCCATAAGGGCAGGGAGACTTTGGGTTCACTTGCTGCATTCCCAGTGCCTGGAATAGGGCCTGGCACATAGGAGATAATAAGTATTTATTGAGTGAATATAGATACATGTATCTATACATAATACATGATATTTTGTGTATTTTTACAATTTATATGCATAGCACCCGTATTTTACAAATTTACAACTTGCTTTTTTCCCTCAACATTATGTTTCTGAAATCTATTCATTTAGACCAGTGGTTCTCAACTGGGGACAATCTGGCAATGTCTGGTGACATTTTTGGCTGTCACAATTGGTGGGGAGAGGGGAGCCAGTCCTACTGGAATTTACTGGGTAGAGGCCAGGGATGTTGCTTCACCTCATACTAATGCACAGGACAGTCCCCCACAGCAAAGAATTAAGTGGTCCAAAGTGTCAACAGTGTCAAGGTTGAGAAATCCTGAATTAGATTTATGGATATTTAGCTAATCTCTGATTAACTAATGGAAGTAGGCCATCATGTAAATACACTGCAATTCATTTATCTACTATTGATGGACACTTAGATTGTTTGTAATTTTTCACTATTACAATCTCTAATAATTTTTAGGAGACGGGAGTAACATGATTAAAGACGTACTTCAAGCAGATTCTCCTGGCTCTAATGGTTGAATTGGAAGAGAAGAGTCTCTAGAGGTTGAGAAACAAGTTTAGGTGTAGCCATAGTTCAAGAATTAAAGTAAGTAGAGTAGCTAGCTGGGCAGTAAGGAAAAAGAATGCAAGACACAAGATAATAGTAGACAGGATCTAAGGACTGGATCCAAGGAGAGAGAGGAGGTCTGGGTGATAAGGAGGATGGTGGTACTATTAAAAGACAGTAGGAAACAGTCTATGATATTAATTCAGCTAATAAAAAAGAACATTGGGAAGTAAAGAAGAGGTCTGGAGGGAGATGTGAGTTTGGTTTCAAACTGTTTAGAAGTTATCCTGGTTTGGTGAATGGGAGCCTCTCCTGCAACACTCATTAAAATGTTGGATATTTAAGCTATTTGCAATAAGTAAATTATGGTCCATTTGCTAAAATGCTGTGTGGTTATTTAAAACTATGCTTATCAAAACTTTTTAAGGTCATGGAAAATGTAAGATCGTAACGAGTAAAAATTATGAACAGGATACAAGATTTCTATATAGTATAAAAAATGTTTAAAAAATCAACCGGTTATGGGGAAAAAAATCCTGGAAGGCAGTAGATTGGAATAATAATAGTGGTTTACTCATGATATAAATTTTTTCCTTCTTACATCTTTCTGTATTTGCTGTAATGAATGAATATGTTACTTTTATAACAACAAAAAACTTTATTATATTTAAAAAGAACTACCCAACCATCAATCTATCTTATTTTGTGGGAGAAGCCCTAACTCTCCTACATGTGAGTCTCCCTCATTTCTTAACTTCTCTTCAACCTAAGACTATCAGGTAACACTTTTCAACAAGGGGAGTGGTCTCCTAGAGGAGACAGGGATCATCATAGGGGGAGATTCTCCTAACTATGAGGGCCACCTCCTTTACTTTCTTTCCCAAGTTTTCTTAAAGGATACCCTAAGAAGGCATCATCTTTTCCAATTACTGAGATAAAACTGACGGGAATGGGACAAAGGCACCCCTAGACACTTAAAAAAGAGTAAAGACTGCTGTAAAGTCATTACCACCTCACAGACACTGAGGTTGGAGTTCTCTCAGCATCAACTTTGCTTCATGCAGTCTTCAAAGAACATTTTATTACACAAATATGTGATGTTTGAGATGCTGGCAAAATGACTGGGGTTCAAAACCACATTGGTTTGACCAAAAAAAAAAAAAAAAAAAAAAAAAGCCCAATGACAAAACAAAAACCACACCCACACACAACTCAGGACCTTTTAAACCATAACATATACAAAGTTATTTCTTTCATGTTATTTAATACCTTTATTTCTTTCATGTTATTTAATAGCTTTAAGTATCTCAAATTCAATTTTGCAAACATAAACTGAACTTTTTCCAATATTCAAATTCTGACCTTTGATTCTTCAGCTCAATAAGACCTTCTGCAGGAGCTCCAATTTCCTTGAGCCACACTGACTAGAAGTACCCTCAAGCGACAAGTCAGACAAATGTGATTTTCTTCTTTCAATGATCCTATTCCCTCTGATTTTTGCCTGCTTTTGTTGTTTCCCACTGTCTTCAAATAATTGTTTTTTATATTCTGTCCAGGGTTTATCATTGTAATTAGCACAGGGTTATTCTGATATGTTACTCCACCATTACCAGAACTGAAACTCAATTTTATAAAATTTTAAAGGGGAGCCATTTCCTTCCAACCCTGTGTTCATTTCTTTCTTCCCCCAGAAAATGTATGGCAGGTTAGAATGAGATTTGATTTGGAAGGTGAACGCCTGCTTCATCCTGCGTTTCAGATCCACCTAAAAAAATCTAAACACAGCCCAGAACTCCCATAGGAATTAAGCACATGGCTCAATACTAGACTGCCTGAGTTTAAATCCTAGGTCTGTCACTTTATTAGCTGTGTAACCTTTGGCAAATTATTTAATCTCTCTTGGCCTCGGCTTCTGAGCTGTAAATAGGGAAAATAATAATTGTACCTATTTCATAGGGCTTTAAGGGGGATTAAACAAGTTAGTGGCCTATGCTTTGTAAGTACTCAATAAACGTTAGCCATTATATGATGATGATGATGATGATGATGACGGTGATGGTGGTGACAGCTGCCAGTGCCAGCAAACTTCTGTAACAACACTTCCTCTCCCTAACCCCTGCTCCTTCAGTAGTCATGAGCCTGGCCATTAACTGTTTAAATATGGAAACTCCAACATCTGCAACTATCTCAAGAGTAAGAAACTCCTTAACTTCTGGCAAGTAATCAATCTCTTCAGGTAGCGATAAACTCACCTTTCTGGCCGGTTTATGGAGAGTTGGAAGTAGTTCTTTGCCATTTCTAGCCTTTCCTGGTACTGAGCAGAACCTTTCATCAGTCCCTAAAAAAATAATAATGCCCATCAGAACATTATATATATGGTATCATTAAAATAACCTGCTCACCAGCAACTTTCAGGGAGGCAGTGTACGATATAATATATTGTTCAAAAATCATGAGGCCTGAGTCCTAGTCCCTGTTTTGTCACTGATGTACCTGTTTGGGCTCCAGTTTCTTCAAAAAAGGGACTAGGTTAAATGTAGTGGTCCCTCATCCTTTTCACCATTAAGGGCCTCTTTCCAATTTGGAAGGTTTTCTATCATTTTCTATTATTTAACTCATTATTAAGAAATAATTGATTAACTAGTAATTAATTTATAAAGCAAAGTACAAATTGAGCCAAAAAGTAGCATAATCCCACCTTAACTACCATTTCTATCTTTCACATGCATGTTTATGGTGGCATTCATACTTAATATTTTATATTCTTTAAAAAATATACTATAATATAAGCAGTTTTCCATACCACCACACAGTCTTTAAAATCATCATATTCTTAAGGACTTTTCTACTTCTTGGATGTTTCCTTAAAGTAGATGATTTATTTCTTTTAATTAATTAATTAATTTATTATTTATTTTTGGTTGCATTGGGTCTTTGTTGCTGTGCGGGCTTCTCATTGTGGTGGCCTCTCTTGTGGAGCATGGGCTCTAGGTGCGCGGGCTTGGTAGTTGTGGCTCGTGGGATCTAGAGCACAGACTCAGTAGTTGTCGCACACCGGCTTAGTTGCTCCGTGGCATGTGGGATCCTCCCGGACCAGGACTCAAACCCGTGTCCTCTGCATTGGTAAGTGGATTCTGAACCACTGTACCACCAGGGAAGCCCAAAGTAGATGATTTAAATTGAAGGTTCCAAGTTTGAACCTTTCTATAGTTCTTGGAATACACTATCAAATTACTTCCCAGTTAAGGTTCTAACTATTACGATGTTATCAGCAATGTATAGGTGTATTATTTTCACTATATTCTCAACAGCACTGAATATCATTCATATCCTTTTTACATATGTGAAAAACAGTCTTTATTATTATGTTAATATGGTTATCTTTACTACTTGTGAGAGTGAATTTTTTTTTCAGTACGCGGGCCTCTCACTGTTGTGGCCTCTCCCGTTGCGGAGCACAGGCTCCGGACGCGCAGGCTCAGCGGCCATGGCTCACGGGTCCAGCCGCTCCGCGGCATGTGGGATCTTCCCGGACCGGGGCACGAACCTGTGTTCCCTGCATCGGCAGGCGGACTCTCAACCACTGCGCCACCAGGAAAGCCCAAGAGTGAATATTTTAAGAGAAATTTAGTAGTTGTCTTTTTGCAATTTTTTTTTTTTTTTGGAGTATAGCTGCTTTACACTGCTGTGTCAGTTTCTGCTGTACAGCAAAGTGAATCAGCCATACGTATACACGTATCCCCTCTTTTTTGGATTTCCTTCCCATTTAGGTCAGGTAAATTTTTAATCCATGTCTCTGCTAACTTTTCTATTTGGTGTCTTCATGTTTGCTTTATAGATTTGTGCAAGTTGTTCATCTGATACAAATAATAACTTTTATCACTTTATATAGATGTTATTATTTTTTCTAAAATATTGGAAACAGTTTATAGACACTCCCTCATTACCACCAAGCTAGAATGGTGCCTTTCAACTCTAGTTCCTACAATTATGTCACACATTAAATATGGACATAGAACTTTAATTCACTGGCTTGACTTACCCTGGATTGTCCAATTTAAAAAATGCATTGCAAGTCCTACCTTAAAGTAATCATTCTTTTTCAGACTTTCAAGGAAGCCAGCCCAGAGCGGTGAGGTAGTCACAAGAGATTTCTTGGCATCAGAAAAATGTGGGCTACATTTGGAGCATAAGATCTCAAATCCATGAGCCTAGATGGAAAAGATAGAATTTTTATTATTAGGTTAATTTCTTTCCATTTAACCACACTCAAGAACTAGGTGATTGGACACATGGGTATGTGGACATTTAAAACACTTTCTGAATTTTAGGAAAAAAAAATCTGACTTTATTTCCAAGTTTCTTAATCTCTACAGATTAAAAATTATAAAGGGGAAGCAAATAATACAAAACAAAGATTCTTATTCTCTTCAAAGAGATTTCTTTTCTCACTAATTAAAAAACTAGAAATTTAAACTTATTTCTTGTTTGCTTAAAAAAGGCTTGCGAGGCAGAAATAGAGACACAGATGTAGAGAAGAAACGTATGGACACCAAGGGGGGAAAGTGGGGGGCGGGGGGTAAGTGGGGGGTGGTGGTGGGATGAATTGGGAGATTGGGATTGACATGTATACACTAATATGTTTAAAACAGATAATAAGAACCTGCTGTATAAAAATAAAATAAAATTCACAGAAAAAAGGCTTGCAAAAGGTTTCTTGTCTAACAGAATTATAAATGAATTAAACATAGTCTCAGGCATAGTAAACGGAGGGAACCACTTCATTTTAAGAGTCCTTTGGCTAAAAAATATAATAAATGCACATGGCAAAATAATTCTAATAGGGGGCTTCCCTGATCACTCTAGAGAAAACTGTCACCAATTCCTTACATATCCTTTCAGAAGTAATCTATGCACTCAAGCAGATATGTGTGTGTCTGCATATGTCCATCCTCCTACTCCATCCCTTTTATTACTAAATGGCAACATACACACTGCTCTGAACCCTGCTTTTCACTTAGTGATATACCTTAGAGATCATTTCATATGAGCATATATAAATTTATCCATCCCACTTCATGGACAGACCATAATTTATCCAACTACTCCTCTACTAACAGACATTTCGGTAGTTTCCAATCTTCTGCTACTATAAACAATGCTTTCATGAGTATCCTCGTACGTCTTTGTGCACAAGTAAAATATATGGAGGATAGATTTCTGGAAGTGAAAATGCTGAGAAGGGTTTGTGCATTTTAAATGTTATGGAAAGTGACAAACTGTTCTAAGAGACTGATTCAACTTATATTCCTATCGATAATGTTTGAGGGTACCTCTTTATGTATTTTTACAAACCCAGTATGTATTATCAAACTTATAGGTACTTGCCAATCAAATGGTGAAAAATACTATTTTGTAGCTTTAAACTGCATTTCTTTTATTATGAGCAAGTGTCAACATTTTTCATAAAAATCATTCGTATTTCCTGTGGACTGTTAATGGTTTCTGATGATTTTTTGATTGATTAGTACTATTTTTTTATATTGAATTGTGGGAATGCTATATATTAGATAAATCAACTTTTGTCATTTACTAGTTTTTTTCCTCTTTGTCATTTAAACTGCAAATATAGGGCTTCCCTGGTGGTACAGTGGTTAAGAATCTGTCTGCCAATGCAGGGGACACGGGTTTGAGCCCTGGTCCAGAAAGATCCCACATGCTGCAGAGCAAATAAGCCCATGTGCCACGACTACTAAGCCTGGCTCTAGAGCCCGCAAGCCACAACTACTGAAGCCCACGCACCACAACTACTGAAGCCCGTATGCCACAACTACTGAAGCCCGTGTGCCACAACCACTGAAGCCTGCACACCTACAGCCCGCGCTCTGCAGCAAGAGAAGCCACCACGATGAGAAGTCCATGCACCGCAACGAACAGTAGCCCCTGCTCGCCACAACTAGAGAAAGCCTGCACACAGCAATGAAGACCCAATGCAGCCAAAAGTAAAATAAATTTAAATAAATAGCAAATATATTTTACACTTTCACCAAGTTTACTATCTTTTGACTATATTTATGTTTTTTTCATACAGAAATGCTTTTTTTTTTTTTTTTTTTTTGTGGTACACGGGCCTCTCACTGTTGTGGCCTCTCCCGTTGTGGAGCACAGGCTCCGGATGCGCAGGCTCAGCGGCCATAGCTCACAGGCCCAGTCACTCCGCAGCATGTGGGATCTTCCCGGACCGGGGCACGAACCCGTGTTCCCTATATCGGCAGGCGGACTCTCAACCACTGCGCCACCAGGGAAGCCCGCTTAATTTTTATATTATCCAATTTATCAATCTTTTCTTTCATAGTTTCTAGTTTCAAGTCGTGCTTAGAAAGGCCTTTCCTACTCAGATTTTCAAAGTTTTCCTATGTTTTTCTTTCAAATTTTATGGTTTCATTTTTTTCATTTAAATATTTGGTCCAACTGGAATTTATTTTGGCATAGGCGTGAGGTAATCAACTTTAATTTTTCAGATGGCTTCACAGTTTTATCATCACTTACTGAAGAATCCACTTTTCCTTCTTATTTGAAATGCTACATTTTACTACATTCTCACATTAATAGGGTATATATCTAGATTTCTAAGCTCTGTCATTACTCTCTTAAGAGCCCTTTGACATAAAGGAAGAAAATAAAATTTTCTGGTTTAACATTACCAACTTCATGCCCAATTCGTGGGCTCGGTATTGGGGATGAGATGGAGGAGGCAGCCTGTATCCACTCCGCAGGTCTGGCACAAACCTTTGTTGCACCAACTGTGCATATAGACATTTAGTGAAAGTGACCTGGACATTGGGGCACAAAATATGTGAGTCTTTTCCTGAAATTAAAAATTTGAATATAATTTCATAGTTAATAATAACTTCATAGTAACTTCATTTATGAGCTTCATATTCATATAAATGCAAAGAAGATCCAACCTATTTACTGCCTATATTTTTTAGTAACAGCTTTACGGAGATATAATTCATATACCCATAAAATTTACCTTCACTTGTCTATATTTAGTTATCACTAAGGTAATTCAAATCATTAGTTACACTACACAGCAATTTTGGTGGGTGGATGATATAGAATAATTCTTAATTCTCTGGAAGAAATGAAATGTTTTATTGTTAAGAGGATATAACTACTCAAATAGGGAAAATATGGTCAGAAATAGCTAGGGAACATTGAAATATAAAATAAGGAGTCAGGTCTCTTACAATCTTCCTCCCCCGGATAGGAGAAAAGAAAAAATTTAAAAATGTATATTAACTTGCTATGAGGAAACAGAATATTTCCAATTTTTTTCTAGTGAACAATTAAATAATGTTCAATTTTATTTCCAGTGAGAGAAACTAAATGACCAAGAGAACTAGCTTACCGAAGTCATTATTCGTGTTTCAGGCAAGAATGTCTTGAATATACGACAGGCTCGCAGGTCAATGGGGTCCCGCAGGTAAAATGCCTGGACTCCTGCAGCCACTAATCTGGGGCGCTGCTTTAGCACTGCTACAATGCCAGCTGGAAGGAAGCAGTGTGCTTGATGAAGGGAGGCTTTAATTTTTTCTGGGTATCTGTGACAGGTAACATAATTATTTTTATTTTATGATATGTAAACATCCAGGATTCTTATACCATTTACTTCCCCCTTAACATTTTATCTTGTCTTGGTTCACCAAGAGTGAGATGGAAAAAGTGACAAGAGAGGTGAAGATAAAGATACTGTAGGGAATTCCCTGGCAGTCCAGTGGTTAGGATTTGGCACTTTCACTGCCAGCGGCCCAGGATCAATCCCTAGTCGTGGAACTAAGATCCTGCAAGCCGCGCGGCCAAAAAAATTAATTAATTTAAAAAAAAGATACTGTATATACTAAAGACTACAAGAAGGAAGAGAGACAGAAAAAGTGGGAAGAAATGGAAAATAAAGAAAAGGGATTAAGGTGGCCCAATAAAAAATAAAATCAGAATTTATTCTCCTAAAAAATGGTACAAAGTGTACTGAAGCGAAGCTAAAAGAAATGTTTAATACTGTTAAGACCTGAATGGTGCTAAACATTTAATAGGCACTCACATTTGAATGGCTGAATTAGTATGTTATTAGACTAAGGTATTCTCTTCTGAATAGAGCCTAAGGTGCTCCACCTAGGTCAAAGAATCCCATATATACTCCAAGAACCACAGAAAAAGCCTGAACACAATTGTGCTCACTTAGGTTTCCATTTCTAAAGGTCTGAAAATTTCTATCTATGGATCTACATAATACTTAGCCATAATATCTAAGGTAAATAAATGCAAAACTATTGGGCCTATGACACTTTTAAATGGAAATTAAAAGATACATCTGTTTCCTGATTTTAAAACACGTAAGTTTAATTTGTTGGTCAATTTCACGAGGGATGAAGACAGCATGAAAATTAGCATTAATTTAGGTGAAAGAAATTCCAGATTGAACAGAAGACTTGAGCGACATGAAATCAAAAGGCTCCTTGACTAGCAGTGAAAGTGTTATTTTTCTTACCCTCTGATGCGTCTATTCACAGCAGCTCGTATAGATTCTGAAGCCAAAATTTTTTCTGGGTGTGTTGAGATTATATTCAGTGCTTGCGAGATTGTTTGGAGTGTGGTCGGTAACCAGGATACTGCTCCAGGTTTCTTTGGTGCAGGAATAATGCACAACTCCCCATGATGGAAAAACACCTGCAAAATGATGTTTTAATTTTCATACCAGGCAGTGACAAACTCTCGGTGCATATGAAAATGTTGCAACGTGATTTCACCTCTGTAGATTTTCCAAACTTGGATATACTTACCCTATTGGCACTATTATCAGGATCCAACCATTTAGGGAGAAAGTCAGCAGCTTCTATTAACAAGAATTCACCGTCATTGTCTTCAATCCTAATGCAAAAGAATTTCTAACTTTATATTCAAAAAAGCACATATTTGCTAATAATCAAACAAATTTGTTCTAATACATTTTCTCCTTCATCTTAGTAAATATATGAGTATGTACCATATGTAGATTTCTATAATTAAGCAAAATGTTTAAGATACCACTAAGCACTGAAGGAGACTCTAAGATTGTAAGGAGGAATTCCTTAGGTGAGGGTGACAAGGAGAGAAAAATAAGTACATAAATAAATAACAATAGAAAAAAATATGGAAAATATATAAAGTACTATGGGGTTTCAAAAGAAAAAAAATCACGTATAGCCAAGATTAGGAAAACCTTTATGGAGGAGGTATTACTGGACCTTGAAAGATAATTTTGTTTTGCCTCATTTGCATGACTTTTAAAAAATTTAAATTTCTGAATAGATAATACAGTCACATGGTTAAAACTTTAAAAAAATACATAAAAAGTTATACAATGAAAAAGTCTCCTTCCTGCTTTTGTATCTATATGCACAACCCCTCCACCATTGTTATTTCTTGTTTATCCTTCTAGAGTTTGCTTATGTGTAATCCATCCAATAGGAATATAAATTCTTTCTTCTCTTGTTGCACAAAAGGTAGCATATCATATATACTGTTCTAGATTTTTTTTAACTTTTAATGGGTGGAGATAACAATATACGGAGAAAAGGAGAGATGTTCTTGGGAGAGAGAAGAGCATAAGCAAAATCATGGAGGTAGCAAAGTTAAGGTAGATATTTGAAGAATGACAACGAGTAAAGAACAAGACTAGAAAAGCACAGTTATATAATTTTGTGAAGAGCTTTAAATGTTGGCAGAATCAATGAGAATGAGTTGAATTTTATAGACAAAATGAATGAAAGGTTTTAGAGTAGCGTAGTAAAATGGTTCGAGCTCTACTTTAGGAATATTAATCTGGCAGAGACATACAGGAAAAACTTCTTCCTTTTTCTAATTTTTAAAAAAACCCCGACAAGACAGTAGATGCCTATTAAAGAGCTTTAGGGGCCTAGTGTGTAGGTATGAACCATCATTACATGTATAAAAATCAGAATCAGCACATGAAAGGTATTGCCCCCTTCTTATTATCCTAGTAAAGATAGAAACTACTATTTTTGTGTCTGTTCATTTAAAATTCTATCATTCATTAAAAAATTATTGCTATGTATTTGTAGGTATGGTAACAGTAGTGTTTGTTATCTCTTAGATTTACATCCTGAAGTATTTAAAAATCAAATGGCATAATACTGGAGATCTGCTTTAAAATAATCTTGCTATGTGATGGGGGAGTGGGGAAGGAAGTAAATGAAATAAGAATCACCAGGAGTTGATAATTACTGAAGCTGGGTGATGGGTACATGAAGGTACCCATCTCTCTACTTTTATGTATGCCCGAAATTTTGATATAATAACAAGTTTCCAAAATTGTTGTTCTTTTTTTCTTCTTGTTCTGCTGGGGAAAAGACTGGGTGGATAGAAGACCAGAATTTGGGGGCCGATGAGGAAAACTAGGACATATGTTAAATGGGTGGAGCGCCCTCTGCTGGCAAAACTTGGGAATTACAGATAATTATCCATTCCTATTTTTAAAACTGAATTAGAATGCACTATCGTCTACTTTGCTTCCTGTCCATAAAATTGCACACTGATTTATCTTTAAATTTCTTCTGTATATGATTTCTCATAAAATATAGCTATAGTCTAATAGAGGAAGACACAGTAAAGAAATCTGTGAAATATGCATATCTGAGATGAATTTCTTTTTTTAAAGACACAAGAAATTTGACGGTGATTACTTTTGGGAAGTCAGAGCAGTACACCCTTTTGTATTGTTTGAATTTTATTTACCATGTGTATTTGTTCTTTCATAACAAGAAGAAAAAGAGAAAATCTAAAATAAGCAGGTTTTGTTTGAAATTTTTTTGAAGTTGAACTCTCAAATGATTCTTTAATTCTTCTTCAAGAAAAGGAAGTCACAAGAGAAAAGGAAGAAAATACAGAAGTCACGTTTAAAATCTACATCCCAAGTTTGTACAATTTCCACCAGACTACAGAAAAAAATACTACTAAATGGAAAAAAAAATACTACTAAATGGATAAAAATGTAGTCATTTTCAATAATAGAATTCCTTTAGAATTATTAATAAAGCTATAATACCTTGCTACTAACTCTGGAAATTCCTTTGTAATTTGCTTTACTATATAAACAATAAACCATTCATCCTCAATGTTATCTCCAAACTTTGTCATGCCAAATATATGAGCAGGAACACCTCCTAAAAACAAGAGAAAAGCAATCATATAACCAAATAAATATACCAGTGCAAATAAAAGTACAAGTAATCATTCAATTAAACAAACATTTATTGACTGGCTATGCTCCAGGTACTATACTGGGAGCTGGGGTTGCAATCCTGAACAAGATACAAGAAGCTTATTCTTGAGGAGCTTAGGGTCTAGACAACAGGAGATAGACAACCAAGCATCACAAAACAAGATGAAGAACAGAGGTATACACTGAGGGCTATGTGAGCATAAAGTATGTGATATCTGAGCTATACTCCTCTGGAGGAATGACCAGAAGTAGGTTTTCCAGAAAGAGAGGACATGTGCATGTGCAAAAACACAGAGGCATGACAGACAATAGCGTGGTTCTGGGAATATCAGCAGAAATTTTCAAACAACTGCATTATCCAAAAATATGTAGAACTTAAACAAGACACTCAGACAGCCAATGGGTCAAAGAAGAAATCACAAGGGAAATTAGACAATATCTTGAGACAAATGAAAACAAAAACACAACATGCCACAAAGATGTGATGCAGTGAAAGCAGTGCTAAGAGGAAGCTTATAGTTATAAAAGATGTCAAATCAACAACCTAACTTTATACCTTAAGAAACTAGAAAAAGAAGAGAAAACTAAACTCAAAGCTAAAGGAAGGAAATAATGAAGATTAGAGCAGAGATAAATGAAATAGAGAATAGAAAAACAATATTTAAAAAATCAATTAAACAGAGTTGGTTTGTTTAAAAGATCAACAAAACTGACAAAACTTTAGTTAGATTAACTAAGAAAAAAGAGAAAAGACTCAAATAACTAAAATCAGAAATGAAAGAGGGGATATTACAACCTATGCCACAGAAATAAAGAGGACCGTAAGAGAATACTATGAACAATTGTACATCAGCAAACTGGATAACTTAGAAGAAATGCATAAATTCCTGGAAACACACAAATTATCAAGACTGGATTGTGCAGAAATAGAAAATCTGAACAGATCTATAACTAGTAAGGAAATTGAATTAGTAATCAGAAACTTCTGCACAAAGAAAAGCCCAGGACTAGATGACTTCACTGGAGAATTCTACCACACATTTAAAGAAGAATTAACATCAATCCTCCTCAAACTCTTACCAAAAAACTGAAGAGGAGGAAACATTCCCAAACTCATTTTATGAGGCCAGCATTACCCTAATACTAAAGTCAGACAAAGGCAATACAAGAAAACTACAGACCAATACCCCTGATGAATAATGATGCAGAAATCCTCAACAAAACACTAGCAAACTGAATTCAACAACACATTGAAAGGATTGTACACCATGACCCAGTGGGATTTATTCCTGGAATGTAAGGATGATTTGACACAAGAAAACCAACCAATGTAATATACCATATTAACAGAATGAAGGTCAAACAAGTGTAGTGCGGAGTGTCTCAAGAGCTACCATGGCAAAAAGAATCCCCAAACAGGTGGGAAGAACTGTCCAACCAACTCTTCTCCCTACTCCAGATTTCCCGTTTCATCAAGTATAGAAGCTCCAGTTAGGGTGTCTATTTTTATCTACCTTACATATTAAACTTCAATTTGAATTTCATCCAGAAGCAATGAGGAACTGCTGAAGGATGTTAGGCAGGAGAGTGACATGATCAAATTTGTGTTTTACAAAGGTAACTGGCAACAGGGTCAGGAACTGCAGACACTGGAACCAGAGAGGTTAGTTAGGTGGCTACTGTAGTCTTCCAGATGAAGAGATCAAGGGGGCCTAGACTGTAGCCAAACAGATGTAGAGAGGGGTCATATTTTAGGAGTAATCACACTAGGATTTAGTGCCTGACTGAACATGGTGAAGTGAGGAGTTGAGGATGATTCTGAATTACTAACAAGCTTGATAACTAGGTGGCTAGCAATCCCATTAAGCAAGACAAGAAAACACTGTGTAAAAAGATTTTCTAGAAAAAAGGTAGGGAATTGGTTTTGGCTGTGCTAATGGGACAGTGTTCTTGCCAATAAATATCACGTGTTTCAGTGAATAGGTGTTTAATAAAATTAACGTTTTGCATTTGGCAACTGCTAGCCAAAAGGAAACAGATAAGCACTAAATTGAGAGCCAGAATGATGGTATCACAAGATGCCACGCTCCTGATCTGAAATAAGACCCCACAGAAGTCACTGCATGAGTAGAGCCTTGGTCACCTATCCATGATTCATTTTAGTAAAGTTATAAGAAATGACAGGACAAAGTACCACATTTGGCCAGAGGTCAGATCTCAAGCACTGACAATACAGGGAAGCAGTGAAGGAACCTCAAAATGCTTCCAAGTGGCAAATAATGGTCATTTAGCTCAATTATTTCTCTTTATAAGCCAAGCAGAGCCACTCTTAGATCCTTACCAAAACAACTATGTGAAAGGCAGCCTAGTAAACATACTATCAAGACTGAGGAATACAGAGTAACAGCTAAAAGAACTATGGTTAAGGAAGCCAGATGCCTGAACCTGTTTAGTATAGGTACCTAGATACATTATGGCATAGTAATTAAAGTTCAAAAGAAGAGCCATGGCTTAATAATGTTGAATATATATTAGTTCCTAAGATAATGAGTATTAGAAAGCATTCATCAACATGAATTAAAAAAAATTTTTTTTAAGTTCAAGGGCTTAACTGAATAGAGGCAAACACCATAAAAAGCTCAGGATATAAATCTCCTGACAGGGTTTCCCTGGTGGCACAGTGGTTAAGAATCTGCCCGCCAATGCAGGGGACACGGGTTCAATTCCTGGTCTGGGAAGATCCCACATGCCGTGGAGCAACTAAGCCTGTGCGCCACAACTACTGAGCTTGCACTCCAGAGCCCAGAAGCCACAACTACTGAGCCCGCATGCCACAGCTACCGAAGCCCACGCACCTAGAGCCCATGCTCCACAACGAGAAGCCACCGCAATGAGAAGCCCGCACACCTCAATAAACAGTAGCCCCCGCTCGCTGCAACTAGAGAAAGCCCACACGCAACAACAAAGACCCAACACAGCCAAAAATAAATAAATTAATTAATTAAAAAAAAATCTCCTAACACTGAATGAACTATGGACTATTATACATCACTGTTGCCAGAATGACATTAAAAGTCACACATATCAAAGCAAAATAAGCAAAATAGCCTTACCTTTCCCAGGTTTATATTTGAGATTGAAAGGCTGATTCTGCCAGATATAGGGGACCAGCATAGGTGCAAACTGGGTCATTATCTTCTCAATGTACTTTTGAAGAATCTCTCTGTGTTCTTCTGGGTCCCTTGGTTCATCTGGTATCAGGAACAGGTGGTATTCTACAGTGTCTTCCACTGTAGCAAACTTCATATTTTCCTCCATTCTTCTTTGAAAGCTACATTTAAAGTTTCAATAATATAAACCGTATAGAATAATGTAGAAGTAATATCCCATTCCCTGAACTATGCTAGGCAATTCCATTAATGTTGTTTCCCAAAATTCAGTTATCCACATACCATCGTCATGATTTTTGCCTTGACCACATACCAACTATAATAACATTTATTTAACATACTTTTAATGACATTGTTATACTTACGATTACATTAAAGGAACTTTTGATATAATACAATAAATGGAAATCCAATACCACATTCCCAAACTAATAAGTATGTAAGAATAAAATAAAAACTGTTTGCCCTTGCACTAGCAGTGGTGTGTATAACACACTTTTAGAAACACTGAAATAACATCTTTTGAAACACTATCACAAGTCCCAGTTCTACCAGTAGTCCCAGTTGTGTTATTCTGGGCATTTCACTTTCTTCCTGGGGCTTTTTCCTTAATTGTAGATTAAGGCTGTTACTGTATCGTCTCTATAATCCGTACCTCGTTTAAATTTCTATTATTTAAATTTTCTGAAAAGCAATCTCCCTTACTCTGCAGAATAAAATCTCTCCCGTTGTATGGCATAGAGGAATTCAAAACTACAAAACATTCATGCCCTATCATTTCACCCCCAAATAATCTGCCCATGGCTCTTGATCCTACAACTATCTATCCTAAATTTTCCCCCTTCTCAGGTCTCAAAGGGTATAGCTCTGGTATATTAGGAGGTGGTAAATAACTATTTTCTAAGGGTTCCCCTTACAAACAAAAGTACTAGCTCACTATTGCTTCCAGGTGAGGCTTGGTAAAGGAAGACACTGTTTTGGATTATCCACTTTACGGCTGCAATTCGATTTTTAGACTTGTTTTTCTAACGGAGTAGTAAAACGAGGTCGAGAGGAACTTGCATCTTCTATCCAGACACTCATTCGCTACTTTCTGTTCAAATCATCATTTGGCCTTTTAACCCTGGTAGACAGATGCTAACTACCCACCCGAGGACTATAAGGGGCTTTGAGATCACTCAGGCTGACTCCACACTGTACATATGAGAAAACACTAGAAGGGGCTTTGAGATCACTCAGGCTAATTCCACACTGTACATATGAGACACCGGGAGCACAGCAAGAGAAGCAACCAAGCAGCAGAGGCCTGACTTGGGAGTCTAGAGCTTTTTACTCAGACTAGGCGCTCTCCTTCATCCAACAAAATGAAGCCAATTCCGCTTACGGTTCTAGGGCCTGGGCCTCTCCGGCAAGTCTCTGCTGTGGCACCTTTCCTCAGCCGCCTCTCCTATCACGTGAGCTGGTCGGGAGCTGCCAGTAGCAGCCAAAGCCTGGCTCAGACTGGGTCCACACGCTCGTCTGGGACCAGAAGACAGCAGAAACTCTGAAAGTCAGAAACCGGCTCAGCCTCGGAACCCCGGGCGTCGCCCCTGTTGCGCGTCGGCGAGAGCATTAGGTGGGTGCCCGTGTGCCTTCGTCACTTCCGGCTCCACGGGGAAGCAAGGAGGGCGGAAGACTAGGGAGGTGGGGATCCTGTGGGAGTGACGGCCCGGAGTCTAAGAGACGGGGCGTGACGGGGCCAGAAGGTGGCGGGAGGGAGCCGAACCGGAGCCGGCGGGAGGGCCAGGCCAGAGGCCCCCAACCTGGCTTGCCCGCCCCGGCCGCGGCTGAGGAGGAAGAGGAGGATGATCTCCAGATACACTCGGAAGGCGGTGCCACAGAACTTGGAGCTGTGAGTGGACTGCTCAGCCACCCCAGCCCGGCCCACACCGAGGCGGGCCGCAGGCGCTTTGCGGACCCTCCCTGACCAGTCCCTTGCTCCTTTTTCCTTTCCCAGGGCGAGGGAAAGAAAATTTTCTTCGGAATTCTCTCCTCCCAGCCTTGCCGGACGTTGCCCCTTCTACCTCCATCTCCAGCTAAGGGCGTGTTACCTGTGCTGTCCCAGGACTTGGCCCTCTTGGGTTGCACTTCTTGAGCTCGGGGACTGGGTTTCCTAAGGCATTTTGTAGTTTCCGCAGTGCTTCGTGCCCCAGTGTCAATGACCATTGACAACTCGTGAAGCTATTAATAGCTGAGTGCTACAATGAAGTTGAATACGTCTAGTGCCAAGCACAGTGCAAAGCTGCTTACATGCATGCATTAGCTCACTTAATCGTGTCAATAAGGACACCAGATAGGAACTATTATTTTGCCCTTTCTACAGATAAAGATCCCAGACTTAAAGACTGTAGCATGCCAAAGATCACACAGCTAGAGGGTGGTGGTGGAGCTGAAGTACGAACCTGTTGTCAATCTGTTTTTGAAGCTTGTGGTCATAACCATTACACATACTGCCTCTGCGCCTCTGCAATTTAGTGTCAGAATCCTTAAGGATCAGTTTTGCTTTTGAGACTTTAGACAGCAAATATTTCCCGCTTAAAGACCCACCTCCCACCCCTAGTGAAGTGTTATAATGTAATGATAATGTCATTCATTTATTAATGCTTTACACTTTCAAAAAGATTTTCACATTTTGATTCTCTTAACAACTCTGTAAGATGGGTATGATTATCTTTAGTTTTTCAGCAGATGAAAATATCAGAAAGGTACACATCTTAAGATTATATAACCAATAGGTTTTGAGCTTGGGTTTTTCAACCCCAAATACCAATATTTTTCCTCCACTAAACTATGTAATTTTAGCAACCATACATTTATTAATTAAATATTAACTATACAGGGCAATTAACAGGCATGGTATCTTTAGTCACATCTGGGTTTCTGTTTAGACTCTTCTGTAGCCTTGTTAATTTTAGGCAAATTACTAAATCTTTGAGCCTTCATTTCTGTAATATAGGAATAAGACCTTATCTAAAAGCATATCTAAAGTGATGGCATAGGGCTTGACACATAGTAGGTCCTCGGTAAATGGT
Organism: Orcinus orca; assembly: GCF_937001465.1. NCBI lineage: Eukaryota > Metazoa > Chordata > Mammalia > Artiodactyla > Delphinidae > Orcinus > Orcinus orca. The sequence goes on from NC_064572.1 coordinate 31,196,036, forward strand.
AATTTCCTTGTCCCTTCCCATCTTTGCTTGGTACAATAGCCATACAAACAAAATCAGTCTATGATCTTTCCTTGCCTTTCAGAAGCTTATTATCTACTAAATAATAGGATAGGACACAGAAGCAGTTCAGTTAATAGGCTTTTTAGCAAATAGGAAGAAGAAAGTCATTTACCAATAAAGGGAACAGGGCTTAGGCAAAAATCTGCTTTTATAATTAATTCTGACCATTCTGAGAGTGAAAAAAATATCATTTATGGAAAAAATTGTTGATAGCACTTATTGGGCCAGAATTATTGACCCAGTATGGTTATGTTACTTGTTCTCTATTGTTGACTTGATACTCCCTAAAGATAACTCTCCCAAAAGATGATTCTCTAGAAGTGTCAGAATAACGTGAATAATGATGATAATGAAGATTATATGCATCTAAATAACAGTATATATATATATATATATATATATATTTTTTTTTTTTTCTCAATACACGGGCCTCTCACTGTTGTGGCCTCTCCTGTTGCGGAGCACAGGCTCCGGACACGCAGGCTCAGCGGCCATGGCTCACGGGCCCAGCCGCTTCGCGGCATGTGGGATCTTCCCTGACCGGGGCACGAACCCGTGTCCCCTGCATCGGCAGGCGGACTCTCAACTACTGCGCCACCAGGGAAGCCCTAACTAACAGTATATTAAAAGTAATTTTTACTTTAGGTGTTATAATGATAATTTGCTTTGAAGAAGTAATTTTAGTTTTCTCCCTAATAGTTCCAAATTATAGATATTGAAAAGAGGTTGGGATAAAATATACAGCTTAACATTTTAAAAATGGTAAATCTCAAGCATAAATGTATAGTGAATAATATAATGACCTACCCATCACCTACATTAAACAGTTATCAAAATTTTAATATATTTGCTTCATCTTTCATCTATATATTTTTTTCAGCCTGTCTGTCATCTGTGAAATAAGGAAGGAAAACCCCAGACACTATCATTTCACCCCATATACTTCAATATGCATTTCTAAAAATTATACACATTTTCTTATGTAACCACAAAGCTATGATCAAATTTAATATTTCTTTGGTATTATCTAATTGTCACTTGATAACCAAATTTCTCTGACAGACTAAAATATGTTTTAAGTTTCTATTTCATAGCTGGAATCCACATTTCTGATCCCCGCCACTGTCTCAAAGACAAGCTTTTGGTTGTAAAATCATTGAATGAGAGAAGTACAAATAGCTCTACACAAATCCATGCCCACCATTTGAGAAATAGTTTAAAGTACAAGCTCTGCTGACTAGGTCTTTATATACAAAAATGGTACAATTTACTAAAATCTCAAACTATTCATTTGCTCTGAGAAGCCTCAAACAAACTACTTGGATTTGAATCCTGGCTCCATTACTTACTAGCCATATGACCTTAAGCAGGTTACTTAATCCCTCTGTGCCTCACTTTCCTTTCCTGTGAAACGAGAGTATTAGATTTATAATATACATTTGCATATTAAAAGCCCTGGGAAGACCTCTTGTAAAGAAACCTGTGTAACTTTGTTTAACCTATCATGTTATTTGACTACAGAATTTTGTGGGGAAGGAAAGTCTATTGTGGATGATTAGGACTGGAACATATAATAATTGACCCCATAGTTTATTCTAATGCACATGTTGAACTCTCTAGAACAGTACTGTCCTATAGAAATATAATACAAAACACATATATAATTTAAATTTTTCAGGTAGTCACATTAAAAAAATAGTAGAAACAGGTGAAATTAACTTTTTTACCTTTTTATTTTGAAATAATTATGGACTCACAGGAAGTTACAAAAATAGTACAAAGTCTCATGAACCCTTCACCCAGATTCCCCCAATGATGACAATTTACGTAACTATCATATAATTTCAAAGCCAGGAAACTGACATTGGTACAGTACTGTTAACTAGACTATAAACCTTATTCAGTTTTCATCAGTTTTTATATCCACTCCTTTGTATATATGTATATATAGTTCTATGCAATTTGGTCTCATTTATTGATATATGTAACTACCAATACAATAGAGATACAGAGCTGTTCCATCACCACCAGGAAACATCCTTATATATGCCTTTACAGTCACATCCATTCCTTTCTTCACACCCTGGAACCACTAATCTTTTCTCCAACTCTATAGTTTTGTCATTTGTGAATGTAATATAAATGGAATCATATAGTATATGTAACCTTTTGAGATTGGCTTTTTTCACAAAGTATGATGCCCTTGAAATCCATCCAAGTTGTTGCATGTATCAGTTCACTCCTTTTTTATGCTAAATCATATTCCATTGTGTAGATATACCAAAGTTTAACTATTCAGCTGTCAAAGAACATTTCAGTTGTTCCAACCTTTTTCAATTATAAATAAAGCTGCTGTGAACGTTTGTGTACAGATTTTTGTGTGAACATAAATTTTCATTTCTCTGGGATCAATGCCCAAGAGTGCAATGGCTAGGTCTCATGATAAACACATGTGTTTAGTTTTATAAGAAACTGAAATTATTCCAGAGTGGCTGCACCATTTTACATTCCTACCAGCAATGTATGAGAAATCCAGTTTCTCCATATCCTTATCTGCGTTTAGTGTTATCACCATATTTTATCTTAGCTGTTCTAATAGGTGTGTGGTTATACCTTATTATATTTTCAATTTGCAGTGAAATTAATTTTAAGAATATATTTTGTTTAACCCAAATATATCCAGAATATTATCATTTTAACATGTAATCAAGATAAAATAATTAATGATACATTGTACATTCTTGTTGTACTAAGACTTCGAAATCCTATGTGTTTTACACTTAAAGTGCATCTCATTTCCAACTGACCACATTTTAACTGCTAGTGATTAATGGCTACTGTATTGTACAGTGCAGTTCCAGAACAGCAAGAAGTAGGTGACGAACTTGTAGATCAAGTTACTGAAAAGTATGTATTTTTTCTTTACAGGAAATATAACTTTGTTTTTCTCTTTCACAGGAAAGGAATAACAAAACATCCTCTTAATCATCATCCCCTTCCAGAGCAGCTGGATGCAATTTCCTCTACCAATGACAGCCATGAAAACGACATAAGTTCCCAAAGGTAATAACAAAAATTGTACTTGTTTGCTTATTGCACTTGATAATGGCAAAAGTTTTGTTTTTTTGCCTTAGGATTGGTATCAAGCCTTGTACTAATGAAAGAAAACAAGAATTTTTATCACACTTTTTCAATACCATTCAACTTTCATTCTGGAACAGCTAATGGAAACACACTTATTTTTATAACCTTTGAAAAGCAGTATTATGAAGTAGTTAAAAACAGAGACTCAGGAGGAACCCAAACAGATCTGATTTTTAATCCTGGTTTTGTCATCTATTAGCTGAATAATAGTGGGCAAGTTACTTACCTGGTAATAGTATCTCTTAAAGGGTGTTCTGAATATAAATGAGATAAAATACAGTAAATGCTGAGTAAATATTAGCTGCAGTTATTATTTTAAGAAATAGAGGATACGGTAACTTCACAGAGGGTTCTGAGAAGCAATGTGGTATCATAGAATAATTACAGTCATAAAACCTAGTTTCAACACCTAGTACTAAATCTCAGATTCTTTGTCTTAAAAAAGGGGTTGAGTTCTGCATCACCAGGTGATTGTGAGGATAAAATGGGGTTAATATCTGTGAAAGTGCTTGGTAAACTAAAAGTGCCATACAAGTTCACATACTATTCTATGTGAATTCCTAGACGTTTCTGAAATGTCTTTAGTTCTCAAGGGTAGCTATTATAAGTGGAATGTTAAAGTATTCATTGTAAACTAAGACTAGAATTATTTAGAATGGCTGCCATCAATTCTGTAGGAATTAGATCCGACTTTACTATGATGCTTACATTTCAAGTCCTTCATTTATTTTTACCTCTGTGGATATATTTCTACACATGCTTATCACCTAATAGATTGCTGAGTAGTTAATGCTGCAGAAACTTGAGGAAATATAAGAATTTTTCTGTTTTCTCTTCTCCTTCCAAATTGTGCATTTAGTGAGTCTGACATCACACAAGAATCACCTTTTACATCAGCTGACACTGGGAATTCAAGGTCTGCTTTTCCAAGTTATACAGGCACAGGGATCTCTACTGAAGGCAGCTCGGACTTCTCCTGGGGATATGGTGTGAGTTTTATGTTATTGGTCTGATGGATTGCTTGGGAGACTGTTCTGGGAGTTAGCATTTGTCAGTTTGGTCAGTATATTTCATGCCTTCCCTCTCCTACACTGTTTATTTTTAACTTTATTTTATTTTATTTGGCCGTGCCGCGTGGCGTGCGGGACCTTAGTTCCCCAACCAGGGATCGAACCTGTGCCCCCTGCAGTGGAAGCCCGAAGTCTTAACCACTGGACCACCAGGGAAGTCCCTCCTACATTGTTTATTTACTCTTTAAAATAGCTGTAAAGAAGCATCAGCTTCACCCTCTTTCAGTATTGCTCTGTTTTATGGATGTAGTAGTTGATCCTTAGAGATGCTTAGTGTTTGGCTTAAACACTTGCATGTTGGTATGGATCTGAGCTCTGGATCTACTCCTTCTGCTGTGCTCAGTCCACTAGTGTGTCTCTCCACTACTAATATTACCTTGTTGTTTAAAATGTTTTTGAAAGTTTATTACCAAGCCATATAGACTGGGAAAATGTTTATATTACTAAATGAGAAAAAGCACGTTAAAAATAAATGTATAGGGCTTCCCTGGTGGCGCAGTGGTTGAGAGTCCGCCTGCCAAGGCAGGGGACACGGGTTCGTGCCCTGGTCTGGGAAGATCCCACATGCCCTGGAGCGGCTAGGCCCGTGAGCCATGGCCGCTGAGCCTGCATGTCCGGAGCCTGTGCTCCGCAACAGGAGAGGCCACAACAGTGAGAGGCCCGCTTACCACAAAAAATAAATAAATAAATAAATAAATGTATAGTGTAGTTCTAATTTTATTTTACAGATATTTTTGCTTATATATACTAGAAAAAAAGACTAAAGATATTTACCTAAAATGTTACTCCTTTATTAATTGGGTGTTGAGATAATGAGATTTATTTATTTATTCATTCATGACTATCTGCCATTATAAGTATTATTTTTAAAAGACCAACAACCTTAAAAGAAAATTTAAAAAACAAATTTTATGCATGTTTCTCACCTTGATGCAATAGGTATTTTTATTTCTGTATCCTCTTTCAATCTATATTTAATTTGGCCTAGCTATAGTCATGGTGTACATACAATACTATGCTCTGTTTTCTCACTTACTGTTATTTTGTAAGCACTCTTCCACAATACTGACTTTATACAATATTATTGTTAGCAACCTGCTTTCTTTACAAAAAGCCTGCTAATTGTTACAACCTTTTTGTCACTATGAGTTATTTTCTAGTCATTTTAAGTTGGATGTATATATAGTTGCCTTACATAGTTGTATGATATATGTGCATCCTGATCTGCTTCTTCATTCACCATTATTTCATATAGACATTTTCTTTTACTACTTCCATACTTGTCAATTTGAATAGTTATATATAGTTATATAGCATTTCCTTGTTTTAATATATTATATCATAATTTAGTAATTTCATTATTATCTGATACTTGGGTTTTCAGTTTTTATTTATTCAACAAATATTTATTGAACGCATTTGTTGTCAGACACTGTATTTGGGAATATGGGGTGAATGAGATTTACATGATTCAATAGTCTAATGAGGGAGATTGACAAAAGCAAATGAACAAAATAACTATAAAAAGTCATAAGTACTCTAAGGAAGACAACAGGGAGCTGAAATAGAACACTATAAGGGGGATTCACTTTAGGTAGGGTATCATGTAGGGTAGATCTGAGACTTGAAGACTGAAGAGTTAACCACGTGAAGAATGAGGAAAAGAGCTTCCAGCAGGTAACCAGCAGCATCTGCAAAGGCCCTAAAGAGGAAGAGATCTTCATGTTTCCAAGGGAAAGTGTTTGGTATGTTCTTGGAACTGGAAAAAGGTCAGGGTGGTTGAAGGATGGTGTACCAGGGGAGAAAGCGCTAATGAGACTGGAGAGGTAGGCAGCACTAGATCTTGTAAGGCATTGTAGGCCATGGTAAAGAATTTAAATTTTATCCTTACGTAATGATTTAATTAATTTGATGACTTATTTTGAGGTTTTAGTGTACTGACTATATATTTCAATCAGTTATCTCTATATTTTAATTAGTATCTCTTTATAAGTTATGAATGTCATACAAATGTTTCCCATTTCCCTTCTTTCCTTTTGGTACTTATTGTGTAACAGATTTTTTTAAAAAAATTCAAATATAACCATTTTACTTTTGACCTTAATTTCTTTGCTAGTCAGGATTTTATCTTTAGAAAGATGGAATATTATAATATTCTTCTTCATAGCTTTTTAATAGAATTTTGCGTGTTTAACTTTTTAACTCACCAGACTTTTAAAATAGTATATGGTGTGAGGATAATTAAGTTCTTTTACTGTAGAACCTACTTTGTTTGAACAATTTTTCTACATTTGACTTAATATCTTAGGGTTTTCATGATATTTTAAAAATCTTGGAAAATCTATTAGTGTTCATTAAAAAACATGTATTATTTAGTATTTGTGTCCTCTTTGCTCTTTCAGATAAATTTTATTTTCCCTTGTATGAAATTTTATAAAATATTCATGAGGGATTTAATTGATATTGTATTACAACATTATATTAAATTAGGTGCAGGGAGAACTAAAATTTATTGAATATTTAATAGGTGCTAGGCTCTGTACTAATCGCTTTATAAACACATTTCAGTCATTTTGTACCTTAACTGAACTTAGTATTCTACCTAGAAATATAGTTTACTTAGATCTTCCTTTAATTTAATCCGCTTTATCATTTCATTATTTATTTTGAGTAAATCTCTTGTTGTAAGATACAACTGATATTAAAATTGAACTTAGTATTTAATTATACATTTTCCTTGCTTTTGAACTTAGGTGTTTTTGAGTTATCACTGGTATATAGGAATACAGTTTTCCCCCCAATTTAACTAATGGCCTACTACTTTGCCAAATATATTTATAATCATGCTGACGTTTATATTCTTAGGTTTATTTCTTTTAAAATATTGTTTTAAAATTAACAAAGTTGGGGACTTCCCTGGTGGTCCAGTGGTTGAGACTTCGCCTTCCAATGTAGGGGGTGTGGGTTCGATCCCTGGTCGGGGAACTAGGATCCCACATGCCTCGGGGCCAAAAAACCAAAACATAAAACAGAGACAGTGTTGTAAGAAGTTCAATAAAGACTTTAAAAATGGTCCACATTAAAAAAAAAAAAAGTCTTAAAAAAATTAACAAAGTTATTATAATGATGTGAAGGAAGACTTTCCTTTTTTATTCTAATTATATCTATTATTTAAAGTTTTATAGTCAACAATCATAAAAATATCTAACCCAGTTCTATTCTATTTTAGTTTTATCTACTTCGGATTGATTTTTTTTTAAATAATCAAATAAGGTTTATTCTAGGAATACAAAGATGGGTCAATATCTGTAAATGTATTAATATGTTTAACATCAGTGAATTAAAGGAAAAAATATGATCAAGCCAATAGATGTTAAAAAGATACTTGATAAAATTCAGAAACCATTCCTTATAAAAATTTTCAATTAGATAGGGAAGGAAACCCTTGAAACTTGATAATGACTATTTGTCAGTTAAATATCAGTTTAAATGGCAAAACACTAAAGCTGTTTCAGTTACAGCAAGGAACCAGACAGGGATTCTCTATTTACAAATTTAATTGATTCCTTTGCTAACTTTGTACATTTTAATTTTTACATAAAGCTTGTCATCATACACTCTATCCAGGGCTATTTGTTTTTCCACTTAACACTATCAATATATTTTGAAGAATATATTACATTATAGTATATTATATATATTATAGTATATTCAAATATATATATTATTTAAAAACTAACTGCTTTGTTCTTTGATGGCTGCATAGCCATTGCTATTACAAAAAAGTGCTGCATTTATGACTCTGTACATATATTATTTTACATATATATGAACATATCTGAGGATAAGTTTCTAGAGGTTGAATGCTGCTCAAAAGATACATGCTTTTGTAATTTTGAAAGTTGTTACCAAATTGACCTCTGTAAAAGTTATGACAATCTGCAATCTCACCAGGAACATATGAAAGGGCCTATTTTCTTACACTCTTGACCAAAACAGTGAATTATCAAACTTTTTCATCTTTGCCAGAGTTTTAGTTTTTTTTATTTAAAGGTATCTGATGCAATGGGGTTGATTAGAAAAGAAAAGTTGCACACCTTACAGAAAACTGCATAACTTACATATTGGGTGTGCGTGTGTGTGTGTGTGTGTGTGTGTGTATGTGTGTATGTGTGAAAACAGTACACAGATCAAGATATAGACAATCAGCATCCCACAAGGCTCCTAGATGCCCTCTCCCAACCCCAAAGATAACTACTGTTCTGACCTCTATCATCAGGTTTACTTGTTCTTGCCCTTCATATAAATGGAATCCTACAGTATGTATTTTTTATATCTGGCTTCTTTTGCCTAGAACTGTTTGAAAAGTTCATACATGATGTTGCACATATTTGTAGTCTGTGAATTGCCTATTAATATTTTCATACTCATTTATTATTTTATTTATCATTTTCATATTAATTAGTAGGAGTTCTTTGTCTTTATTTTTAAATTTATTTTAACTTATTTTTTATTATTTATATTTTGGCTGTGTTGGGCCTTCGTTGCTGTGCGCGAGCTTTCTCTAGTTGCAGTGAGTGGGGGCTACTCGTTGTTGTGGTGCGCGGGCTTCTCATTGCAGTGGCTTCTGTTGTGGAGCACGGCCTCTAGGCGTGCAGCCTTCAGTAGTTGTGGCATGAGGGCTCAGTAGTTGTGGCACAAGGGCTCAGTAGCTGTGGCTTGTGGGCTCTAGAGCGCAGGCTCAGTAGTTGTGGCGCACGGGCTTAGTTGCTCCACTGCATGTGGGATCTTCCCGGACCAGGGCTCAAACCTGTGTCCCCTGTATTGGCAGGCGGATTCTTAACCCCTGGTACCTCTTTGTCTTTTAGATTAGGGGTGGTGGGTGTACTTTTTGTGTAAAGGGCTAGATAGTAAATATTTCAGGCTCTGCAGACTCTGTCAGGACCCTCAACTCTCACTGAGAAGGCAGCCATAAGCAGTGTATAAATACATGGGCATGACAATGTTCCAGTAAATTTTATTTACAAAATAGGCTGTGGGCTGGATTTGTCCCACTGGTCATAGTTTGCTGACCCCTGTTCTAAATAGTTATATAATGTCCACTCTCCCTGTACAACTATAGAACTTTTGGTATTGTACCCAGTTGAAAATTTATTTACCAACCTCTGTTACAGGTAGAGGTAGGTAATGAATTGTACAATAAGTCAGGAGATGGGGCTTTCTGGAATGCCGTGTTTTTGAGAAAAAATTCTGGAAAATTCCTAATTCCTAATTAGGAAAATTCCTAATTAGGAATTCTCCTAATTCCTGCCTGGAACATGGAACTATGGCTAAAGGTAAAGCAGCCATCTTGGACCATAAAGCATCACTGAGGATGGAAATGATAGAAGAAACTGAGTCCTTGATAACCATGGAGGCACCATATCGCTTTTAATGCCTACCCCTAGATTTAATTTTTTTGAGAGAGAAATTAAACTTTTATCTTGTTTAAGTCACTGTTGTTTTTATTAGTAGTAACTAAATGCAATTAATCACTGATACACTCATTCTTTGTTAAATGTATTGCAAATATCTTTTCCTGGTCTGTGGCTTTTGTAACTTTCACAATTCCCACGCTTAGGTCTTTAATCCCCCGGAATAGTTTTTTGTATATGGTATATAGCAGGAACATAATTTTAATTTTTCCATATGGATAATGAATTGTTTCAGCACCATTTACTGACTAGTTCAGGATTTCTAAGCAAGGGCATTTTTGGCATTTTGGATATGGCTGTTGTACAGCAATGTCCCATGTATAGCAGGATGTTTAGTATTAATGATCCCTGCCTATTAAATACCTGTAGCAACCTCTAGTCATTGTGATCACTAAAAATGCACATATATATTTCCAGCTTCTTCCATAAAAGGTAGCATTATTTCCGGAGAGTACTGTTGCATCCTTTCTCCATTGATTTGCTATGTTACCTCTGTTATAGATTAAGTTTTAAAATATGAAATGGTCTGTTCCTGGGCTCTCTAAACTGTTCTATTCTAAACTCATGCGAATACAACTGGCTTTTTTTGTTTGTTTGTTTTTTTGCGGTACGCGGGCCTCTCACTGTTGTGGCCTCTCCCGTTGCGGAGCACAGGCTCCGGACGCGCAGGCTCAGCGGCCATGGCTCACGGGCCCAGCCGCTCCGCGGCATGTGGAATCTTCCTGAACCGGGGCACGAACCCGTGTCCCCTGCATCGTCAGGTGGACTCTCAACCACTGCGCCACCAGGGAAGCCCAATACAACTGGTTTTCATTAAACTATAGCTTTATAATAATCTATAATAGGTGATAGGGAAGTCTTACTACATTATTGATAATTGTCTTGGCCAACCTTTTTTATGTATGTTAGAATCTGATTATTAAATTGCATAGGACAATTTGGGGAAGACTGCTATCTTTATGATAGTGAGTTTTCCTAATAATGAATTTGATATATAAATCTTTCCATTTATTATCCATTTCTTTAATGTCTTTCAATACATTTTTATAATTTTATCCATAAAAGTAATATACATTTGTTGAAGATTTATTCCTAGGTACCTTGCATGGTATATTAAAAATCATATTTTTAATCTATTTGTTGCTGGTATATAGGTGTAGAGTTCATGTTTTGTTTTGTTTTTTTAAATTAATTTATTTATTTTTGGCTGTGTTGGGTCTTCGTTGCTGTGCGTGGGCTTTCTCTAGTTGCGGTGAGGGGGGGCTACTCTTCGTTGTGGTGTGTGGGCTCCTCATTGCAGTGGTTTCTCTTGTTGTGGAGCACGGGCTCTAGGTGTGCGGGCTTCAGTAGTTGTGGCACACGGGCTCAGTAGTTGTGGTGCATGGGCTTAGTTGCTTCGCAGCATGTAGGATCCTCCTGGACCAGGGCTCGAACCCATGTCCCCTGGATTGGCAGGCGGATCCTTAACCACTGCACCACCAGGGAAGTCCCAGAGTTCATGTTTTCTAAGGGAACTGAGTTCTAGGCTAATGTTGGCTTCTGGCAGAAATTTATATTCTTTGTCATGTGTTTAACTTTTGATATTTCATTTAAATGTTTTAATAGATTTCTCATCTGTTTAATACTAGATTAGACTTTCATTGGATTTATTATTTTTACTTTTTTTTACTGTGATAGTCACATACATAAAATTCACTCTTTTAAAGTGAACAATTAAGTGATTTGCAGTATATTCACAGAGTCGTGCAACCATCCTATCATTTTCATCACCCCAAGAAGAAACTCTGTCTCCATTAGCAATTACTCTCCATTTCTCTCTCCACCCAGCCCCTGGCAACCACTAATCTGCTTTCTGTCTGTATGGATTTGCCTATTCTGATATTTCATATAAATGAATCATACAGTATATCACCTATTGTGTCTGGCTTATTTCACCTAGCATATGTTCACATTTTATCCATGTTACAGCGTGTGTCAGTACTTCTTTTTTATTAATGAATATAATTTAATTGCATGGATATACCAATTTTGTTTATTCATCAGATGATGGACATTTGGATTGTTTCACTTTTTTGCTATTATGAATAATGCTACAATGAACACTTGTGTACAAGTTTTTCTGTGGACATGTTTTGAATATTCTTAGGTATACACCTAGGAGTGGAATTTCTAGGTCATATAAAAACTCTATGTTCAACATTTTGAAGAATACATTTCTCTTTGAAACTTATAGCTATAATTGTGATTGTTTTCAAGGTTCCTGGTTAGTATATAAATAATGTTGATATTTTCCTTGTATTACACAAACATTTCATTGCAGATTTCACATGTATGTCAGAGTAGGTAATTCCTGTGAAATCCATTATTAGTAATGGATTGTGTCTTAATCAAATTCAAGTTTTGTGATCAAAGTTGCAATTACTGCACATTGTGTTTTCTTAATAACTTGGAAACAACCTCAAACTTACAAAAAAGTTGTAAGTATAGTAAAAAGAACAGTTTTCCCTTGGTATCCATGAGGGATTGGTTCCAGGACCCCCTGTGGATACCAAAATCCAGGGATGCTCAAGTCTCACATAAAATGGTGCATGCAGTATTTGCATATTACCTACGCATATCCTTCTGTACACTTTAAATCCTTTCTAGATTGCTTATAATACCTAATACAATATAAATGTGTTTTACATTTACAAACCCATGAATATGGAGGCCAACTGTTTTTTTCCTGAATGGTTTGAGAGTAAGTTACTGACATGATACTCCCTTGCACCAAATATTTTAGTGTATATTTCCTTCAAGCAAGGACACACTACATTACTAGAGGGCAAGAATCAAATTCAGGAAATTAACACTGATATATTGCTACCACCTAATCCATAGATCCCATTAAAGTTTCACTAGTTGTCCCAATGATATCCTTTATAGCAAAAGTTAATATCACATTGTCAAGTCTCTTTAGTCTCCCTCAATCTGGAACAGTTCTTGAGTCTATGATACAACAGAAATGAGCTTGTTTTTCTCATTGCATTCTATTAGGTGGCACATAATTCCATTTGTCCCATTATTAATGTTGTTCACTTTGATCGCTTAATTAAGGTGATTTTCCTTTGCATTTGAAAGCATTTTATTGGGGATATATGTATACATATAGCTGATTCACTTTGTTATAAAGCAGAAACTAAAACACCATTGTAAAGCAATTATACTCCAATAAAGATATTAAAAAAAAAGTATTTTACGGGGCGGTACATTGAAATTATGTACCTACTATCCTGTTCCTCCTCAGACTTTCAATTTATGATTTACATCAGTGTAGACTCAAGGATTCCTATTTTGTTCTGTTAGTTATAATATATAATACATCATTATTTATCTTGAAGTTCCAATTGTCCCAGATTTGGCCCACAGAATTCCCTGCAAGCTGCTTCTCTGCCATTTTGACATGTTCCCATCCTTCTTTAAATATTTCCTTACTTTCTGGCACAAGATATCCAGGCTTATTTTGTACTTTCTTTGCCCCAACCCTGGAATCAGCCAATTCTTTAAGAAGCCCTGGTTCCTTTTATGCCATGTTTAGAAACAAAGATTTGGGTGCTAAGCGTGCTCATTGCTTTTTAGGTGTCACTTATTCCCAAACCCTCCCAGTGGACAGAACTAGGGAATATAAGTACTCCTCCTATCCCACTGTGAAATGACAAGGTTCATTCTAGTTTTTTCCTTTTCTAATTTGTAACTTCTTTCTCTGACAGTGATAAACGTGGCTTCCGTTATTCTTAATATATTTACTTATTTGATTAGTCCCCCTGAACATAACCAGTTCCCCACTAATCCACTGCCTCTTAACCTCTGTAAATGCTCTTCTCACTCCACATATGTTTCAACACCCTGTGCTGAGTCACTGACCCTTGCATTCTCGCACCCAATGAATGATCTCCTCATCCCACTCAGAGTCAGACACCCAATGTTGTCCTTGCCTCCGAATAGGCACCTTCCTCAGGCTGCTTGGGCTATCACCCTGTGTGGGGCTGCCGACTCCCCACATGGTAACTTTCTTCTCCATTGTTGTTCCAACATTATAAGCTGGCTGCTCTCCCGCAAGGACATCCTCCTCATCTCACTTGTGCTCCATCACCCTGCAACAACCTGCTCCCCATGCAAACACCCACTGTGGCAGATTATATTTTCAAAAGTCATGCCAATATACATCCATCTGACATGCCCTTATTACAAGATACTGATATTCCTCCACTGAAGAGATAGGCTCTATGTTCTTTCCCTTTGAACCTGAATGGACTATTTAACTGCCTTAATCAGTAGAATGCAGTGAAAGTGATGCTGCATGATTTTTTAGGTTAGAAAGCAACACAGCTTCTGCCTGCCTCTTTCTGTTTCTCTCTCTCTGGATGCTTGACCTTGGAATTCAGCCACTATGTTGTGAGGAAGTTCAAACCACATGGAAAAGCCCATATAGAGAGAAACTGAAGCCCCCAGCTGAAAGCCAGCATCAATTGCTAGATATTTGAGTGAATGAACACTCAGATGCTTTCAGCTCTAAGCCTTTGAGCTTTTCAACTGATATCCCAGATGCTGTGGAGAAGAGACAAACCATTCCTGCTGTGAGCTATGTAAATTCCAGACACATGTAAACCTGCAAAGATAATACATGATTATTGCTATTTTGAGCCATTCAGTTTTGGAGTAATCTGGTACACTGCCAAAGTAATTAGAACACCCCTCTCACACTGCTCAGGGTCAGAAAAACTGCTTAGATGTTCTCTTTACCTCTCTTAGGCTCCTATCATACAACAGGCTGTCTTCCTACACAGACGCCGTCATTACTGTGCTTAGGTTCCAATATCTTATAACAGGCTGCCTTCCCAGGTTGATGCCTTCCTTATTCTGTTTTGGCTCTGAAACTCCATGTTGACTGTCTCTTGAGGCATTGGTTAACAGGCAGCCCATATCGATAATCCCTAAGAGAAAAGAAACTCATAAGGTAGGCAGGCCCCTGTTTACCCTGGCTCCCTGCCTGGGAATAATTTTCTGACTATGGAATTGTAAGATAGAGTCCAAACAAAGCACAGTGGTCCCATTTTGCTGAGTAACAGAGATCAGAGTTCAGGGCAGATGAAGCAGTTGGAATCTTTAGGACACAGGGAGATAAAGAACACCAGAAACTAAATAGGTGGGTAAATACAAAGTCTATATTTTTTAGTGATTTCTCTAAAGGATAACTGACTGAATAAAGCAAAACATGTGCAAGATGGAGTTTATATTTGTAGAAGTAAAAGCTGAGACAAACATAGCTCAAAGGATGGGTGAATATAAATGGAATTATACTGTTATACGATTATTACATTTGTGAAGTGTCAGGTATCAAGACAAGTGGGAAGTATGAAGAGGGAGGTGTGAAGTGGTAAAATATTGACTAACTAGACTCTGATAGGTTAAGAATGCACATTATTAGCCCTAGAGCAAGCATTAAAAAATTATAAGAAGAATAAGCTAAGATGCCAATAGGGGAAATAAAATGGAATACTAACAAATATTTGATTAACCTAGAATAAGACAGGAAAGGAAAAGAAGAAAGGCTCCCCCCCTGCAAAAAAAGGGACAAATGGAAAAGAAACAGCAAGATGGTAGACTACAACCCAACCATGTCAATAATTAAAACAAAAAAAATGGAATGGATAAAAAATGGATAAAACACAGAATGGATTCAAAAAAAAAACAAGACTCAACTATATACTATATGGAAGAGACGAACTCTAAATACAAAGACACAGATTGAAATTAAAAGGACAGAGAAAGTTATACTGTGCACACAATAGGCTTATATTAATATGAGACAAAATAAACTTCAAGACACAGAGTTGATTACTAGGAAAGAGGAATATTTTTTACGGATAAAAAGGCAGTTTGGGGGCTTCCCTGGTGGCACAGTGGTTAAGAATCCTCCTGCCAATGCAGGGGACATAGGTTCGAGCCCTGGTCTGGGAAGATCCCACATGCTGTGGAGCAACTAAGCCCATGTGCCACAACTACTGAGCCTGTGCTCTAGAGCTGCTACCCACAACTACTGAGCCCGCGTGCTGAAACTACTGAAGCCTGTGCACCTAGAGCCCATGCTCTGCAACAAAAGAAGCCACCGCAACAAGAAGACCGCACACCACAAGGAAGAGTAGCCCCCGCTCGCCACAACTAGAGAAAAGCCTGCACGCAGCAATGAAGACCCAGCGCAGCCAAAAAAAAAAAAAGGCAGTTTGGGGACATCCCTGGCAGTCCAGTGGTTAACGCTCCACACTTCTACTGCAGGAGGCATGGGTTCGACCCCTGGTCAGGGAACTAAGAGCCTATATGCCATGCAGCCAAAAAAAAAAACTTTAAGAAAAAATGCTTGCATTCCTATACACTAATGACGAAAAATCAGCAAGAGAAACTAAGGAAACAATCCCATTTACCATTGCAACAAAAAGAATAAGATACCTAGGAATAAACATACCTAAGGAGGCAAAAGACTTGTACTCAGAAAACTATAAAACACTGATGAAAGAAATCAAAGATGATGTAAACAGATGGAGAAATATACCATGTTCTTGGATTGGAAGAATCAACATTGTGAAAATGACTATACTACCCAAAGCAATCTACAGATTCAATGCAATCCCTATCAAACTACCAATGGCATTTTTCACAGAACTAGAACAAAAACTTTCACAATTTGTATGGAAACACAAAAGACCCCGAATAGCCAAAGCAATCTTGAGAAAGAAAAACGGAGCTGGAGGAATCAGGCTTCCTGACTTCAGGCTATACTACAAAGCTACAGTAATCAAGACAGTATGGTACTGGCACAAATACAGAAATATAGATCAATGGAACAGGATAGAAAGCCCAGAGATAAACCCACGCACATATGGTCACCTTGTTTTTGATAAAGGAGGCAAGAGTATACAATGGAGAAAAGACAGCCTCTTCAATAAGTGGTGCTGGGAAAACTGGACAGCTACATGTAAAAGAATGAAATTAGAACACCCCTAACACCATACACAAAAATAAACTCAAAATGGATTGAAGACCTAAATGTAAGGCCAGACACTATAAAACTCTTAGAGGAAAACTTGGGCAGAACACTCTATAACATACATCACAGCAAGATCCTTTTTGACCCAACTCCTTGAGAAATGTAAATAAAACCAAAAATAAACAAGTGGGACCTAATGAAACTTAAAAGCTTTTGCATAGCAAGGAAACCATAAACAAGACCAAAAGACAACTCTCAGAATGGGAGAAACTATTTGCAAATGAAGCAACTGACAAAGGATTAATCTCCAAAATTTACAAGCAGCTCATGCAGCTCAATATCAAAAAAACAAACAACCCAATTAAAAAATGGGCAGAAGACCTAAATAGACATTTCTCCAAAGAAGATATACAGATTGCCAACAAACACATGAAAGGATGCTGAACATCACTAATCATTAGAGAAATGCAAATCAAAACCACAACGAGGTATCACCTCACACCAGTCAGAATGGCCGTCATCAAAAAATCTATAAACAATAAATGCTGGAGAGGGTGTGGAGAAAAGGGAACCCTCTTGCAGTGTTGGTGGGAATGTAAACTGATACAGCCACTATGGAGAACAGTATGGAGGTTCCTTAAAAAAACTAAAAATAGAATTACCATATGACCCAGCAATCCCACTACCAGGCATATACCCTGAGCAAACCATAATTCAAATAGAGACATGTACTACAATGTTCATTGCAGCACTATTTACAATAGCCAGGACATGGAAGCAACCTAAGTGTCCATTGACAGATTGAGGCCACTCTTCCTGGCTTACTGTCTCCTCACATGACCTTTCTCCTGGGCACAGGCACAGGTAGAGAGATCTCTGGTGTCTCTTCCTCTTCTTATAAGAACACTAATCCTATCAGATTAGTGCTCCACCCTTATGACCTCATTTTACCTTAATTTCCGGCTTAAAGGCTTTATCTCCAAATAGAATCATGTTGCAGATTAGGGCTTCAGCATATGAATTTGAGGAGGACACAATTCAGTCCATAACAACGTATACCAGGAAGATGTAACAATTCTAAATAAGTAAACATCTAATTGAGTTCAAAATGTATGAAGAAACACTGATGAAACTAAAGAGAGGACTAGGTGAATCCACAATTATTGTTAGAGATTTTAGTTATTAATAAAACAATTAGAAAATCAGTAAAAACATAAAAGATCTTATGCTATACTGAACAAATGCAGAGTACATATCCTTCTCAAGAACATATGGAACGTTGACAAGGACAGACTGTATGGTGGGCCATAAAATATATCAGTATTGTTCAAAAGATTAAATCTGGGCTTCCCTGGTGGCGCAGTGCTTGACAGTCCGCCTGCTGATGCAGGGGACACAGGTTTGTGCCCCAGTCCAGGAAGATCCCACATGCCGCGGAGCGGCTGGGTCCGTGAGCCATGGCCGCTGAGCCTGCGTGTCCAGAGCCTGTGCTCTGCAATGGGAGAGGCAACAACAGTGAGAGGCTCGTGTACCGCAAAAAAAAAAAAAAAAAATTCAAATTTACGGATGCAGCTAAAGTAGTTCTTATAAAGACATTTATACCTTTAAATACCTATTTTAGAAAAAGAAGAAAGCTTTAAAATGAGTAACTAAGTTTCTACCTTAAGATGCTAGGAAAGAAGAGTAAATTAAATCCAAAGTAGAATGAAAGAATTAAAAGCATAATTAATCAAATAGAAAATAGGTAAATAAAAGAGAAAATGAACAAGTCCAAGAGTTGATTCTTTGGAAAGATTAATAATTAATAAGCCCTCTAGTGATACTAGTCAAGGAAAAGCAATAAAATGCAAATTACAAATATCAGGAATGAAAGAGATGTCACTACAAATTCTACAGACATTAAAAGAATATTAACAGAATAATATATACAATTTTATGCCAATAAATTCCATAACTCAGATGAAATGGACAAATTCCTCAAAAATCTGAATAGTTGTAAAACTCTTAAACTAAATCAAGCAACTCTCACAGAGAAAGCTCTAGGCTTAGGTGGAAGAACATACATTTGTGGAAGAAATAACAGTCACACAAACTTTTCCCCAAAACAGGAGCATTTTCAATTCACTTTATGGGTCAGCATAATATTGATGCCAAAACCTGACAAAGACAATATAATAAAAGAAAATTATGAGATGGGACTTCTAAATAGTGTGGCAGAGTGAGTAGCTTGACAAATCTTCCCCAAAAGCAACAATAAACTGGATATAATTGTCTAAAGCAATCATTTCAGGATTCTGAAAATTGACTAAAGGTACACAGCAAATGGAGTAGCAGTTATTCATGAAAATCAATAGAACTTTGAGTTAGGAACAATAAGAGTCTGTTCAACTTTAAAGGGACAAACTATGAAAACTAGCAGCTTCACCACCAGAGAGGGCTCAATAGATTTGGAATGGAACTTGGATGAACTCTAAGTTCAATAGCATTGTCAACAACAGTAGCACATTCGGTAGCATATGAACAAGGAAAAACAGTGGCTCAGATAGTCTGAGGTTTCAATACTAGCTAGGGCAAAAAATGGATTGGCAGACTATCCAGAAATTTATTAAGGAGGTCTGGGAAATAAGTCGTAGGAGGCCCTAATAAACTCTCCACATATCCATGCAGGAGAGACCAGAGAGGGCCCAAACTATGCACACACAAATGGCTGACTATGAGTCAGCACACAAATACAAAGGAGATGCCACGGCACAGAAATTAAGAGCCAAGGCAGCCATTAAAAACTGCTTGAATTTGAACACAAAGTAAACTTTAAGACATAAAATACTACTAGAAACAAAAGGACATCTCCATAATGATAAAAAGGCCAATTCTTTAGGAAAATAAAGTAGTTATAAATGTATACACATCTAACAACGAAGCCTTAAAGCATATGAAGCAAACTACAGAATTTAAAAGAGAAATGGGAAACATAACAGTTGTAGCTGGAGACTTCAATACCCCACTCTCAATACTTGATAGAACAACTAAACAGAAGATCAGCAAGGATATTGAAGACTTGAACGGTGCTATCAACCAACTTGACCTAATTGATTCTATCCAATGACAGCAGAATATATAATCTTCAAGCATACAAAAAACAAGTTTCATAAATCTAAAAGGATTGAAATTGTACTAGGTATGTTCTCCAACCATGTTGGAATTAAGTTAGAAATCAACAATGGATATAAATTTGGGATATCCCCAAGTATTTGAAAATTAAACACTGTTCTTTTAAATAACTGATGGGTTAAAGAACAATCTACAAGGGAAGTTAGAAAATATTTTCAATTGAATGAAAATGGAAAAGCAGAATATCAAAATTTATAAGACATAACTAAAGTGGTGCTTAGAGGGAAACTTACAGCTTTAAATACCTATAGAAAAAGAAATCAAGCTTATAGACACGGAACAGATTGGTGATGACGGAGGTGGTGTTGCGGGGTTGGGTGAAATGGGTGAAGCATGTCAAAAGGTACAAACTTCCAGTTATAAAATAAATAAATCATGGGGATGTAATGTACAGCATGGTGACTATAGTTAATAATACTGTATTACATATTTGAGAGTTGCTAAGAGAAAAGATCTTAAAAATTCTCATCATAAGGAAAAAACTTCTGTAACTATGTATGGTGATGTGCTATGGAGATCAATGCACCAAATATACAAATATTGAATCATTATGTTATGAAACTAACATAATGTTGTATGTCAATTATACCTCAACAGAACAAAAGTGCCTACGGAAAAATGGAGCATACTGAATCAACAACATAAGCTTCCACCTTAAGAAACTAAAATAGACCAAATTAAATCCAAAGGAAGCAGAAAGAAGGAAATAAAATAATACAGATGAGAGTAGAAATTAATGAAACAGGAAACAGAAAAACAATAGAGAAACTCAATAAAGTCAAAGTTCTTTGAAGAGTCAACAAAATTGATAAGTCTTTAGCTACTTTGACCAAGAAAAAAGACGACATAAATGAACAAGATTAGAAATAAAAGTGAGGACATAACTGTTGACCTTACAGAAAGTAAAAGGACTAGGGAAATATAATAAGCAGCTTCATGTCAAGAAATTAGATAACTTAGATATAACAGGTAAATTTCTAGGAAGATACAATTACCAAACTGACTCAAAAAGACATTAATAATCCATACAGATATATATTAATTAAAGAAATTAAATAAGTAATTTAAAATCTTCCTACAAAGAAAAGCCCAGGCACAGATGGCTTTACTGGTAAATTCTACCAAATATTCAAAGAATAAATAATAACCATCTTTCATAAACCCTTTCAGAAAATAGAGGAAGAGACACTTCCCAACTCATTCAGTGAAGCTAATATTACCCTGATACCAAAGCCAGACAAAGACACCAGAAGAAAAGAATTCTGTATGTAAAAAATTCTCAGGAATTCACAAAATGAACAAACAGAACTGCTTAGCACCAATACATGAGTTTAACAAGGCCACAAGATACAAGGTCAGTATAAAAACGTCAACTGTATTTCTATATATGCTTAAATATTTAAAGAAGAAATAATACCAATCTTTCAGAAAAGAGGGAATGGTTCCTAAATCATCCTATGAGGCCATCCTATAACACCATAGTCAGACAAAGGCATCACATGAAGAGAAAACTACACATTAATATTCCTCTTGAAATTATACAAAAAACTTTAAATTATTAGCAAACCTAATTTAGCAACATAAAGGGATTATTTACCCTGAGTGGGATTTATCCACGAATGCACAGCTGGTTCAACATCAGAAAATTAAATTAATACATTATAGTAATGTGAAAAACTGACATGATTATCTCAATAGACACTTTGAAAAAGCATATGATAAAATCCAACACCCACTCATGATAAAAACTCTCACAAAACTAGAAAATAAAAGGGAACTTCATCAACCTGACAAAAGGCACCTAAAGCTAATAGTGTATGTAATGGGAAAAGACTGAATATTTTCCTCTTCAGATCAGAACAAGATAAAGATGTCCATTCTTGCCACCTTTATTCAGCATTGTATTGGAGGTTCTAGTCAGTGCAATAGACCAAAATAAGGAAGTAAAAGCCATCCACAGTGGAAAGGAATAAGTTAAACTATCTTCATTCACAGATGACATGATGTAGAAAATCCTAAAATTTTCCCTCCGCCCCCACCCCAACTCCATCTACTAGAACTAAGAAATGAGTTCAGGACGGTCACAGTATATCAGATCAATTTACAAAAATCAATTGTAAATGTGGTATATTTATGTAATGTAATATTATTCAGCTATAAAAAGGAAAGAAATACTAATACATGCTACACTATGGATGAACCTTGAAAACATGCTAAGTAAAAGAAGCCAGATACAAAAGGCCACATGTTACATGGTTTCATACATATGAAATATCCAGAGGAGCAAATCTATAGAGACAGAAAGTAGATCAGTAGTGGGCAGGGGCTGGGCAGAGAGAGGAATGGAGAGTGATGGCTAATGGAGCCAGGGTTTCTTTTGGGGTGAAAATGTTCTAGAATTAGATAGTTGTGATGGTTGCACAACTGTGCATATGCTACAAACCACTGGGAATACACTAAAACCACTAAATTTTACACTTTCAAAGGATGAATTTCATCGTATGGGAATTGTATCTAAATTTTTAAAACCTATTGTATTTCTACACATTAGTAATGTATAATCTGAAAGTGAAAATTAAAAATAAATTCAATTCACAAAGAACAAAAAATTGTTAGGGATAAACTTAATGAAAGGAGAACAAGACTTATACACTGAAAAATTTAAAACATTGCTGAGAAAAATGAAATATAAACAAATAAGAGACATTCCATGTTCATGGATTGGACAACTAAATACTGAGATGGCATTTCTCCCCAAATTGATCTATATATCCAATGCATTCCCTATTCAAATCCCATCAGGCTTTTTGTAGAAACTGATAAGCTGATCCATATTGACATGGAATTGCAAAAGACCCAGATTAGTCAAAACAATTTTGAAAAAGAAGACATGGACTTCCCTGGTGGTGCAGTGGTTAAGAATCCGCCTGCCAATGCAGGGGACACGGGTTCGAGCCCTGGTCTGGGAAGATCCCACATGCCACAGAGCAACTAAGCCCGTGCGCCACAACTACTGAGCCCGCGAGCCACAACTACTGAAGCCCGCGTGCCTAGAGCCCATGCTCTGAAACGAGAAGCCACCACAATGAGAAGCCCGCGCACCACAATGAAGAGTAGCCCCCGCTCGCCACAACTAGAGAAAGCCTGCACACAGCAACAAAGACCCAACTCAGCCAAAAATAAATAATAAAGTACATTAATTAATTTATAAAAGAAGACAGAGAACTTACTCTATCACATTTCAAACTTAATGGTACAGTAATCAAAACAGTATGGTAATGGCATAAGGATAGGCCTATAATTCAATGGCACAGAATAGAGAATCTAGAAATAAACTCATATTTATGGTCAATTGACTTTTAGTGATGACAATTCAACAGGGAAAGGATATTTTTTCCAATAAATGTTGCTGGGACAATTGGATATCCATATGCAAATTGGATGAATTCAGACCCTTACCTTACATCATACAGAAAACTTACTCAAATTAATTATAAATTTAAATGTAAGTGCAAAAACTGTCATTCTATTTTTTTTTAATTAATTAATTTATTTTTGGCTGTGTTGGGTCTTTGTTGCTGCGCGTGGGCTTTCTTTTTTAGTTGCGGTGAGCAGGGGCTACTCTTCATTGCCGTGTGCGGGCCTCTCATTGCGGTGGCCTCTCATTGCGGTGGCCTCTCTCGTCACGGAGCACCGGCTCTAGGCACGCGGGCTCTAGAGCGCAGGCTCAGTAGTTGTGGTGCAGGGGCCTAGCTGCTCTGCAGCATGTGGGATCTTCCCAAACCAGGGCTCGAACCCGTGTCCCCTGCATTGGCAGGCGGATTCCTAACCATTGCACCACCAGGGAAGCCCCTGTCATTCTTTTAGAAGAAAACGTATGAGAAAACCTGCAAGACTCTGGATTAGGCAACGAATTCATAGATATGACACAACAAAAGCACAAGCCTAAAAAAATGGATAAATTTGACTCCATCAAAATTAAAATCTTTTGTGCTCCCAAATACACTATCAAGAAAATGAAAGAACAAGCCACAGACTGGGAGAGAATATTTGCAATACATATATCTGACAAAGGTCTTGCATCCAAAACTTAAAACTCCATATGAAGGAGATAAATAGACCAGTTGAAAACAAATGAGCAAAAAGCTTGGACACTCTGTAAAAGAAAACATATGAATGGCCAAGTAGCATATAGAAAGATGCTCAATATCATTATCATCAAGGAAATGCAAATTTAAAACGGTCATGATACACACTCACTAAAATAGCTAAAACTAAAAAGACTGACAATACCTAGTATTAGCCAGGATGTGGAGCATATTTAATGCTCACACATTTCTTGTGGGAGTGCTAACCTGTACATTTATTCTGTGATATAGTTTTAGTAGTTTATTTTAACATTAAACATCCACTCATTATAAGACCAGTAATTCTACTGCTAGGTATTTATCTGAGAGAAATAAAAATATATGTCCAGAAAAAGATTTGTGCATGAATGTTCATATATTTACTCATAATAAAAAATATTGTAAATAATGCAAATGTCCCTCAACAGGAGAATGGATAAACAAATCGTGGCATATTCTTACAACGCAATACTATGTAGTGAATGTAATGTAATGAATACTAACACATGCAACAACATCGGTGAACCTCAAAAACATTCTGCTGAAAAACATTCCACCTCTCTCACTGAATCCGTCATCAAGTTTTGTGTATTTTATCCTCACAATGTATCTCATGTCTTTTTTTCTCCTTTTCTTTTTTCTTTTTAAAAATCGAGATATAGTTGACATATAACATTGCATTACTTTTAGGTATACAGAGTAATAATTTGATATATGTATATAATGCAAAACACAAAAAAGTACATCCTGCATGATCCTGGTTATATGAAGTTCTGTAACAGACAAAACTAATTTATAGTGCTATAAATCAGATCAATGGTTTCATGACATGGGGAACAGGAAACTTCAGTTGCACAGGGGTATGAGGGAACATTCTGGGGTATCAGAAATGTTCTTCTACATCTGGAAAACAATGGTGGTTACTTGGGTGAATACCTTTGTCAAATGTCATTGTGCTGTAGATACTTGAAATGTTATTGTATGTAAACTATTCCTCAATAAGGTTTATTAAACTTTCTAAATACTCAAAGAGTTAAGGGATAAGATAGCATCCATTAAAATTATTGGAGGTTTTAAAACAAAGCAGGTAGAGATTTTAATTTAAGAAAAGACAGATATGAAAATTCAGTTTAAAATCTTAGACATGAATAGCATTTGAAATATCTGAGTAGATAACTGGACATAACTACTATATGTAAACTGGACCCAGTGAAACAGAATAGTAGTGAATTGAATGAGAGAACTAAGAAAATCACCTAGGGGCTTCCCTGGTGGTGCAGTGGTTGAGAGTCCGCCTGCCGATGCAGGGGACATGGGTTCGTGCCTCGGTCTGGGAAGATCCCACATGCTGCGGAGCGGCTGGGCCCGTGAGCCATGGCCGCTGAGCCTGCACGTCCGGAGCCTGTGTTCCGCAATGGGAGAGGCTACAACAGTGAGAGGCCCGCGTACCGCAAAAAGAAAAAAAGGTGTAACTTTTCTTCCATCAGAATGTAAAAGGGAACATAAAAACAGATGAAGTAGAGAGTAAGCAGAGAATCAGATAACATGATCAGATTCACATTTTATAGCCATCCTTTTGGCTGCTGCAAAAGGATAAATTATAGGGCAAAGATTTAATGTAAACTGTCAGGTGAAAAATGCAGACTACAAAGTAATATATATATGGGATTGACTGTCTACCTTACGCTCTAAAAAGAATACTGGAACCAAGCAACTATAATAAAATTAACAATCATTATCTTTGAGTGGTAGAATTATTGGTAATTTTTATCTTTCTTTATACTTTTCTGGATATTTTTGATGAAGAAAATGTTACTTTAAAAACGTAGATATTTCCACAAATTTTCTTTAAATAGGAATAGGGAGGCCATCTGAATATTGTAAGATCCCAAAACTCACTAACTTAACTTTTCTTTCACACAAGTGGACTAAATATTGAAAATAAAACAGAATCTGATTGCTTTCAACCTTTATGATTATTAACAGAGATTGAAGCTCATCTAAATATTTTGGGGTGATAATTTCTTTTAGGAACTTGATCAAAATGCCACTGAAAAAGTCCACGCAATGTTCACAGCCATTGACGAGCTCTTGTATGAGCAGAAGTTGAGTGTACATATTAAAAGTCTACAAGAAGAGTGCCAACAGTGGACATGTAGCTTTCCTCACCTCAGGTATTGGAGCCCTTGTATATTCATGGCTAATACTAAAATTTGAAGAGCAGATTTCCAAGAAAGCTTGTATTCTGAAATCTCTATGGGCATAGATTTATATAAATGAGGCAATGTGGTATAAAGCCTCAGATGACAGAAAACTCATGTTGATGGAAGTTTCTCAGAGTTTTCATAACTACCTATATTGTCCTAATCAAGTAAAAACAACTTCTATACCAGTAACTGTGATCTGTGTACTATGGCTGTCCAAACAGCCTTGCTTTTGAACAAGAGGGTCAGAAAATGTATTTGATTACACTGTTGTCTATAAGTAAATTCTTATGCATGTATACTTGAAAGCAAACATAGGCTATTAGGAAGCTTTCCTTAGAAACCGCATTAGTGCACTTACTACACATACTTAAAATTTATAAAGCTTCATGTTCTTAAGAATATAATTCAGTTTTCACTAATTTGGCCTGGCTTTCACCCACTTTGGCAAATTTAATGAAGATTGCTATAGGGGATGGAGGGAAAATTACAAATGTTTGCCCAGTTCCCTTGGATTTTTTTCAGTGGGGTGGAAAAGCTTTATCCTTTCTATCTCCATTGTATAGGAGAGAGATATACCTTTAAAAAGGCTCTGGATTCACATTTCTCTCAAGAATCATTCTAAATCAGTAACGGACTAAGTATGTACTAGACTTCTATGTAGAGCCATCAAATTTGTTCCAAAAATACCTACATTTTGTATGTATGCCAGGTGAAGGTGCTTAATTATCTCTTTATGTTCTTCACTTTGAAGGATTCTGGGTAGGCAGATAATCACTCCAAGTGAAGGTTATGGACTGTATCCTAGATCCCCTTCTGCTGTTTCAGCTTCACATGAGGCAACAATGTCTCAAGAAAGAGATTCTACTATGTAAGTATTCTAATATGTAAGTACTTATGTATTCTAATGTGCAAGTATTATATTCTACCAGTTATACTAAGGGATTAAAATACTTCCTATTTATTGGTATTTAGTAAAGCACAGCAAATTCTGTAAGATTGACCATAGTCTTTATGCATATTAGAATTCTGTTACTTAGTTTTTTGTTCAAAAGTAAGACATTCTCTAGGATTTAAGGGTTATTCAGATTCATATATATCTACGTCCATCTATAAATCTAGGCACTTCCCTCTTGGAATAAATGTGTAGATAGACTGGTTTAAAGAAATTCAGGGATCTAAGAAACAGACTTTAAAATTTTTTGAAAAAAATTCTGAAAAGTCATTTTCTTAAACATATAATACTAATTAAAACTTAATTTCTTTATAGAAGTTAAACTGGTATTAGTTTATCAGCTTAAAATGGGTAATTAGTACACTAGCTAAAATGGCTAATTCTTTAACACCTCAAACTCTTTATTTTTATTTTTACTTTTTAAAAATATTGGGAATTCCCTGGTGGTCCAATGGATAAGACTCTGTGCTCCCAATACAGGGGGCCTGGGTTCAATCCCTGGTTGGGGAACTAGATCCTGCATGCATGCTGCAACTAAGAGTCCGCATGCTGCAACTAAGAAGCCCGCATGCCGCAACTAAAGATCCCATGTGCCACAACTAAGACCCAGCACAGCCAAATAAATAAATAAGTAAATAAATAAATTCCTTTACTTTTTCCTAAGACTGTAATTTTACTTATACTGATACCTTCTAAGAGTTGTAGTAATACTTTCTTTTGATGCCTTTTGGGGCTTGTAGTAATTTCATCAGACCACAAAGTAAAACATTATTGTCTTAGGTCAGTTAAGGTTATGAGATCTGGGTTATCAACTAACTGATTTTTGGTCAGAGAATGGGATTTGTTTACTTCTTTCAAAGTGATTTAAGCTCAAGCTTCTGGTCACTAGGCTGAGCTTTCTTTCTAAATTTAAACCTCATGTATTACATCAATAAGCCTTTTTAAGTTTACTCCTTTTATATAAAGGTCAGACTTTTACAAACTAATGTCTCCCACAGAAATGATGTATCCTTTAATTCTCACTGACCAAAATTACATAACTTATGTCCTGCTATTAAGATATATTTACCTGATCTATTAGTATAAACTTTATATATGCCTTATTATTTTATAACTATAAATAGCAGTTCCATTTAGAGATTCCAAAGAAATAAGGAACAAATCTGAGCAGTTAGCTCCTCCTTTTTTAGGACATCTGGCTAAATCATCATTCTGCAACTTAGTACAGGCAACCTTTCTTTCCTTTTTACTTGCTACCACCACTGCTGCTTGGTGCTTCTTATTTTTCGTTCTGCTTTTCTGGATTATTTGACTTACAGTTTTCAATAATTACCTTTCTTTACTATACAGATGAAACAATTACCTATCTATACTTTATATACAGACATATATTTAAATGAAACAAGTTATTCAGCTATATTAGCACGTCACTACTTATTGAAAATAATAACAAATTAAATATAATCCATATTTATTTTCCTATCACTACCACTTTGTCCATACTTGATACTTTCTATCTTGAGTACCATTAATGAACTCATTGCGTTTCAAAATATTTATATATTTTAATTAACCATAATTATTATTGATGCTCAAATTGTTACAACTTGGCCATGTCAAGCTAGTTCCTTTGTTTTTGTCTTGAATGTTTCCTTGTTTTCTGGTTACAATAGGATGCTCCAGGCCCATCCTGGAAAAAAATTGTTTCTTCCTTTAAGGCATGGTATCAGCTGAAATTCAAGGAAATCTGATTCCTTTGAGAGGCTACTAGTATTTGAGAACAAAATTTGGGTAGTGAGGGTATGTAAGTTGGTGATGATGCTGCAATTCTGCCACTTTTTGTAATAAGTGGTGTGAAAAAATGTGTCAAGAATTCATTTTGATATTTTTCAGTTTAACAAATCAGTTTTCCATAAAATATGAGGTTGATCATCTACTTTCTACAAAAATAACATTTCAAATTATATCCATTCTTGCCCCTCCACATTACATCAGATTCTCCTTTTAAAGTTCAGTGTTAATCCTTTCTGTCCCCACTTAAAAATCTTCAATAGCTTCCCAGTGAATTTAAGATACAAATCTAAAATTATATCATAAGCTGGCCCCAGCCTACATCTCTACCTTTATCTTCTGTCACTCTCTCTCTCATTCATTAATCCTCCCACACTGGATTTCTTTCAAATCTCAAATGTACTAAACAAGGTATTCGGTCCAGCTTCCATTCTTGAGGAGTTCTTGGGCCAGAGGAGAGTAGTATAATAAACAACACAAAAATACAGTCTCTTCCTTTTTGTATCTCTAACACCTCGTACAATGCGTAGAACATGGTTAGCATCAACTTATTTTTTTTTTACTAAATCATATTTATATGAAAACAAACTCCATGAAAATGAATTAATTGATATTATGGTGGCAAAACAATGTTATCAATCAAGACGAATTAGTGTCTAGGTCAAAATGGAATTCCAGGAACTTTATAACAATAGAAGATGGTGGCAGCATAAGGAGAAAACACAGCCCAGAAAAGGACCATGAAGAAGATGAGTCTGAGGACATTTCCATTTGAAAAGAAACTATGCAGTCATCTGCTTCAAGTTAGCTTAAGGGGCTTACCTACCCTTACTTTAAATACATACCTCAACAAAAATTAACTATAATATCTAATAAGTTGCTAAAGTATATGACTATATGCAGAATTATAACCCTTAAAAAATCATTAAAGAATGGAGAGCTCAGAAATAAACCTCTGCGTATATGAGTAAATAATTTTCAGCAAGGGCGCCAAGACTACACAATGCGAAAGGACAGTCTCTTCAACAAATGGTGCTGGGGAAAGAATGCAAAAGAATGAAGTGGGACCCTTATACCATATACAGAAATTAACTCAAAATGGATTTTATAGACCTAAATGGAAGACCTAAAACTATTAAAACTCCTAGAATAAAACACAGGGGAAAAGCTTCAGGATATTGGATTTGGCAATGATTTATTGGATAGAACACCAAAAGCTTAGGCAACAAAAAGCAAAAATAGACAGATGGGACTACATCAAACTCTAAATTTTCTGTGCGTCAACAGAAACAATCATCAGAGTGAAAAGGCAACTTATGGCATGGGGGAGAATATTTGCAAATTGCATGTCTGATAAGGAGCTAGTATCTAGAATATATGAGGAACTTCTACAATTCAACAACAACAACAAAAATAACCCAATTAATAAATGGACAAAGGGGGGCTTCCCTGGTGGCACAGTGGTTAAGAATCTGCCTGCCAATGCAGGGGACACGTGCTGTGGAGCAACTAAGCCCGTGCGCCACAACTACTGAGCCTGCGCTCTAGAGCCAACGAGCCACAACTACTGAGCCTACATGCTACAACTACTGAGGCCCATGCGCCTAGAGCCTGTGTTCTGCAACAAGAGAAGCCACTGCAATGAGAAGCCCATGCACCGCCATGAAGAGTAGCCCTGGCTCGCCACAACTAGAGAAAGCCTGTGCACAGAACAAAGACCCAACGCAACCAAAAATAAATAAATAAAATACAATAAAAAGAAAGAAAATGTGGTATATACATACGATGGAATATTACAGAAGGAAATCCTGTCACATGCTACAATAGGGATGAACCTCAAAGATATTATGCTAAGTGAAATAAGCCCGTCACAAAAGGACAAATACAATATGATTCCAGCCATCTTTAGTATCTAAAGTAGTCAAATCATAGAAACAGAAAGTACAAGCGGAGTTGCCAAAGGGAGGGGAGGAAGGGGAAGGGGCAATGAGTGTTTAATGGATATCAGAGTTTCAGTTTTGCAATATAAGAAAGTTCAAGAGATCTGTTGAACAATAATGTGAACATACTTAACACTGTTGAATTGTATGGTTTTAAATGCTTATGATGGTGTATTTAATCTTATATTGTTCACCACAGTTTTTAAAAAATCATTAAAGTGACATGGTATGGTTTCTCCTAAGCCCACCTCCCTCATGTCACTCATTACAAATTATAGCTTTTGCTTTCATTTTCTTTGATTTTTTTTTTTTTACAACTGTCCTAAATGCAAGAGCCCAGTCAAGCTAATTACAAATCAGACTTTTTCAGACATAAAGAGCTTTCTGAAGCTCTCCAAAACCATGGAGATGTTCTCTTTCCGTTTTTCTACTGGTAGGGCCATCCACAATCATATTTCCTTTCCTAGTGTACTAAGTTATATTTTCTTCCTTTTGGCATCATGAGATCACAACTTCATGTAACTTTCCTCTATTTTGATCATCGCTAGAGGTCCACTGGAAGATAAGTTGGTCTGAAATGGAGTTGAGAGTGGTTAATTGTACTTTTCAGATCCTAGTCAGGAAGGAGAGAGCTCTTGGCCACTTGTTCCTCCTAGCCAACCTGGAGGGCCTTGCAGTGATCACCTCCATGAAGGCTGCAGAATTCTGCCTCCTAAGGCCTACACCTGAGGGCTGGCTCCCAATTAAACTCTTTGTTTAAATAAGAAACCCAGCAAAGTCATTTTATCCTCCATGCATGTGGGAGAAGAATAAAGTGGCAATGATTTCTTTCCGCTCACAAGAAAACAGATCTGAACTTAAATATTACTATCAGGGCAATACATTATTAGATAAGACCACTGTTATTTTTTTAGTAAGTAAGAGAATTACAAACATTTTAGAAGTTAAAGGTTATTTTCCAGACATGGTAATCTCTGAAGTCTGATGATTTAAAAGATCCCTTTGTTAGAAACAACATTTGCAAAGACAGCTTTATGATGTAGAATACTATCTGTTCTTTGCTGCAGCTTTAGGGGAAATGGGAACACTTTTCCTTCTCATCTAACTGAAAATTTTTTTAACTGACAAAAAGGCCTATACTTTGTTAGAAAAGCCTATTTTTTTTTCAGAGCAAGTAATTCCATTAGTTACCACTGACTAAAAAATGATTGGTTAGTAATACAAATGGAACGATACAGTAGCACAATAACATAAGGAATGCTGGGAGTGCAGTGTTTGACATGGGTTTGACAGCTTTTAATTTTGTCATGTTGTCATGTTGAAAAAAAATACTAACACCACTGTTTTATAAAAGAAATGACATATTAACACAAAAAAGCATGTCTCAAAATAAGGACAGTCCTTTTCAAGAAAGGGCATTTTGTAGTCTTACTGAGCATTGTTCTTATTTTGCTCATTTTGATGTGGATCCGTAAAAATTTTGTCATGGATTGCCATAAATCTGTTGACTAGATTTTGGGTATCACTGTTTAGAATTTCAGAACAGAGACTTAAAAAACCTAAAGTCTCAAGTTTAGAGACTTTTATAAACGATAATACCAGCTGGTTTTGATATATTTGTTCTTCAAATTGTTTTCCCATCTCTTATTGTCTCTCTGTCCCCCATGCCTCCTGCCATGGTCCAGGCTCTCATCAGCTTACCAGCTCTTGTTTCATCTTTTGCACTAGCCTCCTAACCACATTATCCTCTTCATCACCACCATAGTGATCTTTTAAAGCAAGGATGCTGTCATTCCCCTTCTTAAAAACTTCAATTCCATTGCTATCAATTAGCCAAAGTTAACAAAGTACTTCACAGTCTGGCCTAATACCCTTCCAACCACTTCCTATGAACAATACACCTTATTTAACGGCTTACATAACAGAGAAATTTCTCTTTTAAAAGAAGTCTGGAGGAAGGGTATCTAAAGATAGTACAGTGGTAGTATGGTGTTTTCAGGGTCCTAGACTCATTTCATCTTTCTGCTACATTGTGCTAGCCCAGGATACTTTTCCTGAGTTTTGGGGTTTTTCTTGGTGGTCCAAGACAGCTGATAGAGTTCCAAACATGACATTCACTTTCCAGGTAGCAGGAAAGGCAGAAGGGCAAAAGGGCACCCCTTAAAGCTAACCCAGTTCTCTTTAAACAGCCTCCCCAGAGTCCCACATAACAATTCTGCTCATATCTCATTGGTCACATCTGGCTGCAAGGTGGTGGGAAATGTCATCTTTGAGGTGCGTGTATTGCTCTCCTGAATTAAATTGGCATGATGTATTAGGAGAGGCAGGGAGAATCGATATTGGGGGCACCTAGCGTTCTCTGCCACATATGTATAGAGTTTTTTGAAATTACTGTACATATTTTATAATCTTTTTATAATTACCATTTTATTATGGGAATCTTCCATTTTGTCCCCCAACATTAATTTAGTAACCTCATAGAATTCCACTGCATGAATATACCATTATTTAAACAACCAATCCCCTATCCTATATTTTGAAACAGTTGGGCCAGTTTTGAATTTTAGCAATTATAAGCAGTTCTGTGATGATAATTTTTATAGCTAAATCTTATAGGTCATATCCTCGAAGGAAATCCCCTACAAATGAAACCACTGAATCAAAGTGTATTTCTGTTTTAAGGTTTCTAATACATATTTCCAAAATGTCTTCCAAAAAGATTTTCCCACTAGCCTTGCTGAAAAGTGCCATAGGTTTATTCTTTTTTCATTGTTTAAAAAATACTTAAGGTACAGAAAGGTATAAAGAATAACACAAAGCATACATT
The DNA here is from genome assembly GCF_937001465.1 of Orcinus orca. Lineage (NCBI taxonomy): Eukaryota > Metazoa > Chordata > Mammalia > Artiodactyla > Delphinidae > Orcinus > Orcinus orca. The sequence continues at coordinate 31,229,823 of NC_064572.1, forward strand.
GGTTATATTTAATATTTGGTTAAACTGAGAGCCATTTAAAAAATTGTACTGCTCAGATTTGACTGACTTTCTCCAAACTAAACCTGCTGAAGTGAAGGCGTCATCATATATTCGTTGAATACCTGGGTAGGATGAGAAATTTAAATAGAAGTAAGGGAAGATACTTGCCCTTTAGGAGTATACATTTTGAACAATGACGGAGTTATTGAAATAAGCATATAACCTCCTGAGGTACTTTAAAGAGCTAATTATGAATGTAAATATTATTAGATTTTTAAAAATATTTTATAGCCATAGCTGTTGCATCTGAAAAGATAGCAAGCAGTATTCAATAGTGCATAATATACCTAAGCAGAGTGGGTCTATGGCTAGTATTTATTTATTCCTGTTCTGAGAAATAACAGGTATTAAGGTTTAGAGTAGCCCAGGAAGGTGTCACTAGGGCAAGGGACCTTGAGCTGAAACTTGTACGAATGAGTTCCTTTGAGAACTGTTTATGTTGAACATAATTAATATTTTTCCTCTTCCAGATTTGGTATTAGGGGAAAGAAGTTACATTTTTCATCTTCATATGCTCCTAAAGCATCTTCCATTGCCAAATCCCCTAGCTTGTGTTCTATGGAAAGAGAAGAGGAAGACTGTATAATCTTCTCGGAAGGAATAATAGAGGAATACCTAGCATTCGACCACACAGATATGTGAGTATTATGTCTTTTAAACTTTTTACTCCCCTGCTATTTTGTTGTTAATATCTATTTTTTCTAAAGTATACTACCAATACTACCTATAATTAAGTTGATGTCTGTTTATTTCTTTTCTATTAGTTCTCAGTTATCCAGTGTCATGTACTTAGTTGATATAAATTCCTATTGCTTTCACATACCAGTCTTCCTTGTATATTTTCTTCCTACACACGTCATTTGCCTCTTCCTGAGATTAAACATTTTTTAAATGAATTTTTTCTCCACATAATTTGATTTTCCTCTTTGTAAAGTATCACCAGTAACTCATGAAAACTTTATTCATCTGATTCTAAATCCAGTGCTCTCCTCACTATTCCATGCTACTTTTCTGATATATTAAACTCTTAAATTATTCCTCTAAGCCTTTAAAAGCTCAGAATTGATAGTCACAGTAGTACATCTAGAAGTGAGAATTTCATTTTAGGCTGTGAGGCTGTGGTTAGGTCTAGTTAGTGTCACATGATTCTGGACTTCTTCCCATATTTCCTACTGAGCCATGTTTACTACATGCTCAAGGTATACAGTCCTAGGGTCAGGTAAACACAACCCAGATTTCCAAACATAACACCGTTGAGCTAGCTCATTGTTCCAAGGGAATCATAAGTATGCTGTTTTGGTTTTGCAGAGATTGCCCCCTTCCCTTTCACTTCATCTGGCCTGAGTCAAATTATCCATATTTTCTCTTCCTTTTTCCTCAAAGGTCTTTTCCCTTCATTTTAGCTTATAAAAAATACAGCAGATTTAACTAATTTAAAATGTGATGTTCATGGCTCATAGGTGTCCCTGGGGCATCTCTTCCCCTTTCCTGATAGTAAACCGAAATTAATTTTCAGGTAAAATGGAAGATTTTTAGAAAGGCAGTCTTGTCTTTAGAGATATCACTGAGATATTGAGATGTGATGAATGAAATCATGTAAGTTTGGAAGAAAATGAGATATGAAAGATTTTTTTTTTAAATAACTTGGGAATAGGGAAGGTCTTTCTAACCATAGCACAAAATCTACAAGTCATTTAAGAAATTCTTTAAAAAACTACATAAAATAGTATTTCTGCATAGAAAAAATTCATAGAGTCAAAAGACAAATGACAAACTGGCAAAAATATTTGCAGTTCATGCATAGACAGAGGCTTAATTTCCTTAATATGTATATCAGTAAGGAAAAGATTAAAGATGAAACAAAGAACATGAATAGTTCACATTATAAGAAGATGGATTTTAAATATATGAAATGGAATTCATTCACAATTAGAGATACAAATTAAAACTATAATGAGTATTCTTTTACATGTCAGACTATCAAAGAACAAAAGATAAAGGAGGTTAATAATTCCTTGAATGAGAAAAGAGGCATATTCTTTCACTACTGGAGAATTATACCACCTATTTATTTATTTATTTATTTACTTAGGTTTATCAAAAATTTATTCTTCTTTATTGTCAGCACGTTCCATGGTATGGATGTACCACAGTTTGTGCACCTGTGGAAGGACACCTGGGCTATTTCTAGCTTTTGGCTATTATTAATAAAGCTGCTATGAACATTCACGCACAGATTTTTATATGAACAAAAATTTTTATGTCTCTGGGATAAATGCCCGAGAGTATACTTTCTGGATCCTATGTATACCACCTCTTTAAATTGAAATGCACATACCCTTTGACTCAATAATTCTATTTATAGGAATTTATCCTACAGATATAATATCCATGTAGCCAAAGAAGTACATACATATTGTTCCCAACTTAAGATGAGTTGACTTATGATTCCTTGATTTTGCGATGGTACAAAAGTGATACATATTCAGTAGCAACTGTACTTTGAATTTTGATTTTTTTTCCCTTGGCTGGCGATATGCAGTATGATACTCTCTCGGGATGCTGGGCAGCGGCAGCAAGCTGTGGCTCCCAGTCAGCCACACAATCATGAGGGTAAACAACCAATATACTTAAAACCATACAACCATTGCTTTTCGCTTTCAGTAGAGTATACAATAAATTACATGAGATATTCAACACTTTATTATAAAATAATTTTTGCGTTAGATAATTTTGCTTAGCTGTAGGCTAATGTAAGTGTTATGAGCACATTTAAGGTGGGCTACGCTAAGCTATAATGTTCAATAGGTTAGGCCTATTAAATGCATTCTTGACATGATATTTTCATAAGTTCATTGGGCTGTAACCCAATATGTAAGTTGAGGAATATCTGTAGAAGGGTATTAATTGCAGTATTGATTATAAAAGCAAAGGTTAGTTGATCAATAACTGTCTAGTTAGATATATTATGGTATATCCAATGGAATACTCTGCAGTTAATTTTGTTTGTTTGTTTGTTGCAGTTATTTTTTAAAAGAGGCAGATTTATATACATTGATAGGGATCATGGACAAGATACACTGACAGAAGAGTGAGGTGCAGTACAGTGTATAATGTAACTATCTCTCTGGACCTACGTGTTTGCTTCTGAGAATGGGGACTGGGGGACAGAGATGTAGGAGACTTATTTTTCACTACATACATATATTTCCTTCTATACAATATGAATTTTTATCATATGACTTATGTTATCTCCTCTAAAAAGAAATATAAATTGAAATACATTTAATGCTAATCAGCCTCCTCTGCCACTTAATGCCAGGCTAGCTCTTCCTTGGGAAAGGAGAAGCAAAGGGAGTCTGGCTGCCCTGCTTAAATCTCTTAGCATCCTTCTTACCTGCCTACAGTTTCCTATTTCATTCTTGAGCACTTTGTTGCCCCAGGAGTAACTTTCACTGTAAAGGTACTTCTCTCCACCCAAGCCAGTTCCAGAATTTGCTTTGTCTTAGTTTATAATACATCTGTCATAGATAAACACATCCATCAGCCAAATTTTCTTCCCCCAGAAATCTGGGGCTACTGGCACTCATTGCCAGAGAAGAGACAGACTTGCCTAACTGGAAGTTTCTGGATTATAGATACACAGTCTCCAGAAGAGTCTCAGAGTACTTTCCTGTGCTGTTGGGCTTCCCTCTTTTTCCTTTACAGCCAATTACCAAATGTTTATTTGGATTAGTAAAAGTATACTAATTTTAATAATCTATGTGGACTACTTCCCTAATGAATCATTGCCTCAAATAATTATGCAGCATAATCACAGTTATATGCGCATCGTTAAATGTGTCAAGTTAATATTAATCTAAATGTTACCCAGTTACAACAAAAAGAGTATTTTTGTGTGCTTAATTGTCATAGGTTGCTTGTTGATCAATTTTAAATGCCCATCTATTTAAAGCTTAAAAAAGTACAATGATTCTGTCTTCTTTTTCTTGTTCTATTTTTTTGGCAGAGTAGGGGGGTGGGGTGGGATGGATGTAAAAAGGGAAATGCAGAGTCTCCTCTGTTGAAAACTCCCTTAGTTCACAAGCCTATTTAATACCTGTGCTATATATGCGGGGAGGAAGGGGGTGGTGGCGGGGAGGAGCATAAATCACACTCCTAAGCAGCCAAAAGACAGTGGTGAACACCCAGTGAAGAATAACCATGAAGTCTTTCCTTCTTGCTTCTGTTAACAGGGAAGAGGGGTTTCATGGAAAGAAATCAGAAGCAGCTACAGAGAAACAGAAATTAGGGTACCCACCTATTGCTCCATTTTACTGCATGAAAGAGGATGTCCTTGCTTATGTGTTTGACGATGTGTGGAGCAAGGTCCTAAGCTGTATGGAGCAGCTGACACGTAGTCACTGGGAGGGATTTGCTTCTGGTAAGGCTCTTTGTGAAAACAATATAAAAAAATAATTGTTTATGCTTTCCAAACCGTAACCAGTCTATTAAATTATATGTTCATTAGTACTAAAGAATCATATTTGTATTTCTCATAGAAACTAACAGATATTTGGAAAGTATCTGGGAATGAGTGCATAAGTAACAAGGCCTACTCTATGATGACTAGATAGAGATTGTGCTTTCTCTTTGAATATAATTATTTGTGAGAAAAAACATGTGCAAATACATTTAAAAAACTGCTTTATTGAAGAATTGATATACAATAAACCAATCATATTTCAAGTGTATTATCTGATAAATTGACCTATGTATACAGCCATGAAACCATGAGACAATCAATACAGTGAATATATCCATTACCCTCAAAGTTAATAACCTTGTAATCCCTCCCTCCTGCCCCTACCTGACCCACCATCCCCAAATGACAAGTTATCTGCTTAAATGGTATCATGTAGTATTTACTCTTCTTTTGTCGGCTTCTTTCCCTCAGTGTGATCATTTTGACAGTCATCCATGTCACTGTGTGTGTCAGTAATTTATTCCTTTTATTGTTGAGTTGTATTCCATTGTTCCACAACTTGTTTATCCATTTATCTGTTGATGGACATTTGGATTGTTTTCATTTTTGGACTATTAATGCTGTTATGAACACTAATGTACAAGAATTTTGACACATATTTCCTTTTCTCTTGGGTAGATTTCTTCAAGTGAAATCGTTGAATTATATGGTTAAATGTATATTTAACTTCTTAAGAACTGTCTGTATTGATTTTCTATGTTGCACAAAAATTATCACAAACTTAGCAGCTTCAAACAACACACATTTATTATCTCACAGACTTGTGGGTCAGAAGTCCAGGAACAGCCAGCTAGTCATTTACTTAAGATCACACAAGGCTGCAATCAAGGTGTTGGCTAAGGCTGGGTTCTCATGTAGAGGCTCAACTAGGAAAGGATCCACTTCCCCTTTTGTGTGTTTTTGGAAGCATCCAGTTTCTTGTAGCTGTAGCAGTCATGGCAGCTTATTTCTCCAAAGCCAGCAAGAAAGACTGAGAGCTAATCTGCTAGCAAGACAGAAACTTATATAACATAATCATGGGGGTGACATCCCATCACTTTTACCATCATCTTTTGATCTGAAGCAAGTCACAGGTCCTGCCCATGCTCAAAGGGAGGGGTTTAAACGAAGGTGTGAACATCAACAGCTGAGAATCATGGTGGGGGGGTGGGGGGTGCACCTTGGAATTTGTCCACTAGTCTTCCCACTGGCCCTTAGTGATTCATATGCTCCCACAGGCAAAGTACATTCAACTCCCTTCAAAGGTTTCCAAGAGAATCATCTATTACAGCATCAGCTCCAAAGACTTTGAATCAGGTCCTGGTATGAATGAAGTTCCTGGATGTAATACAGGAAGTGAAATTACTGGGGCACAATTCCTTTCCATCTATAAACCTATGAAACTAAAGCTTATATACACAGGTATATAAACATCTAACTATATAATCCAGCCATTCTACTCCTAGAGACAAGTTATTTGACCCCAACACACCCAACATACAATAGTGGGCCAGGAAAAAGATAACCATTATAGACACTCCAGTTAAAAGGCTGGGGTCAGGGAGGTGAGAGTAAAAAAGGGTCCACAGCAATTCTGAAATCCAGCTGTGAAAATACTGGGAGTTCCTTCATTAAGTTTTAATTAAGGCCTGGAAATAATCCTCTCAGCTTTCTGCTCTACCCTCTGAGCTCTTGGTTTTGACCTCTGAGTCATCCTTCCTTTTTCATGAAACATAGCACATGTTTGTAGCTAAGTAATTTTATTAGGCTGCTTCCTGCCAGTAGAATTTTGGGGGTCTGATAGCCTTCCTTTATTTAGAATCTTTTGCCATCTAGAGAGATTGAGAATTTTCAAAATCATCAAGTCCTGGTTTCTTTATGTTTAATAGTTTTTCCCTCAATTTATCTCTCTCATCTCGTGTTTGATTATAAGCAGCAAGAAAAAAATCAGGCCTCACCTTCAACACTTTGACTGGAAACCTCCTTAGCTATACAACCAAGATCATCACTTAAAAGTTCTGCTTTCCATGTGACCACAGGAGACCATTTCACTAAGCTCTCTGCCACAAAATAACAAGCATCTCCCTACTTCCAGTTTCTAATAACATGTTCCTCATTTCCTTCTGAGCCCTCCCCTACAGCTTCCTCCAAATCCAGATTCCTACTAAGTCTGTTCAAGGTAATTTATGTCTTCTCTATCATGCTTCTCAAAGTTCTTCTAGCTTCTACCCATGAACAATCAAAAATGAAATTAAGGAAACAACTCATTTATAATAGCATCAAAAAGAATAAAATACTTAGGAATAAACTGAACCAAGGAAGTGTAAGACTTGTATGCTGAATACTACAAAATATTATTGAAAGAAAATAGAGAAGACCTAAAGAAATAGAAAGACACCCTCTTTATGGATTGGAAGACTAAATATCGTTAAGATGGCAATACTCCCTAAATACATCTACAGATTGAGTATAACCTTATCATAATTCTAACTGCCTTTTTTGTAGAAATGATCCTGAAATTCATACAGAAATGCAAGGTATCCTGAATATCCAAAACAATATTGAAAAAGAACAAATTTGGAGGATTCATACTTCTTGGTTTTAAAACATAGTACAAAGCTACAGTAATCAAAACAGTGTGGTACTGGCATAAGAACACATACTGATCCAAGGAATAGAATCAAAAGTCCAGAAATAAATCCACACATCTATGGCCAACTGATTTTCAACAGGGGTGCCAAGACCATTCAATGGGGGAAGAATAGTCTCTTTAAGAAATGGTACTGGCAGGGAATATAGCCAATATTTTATAATAACTATAAATGGGGTATAACCTTTTAAAATTGTGAATCACTATGTTGTACAACTGAAACTTACAGAATATTGTAAATCAACTATATGTCAATCAAAAACAAATTCAGATAGGAAAAAAAAAAGAAATTGTGCTGGCACAACTGGATAGCCACATGGTAAAGAATGAAGTTAGACTCTTACTTCACACCATATACAAAATATCAACTTGAAGTGGATTGAAGGTACACATTTAAGAGCTAAAACTATAAAACTTAGAAGAAAACATTGGAGTAAATCTTCATGAGCTTGGATTTGGCAGTGGATTCTGAGATATGACACCAAGACCACAAACAACAAAAGAAAAAATAAATAAACTGGACTCCATCAAAATAAAAAACTTTAGGGTGTATCAAAGGACATTATCAAGAAACTGAAAAGACCGCCTACAGAATGGGAGGAAGTGTACGTAAATCATACACCTGATAAGAATCTAGTACTCACAGTCTATAAGATCTACAACTCAAAAACAAAAGAAAAAACAACCCAATTTAAAAATGGGAAAATAGGGCTTCCCTGGTGGCACAGTTAAGGATCCGCCTACCAAAGCAGGGGACACGGGTTCGAGCCCCAGTCCAGGAAGATCCCAGATACCGCAGAGCAACTAAACCCATGCGCCACAACAGCCTGCGCTCTAGAGCCCACAAGCCACAGCTACTGAAGCCCACATGCCTAGAGCCCATGCTCTGCAACAAGAGAAGCCACCACAATGAGAAGCCCACACACCACAACAAAGAGTAGCCCCCACTTGTTGCAACTAGAGAAAGCCTGTGCGCAGCAACGAAGACCCAATGCAGCCAAAAATAAATAAATAAATTTATTTTTTTAAAAATGGGCAAATAACTCAAACAGACATTTCTCCAAAGAAGATATACAAATAGCCAATAAGCACATGAAAAGATGTTCAACATCATTATTCATTAGGGAAATCAAATCAAAACCAAAACCACAATGAGACACCACTTCAAACCCACTAGGATGGCTGTATTTTTTTTAAAAAAAGAAAAGGACAATAACAACTGTTCATGAGGTTGTGAAACTGGAACCCTCATAAATTGCTGGTGGGAATGTAAAGTGGTACAGCCACTGTGGAAACAGTTTGGCAGTTCCTCAAAAAGTTAAACATAAAATTACCATATGACCTAGCAATTCCACTCAAAGTTATATAATCAAGAGAAATGAAATATATCCACACAAAACCCTGGCATGAATGTTCATAGCAGCATTAGTCATAATAGTCAAAAAGTGGAACCAGGACTTCCCTGGTGGCGCAGTGGTTAAGAATCTGCCTGCCAATGCAGGGGACACGGATTTGAGCCCTGGTCTGGGAAGATCCCACGTGCCGCAGAGCAACTAAGCCCAGGCACCACAACTACTGAGCCTGAGCCTTAGAGCCTGCAAGCCACAACTACTGAGGCCGCATGCCACAACTACTGAAGCCCATGTACCTAGAGCCTGTGCTCCACGACAAGAGAAGCCACCGCAATGAGAAGCCTGCGCACTGCAACGAAGAGTAGCCCTGCTCGCCACAACTAGAGAAAGCCCACTCACAGCAATGAAGACCCAATGCAGCCAAAAATAAATAAGTAAAAAAATTTATTTTTTAAAAAAAGTGGAACCAACCTAGACATCCATCAACTGATGAACGGATAAACAAAATTTGGTATTCAAAACAAAATTTGGTATATCCATGTGTTATGGACTGAATTGTGTCCCCCTCAAAATCCATATGTGGAAGCCCTAACCCCCAATGTGACTAGGTTTGGAAATAGGGCCTTTAGGGAGGTAATTAATGTTAATTGAGTCAGAAGGGTGGGACCCTAATCCTATAGGGTTGGTATCCTTGTAAGAAGAGGAAGAGACATCACAGCTCTCTATTTCTGTGTGTGTAAAGAGAAGGAGTCAGGCAAGGACAGAGGGAAAAGGCAGCTGCATAGGAGCCAGGAAGAGAGATCACACTATAAACCAACCCTGACAGCACCTTGATCATGGACTTCCAGCCTCCAGAACTGTGAGAAAATAGATTTCTGTTATTTAAGCCATCCAGTCTGTCATATTTTATGGCAGGTTGAGTAACTAATACATCATGCAATGGAGTATTATTCATATATTAGAAGGAATTAAGGGACTTCCCTGGTGGCACAGTGGTTAAGAATCTGCCTGCCAATGCAGGGGACATGGGTTCGATCCCTGGTCTGGGAAGATCCCACATGCCACGGAGCAACTAAGCCCCTGCGCCACAACTACTGAGCCTGCGCTCTAGAGCCCTTGAGCCACAGCTACTGAAGCCCACATGCCACAACTACTGAAGCCCATGTGCCTAGAGCCCGTGCTCTGCAACAAGAAGCCACCGCAATGAGAAGCCTGCTCACCACAACTAGAGAAAGGCCGCGCACAGCAACGAAGACCCAACGCAGCCAAAAATAAATAAATTATTTTTTAAAGAAAGGAATTAAGTAATGAAGCATCTTAAAACATGGGTGACCCTTGAAAATATTACGTTAAACGAAAGAAGACATACATAAAGGGCCACATATTGTATGATTCCATTAAGGTGAAATTTCCAGAACAGGCAGGTCCATAGAGAAAGTAGTTTAATGATTGCCAGGGGATGGAGGAAGAGGTGCATTGGGAGGTATGGGGTTTCTTTTTGGAGTGATGGAAATTTTCTGAAATTAGATAGTGGTGGTGGTTACAGAAAATCATGAATATACTAAAAACCACTTAATTGTATACTGTAAAATGGTTAAAAATGGTGACTCATGTTATGCAAATTTTATCTCATTAAAAAATTTTTTTTTAATTCTTGCAACCTGAGAGATGTCCTCTAAAACTTTTTGTATGTGAGTCTGTTGGTGAGAAATGCTTTCTTTTGATATATGAAAATTTCCTTATTTTTCTTTCATTTCTGCAAGATAGTTGTGTGGTGTACTGAATTTTAGGTGGACACTTTTTCTCTTGGTACCTTTTTTTTTTTAACATTCAGTGTATCTCGTTTATTTTTTTAAAAAATTTTTATCATATTGGAGTATAGTTGGTTAACAATGTTGTGTTAGTTTCAGGTGTACAGCATAGTGATTCAGTTATACATATACATGTATTTCCTTTTTTTCAAATTCTTTTCCCATTTAGGTTATTAGAGTATTGAGCAGAGTTCCCTGTGCTATACAGTAGGTCCTTGTTGGTTACCTATTTTATTTTATTGGAGTATAGTTGCTTTACAATATTGTGTTAGTTTCTACTGTACATACAGCAAAGTGAATCAGCTATACATATACATATATCCCCTCTTTTGGATTTCCTTCTTCATACTTTAAAGATGTTGTCCACCGTCTTCTCACTTGCACAAGAAATCTGATGTCATCCTTTTCTTTGTTCCTGCGTTCATGTATTTTTTCTTTGGCTGCTTTTAAGATTTTTCTCATTTTCACTCGTTTTGAGCAATTTGATTATGATGTGCCTTGATGTAATTTTCTTCATGTTACTTCTGCATGGAGTTTGTTGAGCTTCTTGGATCTGTGGGTTTATTGTCTTCATTGTTTGTAAAGTTTTCAGCCATTATTTCTTCAGATATTTCTTCTGGTGCCCACCATCCCTTAGGACACCAGTTACTCAAATATATTAGTCCATTTGCTTACTGATCCCTCAAATGTGATGCTTTAATTAAAGAATTTTCTTCTCTGTGTATTTCAATTTGGATGTTTCCTATTGTGCCTTCAAGTTCATTAATATTTTCTTTTACAATGGTGAATCTGCTGTTAAGCTCATCCAGTGTATTTTTCTACTCATTGTTTTCTGTGAAGTATGATTTAGGTGAATTTTATATCTTCCATGTCTGTTTTTGAAAAAGTGGGATAACTCAAACATATGTGTGAATTCTGGGTTGGTTTCAATGATTGATATTCTTCTCATTGTGAGTTGTATTTTCCTGCATGGTATTCTTTGGGTGCCAGACATGGTGAATTTTATCTTATTGGGAGTTTTTTTTTTTTTTTTTTTTGTATGTATCTTCTTCGGTTTTTCCTGGGATGCACTTAAGTTACTTGGAAAAAATTTGATCTCTTCTGGTCTTGCTTTTATGATTTGTTATAGACAGGTCATCCAGTCCAACTAATTATCCCCCAGATACTGAGGCAAAATTGTCCTAAGTACTCTGCCCAATGCCCCATTAATTATGAGTTTTTCTAGTATGGCTGGAAGAACCAGGCACTGTTCCTGGTCCCATGTGAGCAGCAGGCACTATTCCCTCTAATTCTTTCAGTTGGTTCTCTTTCCTAGCCTCAGGTGGTTTTTTCTCATACATGCAGTGTTCAATACTCCTTTGAGTACTCAAAGGACACCCCACACTCTACAGATATCCTGGGTTCCCTTTCTGTGCATTTTTCTTCTCTGATACTCTGTCCTATGAACCCTAGCAGTCTTGGTCTCTCTGGACTTTCAAATCAGGGAGTCCACCAGGATCTGCCTTTGTTCTCCCTCTTTGTGTCATGTCTTGGAAACTCTTTCAAGGCAGTTGCAGAGCTAGCATCATTTGTTTACTATCTCATGGTTCACTGTCTTTCATTACCTGATGCCCAGTGTCTTAAAAGCTGTTGTTTCACGGATTTATTGGTTGTTTTAAGCAGGAGGGTAAAGCCAGTCCCTGTTGCTCCATCTTGGCTGGAAGCACAAGTCCAGGAAATACATTAAAAAAAACACTTCTATTAAAGTGTATCTAGGGGAGAGACTTCCCTGGTGGTCCAGAGGGTAAGATTCCATGCTCCCAATGCAGGGGGCCCAGGTTCGATACCTGGTCAGGGAACTAGAACCCGCATACATGCCACAACTAAGAGTCTACATGCCACAACCAAGAAGTCCGCATGTCGCAACTAAGATCCCATGTGCCACAACTAAGACCTGGTGCAGCCAAAATAAATTTTAAAAATATATTTAAAAAATATAAAGCATATCTATATAGAATATTGCAAAATAAATTTACATCAAGCTTGATTAATTTTTTTTTTTTTTTTTTTTGCGGTACGCGGGCGTCTCACTGTTGTGGCCTCTCCCGTTGCGGAGCACAGGCTCCGGATGCGTAGGCTCAGCGGCCATGGCTCACAGGCCTAGCCACTCCGCGGTACGTGGGATCTTCCCAGACTGGGGCACGAACCCATGTCCCCTGCATCGGCAGGCAGACTCTCAACCACTGTGCCACCAGGGAAGCCCTTGATTAATTTTTAAAAACTGAGTCGACTTGTATGACCAATGCTCATATCAAGAACAGAACATTACCAACACTTCAGAAGCCCCTTTCATGTTACTAAACTCCTACCCCCCAAAAGTAAACCTATCCTGAGTTACAGCACCACAGATTAGTTTTGCCTGTTTTAAAACTTTTAAGAATGGATTCATATAGTATGTGCCCTTCTGCATTTGGCTTCTTAAACTCAACACTGTTAGATTCAACTGTTTTGAGTGTAACAATAGTTCATTTTCATTGTTATATAGTATTTTATTGTATAAATATATCACATTGTACTGTTGATGGACATTTAGGTAGTTTCCAGTTTATGTCTGCTGGCATATAGTGCTGTTATAAACATTCTTGTATATGTCTTTTGGTGAACATATGTAGTGGGTACATAACAGTGGCACTGCTAGGTCATAGGATATGCTATTCCCACTTCAGTGGTTACTGCCAAATTTTTTTCCAAAGTGGATGCATCTATTTACACTTTCTCCAGTATTGTATGAGCATTCCAGTTGCTCCACATGTTTGCCACAGTTGATACTGTCCATGTGAGTTTTTTTTTTTTAAAAGCCACTCTGTTGTATGCATGTTTAAGTTCCCTTTTAAAGCTGGTATTGGAGAAGAGTAGGTCTAAGACCCTTTCAAAACAAACTGCTTCATATTATGTGAGGTTAAGTTTTGGGAGATACAGGACAGATAAAGTCCAGAGACATATCCAAACCCCAATAATAATAAATCCTGGTAATAAAGGAATTACTTCAGTTTTCAGTATCAACCACTGAAAGTTTTCAGAGAAAACTTTCATTTTACCTTTCACAATTTTACCAATGTTAGGCTATGAATTAATATCCTTTTAGTTTATTTTTCCATGCATCCATAAATTTAGGTTATTTCATTGTATAACTATTGTGATTTTGAAACTTAAAGTTTGAAAAAAAGACAATGATCTTATAATGGAGCTGGAAGGTCTCTGACTGGTTTAGTGGGTTGATTGACCTAAAATAGGGATCAGCAAACTTTGTGTATAAAGAGCCAGATGGTAAATGTTTTAGTCTTTGCCAGCCATCCAGTCTCTGTTGCAACTACTCAACTCTGCCCTTGAAAGCAGCCATAAACAATGTGTATATGAGTGGATGTGGCTGCGTATACTACTATATACTCAGTATACATCTTCCCCAAGGACATATATAAGAATATCCATGACAGCATTATATACTGGAAAACATAAACTGGAAACTACCCAAACATCCCTCAACAGCAGAACGTGATATATTCATATGATGGAGTACTATACAGTAATGAGAATAAGCAAATTACTCTTACAGCTTTATTTACAAAAACTGGCAGTGGTAATGGGCATGAGGTTTCACTAGTTGTGTGTGGCTATTTAAATTTTAATTAATTACAATTAGGTAAAATTTAAATTGTTCTCAATCACACCAGCCAAATTTTATTTTTTTTTACTTAAGTATAGTTGATTTACAATGTGTTAATTTCTGCTGTACAGCAGTGATTCAGTTATATACATATGTACATTCTTTTTTAAATATTCTTTTCCATTGTGATTTATCATAGGATATTGAATATAGTTCTCTGTGCTATACAGTAGGACCTTGTTGTTTATCCATTCTATATATAAAAGCTTACATCTGCTCACCCCAACCTCTCACTCCATCCCTCCCCCAGTGCCCTCCCCCCGGTGACCACCAGTCTGTTCTCTATGTCCATGATTCTGTTTCACAGAATCACAAAGGTTCATTTGTGTCACATTTTTAGATTCCACGAATAAGTGATATCATATGGTATTTGTCTTTCTCTTTCTGACTTACTTCACTTAGTATGATAATCTCTAGTTGCACCCGTGTTGCTGCAAATGGCATTATTTCATTCTTTTTTACAGAGGAGTAGTATTCCGTTGTATATATAATATATACCATGTTTTCTTTATCCATTCATCTGTTAATGGACATTTCGGTTGTTTCCGTGTCTTGGCCATTGTGAATAGTGCTGCTATGAACATAGGGGCATCTTTTTCAATTATAGTTTTGTCCAGATATATGCCCAGGAGTGGGACTGCTGGATCATATGGTAATTCTGTTTTTAGTTTTCTGAGGAACCTTGATACTGTTTTCCAGTGGCCACACCAACTTACATTCCCACCAACAGTGTAGGAGGGTTCTCTTTTCTCCACATCCTCTCCAGCATTTGTTATTTGTAGTCTTTTTAAAAAAAATAAATTTATTTTATTTTTGGCTGCATTGGGTCTTTGTTGCTGCACGCGGGCTTTCTCTACTTGCGGTAAGCGGGGGCTACTCTTCATTGTGGTGCGCAGGCTTCTCATTGCAGTGGCTTCTCTTGTTGCAGAGCACAGGCTCTAGGTGCGTGGGCTTCAGTAGTTGTGGCATGTGGGCCCAGTAGTTGTGGTGCACAGGCTCTAGAGCACAGGCTCAGTAGTTGTGGTGCATGGGCTTAGTTGCTCTGCATGTGGGATCTTCCCAGAACAGCGCTCAAACCCATGTCCCCTGCATTGGCAGACAGATTCTTACCCACTGCACTACCAGCGAAGCCCCCTGTAGACTTTTTAATGATGGCCATTCTGACTGGTGTGAGGTGGTACCTCATTGTAGTTTTGATTTGCATTTCTCTAATAATTAGCAGTGTTGAGCATCTTTTCACATCTTTTTCATGGCCATCTGTATGTCTTCTTCGGTAAATGTCTGTTTAGGTCTTCTGCCCATTTTTGGATAGGGTTTTGTTGTTGAGTTGTATGAGCTGTTTGTATATTTTGGAAACTAAGCCCTTTTTGGTTGCATCATTTGCAAATATTTTCTCCCATTCTGTAGGTTGTCTTTTCGTTTTGTTTATGGTTTCCTTTGCTGTGCAAAAGCTTGTAAGTTTGATTAGATCCCACACTAGCCATATTTTAAATGCTCTATAGCCACATGTGGCTAGAGGCCACTATACTGGACAGTGCATATGTAGAACATTTCCTTCAATCTCCAAATGTTCTATTAGACAGCTTTGCTCTAGTAATCTTTGCTTTTCCTTATGCCAGGTACAAACAGGAATCACCAGCCTGGGAAACACTTTAAAATAAATTCATGGTTTAAAGCGTTTTTTTGAACTGTGCAGGTGGTATGAAACTGGGCTGCAAAGCTGTGAAGCCTATCTTGAGATTATGAATTCTCATGAAACATTTTTTTTCACAGTACTGTTGTTGTGGGTCTGAAGATATTCATGGATAATAGATTCTATTCCTTTGCTCAGATGATGACAGTAATGTTGCAATCACCAGACCAGCTTCAGAAAGCCCCTGTGTGCTGAATGCACCACAACCTTTGGTCTTACCTCGAGTGCCACAGTCTAAGGTGCTGTCCATCACCTCAAATCCGGTAAGTCACACAGGGGAATGTACTGGAGAACCTAGGACTGTTCTTGTAGACGAAGTTTGCTCAGTTATTTGCCTTAATTGTATCACTATGACTCTTTTCCAGTAAAGTTATGTGTTTATCACAGTAATCCAGTGACTCTTTGCAAAGATAAGTTTAATTTCAGTTTAAAAAATAGCAGCGAATGCACTCATGTCAATGAATTGTACATGTGAAAATGGTTAACACAGTAATATTATGCTATGTATATTCTACCACAATTAAAAAAAATTTAACCTGTTAAAAAATTAATAGAAAATTAGAGTTGATAAGTAATTCTCAATCAGCTCTTTTGAAAAGTCATCTATAAGCTGTGCAATCTAGACTCAACTATACGGTCAACTTAAGTCTGCTTTGGAAAAAATGAAAAATATGAAAAGAGGGACCAATATCAGATCTTCTATGGCCTTAACATTCTGTCCTTTGAATTTCTTTTTGACTTCTTCCCTCTTTTTTCTCTTATCTCAGACTACCTGGTTTTTGTTTTATTTTTAATATTTGAATCTGTTGACATTTTTGCTTTTTGGATGTTTACTAATCATAACCAGATGTAAAAGGCAAATCAAAGGGAGGAGAAAATGGTTTCAAATAAGTCTGTAGACAAGCATATAAAAATGGCCATTTCTTGCAGAAGGTTGATAAGCCTGGTCTCATCCACGTGTAATGATTTATGTAATCCCAGTTCTTACAATGATAGCTTCCCAGTGTTACTTGTAGCAAAAAAAGTGTGGGAGCAGGGGAGGGATAAAAAGAAAAAGGATTCTCATCCTTGGCCCATGCTCATCGAGCCTGGGTTTAGTACCACATCTAGTATTTGCTTTGTTGGTGTACTGGCCAGATATTGTGTAGCTATATTTTAAAAAGGGTTATTTAAAAGTAAACTCAGCTTGTGAATCACTATACTGTACACACCTGTAACTTATATAATATGTACATCAACTCTACTTCAATAAAAAAAAGTAAATAAAAATAAACTCAGTAAGGCCCATACCTTATCACACTGGAGTATGACCTAGGTAATAATCTAATATTCCTATGATGGTAATAAAATACTTCTACATGTTGAACTGGCCTGGTTATGACCTAGGTAGCCTAAGCCCTGAAAAGTTAATGTACACAGTTCTGGTTGTTAATGACCAAAGGAAGGAGAAGCAATAATCCAAACATTCTTAAGACAAAGTAGGAGGAAAATGCATACTGTGGCAGAGAAGGAGCTGGCCAGAAAGGGCACCTAACTGACTGAGAGAGAAAATAAACAGGACACTAAGGTGGCGGTGGCAGTTAAGATTAAATCCTGCTAACATTAAAATACAATTAACTCCTTCTAATAAAGTCTTCAGAATTTACGTTATTTTTGAGAGCTGACTGCTCCAGGTGTAGTGAAGGAGAAAGCATTAGTTGGTGCAGAGCACAGGATTATGTGATGGTAAAAGAGATAGCATTTACCCCTATTCTCCCCATTTTTGTTCCATATTTTGTTTTCTAGTATAATGTAAATAATAATAATAAAGGTCCTCTCTCCCCTATGAGAGTGACTATTAATTGCTTTCATCTAAGTTGACCAGGCTTCCCCATTTAGAAATGGAGAGGAAAGCACTCTGATCTTGTCATCTTGACAGTGGACTTGGGGCTCCAGCTGGGGTACTGACCAAGATTTACAAAAGTTAAGGCATAGGAGAAAAATGTATAAATGACCTAATTTGGAAATACTAACTTCTGGCAAAGTTGGGAAACCAAGCTGCTATCTTCACCAACCAATGAGTAACACCTTCTTTTGATATGTAGATGAGTCTCTGTCAAGCAGCAAGTGGTCATCAGCCAAATGTGAATGGTCTCTTGGTTCATGGGATGCCTCTACAGCCAAGAAATCTCTCCCTAATGGACAAGCTCCTGTAAGAAGTATAAAACTTTAAGACTATAGAGTTTAAGTAGATCACTGAGAAATAAAAGGAAAGCAAAGTCAGTCAATCAACATGCATGTATTGAGTACGTACCAAGCAACCAGAGACATCTGGGGAGTAAAAACATATAAGGAAAATGGTCTCCACCTTCAAGGAGCTGATAAAATAACTGTTGAGAAGGCACAAAGGTAAAAAGAGACCTAACCATACAGGGCATTCCTGTGACTGAGGGCGAAGTTTGTGTACTCAGTGTGAGCACTATGGTAGTCCCAAAGAAGGGAAGCATTTTGGTGGGTAAGTGTAGGTTTTGAACGTGTCCTTGAAAGACAGAAGTTTGGATAAGCAGAGAAGAGCAGCAAGGCTATTCTAGGCAGGAGGAATGGTGTGGAAAAAGGTTTGGAAACAGGAAAATACAAATATTTAGAAGAGAAAGCCGACCATTTTTGCTGTAGTAGGATAGGAAGCAATAGGTTAGAATTTTAATGTTCTGATCAAAGACCACTGACAATCTTCTACAACTAAAATAGACCATGGTGTGATTAGTGGGAAAGAAGACACTATGAAATTAAAGAACTTTGGGACCAGACTATGGAGGGTTTTGAATGTCATGTTTTTGAGATCCATCCATGTTGTTGCATGTGATTCTCTTTTATTGCCAAGTAGTATTCTATTGTAATAGTACACCACAATTTGTTTATCCATTCTTCCGTTAATGAACACTTGGGCTATTTTCCAGGTTGGGGCTGTTATGTATAAAAGGCACTATAAATATTCTTGCACATGTCTTTTTTGTGGACCTATGGTCTCATTTTTCAGTATCTAGAAGTGAAAGTGTTACAGAATAGGTTAAGTGTATGCTTAACTTTATAATAAACTGCCATACAATTTTCCAAAGGAATTGTACCATTTTACATTCCCACGTGAGCAATGTGTGAGTCCAGCTGGGGAGCACATATATTTAAAACAGGAATCTGAAAGATAGATTTCACAGCAGTAGGACACAGATTGGATTGATGCAGGAGGAAATGAAAGTAAGGAGTCTAATGCAGGAGTTCAGGCTGCTATGGGTCTGTTCTCAAGTTGTAGCAAGACTAAAAAAAGGAATGAAATATTTTAGGAGATATTGCAAAAGAAATCACATTCTATAAAAATACAGGAATCAAAGTCAACTCAGATTTCAAGCTCAAGGAAAGCTTGTTTGGCAGGGGGAAAATGAGCTTAGGGTGTGTTGAGTTTACAATGATGGGCCATGTAGAAGGTCAGATTTGAAGGCTGATCTAGAAGTGTGGAGGTGATAAATCCAGTTATGAATGAATAGTCCAGAGGAAGAATAAAGATGAACAAAGAGCAGCTAAGGCCTAAACCCCTGTAATTAGAAAGCAGTAGGTTGTGTAAAGAAAAGGCTTAAGTGAATGGTTAGGAAGATCAGAAAGATCTCATATGAGTAATGCTCAAGGTTTAGCCCTATTCTGTGATGGGCATTTTTCCTTCAAAGTTCTCCAAACCCTGAGGCATATTTTGCACTAGAGGACACCAAAGTGGCCTGAAAGATTGAGGAACTTGCTGAAAGCCAAGAGCACATGGCAGAGCTTTATTCTTTCACTTCCCCTCCACATCACAGTGTAAATACTATCTCTTAGGTGCCTTACAATAGAATCAAACATTCTCTCATCTGCTTAAAACACAAAAACAAAGCCGCTGAATCTACAAGGCAGAGTTTAAGCTACTGAACTGTTGAGCATGGTATTTTATCAGAGTACTTACAGGAAAGTGTTATATTTCACAGTTGTTTATGCAAATGGGGATCTACTGCCCTGGGCTGTACAAAGCTCTGGACCCTTTGCCTGTTCCCAGCTTTCCAAGGAACCCCCTATCCCTGTAGGCTCCAGCTAGCTCAGCATTTTAATCTCTGCAGTGGGAGCCACACTAGTGCCACACCACTACTAAGCAGCAATATTGGCCTTTCAACTAAGTCTTTCTGGTGACATTCCTTCAGCACAAAAGAATGCTTCAAACATGGTAGGAAGCACAGACCCTGAGGTAAACTTTTGGGAAGCACTTTGGAGTCGGTACCCTACAGGTTAGTCTTTATCAGTAACTGAAGAAGTGACTGTGATGGCAGGTGAAAAATGGACTTGCTTTTCCAAGTCTCCATTCTAGTAAATTATGTGTAAGACTGAAATGATGTCCTTCTTTTAGGTACACATTCTCATGCCTGAGCTAGATTATGTAACTTCTAAAACTAGGTTATTTATTGTTTTCTCTTTTTGCTTTTTTCTCCCTTGAATGTATTTTATAGTCTAAGGCTTTTTACCTTTTGAGTTCTGTCTCCCTGTACAGAGCAATCTTGATCTCACTGTGGGTTTCTGATATTTGGACACTAGAGATCTTGATGACAAGCTACTTATGAGGCCTGGGTCCAGTACCATCCTTTCAACTCGAAATTGGCCAAATCGAGCCCTGGAGCTTAGTACATCATTTCTGTCATATACAGTGCAGTCCGCCAGGAGACGCAATCCCCCACCACGTACCCTTCATCCCATCAGCACAAGCCATTCACGCGCTGGAACACCAAGACCTATGGAAGAAATACTCAGAGGATCCCGAGTGTAGGTTTCAAAAGCAGAATATCTGGAATCTATGGTAAAACTAATGAAGAATTTTACATAGAGAATGAATTTAAATCTAAGATTGAAATATATGCCTAAACAGTAATCATTACATATTCTTATGATGAACTGCACACTGGTGTAAATCTAATACAGAAAAAATGGAGTTAAATTTGAATGAAATATAGATATACTGGATCTTCCTATTGATTTAGCTAAAGATTTATATTTCTACAAATAAAATGTTGGCTAGAATACTTCAGTAGAACTCACCAAAGGAATAAAAGACATATGTATTTTATTAAAACATTTTCCTTAGTGGGAACATCCTCAGTGAAATTCTTCCCCAAATAATAGTTAATTCTCC
The DNA here is from genome assembly GCF_937001465.1 of Orcinus orca. Taxonomy (NCBI): domain Eukaryota; kingdom Metazoa; phylum Chordata; class Mammalia; order Artiodactyla; family Delphinidae; genus Orcinus; species Orcinus orca. The sequence continues at coordinate 31,250,772 of NC_064572.1, forward strand.
TTTAATATTTTTCTGACCATTAGGATCTACCTATTCCATTGACAATGAAAACTTTAAAACCTCAGATAAGTAGATGCTTATACACCAGGAAATATGTCCCTTGGCACGTCTTAGGAAGTAACACTAAACATGTTCTCTTCCCTTTTCCCACCTTTCATTCACTAGACACTCTGAGCCTCACTGTGCAAAAAATACCAAGCCAAGTCTTTAAAATAAAATTCTTTCATTAGTTGTTGACTTACAAAACATCTTAGGATAGTTAATTTCTAAGACTAAGAACAAGGGTGTGAGATGACAACACCATAACTGTGTTTTGAATTCAGCCTCTAAATCTAGGACGTCACTATACTTCTCTCCCAACACTTCTTGATTTTGACTTTTCAATTTCTTGTTACAATTTATCCCAATAGACTTACTAAAAGAGGTGTCCAAAACCACCAAAAATCTTTGTTAGGACACCAAGGTTCTCAGCTGCTCTCTATTTTGTTGATATACCTATATCTATACTGATATAGCTATACATTCATTTGAGTATGAGTGGTCTTGATGTATAATTAATCTCTCATCCCTCTGACAGTGCTTTTTTCAAAGTGGAAAAGTAAGCTGCTTTGTTTTTTCTGGGACATGAAAAGTATCATTCAGCTTTTAATTACTATCTTGGGCATGAGTAATACTGCAAACTGCTCCAAATCCCATGGAAGGAAATAAGTTTAGGAACTTTACCTGGAAATTATAGTTTTTAGTGAGAAGGACAACCAGAAAGCCCAGAACTGTGAGTTCCATCAGATGTGAAATTACAAATCCGTAACTGTCAGAGAAATACAACACAATATAGGGAAAATTGTTTTATTCCAGTTCTCTGTGGGAGAAAGGGTCAACTTCTGCTGTATGCTCAGGATGAAGTTTCAACAATAAGAAAATACTATGAAGGAAACCCAAAACTTTAATTCTCCAAAATCCTTTCATTGAGATCTCTTCACTTAAAAATGTAGGCAGCTTAAAGCTTTCTGTGCATGAAATTAAACTCATCTGCTCAATTTATTTGATTCTAATCAGTTTGCTTATATTGTTATAACTTTATGCTTTCATGTCTTGGTTTCTGCTGATGGGATCTGCAGCCCAGTGGCGGCCGACTCACTCTCCTCTCCCTCACCACTGCCCCTGAGTCGAAATAATCTGCTGCCACCTATTGGCACAGCTGAAGTGGAACACTTGAGTACTGTGGGGCCACAAAGGCAAACGGTATGTCTTTCCTATTGCCTTTCAATGTGCTTGTAAAACCTCAGGGTCAGTAATTCTGCAGGGTCTGTGCTCTGGTCTTGACTTAACACTATATTTTGTCAAAAGTACACACTGAATTCTGATTCATAACGATGGCATTGGAGCTGCTTGGCCTGCAGTGACCATACCTGTTAGGGTTGATAAAGGACATGCACAGCTCCACTACGAATTAACTGTTTCTGTAATTTTTATCTCTTCTGCAGAAAACCCATGGCGATTCCAGTCGAGCTCGAAGTGCAGCGGTGGATGAGCCTAACCATCAGCAGCCCCACGAGAGGCTCCTTTTACCAGACTTTTTCTCCAGGCCCAACACAACTCAGTCATTTCTGGTAGAGTGACATACTTCCTCTATGGTCTTGATAGTTGAGGAAAGGGGAAAAAAATAGTTTGGCAGACTTAAGGCTTTACATGGTGGCTTAATCAAACTCTAAGAATAAAAGATGAGGTTCTAATAAAAATAATATTTTTAAGTTTTAAGTATATTTTGTTGAAACTCTAACTGGTCTCTGTCACTCATTCTTTTAACTTATACATAAATTGCAAATTCTAAGCAATTTAAAGTTTAGCTATTTCTGAGAATAAGCAAAATGTTAAACCCCAGTGTGTATCAGATTAGCATTAACTTCATTCTCTAACACTGCTCTTAGGGAATTACACAAAAAATGGTATCAGATTATGTATGTGGACTGGTGGATGTGCGAGTTAAGACTTTTGGGGGTTCTTAGTTAATTGGTGTTTGAAATGCTGACAATGCCTTACCACTTAATGTACATTTACTAGCCCTTTTACTTTTAAACAATAGAAAAAAACCTGATTGGGAGACTGGAGATCATGCACCTTGCCCAAAATTGTAAGCCAGGAGCTCAGCCCCACCTCGTTTGCTTTGTGCAAGAGGGCTTGGAGAGCCTAGGAAGTGACTGGGGCTACACTTATGGCCCAGGAACCAGGCACCAGGAACCCACATCCTATACCAGTTTTCAAGACAGTGGTATTTGCAACACACTTATCTCAACTCATAACCCTTAAAACTGTATCAGCCTAAAGCACTGTACGATTCTTCCTCCATTAGAAGAGTGGTGAGAGTAGTAAATGAATGGGACATTGTACTAGTTTCCTAGGGCTGCTATAACAAATTACCACAAACTGGGTGGCTTAAAACAATAGAAATTTATTCTCTCAATTCCAGAGCCTATTAAGTCCAAAATCAAGGTGTCAGCAGAGCCATGTTCCCTCTGCAGGTCCTAGGGAAGAATCTTTTCTTTCCTCTGTCCTAGTTCCTGGGCTGTTCGGCTTACTGCCTGTTTTTGTAAATAAAGTTTTCTTAGAGCAGAGCCACCACGCTCATTCACTGTCTGTGGCTGCTTTCCTACTGTAACAGCAGAACTGAGGAGTTCCACTGACAGTATGTACCACAAAACATAAAACGTTTACTATCTTGCCCTCTACACAAAAAAAAGTTTGCTGATCCCTGATAGAAAACATGGGGCTTCATCAGGAAAGAAAAAAAAAAAATCTCAAATCTCTTAATACCAGTGCTGACAGGAAACTGAGAGGGACGTTTTAATTCTAGAAGTACCAGTGGGATGGTATTGATAGCTTTTTTTAATATCTGCATTTAGGTATTTTAGTTGTATCTTAAAATCTTTAAATCCCTTGAGATAATTTTGAAATGTTTGAGTTCCATATTGAGAGTCACATTTCAAGCATGGAAGTAGTCATGGGTGTTTCAATGTTGCTGAAAAGGTTCTGGTTCTGTTGTTTTAAACAGCAGGCAATGGAAATCAGATAAAAATTCCCTTCACAGCCAATTTTAAGTATTTAGAAATATTAAACCATACGGATTATTTATAAATGCTAAGATTTTCTTAAAGACATATTAATAAAGTTGTAGAACTTGAAATTTTTACAAGTTAACAATGGCTCTGTGGGCTTCTGGCTTGGGATTTTTCTTACTTGGAACGTAAGAGTACACTTAGCCAACTTGTCCCTCAGAATGTCAGATGATGTCGATTACATTGCTGTCCAACTTCAAGGTTTTCCCTCCTACCAAGTAACACATTATCCTCTGGGAGAAGTCACATCGTAAGAAGTGTCTCATCTTCTCTCTTTTTCAGCCGGACACACAGTATCGTCGTTCATGTACTACTGAGCATCCTCATCAGGCCCGACCTGGTAGGGGATCTGCAGGAACAGGTCGGGCCATGGCTTTTATTTTACTACTATGTGGTTAAGACCCTGCTGTTTTCCATGTTTATTTTTCCTTCCTCCAGATTTTATTACATTTTGTTTTCCTACATCTTTGTAAATTACCTCAAATTCATTTTGGAATATGGGATATAATAAAAAAATTACAGAACTCCACTGCTCAAAGCCAGAAAGTTCCAGATCTGTTTTCTCATATAAAAATTAACCTCTTGCCATTCCGGCAAACTACTTTTTTTTTTAATCTAAAAAATTTAAGCCAAATAAGTCATTTTCGTAACATTCAAACACTGCATGGATTTTATTACTTGGCAAACCCCATATTGCTATGGATTAAACTGATCTGGTCAGTTAAGCTGCTAGGCCAAGGTAAGAAAAGAAATTCACAATGTCAAGACACAAGGAGTCTGATTCTATCCCATTAACTTTTTTGTCTTCTAAGTTATATTCTATAGTTTCTATTTTCATGTGAGTGATGAGAGAAAATTTAAGGATGTCTTAATTCTTCCTATAATGGTCTCACCATCAGGGTCATTTTCTCCTTATGTTATAGGTGAAATTTAGAACTATTGGGCAGTTGAAATGTTTCCTGTTAATAATCAGATTAATCAGCAAGTACATTAAAAAGTAATCTGCCTCAAACCTTCTCTGTAATCCAAGTGAATTCTTTTAGTTCAGTTCCTAGTAGCATCATTTGGTAGTCTTTGAATGCTTTCAGTGGATTCGGTTCTTGGATCAGTTCTCAGAGAAGCACTGCTGCCTCTGAGCTAGTTATTACATTTGGCCATGCTGCCGGTCAAGTATAACTAGTATAATATTTAGGTAAGTCCTTTTAAATTAGTGGCTATTTTCTAAAATTAGGTTACTGCTTTCATATCTAAATATAGATTTTGTTTCTTTATTTTTACATTATAAAATACACAAACATGATTTTTATTGCCTTGGTAAATATATACTTTACTAGTCACAGGCTCCAAATTTAAAGTCTAACTGATAACTGGAGCAAAAAAGCCCGTACATGAACTTGAGACAATCAAATCTAGAATGTCTACTAATGTTACTCTATGATGTCATCTTTGTCTGACAGGTCCTCAGTTACATGGATCTACAAAATCTCAAAACAGAGGTGGACCTATCACTAGAACCAGGCAGGGACCATAGGGCAAGTGAGAAGAACCTGCCTCATGCTGCAGGGAACATGTGGGAAGATTTCACAAATCAGTGTTCAGTCATCTCGTGATGCAGAGCTTGTAAGCAGGAGACAACTTGAAACTATCTTCATGAAGAGTTATTTTGGTACAACAGACTGAGAACAGTATCAGCCAAAGATTACATGGGTACTGCTTCTATCTCCAGTTACTGTCTTCTTTCAGCATAAGTTAACCATTTCACTGGACAGTAAAATTTGTACCCAAAGATGTAACAAAAGAGTAATATCCTCCAAATCACTGTTCATATTGTCTGTTAACAATGATCAGTTCAATTATTACAGGATTCTATCAGACTATACATACACAAAAAGTAGGAAATTGTTTGATAACATTATCACTGGCTTCGGAATACTTCTGCTTGCGTTAATTTTTGGACAGGTGTACTCACTTTTACGTGATTTTTAGGAGACAGTGCTGTCAAAAATCTGAGCTACTCATCAAACAGGTGAGTCGTTCCTAAAGTTTTCTCTTTAGATGTCCAATTCCATAGGCAGACAGATATGGCAGGGGTGAGTAACTAAAGACATAAATGTTGAGCACTGGTGTAAAGTAACCTATGTAATAAACCATAATGGATTTTTTTTTCACATAGGACGACTCAACCTCACAACACCTGCTTGACATCAGGTTATGCTTCTTTTCTTCTTAAAGTACTTTAGTGGTCGTATTTATTTCCAAATATTAAACTCACCTTGCCGATTTTCTCCTGCAGATCTAAGAAAGGCAATTTAAAAATTTATAGAATATTTCTATTAGTGAGCCAGCAAGACACAACTTCTTAAAATTTCAGAAACCCTGCAAATTAGTCCAGTATAAACATATCCTAAGAGCAAAGGAAGAGAACTTGGACATTCTTCCAATTTTCACATGGACCTTTCCTGAGTGCACTCATTAACAATGGTTTTAACTATGGCTTACATTTATTTTATTTAAATTTCACTGAATTTTAATTTTGATGATCATACTGGTTTTAGATCTTACTGTTAATCTTCAGAGTTGATCAATTCAATTGGGGTAATTTTATTATTTCGCACTTATCTAATGCTATCACATGAAGACGGATGCTTCAAACAACCTGCATTAAAATTGTATTTTTGATGCAATTAAAGAGTATTTTTTAACCTGTTTATAATCACAAACTGAAAACGTGTCATGGGCTTACCCCAGATAAATCATGATACATAAATCTCAGTAACAGAAGGCTTGTTTTATGTATATGGTATTGAATATATTAGCTTACAAATCAGAGATTTTAAGTTGAACAGTCCCTAAAAAATTTCCATATATTCTAATGAGTTCATACCAATTCAACTAAATATAAGTGAAAATCTCTGTACCATTCTCACAAATCAATACCAGGAGTACATAATAACAAGCCACTGGATCAAGACGGCTTGCCTTTCAAGGTTAAAGTTAAGAGTCAGAAGGAGCCTCTAACAAGTCATTTAGCCCAGCTCCCTTACTCTTTTATAGAGGAAAGAAGTTCAGACAAGCTCAGTGACTTAAGGACATTCAGCAGTTACAGGCAGGACTACAACATCTCTTGAGGCAACTTAAACCAGGCTATCTGCTACAATGCTGACTACGACTACTTTTCTTCTCTCTTCTTTATCCTAAGCACCATTCATATCGTTTCTAGATCATCTTTTAAATGATCACACTGGGATCATTTAAAAAGCTCCTGGAACTTAACAGTCATTTTTTTACTTGTTTATTTAATCATGTAAGATGCTTGAAGTTATCTGAACACCTGTTTCTCCTATAAACCTCAAGCAAAGAGTGCAAAACTTAGTTGTAAAACAAAAAGGAGAGGGTCTATGCAAGAACATTAAGAAAGCAGGGGTTTCCCTGGTGGCGCAGTGGTTGAGAGTCCGCCTGCCGATGCAGGGGACATGGGTTCATGCCCCGGTCCGGGAAGATACCACATGCCGCGGAGCAGCTAGGCCCGTGAGCCATGGCCACTGAGCCTGCGCGTCCGGAGCCTGTGCTCTGCAACGGGAAAGGCCACAACAGTGAGAGGCCCGCATACCACAAAAAAAAAAAAAAAAAAAAAAAAAGACTGAAAGTAAATTGGCAAGTATTTGGAAGACAGATGTCCAGCAAGTGTGTTGAAGGCTAGGTAAAGTACCTGTTCTAATAAACACACACCTTTAAATACCCTGCAGCTCACTCCTGTGTGACAAAATGACAACTGCTAAATGTGGTAGGGATAGATCTGCATTATAGGTACAGTTCCTTGTACAGAAGACCCATAGAAGAGTGCTGTCAGGAAGCATATACCCTTCCGCTCCCTCAATGATCACCACCAAATTCCTTCATAGGAGGACCTCACAGAATGTCATGGTGTTTCCAGGATATACTAACATCAGGTTGAGAGATTCTGTTTGGTTTATGTAGTTGAGCTGAATCATTTAGGCTTGAAAGATAACTTTTCTCAAGGGTTAACTTTTGTCTTCAAATCTTGACGGCACCTTGCCTACGATGGCATCAATTAACACCTAAGGAGTTTTGAAGAGAAAATTCCATTATTTCTTTTCTTTCTTGAGAGTTGTTTTTTTCCCCCCTCGTTTGGAAGGTTTGCAGTACTTTGCTTCCATCTGAGCCAGAAAATTGTCCATTTCCTTTTGCCGATCCTTTTGTCTGCTCTGTTTGAGAAGTTAAAACACAAGCTTTCAAAACACAAGACTGTCCACAGAGATAAAAGTACTTAGCAGCTTCCAGGGGCTGGTGGAAAGGGAGAATGGGGAGTGACTGCTAATGGATAAGGGGTTTCTGTTTAGGGTGATGAAAATGTTCTGGAATTACTGCTGATGATTGTAAAACCTAATAAATATACTAAAAACCATTGAACTGTACAATTTAAAAGGATGACTGTATGGTACCTGAATGTCTTAAAAGAAGAAAACAAAATGCCCACAATACTGTACATACACTCCAAAGAAAATATTAGCAGTAAGAATCAGAACATGAAAGAAGTGGTGGCAACCTTCACAGACAACCTGCCAGGTTTACCTGAATGAGTGCTTTCAAGTTATCCACTCCTTCATCAAGCCCCAACTCCTTCCTGCTCATTTCTGCTTCTTTAGCCTCTTCCTGAGCCTAAAACAGAAACTCATGTGAGATGCTATGGCAATCTAGCAAATACTAAAAATACACCCTCTTTCCCCAAAGCAAATTTAAGACTCCTTCAATTTGAAGATTATATAAATTAAAAGGATAAAATTGCATAAATATGACACTCACTAAAAGGCAGCATTGCTGACATCAAGCAGTAGATCCTCTGATTCCAATAAGCATTTCTGACTGCTCCCCATTTGTATTTGCTAGGGGTAAGCAGGTAATTTGGTTTCATAAACCACATGGTGACAGGAAGGAAACCAAAATGCCAGAAGAGCTAAGAAAGGTCACTTAGCCAAGGATGCCCTCAAAATTCTGCCAGGATATAGGCACCTCAGATTCCTCCTCTGGAAACCCAATTTACTACATGTGACTTGGGGCAGCCTTGAGAGCAACCCTGGTTTAAAATTTCCCCTGAGTAGTTAGGATAAACTCTAACATTCAGTTTTAACCTTTCTTTACCGGATTTCAAAGCCACCTCCTCTTGCCAAATGTTACTAGGGCACTGATTCCAAAATACCACAAGAATACCTTGGGAAAGGTTAATAAGTTCATTCTTTCCTTCAGGGCAACAAGTAAGACTATAAGAGGCCCCAACCCCCAGTGAATTTTCTAAGTAGCAATGAATACTATTAATACTGAGAGTTATGATACATTAGGACCCTGTTATTCCAATAAAGAGACACAGTTTCCATTGTCTACTTTCAGTCCCTGTATTCAATTTATTTCTTTTAATACTGTATTCCCCTCTCCAAGTTTGTGGGAGTCTCACTCAAAAGTATTCCAGCCTCCCGCCCCGCTCCCCCAAACTCTAGGGAAGTTTCTCAAGCTAATAGCCTATTACTGAATACAGCTGTGCTCAGTTTCACCTAAAAAATGATTACCAACTTAAGATAAACTGTCAGCTTGAATCTAGACAGATGTAGCCTATGAGCCAAAATGATGATCTTGACACATTCCACTTCTCTCAACTCAGCACAGGTGTCAGGTTTCTCCTGTCTCTTTACCTAAAAGCTGCAGACCTACCTCCACCCCCATTTCAGCCATACAAAGTAAAGTACCCACCAAAGAGCTACAGTCTTACACTGTTTGCTCTCCGTGGAGCTCCCATTATGAAAGCCAGGTTGAGGCAATGTGCCTTTTAATACCAAAAGACCAGAGGCACAGATGTTTGTTACCTTGGATCCACTCCCTCCCTGAACCCCAGATATCCTTAAGCTCCTTTCCCCTGCCATCATCCTTACCCTCACCAACTCCACAGTTTAATATGGGTATAAAGGACACACAAGCCACAGTCCTTGATACTCCACAAAAGTGTACCTCAGAGTGTGTTTGGAAAGACACTGTTATCAAAATAAACTAAATTGTTTGTTTAAAAAAATGTATATTCTGGGTCCAACTCAAGAATCAATCTGGCAAGAACAAAGGAATCTGAATTAACAAGACACAGTTTTAAAGGGACAGCCTCTGTCACCCTCCCCGCCACGCCTTAACCAAGTGAGAATCACTGTCTAGCCTGTGTATCTGGACTCCATTATTTTATCTCCTCAGGAATGCCTCAGCAAGGTTACAAGAATTGGCCCATATGAAGAATATTTCAGTGGTACTTTAAAATGATATTATCTAAGTAATCCATGCAGTAAAATCCTCTTGAGCACAACACAGTAGAAAAAAAGGTTCTCTTAATGAGCTGATCTGCTCATTTTATTAGATGAAAACTACAAATCAAGTTAAACCTAGTCTTTATTTCAGCAGTCTTGTATGTATTTTCATTATTGTAAATATCCTCAAATTCTTTTTGGAAGCAGTCAAGATATAAACAGCATTCAAAATCTTACCCTCCTTTTCCTTGCATTCATCTTTTGCTTTGCTTCTTTGACAAAGGCATTATAGGGCGGGACCTCTCTGGCATCAATGGCTTGTTGAATAATGTTCCTTATCCTGGGTTCCTCTGTGTACTGTACACACAGCACAGACTCCATGATCTGATCCATGTCACCCTTGAAGTCCAGATAGGCCTGTTTAATATCAGCCAGCTCTTCTTCTGAACCTTTGTATGTCTTCTCAAAAGCCTGAATGTCTTCTAGAGATATCTGAACAAATGAGAGGCATATGCTTTAACTTTGAGAATTTTATTTTAAATAAAAGAAATACTAGTAAAAAGTATATTTAGGTGTTGAAATGCTTCTCCTCAACTCAGTTACTTGAGTTGAAATTGTTGCAAGGAACCAAAGTTTCTATGCCAAAGATTTTCCAGAGTTCTCCCTAATCCAACCTTTACAACTGCTAAGCTACAGACCAGGAAAATTTAAGTGAAGTTTCCAAGCTAGGAAAAGTTTCAGGACTTACATCGGAATATGTAAAATAAAGCACATCTTGTAAAAAATCAAATGCCCCCATTTCACTACAAGCACTTTACATCAACGGAAAATTAAAGACCCATTTCAGTAAGAGTGTGTGTGTGTGTGTGTGTGTGTGTGTGTATGTAGGTGCATGTGTTATGGATACACACACACGGTTCAAACTAACAGTGAGATATGTCTTCCCTTCTTCAAAGATCGATAAGTAGATAGGTATCGCCTGAGGAACGCCGGTGTGTATGTGTGTGTTTATTGATATTTCGAGGCCAAATAAAATTCCTCATTCTTACACAACACAAAATGCAAGGCCTTAGAGGCATTCAATAAACGTTTGTTGAATGAATGATGAAAACAGTCACAAGGAAATCTCCAGAGTTCTTTACCTTTTTAAACAGTAATCTCCAATAGGCCTCCCAGTCCCGATCTTGGCTGAGCACATCAGAATCCTCGTCCACTGTTCCCTGCTCATCGTACACTGCTCTCTGATCTTTGTCACTCAGAACGGAATAGACCTTCCCAAGGATCTGCGGGAAAGAGCATCCAAAAATCAACCCTGCGCCTCTCACTGAAACCGCGCCGCGAGAAATAAAGATTAGAAAACGCCAGGCCGGGTTCGGCTCACTCCACCTGGGCGGGGTCGGGCGGCCAGAAGACGGAGAAAAGCCCGGGCAACCGGCGGACCGGGGTCTAGCGCACCTGGAAGCGGCGGGTGGCGTCCTCCTTGTCGCCCTCGCCCACCCGGTCCGGGTGCACCTGGAGGGACACCTTGTGATAGCCGCGTCGGACATCGCCGTCTGAGGCCTCGCGCCGCACGCCCAACACTTGGTAAAGGTCGGCGGTGCCGAACACTTCCTCGCACAGCTCCAGAAGCCCCATGGCCGGCAGCGGTGCGCAGCCGGCGGCGACCTCAGCGAAATAAGCCTGACTCCAGTGACGCTGAGCAGACGTGGGCGACACCCTTTTCCCGCGCAAAAAGCCCAGGGCGCCGGCGCCACAAGAGGCGCCGAAATGGGCGGGGCCACGACACCACACTTTACGGCGGTTGCAAAGGGGGGTGTGGCCAAGCTTGCGTTGGCCAGAATTGAGGCGGAGAGTGGAGCCGGCGTCCCCGGTTTCCTCTAGCGCCGGGACCTCCTTCCACCACGCCCTCTCCTCCGCGGCCCTCCTCCCGATGCTCTGGAAATCTCGCATCTACCTTTTCCCCAACGTCCTAGCTCAGTTTATGCAACAATATAAGGAACGTTTATATTAGGCTGAACCTATGCACTGTTTTCTTTTTGCTTTTACAGGGTATCATCGGCATTTGGCAATTTCACATGGTTTAAATTTAACCTGAAGATTAAACAGATTTGTTCTTTTCCAAAGATGATCTGACAAGAGTACATACAGCTCTGAGGCCCAAATAATTTTGCAACCTACAGGTTGGGACCGCTGGGTAGGGACTTTCCCTTGAGCCCTGCAATTTAAAAACCCTACATTAAACAAAAAGACAAAATACTGGTCTTTTAAAAATTCTTTGATAGAACTTCTAGATTTGACATTTATTACAGAATCATTTCCATTCACCTTCCAGCTCCTAAATCACCTTCCACTTTGCTGGAGATAACATGGTCCAAATGCTCATCTTATTAAAACCTAAACTTTGGAAGCAAAAGCCTTCTCAAGTGCAGTCCTGGGTTTGAGCATGCTGGACTTGAGTGGGTAGCAAGACAGGCTGATGCAATCATTCAAGACTTGGTGAAAAATCTGGGCCTGGAAATCCAAAGCAAGGCTAGGGCTAGAGAAAACTTTGGAAATCAGGGAGAGGATGAGCTCACATAGGAAGTTTGCGTATATAGATCTTAGACAAAAGATAGACCAGGGCACAAAGTGAATACGTGAGCTGGAAGAAACTCAGTGGCTCAAAATACCCATTTCACATCAGTTCCCCTCACTGGACAATACTTTCCAGAATTACATTCTCCTCTGCTCTACCAATTAAAGCTTCTCCAAAGACCTCAAACTCTCCAGGGTAGATTATTATCTTTTAAACTTTGAAATGGTTTTCAAAACATTTCTCTTTCCTAGTTCCAAGATCAAACCCAGGTAAAGTCAGTTGCTCTCTGCCTGCTGTGCCTTTAAAGTCGCCCCAAAGTAAGTGGAAGCCAACCAGTGACAACCCTGGGAGAGCCTTGATGACCTCAGATTTTGAGATGGCTGGTAACTGTTCTCAGAATATAAAACCCAGAGAATAAAATAGTTTGGTACATTGATAGCGCTATAGAATCTCCTCTATAAATCTCCTATGTTTTAGTTTTATGTCAGATTATGAAATCTGTATTATCCAATGTGCACTGAAACCATCTAATCCTGCTGCACTTCTGGTGGAACAGAGTATGTGCTATTTGGGTTTTGGGGGACACAACCAGTCATCTGTATTACAAAATCATGATACCTAAACCTGATTCTGTCACTGACTTTTTAAATGGATTTTTGTAAAGCCCCTCATCTTAGCTCATTTCCCCGGCTACAGACAATACGACATGTTGGAAAGGGCTCTCCAGGTAGGAACATTGGGGTCTGACTCTTAGCTCTGCCCAATATTAAAACTATGTGGCCTTGGGCAAGTTTCTACTGCTGAACTTCAGCTTCCACTCCTATAAACGAGATAATCCTACTTAATTTCATGATATCTTATAATTCTCACAAATAACCTTGCACGGAAAAGGCCTAAAATGTATGTGGGTACTTTACAATATTATCTTTCTTCCACTTATTCCTAAAAAGCAGGTTGTTAGAGCCTAAAAGCTCATAACAAACCTACCTTTGTAAATCTGAAATTTTGCATTTACAAGACAATGTAAATCTGCAATTACAAAAACAGTAAGTGAAGTAACTGTGTTCCTGAGCTGGTGGGATGACCATAAATGACTAAAGTAGGAATTAGTTGGATAGGACACAGACATGCTGGTTGGGGACTTTGAAACACAGGGAAGTCCTGGAAGGTAGCAGGCTGTAAAGTTGTCCAAGAGACCCAGAGTCCAATCCACCCCACAGCCACTGTCTTTCCCCAGATGAAGGCTGAAAAAGCTAATTAGTACCTATACCCAGCTTTATGTCAGTCAAGAACAAACCTCTCCCTGGGCCCTGTTCAGGTCAGGCCAGAATACCATGGATGACTTAAAAAAATTCCATTTATTGACCTCTAAATATAATAAAACTAAGAGATCTGCACAAATATTTTAAGAGGACTTCGACCTTGTTCCCAGTGCTATGATCACTGAAGTCAGTTTGCTTTTGTTTCTGTAGCCTCTGTATCTGTTTTCTGAGCCGCTAAGAGGACTTCTCGTGCCCGTTTCCGTCGCAGCCTCTCAGCATTTGTGATCACCATCGGATGCAGAGGGAAAAAGCCAGAAAGACCTAAAAGTAACAGTATTTTCATTCATTATAACAATACAAGCTAATGTTTCCCTGGGAACTCAGCATCACTGAACTGAGGTCTAACAGAGACCTGATCTAGAACATAGATTCAAATCAAGTTCCTCACTCAACAAAATGTTTTATCTCTTCCCCCAACTCACTTCCTTCCGTTTACTGCAAGGTCACAGTGGATGTTGTCTACTTCCTAACACTATTTTCCTTACTTGGAAACAAAAAAGAACTGACAGATAGCCATTCAAGACACACCGTTCCCATTTTTTAGCATAATATCTCAGTCATCCAGAAAGTCTCATAAAGGAGTCTACAAAAGGAATCTCCAGATTCAAAATGGCAATCAGATCAATTTCAGTTCTCACTCCAGTCCTGATTAGCCTGGAGATAATGAAAATCGTTCTTAATTCCCATCATCTTGGAGCTGATTTCAATTTAAAATCCCCTCAGAGAGGTAAGGCTAGAGCTGAGTTACCGAGAAGCTTTTCCACAGGCTTAGAGAGGTGGGCTCCACAGCCAATCCAATGCCGGATCCGGTCCAGGTTGAGAGCAACGATTTTCTCTCCATGACTGTTGGGCAGTGGATCATAGGAGCCCAGCTGCTCCACGAAACGGCCATCCCTGGGGCACTTGTTGTGAGCAGCCACGATGCGGTAGAAAGGCCGGTTGGTACAGCCACCCAGGGTAAGGCGGATAGTTAAGTGGCCTCCATGGTAGGCCTTGCAGAGCAGAGTACCTGTAGACAAATAAGTGGTTAAGACACAAGAATCGAGGGCACAAAACCGACAAAATGAGATAGATGAAATGAGTCCCCTTCCTCCACTGAAAGGTCCTTACTTCCAACCAATTCTTGTCAATCTGACTTAGATACCGTTTCTTTGTGAAACTCCTCTTATGCACTCCAGCCATCCCCCAACGCACTCAACACTGGCTCTGGACCATGTCGGAGTCCAGCTGCCTCATTTATAAAACTGATGCCGTTTATCTCATAGGGTTTCCGCGAAAACTTAAAAACAAAACAAGAAAACCACTGAGGAGAGGGTCAAAAGTGTGCAGTTTCAGGTACTGGTTGCCTCTAGCTCGTCTACGAGAGCGCCGCTCCACCCAGTCCCGCACGCCCCCTACCCCCGGCGACCGCCTTTAAGGTCTCCCGGGGCCCCCATCACTCACTGAGCTGGACCATAGCGCAGCCGGCAGGCGCCGGGGCCTGTGCACCAGCTGCGACGCCTCGGAGCTTCTCGCCTCCCGCGCGGATCCGCTCTACCGCCTCGGTGGCGCGGAGGACAGCCGGGAAAGGTCAGCGTTGAGGAATAGCCGGCCTCCAAGCTCCGCGACCCCAGGCCGGGCGCCTCGGTGCCGGAAGCGAACGGCCCACTCGCCCCGCCTCTTCCGCTTTTCGCCCCTACACTTCCCGTAACGCAACACAGTGGAACCTAACGTACCTCAACTGCCGCAAAGGAGGGGAGCTACAGTTTGGGGCCGGATAAGTGCGAGAAGAGCCCTGTGGGGTCTCCCGGCCCTCACTGGCCTTTGGGTTCCTGCCAGAGGGAGGAGTAGTGGACAGTCCTGGGAGCGGCTAAGAAGTGCTAAAGTGCTCCACAAATCCATCCTTCCAGCAAACTTTCCGAGCACCAGTTAGGGCCAAGGCGAGCTGCCGAGAACGCAAAGATGCGCTGTCCCTGCTCCCAGGAAGATTGACAGTCTGGTAGGGGAGATGGTGAGGTTACACCAGAGTAACTAGGGGTGGTCAGTACACAGTCCTGGAGTGAGCGGAAGAGAAGGTGAACCTGATAATTCCTTTGTGCCTCAGGAAGACTTCATAAAGGAGGTAGTGTTAGGACTGAGAGTAGAAGGACTATAAATGAATGTAGAGTTGATTTTACCGTTCTGTGTTTACTAATATGCCTCTCACCTTCCCTCCTGCTCTACCTCCCTCCTATTCTCTCAACCGCCTCCTTTAAAAAATGAAGGAGGGGAGCCTTTATTTCTGGTTTTGCTGTAAACTGATCCGGAGGACAGGGGTGAGGTATGGTTCCTTTGTCATCTCTAGCCCTAGAATAAATGGCCTCCGTTGTGAGGAGTTTTGCATCTGTTATAGGGTAATGGACTCTTCATGGAGCCCTTGCGATTTAGATCCATGAAGATACCTTCAGCAAAGACCAGTCTATTAAGCTTCTCTGTTCACTGTTGGATCCAAAGGATCTGGCCAACTCATATGCTCTTTGCTCTAATGCAGTGACCCAGCACAGCATTCTTCCTTTCCGCCCACCTTAGAAATGATGCCTTAATTCCCAAGTTCCAGTAAGTGAACCTGGCCAACGACCTTAGCAGTTGACCTCTTTCAGGAGTGATCCTGATAAGCTTTCACCGGAAACCCTAATAATGAAGCTACTATACCTTACTTATACACACACACACACACACACAGAGTTATATTCTTATATATACCTCAGTATACCTTAACTGATGAATTCTGAATCTCTTATTTAGATTTTTTTATTGCCATCCAGTTTACTGTCAACCACTAAAACATCCAGTAACATAGACATCCAGTAAGATAGCCAATGGAAATAAGTGAATGGGTTTCAGTTTGTGCTGAAGATCCTTTTTTCTTTATCCCAAGCCCTCATATGGTGAAACATCCAGGGTATAATTTCTCTGGGAAGGAAAGGAGCTCAGTGTCCCATACAGAAAATTCTTCAGGTGGAAGGATGTCAGAAAGATGGATTTCCAAAGCCAACTGTCTCCTGTACCATGTGGATCTCTGCAAGCAGACTCTCATCTTTCAATTTCAGCTGCATGAGAGGAGGAAGGGAAGGACACATGTCATACCTGATATACCTATGTGGAGACCCCTCTTTTGCAGAACCACAGCTAAAGAACATAGTTCCTCAGGATGGAATTGACTCTTCCTATATTCTCTATTTCACAATAACTCCATTAAAAAGACCTCAAAACATCGTGCTGGTTACATGGATGTGTTCACTTTATGAAAATTCATCACGTGGTATGAACACTCACAATTTGTGTATGTTTTTGTAAAATAACTTAAAGTTTATTTTTAAAACTGTTTACCTTATCACCCAATATATCTTAACTAATGAATAATGTTCCTATTTGGCAAGTGAGAGAAAGGTATGAAAGACACAGGAATCAAAGACATTAGACTTTAATTTTAAAATCTAGATGTGTAGTAGACACATCTAGTTGCCTACTGAAAACCCACTCTCCCTTCTTTTACTAACAAAATCATTTCTTTACAGGGCAGCAATGTAACCAACTAAAAAGCCACATTTCTTGCTTCCCTTGCAGCTAGGGGTAATTTCAGTTGTTGCCAATGAAATGTAAGGTAAAGTCATATCTCTTTAAAGGGAGGTGAAATAGCTAGCATGGTCCCTTTGTCCTTTCCCTGCCTTGTTCTTTATTGTGCCTGAAACATGGATATGATAGCTGTACCTACAATGGCTGTCTTGCAATTATGAGGGATGGAAACTGCATGCTATGATTGGTGAAGCAGAAAGAAAGAGGTTGGGTCTCTGATGACACTGTGGTACCAATTCTGGACTTTTCATTAGATGAGAAAAATAAAACTCCTAATTTGTTTAAGCCACTGTCTTCCAAGTCAAATTACTTGCAATCATAACTGATAGACTAGACCAGGGGTTGGCAAGCAATTGCTCATGAGCCAAATCCAGCCTGCTGCCTATTTTGTAAGTAAAATTTTATTTGAAATGCAGCCATGCTCATTAGTTGGTGTATTGTCTATAGCTGTTTTTGCACTACAAGGGCAGAGTAGTAGTTACAATAGAAACCATGTAGCCCACAAAGCCTAAAATATTTCCTGTTTTGCCCTTTACAGAAAAAGTTTGCTGACCCCTGGACTAGAGCAACACCTTCATTTTATATGTGAGGAAAATGAGGCCCAGGGAGGTTAACAAAAGATCCCGCATGGTAATATGCGGGTTTTTATTCCAAACCCAGCAGCCCCATGATAATGGCCAAAGATGGTAAGAAAATCCTCTAGAAAAATATTCATATCATGAAATGCTGTAAAGTCAAGTCCTGAATTAAGCCAGCACCTTCCCTCCAGTTTACCAACCTCAGTACAGTATGAACAGCAGAGGTATCTGCATCATACCTTCATCGTGTACTTGTAGGCCTGCTCAGCTTCCAGTTGCCGTCCAGCCTGAAAAAAAGAGCACCGCCTGGTGATGAGGACATATCATAAATATTATGAAGGGAAAGTACATAAGCAGTGGATTTATACCTTCTTAGTTAAGAACCTCTGAATTCAAAGGGGGAAGCAGGAAAATGAAAGATGGTAGGGAAAAGCAGATGCTCATATATATATAATATATATACCCCTCCTTCATTTCAAAAAGCTTAAAGACAACTTGGCCTCTCTTTTTTTTTTTCCTGAAAGCACCATGAGTCATTTGTTACTCTGAGGATTGAAGCTATTCTGTTAATAACAGCTAACACTTACATAGTGCTTGCTTTGTAGTTTACATTTTTTAAGTGCTTTACTTTCATACATAACACTATTATTTATATTTATATTGTATCAATATACTATTGATATTTACATGCCACTAGTATCTATAGTTCCCAGTTTACAGATAGAGAAACCTGGGCACAGAGAGGATAAATAACTTGCCAGGGTTATGAAGCTAATAAGTGGAAGAGCCAGGTTTTAGAACAATGCAGCTTGGCTCCAGAGTCCAGGTTTTTAACTACTACAATTCATCCTGTCTGTATGCATTAGAAAAAGCAGATACTGCAATTACTTCCATGAAGATCTGGATATGAGGTGAGAACACTACTTCTCCTAGTTATTTCTTGTATGAAGTAATCATGTAGGACTTAAATGAGAATAATATGATTTCACTAGTATATTTCATAAGCTTGTGCATAACAAATTAGCTGCAGTATTAAGAGTCACTTCAGAAATTTTAAATACATAAATATGAGAACCACAGACTGTTCAGGTTAGAAGGGAATTTAGAGAATATCAAGTCCAATTCTCTGATTAGTGCTAGTCC
Organism: Orcinus orca; assembly: GCF_937001465.1. Lineage (NCBI taxonomy): Eukaryota > Metazoa > Chordata > Mammalia > Artiodactyla > Delphinidae > Orcinus > Orcinus orca. The sequence continues at coordinate 31,269,396 of NC_064572.1, forward strand.
ATGGTAAATTTTTACTAGTTCACAGAAGACTTCATTACCGTAAAGACTTTCCTAAAATATTTAAACTTTCAAGTGTTCCTACCTGAAGTTCACTGAATTCCAGGGGCATTTTCCAGTACATCTTCCTTTCCTATCATTATTACTTTTGTTTCACTTCTGTCATAGGGAGGCAGAGACCCAAAGGATGGAAGGATCCAGAACAGGCAAAATTTTGAAAAAGAATTTTTTTGTTTTGTTATTATGTAAAATGCTGCAGTAAACATCCTTGTTCATGTTTTCTGCTATTTTCCTTAGTAATGTATCTATATATAAAATTGCTAAGTTGTAGATATGAATGTGACTAAATAACGCCATATTGCACTTCAAAGTAGTTGTACCACTTAACATCCACTAGCAATTAGGACAATCCTTATCAATGTTGGTAATATCAAACTAATTTTTCCCAATCTTATGGGTGTGAACTTCTGTCACATAATTATAAATTGCATTTTCATGGTTACTAGTGAAGCAGAACTTCTTTTCATATATTTATTGACTTTTACAATTTCCACTTCAGCAAATTATATATTCCTATCCTGTGACCATTTTTCAATCAGATTGTGTGTAGGGTTTTTTTCTTATTGTAGGAAATATTTATATATTCTGGATATTAATCCTTTATTAGTTATAAATGCTGCAAGTATTTATAATAAAGTCCTTAAGCTTTATTTTAGTGCCTTTTGTTGTACATGAATTTCCAATTTAAAAGCTGCTAATTTATTGATATTTTTATCTTTGTCTTGTGCTTTTATAGTCATAAGGAAACCATGCACACCCAAGGGCAAAGAGGTATCCTCCATATTTTCTTCTAAAGAGTCTAAAGTTTTAGGATTCAGACCTTTAAACCAGCTGGAATAGTGTGTGTGGGGGGTGGGGTGGGGGGGTGAAGTAATGACTTTTTTTTTCATATGGATAGCCAATGACTCCACCACTATTTATTGAACAGTCACTCCATTTATTCCTCATTTTGGTGGGATGTTTAATTTTTTTTTTTTTTTTTTTTTGCGGTATGCGGGCCTCTCCCGTTGCAGAGCACAGGCTCCAGACACGCAGGCTCAGCGGCCATGGCTCATGGGCCCAGCCGCTCCGCGGCATGTGGGATCTTCCCGGACCGGGGCACGAACCTGTGTCCCCTGCATCGGCAGGCGGACTCTCAACCACTGCGCCACCAGGGACACCCTGTTTAATCTTTTAAAAATAGATTTATTGAGGTATGATATATGTACCATAAAATTCACTAATTTTAAGGTTCAACTGTGCAACCATCACCACAATCCAGTTTTAGAAGGTTTCTATTACTCCCCAAAAGTTTCTTCGTGCCTGTTTTCAGTCAATCCCCATTCCAACCCTTGGCCCTAGAATCACTGATCTATTTTCATCTCTATAATTTTCCTAATTTCATATAAATGGTATCATATAATATACAGTCTTTTGTGCCTTCTCTTAATTAGCATAATATTTTTGAGGTTCATCCATATTGTTGCATGAATCAGAATTTCATTTTTATTGCTTAATAGTATTCCATTGTATAAATATACCATATTTTGTTTATCCATTCACTGATGTGTCATTTGGAATGTTTCCAGTCTTTACCGATTATTAAATGCTGTAATGAAATAGAGAAATCTTTGTGTAGACATATGTTTTCACTTTTCTTGACTAGATACCAAGAAGTGGAATTGCTGGGATATATGGTAAGTATGTATTTAACTTTTTAAGAATCTGCGAAACTGTTTTCCAAAGTGGTGTACTAATATGCAATCCCGCCAGCAATGTATAAGGATTCCGGTTTCTCCACATCCCTGTCAATAATTGCCAGTCTTGGGCTTCCCTGGTGGCACAGTGGTTGGGAGTCTGCCTGCCGGTGCGGGGGACACGGGTTCGAGCCCTGGTCCGGGAGGATCCCATATGCCGCGGAGCGACTGGGCCCATGCACCACAACTACTGAGCCCACGGGCCACAATTACTGAGGCCTGTGCGCCTGGAGCCCGTGCTCCGCAGCAGGGGAGGCCACCGCAGTGGGGGGCCCACGCACCGCAGCGAAGAGTGGCCCCTGCTCACTGCAACTAGAGAAAGCTCACGCGCAGCAACAAGGACCCAATGAAGCCAAAAGTAAATAAAATTAAATTTAAAAAATTAAAAAAAAAAATTGCCAGTCTTTTCGATTTAAGCCATTCTAATGGGTGTGTAGCGTAGTATTAATTTATGTTATCTTAATGAATTATCTTTTAAATTTTGACATAATTTCAGATTAAAGTTACAAGAATAGTTCTCTCCTCTCTGTATATACACACATGCACACATATATACATGTGTACATGATACATAAGTATATATTTTAACTTTTCCTGAACCATTTGAGAGTAAATTGCAAACATGATGCAATTTTAGACTTTAGTATGTGTTTCCTAAAACCAAGGACATTCTCTTACATAAGCACAGTGCAATTATCAAAATCATGAGATTAGTACAAATATAATACTATTATCTAATCTGTAGACTTCATTCAGATTTTTCCAAATGCCCCAGTAATATCTTTTATAGCAAAAGAAAATCCATGCCTTTTACTCAGTATTCATGTCTTCAGTTTCTTTTAATTGGGAGTAGTTCTTGATTCTTTTTGTTTCATGATATTGGAATTTCTCAACATTATAGGGCAGTAATTTTATAAAATATTCCTCAATTAGTGTTTGATGTATCTTTATGATTATATCAGGTTATGAACTTTTAGCAGGAATACCTCAAAAACACTGTTGTGTTGCCCTCAGTGCGTTCTATATTAGGAGGCACATGCTGTTTATCCCAATAATGGTGATGGTAACCTTGATTATTTGTTTAGATTGTTATCTGCCAGGTTTTTCTACTATGGCATTACTGTGTTCCCCCTTGTAATTAATAAATATCTTGTTGTGAAATACTTGAGACTATGTAAATATCTTCTTCCTCCTTAAGCATTCATCAGTAGTTTCAGCATACCTTGTTACCATATGACCCAGCAATCCGACTTCTGGGCATATATCTGGAGAAAACTCTAATTTGAAAAGATACATGCACCCCAATGTTCATAGCAGTACTATTTATAGTAGCCAAGACACAGAAGCAACCTAAATGTCTGTCAACAGATGAATGGATAAAGAAGATGTGATATCTATCTATCTATCTATCTCCAATGGAATATTACTCAGCCATAAAAAAATGAAATGATGCCATTTGCAGCAACATGGATGAACCCCAAGGTTATCATACTAAGTGAAGTAAATCAGACAGAGAAAGACAAATATCATATGATATCACTTATATGTGGAATCTAAAAAATTGTAGAAATGAACTTATTTACAAAACAGACTCACCGACATAGAAAACAAACTTATGATTACCAAAAGGAAAGGTGTGGGTGAGGGATTAGCAGATACACACTACTATATATAAAATAGATAAACAACAATGTCCTCCTGTATAACACAGGGAACTATATTCAATATTTTGTAATAAACTACAATGGAAAAGATTATGAAAAAGAATCACTTTGCTGTACACCAGAAAACAACGCAACACTGTAAATCAACTATACATCAATTAAAAAAAAAAAAAGAAGTGGCAAGAGTGAGAATCCTTGCCTTATTCCTGAATTTAGCAGGAAGACTTTTAGCTTTTCACCAATGAGTATGATGTTGGCTGTGGGTTTGTCATAAATGGCCTTTATTATGTTGAGATATAGTCCCTCTATACCCACTTTGATGAGAGTTTTTATCATGAATGGATGTTTACTTTTGTCAAATGATTTTTCTGCAACTATTGAGATTATCTTGGGAGTTTTAACCTTCCTTTTGTTAATTTGGTATATTACATTGATTGATTTGCAAAAGTTGAACCATCCTTGTGACCTTGGAATAAATCCAACTTGATGGTGGTGTATGATCCTTTTTATACATTGGTGGATTTGGTTTGCTAATATTTTGTTGATGACATTTCCACCTATATTCATCAAAGATACTGGCCTGTAATTTCTTTTTTTGCAATGTCTTTGTCTAGTTTTGATCTCAGGGTAAATGGTGGCCTCACAGAATGAATTTGGGAGTGTTCTGATCTCTTAAATTTTTTGGAATAGTTTGAGAAGGATAGGTATTAGTTCTTCTTTATTTATTTTGTAGAATTCCCTTGTGAAGCTGTCTGGTCCTGGACTTTTATTTGCTGGGAGTTTTTTTTTTAATTTTTGAATTTTATTTTATTTTTTATACAGCAGGTTCTTATTAGTTATCTATTTTATACATATTAGTGTATATATGTCAATCCCAATCTCCCAATTCATTGCTGGGAGATTTTTAAATTACAAATTCAATTTCAATTCTAGTTATCAGTCTGTTCAGATTGTCTATTCCATCTGGACTCAGTGTTGGCAGGTTGTATGTTTCTAGAAATTTGCCCATTTCTTCTAGTTTGTCCAGTTTGTTGGCATATAACTGTCCATACTATCCTCTTATGATTTTTTGTATCTCTGTGGTATCAGTTGTTATTTCTCCTTTTTCATTCTTATTTTGTTTATTTGGGTCCTCTCTCTTTTCTTCTTGGTAAGCCTGGCTAAAGGTTTATCAATTTTGTTTATCTTTTCAAAAAACCAACTCTAGGTTTCATTGATTTTTTTCTATTATTTTTTATCTCTATTTTATTTATTTCATCTCTGATCTTTTTTTTTTGCATTTGGTGTTGCTTTTATTTTATGAAAAAGCTCATTTCAAATCTACATTAAAACTAAGCTGAATACAAAGTCTTAGTGAAGGGGGTCTGGTGGTTCTTTTTACAAAAACATGGCCGCTGTCCTTTGGCCTTAAAACTTCAGGAAGGGCACTTCAAATGGCTTCATCTTTGCACGTTTCAATGCCAGAGCATAGGAATAGACCTAGCGTCTACTGTCAGATGTTCATCAGCTACCAGAGCATCAAGTCTCTTCAGCAGGTCATTCTTTGGTAAGGAAATTACTTCCACAAATTCTCCAACTCCTGGCTTTGGCTCAGGCCTAAGGTTTTCAGCATCATCTCCATTGATAGTTACGGTCATGATGTGTGTGGTACAATTTGACAAACCTGGATCCATACATACAGCTGGAGAACATTCAGCAACATCTCCTTTATAGCCAGTTTCTTCCTCTAGCTCCCAAAGAGCAGCTGCTTCTAGGCTTTCGCTGTCATCAATGAGACCACAGGGAATTCTAAGCAGTAGCCTCCCAGTGGTGGTCAGAACTGCTTTACCAGAATGATACATTCATAATGAAGTGTTCTTTGAAGCACTGGGATAACCGGCCACACCATCAGCAGACTGTCCTTTCCTAGTTGTCCACCTCACAGTTTCCCAAGTTCTTGTTTTACCAGTAAGATCCCTGTCAGTTGTTTTATCAAGCCTGACCCAGGTTCCTTCTGAAATTAACTCTTCTGAAATAATAGACTGGTGTTTTGAGAAGAATCTGCTGGTTCTAGTTTTCCCATTTTCAAACTAGTTAGTCTTTATAGTCCGCAGGCAAGAAGTTCACGCTACTCCCAGGCATGGGACAAAGGGATAGGTACTCCTTTGGGCGGGGGTGCGGGGGGGAGGTGAAAGCATGGGTCTGAGGCCATAGTCTGAGGAGATGTGGTGCTACTGCTCTCTCTAATCTTTATTAATTCCTTCCTTCCACTGACTTTGGGCTTTGTTTGTTCTTCTCTTTCTAATTCTTTTAGGTGGTAGGTTTGGTTGTTTATTTGAGACTTTTCTTGTTTCTTGAGGAAGGCCTATATTGCTATGAAATTCCCTCTTAGAACTGCTTTTGCTTCGTCCCATAGATTTTGGAAAGTTGTGTTTCCATTTTCATTTATCTCGAGGTATTTTCTGAATTCCTCTTTGATTTCATCATTGACCCATTGCTTTTTTAGTAGCATGCTGTTTATTCTACATGTGTTTATTCTTTTTCCCATTTTTCTTTCTATAGTTGATTTCTAGTTTCATACCACTGTGGTTGGAAAAAATGTTTGATATAATTTCTATCCTCTTAAATTTGCTGGGACTTGTTTTGTGGTATATTAGTGTTTCAGGAAATAATCTTGGGGGAGGTCATCTTTAGAACTCTACCTACCAAAAGAAATTGTATATGATTTTCTTTTTGATCTATGAATTAATTAGAAACATCTTTTTAAGTTTACAAATGTATGTGAGTCTTTTGCCCTATCTTTTAGTTGTTGATTTATAATTTTACTGAAGTGTGATCTACATGTATTCATTGAAGCTCTCTTTGTGGTCTAGCATATGGTCAACCTTTATGAATAATTCACTTGTGCTTCAAAAGAATATGTATTCTGTGATTAAGTACAGGGCTATATAATTATTGTTTGAGCTCAACCTTGTTGTTTTATTCAAATCTTACACATCCTTAATTTTTTCCCTATTTGATCTAGCAGTTTCTGAGAGAAGTGTATTAAAATCTTCCATTTTGACCCTTTTAGTTTAAAGATGAAGAAACTGAAGCCCAGCAAGTTTAAGTAACTTCCCCAGTATACCACAGCTAGTTGTGGCACAGCTGGGGTAAGAACTCAGGTATTTCTCATATTGATATTTACTCCAAAGAGAAAGTCCAGTAATTTTTATTCTGTTAGTTTCTCTTATAATCACAATATTCCCTGTCAGTTCTGTGTTGTATTGGCCAATGGAAAACTGAGGGCCACTCTCTTTATTCCCAATCTGAATCTTAGGCTAATGTGCAAGTTATTGAAGCAAGTTATTTTAATTATGGGAGGGTTACTTTCTATAGGTAAAGCAACTATCACAAATTCCCACAATTACACACACACACACAATTTCCCATCTATTTCAAGGATAAGCACCCTCAGCCAGCAGTTCAACAGGATGGAATGATTCAGAAACACTTGTAGAGTATCTCCTTTGCTGGTCTTTGACCTTGTTACATTCTGATACAATATCACTCCCATTTTAAATTTTTTTAAAAGGAAAACAACTTTAATGAAAAAGGAACTCAGGTCATTAAATATAATTAAATACATTTTAAATATAAATACCATGTCTTTCCTGATTAGTATCAGGTAAATATCTAAACTATGTGTCTGAATAGCTAAACCATCTGTCTGAATTCTGGTCTCAAAGAAAAATCTTAGAGACAATTACAAAGAAGATGCTTCATAGCATCAGGTGCATTTTTTAAATGATGGGATCTTTTGGGAAAATAACTTCAGTCTATCAGATTTCTGTTGTTCCTATTGTTGGTAATTCATTTATGGCTACACCCTTATAGTCTACTTTGCCTTTCTTTTTATCATTAGATTCTTATATAGTTTTCTAGACCATATATGACATTTTTGTAGATCCAGAGCATAAATAGGATGACTATACAATCCCAGACTTGAGGTCCTAAACATGAGAGTGAAGGCAGGCAGAGTGGTGCTGAGGAGGGCAGAAGGAGAATCTCTCACCTTCCCCAAGTCTAATCTGCCATCCCACTGCACAGCCCTTGCACATCTCCTAACTGCAACCCCAGACCAAGATCTGATCTGTACATGCTCCTTCATCTTGAGTCAGGGCACACACTGGGCTGGGCTTAGTTTGTGTGGTCTGGGCTGAGGCCTGCTGAGCAGCTCAAAAGTACCACAGGGAGCCCACCCCATCTGAAACCCCCACTGACGGTCAACCCCAATCCACCCCATTACCACTCACCTGAGACCACCAAACCCAAATGCCTCACTCCCATTTTTAGAATCTCCTTTCCAGACAAACACACCTAAGTATATGATTTTCAAGCACATCCTAAGTAGAGGCTTCCCAGACATGAACTCTCCTTCAACATCAGTATAATGACCACATCTGAAGCTCATCAAACCTCTACTATCATGCATTGGTGGCCTTCCCGCTATCTCTTTCTTTACTTGGTCCCTCACCCCTCTGCTCTACAAGAGCATTGTGTAAGGATAATAATCACTCACTTTCAGGCAGACCAGGGCCAGATATGCCCATACTTCAGCATTGTAGTTGTTCAGTGCATTGGCTTCAGAGAGAGCATCCTCAGCCTCTGTGAGCTCATCCAGCTTGATAGAAAAAGAAGATAATGTGATTTGTTAAGTCAAAGTAGTTTTCACTTAAGCCAGCTGGAATCTGTTTAGCTGAAAATGCTATGTCCAAATAATATTGATATATGTGACCCATACTAATAATTTTCAACTTAAAAAATTTTTAGCAACAGAAAAAAAATTTTTAGCAACAGAACTCTTTCTTCAAACAAAATCATATGTGGTGGTGTTCCAATATATGAATGAGTTAAAAGTAGAACTGCTCTGATTAGAAAGTCAGGTACAGGAATCTGGAGCCCTGCCTGCTGGACTCTCGAGTTACACCCCTCTCTTCTTCCTTCTCTCTATAGCAGGCCCATCAGGGCATCCATGAACCATAGAACTTCAGGTGCCAGGGTTGGAAAACCAGAAGTATTCACTATCATGTGTGCCTCATTCAGTGATTTCCCCATACACAGTGGGCTGTCAGATAGATTTGTAGTTTTACATTGTACATCCCTTTCTTAAGTTAAAGTCCTATTAGCCCATCAAAATACTATTGTTTAGAAAGCTTCTCTTTCCCCTAATATTAGTTATTGACAGCACAATCTTGAGCAATCAATACAACATTCAGAGATTCTAGGGCATTCCCTGAGCTCTGGGCACAATGGATATCATTGCTGCTCCCTAATACTGTGAGTCTGTTTTGTAAAATCTTCCAAAAGGCCACCTAAGGAAAGGATAAGATACCTCTCTCTCCCCAGTAAAATCATTCTTCATTTTTCATGTTTTAGAAAATAAAATAACTGGTTTCTAGGCCCAAGACAATATGAAGAATGGCCTTTCGGCAATGCCCATACCTTGGTCCACACTTTAAATGTCTCAGAGATATTGATTCATAATTTAATCAACCTATATTTGCTAAGGATTTATTTTACTCTGTGTCAGGCAGTATGCTAGATACTTAGAATAAAAAGAAAAAATACAACTTTTGCCCAAAGAATTCACTGACAGATATGTAAAAAATTAAGACAAAATGAAAACTCAAACACATAAAGAGTTCTGATAGAAAATAAGCATTTCTATAATAAAAGCATATATATATACATGTATATATATATATACATAAATAATCTAGTGGAGGGACAAAGGAAAAGAGGAATAATTGTACCCCAAGACTAAGGGATGGCTTCAGAGAAGAAACACTGCTGAAGTCAATCCTGAAGGATAAATAGGAGTTTGTTAGCTATACTTCAAGGCATTCCAGGTAAGAGGAACTTCATATACAGAGGCACAGAGGCTTCAGAGAGCATGGCATGCTCAGGAAACTCTTAATATGCTTGTGTGGCTGGAGAAGGGAGGGAAGGGAGAGACAGAGAGAAAGCGAGAGAGAGAAGAGAGAAAAGACAGAAAACAAAGGAAGTGATAAGACCAAGGAGTTAGGAAGAGACCAGATCATTCAAAAAAAATCTGAATATTATTCTGAAATAAGGGGTAGTCACTGAGGAGTTTAAATAGGGAAGTAACCTTGTATTTGCATATTTTAAAGACCACTTTGGTAACAATGCAGGAGATGAATTGAGGGAGGACAGGAGAACACCCTAGCAGGTAAAGAAGGGATGAGGCTTGAATTAGAGCAGTAAAAACACAGATGGAGAGGAGACAGTAGACTCAACAGACATTTAGGAGACAAAATCAATAGGATATTTGATGCCTAATTAAAAGTAATAGAATTAGACTAGGATAGTTATTAAGTTTCTGGCTTGGTTGACTGGATTCATTATAGTCCCATTTACTAAGACAGGGAATACAGGAGAAGGTACAGGCTTAAGGAATGTGAGAATCCTTCTGAGATAAGTTAGGTTATATTTTGGATATGTACATTTTGAGGTGTCTGGGGGACCATCAAATAGAGCTGTCTATTACATTGTTTGATATAAGGGTCAGAACATGAAAAGTGTTATGAACTGAAGCTTTAGGATTCATTGGGGCACAATTGGTAGTTAAGACCACTGGGGTAGATGATATTTCTTAGGGAGAAGAAGTAAGGTGACAGGAGAAGAGCTGGCTATAGAACCCAGGAGGACCCAACAATTATGATGGGCAAAAGACTAGGAGCCAGCAAAAAAAGGCTGAGAAGGACACCAGAGAGGAAGGCGTGGAACTGGAAGGATGTGAATGCAATATTGTGGAAGTCAAGGGAAGAGAGGGTTTCAAGAAGGAGGCAGTCAGCAGGGTTAAGTGCCACAGAGACTTCATCGGAGGGTCTATTGCATTTGGCAATTAGGATGTTATAGGGGGCCCCCATCAGAGAAGTTTCAGCAAAGTGTTAAGGGGTATACACCTAATTGCAAGGAATTGAAGGATAAATGGTACCTGGGAAAGGAACAGATAATTCACATGATTTCAACTTCATTAGTGATGAAAATGTAAATTAGGATATATATCAAATTGGAAAATGATAGTGCCCATTGTTGATGACTTAACAGTAAAATGGACTCTCACACCTGGCAGAATATACATCAGTTTACAGCCTTTCTAGAAAGTGAGTTGACACTATACTTAAAAATTTTTCTACATTCTTTATGAATGTATCCTAAGGAAATAACAGAATTAAGCACAGAGATTTATGTCTTAAGAATGTTTATTTTTGCTTTATTTATAATATATAGATGTAGAAACTAATGACATGTCCAATAAGTGGTTGGTCAAATAGATATGGTATATCCACACATAGGTATAGCATGACTAAAACATTGACTGAGGGGCAGAGATTACTTGGATACCTTAGCAGTGGGACTTAACCCAAGTTTTTTTGAGTTTCTGTATCAATGAAAATATTTTTTATGCTACTTAAAACAAATAGAAGTATGATTTATGCTGAGTAGTTTGTACTGTTGGTTTCTTGTTCTTTTGAAAGTGCTGTTAGGTTTCTAACAGCTACAGATGTTTTACATCCTTTCTGGGAAGGTGGAGTGGGGGCATATGGCTTCTATATAAGTGATCATGTGTCCTGGTTGGCCTGGGACACTACCTGTGTCCCAGTGTAATTATTAATATCACCCTTTTCATTCTCAGAAGTGTCCTGGTTTGTATGATAAATTACATGATAACCTTACTTATGCATCCAAACCAGGGAATACCATGCAGTTATCAAAATTTATGTTTTAGACTATTTGATTATGCGAGAAAGTACCAATGCTATACTGTTAAGTAGAAAAAAAGATTCCAAAGAAGTAAATATATTATTTACAATTTTATACATTAAAATTACTTTCAGGGCTTCCCTGGTGACGCAGTAGCTGGGAATCCGCCTGCCAATGCAGGGGACGCGGGTTCAAGCCCTGGTCCGGGAAGATCGCACATGCCGCAGAGCAACTAAGCCCATGCGCCACAACTACTGAGCCTGCATTCTAGAGCCCATAAGCCACAACTACAGAGCCCGAGTCCCACAAGTACTGAAGCCCACGTGCCCAGAGCCCGTGCTCCACAATAAGAGAAGCCACTGCAATGAGAAGCCCGCGCACTGCAACGAAGAGTAGCCCCCGCTCACCACAACTAGAGAAAGCCCGCATGCATTAACGAAGACCCAATGCAGCCAAAAATAATAAATAAATAAACAAAAGAACTTAAAAAAAAATTACTTTCATATACATACGAAAAAAGACTGGAGGAAAATGCATTCAAATGTTAATAGTGGTTATCACTGAGTGGTGGGGATTATGGATACTTTTATGTTTTCTTCATATTTTGTATTATCCAAATTTCTATAACTATCATATTTTACCTTTATGGTTAAAAAAACAGCAATGAGGAATAGGAGACAAGGAATGTAAACAATTCTTTTGGTTAAGGGTAACAACCAGGGAGGTTGTTACTGTTGTTATTGTTTAATAAGAAGGGGAAAAGTACAGGGAAAGAGCTGATTGGGAAGGAAAACTTAAAAATGTAAATCAAAGAGAAAGAAAATATTAAGAAAGTGAGGGAATAGGAGAAAAGGAGAGGGATAGAATCAAGAATACACATGAAGAAGTTAGACAAGAACAGAAGAATGCATGCGTCTTTCAAAGATTAGAGGAAAGGAGGGAAGGGTGACTAAAGAGTTTATAGGGGCAGTGGAACAAAAGATCTACCAGAAGCTGTAGCAACTCCTCCCACATATAGAAGGGACACAGAGCCTAATAAGTATCAATTAGTTTCTTTAATTTAATTGAGTAGATTCTTTATATCCCATATCACTTTTCTCTTCCAGATAACATAATAAAATTACAAGCTTATGTACCAAATAACATGAAATTTTTTATTATATAGCTTCATGCTTCAGTTTTTGTGGGATTTTTAAAGAATGTTTTATTTTTGTAGTTCAGATTGACCTTCAGTTTACTGAACAGCTTTGAAGAGCAACTTTTCATTAGAGAAGACTGCCCTGATAGCCTTCCTACCACCATCCAAACTCCCAGGATGCGTGTAAGGCCAAGGAGTCAAGGTCAGCTGTATGCACAGGCTAGTCTCAAGACCTGATCCTCTTACCTTATAACAGGCGATTCCCAGTCCTAGCCAGGTAAGGCATGAAGGCGATCTCTTACAGACTTGCAGGTAGGTTTTCTTCGCCTTTTCGTACTGTAGAAAGAAAGCACCACTAAGCTATTGATCTGGAAGCTTCAAACACTGCATTTCTAGGATAACCATGAGGCTTCTGTAATTGTACTCCACACCAATCTAAGTTAGATGAGTCCTTGGATTATGTATATATATGTTTATATATATATATATTTAAATATATTTTATATATATTTAAAAAATATATATATTTTTTAAGACAACTTTTTAAGAGAAGTTTTATGTTCACAGCAAAATTGAGAGGAAAGAACAGAGATTTTCCATTTACCCACTGTCCCCACACATGCATAGCCTCTCCCATTATCAACATCCCCGACCAGAGTGGTACCTTTCTGTTAGTTAAGTCAAGCTAAGAATGCTTCTACACTTTTAATAAAAGAAAGCTAAAATAATAGCTAAAATAACACTTACTGAGTTCTTAACAACTTTTTTAGTATCATAATGGTTAAAACCACAGACTCTAGTATTAGGCTGCCTGGATTTGAATCCTACTTCTATTAATTACTGGTTATCTGATGTTGGGCAAGTCACTTTACCTTTGGATGTAAAAGTGTCATCATCATATTACTATTCTTACTCCACAAAGATGGATGTTAATGCTTGAACTGTAATCAGGTCCCAGACAATGACCTGATTTACATAGTTACTCCCCATCTCTCTTCCTCACCTCTTTCTCTTCCAGATATATCTGCCCCAGTCGCAGGAAGATGAAGTGCATCTCAGAAGCATCCACTACAAAACTAATGGTTCGCTCATAGCATGCCTTGGCCTCAGCATGATTTCCACTCAGAAAATAGAGATGGCCTTTCACGCCCCAGACGTTAGGGTTCTAAGAAAGTGAAGAACAAGTAGTACATGGGATGAGGTGGTATTTAAAAGTACATTAATGATCTTTGTTTAACATTTAAATTTAGACGAAGTCCATGTTCTTTTGCAAATTAGAAAGAGGGCCATTCAGTTGCACTGGGAGATACTGTTCTAGCACTGCCCTCTCATTTTTTTCTTGCATTCTTCAAAGCCATTTTGTCTTTGGGGAAAATATTAAGAAAAATATTCATGCATAACCATGATGATGTTCACAATGAGAAAGTAGAAGTTCAGGAAACTTGAAATAGATAAAGTGTCTGCTAAAGAGCTGTCCTTATCCTTTCTCTGTCCTTTGTAAAAGTCATGATTGATTAAGAAAAACAAATGGAAGGAAATTAGATAAATGAGTTTACTGACAGCTGATGACCCCCACCTCTGGTAACCAGAAATCTACCTGTGATATGGCATCACCACCTTTAAGAAGGCCTACTTGTCCCTTCTCCAAACTAAACTTAAGACACTCTAGCAAAAGTTATTACCAGGTAGTCCATCTGAGCTGCTTGTTGAAGGTATTCCTCTGCTTTAGCAAAATCCTTCTTGAGTAGGTGTGTCTGGGCCAGCACCAAGTAATACTCACAGCTGGGGCCTCCATGAGGGCATAATAACTCATGTGCAAGCACTCTGTGTACATACTGCAAGGAAAACTCAGATTATAAGAAACATGTAAATGACTGTATGGTGTCAATTCCATAGCTCTCATGGTTGAAGATTATGTCTCTGATAATAAATAATAAGAAACATATTATAGAATGAAATGATTATCAATTTCAAAAGGTTAGAGGTGAATTATAAACATTCAGTATATCATGGTTCCATTACCAGCTATTCATGTAGTAACATTTCCAAGTGAATTATCTACAGTACTGTATAATTCTGGTCTTGCTGGTCATACTAGATGAGTTTTAGCCTATTGTGTAGCAGACAAAAGCATTTCATCAACCACCCCATTTTCATACGAGGTAACGTTTTCAGGCATTTGTATTTATACGGAAACTTAGAGTGAGGCAAAACCTCCCTTTCTAAAATTCTAGACTCAGGATCTTAGAAACATAAATGTCTGTTTCTGACACACTCTCAAGCATTTGTTATGTTCACCAGTTTTATACTTTGGGCTATACTTTGTTTTTAATATGATATAAGGCCTGCAAATTTGACAAAGTCATATGTACTTGCTAAGAAGAGGGGAAACCCTTCTTCTCCCTTTGTTCTCATCTCAGCCTATAATATAGAAACCTCCACTAATAATGAAACCTTCTTAAGAAAATACTGACGGGGAGGCTCTGCAGCTGTTCCCTCTACCTGCATACTGACTCTTGGACATGGGGGAAAAGTGATTTATTTAATTAGGGAGACAGAGAGACTATTTCTCTATTGTGAAAGGTTAGTATATTAAAGCCTCCTGTTTAACATGGCCCACTCCCACCTAGTTCATAATTCTTGCCCTGTCTTGAGTTGCCCACCCTCAAGTGGCACATGCACTCTATAGGTTGAGGGCCAAATCTCTTGCCTCCTGGATCTTGCTCTCTCTCTTACTGCTCACTTCATGGATATGTTTCTCATTTCCTATGTGGTAGGTAGACCTTACAGGATGCTCTTTTTCTCTGAGAGGAGACAGCAATTCTCCAGCTGTTCCACCTGTGACTGCATGGGTAAATCAAATCTGGGACCAGTCACATATCCATCCCAGTTATATCAATAAAAAATTAGTATTTTTATCCCCCCATATAGCACTGTGTATCTGTTTCCAATTGGTTCAGAACCTGGAAGGGAAGAAGGGTGTGCTTAGGCTCCTGTGAACCCCCAACACTCACATAACATGAGTTCCCACAATAAAGTAACATCAGGCTACATATGACTCAGAGTCTGATTTTGCTTTGCTGGTATTCTATAGGGAGCAGACGTGCAGTGAGGTCTCCTGATGCTCTCTGCAGAGAGTAGTTCATGTTTGAATGTTTATTCCATTGTGTCTATAGTGTGCTCTCAAAGCATGTTTGATTTCTGCATCATACACAGTTAAGCTTGCGAAGACATCACTATGACAGAATAAGTAGTTCATTAAAATCTTTCCCTCTACTTGCCCTTTTTCAAATATTCTGACCTGCACAGCATTGACCTTCATCAAGAAGCGTATGGTCTCCATGAAGATGGTGGCAGGAGTTTGGGAAACACTATAAAGGGTGGGATGCAGACAAGTAGATGACTCTTGACATTCTGATGCTTCTGAAAATATGATATTAAAATAATAGACAATTAGATATAAAGGAAAAATTCAGAAGCTCAGACACATAGCAGGGAGAGTATTCTACTCTAATATATGAGAGAAATTATAATCTTGAAAGCAATAGATTATTCTACAGCAATGGCCCCCAAGGAGATCTTAAAGGTTCTTGAGGTTATTCTACTGGTGGTTCCAAATGCAAGCTGAATGAATAAAAGCTTTTTTTTAAAAAAAAAAAGTATTCAGATCTTCCTGAATGTGAAACAGATTTGTAGATACTTTGAATCTTTAGATACTGTAAAAATGAAAATTCATTGCCAGAAAATCATAGGTCTATAGTTGGCTACTTCTCTGAGCTAAATGTAAATCCTCTACAGAAAGAGTTGCATTACTGAGACTGGATTTCAGAGTCTAGCCTCACATGAAGGAATTTAGACAATATTACAGATAAACTAATCAACTTCAAACAAGTTAAGATTGCCATTTTGGTCAGCAAAAGAGTTTTCAACATTGTCTAGTTTGTTTATCCCCTTCGTCCAAGTGGAAATCTTTATTCTAATTACCTTTTTTTGATGGTATCTCCTTCATAAATGTGTTGGATGGTTTTTGGCTGGTAGTTGGATCCTGAGACTGTACAGACAAAATGGGTTCATGTGACTCAGACTGCAGGTTAGAGGATTCATCAAGAAATTCATCTAGAATGGATAATGGAGCTCCTAGTCCTAAAAAGATTATATTTTAATGAGATAAAAACCTACCTTCCTACATTGTATATTAAAAGGTTATTACAGGAGATAAATACAATTAATTTCCAAAGCATAGGAAACATAACCCCTAAATATTGCATGGAAAGACTTGTTTTGCAGATTTTTTATATTTCTGAATAATTTAGAGTGCAAGCTAAACAGACAGCACAGCTCCTGCCACTATGACCCCCCAGTTGAACCCTTCTGCCAGCCCAAGTCATGATAGTGTCAAACAAATACCTATTACAAAAGCTATATGCTAAGCCTAGAATCTCAAGAATCCAGAGGAGAAGATTAATATTTAGATAATATTAAAACCCTTTAAGAACAGGAATTCTATTTTATTTCACTGTTCAAAAATCACATCATCGGGCTTCCCTGGTGGCGCAGTGGTTGAGAGTCCGCCTGCCGATGCAGGGGACATGGGTTCGTGCCCCGGTCCGGGAAGATCCCACATGCTGCGGAGCAGCTGGGCCCGTGAGCCATGGCCGCTGAGCCTGCGCGTCCGGAGCCTGTGCTCCGCAATGGGAGAGGCCACGGCAGTGAGAGGCCCGCGTACCGAAAAAAAAAAAATCACCATCATCATAAGTAGTTATATATGAACATGGCTATATGCCAGGTATTATATTAAGGATTGTAATGTACAATCTTATTTATTTTTCACAACACTATGAGATATACTTATTATGCTCCATTAAACAAAGTGAACCACAGAAAAGTTAAAAAATTTGCTGAAGCTCTTAAACATTCCAAGCTGCCTCTCACATAAACAAATGTTTTAGGAATAAAAATAAAAAGCAATGCTGGTTAGGAAATGATCAGTGCCAGCTGGTTCTGAATCAGAAGAGGTCACTCTCAGCTAGAGAAAAAGATATGGCTTTGAAAAATAGGTAGAAGTTGGATAGGTAGAGAGGTAGGGGCTAAAGCATGGAAGTAGCAAGGTAATTATTTTTATGGGTATTGAGGATTGCATAGTAAAAATTAAGGAAAGGTAGGTTGGGGGCTAGACTGTATTGATATTTGAATGCTAGGAGTTTTCTTCTGTAGGAAAAAGAAGAGGTTTACAATGAAGAGTTTTGAGCAGAAAAATCAGAGGATGAAAGTGGGATTTTATGAAGATTACTCTAGCAGTACTATGCAGCAAGGAGAAAAAAAATGTTGATGGAGACAAAGAAGTCTGTAATAAGGCTGTTATAACATTCTGGATATTGGTAATGGAGAGTAGTGTAAATATAAAAGGAAGATGTAGGGAGCATTTTGAAAGAAAACCAAATGGTCTGGGAAATCAACTTGATATTGGGATCGGGGGAAGCTCAGGCAAGCAAGCAAGAAGCAGCAGGGATGACTCTGAGATCATGAGCTTGGGTGCGTAATATAATGATGTAGAGTCAGTTTGAGATATGAGGAGATGAGTTAACTAGTGGAAAAATCCAACTGCTGGATTCTGGAGGGATGTCAAGGTTAAAGATAGAAATCTGGGGCTTCCCTGGTGGCGCAGTGGTTGAGAATCTGCCTGCCAATGCAGGGGACACGGGTTCCAACCCTGGTCTGGGAAGATCCCACATGCCGTGGAGCAACTAGGCCCGTGAGCCACAACTACTGAGCCTGCGCATCTGGAGCTTGTGCTCCGCAATAAGAGAGGCCGCGACAGTAAGAGGCCCACGCACCGCGATGAAGAGTGGCCCCCGCTCGCCGCAACTGGAGAAAGACCCAACACAGCCAAAAATAAATAAATAAATAAAAATTATATTAAAAAAAAGATAGAAATCTGACAGTTATCAGAAGTGAAAATAGAAACTGTGAGGGTAGGTGAGCTCCTAGAAAGTACGACAGTATTACTGGGAAATGATTACATCTAATGGGTATGACAAGAAAGTGAAGCAATCAAAGGAAACCCAAACTATTGGAGATGGAGTTAATCCAACATGTATTTCAAGAAAAGAGAATGGTTAAATATGCAGACTGATCATTGAGAAGTGATGATCTTAATGAAAAAAATGAAACTGGAGAGGTGGCCAAAATGGCAGAGTAGGAAGACCCTGAACTCACTGCTTCCCATGGACACACCAAAATTACAACCACTTACAGAACAACTATCTACGAAAATGACACGGAGACTAGAAGAAAATATTTTCCACACCAAAGACTTAAAAAAGGAACCACAGTGAGATGGTAGGGGGGACAGGGACATGGTATAGTCAGGACCCACACCCTCAGGTTGGTGACCAACATACAAGAGGAATATCACAATCATAGAGGTCCTCCCCAAGGAGTGAGGGGTCATAGTCCTATATCAGGCTCCTCAAACTAGGGATCCTGAACCAGGAAGGACTGGCACTTAGGATCAGGAGAGCTGAAGGACTACAGGAAATAGAGACTCCAATTTTAAAGGGAGCGCACAAAATCTCTCATGCTCCCAGTCCCAGTGCAGAGGCAGTAGTTTGAAAGAAGCCTGGGTCAGACCCACTTGCTGATCTTGGAGAGCCTATTGGATGGCAGGAGGCAACTGGTACTCCCTCTGGGGATGGAGACACTGTTGACAGCCATTTGGGGATCATTCTACCATGATAACACTGGTACTGGCAAGTGCCATTTTAGAATCCTCCCGCTAGCTTACTACCACTGGGGACTGAACCCACCCACCAGGGGGTTGGCACAAGCCATGAGCCCTCCTGGAGCTCACAGACAGCTGCACAGGGATACAGCCTAGCCCACCAGTGGGCCAGCACCAGCCCCAATTCCTGCCAGGGCTGCACAGCCAACCACACAGGAAGCCTACTGTGCCCTCCATTGGGCCCTCAGCCACCACATGAGGCACTGCCTCACAGACAACTGGGCCAGGGCCCAGCTACGCCTACCAGCATGCCCACATTAGTTCACCTTGCCACAAAAGAAGAATGCATGCAGCCTACATACAGGATACCTCTAGAGCACATAACTCTGGTGACGAGAATCGAGTGCCCTGCTGGGCCCCATTGGACATCTCCTACATAAGGCCATTTCTTCAAGATTGGGAAGTGTAACCAACTTACCTCCCTACCACACAGAAATAAACAGAGAATTGGGCAAAATGAAGAGACAGATGAATATGTTACCAATGAAAGAACAAGACATAACCTCAGTAAAAGAACTAAAAAAAGTGGAGATAAGCAATCTTTCCACTTCTTTGAATCATCTTCAGTTGCCTTTATCAGTTTTTTATAGTTCTCAGTAGATAAGTCTCTCACCTCCTTGGTCAGGTTTATTCCTATGTATTTTGTTTTGTTTTCTTTTTTGGATACGATTTTAAAAGGATTGTTTTTTGTTTTGTTTTGTTTTGACTTTCCCTTTCTGATATTTCATTGCTAGTGTAAAGAAATGCAACAGATTTCTGTATGTCAATCTTGTATCCTGCTACCTTGCTAAATTTGTTTATCAGTTCTAGAAGTTTTTGTGTGAAATCTTTAGGGTTTTCTCCATATAGTATCATGTCATGTGCATATAATGACAATTATACCTCTTACAATCTGGATACCTTTTATTTCTTTTTCTTGTCTGATTGCTGTGGCTAGGACTTCCAATACCATGTTGAATAGAAGGGGTAAGAGTGGGTATCCTTGTCTTGTTCCAGATTTTAGTGGGAAGGCTTTTAGCTTTTCACCGTTGAGTATTATATTAGCTGTGCGTTTGTTATAAATAGCTTTTATTATGTTGAGATATGTTCCCTGTATACCTACTTTGGTAAGACTTTTTATCATGAATGGATGTTGAATTTTGTCAAATGCTTTTTCTGCATCTATTGAGATGATCATGTAGTTTTTGTCTTTTCTTTTGTTGATGTGGTGTATCACATTGATTGATTTGCATATGTTGAACCGTCCTTGTGAACTTGGGATAAACTTGGTCATACTGTATGATCTTTTTTTACGTGTTGTTGGATTCGGTTTGCTAATATTTTGTTGAGAATTTTTCATTAAATACAAAGTTAAAAGAAAAGATATGATAACTATATAAGCAGAAATCAATAAAATTAAAATTGAAAATTAATAGAGAAGATTAATGAAACCAAAAGTTGGCTCTTTGAAAAGATCAATAAAATCATTAAGTCGTTAGCCAGGCTAACTAAAAAAAAAAAAAGAAAGAAAGAAAAAGAGGACATATTACTAATATCAGAAATGAAAGAAGAGACATCACTACAGATCCCATGGACATTAAAAAGATAGTAAAGGGCTTCCCTGGTGGTGCAGTGGTTAAGAATCCACCTGCCAATGCAGGGGACACGGGTTCGAGCCCTGGTCCAGGAAGATCCCACATGCCGCGGAACAACTAAGCCTGTGTGCCACAACTACTGATCCTGCACTCTACAGCCCACGAGCCACAACTACTGAACCCTCGTGCCACACTACTGAAGTGCACGCACCTAGCGCCCATGCTCTGCAACAAGAGAAGCCACTTCAATGAGAGGCCCACACACAGCAACAAAGAGTAGCCCCCACTCGCCGCAACTAGAGAAAGCCCACGTGCAGCAATGAAGACCCAATGCAGCCAAATAAATAAATAAATATTTTAAAAAGATAGTAAAGGAATATTATGAACACTTATGTGCCCACAAATTTAATAACCTAGATGAAATGGACCAACTTCCTAAAAAACATAATCTTCCAAAACTTACACAAGGAGAAACAGACAATCTGAATAGGACTATATCTGTTAAATATACTGAATCAGTAATTAATAACCTTCCAATACAGAAAATACAAGGGTCAGATGGGTTCACTGGTGAATTCTCCCAAACATTTAAATAAGAGATTACACCATTTCTATACAATATCTTTAAGAGGACAGAAGCAGAAGGAATACTTCCTAAGTCATTCTATGAGGCCAACATTTTCCTAATACCAAAACCAGACAAAGACTTTACAAGACAAGAAAACTACAGACTATTATCTCTCATGAATATAGATTCAAAAATTGTCAACAAAATATTAGCAAATCAAATTCAACAATATATAAAAGAATTATACACCATGGCCAAATAGGATTTAACGTAGGTATGCAAGGCTGGTTGAACTTTCAAAGACTGACTAATGTAATCCAGAATATCAACAGGCTAAAGAAGAAAATCATATGATCATATCAATAGATGCAGAAAAAGCATTTGACAAAATCTAACGCCTCTTCAAGATAAAAACTCTCAGTAAACTAGGAATTGAGGGAAACTTCCTGGACTTGATTAAGAATATCTACAAAAAACTATAGCTATCATCATACTTAGTGGTAAGAAACTTGAAGTTTTCCCACAAGGTCAGAAACAAGGGAAGGATGTCCCTTCTCACCACTGCTTTTCAACATCATACATTATACTGTAAGTCCTGGCTATGCAACAAGACAAGAAAAAGAAATAAAAGAAATACAAATTGGGAAGGAAGGAATACAAATTGAGAAGGAATAAATACAACTGTCTTTGTTTGCAAAAGATATGATTGTCTATGTAGAAAGTCCAAAAGAAGTGACCAAAAATACTCCTGGAACTAATAAGCAATTATAGCAAAATTGCAGGATACAAGGTTAATATATAAAAGTTAATCTATATACCAGCAACAAATAAGTGCAATTTGAAATTTAAGCACAACACTATCTATATTGGCATCCAAAAAATGAAAAACTTAGGTATAAATCTGACAAAATATATACAAGTTCTGTATAAGGAAAACTACAATCTATGATGAACTAAATCAAAAAAGAACTAAATAAATGGAGAGATAGTTCATGTTAATGGATAGGAAGATTCACTATCATCAGGATGTCAGTTCTTCCCAATTTGATCTATGGATTCAATGCAATCCCAATCAAAGTCCCAGAAAGTTATTCTGTGGATATCAAAAAACTGATTCTAAAGTTTATATGGAGAGGCAAAAGACACAGAACAGCTAACATAATATTTAAGGAGAACAAAGTTGGAGAACTGACCCTACCTGACTTCAAGACACACTATAAAGCTTCAATAATCAAGACAGTGTGGTACTGCCAAAAGAATAGACAAATAGATTGGTGGAACAGAATAGGGAGCCCAGAAATAGACCCACATTAATATAAACTAATCTTTGACAAAAAAACAAAGGTAATACAATTGAGCAAAGATAGACTTTTCAGCAAATAGCAGTGGAACAATTGGACATCTACATGCAAAAAAATGAATCTAAACACAGACATCATAACATCACAAAAATTAACTCAAAATGGATCACAGGGCTTCCCTGGTGGTGCAGTGGTTGAGAGTCCGCTTGCAGATGCAGGGGACACGGGTTCGTGCCCCAGTCCGGGAGGATCCCACATGCCGCGGAGCGGCTGGGCCCGTGAGCCATGGCCGCTGAGCCTGCGCGTCCGGAGCCTGTGCTCCGCAACGGGAGAGGCCACAACAGTGAGAGGCCTGCATACCACAAAAAAAAAAAAAAGGATCACAGAACTAAGTGTAAAATGCAAAAACTATAAAACTCCTAGAAGATAACATAAGAGAAAACCTAGATGACATTGAGTATGGCTATTTAGATAGAACACCAAAGGCATGACCCATGAAAGAAGGAATTGACAAGCTGGACTTCACTGAAACTAAAAACTCAGGCTCTGCAAAGGACAATGTGAAGAGAATGAGAAGACAAGCCATAGGACTGGGAGAAAATGTTTGCAAAAGACACATCTGATAAAAGACTTAGTCAAAATATACAAAGAACTCTTAAAACTAACAATAAGAATATAAAGGACTTGATTAAAAAGTGGCCAAAGACCTTAACATACATCTCACCAAAGAAGATATACAGATGGCACATAAGCTTTTAAGATACTGCATATCATATGTCACCAGGCATGGTGATAATGGGGCAGAAAGACTATGCATGTGTGGAGGCAAGAAGTATATGTGAAATCTCTATACTTTCCTTTTAATCTTGCTGTGAACCTAAAACTGCTCTAAAAAATGAAGTGTATTTAAAAATAAAAGATTAATATGAAAAATCATATTCTAATAAATTTTTAAAACTAGATGAAATTGATGAACTCTAAAAAGTATAAAATACCATGAATAACACAATAAGAAATACAGAATGCAAATTCTTAAAGATTAAGAAAATGAAATGATAGTCAATACCTCCTTTGCCAAAAACCCCAGGTCCCAGTTGTTTTATGGTTGAGTTCTGCCAAATGTTTAAGTCAAAATCAACTGTATCATATATAAGTTGATACAGAAGAGCAAAGGAAAGGTGTCAAATAATCTTGATTATAAAAATAGATGACAGGGGGCTTCCCTGGTGGCGCAGTGGTTTAGAGTCCGCCTGCCAGTGCAGGGGACATGGGTTCGTGCCCCGGTCCGGGAAGATCCCACATGCCGCGGAGCAGCTGGGCCCGTGAGCCATGGCTGCTGAGCCTGTGCATCCGGAGCCTGTGCTCCGGAAACAGTGAGAGGCCCACGTACCGCAAAAAAAAAAAAAAAAAAAAATAGACGACAAAAGAAAATTACCGTCTATTTCATTTATGAACATAGATGCAAAGATCCAAAATAAAGCATTAGTTATTCAAATCCAAAGGTATATTAAAAACTAATACATTATGATCAAGTAGGATTTCCAATTATTGCAAGAATTGTTCAATATAAAAGAAATCTGTCAATGTTGTTCACTGTATTAATAGATAAAAGGAGAAAATTATTTTTTTCAACTGATGCAGAAAAAGAATTTGATAAAGATCAACACCTATTAATGAAAAAAACTCTTTGGAAATTAAGAATAGAAGAGATCCTCCTTAATTCTGTAAAGGTTTTTCAGAAAAAGCTTACAGCATATTTTACATTTAATAGACAAACTTTAAACTCATTCCCCTTAAGACAGGAAAGAAGACAATGCTGAACAACACAACTAATATACAACATATTATTGTAGATAATAAAAAGACATGAGTAGTATGAGGATTGGGAGGAAAACGTAACACTGTCATTATTGGCAGATGATATGATAATCATATTCTGGAAAAAAATAACAGAATTAATAATCTACTTGAATCAATAAGAGTCAAACAAGATTGTCATATACAAGTTCAATCTAAAAAACAATAGTATACACTAAAATCTAAAATGTAGAAAATCAACAGCATACACTAAAAAATACAGCAATAACCAACTAGAAAACATAATTAAAATAAGATACTATTATGATAGCAATGGAATCTATAAAATATCTATGAATTACTTAAACAGGGCCTCACTGGAAAAAAATGTTATAACTTTAATAAAGAACCCAGAAGATGACCAGAGTAAATGGAGAGATCCTCCACACACCTGGATGGAATGGTTTAATAATATGCAGATGTTAATTAGCCCTAAATTTATCTATAAATTCAATACAGTCCAAATAAAATTTCCAACTGGATTTTTAATGTACTTGATAAACTCACTATAAAATTCATACAGATGAATAAACATTCATGAATAGGTAAGTCAGGTATAAAAAAGGCAAGTAAATGGGAGAACCTCATATGTCAGATACGAAGGCATACTATAACACCACAGCAATAAAGAGTGTGATATTGTTTTAATATCAGACAAATGAGACAGAACAGAGAGCTCAGAGACATATATACCTTAAATCAAAGGATAAAAGATGATGGTTTAATAGATGGTTTTGAGAAAACTAGATCTATATGTGGAGAAAAATAAAATTTGATGCCTACCTTGCATCACAGTCAAAGATGGAATCCTGATAGATTAAAGATCTAAGTAGGGACTTCCCTGGTGGCGTAGTGGTTAAGAACCCGCCTGCCAATGCAGGGAACACAGGTTTGAGACCTGGTCTGGGAAGATCCCACATGCCACAGAGCAACTAAGCCTGTGTGCCACAACTACTGAGCCTGCGCTCTAGAGCCCGTGAGCCATAACTACTGAGGCCGCGTGCCACAACTACTGAAGCCCACACACCTACAGCCCGTGCTCCGCAACAAGAGAAGCCACCACAATAAGAAGCCCGCATGCTGCAATGAAGAGTACCGCTCACTGCTACTAGAGAAAGCCCACGTACAGCAACGAGGACCCAAGGCGGCCAAAAATAAATAAATAAAATAATAAAAATAAATTTTAAAAATGATCTAAATGTAAAACTAATATTATAAAGTTAATTGAAGAAAATGTGACTTGAGGCAAGAACTATTTAAACAAAACTTCAAAGGCACAAAACTACAAAGCATTTGGAGAGTTGAACAACACAATCAACTAATTAAACCTACTTATAGAGCACTCCACTCAATGACAGCAGAATACACACTCTTTTCAAGTGTATATGGGATCAAGACAGATCAAACACTAGACCATAAAACAAGTCCAAATAAATTTAAAAGGATTCAAATCATGCAAAGCACATTTTCTAATCACAATGAAATTAAATTAGAAATAAAAAACAAAGACATCTGGAAAAACCCCCAAATAGTTAGAAAATAAAAAACATACTGTTAGATAACCCAGGGTCCCAGCTATTCAACTTCTAAGTATTTACCCAAGATAATGAAAGTATATGTCTATACAAAGACTTGTACACAAATATCCATAGCAGCTTTATTTTAATAGTCCCAAACTAGAAACAACCCAAATATATATCAACAGGTGACTAAATAAACATACCGTGGTATCTCTGTACATCAGGATACTATTTAGAAATAAAAAATGACGAACTACTGATATGGGCAACAACATGTTTGAAACTCAAAATAATTAGGCTTAATGGAAGAAGTCAGACAAAAAAGAGTATATACTGTGTGATTCTGTTTAATTCTAAAATTCTAGAATATGCAAACTCATTTATAGTGATAGAATAAGCAAACTCATCTATAGTGATAGAAAGTTGATTGGTGGTTATCTGGAAATAGGAGCAAGAGAAAGAGATTACAAATGGGCACAAGGGAAGTTTTGGGGATTTGGGATATGTTCATTATCTTGATTGTGGTGATGTTTCCATGGGTGTGTTCATATGTCAAAACATCAAATTATACATTAAATATGTGCAGTTTATGAAATGTCCATTATACCTCAAACTGTTGAAAATACATGTTCACAAAATAACAATGTACAATAACTTATAAACAAAATAACATATGGAAGAAACACATAAACAAAAATACACACATTAAACACATTAGAATGACTGATTTCCTAAAGTGGAGGAAAGGAGAATGTCAATGAAGAACAGGAAAAAAATACAGTGTATAAATAAACAAATAAATTTAACAATCACAAGAATGGGACCTTACATACTGAGGAAGAGAGTGAGGGGAAAAAGAATGAAATTTACTCAGCTAAAATGATACCCCTTTTAGGGATACACAGAGACAGTAAATTCTCTAAGTCTCAAAAAACTGAATAGCAACAAGTAGAAGCTTCCAACTTTCTGTCACATGAATGAGGAAACACTTAGAAGGACTCTTTCCTGGTATCCCTGGAACAACTCAAAACTCCACCTTCTCATTCATTTAACAGCTATTTACTGAGTACCTACTATGTGCCAGGTCATACTCATAAGGCCAGTAATTTTTTCCAATAGCCACTCATCATCTCCCTGGTCCTACCTGCTGGGACTTCCACCTTGACTGCTGCTGTAGAAGAACCACTGGTTATTCCCCAAGGGCCTAAACAGGAGTCGTCTTTCCCTCCTTCTTCAACATACTCCACAGTACCGGTGCTCCTCTGCTTTGTAACTGGTGTCTGAAGCACTCGTGCCTGAAGCTGTTTGAAGGCTTCATGAAATGCCATTTCCATTCGAA
The DNA here is from genome assembly GCF_937001465.1 of Orcinus orca. NCBI lineage: Eukaryota > Metazoa > Chordata > Mammalia > Artiodactyla > Delphinidae > Orcinus > Orcinus orca. Next base: position 31,296,680 of record NC_064572.1, read on the forward strand.
TATCATTGTTTTGAATTTCATAGTACAAGCCTGAAGAAAAAAAGATGTTGAAATAAATGTGACTAATTTCCCACCATCATATACTGAAGAATGACAACATTTCACTTAAATTTCCCACACTTTTACTAAAGTTTAAGAACTACACAATGAGCCATTTAAGAGTGGAAAGAGAAAGGGAAAATCTTCTAATGAAAGAAAACACATTCATATCACAGGAAAATATCAAACCAAGTAAAGTCCAGGCTACAACATTAGTTGGCTCCAAGCAAGTAGCATCTTCAAAGAAAATTTCTGCCTGTTCATAGTTCTCCATCAGGACAGCCAGGACACCACACAGCAACAAGCTGAGAAGAGACCACCAACATGATTAACAACATGGTCCCATGTCACAGTCATGGAACCAAGACAATTTCATATAGAAGCTTATCTGCTCCTACTCATTCCTTATCTCCCTTCCAACCATACCTGTGGATATGATTCTGGTTCAGGGAAAGGGCTTTCCGAAAACACTCTTGTGCTTTGATATTGTCTTCAGTTAGGAGGCAGAAGGCACCGTAGTCCAGCCAGTGCTCCAGGTTCTGGGGCTCACGAACCAACCTCTATCACATGAAACATCAGGAGGACCAAGGTTATTGTGATGCTATGTCATATTCTTTATGCACACAACATCACACAGTAAGCACTCCATAAATACTATAAGCTCTATGAAAGTAGAAACTATGACTAAGAAGTCATAGAACAGTCCAAATGCCTAGAACAGTCACTTCTCTGGCTTATAGTATGTGGTCAATAAATATTTGATGAAATAATGTAAAAAACGAATCCTCAACTCATTGCTTCCTAGTGTCAGTGTTCTGGTCATCATACGCTCATCCAATTACTTGGGAACCAAAAGGTTCATTTTATATTTCATTTTAAAGATTTACATATAATCATTTCTGTCACAGTCTTGAGAATGCAAACATAAGCTTATCCACAAATACGTAATAATAAAAGCAACTCATAATGAGTTAAAACTATAAAACATTGCTGAAAGAAATTAAAGAAGACATAAACAAATGGAAATACATTCCATGTTCACAGATTGCAAGACTTAATATTGTTAAGATATCATACAGTCCAAAGCAATTTACAGATTCAATGCAATATCTATCAAAATTCCAATGCTGTGTTTTGCAGAAATATAAAAGCCCATTCTAAAGTTCATATGGAATCTTAAGGGACCCTGAATATCCAAAGCAATCTTAAAAAAGAGCAAAACTGGAAGACCCACACTTCCTGATTTCAAAACTTATAAAGCTATAGTAATCAGCCTGATACTGGTATAAAGACAGACATAGAGACCAAGGGAATAGAACAGAGAGCCCAGAAATAAATCACTTTTGACAAAGGTGACAAGACCACTCAATAGGGAAAGGACAGTCTTTTAAGCAAACTGTGCTAAGAAAACTGGATATCCACATGCAAAGATTGAAGTTGGACCCTTACCTAATACCATATACCAAAAATAACTCAAATGAATCAAAAACCTAAATGTAAGACCTAAAACTATAAAACTCTGAGAAGAAAACAGGGCAATAGCTTCACAACATTGGATTTGATTTTTCCTCCAGCTGGCTATGTTCCCATTAAGTACACATTTTCCCCTCTCCCCACACCAAAACCTTTGCACCAGAGGAGGGGTGTCATGAAGCAACTGGGGCCCATGTGCATACAGAGGTCCAATGCACTGCCTGTGTAGGCATCAGTGGCTCTTCTCAGATGCAACCCAGGGTCGAGTCTTTTCCCTGGTTGTGGTCCCCAGATCCAATGCTGCTGTGGCATGGTCTAAGTGGGGCTGGAACATTGGCTTGGCCTGGGCCCAGATGCATGGTGAGGCAGCCATGGGAAACCTGGCAGCCAGTAGGGCAGACCTATCTCTGCCTTGCCTCAAGGGCAAGCCAGGACGCTTGCACCCCTCAGGAGCGGAGTCCAGGCTTCTCCAGCCTTTTTATCCATTCCAGCAGTCCTCCAACCAGCCAAGGTGGCTTGTCTCCTCTGCATAGGAACCCAGGACTGGGATACCCAGTCTGTGGCTTGACCTACTTACTCCCCAGTGTGGGTATACACCAGTGCAATCTCCCCTTTCCTCTGAGTCCCCTCCGAGGGGCACAGATCCTAACCAGATCTCCCCTTCTACTTTTCTTCCCCTTCTACTCAATTGTGTGTGTATCTTTCTCAGAGCCTTGGTTGTACAGGAGTCCTTCTGCCAGTTTCCAGTTAGTTTTCACTGAGAATTGTTCTACATGTAGATGTATTTTTAATGTGTTCGTGGTGGGGAGGTGAGTTCCATGCCCTCTTACTTTGTCATCTTGATCTCTGCCTCTCGAGGTTCATTTTCTGCATATGGATAACCAACTGTTCTAACACAATTTTTTGAAAAGACTATCCTTTCTGCATTGAATTTGTAAACAACTTTGTTGAAAATATAATGGCCTTATTTGTGTGCACCTATATTTGGGCTCTGTTTTATTGATCTATGTGTCTATCCTTTCACCAATAAGGTTGGATTTTAAACAATCAGAAACTACTATTTATCATACCCATATTGTACAAATAGCAGTAATGACAACCACCAGAAAGATGTTTAATTACCTCTTCATAGTACACTGTTGCCATTTCATAGTTCTCATTGACTTCTGCTTCAAATGCAAAGAGTCGAAGCTGTTCACTGCTGGTATAAATGGTTGAAGGAGTGCCTTGGACATCATCTGGCATGGCCTTGTCATCATCAAGATGTTAGGCAGACAAAATGAAGCAATTACAAGTAGAGAAGTTTTATAAGAATAAACCAAATGTGAGACTCTAGTCATGATGTCAAAAATGATATTGAGGTTTCGTACAGTCTTGCCAATACACTAAGAGAGTGAGAGTGAACCAAAGGATGAATATCAAGGGTGAAGTAGAATCTCAGGTACCTGAGTACCAACAGTCTAAGCTCATGGAAGTGAGTAAAAAATTATTCAGGGCACAACTGCTCTCTTCAACCCTTAGGGCAGCCAGAATCCCTAAGTCACTTCTAACCTCAAACAGCTTCTTTCACTTTCTCTAGTGTACAGACAAATATTATCATTTTTTAGGTGTCATGACATGAAAAGGGTTGGCAAGAACTAGCTAGAGTCTTTAAACATCAAGAAAACATGAGCCCAGGGTAAATCTTTGGCAGCTACATCTACGTTTTCAGTGGGATATATAGACAGATAGATTCTACAAAGGAGACATTTTAGAAATAGCCAGAAAGGTAGAAGGAAAAATAATATATCCTATATACCCAGATAGGAAAGCAAGTCTGGTAATAACAAGTAATCTCTTGGGCCAGACGCTATGGCCAGGGAAGACCCCCCCCCACCCCACCAAATTCTTTAACTACAAATAAAAATAATACCACTGACTTGAACAAGTAGAGTTACTAAGGAATGTGAAGAGTAAAGCTAAATTTGAGATGGGCCAAAGTAAGCTTTTGATCATTGATTAATGCCTCTGTTCTTTTTAATTTTGGTGACTTTGACCTCCAAATTCCTACAGCAACACACTGCCATGCCCAAACCAGAAATATTATACCTCTAATATCCACTCCCCAAACCCACATTACAAGCCTTCTCCCTTCTTGTCATTTAGTCCCCTTAAAACTCCTCTCTGACTTCCAATATGCTGATCATTTCCCAAATGCATAAGCCTGGACCTCATGATTTCTACTCATACTACTCTCTCACCAGCACACTCAAGTTCTGGGCATCCTTGTCCTTTTCCTGCACTTGCCCGGAAAACTCCCAAATTAAAACAATCCTACAATCGGATTTCTTCATTCTTAGACAGGAGCTGCTAACTGATCCTGAAGAAAACCGCATGCAGCTTTAGCTGAAGGCCTTTAATGCTCTCAGCAATCTATGTATTTGTCCTTGTTCAGCAACATTTTTCATAATGCTGTGCAGTATCTAAATTTTCTTCAAGCTTTTCATTCAACTCTTACCCCTTCACTTTCAGTAAAGGCGTTACTTCACAGAAGAAATAGAAATCATTAGGCAAAAAACCCCTCAGCTTTTGAATCCTACACCTGAATTGTTTCTTTTCAACTTCTCCCAGTCTGCTGACTCTTCCTAAACCTGTGGATGTTCTAAAGACTTTTCCATCTTAAAAAGAAAGTCTCGGGCTTCCCTGGTTGCGCATTGGTTGAGAGTCCGCCTGCCAATACAGGGGACACGGGTTCGTGCCCCGGTCTGGGAAGATCCCACATGCCGCGGAGCGGCTGGGCCCGTGAGCCATGGCCGCTGAGCCTGCGCGTCTGGAGCCTGTGCTCCGCAACGGGAGAGGCCACAACAGTGAGAGGCCCGTGTACGGCAAAAAAAAAAAAAGAAAATCTCTAATTTCTAGCTACTGCTTTCCTACTTCTTCCCTTCATCTTCCAACTTCCTGAATTAATATTCCACCTGCTTCCTAATCACTCATTTACTCTTCAATTCATTATCATTTGAATCCACATCATTAGCCCAATGAAACTGCTCTGTAAAGGTAACAACAACCTCCTTATTGCCAAATCCAATAAAAACCTTTCAGATTTTTTTCTTTTTTCCCCAGGTTTATCAAGATATAACTGACATATATCACTGTATACGCATATATTGACTTAACATATATTGTGAAATTACTACTGCAGAAAGTTTAGTTAGCGTTCATCATCTCATATAGATACAATAAAAAGAGAAAGCAAAAAAAGAAAAAAAAATTTGTCCTTGTAATGAGAACTCAGGATTTACTCTCAACAGTTTTCATATATACCACACAGCAGTGTTAACTATAGTCCTCATACTGTACATTACCTCCCTAGTACTTATTTATCTTGTAATTGGAAATTTGTACCTTTTGACCTCCTTTCTCCAATCTCCCCTCCCCCTACCCCAGATCTTGTTTTTCTTGAACTCCTCAGAGTATTTGACAATGGTGACCATTTTTTCTTCTTAAAATTTTCTTCCCTTAGATCCTGAAATACCACTGTCTTCTGGGTCTTTTGCCTTTTCAACAATTTACTTGCCTCCTTTATTAATTCTTTTACTCATCCATCCCTTAAATGTTGGTGTTTCCTAGGGTTTTGCCACCAGCTTGCTTTTCTCTCTACTCGTGCTTTTCTTGGCAGCTTCATCTATGACCACAGTTTGACTAGCATCTATATACTCAAGGCTCCCAAATCTAATCTCTAGCCCAGATCTCTCTCTTGAGCAAAACCCCACAAGAGTCAATGTTTAAAACTGAATTCAACATCACTTGCCTTCCACCAAATTTGCTTATGTTGTATTTCTTGTCCTAGTCAATGGTATTGCCAACTACCCAGTCACTGAGACTTAAACTTAAGAATCTTTGCTCTCTTTTCCTCCTTAGTATGTAATAACCAGTTAACATCACCAGTTCACCACCTCTAACCTCTAACTGGTTAACATCACCAGTTCACCACCTCTAACTGCTATCAGAGTGCTTTTTGTAAAATGTAAATCTAATCATATTATTTCCCAGTATAAAATAATTAAATTTATTGCATCTAACTGCTAATAAGGGAAAAAGCCAAAACTTCTTTGTGTGGCATATAAGGCCTCCATCCACGCTCCTAGCTCCCCTACCAGGAACTGATCCCTGGCTTCATCGCCATTTTCTCTGTCACTCAACCACTTCAACCTCTGCTCCTGAACTATATGCAGTTTCTGTACATGCCATATTCTTCCAAGCTTCTAAGCCTTTATGATGTTCTCTATGACTCAAATGCTCTAAAACATCTACCTGGTGAGCTTCTTTTTAGCCTTCAAGGCCCAGGTCGAGTCACAGCTCCTCTGTGGATCTCAGGGTGAAGTTGATACTTTCTTTAGGCATCCCCTAACCTGCTCTACCACGGACACACCTTTGTCACAGCACTTACCTCACTCTACTGCAGTTATTTGTATTTTGTGCCTCTCTCCTCTACTAGACAGGGGCTCCTTGGGGACATAAGGCAACAGTAATTACCATCTCATGCTCAGTTCTCAATTGCTTTCCAAATCAAATCATCCAAATCATCTGTGCAGGATTGTTCTCTTAACCCTAGGATACTGGACACTCCTACCTCTTTCAGGAAGGCTGAACAGGTAAAAGAAAAAGTGACGGTGGCCGAGAAGAAAAAAACAGTGAAGGAAAGAACAAATAGAATAGAGACTTTGAGGGACTTCCCTGGTGGCACAGTGCGGTTAAGAATCCGCCTGCCAATGCAGGGGACACAGATTCGATCCCTGGTCCAGGAAGATCCTACATGCCGCAGATCAACTAAGCCTGTGCACCACAACTACTGAGCCTGTGCTCTAGAGCCGGCGAGCCACAATTACTGAGCCCATGCGCCCTAGAGCCTGCATGTCACGACTACTGGGCCCACGCGCCGCAACTACTGAAGCATGTGCACTCGAAGGCCCGCATGACGCAACTACTGAGCCCGTGTGCTGCAACTACTGAAGCCCACATGCCTAGAGCCCGTGCTCCACAGCAAGAGAAGCCACTGCAATGAAAAGCCCGCGCACTGCAATGAAGAGTAGCCCCCACTCACTGCAACTAGAGAAAGCCCTTGCACATCAACGAAGCCCCAACGAGGCCAAAAAAAAAAAAAAATCCACCCTTTCCTTTAACAAAAAAAAGAATAGAGGCTTTGAGGATGCACAGCTGGTTACAGACTACCAGGGGGACAAAAACACTTTGATTTTGTCTTTGTTTTCAAACAAACCACAACTGCATACACAAAAAATGAGCAAATGAAGGCAAGATGTACGATGTACAAATATAAACAGACAAGTGGGAGGAGACCAGTCAGATAGAAAAGGCATATATGAAGTGTCATTGTCATTCAAGTATAATATCTGAAAACTCATAGTTTTTCTTTGTTTTGATTGTCAGTCTTGAAGAAAAAGTTGAGAACTGCACACATTCACAGAATAAATAGAATGATAATTTTTTTCCACAATTTACATAGCTGATTTTATTTATTTTTTATCCATCAAATTTATGAGTTATGAAATTAATATTTCTATGAAGTTAAAAGAGGATATCCCCTTATTTGCCCTAAAATTAGTCTTATAACTTAGGCAGTTTCTTATTCATCTTTGTGTTTTCAATGCCTAGCACAGAGCAGACACCCCAAAAAATGTTTGTGGAATTAAGGAAGAAAAGAAGCAAGAAAGGAAGGAATCATTGAGAGGAGACCCTGATGACCTACAGAGAAAAGGAAGGGTTTTTAGCTCTGAAGCACCTACTTGATTTAAGGCCACATGCATCTGATCCACCAAGAAAACGTAGAGCTCACTAATAAATTTCTGCAGCTCCTCTTGGCTTTCAAATGCTGTTGTCTTCAAGTACTTCTCTCTCACAATCTTTACCACAGCATGCTGCAAGAGACACATATCACCATCTGATAACGCAGTCTAGCACCATGCTAACAGCACAGGCCTCCCTTGAGTTTCTGATCTAAGGCTCATCAGAACTCCAGGAGGTGATTGATTTTCCCTGGTGACTGCTAGACTATTGGTTCTCTGATTTTCCCCCAATCAACATACTCCACATGGCTTTTCTTTTTTGTGTGTGTGTGTGTGCATTTTTTTTTTAACATCTTTATTGGGGTATAATTGCTTTACAATGGTGTGTTAGTTTCTGCTTTATAACAAAGTGAATCAGTTATACATATACATATGTTCTCATATCTCTTCCCTCTTGCATCTCCCTCCCTCCCACCCTCCCTATCCCACCCCTCCAGGCGGTCACAAAGCACCGAGCTGATGTCTCTGTGCTATGCGGCTGCTTCCCACTAGATTTCTACTTTATGTTTGGTAGTGTATATATGTCCATGCCTCTCTCTCGCTTTGTCACAGCTCACCCTTCCCCCTCCCCATATCCTCCAGTCCATTCTCCAGTAGGTCTGTGTCTTTATTCCTGTCTTACCCCTAGGTTCTTCATGACATTTTTTTTTCTTAAATTCCATATGTATGTGTTAGCATACGGTATTTGTCTTTCTCTTTCTGACTTACTTCACTCTGTATGACAGACTCATCACCATCATCACCAATATGGTCAATGCAGGATTCATACTTTGTGAAGAGAGCCATAAAGCAAAAAAAACCTTAGCATTATGTTTATGCATTACATTTCTCATGGTGGCCACATGATTCAAGGGAGAAAAGGAGAAAGGCCTGATTTGAGAGTTTGGAGAATGGAATCCTGGTTCTAATCCTGCCACTGTGCAACCTCATAAATTATTTTACACTTGGTACTTCAGTTTCCTCATTTGTTAAATGGATATGTACTCCTGGTATTCCTATCTTACTTCAGAAGATGATTGAGAAGCCAAAGAGAAATAACAGGCGATGAAATTTAAAATGTTGTACAAATAACATTGCTATAGCCAGGACAGCATCTTCTTTTTTCTCCCCTAAGTTAACATTATTGCCAGGCTTTGTACTAAGCACTTTCCATGCATTATCTTATTTAATTCTAATAATGACCCCATGTGATCATATTAATATCCTCCCTCATTGTTAGGCAAAGAATTGAGGCTCAGAGTGGTAAGGTCACTTGAGACACAACTCAGATGTGACTATGCCACCTGAGAATAGCCTCTTGCCTCCATGGATATCAGCTGTTTTTCCCTTTGTTACTTCCACGTGCTTTCTTCGTATCTGTTTGGTATAGTATAGGGCACATAGTAAATGTACATAGAGAGGCAGTGCAGTGTAGCAGATGAGAATGTGAGTCTGGAGCCAGACTGCCTGAATTTGACCTTTGACCTTTGACGGGGTGACCAAAGACATCCCGTCTTTGACCTTTACTAGCTCTGTGATCTTGGGCAAATTATTTAACCAACTAATGTTGCAATTCTCCACCTGTAAAATGGGGGTACCTATCTCATAGGGTTGTTGTGAGGATTAAATTAGTAAAGTATGAAGCATTTAAAAATTTGTCTGGTATACAACAAATACTCAATAAATGTTAGCCATTATTATTTGGGAAATTATTATTAAGTAAATATTTCTCAAATCTTAGTGATTCTATGGACTAGGAAAAGGTTTGTAATGGGAGACAGAGATAATTAGTCATGGAATCAATACCAGGTACAGAGTTTCTGCCTGCTAGTGCAACACGAAATCTGGCCCCAAATCTGGCCTACTTCAAGTGAAGAATTAGTTTCTTAAAAGCTTACACTCAGGACAGATACTGAACCATTCCAAGCCTCTACAGGAGTGGAAGGATGTCTCCAGACATTCTATCCTAGAGAACATAGCTCTTTGCACCAACAGCAAGAAAGGTAGAGCACAGCTGAACATAACCAGAGAAAAAATAACTAGGTATGTAGAGAAGATGCTTCATAAAAATCCATGGAATCATTAAATAAATTAATATTTACCTTGAGTTGTTCTTTGAAAGCAAAGTATTTTCCAGAGCAATTAAGTTCATAGTTGAGCTGGCACTTCTGCTCCTCCAGGGTTTCACTATCCAGATCACTCCCCACTTTGACTGCCTGTTTTCCAAACATCCTGTGATACTCATTCAGAATGGCTCTAGAAATGTTCTTGATCTGCATGTGGTAGTCACTCACCGCCTAGAAAAATACAAAATGTCTGGTAAAGAGGCCTCAAAGAGGTCAAGACGTGGAATGGAAGTCTGAAACTGGATTGGGCTTTACATTCAATAATACTTTAGGTATAAATTGCCCTTTTCTTCCCAGCTCAGAAACCATCAGCCAAAGATTAAACACTGTATACTCTTCACTGAATGCCACTGGTCACAAATAGAAGCAGGAAGGAAAATATGTGAAGCTACAATTTCTCACCCCTTCTGGAAAACATACTGAAGAGCCCATGCATTATTTTCACATGGGTGTACTCAACATCTTAGAGTTTCACCTTGGCTTTTGTACTTGCCTTCTGAGCTCCTCCCGTCCGACGGGTAAGAGGCGGCCTTGGAGGTATCATTTCCTTGACCCTGTATCAGAAAAAAACAAAACAAAACTTTATTACATTCAGATTTATGTTCTTTTATTTCCCACCTCTTAAGGTCTAGGCGAGGGAGATCTAAGGTCAGTTGCCCATCACACTTGAGCACTGAGCTATTCTTTCATGTAAGAACCTCGACGTGAACCTCAGAACAGTGTATGGCTGTGGACTAGACAAGAAGAAAGCCACTAAGCAGCTAGCTGGAAAGTAGCTAAGTTGCACTTCTGGCTAATTTGAGCCCTGGCTTTACCCTTACACATTTTTTTAAACTGTTGTACACAAGCTGCTGGACTCAGGGGTTAGAAAGAGATGGGTGTTAACGACTTTATATGTACTCAGTAGAGTCTCTGAAAGCACAAAGTTTTGGAAATATAAATGGTACAGGCAAGTGAAAGCTTTTCTTTCCTTTCCAACAGGACAAAATGTGTACTCTTGGTCATAATTTATAAGACTGCATTAAACTACAGTAATGATATCAAACTTTATGGTGAATAAGAAAATATATTTTATCACAGTCAAACTACTTATGCCAAAACCTCTACCTTCCATTTTCATGAGCTCTTACAAGAACCTAAAGGAAATTAAGTTATAGCTCTTTCTTCTTATAGTTTCACATTCCTACTGAGGTATACTACACTGCCTTGAAGTTTACAAAAAAATTCACAAATTCAATTTTTCTTTAATAGGTCCTGTGTATGGGGGAATCCCCTGGCGGTCCAGTGCTTAAGACTTGGGGCTTTCGCTGCAGTGGCATGGGTTCAATCCCTGGTTGGGGAACTAAGACACTGCAAGCTGCATGGAACGGCCAGAAAAAAAAAAGTGAGAATAGGTCCTAAGTAATTTTATACCTTGCTCATAATTCCTAATTTTAATTTTATTTATTGTAATAGATAATATATCCACATGATTCAAAACTTAAGACGTATGAAACAATATACAGTAAATTGTCTCCTTCCAACCTTGTTGTCCAGCCACCCAGTTTCCTCTCCAGAGACAACGTTATTCACTTATTCAAAATATATACTGAGTGCCTATTACCCATCAGGCACTTTTCTAGGTGCTGGGGATAGAGCATTAAACAGAGCAGACAAAAATTCTTGCCCTCATGGTGCTTACATTTTAGTCGGGGAAAATAGACAATAAATAACATAAATTGGTTAGTGATATGTGCCATAGAGAAGAATAGTGCAAGAAGGCAGATAGACTATGTTGGGGGCTGGGGGTGGTGGAGTTGGGGAGCATATTTCACCAGGGAAAGACTCAGTGAGATGACAGTACTTGAGTATGACCTGATGGAAGTGAGGAAACAAGTCATGTAGGTACCTGGGGTAAGGAAATTATAGGCAAAGCAAGCAACAAGTGTAAAAGCCTTGGTGCAAGAGTGTGTCTGGCATGTGTGAGGAATAGTGAGAGGTCAGTTTGGCTGGACCAAAAAAAATGAGGACAAAATATATGCAGAATATGTAGGCCCTTGTAGGCCACTGTAAAGCCTTTGACTTTTACTCAGAGTGTGATGGGGAGTTGCTGGTAGTTTCTGAACAGAGGAGTCACATGAATTGACTTCCATTTTAATACAATCATTATAGACCTCTATAATAAGAATAAGTTGCCCAAATGTCCATCAACTGAAGAATAGAAAAACAAAATGTGGTATATTCATAGAATAAAATACCACTCAACAATAAGGAAATGAAGTACTGATACATGCTACAGTTTGGATGAATCTTGACAGCACTATGTTAGATAAAAGAAGTCAGTCAATGAAGACCACATATGGTATGATTCCATTTATATGAAATGTCTCAGAGTTGGCAAATCCATACAGACAAAAAAGTAGATAAGTGATTGCTTAGGACTGGGGTGCAGGGTGTTGGTGGGGAAATGGCATGAGAGTTGGAGGAAATGCAGAGGGATTGAGAATGTATATGGAGACATTACTCCCCATTTTATAGAGATAAAAAGGATATAAAGGAATGCTATGAATAATTACACATCAACAAACTGGATAATCTTGATGAAATGGATAACTTCCTAGAAACACAATCAAAGCACTGTGGTACAATATAAAAATAGTTCTAAAAAATTACATATATTTACATGTGACAAGGGTGCGTGTGTGTGTGTGTGTGTGTGTGTGTGTGTGTGTGTGTGTGTGTGTGTGTATAATATAGGGACTTTACAATAACTCCAGAAGGATAAGTACCAAGGTGTTAAAAGTGGTTATCACTGGGTGAGTAGAAAGAAATCTGGGTATTTTTAGATACTTTCTTGTTGATTTTTTTTTCCTTGCCTATCTTGAAATTCTCAATTTTTTTTGTAATTGGCAACATACTGCTTTTATAACAAGAAAACAAAAGAAACTTATCTGAAAAAATAAAAACAGAAAACTGTCTGCTGCTTAGCCCAAGAAAAATTACATTTATGTGGACAAAATGACTTACTTTTATTTATATCTAAACTGTCTTGCAAAGCAAGTATGAGAACCATTGCTACACACCTTCTGGCTAGTTCCTCCGGCATTCGCTTTGGAACCAAGGCTTTGTCCAGCTCAATCTCCAACACAATGTATGTCCCTGCTTCTACATATTGCTGTAAAGACATTTTTCTCTAATTTATTCTTTCCAGAAAAACAGATATTTATGAAAAAATTTTAGTAACATAAGATAATGCTCACAATATAATAAGTGAGAAAATTGTGTATATAACTATATATAGTGTGATTCTGACTTAAAACATTTTTTACATAGAAAAATAACTGGAAAGAGAAATAGTAACACTGGTTATCTCTTGCAGAAAAAGGTTTTCAATTTTAATCTTGGAAACTTCTACCCCAGCTGAAGTCTTGTTTAATTTGTTCGATACTGTTCTTGGAATTGTTTCAAGTGAATGCAATTCTTTCTTCTACCAAACCTTTCAGGAGTCATGAAGAAATAACCTCATAACCGTCTGACATTCCCACCCACACCCTCTTAAGCGCCATCGATCAACTTCAACCTCATGGACATTTCTACACAGATTCTTGCCAGCATCCTAACTATCAATACAACATGTCCAAAACTGAACTTATCATTTCCCCTATATCCATCTCTATTTTTACTTTTCTCTTAATGATTCTGTCATCTTTCCAGAAAGTGAGGCTTGAAACCTGAGTTATCTTTAACTTTTCTTCCTCAACACCCCAAAGCTTTCAAATTCCACACCCTGCCTCCACAGGTTTTTTACTTTCTTTACTACAATCCCTTCCCTAGATTAAACTGTCATCAACACTCATCTGTACTGTAAATAAAACCTATAAACTGACATCTGAAGATCCTACCACAACTTCAACCTCTTTCTTCCATATCCTGGCAAGAGTACTGCTCTGAAACACTCATGAGGTATTTTTTCTACGTGACTTAAAAAACTTCAGTGTGAGTCTCTATGATAAGGCTTAACAGTCTCTCATCATCTATACAATGAAGCCCAAACTTTCTAGCAAGCCTTTCAAAGTCTTTCTAAAACTCAACTCAGTCTCTGTCCTCTTTATCACCTCTTTCTAGAACCATTACTTTCATTTCTCTATACCATACACTGAATTAATTGATGTACCCTGAATTCTGCTACCTTCTTCGTGCCTTGACTCAAGCTGTTCTCTGGCCCTGAAATTCTTCTCCTGAAATTCATTTGGCAAAGGGCTCTCTTTATCTTTCACTACTTAGCTTCGATACCACCTCTTCCTGAAGTCTTCTGAGACTGCCCCATCTGACTCCTCTGAGGCCACATAGCACTTTCATTTGTACCTCTACTACAGCATTCATCAAGATTCTTACAGTTAGTTATGTACCAGTCTGTTTTGCCCACCAGAGTGTTGAGTGTCCTGAGGGCAAACAAATAAATGCTGCAGATGATGCATCTTTGCATCTCTCATAGTGCTTAATATAGCATAATTAATAAAAGACATAAATTTTTAGTGCTAGAAAGGACCTTGAAATTAATCTGGTATCCACTCCTTTTAGAGAGTCTCAACAAGACAAAGAATTTTACCCAAGGTCATAAACTAGTCGTGGCAAATATGGGATGGTTACTCAGATAACGAGCATTTTCCTGAGCATTTTCCACTGTATCATACTATCTTGCTCAGTAAAGGACTGATGAATTTAAATTTAATTTTCAAACTCTTCATGCATAGTTACCTGTCCTTCTGGATTGTTGCAAAGAGAGGGTTCAACTTCCAAAGGAGTATCTGAGCTCTGAGATTTTATACTAGGTGCTTGCTGAAAGAAAATAAGCACACCTCAAAAATTCAATTCTTGGGACTTCCCTGGTGGCTCAGTGGTTAAGAATCTGCCTGCCAATGCAGGGGACATGGGTTCGAGCCCTGGTCTGGGAAGATACCACATGCCGTGGAGCAACTTAGCCCGTGTGCCACAACTACTGACCCTACCTTTTAGAGCCCACGAGCCACAATTACCGAAGCCTGCGTGCCTAGAGCCTATGCTCCACAACAAGAGAAGCCACCACGATGAGAAGTCCACGCAACACAACAAAGAGTAGCCCCCGCTCGCTGCAATTAGAGAACGCCCAGGTGCAGCAACGAAGACCCAACGCAGCCAAAATAAATAAATTAATTAATTAATTTTAAAAAATTAAATTCAATTCTTGGAACTTCCCTGGTGATCCAGTGGCTAAGGCTCTGCGCTCCCTATGCAGGGGTCCCGGGTTTGATCCCTGGTCAGGGAACTAGATCCCACATGCCGCAACTATGAGTTCATGTGCTGCAACTAAAGATCCTGTATGCTGCAACTGAAAGATCCCACATGCCGCAACTAAAAATTCCACATGTTGCAACTAAAGAAAAAAAAAAGATCCCACATGCTGCAATGAAGACCTGACACAGCCAAATAAATAAATATTTTTTAAAATAATAATTTTTTTTAATTATTAAAAAAATTCATCTAGCCCTCTCAAGTCCTCCACTTTGGGGAGCTTGTCCAGAAATTAATAAAGCTGGTTCTTTGACTTCTAAAAAAAAAAAATTCAATTCTTACATGGTCTCCACAATAGCAGAAGCAAGGACCATTATGTTGCATCAAAACGCAAGCTAAACTGAGGCAATTCACCAAATGAGAAATCAGTGCAAGCCTCTGGAATGTAACAAAACCAGCAAAATCATCACCTTCTCAACAACCTACCACATCCCCAGGCCTAGACCTTGCTTCCATATCCTTTTCTTTGACTGTTTTCTCTTCTTTCAGGTTCTTAGAAATAACTGGTTTGGACACTGGAGAATTAATTCCTCCTATTTTATTATTCTGAATCAAATGATGGCCAGTATCCCGGAACAAGCTAAATGAACACTTGGTCTGAAAAGAAAGAAAGAAACAAAAAAATGTAATGACTCACAGGCAAATGAAACAAACTCAGTAAAAACCCACATTATTCATTAATATCATTTAGTTTTCTAGACAATTTCAATATGGTACAATCAGAGATGGATAGGAGAAGCAAAAAACAATTGCCTTGTCGTACTTGTTGAACAGGTGAAACCATCACAGAAACATAGCTGCCTACCCTGTTTTTTAAATTAATAAGAGAACTTTCAACCTGGCTTGATTTGGTGTCTCATAACTTATTACCAGAAAGCTTTTAAACTTTGACACATAATTTCAGATTAACTTTAAGTGGTAGAATTTATTTCTGTACAGGAAATATCATCTGTCTAAATACTACTGGCCTATCAATTATAATTTGAAGAATAGTGCAAGTTTAAAGTAAAAATTTGTATGGGAATATTCAAACTATAGATAAATAACTGGAAAAGAATCTTAAAATAATTTTTAAATTAAACAACATGGATGAATCTAAATGTAATTTATGCTAAGTGAAAGAAACAAGACCAAAAAAAACAAAAAACAAAAGAGGGGAGGAGTGGACAGAGGTGGGAGAGAAGGTTAACAGATGAGGATAATGGATATTTTCATTATCTTGATGGTGGTGATAGTTTCACAGATGCAAACCTATGTCAAAAGTTTTAAATTATACACTGTACATATATGCAATTTATTGTATGTCAATTATACCTCAATAAACCTAAAAGACAGTCCAACAATATTAAAGAAAAATTATAAATAGTAAATATCACTCACAATCTTACCACCTCTACAGTAATTGCTGTATTTCATATATTCTAAGATGCAAACTTTTGCAAATTTTAACATCTCTGGAAGAGAGAACTTTACATGTAAGTGGTATTATACAATATGTAGTCATTTGTGTCTCCCTTTCATTCAGCGTGTTTTTGAGGTTCATCCATATTATAGCATGTATCAGTAGTTCACTTTTTTTTTCTTAATAAATTTATTCACAAAATATAGTGAGACTGTAAAGGGTCTGGGGGCTGTACACGGGCAGGGGCCTGGGGAGCTCTGTATATGGGGCCGGGAGACAAGGGAGCCTCCAGGTGGAAGGGTATTTTTTAATAAAAAAAATAATGGGAGGTACAACCACCCCCTCCCCCCTCCCTGATTAAAAAGACACAAAAATAGACATCTCTGAGGTAAATGGGGAGCCTGGGGGCTTAAGGGTGTTGAAAGGGTACTTCGTGTTTTCTGCCAACACCGGTCACACACTGGAGCATTCTCCGATCCTAGCTCTTCTTCCCTGGTGAAAAGGCTGAAGCTATCCCGCAGAGACACCTTGCCCCCAGCAAATCCTTTCTTGGGGATGGGCAGGAACAGGTCACAAAAAACCTCGGAGGTCGTGGAGTGATACCCACAGGCCTGGCACTTGAGACAACTTTTCAACTGGCCCACAAACAAGTCCACAATCTTGCTGTCCTCTCGCTCGAGGTAAGCTTCCCATTAGGTTGGCTCAGTTGTCACCGCTTAACTCAGGTTCTAGCAGAGCCCCTCCGCAGCAGGGTGGGTAGGGAGCTGGACTATTGGCCAGAACTGGTGGAGCCCGGCGGCCTCGTCAGTTGATTTCGAAGTGTAGCAGCTCCATGAGGAGCTTCAGAAACTCTTGGGCATCCTGCTGGCTGTATCCAGAGAAGGAGGGAACATATTTCTGGAAGACACCTCGGAATTGAGTAGGATTCACAGCTTCGCAGGAGTCAGGGTGCCACAGGGCACCAATCACATCTGCAAAGCCTTCAGAGTTCACTTTTTTTCTTTTTTTTTTCTTTTTTTTGCAGTACGCGGGCCTCTCACTGTTGTGGCCTCTCCTGTTGCTGAGCACAGGCTCCGGACGCGCAGGCTCAGCAGCCATGGCTCACGGGCCCAGCCGCTCCGTGGCATGTGGGATCTTCCCGGACCGGGGCACGAACCCGTGTCCCTTGCATCCGCAGGCGGACTCTCAACCACTGTGCCACCAGGGAAGCCCAGTTCATTCTTTTTTTAAAACAGCTTTACTGAGATAAAATTAACATTCCATACAATTCACCCGTTTAAAGTGTAGTCAAAATTCAGTGATTTGGGAAAAAAAAATCTGATTTACAGGCCTAAGCAGCACCTTCCTGAGGATGTTTTTCTGCTTGGTTGAAACACAATGAAATATTTATAATTTTGGATATTCTCTGTTTAGGCTAGGGGTACTATAGATTGCTAGCCCATGAAGATTAAAATGGAATTCACTGGGCAATATCTAACCAAGTGTCAGAATGGAACAGGCCACCAACAAGGGTGAAAGCAGGTTCTGTTTCAGCAGCAGGTCCAACAGAGACAAGGAAGTAAATTATTCCAGTTTTGCTCCAGGAAAAAAAAATTCAATGATTTTGGCATATTACATTAATTGTAGTTCATTCCTTTTTTACTGCTAAATAGTATTCCCTAATATAGATACGCCACAATTTGTTTATTGATTCACCAGTTGTGGGCATTTGGACTGTTGTGAGTTTTTAGCTATTATGAATAATGCTGCTATGAACATTCATGTACATGTCTTCGTGTAAATGCAGGTTTTCAGTTCTCTTGGGTAGGTTCCTAGGAATGATTTTCTGGGTTGTATGGTAAGTTTATGTTTAACACAGATTTTCTATATAGTTGTTCTGCCAAGTATTGAGAGTGGAATATTGAAATTTCTAAATGTTACTGTCAAATTGTCTATTACTCCTTTCAATTCTGTTGGGTTTGGCTTCATGTATTATGAGGTTCTGTTGTGTGTATTCACTTATAATTTACACATTATATATAATAATTTATAAATCCTATCTTTCTGATTAATTGACCCTTTAATTATTATGACATGCCACTCTATGTCTTTAGTAATATTACTCATCTTGAAGTCTATTTTGTCTGATATAAATATAGCTACTCAGCTCCATCATGCTTTCTATTTGCATAGTATATCTTTTCCATCCTTTTACTTCAACTTATGTGTGTCTGAACCAAAATGTATTTGCTATAGACAGCATATCATTGAATCTTGATTTTTTTAAATTGAAGTATTAGTTCAATTACCATATTGTGTCAGTTTCAGGTGTACAGAAAAGTGACTCAGTTATATATGTTTTTCAGATTATTTTCTATTAGAGGTTATTACAAGATATTGAAAACAATTCCCTGTGCTCTGAAGTAAATCCTTGTTGCTCATCTATTTTATGTATAGTAGTTCATGTCAGTTAATCCCATACTCCTAATTTATCCCTCCCCCCACTTTCTTTCCCCTTTGGTAACCGTTAAGTTATTTTCTATGTCTGTGAGTCTGTTTCTGTTTTGTATATAGATTCATTTGTATTATTTTTTAGATTCTACATAAGTGATATAATATTTATCTTTCTCAAATCTTGATTTTTTTAAAATCCAGTCTCATAATCTCTTTCATTGGGGTGCTTAGACTACTCACATATAATGTTATTGTTGAAATATTTACATTTATTATTTGACATTTTGCTATTTCTTTTCTATTTATCTTGTCTTTTTTGTTCCTCTCTTCCTTCTTTAAGTGTCTTGTTTTAATGTTAAATATATATATACTTGAGTATATGCATATGGTATATGTACACAAACACACACATACACACACACACGCTTTTCTTAGTGGTTGCTTTAGAGATTACAATATGCATCTGAACTAATCACAATCTATTTCACACTGAGACTAATTTAATTCTGATAAAATATATAAACTTTACTGTGCTATAGCTCCATTCTATCCTCTTTCCTTTATGCTACTATTATAATATAAATTACATCTATGTATGTTACAAACCCAATAATAAAACTAATGCTTTATATAATCACATCTTTCAAAGAAATTAAGAGCAAAAATGAGAAAAACATATATTTCTAAAATCTTTTATACTTACTTACATTTAACCATTTCTAGTGTTCATTTCTTCTTGTGGATTCAATTTATCATTTGGTTTATATTCTTTCAAGCTGAAGGACATACTTTAGTAATCCTGGCAAGACAGGTTTATTAGCAACAGATTCTTTCAATACTTGTTTATCCATGGATGTGTTTATTTCACCTTCATTTCTGGTTGATAGCGTTTTCATTCAACACTTTGAATCCGTGTTTCCATTGCCTTCAGGATTCCATTGTTTCGGATGAAAAATCAACTGTTAACCATGTTGGTGCTCCCCTGTAAGTGATGAATCATTTTTCTCCTGTTGAATTCACAATTTTCTTTTTCTTTCAATAGTTCACTATAATGTGTATACTATAGACCTCCATATGCTTTTCCCACCTGGAATTCTCTGAACTTCTTAGGCATGTAGATTAATGTTTTTATCAAATAGGGGACATTTTCAGACATTATTTTTATATACATAACTTCTGCCTCTTTCTCTTTTCTCCTAGGACTCTCATTACAATATGTTGGTTGCTCTCCACCAAGATCTCCATTTCAACCAACGACATTGTCAGCCATGGGTCCTTCACCCACTGCTCCAAATGTTGTGAGCCCTCTCTGTGGCAGCAAAGTTGCTGGCCCTCACAGCCCATCCTGCCCTAGAAGAACCACCTCACTGATTAAGCTAAATTAAAGAAGAGGTAGGGGGAGGTGGTTTAGGAGCAGATCTAGGCAAGAATGCCTCAAATGCCATTGTTTTTCATGCATGAATACTTCTCAGTTTGTTGATGCCTTTGGTCAATTTCCAGAGCACTGAAATGGCATTTTGTCAATTTGTCCAGCTTTACAGTTGCTTTTAGGGGGAGAAAATTTGACAACCTCCTCACTCAGACATACCCAGAAATGTTTCCTCCCCAGTATTTTTCATATATTTAAAAAATTATGATTATATATTTTTAAAAAGTTGTGATCATAGTGGATGTAGTTTTATATCCTTTTTCATTTAACAGACTATCACATGCATCGTCTGTTTTCAAAGTTTTCATGAGAATAATTTTTAATATATGCACAATATTCTCCTTCATATGGGTATAATAAAAGTAACAGGCAAAAATGTTTGTGTGTCAACTATATCCCTAGTTCTTTACATATTTTATCTCATTTAATATGTAAAACAATTCTAGGAAACAAGCAGTGTCTCCATTTTACTGATGAATAAAGTTAAGAGAAATTTAGTCACTTGCCCAAAGTCAGTAAATGGCAGCCTGTCTGACAGTTCCAGAATTCAGTCTAGAAACTGCCTGACATCAAAGCCTATAACCTTTCAATTAATATATTGTTTCCCTCAGATTCACCAAAAATATCTTGATATGACTGATATAATAAAGTGCTTTATATTTTAGAAATAGTAGCCATCTTCTGATATGTATTCAAATATTTTTCCCAATTTTTTAGTTACATTATAATTTTGTTAATGATGGTTTCTTCTATGTATAGAAGATTTTTATTTTTTGGCAATCTAAATCTTTTATATCTTTGATTTGTTTTCAAGCACAGGAAGTCTTCCCTTAATTCATATCTTTAATTAATAGACACTTCTATTTTTATAGACTTCACATTTAACTTATTTTAATAAACTCACTTGGAATTTATCATGATCTATGCTATATGTAAAATTTTTGCTTTCTTTTTTTCATTTAACTATCTACAAAACATTAATGATTATCTTTTTAATGGATGCATATTCCACCATTTTTATTTACAATAATTTATTAATCCTTTCTCTATTATTAGACATTTAATCTTAATTTTAGTCTTGCTATTATTGATCCCCCAAAGTTTTCATGAATAGGAGGGTTTTGATCCTATTAAATGATTTATTTCAGACAAATCCCTATAAGTTTGATTTCTGATTCAAAGGATACTTATATAGAGTTTATGACTCAGTTGGTTTTCAAATAGCTGATGGATCTTTCATGACTCTGTTATTGAGAAATACTTGTCCTAATAATGATAAAATAGTAATACGTTTTTGTTGTTATTACTGTTGTGTTTTACAAAGCCTCACTTTCTCCTAAGAAGAAACATGATAAAGTTGATTTTTTGCTTAAATAAATAAATAAATAATGTGTATTTTAACATTTTAACATCTGAAAATTGTAAGAACTATATTATAGCTCATTAATCAGTACATATATTTAAGTTTTTGCATACTTAACACACAATACTTCATTATTTGGAAGATTTTCTTTCCAACTTTATTGAGGTAAAGTTGAAATACAGGCTTACTCTGGAGTTATTACAAGTTTGGTTCCAGACCACCTCAATAAAGCAAATAACTGCAATAAAGCAAATAATGGTTATCTTGGTTTCCCAGTACACATAAAAGTTATGCTTACACTATACTGTAATCTATTAAGTGTACAATAGCAGTGTCTTAAAAAACAATGTACAGGGACTTCCCTGGTGGCACGGTGGTTAAGAATCCACCTGCCAATGCAGGGGACATGGGTTTGAGCCCTGGCCTGGGAAGATCCCACATGCCATGAACAACTAAGCCCATGTACCACAACTACTGAGGCTGTGCTCTAGAGCCTGCGAGCCACAACTATTGAGCCTGCGTGCCACAACTACTGAAGCCCATGCGCCTAGAGCCTGTGCTCCACAACAAGAGAAGTCACCGCCGCAACGAACAGTAGTCCCCGCTCGCCACAACTAGAGAAAGCTGGCACACAGCAGCGAAGACTCAATGCAGCCAAAAATTAAAAAAAAAAAGTAAAGATCTTAATTTAAAAATACTTTATTGCTAAAAAAGGTCAAAATGATTACACTAGTGACAACACAGATCCCAGATCACAATAACAAATATAACAATAATGATAATGTTTGAAATATTGTGAGAATTAACAACATGCGACACAGAGACACAAAGTGAGCAGATGCTGTTGGAAAAATATCACCCATAGACTTGCTCATCATCTCAGGGTTGCCGCAAACCTTCAATTTGTAAAAAAAAATGCAATATCTGTGAAGAGTAATAAAGCAAAGGGCAATAAAATGAGGTATGCCTGTATAATAAATTACATATTTAAAGTATACAATTTGATCAATTTTGACATGTGTATACACATGTGAAGCCATTACTGCAATTAGAATAACCAGTATTTCCATCATCCTTAAAACTTACCTCATATTTCTTTTGTAGTCCATTCTTCCCTCTATCCCTGTCCCCAAGCAACCACTGATCTGCTTTCTGCCACTACTTTCTGATAATTGTATTTCATTGGCAGTATACAGCATGTACTCTCTTTCGTCTGGTTTCTTTCATTTATCATAATGCATTTGAGATCCATCCATGTTGCACGTGTTAATAGCTCATTCCTTTTTATTGCTGAGTAGTATTCCATTGTATGGCTATACCATATAATTTGTTTTTCTGTTCACCTATTGATGGAGATTTGGGTTGTTTCCAGTTTTTGGATTTCATTATCCTAAAGTTTTTAAGGTTCAAGGGCAGAAGACTTCAAGGTTCCATATTTAACATCCCAGTATACCAGCTGGTTCCAAATATCAATTGCAAAGCTATGTGTGCTAAAGATGTAGGTAAACACATACATAAGAATAAATTAGGATGATACCTTCTCTTCAAATTTTTCTTACCTTTTCATAGACTGTGCTACCTAAGTAAGGGTAAACATGAAAAGCTCCCCGAATTCTCTTCACACCTGGATACAGCAATGGCACCATATTAACATAAGCCACACCATGAAA